>NC_134530.1:281136526-282535123 GCF_050624435.1 Tenrec ecaudatus
TGTCTGCTCAGGGGCATGTGGCAGCCACTGGGCGGGCCTTACCATTGGCACTGAAAATCATTGTAGGGGATATTAGAGGATTTACATCAAGAAGACCTGACTTCCTGGCCATTGCTCGGGGGCCACAGTTCCCAAGACAATCAGTGTCAAGGGCAAAACAAAATAAAACATGACGAGGGCTCTGGGGCTGGGTTGAGCTGGATATGTAACCAAAGCCCCTTTCTACCAGAATCTTCCCAAGAGGAGATTGCTCTTTTCCATAGCTAAACAATTTTGTTTAACACACGTTCTGCTGAGGAACCTTCTGGGAAGCAGAAGAAAATAAATCTGCCTTCCTTTGAATTAAGCTGGGTTGGGTCCAAGCCCTGTGTAGTGTCTATTCTTCTCATAACATCTAAAGGAGTCTGATTTCACCATTCTTAGCTATTAAAAAAAAAGTTCCAGGCACAATAATTCAATTTAAAATTACACACCAGGAGTAGTTCATATTTAATACACTTTATACAGGTATTACAGGTACAAGGGACGTACTTGTTAACTGCCAGGTTGCTGGCTTGAACCAACCAGCTACTCCACAGGAGGTACTGTGTTTCTGTGAAGATATACAGCTTGGAAGCCCACTGGGAGAGCTCTCCTCTGGCTTGAGTCTGAAGGTGCTTGACAGCAGTAGCCTTTTGTTTTTATAGAGGTATAAAGCTTTCTTTCTTTTTTTTTTTTTGGTATAAAGCTTTTTAGAACAACAAAAACAATTCCTTTTGGAAGTAAGCCAGAGCTAAAACCACAAGTTACATGCTTTACTTTTTTTCTGTCCTGCTGCTGGCAGCCACCCTTTCATCGATTGTGCACACCAGCATGGTGGTGAAGTGGTGAACTCTGCGCTCTCACTCCCCTGGCTTCACCCTCGGTCTCCTCACTCATCGTGTGGCTTCACCCAACGCACGGAGCCTCCTGCAGGCTCCTCACCCTGTGTGTGTAAAAGTGCGAAGGAGACAGACTTCCTCAGAGCTGTGCTTTAGAGAGAATCCTCCTCACATACTCAGCACCGCCTTGAATAGGGCAGCACTGCATACATGACAGCTACTTGATGATTGTTGATGGTGGTGGTGGTGTGTTTGTACGGATAAAAAAAGAGCCCTGAATGGTTATGTAACAAGTAAGGGAATAAATAGATCTTCCTTCATCCACCTTCATCTTTCATTGTTCTATCACTCTCTGATTGCAATATTAGAGGCTAAAATGGGCAGAATTCCCACCTCTGAACAAAGTTTGTGCACATGGGTGTGCATGCTTGTGTGTCCATGTGAGTGGGCCTGTACAATGTGTGTGCACGTGTGTGTGCACATGTGCACTGGAGCCTGGCAGCAGCAGGGGAGGCGCCTGTCTCTGTTCAGCAGTATCTGACGGCTGCTGCAGGGGTAATGAGAAGTGATTGATGATCTGTTCAGGGAGCTCCTGGGGTGGACTCAGGGAAGGAGCAGCAAAGAAGACGTACTCATCTCCCCCGTATTTAGATGAGGTGACGGAGGTGGGTGGTAGAGGAGCAGCTACTCAGTAATGAGATAACAGGGGAAAGGCCTTGGATGAGGTGCCAGACAGCCCTGCTTTCCCAGAGAGGGTGGGGACTGGGAATGAGGCTGCATCCTGCCTAATCAGTTACAGTTGCTCTGTCACTCTGGAGAGGGAGGCAGATGAGGCAGGGAGCTTCCGGAATCTCTCATCTCCAGTCCTTCTAGGTGGATGTGGGAGCGTGTGAGGACGGCCACACTGGAGGGTCAGGGTTGATCGCCTTGCAGTGTGGAGCCCGGCCTGGACCTGCGTTGTGAAGGGTGACTAAGGAGCTCTGGGGGCAGGGTTCTGGGTGGCGGCTTTGTCTACTAAGACCCACAGCCGCGCCCTGTGTTGCAATGTTGGCATGCAATGTGCAAAGACTTGAGACAACGTGAAATGGACCATCCACTTCACTTGGAAAGACAGGAGGGCTGAAAATCAGATTGGGAGATCTGATCTCATTTGCTGCACAGTTGTGAGAGGAGATATTCCTGGCTTCTCTCATGTTGGGAACCGGACATAATCAGCCTGACAAAACCAAGGCCATATTGCCTGCCCAGCAGGGCTAAAGCCACGTCACCTCAACCTTATCTTACCCTGACACACACCAGATGGCCCACCCTTGTCTGCTCCAGCACCGGACATTCCAACTGCAGACTTGCGGCCGCCTGCCCTGTGTGCTCTACACCCCCGCCCTTCCTTTTTTTTTATCTCCCCTTTGAACTCCCTTGTTTGCCTCACCCTTTATAGAGAGGCTAGTGTAGCAATAAACTCAGACCTTGACAAGAATCTGCTTGGTCTCGCTCCTCTCTCTTGCCCGTTTCTCTTTCAGGCTGGGTCCTCCTTGGAACCCCTCGAATAACTGAGTCCCTCTGGCATGAAGGAGGTGATACGAATGCATTGATAGCCTAGTATCTGTCAGCTGGGAGCCACAACATAGTGAGAGCCCTTATTAATCATTTGGAGATTAGCTGAGGGGTGGGAGAAGCCAGGCATGAGGCTTTCCAGGGCTGCTCAGCCTGCACAGGAGTCCTTTCCTGGGTTGGACAGAGGTGCTGCCATCTGAAAGCTCAGATAGAGCAGTTGGAAAATTAACTGACCTGGTACAAGATCTATTTACATATATCAAAAGATCCTGGGTAATAACATCTAATGTTTGTGCAGCATGCCACATTTGTCAAAGGGCTTTCTCATTTACTGTCTTACTTGGTCCTCAAACTAAGAGGCCTTTGGGCAGCTATTGCTGTTTAATTTTGGGTGTGGTAACAGCTTTGGGTATAGTACTGGGCTTGGAATCAGGCTGTGCAACCCACAGCAGGTCACTTAGCTGCTCTGGATTGGCTTTCTTCCTCTACGAAGGTCAGCGCTTGGACTAGACCATTTTCCCAGTGGCAGCTCTGCTGACATTTTGGCCAACATCGTTCTTGTGGGGCTGTGTTGTGCCCTGCACCAGGATGCTAAGCGAGCATCCCTGGTCTCAGCCCACTAGATGGCAGTGGGACTCCTTTCTTCAGAATGTCTCCAGGCATGGCCAAATGTCCCCAGCAGAGCATGCTGCTGGGCTGGCGCACAGCAGGATGATGCACTCAATGAGTTGGATTTTAAGTTTTCAGTTACTTTACATGTCTGCACAGGGAGACTACATCAACAATTACCCAGCAGTCAATGGGTCATCACTGACCCTCTCTATAATTCCAACTGAGACCATGAAGCACCGACTGAGTTTCTGAGCTTAGCACCCTGCATGGCACAAGTTGTTTAGCACTCAGCTACAAACTAAAAGGTTGGCAGTTCAAACCTATCCAGAGGCCTCTTAAACAAAATCCTGGTGGTCTGCTTCAGAAGAGTTGGAGCCATGAACACCCCATGGAGTGAAGAGATATAAACATGAATGTGGATGTGACTCTAGGTATAGCTACAACTGGGAACCATGGAATCAACTACATCATGGAATCAACTTCAACTCCTGGCCTCCTTGTGTGTCCAAGAAGAACTGTGCTCCCCAGGGTCTTGAAAGGCTGCTTGGTCTGAAGTAGATTTGCAGGCCCTTCTTTCTAGGTGCCGCTGGGTGGCCTCAACCTTCCAAGCATGCTATTAAAAGCCAATCCGTCACCTGTGTGCATCACTGAAGACACACGGACACAGGGAGCAATGCCCTGGCTGGGGCACTGGAACAGCGCTGGCATGCAGTGAGTGCTGCCCAGTTAGCGAACAGGTCTTCCCTTGGTACTTTCTCAGGTCTGTGTGAAGCTTTCTAAGCATCCAGAGTTCTCGGCCTGATTCTGCTGCCAACTTGCAGTGTGACTTCGAGCTAGTCTCTTGCCCTCTCTGGGCTTGATAACAAAAGCAGGGCAGGCCAGCCACAAATATCGTGTGGCTAGCAGGGGAAAGCAGTTGAGGACACAATTGCAGATGGAGTTCATCCTTTGGACTCATCGCCCCTCCTCCCTAACACCCCCACCCCCACTACACACACACACCTTTTCAACTGCACCAGATGGGTTTTAACTTTCAGGCACCAGAAAAGCAGACCTTGAGTTTTTTCCTTTACGGAATGTAGGCCACCCCTGCTTATGTGTCACATTCAGTCCTCGTTCTTCTCCCTACTCTTGTCCCTCCTCCAGTCTTCAACAAGTGACTGCAGGGCGGTTTCCCAGCAGGGCTGTGCTCAAAGATTCATAATGCTGGGTTTTCCTTTAGTTCTCCACAGTCTGGGGCTTGGAACAATCCAGGCATTACCTTATCAAATGCTCATTTTAGGTGGGAAGGGCGGGGCCACTGGAAACACCACATGGGGCCCAATCCTTCTCTGCACGCATGTGAGGGGTTTCCAGGAGTTTGAATTTCAACTTAACTGATTTATTTTTTGTTGTTTAATCGCGTGCCTGTCATCTGCTGGACATTTCTTCTACAGTGTTTTGTTGTTGTTAACCCCATTTCTAAGATCAGAGGTAGAAGGGTCAGGCACAATAGGCAGTTAAATTGACTCAATCTGGGGTGTGAACCTGCTTCTGTCTGGTTCCTCATAGCCCTCAGTCATTTTAATGGAGGTGCTGTGAAGGGTGTGGGTTCAGCAGCCACACACTGCCTCATCTTACCTCCTCGTTGATAGGCTGTGTAGCCTTACATGAGTTGTTTAATCTCCTACCAAGCTTGTGAGAGCACTACTTTTGTTAGCTTCATTTTACCAAGGCTGTGAGAGGTCAGGGGAGCGAAGGCTTACAGATTGCCTGGCATATAATATGCTAATGATAGTCAAGATATATAACTAAGCATGTCTCTGTTCTTGGTTCTGTCAGTACCTGGTGTGGCCACAAAGGAGAAACCTGGTTTCCTGCTATTTTGAGCATCTAGTGTGAATGGCAGGAGATAAGTCACATGCTAATGAACCCTTGTGGTGTATTGGTTAAGCACCCTGGGGCCCGGCTATCAAAAGATATAGTGTCCAGGGTCTTAAAGACTGGAAGATAAACAAGGGGCCATCTAGCTAAGAAACAACAAAGCCCACATGGAAAAAGCACACCAGCCTACCCCAACATGATTGCTGAAGACAAAGCGGGTGCATAAGCAAATGTGGGCATGTTTTCTTGATGTGCACTCACCCTTTACATAAAACTCTCTCTTATACATACGCGTTTCTGTGGATTTGTTTCGCTAAGGCACCCAGACTAACATAAGCAGCATGGAACGCATTTAAGAAGCCTAGACAAGGGCAGGGCAGGATATTTGGAGGGACTGGATCCAGAATTAGAGAGGAAGGGGTGCTGGAGGTGAAACGGGCTGCTAGCTCCCTGTCCCAAGGAGGACAATGAGACTGCTGACTCCCATGAAGATTTACAGTCTTGAAAACTCCATATAGGGTCACTGTGGTTGGAATCCACTGGACGGCAGTGGCCTTTTGGGATTGAAGGTGGAAGCCACCAATGACTTCCTGCCATTGAGCCAAGGAGCCTCCGGAGAGTGTGTGAACTTCTGGAATACAGCGAACAACCTCTGCACATCTGCTTTTCGTGCTGCCCAAGTCATGCATTGACATTTTTCCAAAAGTGAACCATCACAGCTGCTCTCTCAGGAAGCTGGGGGCTGAGCCCGCTGGTTCCACTCTGTCAGCATTTCTGGTCCGGGTACCTGCCCTCTGCCCCGGCACAGGCAATGGGCTTTTGGAAACAGTGCTCCCTGGGTAGTGGGTGTGATTTGCCTCCTCTGGCCTAACATGATGAATGCTGAGAGGGGGTGGATACTAGGGGGTTAAGCTCCCTGACCTTTCCCTAGCCCAGGGGAAAACTTACTATTTAAAGTAAGTTATAGACAGAATCTTTAGAAAGATAAATTGTTTACTTAATGTACACAATTACTCCCCAACACATCTGTTTTGTGTCTGCTCAACTCAACCTCATAGGCTATGGATGACCTTGAGCAAGTTTTTAAAGTCACAATGGGTTTCTACCAGGATTGAGAGTTCAGCTCTCTCAACTCTCCAACTGGTTATTAGCACCATAGTCTCATTTCTATTTATGGATTTACTTTGTTTGAGGGAAAAAAGACTCCCAATTCAACTATATTTTATTAGGAACTCCTTTGCTATGTTTTACACAAGAAAAAGGCACAAACCGCTGTTCTGGATGAAGGAGGGCATCCGCATAAGGGCCCCAATGGTGTCGGAAGGACCCACAGCCACAGTTACTTAAATAAAATGACACCCATTCTGTCCTGCTGACTCTGACTCATAGTGACTCTGTGTAGGGATCCTGAAGTTGCTACCTTTACAGGAAGCAATAACCTCATCTTTCTCCTGTGGAATGACTAGTGGCTTTGAACCAGCGACCTTGCTGTTAATAGTCCAACACTATCCAGCATCACCACCTGAGCTCCTGAAAGCTTAAATGAGACATGGAAAACAAACACCTTTGTCACAAAACTGTCCCTGAAGACGGATCAATTCATGGAGTTGCGGGAGGGCCTGTGAGAGCATGAGCGGGACCTTCATTGGGATGTCCACACGACCGTATATCGCTGAGTCTGGCCCGGGGAGTGGACGCAAGCACACTGCCTGATGGACAAGCTTTCTACTGCCAGTCAGCAGTAGGAAAGAACTCAATGGTGGCTGAATGTGTGGCCCCTCAAAATGGATTTAGGGTCTCCACATAGACTCTCACTGTGAGCCACAGCCTATTGCTCAAAATTTAAGCTCAAATATGACTTAAATGCCTAACATTCTGTTTCCTTAAACTAGAGTACTGCCAGGATCAACTAGAGGCCTGGATGACCTATCAGGTCTGAACAACGATCTCAAATCACTTCACATGATCCATTCCACCAGTCATGTCACCAGTCACGCCTCCTCACTTACCCATTCCAGAGACTGTGCCTGTATAACCTATCGACTAACACATTCCCACATGTCGTGCTTATGAAACCAACCATCATGCTGGAATAAGGACCAATCACGATGTAAGGGGCAGGGTCAATGGGAAAGCAAGATAGGGGCTGAGGGGAGCCAAGAGGGTCCCGTCACTCAATCCCTAAACCTGATCTAATGTCACTAGACTGGGGTCTTCCTCACATCTCAAGGGCACCCGATTCATGATTGAAGTGAATTGTGTTTATTCAATCTTTGTTCTGCTTACCGTCCTGCTATGCTGCCTCCTCTTCTTGCTTTATGTTGTGGTGACAAATGGCTTGAGAGGGATTTGACATAGGGAGAAAGCCCACCCACATCAACTGTCACCAGAAGCAGACACTAAGTTCATTTCTCTCATCTCACAGAACTATGCACATCAGACACTGGTAGAGCTGCCCGGAAGGGGAACCCTTAATGCAGTGGTTCTCACCCTGTGGGTTGCGACCCCTTTGGGAGTCATATGACCCTTTCACAGGGCTCGTCCAATTCATAACTGTAGCAAAATTACAGTGATGAAGTAGCAAGAAAATCATTTAATGGTCGGGGGGTCACCACAACAAAAGGACCTGTATTAGGAAGGTTGAGAACCACTGCCTGAGTGTGCTTAGGACTTTGCTGCCCTCAGGGTCACCAGACATTCCTGAAGGCAGAGTCACTGCAGGAAGCCCTTCTGGGAAATGCCCTGAAGCCAGGTCTCAACCAACTCCATCCACCCTCACCCTCCTAGATCCTAATCATAGGCTGCATGGAAATGCTCGCAGAAAGCCTTCTCTTTCTCCCTTGGAGTGGTGGCTGGTGAGTTCAAACTGCTCACCTTCTGGGTAACATAACCCACAGACCAGCTCCCCCTGAGCTCAGTTTGGTTTGCCACACAGCACACATTGTTGGGAACCTTCTGAAGTAGCTGTGCCATGTGCAGGTTGGGGGATTTCGCACAAGATGCAGAATTCCACCCTCTCTTGGAAAAAATAATTTTTGCAATAGCCTTGTATTCTCTTCTGGATCTGAGTAGCAGCTACTCTCATGCAGTGCTAGCACATACATGCTAGGTCTTACGCCGAGTCTGCTCCATGCTTTCCTGTGTCCTATGTGGCGCTGTAGGCACCCAAGGCATGGACTCTGCAGCCTGGGTTCAAATCTCTCCTTTCCACTTCCTCACTGTGTGGTCATAGGCTCATGACTTTATCATCCTGTGCCACTGATTTTTCATCTGTAAAATGAGGCAAGAATAGAGTCCACACATAGGCTTGTTAAGTGAAATAATTGAATTATTATATACAAAAAGCTTAGAACATTGCTCGGCATCTTGCAAATACTGTTAGGTAGCTTGGCATAGGGACTGGGTCATCCATTACATATGCTCAGGTTCAAACTTCCGGCCAGGAAGGGGTGGTACACCTAGGTGGGTGTTACACCTGGATTGGCCCATCTGGGCCAGGTGAATTCAATCCAGCCAATGGGGTTGACCAGGACCATCAACCATGCCTCCCTATGGAGGAATTGAAAAGGCAGGATCTTGACCTCTCCGATGTCTCCCTTCACCCACTTTTCTGTTGTCCGTCCCCCAGGGAGGAGGTCACATGTAGATACTTGTAATCGGTTTCCTCTTTCCAATCCACCCTCCCTCTACCCTCCCACTATCACCACTCACAAATTATCAAGGTTTCTTGAGGGATGGGGGAGCGGGGAGGAAGGGGTAAAAACGAGGACTTGATTGATGCCAGGGGCTTAAGTGGAGGCAAATGTTTTGAGAATAATGAGGGCAGTGAGTGTACAATGTGCTTTACACAATTGATGTATGTATGGATTGTGATAAGAATTGTATGAGCCCCTAATAAAACGATTTTAAAAAAAAAGAAAAGAAAGAAAAGGCAGGATCCTGGAGCCCACGTAGTGACTTTCTCTCCAGCAGCTTCTAGGCAAGCTGTGCAGGGGTGAGGGGCCCTGAGGTGCCTGTGTAAACCTGAAACTTCTTCTCTCAAAAAACTCCCTTGGATCACAATCCAGGCTGCGGAGTGAATTCTTTCTCACGCGAAGCCAAGGACTGAGGTATATTTCTCCCACGAGAGATCTAACAATAGTATCTCTTATTATATCATTAGGAGCCCTGGTGGTGTAGTGGACTATGCATTAACCTGCTAATCGCAAGGTCAGGGGTTTGAACTGACTAGCCCGTCCGTGGGAGAAATATGAGGTTGTCTATTTCTGTAAGGCAATGGTTCTCAACCTTATGAATGCCGCCACCCTTTAATACAGTTCATGTTGTGGTCACCTGCAACCATAAAATTATTTTCATTGCTACTTCATAGCTGTAATTTTGCTATCGTTATGAATTGGATGACCCCTGTTAAAGGGTTATTTGATCCCCAAAGGGGTCGCGACCCACAGGTTGCGACCCCTGCTGTAAGGATTTAAAGTCTCAAAACCCCAAAGGGGCAGATCTTTGTCCTATTGGGAGTCAATAAAATGGTAGTTAGGTTTTTTTCTGCATCAGTATCAGATTCTGGTGGCAATCTCAGTCATCCTGCATTGTGGTCTGGTTTGAACTCCGGAAATGACTGCCCTGGTTTGAGGTGAGGGCCACGGTGCTTCAGTGGTAGACCTCTCATCGACTTTCACCGGGAAGACCCGGGTTTGATTTGCAGCCAATGTGCCCCAGACTGTCAGTGAAGGTTTGTGTGTTGCTATGACACTGAGCAGGCTTCAGTGGTGTTTCCAGACTGAAACAGAATAATGAAGAAAGACCTGATCATCCCCATCCACACATTGACCTATGGCCCACCACTGTTGGCTTCCTCTCCCAGTCCTGGTGGTAGCACAGATAGGCACAGTTTGCTCCACTGCCCATGAGGTGCCCATGAGAGGCTGACGCGACAACCACAGTCAAGATCAACAGCTTAAACTCCATTCTGGGTCTATGGAAACAAGAACAACCTTCTGAATTGAGGTCGCATTGCTATTTGGGACTGGGAGGATGCCTTTGTGATATGGATTGCACTCTGGATCCCAAGGGGGACTTTTAAACACAGCCACATAGCAGCTCCGGAAATTGCCATAGTGAGAAGGCAGGTTTAAAAAAAAAAAAAAAAAGCTTTTACTGGCTTGCTCAAAGGAGGCTGCGGGTAGATTGGGGGGTGGAAAACTCCTCTGGAAATGGAAAAATTTTTTATCCTTACATATGCATCATTTCTTCTGGTCCTGAAAGAAAACACAAAGCAGACGAGAGGAGGAAACGGAGACTGGCAGTCATCTTGCCTGTTGCCTTATCCCTTTGAAACTTTGTGATCACACAGGCTGGTATCCTTCCTCCATGTGGGCTCTGTTGCTTCTGAGCCAGATGGCTGCTTCTTTACCTTCAAGCCTTTAAGACCCCACACGCTATATCATTTGGTAGCTGGACACTATCGGATTTCTTCACCACATTTGCTTATGCAGCCGCTTGTGGTCAGTGATCGTGTAGGGAACGTGAGCATCGTAGAATGCCAATTTAATAAAACAGTGTTCTCGCAATGAGGGAGTCCTTGAGCGGAGGCCCTATGTCCATCTGCTACCTTAATACTAAATCTATAAACATATGGACATAGATCTATTTCCCCATGCCCCTTTGTAAATATATGTACATGCCTTTATTTAGACGTCCATAACTGGCCCTTGCTTCCCAGCTCACTCTTCTATACCCTTTGATTTTCCTCTTGTGCCCACTGCCATGCTCAGTCTTCCTTTGGGTTTCAGTAATTACTCTTGGTTACATTACCCTTGATCACGCCCTACCAGGCATCCTACATCCCCCCTCACCACCGATTTCCATCACTTGTTGTTCCCTTGTCTCTGGGTTTCTTGACACCACTTCCTTTCCCTCCACCGTCCTCACTCCCATGCCCAATGGAAAGGGCCGGTCACATGTTTACTCCTCCAGATTCATCATCCAGCCTCTCTTAATTAGACAGACCTGTGAAGGTAATAACATGCACAACACAAAACTGAGCAAAACCAAGCAACAAAAAGAAAAAAAAAACAAACAAAAATGAAAACAAAACCCACAGCAGAGAAGGGGGGAAGGGAGACTCCGGATAGGGCAAGATATGACAAAACAAAGATGTATAAATTACCAAGGGCGTATGAGGGAGGGGGGAATGGGGAGGGAGGAGGGGAAAACAAAAGAGGACCTGATGCAAGGGGCTTAAGTGGAGAGCAAATGCCTTGAGAATGATTGGGGCAGGGAATGTATGGATGTGCTTTATACAATTGATGTATGTATATGTATGGATTGTGGGAAGAGTTGTATGAGTTCCTAATAAAATGTAAAAGAAGAAAAGAGAAAAAAATGATTAGGGCAAAGACTGTACAGATGTGCTTTATACAATTGATGTATGTATATATATGAACTGTGAAAAGAATTGTATGAGCCCCAATAAATTGTTAAAATTAAAAAAGAAAAAACAAAACCCAACCAAAATCCAATGACACTAAAAGAAAACAACACTAACCAGAAAGAAAAGTACAAGGACTGTGTGGTGAACTTTAGGAGTGTTTTCCAGTCCAGTCTGTTGGGGCACCGAGCCCTGACCACAAAGTCCACCTTGTTATACAGCGGTGAGAAGGGGTGGTCTAGGGGCATACATGCAATAGGAAGAGGAGGGATTGGGGGTATACAGGTGACAAAATGGGCGGATCCTACATTTAGAATGGCAGCTTAACTTTGACCTGTTTTCTGGATCTCCATATGAACCATTATCAGTAGGGTGTGAACTCCACCTACTGGAACCAAGCTAATGGTTCCAAGTTTTAGAGAAAAGCAATCCATTGTCTCCACCAGCAGGGAGCAGAGACTGCAGTCTGGCAGCATTGCCTTGAGGGACCTTGCAAGCATCTGGCCCACACACATTATCCCTCTAGTAGGAATCAACCCAGTTAACTTACATTGGGGCTTTTAATCTCCAGACTATATATTTTTATTGGAGTAGAAAGCCTCATCTTTCTTCCCTGGAGCTGGCTGGTGGTTTTGAAGAGTGAAACCTTGTGGTTAACCGCCCAACCCATAACCTTCTATGGCACTAGAGCTCCATGACTCTGAACTAGCAACGTAAAATGCTTTGCCCTCAGGCAGAGTTTGTTTGCTTCCACCCACTCCTCTGGCCAGCCTGGTGAGGAGTAGTCTAGCCCTCAAGAACTTGCCTGAGTATGCCCTTGATGGGAATTGGGGTACTGAGGTTGCACGTTCATGCCCTGACCAAGATGGTTGGAGGGCCCTGAACCAGTCCTGTAAACTTTTCTAATCTGCAATAATGTATTTACTCCAATCATGGTCCCTTTCCCATTTCTGTAGTCACATTTCCAACTGTGATGGTCTGATCTGCTGGGAACTTGACTTTTAAAGGGGCTTCCTTGTTTTCCATGTGACCGAGCTGTTGTGAATCCTTCAGTCCCCATTATGGCCTCATGCTTACGGTCTCCCTCAACCAGATGATTTGTTTTTTCTGGACTTTGTCCCATTCAAGATTTAACAAGGGGGTCTCTGTAAATTATATTTGAACTTCGAGTCTTCTCCCTGATCTAAAACAATGCACACAAAAATATATACCAATTCGATCATTTCTACATGTACAATTTGCTAACATTCATTATATTTCTGAAATTATGTAGCCATTCTCACTGTCCTTTTCCAATTCCAAATTTCCATCACACACATAAGCTCACTGCCCCTTAAACTTTTCACCTAACCTTCCAAGTTCCTGTGTCAATCTGATCACAGACAGATTATTCTTTAAAAGAGCACAATGTCTAAAGCAGATCTTCTTCACTGATTCAGCTTTTGGTTGGCTTTAAAAAGACTTTACAAAAATCAAATCTGCTGCTATCAAGTTAATGCTGACTCATAGTGAATACCCCCTATGGGCTTCTGAGACTGTAACTGTTTACAGGAGTAGAAAGGCCCACCTTTCTCCTGCAGAGCGGCTGGTAGTTTCAAACTGCTGAGCTTGTGGATCGCAGCCCAACATGAGTGCCCAGCAAAGAGCACCCAGAGAAACTGAGCCCCACATCCTTAAGCCACATGAGCCATGGAGTCGGGCAGAGTTGAGATGCAGTCCTCCCCAAAGCCTTCAGAAACAACAAGAAGCCTTCAGAGACATCAAGAAGGATCACTAACTCTTTTGGTAGCCAAAAGAACGATCAGCCCCATAGTCAAGAGGCAGGACAAGTATCAGTGGCTCTGGCCAGACTGGAGGGGCTCACTCAAGGCCATTCCAGGCCAGGGCCAGGTACCTGTGTCTGGCTTCGAGTACTCCAGGCACAGAATCTCTGACTCATGGGCCTCCACCTTCAGCATTTCACTCAGGAACTGCAATTCGTGGACCCTGCAAAATGAGAAGAGAGGAGAGGCTGTTCAGTGCCAGGCAGCGGGGGGAAAGAATCATCACCCACCCCCTTCCACCTTTTCCTCTCCATCAAGAGCTGTTTTACTTTACCTTTTGGGTTGAACCTTTAGAAAAATGAGTCAAGATATGTCACATTCAACTCTCTCACCTGGTCTCCCTTCGTATTAATGTTTTATGCACTACAGTACACAGTGATAAGGACCACGGAGGTCACACTGGTACAACATTATTAGACTTTATTTAAATGTCACCAGCGGGGGTTGCTCTGAGTTGGAATCAACCCAATGCCAATGAGTTTGTTTGTTTATCCCACGAATGTACTTCTTCTGCTCCAGGATCCCAGGAGCCCCCACGGCACATGGGTGTCATCTGTCCCAGTCTAGAACGGCTTTCAGTCTTTGCTTGTCTTTCCTACCCTGACACCTGGGAGAGTGTGATAAGTTACTCTGGCAGGTGTACCTCAAATGAAGGTTGCCTGATGTTTCCTCATGACTATCCTAAGTTCCTTATACATTTGGGTCAAGAATACCAGACACAATGCTAGGAGGAGGCTGCATGGAAAAACAGAACTAAAAGAAACTTTCCATCAACGTTGGTTGTTGTTGTTCAACATTTTATTGGGGGTTCTTAAGAGTCATAACATTTTCTGGGAACATTTTGAAACCTCTCAGTGTACCCTCTCACCAGATTCATGCTGCTGCCACGGGATGTTAACCTTAATGACTTGGCTAAGGGTGGGTTTTGCCGTTTCTTCATTGTCAAGTTAGTATCTTTCCCTTGGAGATAATAAATTTTGTCCCCAACCCTTTTCAGCTAAACCCTCCTGAACCTCTGTCCTTGGGGGCCTAAAGTTCCCCCATCCTGTCCCCTGGAGGCAACGGCTTGTCCCATAGCAAGCAAGTCATAATGATTAGCTCTTGTCTTTAACAAGTAAAGGAATATACATTAACCAAGCACCTAGTAAGTACTAGGCATTCTAAATCTCCCACTTACATTGTCTCCTGTTCGTAAAAATCAAATGCATCAGGTATGTCATTTCACAATTGCAGAAACTAAGGTTTGGTCAAGTTCAGGAACATGTCCAAAGAGGCCAAGCTAAGACTGCACAGGGGCATACTGAAAAACGTCTGAGATGAGTCAGCACTAAAATCCCCTCCCATCCTCAGAGCCAATTAACAGATACGAAGGGACCCAGGGGCACAGCTTGGGGAGCAAGGGTGCTGGAGGAAACAAATTCCACACTTGAGGAACCCCAGCTCCTAATGGTAGGCCAGGAAACACGGTCAGTCTCAGCAGACCTGGCCCACGTACCTCTACACTCCAGACGCAGGAGGAATGATAGAGAGCTGAATACACCTTGCCCACTTTCTTGGGGTCCTTCACATCCCAGACATAAGTACTATGGTCATTGTACACACAAGACAGCCACGGATTTGCAGGATCAAAGGTCAAGGTGATGGTGTCCCGATACTTCGCATTGGCCACTCCAGCGAAAAGGCGACTGAGGAAAGAGGGGGTCAGGGTGTCCAGGGCAGACAGGGCAAACTGGTGAGTTAGCGCTAATGAAAAGGGGCACTAAAGGGAGGAGCAGCAGGTTGGCCAGCAGTCACTGGAGAAAGAACGCAGCGGCTGGCCTGGCATTCCTTGCCATGGGGCTCTGCAAAAGAACACAAGCTATTTCATAGCCCCCAACATCAGGCGGGGACAGTGTGTGGCCGTGATGCAGCCAAGCAGATGTCAGGCCCTTCTAGACTCACGTCAGAGGAAAAGGAAGGGCACTGTGCAAACCAGTCATGGTCATATATCATTTCCTGCCATTTGCAGATTTAGCCCACTCCTTCCCTGAATGAGAAATTAATATACCCAACTGCAGAACTGCCCCGCTTCCTGACAGCACTGAAACCAGAGCAAAACTTCACTTCCTGCAATCACCCAACCCAAGGCCCGAGGCTACAATAAGACCCTCCTACCTTAGCTGCTACCCAGGACCACCCTGAGGGAGAAAGGCCTGCTCCGTCAGGTTTCCAGCCTCTCTCAGAAACCCTAAGGAACTGCCCGTCTGTCCTAGCTGTGGTGTTTACAGGACAATGCATTACCACACTGCAGACTCAGATTACCACGGTTGCCCACAGTGAGCAACAAATGCTAAAAGACCCACCTGTGCTGGACTGCAAGGGTCTTCCCAGAGGTCTATGTGTGCCCTCCTCTCCTTGCAGCATGCCAGGGACGGCCTGGCACAGAGTGGGGCTCTGACAGGACTCAGGGGCCCACCCGCACCGCTCACCTGGCCTCTGTGATGCTGGCAATGTCTGTCCCCAGGGCATGGGGCCGGGGCAGCGTGCTGAGGAAGTGCAGGTTGAAGGGGTTGAAAAGGCACACGGTACCGTCAGCACAGCCGCAGAAGATGTAGTCCTGGCTCACCGAGATGCAGTGGGCCACTGTGGTCTGTGAGCACAGAAGCCACAGTCAGCAAGGGCGTCTGTCCACTCCTTCACCGGACACCTCAACAGCCATGAGCCAAGAGGCAAGGACAAGCGCAAGGCAGGCCAGCTGCCCTGGGCAGAGCCCCTCAATGCCCCTCCCTCTAACAGCAGCTGGCCAGAGGGCCCACAGCCCCGTGCAATTAGGGGGAAGGAGTCAGCAAGCCTTATAAGGCACCTGAGGTTTGGGCAAAGACACACCCAGAAAAGGCCGGCCCAGAGAAAGGCAGCAGAGGCAGCGGACAGGGCCAGCACACTTACTGTGATGCTGTCTGTGTGCTGAGCAGAAGAGGAAAGCAGAGGAAGAGGCAGAGACAGAGAGGGCGAGCAAGCAGAGAGGTTCCCAAACACCTTCCTCCGCCTGGGGCCTCCCCCAGCGTGCATGCAGACTCAGGTGCCCTGGAGCCCGGAGGTGACAGACGGGAGGGTGCCGACAAAGCATTCACTTACACTCAGCTCCACCCACTTGTCCAACAGTCTCCGGGTCACTGAACTCGCACAGCGGCCCTGAGGATGTGATACAGAAGGTGCTGTCAGTCTTCTTCCCGCGGCCACAGGCTACATCAGTGAACAGTTTGTTCCGCAGGTTCCCCCAGCAGCCCGGAGCGGCCCAGCAGGGGTACAGTGGCATTCACCTGTGGAGACCCACCACAGGTGCCACCCACACACCCTGCAGGCTACCCCCTGGAAAGCAGGCCCTGGGGAGGGAGGGAGAAGGCTTCCCTTGCATATTGACATAGCACCTGGCCCAGCTGAGACTTCCAAGGGGCTTTTGAGCATGCAGAAGGGGGCGCAGGTGGAACATATCTGGGCAGACCCCACCCTAGTGGCTACTTGCTGCCTCACCTTTGAGGTCTTGCTGTCATCGAGGTACCAGAACTTGATGTGCCGGTTGCCTGCAGTGACAAAGTAGCTGCAGTCCTCAGAGAAGGATACTGCTGTCACCTGACTGGACACCTTGTTGGAAGCCACTACAATGTTTTTCTGGAGAGAAAGTCAAGGGAAATCAAGGCTCTGCTTCTAGGAGCTGAGGGAAAAGAAACTTACACACTGAAGGTTAGACAAGCTGTGAACTTGACCTCTCCTTCTGCCCCTTCTTCAGCATCCTAGATACCCAGTTGCTCCTTTCTGCTCAGAGTTCTCTAGAAAGGGACTGAGGCCAGCAGGCGGAAGTAAAGGCCACCGGTTAGCAGTTTCTTGGCTCCCCTCCCGGCCCCGCCTGTCCTGAGGCCAGCAGCCCACTCACCTTCCAGGCCCAGACATTGACGATCATGTCATGCTGGTAGCCCACTGAGACAATGTACTTGGCACTGGATGAGAAGGCCACACATGCCATGCCATACTTATGCTCCTGAAGCTCCGCCACCAGGCTGCGCTCCGACACGTCCCATACCCGCACAGCAGGCATGTGTCCACTCTGCAGGGACCGAAGACCCCGAAGTAAAGGCCAGAGGCTATCAAAAGAGATAGTGTCTGCGGTCTTAAAGGCTTGAAGGTGAGCAAACGGCCATCTGGCTCAGAAGCAAAAAAGCCCACATGGAATAAGCACACCAGCCTGTGCGATCACAAGGTGCCAAAGGGACCAGGTATAAGGCATTATGCAATATATATATATATATATATATATATATATATATATATATATATATATATATATATATATATATATATATATATATATATATATATAGTATAAGGCATTATGTGGGGACCCGTGGTGCTGACCCACACGGCGTCACCGTGAGTTGGAATGGACTTCTTAGAAACGGGTTTAGTAAGCAGCACAAAGAGGAAACTCCTTGGTGAACTGGAGGACACGGTAGCTGAAACCATGGGCTCCAACATACTACCCCTGAGGCTGGCAAAGGACCGGGCAGTGCTGCCTTGTGTTGCAAAGAAGGTCCCTGTGATGTCAGAATGACTGGACAGCACTAACAACAACAAAGGATGTCAGGCCCCTTCACTTCCCCAGACCACTGACCAGGTTCAAAGACCCGCATGTGAGTATAGTTTCACAGTTAGACGTGTTTAGAAAAAATAATGTTTGCAAAAGTAAAATCTTGGTTTACATTTTACAGAGCATGCACAATTAGTAGAACTCTTAAGGTCCACCGGAACCTGTTTAGGGTCCCCTCCACTTGCTCACCACCGATAAGTCGATTCTGACTCATATTGATCCTACAGGAGAGGTTAAAATTTCCCCTGTGGGTATTTCTGAAACTGTAGCTCCTTATGGGAATAGAAAGCCTCCTCTTTCTCTGCAGCTGGTGGGTTCAAACTGCCAACCTTGTCTTTAGCAGCTCAGGACTGACTTGTATCTCTATGAAACCAAAATCTACCTCACTGCCAGGGAGGTGATGCTGACTCATAGTGACCCTATGAGGCAGAGTAGATCTGTCCCTGTGAGTTTCTGAGACTGTAACTCTTTATAGGAGTAGACAGACTCTTCTTCCCACGGAGTGGCTGGTGGTTTCAAAGTGCTGACTTTGGTGTTAGCAGCCCAACATGCAAACACTATGCCACCAAAGCTACTTTTGTACCCCTATAAGTAGATAAATATTTCTCTTATATCTGTGTTTCAACCAAAGGCATGGCTATAAAGGAAAAAAGGCCATGAGTGTCAAGAATGATTTGAAAATGTGGAGTTCTTTTGGGAAAGGATATATATATACTTGTGTAAATAAATAGAATTCTGACGGCAAGAGTGGTCAGGAGTTGGACTGTTAATCTCAAGGTCAGCAGTTTGAATGACCAACCGCTCCTCTGGAGAAAGAGGAGATTTTCTACTCCTCTAAAGAATCACAGTCTCAGAAACCCACGGGGGCCATTTTACTCAGTCCCATGGGCCTGTGAGTTGGAATGGACTTGATGGCAGTGAGGGCATGTAAATATGCAAACACCCACCTCGGACTTAGGATTTGACCTGCTCCCTCAGCCCCGTGAGCATCTGCAGCCATGGACTTGGCCTTCTGTGAAGAACCCATTAGTGCACCACCACAAAGAGAATGAGTTTCCTCTGTGTCAGTCCATTACCCTGCCAACGTTCAGGATGGAGCCAACACCCTTGGTCTCCCAGAGAAATTGGCTCAACATACCCCTGATGTGGTTGCATGACATAGGACACTCATGCAATGCACTGCATGTGCTCTATTTAATGCACTATCACCAACAAGTCTACATGGGTGGTAACTCTGAAAACCTTGCCCAAACAGCTGGCTTCACCAAAGTATATGGAGTCATGTGGAGTCGTCGACCAGTTCGACTCTGCACTGGCTGTACGTTGGCATTGCCAAGGGGGCTTTCTCACTGACCGTGACCTGAATCCTGCTTCCACTAAGTCTTGTTTCATTGGTCTGGGATGGCGCCAGGCCAATGGGAGGCTTGAAAGCTCCTAAGGGATTCCAAAGTATGACCAAGGGTGAACACTACTGCTTTTGGCCATCACATCCGGGAAGGCCCTTGGGACTTTGCCACTCAAAGTATGATAGGTCAAGGAACCAGCAACATCAGCATTAGCTTCTCCCATGCTAATGCCATCGAGTTGATGCTGACTCATAGTGACCCTACAGGACAGGGTAGAACTGCCCTTGTGGGTTTCCCAGACTGTCACTCTTGCCCGGAGTCTACAGCCTCATATTTCTCCCAAGGAGTGGCTGGTGGTTTAGGACTACTGTCCTTGTGGTTAACAGCCCAAGAGTACCAGGGCCTCTAGAACTGCTGGATCCTAGACCCCCCACCCTGAACCCACAAAATCAGAATCTGCCCCCCAGCCCAATTTCCAGGAACCTGGGTAAGTGCATGCATGTGAAAGTTTAAGAAATACTTCCTTAGAAACCATTACTTTCCAGAACAAACTCCTCCTGCCAGAGGTGCATAAATGGAAGCCCATTAGGCCATGCTCACCTAGAAGCAATTTGAGGTCTCAGTGCTCCTATATCCTGGCTGTCATCCAGATTTCCTTATTCTCACCTGGACTGTTGTCACTGCAGCAGGTATTGGTGAGTCCTCAGCACGAACAGCCCCAAATTAGGTCTAGAGACACAGCTCCCATTTCAGAGTAGTACAATCCACAGTTTACTGTAGAGTTTCTGGCTTTTACTGGCTTGGGGTAGGGTCTAGTGGGAAATGCATCTTAGCAAGAGCCATTATGTATTCTGGATGTGCACAATGAGTTTGTCTTGAGGCATATTTATGTCTGATGTTGTTATGTATTCTCTTTCTATCCCATGCAACGTTATTTTTTTTGAAAATTTATATTTGCTTTTAATTACCCAGACATATAAGTGATTTATAGCTAGGTCTGATCGATTGGAATCAGATGACCACGCCTGGATTAACCATGGGTCCTGGTGACCATTAGGCACTTCTTTCCATAGTCCAAGTGCCCGTTAGTTAACCTAGATAGTCAAAGTGCCTGCTAGGTAACCTAAATAGTCCAAGTGCCCGCTAGGGAACCTACATAGTCCAAGTGCCCGCTAGGTAACCTAGATAGTCCAATTGCCCGTTAGCTAACCTAGATAGTCAAAGTGTCCGCTAGTTAACCTACATAGTCCAAGTGCCCGCTAGGTAACCTATATAGTCCAAATGCCCGCTAGGGACCCTAATAGTCCAAGTGCCCGCTAGTTAACCTAGATAGTCCAAGAGCTCGCTAGTTAACCTACATAGTCCAAATGCCCGCTAGGTAACCTAGACAGTTCAAGTGACCACTAGGTTACCTACATAGTCCAAGTGCCCGATAGGGAATCTACATAGTCCAAGTGCCCGCTAGTTAACATAGATAGTCCAAGTACCCGCTAGGAAACGTACATAGTACAAGTGCCTGCTAGGTAACCTAGATAGTCCAAGTGCCCGCTAGTTAACCTACATAGTCCAAGTGCCTGCTAGGTAACCTAGATAGTCCAAGTGCCCAATAGTAAACCTACATAGTCCAAGTTCCCCCTAGGTAACCTAGATAGTCCCAAGGCCCGCTAGGTAACCTACATTGTCCTAGTGCCCCTTAGTTAACCTACATTCTCCAAGTGAACGATAGGGAACCTACATAGTCCAAGTGTCCGCTAGGTAACCTACATAGTCCAAAGCCCGCTAGTTAACCTACATAGTCCAAGTGCCCGTTAGGTAACCCAGATAGTCCTAATGCCCGCTAGGGAACCCACATAGTCCAAGTGCCCGCTAGGGAACTTACATAGTCCAAGGGCCCGCTAGGGAACCTACATAGTCCAAGTGCCCGTTAGTTAACCTAGATAGCCCAAGTGCCGGCTAGGTAACCTAGATACTCCAACAGCCCGGTAGGTAACCAACATACTCCAAGTAACCGCTAGGTAACGTAGATAGTTCAAGTGCTAGGTAGGTAACCTAGATAGTCAAAGTGCCCGCTAGATAACCTACAAAGTCTAATTGCCCGCTAGGTAATCTATATAGTCCAAATTCCCGCTAGGGAGCCTACATAATCCAAATGCCCGCTAGGTAACCTAGATAGTCCAAGGGCCAACACATGCCATCGAGATGAGGGGAGGGAAACTATTAGCAAGAGGTCTTATTGATATGTAAGTGTTATCTGAGATTCACAGACTTGAAAGGACATGGCGGCAGATCCCAACATCACAGTTCCAGGTGGGACTACAGAAGCAAGAATAGGACAAGGATTGGGACCTGTGTTAAACAGGACAGTTTACAAGAGTGGTCCAGGGCCAAACAACCAAGGCTTTGGGGGCATGACTCATGACCGTGCAGCCCAGAATGGCAGCCTCGATTCAAGGATACACTTAGGCAAGTCTCTAAGCCCCACCATGGGCTGCCTAAGGGGTAATCCACTTTCCAATGCCCTCTGCCTGGTGGCAAGAGTGTTCACATCCCTGGTCAATGGTCTGAAGGAATTCACTGGAAGCTTAATCCACGTGGGGACTGTGCAAATAGAATTTTGGCTTTCACTGTTATCCACATACTTCTGAAAATTGTGAATTCTCAGAATTTCAGTTGAAAGGTAGGCTTGATGATCTGCTTCTGAGGGGTCACTATGGTGCACACAGCAGGTCACTGTGCATGCACACCGGAATCAGTTCAACAGCAGCCAACAGCATTCTCCCTTATGTTGCTTGATGTTTGTTTTATGCCCACATCTCCTCCCTCTCTCTCTCTCTCTCTCTCTCTCTCTCACACACACACACACACACACACACACACTGGTATTTCAAAAAGTCCCTGAAAAATTCCATTCTCTTTTGATTCCTTGTTCCACTAACTTTTGGGAGCCTGCTTGTGTGCATATATGACACCATTTGTTTGCTGAAAGTGAGGAGGAATTGAACCACTTGCTGAAGATCAAGGATTGCAGCCTTCAATATGGGTTACAATTCAATATAAGGAAGACCAAAATCCCCAAAACTGGACCAATAGGTGATAAACAGAGAAAAGGGCTTCAGTTGTCAAGGATTTTGTCTTGCTTAGATCCACTATCAATGTTCATAGAAACAGCAGTCAGGAGATCAAAAGATGTATTGTAATGGGTAAATCTGCTGCAGAAAACCTCTTTATAGTGTTGAAGAACAATGATGTTACTCTGAGGACTAAGGTGCACATGACCTAAGCCATGCTATTTTCCATTGCATCATATGCATGTGAAAGTTAGACACTGAATAAGGAAGGCTGTAGAAGAACAGATGCATCGAATTGTGGTCCACCAGAAGACTACTGACAGTACCATGGACTGCTGAAGGACTGACCAATCTGTATCAGAAGAAATAAGGCCAGAGTGCTGCTTAGAGGCAAGGATGGCAAGACGCCATCTTACATACTTTGGACATGTTGTCAGGAGAGACCAGTCCCTGGAGAAGGACATCCTATTTGGTACAGTGGAGAAGCCATGAAACAGAGGAGGTCCTCGAAGAAGTGGATGGACTCAGTGGCTTCATCGGTGGTTCAGGCACAGGAACAATTGTGAGGATGGTGCACGACCCTACAGTGTTTCATTCGGTTGTATGTGAGGTCACGACGAGTCCAAGTGTCCTCAATGGCACGCAACAACAACTAGCCAGAGCAGAGAGGAGCAATCTGCCCTCTGGGACTTCCCTGGGAAGGTCCTCAATGGAAATTGGGAAAGTCTAAGACCCTATGGTCATGAGTTATAGTGGTCGGAAGGCCCCAGAACAAATCCAGTAAGCCTTTCTAATCTGTGATCGTCTCCATGTCTCCATAATGGCCCCATTCTCACTTATGTAGTCCTGCCTGAGAGAGTGATGAATTGCTCTACCTCCAATCACATTTTTGTGGCAGATTTCATCCATTTCTATAATTAGCGACATGGCCACACAGCCTTTGGACCCCATTATGGCCTCATGCTTATGGTCTCCTTCATCTAAATCATTTCTCCTACTTTTGTCTTTCTTCATTAATTGAATATCTGAGATACATATGGAAGGGGCATTATCTCTACAATAAGAGAAAGGGATGAGGTGGTGGTGGTATGGAGTGGGGTGGCACACCATCTCAGAGAATGAGAACAGCTGTTTCAATGGTTCCCACTGCAGTGTGGAAACTGCAGGTACACTAAAAGAGGACAGCAATGACAGCATTAAGGTCTTAGAGCTTAAGGACTCCCTCCCTCCTTAGGCCTCTCTTTCAACTATAAAATGTAGCTCTAAAATGCAGAGCTTCTCGGACACAGCTTGGAGGAAGCCTGTGGATCCAGGAAAGCCCCAATCTCAGCAGAACCAATTTGGCAATCCACAGGTCTGATTTTTGACCAGTCAGCTCACTTGGTCTAGCTCACTTGGTCTAGATCACTCAATTATGTTCACATAAACTACAACAAACAGGTTCACACTGTCACCACATTTTCTATATAAGAAAACTGGAACAGAAATAAGCTGCCAAATTACTTGGCTTCTTATAAAAGAAATAGCCAAGTGAATGTTTGGGAAAACAACAGCTCCCGCTATGTGGCACAGGGAGCCCTGGTGGCATAGTGGTTTTCACTTGGGCTGCTACCCACATAGTTCAAAACCACCACCCGCTCTGAGAGAGAAACGTTAGGGCTTTCTACCCCTGTAAAGAGTTGCAGTCTCAGAAACTCACAGGGGCTGCTCTACCCTGTCCAATAGGGTTGCTGAAAGTCAGGGTTGCTGTGAGTCACAAAAGATGCAATGGCAGTGAGTTTTCAGTTTGATTATTAAGCAAAATTATCAAATTCTGAAACTATTGTTTCTCAATCTATCCTCCATCAAGATCTACCTAAACACTTTTAAAAAATTAAGTCATTTTATCGGGGGCTCTTACACCACTTATAACAATGCATACATCAATTGTATCAAGCACATTTGTACCTACGGTACCATCATCATTTTCTTTATACTTGACCCCTTGGTATCAGCTCCTTTTCCCCCCTTCTCTCCCACTCTCCCACCCTCATGAAACCTTGATAAATTATACTTTCATATTTTACAATGTCCAAGGTCTCACTTCACCAATGTTTCTGTTGCTTGTCCCCCTGGGGTGTGAGCGTTAATACATCAATCATTGCTATCAGTTCCCTCTATCTCATCCCTACCCTCATGTTATCACTACTTCCATTACTGTCCCTGAAGGGTTTATCTGTCCTGGATTCTGTGTGTTGAGAGTTCTTATCTGTACCAGTGTACATGCTCTGGTCTAGCCGGCTTTGTAAGGTAGAGCTGAGGTCATGATAGTTGGAGGGAGTGAGCGGGAGAGGAAGCATTGAAGAACTAGACAAATGGTATGTACTGTGGTATGAGTTGGGGTGCCAGCCCCCCCACCAGTAATCTTGGGTTCAATAAGCACAATTGTATGGTTGAGATATATAAATATTATATTAAAGTCACCGGGAGCATGAGCGATAGAAGAGACATTACAATAATGCAGTCAGACACAATTCATGGTAGCATGCTCACCTCCTGGATGGCCATGATCTTACCAGCCAGGTCCACGCTCAGTGTGGACGAAGGGAGGTGGGATGGAGACCAGGCAGGAGGCTCAAGGACTGGGCTGGAGGCTGGAGCCCCAGCACAAGGCGGGCTTCCCCAGACAAATGGCGCACAACGTGGGACAATATGAGTTATATCCCATATAACAATTATATGGCCCCATTGGTACGTAGAGTGAATTTGAAAATTGTGCGAAGTGAGGATCCGGTGTGGGGATTGACAGAGAAGTAGTGGAAATAGTGAATTAGAATTTTAAAGAGGATAATGGGAGCAAGGTAAAAGTAAACCTGAAACTTATGGTACCATGCTCTCTACTTACTGAAAAGACAAGGTGTAAAAGTAACGAAGAAAAAGATACAATGTTTTCTAAAAGTAGTAAAAAGGTATAATTCATGGTTCTCAGAGGAAGGAACTTTTGATTTAGAGACCTGGGAGGAGGTCATTGTCAACTTAAAGGAAGCACAGAGATGGGGAGAGTATCCCTATGGAGAAGTGGTCTCTGTGGGTACAAGTTAAGATGGTTTTAAAACTTTTGCAGGAGGAAGAGAATAAGGATGAACAGTCTAGTGAGAAGTCTTGTGTCTATTCAAATCTAGAAAAGCAAGCTAAAGTGTCTGTGAATAAGCATGATTTAGGTTATGAAACTTTAGGAAAAACTGAAAAGGCAGGGATTGGTTTGTTATCTAAAGCCTCCAATTCTAGAACAGAACCTCATTGCCAAAGCCTGTATGCTCTCGCGAGACTGCAGACTCCGAAGGTTTAAAGGTGATACAGTACTAGAGGCAGTGGATTGCAAGATCCAAAGCATGGCTATTAAACAATCCCAGGAAGCTCCCTTGCTTTCAAAGGTAGAGAAAGCCAAGAAGCAGAACAGGCAACGTCTAAGATGCCCAAATTTAAATCAGATGAGAAGCAGTGAGAACGGGTTTCAGGCAGATGAGAAGATTTTAGGCAGAGCTAAAAGAATGAACCTGAGTCAGAAGGGGACATAGTAAAAGCAACTGCTCTCCTGCTGGAATTTAGTGTAAGAAAGGCCAGAGATTGTAAAACAATCAAGCAAGCCAGCCCTGAAGGTAGAGAGATTAGCTCCAAAGAAATGCAAACTAGGAGAGCTAGCACAGAAGGTGAAGTTCAGGAAGTGGAACTCCAAGATATCCAGATTGAAAAGAGTAGCTCAGAGAATAGACGTAAAGAAGCAAAGTATAGGAAAGCACCTTTACTCTCCAGAGTAGGAAGAGGGATTGCAGAAGAAGATTTAGAATGCAAGATGTCTTATCCTGTTAGAACCAAAAGGAATTCACAGTGCCTTTGCCTTTTAAGTTGCTAAAAGATCTCAAGCAGGCAATCAATGACTAGGGCCCAGACTCACATTTTGTAATTAGCATGATAAGGGCTCTAGCAGAGTCTGACAGCTGGACCCCTACAGATTGGAAAGCTTTAGTGAGAATTTGTCTTTACTCTTCAGAATGCTTGTGATATCAAATGCTATGGAAGGAAGCAGCCCTTGCAAGAGCTGGGAAGAATGCTGAGGATGGGATAGATATAGGAATTCATCAATTGCTAGGGGATGCAAATTATATTACAGTTGAGTCTCAACTACAGTTTACTGAACAGACAATAGGACAGATACATGAGGTTTGCTTAAGGGCCTGGGAAAAGATAATTCCATCAGAAGAGAGAACGCCGCGTTACAGGGCTATAAGACAACAGAATGATGAGCGTTACGCTGACTTTGTGTCCCGACTGGAAGATGCTATTTCCAAATGTGTGAAGAATGTTCAGGCAGTAAGAGACCTAGTGCACAAGCTATCTTATGATTTCTCTAATAAGCACTGTAAAAATGCCTTGCATCCCTACAGCGAACAGGGCACTCTGCTGGGTTATTTTAGGATATGCAGGAATGTAGAGGCAGAGGAATACAAGGCAGACCTCATGGCAGCTTCATTGGCAAACTATATCAGACCTGGAAGAAAGTGCTTTAGTTGTGGGAAGACAAGTCATCTTCAAAAGAGTGTAGGCAGAGCAGGCTGCGGCCAATGTCAGTGCATGGGCCAGGACCATGGAGATCGGGTTTAAACGAACCTGAACTCTGCCTCCATTGTAGGAAGGGAACTCATTGGGCGAGCCAATGTCGTTCAAAAATCAACAGTGAAGGGTCGCCATTAGCAAAGACTTCCCGGCGGGAAAATAGTGGAAGAAGCTTGATGCAGAGCCCTCATAGCAGAGCGTGGTAGGCAAGGTGTCTGCCTACTGGAGCAAAGAAGATCTTTGAGAGAAATCGCCTTTATCTAGCAGCCTCACAGCAGGAGAACAGACCTAGCCAAAGAGGCAAAAACCTAGTCTCTGTTCTCACTGCAGTTGGTTTGAATAACCAAGAGATGGCTCAGAAGCCTTCACAGGAGCTTGATCCTCAAAAGCAGGGACCTCTTATTGAAAGATTAATACAGTTTCTATCAGGAAGATTTAACCTTAGTACTCAAGAAATTAAAATTGATACTGGAGTTGATAAGAGTTGTAAGAAAAAGCCCAAAACTGTGATTGAATCAGAAACGAAGAGCAGTAATTGGGGTCCACTACCTAAAAGAACTATAGGAAGTTTATTAAGAAAGTCCAAAAAAAAAAAAAAAAGAAAGTCCAACATAAATTCTCAAGGTGTTGCTGGAGTTATTGGTCAGGATTGTGAAGAAGAAATTAAGGCAGTAATGAGTTCTGATATACCATGGTTTGTAAAAATGTAGGATCGCTTAAGCCAATTTTCCCTTCCTTGCATTTCTAGAGTAAAAATTTATACCTATCAGGAAAGAGTACTTGAGAAGTTTGACCACCCTATAAATCAAGCAGTCTTCTGGACTGCTGTTGTGGAGAAACAGCGCCCCCACATGGAATTAGAAATGGAAGGAAAAAGGTTTGTTAACTGTGGATGCCGGGTCATTTCCTTAGGGCATTCAGGGGGGCCTAAGGCCCTCCCATTAACTTCCCCTAAAGCCAGCATAGAGGGAATGAGTGAAGTTAACCAAGACAGAATATTGCAAGGTAAAATCATACAGTGTGAGAAGCCTGAAAGGCAAAATGGCTCAATTGAGCCTATAACCTTATTGGTAAGCCTGGAGAAAAAAATGTCTGCTTGGTAAGTTACTTCAAGATCAGCTGAACAAATTTATTAAGAATTTTTTCAGTCTTTCAAAGTATGATAAGAAGTTCTCCCAATTAGTTAGCTCTCTTAATTCTCTGAGGGATGGGAGCCAGTATTTACATAACAATGAAGGTTAGCTAACTAGTACTTTTACTGGTTCAAGATCTAGCAATGCTTTACTATTTAAATTGTTAAAACAGAAGGAGGAGAAGAGGAATCTTATGTGTGACAAAGTTCATTTACTCATTTTAACTAAAAAATTTTTCTCCTTACTAAAAGCTTGTAATAAAATTAGGGAAGATAAACACGTTTTCAATTCTACAGAGAAAATTGATCCTAAGAAATCTGAGGATGATGGAAACTGTGTTTGGGATCCAGGTCCATTCACCTGGAGAAAAGGCTATGCATGTATGTTTTTTACAGAATAAAACTGATGGACTCCCTTTAAAAGGACGCAACCACCTTTGGAGAAAGATGGACAAGGAAGAGATGGAGAGGCCAACCAATATTAATCATAAATCCTTTTTTCAGGTTAATGATACCCCAAAGAGAGGGGCTATTTCTTTATATTTTCACAGGCAAAGGAGATAGGTGGATTTCTCTTCAGCCAGCAAGGCCCAGAAGAAAGCGGGTCACTGTTATTGAAGTTATTCAAAACGGCAAGAAGACCTCGAAGATTCCTGAGAATGGCGATTGCTGACTGCTGAGATATTTCTTCCATTGCTGACGCTGTCTAAGAGACACTCTGGGATGCTATCATAACTGAACATTTTATACAATGTGACTGGAATATTACTGCAGACTGCTTTGCTGAAAGGTCAAGATTTTGAATTTGTCAATGCTATAATGTGATTGGAATGTAACTGATTTCTGTATAACCACTTATCCTTATAATAAGACATTGCATGATTGGAATTTGATTAGGAAACATTTGCAAGGGTTTAAGGGAAACATTTCATTAGATATTGATCAGCTTAAAAAGGATATTTTCTATACATTCAAAGACAAGCTTGAGGCTTCTCCTGGCTCTGATGTGATTAAGCAATTGAGGAGTAGCATGGAAGGGTTGGACCCGCGAGCTTGGGGGCAAAGTACTTCACATAGCTTAAGTTCCAGTCTGACTGTGTTTTTTATCATAATTGTGATGCTTGCAGTCTCATGTCACTTCTATAGGAAGCTAATAGATATGAAAAGAGACCATGTTGCCTCCGTGACACTATTGAATCTTAAACATAATGCAGAGAGGGGAAATGTGGGATACTAGCACCAAGGGAAATAATACTGGGACTTATTCCCTGACTGGTACAGAGGGAATCTGGGAGACTAATGTTCCATGGCTGGAAGACCACCACTCTGTTAGTTGGAGATATACTCCAAGTTCATGTTCCTGCGGTAATCTATCATTTCCACAGATTCTCCCTTAAAGCTGTGCTGCCTTAAAGTGAGCGCATGGCTGATACATTCTCCCTATAGAAGCAGACATTCCTATTTGGCTCTATTTCTTCCCACCGCAGTATCCAATCTCTCTCATACCTTCCTCCAATAACAGATGGGAATAAGGGGACTTTACCCCCAGTGCCTGGATTCTAAATGTTTCTATCAAGCCTGAATTTTTGGCTATATTAATTGGATCATGAAGTTTTGCCTTTACAGCTTTAAATGTATAGAAAATGATTTAAAAACACGTCAGTCACGCCCACCACAGGTTTCCCGCTCCTAAAACTCACTTCCGTGCAAAAAGACACCTGAGTGGCAGGCGGGTTGGGCCGCCCGCGTAGACTCCACGGCGCCAACGCCGCTCTCCGCTGAGGCGCCCTCAGGAGGCGCCCGAACGCGCCCCGCCCCGCCCCCCCCCCTGTCGGGGACGTCCGGCGGAGCCTCAGCAAGGCATCCCGAGGGCGGCCATGCTCGGGCTCGTTCTTCGAGCCGGCAGGAAGCGCAGCACCGGCGCCGGAGCCTCCGGCCGGGATCTCCAAGAGCTAGCCGCCGCGACCCCCCGCCCTCGGCCGCCCTCAGCCGCGCCGCATCCGGGTCCGCTGCCGCTCTCACCTGCGCGGCGCCCCGCCCCGCGCAGTGCGCTCCGGATCCGTGTGCCGTCAGTAGCCCCAGCCGCCGCGACCGCCCCGCGCGGTCACCTCCCGCCTGCCCGGCGCCGCACTGCGCCCGCCCGCCGCCCGCCGCCCACGGCCAGGGCCCGTTCAGCCGCCCCCGCCGCCCGGACCGGCGGAGCACGTGCGCCCGCGCCTCCCAGCGAGCTGCACGGCCGGCCGGGGCCTCCAGCTGCCTTTCTGGAGCCTCTCCTGGAGGGTCCTGAGGGACCGCAGAGCCCCCGGACCCCTGCCTTCTGGAGCGGCCCGCAGCCGCCTCGCGGGGACCCCTCTGCCTCAGCGTTCCCTCGCAGCCCTTCGCCCCACTTGTGCCCCGCGGCGCCGCAGACCCCAGAACCCCCTTCCTGAGCGTAGGAGTGCGGGGATGTTGCCCCGCACCGTCGATGGCCGTTGAAAGGCTGAAGTTCCCACTTCCAAGTTCAAGAATATTCTGTGTGTTCATTTTTGTGATAACAGCTAACACTTGGCTGCAGTTTCATCGGTTAACCAATTCTTTTCGTATTCTGCTCGCCTGTTCGCTTTTGTCTCAACCAGGAAATGTCACGCCCCTCATTCTTGGATCACAGTTGAATTTTTTATTGATTATAAACCCTAATGTCGACTTACTGTAAAGCACCTGTACGAGGAAGCTTCAAAAATTCATGGGAAATTATCTTCTCTTTTCATTCCTTTCTCCCACGATCTTTCCGAAGCTCCCGCGTGTTGTGATGCCAGTGTACAATTAGTAAAGCCACTCTGGCAAATAATTCAGTAGTCTGGGATATAATTTAGAACTATATGCTATGCAAAGCAAAGGTGGCAAAACAATCCAGTGGTAAAGGAATACTTTGGTTAATGAGTGGTTGAATTGGCTGAATTTACAAGAAATCAAAGGAAGGAGCATACTACATTCAAAAATAAACTCCAGGAGGATTAGAGCGATAAAATATTCAAAGCATTAAAAACTTAGAGGGATTTATTTTCGAGGGTAGCAATTTAGCTTTAGTGAGGTGGAAACTTTAAGCAAGACACGAAGGTTCATGTCTTTAAAGGAAAGATAAAGCTATTTGACTATATACAGATGTTTTTACCTTTTAGCATGGTATCACAATGACAAGAAAAGTGTTTTAAAAGAACAATTGGCTATGCAAAACGCATGGCAATCTAACATAAAGTTTCTATAAATTATTTTTCCAGACAAATTGCTCGGTTCTATATGTTTTTAATACAGGCAATGCATACACACAGACAACTAACAGAAGAGAGGTTCATAAGCATGATTCATAAACATTGAAAAGATGCCTAATGTCATTGAAAGCCCTGGAAACATAAAGGGTTGAGATATAAATATTAAAGTCATTGGGAGCATGAGAGATACAAGAGATATTACAATAATGCAGTCACACACATATCATGGTAGCATTGCTCACCTCAGCCCCACTTGGTGGTCCACATGGAGAGAGGGGGAAGGGAAGGAGGACAAGGGGAATTGGAAACGGGAGGGTAAAGACATACATCACAGGAAGGACTTGGACTATGTTATACAGCAGTGAGAAGGGGTGGTCTAGGGGCATACATGCAATAGGAAGAGGAGGGATTGGGGGTATACAGGTGACAAAATGGGCGGATCCTACATTTAGAATGGCAGCTTAACTTTGACCTGTTTTCTGGATCTCCATATGAACCATTATCAGTAGGGTGTGAACTCCACCTACTGGAACCAAGCTAATGGTTCCAAGTTTTAGAGAAAAGCAATCCATTGTCTCCACCAGCAGGGAGCAGAGACTGCAGTCTGGCAGCATTGCCTTGAGGGACCTTGCAAGCATCTGGCCCACACACATTATCCCTCTAGTAGGAATCAACCCAGTTAACTTACATTGGGGCTTTTAATCTCCAGACTATATATTTTTATTGGAGTAGAAAGCCTCATCTTTCTTCCCTGGAGCTGGCTGGTGGTTTTGAAGAGTGAAACCTTGTGGTTAACCGCCCAACCCATAACCTTCTATGGCACTAGAGCTCCATGACTCTGAACTAGCAACGTAAAATGCTTTGCCCTCAGGCAGAGTTTGTTTGCTTCCACCCACTCCTCTGGCCAGCCTGGTGAGGAGTAGTCTAGCCCTCAAGAACTTGCCTGAGTATGCCCTTGATGGGAATTGGGGTACTGAGGTTGCACGTTCATGCCCTGACCAAGATGGTTGGAGGGCCCTGAACCAGTCCTGTAAACTTTTCTAATCTGCAATAATGTATTTACTCCAATCATGGTCCCTTTCCCATTTCTGTAGTCACATTTCCAACTGTGATGGTCTGATCTGCTGGGAACTTGACTTTTAAAGGGGCTTCCTTTGTTTTCCATGTGACCGAGCTGTTGTGAATCCTTCAGTCCCCATTATGGCCTCATGCTTACGGTCTCCCTCAACCAGATGATTTGTTTTTTCTGGACTTTGTCCCATTCAAGATTTAACAAGGGGGTCTCTGTAAATTATATTTGAACTTCGAGTCTTCTCCCTGATCTAAAACAATGCACACAAAAATATATACCAATTCGATCATTTCTACATGTACAATTTGCTAACATTCATTATATTTCTGAAATTATGTAGCCATTCTCACTGTCCTTTTCCAATTCCAAATTTCCATCACACACATAAGCTCACTGCCCCTTAAACTTTTCACCTAACCTTCCAAGTTCCTGTGTCAATCTGATCACAGACAGATTATTCTTTAAAAGAGCACAATGTCTAAAGCAGATCTTCTTCACTGATTCAGCTTTTGGTTGGCTTTAAAAAGACTTTACAAAAATCAAATCTGCTGCTATCAAGTTAATGCTGACTCATAGTGAATACCCCCTATGGGCTTCTGAGACTGTAACTGTTTACAGGAGTAGAAAGGCCCACCTTTCTCCTGCAGAGCGGCTGGTAGTTTCAAACTGCTGAGCTTGTGGATCGCAGCCCAACATGAGTGCCCAGCAAAGAGCACCCAGAGAAACTGAGCCCCACATCCTTAAGCCACATGAGCCATGGAGTCGGGCAGAGTTGAGATGCAGTCCTCCCCAAAGCCTTCAGAAACAACAAGAAGCCTTCAGAGACATCAAGAAGGATCACTAACTCTTTTGGTAGCCAAAAGAACGATCAGCCCCATAGTCAAGAGGCAGGACAAGTATCAGTGGCTCTGGCCAGACTGGAGGGGCTCACTCAAGGCCATTCCAGGCCAGGGCCAGGTACCTGTGTCTGGCTTCGAGTACTCCAGGCACAGAATCTCTGACTCATGGGCCTCCACCTTCAGCATTTCACTCAGGAACTGCAATTCGTAGACCCTGCAAAATGAGAAGAGAGGAGAGCCCGTTCAGTGCCAGGCAGCGGGGGGAAAGAATCATCACCCACCCCCTTCCACCTTTTCCTCTCCATCAAGAGCTGTTTTACTTTACCTTTTGGGTGGAACCTTTAGAAAAATGAGTCAAGATATGTCACATTCAACTCTCTCACCTGGTCTCCCTTCGTATTAATGTTTTATGCACTACAGTACACAGTGATAAGGACCACGGAGGTCACACTGGAACAACATTATTAGACTTTATTTAAATGTCACCAGCGGGGGTTGCTCTGAGTTGGAATCAACCCAATGCCAATGAGTTTGTTTGTTTATCCCACGAATGTACTTCTTCTGCTCCAGGATCCCAGGAGCCCCCACGGCACATGGGTGTCATCTGTCCCAGTCTAGAACGGCTTTCAGTCTTTGCTTGTCTTTCCTACCCTGACACCTGGGAGAGTGTGATAAGTTACTCTGGCAGGTGTACCTCAAATGAAGGTTGCCTGATGTTTCCTCATGACTATCCTAAGTTCCTTATACATTTGGGTCAAGAATACCAGACACAATGCTAGGAGGAGGCTGCATGGAAAAACAGAACTAAAAGAAACTTTCCATCAACGTTGGTTGTTGTTGTTCAACATTTTATTGGGAGTTCTTAAGAGTCATAACATTTTCTGGGAACATTTTGAAACCTCTCAGTGTACCCTCTCACCAGATTCATGCTGCTGCCACGGGATGTTAACCTTAATGACTTGGCTAAGGGTGGGTTTTGCCGTTTCTTCATTGTCAAGTTAGTATCTTTCCCTTGGAGATAATAAATTTTGTCCCCAACCCTTTTCAGCTAAACCCTCCTGAACCTCTGTCCTTGGGGGCCTAAAGTTCCCCCATCCTGTCCCCTGGAGGCAACGGCTTGTCCCATAGCAAGCAAGTCATAATGATTAGCTCTTGTCTTTAACAAGTAAAGGAATATACATTAACCAAGCACCTAGTAAGTACTAGGCATTCTAAATCTCCCACTTACATTGTCTCCTGTTCGTAAAAATCAAATGCATCAGGTATGTCATTTCACAATTGCAGAAACTAAGGTTTGGTCAAGTTCAGGAACATGTCCAAAGAGGCCAAGCTAAGACTGCACAGGGGCATACTGAAAAACGTCTGAGATGAGTCAGCACTAAAATCCCCTCCCATCCTCAGAGCCAATTAACAGATACGAAGGGACCCAGGGGCACAGCTTGGGGAGCAAGGGTGCTGGAGGAAACAAATTCCACACTTGAGGAACCCCAGCTCCTAATGGTAGGCCAGGAAACACGGTCAGTCTCAGCAGACCTGGCCCACGTACCTCTACACTCCAGACGCAGGAGGAATGATAGAGAGCTGAATACACCTTGCCCACTTTCTTGGGGTCCTTCACATCCCAGACATAAGTACTATGGTCATTGTACACACAAGACAGCCACGGATTTGCAGGATCAAAGGTCAAGGTGATGGTGTCCCGATACTTCGCATTGGCCACTCCAGCGAAAAGGCGACTGAGGAAAGAGGGGGTCAGGGTGTCCAGGGCAGACAGGGCAAACTGGTGAGTTAGCGCTAATGAAAAGGGGCACTAAAGGGAGGAGCAGCAGGTTGGCCAGCAGTCACTGGAGAAAGAACGCAGCGGCTGGCCTGGCATTCCTTGCCATGGGGCTCTGCAAAAGAACACAAGCTATTTCATAGCCCCCAACATCAGGCGGGGACAGTGTGTGGCCGTGATGCAGCCAAGCAGATGTCAGGCCCTTCTAGACTCACGTCAGAGGAAAAGGAAGGGCACTGTGCAAACCAGTCATGGTCATATATCATTTCCTGCCATTTGCAGATTTAGCCCACTCCTTCCCTGAATGAGAAATTAATATACCCAACTGCAGAACTGCCCCGCTTCCTGACAGCACTGAAACCAGAGCAAAACTTCACTTCCTGCAATCACCCAACCCAAGGCCCGAGGCTACAATAAGACCCTCCTACCTTAGCTGCTACCCAGGACCACCCTGAGGGAGAAAGGCCTGCTCCGTCAGGTTTCCAGCCTCTCTCAGAAACCCTAAGGAACTGCCCGTCTGTCCTAGCTGTGGTGTTTACAGGACAATGCATTACCACACTGCAGACTCAGATTACCACGGTTGCCCACAGTGAGCAACAAATGCTAAAAGACCCACCTGTGCTGGACTGCAAGGGTCTTCCCAGAGGTCTATGTGTGCCCTCCTCTCCTTGCAGCATGCCAGGGACGGCCTGGCACAGAGTGGGGCTCTGACAGGACTCAGGGGCCCACCCGCACCGCTCACCTGGCCTCTGTGATGCTGGCAATGTCTGTCCCCAGGGCATGGGGCCGGGGCAGCGTGCTGAGGAAGTGCAGGTTGAAGGGGTTGAAAAGGCACACGGTACCGTCAGCACAGCCGCAGAAGATGTAGTCCTGGCTCACCGAGATGCAGTGGGCCACTGTGGTCTGTGAGCACAGAAGCCACAGTCAGCAAGGGCGTCTGTCCACTCCTTCACCGGACACCTCAACAGCCATGAGCCAAGAGGCAAGGACAAGCGCAAGGCAGGCCAGCTGCCCTGGGCAGAGCCCCTCAATGCCCCTCCCTCTAACAGCAGCTGGCCAGAGGGCCCACAGCCCCGTGCAATTAGGGGGAAGGAGTCAGCAAGCCTTATAAGGCACCTGAGGTTTGGGCAAAGACACACCCAGAAAAGGCCGGCCCAGAGAAAGGCAGCAGAGGCAGCGGACAGGGCCAGCACACTTACTGTGATGCTGTCTGTGTGCTGAGCAGAAGAGGAAAGCAGAGGAAGAGGCAGAGACAGAGAGGGCGAGCAAGCAGAGAGGTTCCCAAACACCTTCCTCCGCCTGGGGCTCCCCCAGCGTGCATGCAGACTCAGGTGCCCTGGAGCCCGGAGGTGACAGACGGGAGGGTGCCGACAAAGCATTCACTTACACTCAGCTCCACCCACTTGTCCAACAGTCTCCGGGTCACTGAACTCGCACAGCGGCCCTGAGGATGTGATACAGAAGGTGCTGTCAGTCTTCTTCCCGCGGCCACAGGCTACATCAGTGAACAGTTTGTTCCGCAGGTTCCCCCAGCAGCCCGGAGCGGCCCAGCAGGGGTACAGTGGCATTCACCTGTGGAGACCCACCACAGGTGCCACCCACACACCCTGCAGGCTACCCCCTGGAAAGCAGGCCCTGGGGAGGGAGGGAGAAGGCTTCCCTTGCATATTGACATAGCACCTGGCCCAGCTGAGACTTCCAAGGGGCTTTTGAGCATGCAGAAGGGGGCGCAGGTGGAACATATCTGGGCAGACCCCACCCTAGTGGCTACTTGCTGCCTCACCTTTGAGGTCTTGCTGTCATCGAGGTACCAGAACTTGATGTGCCGGTTGCCTGCAGTGACAAAGTAGCTGCAGTCCTCAGAGAAGGATACTGCTGTCACCTGACTGGACACCTTGTTGGAAGCCACTACAATGTTTTTCTGGAGAGAAAGTCAAGGGAAATCAAGGCTCTGCTTCTAGGAGCTGAGGGAAAAGAAACTTACACACTGAAGGTTAGACAAGCTGTGAACTTGACCTCTCCTTCTGCCCCTTCTTCAGCATCCTAGATACCCAGTTGCTCCTTTCTGCTCAGAGTTCTCTAGAAAGGGACTGAGGCCAGCAGGCGGAAGTAAAGGCCACCGGTCAGCAGTTTCTTGGCTCCCCTCCCGGCCCCGCCTGTCCTGAGGCCAGCAGCCCACTCACCTTCCAGGCCCAGACATTGACGATCATGTCATGCTGGTAGCCCACTGAGACAATGTACTTGGCACTGGATGAGAAGGCCACACATGCCATGCCATACTTATGCTCCTGAAGCTCCGCCACCAGGCTGCGCTCCGACACGTCCCATACCCGCACAGCAGGCATGTGTCCACTCTGCAGGGACCGAAGACCCCGAAGTAAAGGCCAGAGGCTATCAAAAGAGATAGTGTCTGCGGTCTTAAAGGCTTGAAGGTGAGCAAACGGCCATCTGGCTCAGAAGCAAAAAAGCCCACATGGAATAAGCACACCAGCCTGTGCGATCACAAGGTGCCAAAGGGACCAGGTATAAGGCATTATGCAATATATATATATATATATATATATATATATATATATATATATATATATATATATATATATATATATATATATATATATATATATGGTATAAGGCATTATGTGGGGACCCGTGGTGCTGACCCACACGGCGTCACCGTGAGTTGGAATGGACTTCTTAGAAACGGGTTTAGTAAGCAGCACAAAGAGGAAACTCCTTGGTGAACTGGAGGACACGGTAGCTGAAACCATGGGCTCCAACATACTACCCCTGAGGCTGGCAAAGGACCGGGCAGTGCTGCCTTGTGTTGCAAAGAAGGTCCCTGTGATGTCAGAATGACTGGACAGCACTAACAACAACAAAGGATGTCAGGCCCCTTCACTTCCCCAGACCACTGACCAGGTTCAAAGACCCGCATGCGAGTATAGTTTCACAGTTAGACGTGTTTAGAAAAAATAATGTTTGCAAAAGTAAAATCTTGGTTTACATTTTACAGAGCATGCACAATTAGTAGAACTCTTAAGGTCCACCGGAACCTGTTTAGGGTCCCCTCCACTTGCTCACCACCGATAAGTCGATTCTGACTCATATTGATCCTACAGGAGAGGTTAAAATTTCCCCTGTGGGTATTTCTGAAACTGTAGCTCCTTATGGGAATAGAAAGCCTCCTCTTTCTCTGCAGCTGGTGGGTTCAAACTGCCAACCTTGTCTTTAGCAGCTCAGGACTGACTTGTATCTCTATGAAACCAAAATCTACCTCACTGCCAGGGAGGTGATGCTGACTCATAGTGACCCTATGAGGCAGAGTAGATCTGTCCCTGTGAGTTTCTGAGACTGTAACTCTTTATAGGAGTAGACAGACTCTTCTTCCCACGGAGTGGCTGGTGGTTTCAAAGTGCTGACTTTGGTGTTAGCAGCCCAACATGCAAACACTATGCCACCAAAGCTACTTTTGTACCCCTATAAGTAGATAAATATTTCTCTTATATCTGTGTTTCAACCAAAGGCATGGCTATAAAGGAAAAAAGGCCATGAGTGTCAAGAATGATTTGAAAATGTGGAGTTCTTTTGGGAAAGGATATATATATATACTTGTGTAAATAAATAGAATTCTGACGGCAAGAGTGGTCAGGAGTTGGACTGTTAATCTCAAGGTCAGCAGTTTGAATGACCAACCGCTCCTCTGGAGAAAGAGGAGATTTTCTACTCCTCTAAAGAATCACAGTCTCAGAAACCCACGGGGGCCATTTTACTCAGTCCCATGGGCCTGTGAGTTGGAATGGACTTGATGGCAGTGAGGGCATGTAAATATGCAAACACCCACCTTGGACTTAGGATTTGACCTGCTCCCTCAGCCCCGTGAGCATCTGCAGCCATGGACTTGGCCTTCTGTGAAGAACCCATTAGTGCACCACCACAAAGAGAATGAGTTTCCTCTGTGTCAGTCCATTACCCTGCCAACGTTCAGGATGGAGCCAACACCCTTGGTCTCCCAGAGAAATTGGCTCAACATACCCCTGATGTGGTTGCATGACATAGGACACTCATGCAATGCACTGCATGTGCTCTATTTAATGCACTATCACCAACAAGTCTACATGGGTGGTAACTCTGAAAACCTTGCCCAAACAGCTGGCTTCACCAAAGTATATGGAGTCATGTGGAGTCGTCGACCAGTTCGACTCTGCACTGGCTGTACGTTGGCATTGCCAAGGGGGCTTTCTCACTGACCGTGACCTGAATCCTGCTTCCACTAAGTCTTGCTTCATTGGTCTGGGATGGCGCCAGGCCAATGGGAGGCTTGAAAGCTCCTAAGGGATTCCAAAGTATGACCAAGGGTGAACACTACTGCTTTTGGCCATCACATCCGGGAAGGCCCTTGGGACTTTGCCACTCAAAGTATGATAGGTCAAGGAACCAGCAACATCAGCATTAGCTTCTCCCATGCTAATGCCATCGAGTTGATGCTGACTCATAGTGACCCTACAGGACAGGGTAGAACTGCCCTTGTGGGTTTCCCAGACTGTCACTCTTGCCCGGAGTCTACAGCCTCATATTTCTCCCAAGGAGTGGCTGGTGGTTTAGGACTACTGTCCTTGTGGTTAACAGCCCAAGAGTACCAGGGCCTCTAGAACTGCTGGATCCTAGACCCCCCACCCTGAACCCACAAAATCAGAATCTGCCCCCCAGCCCGATTTCCAGGAACCTGGGTAAGTGCATGCATGTGAAAGTTTAAGAAATACTTCCTTAGAAACCATTACTTTCCAGAACAAACTCCTCCTGCCTGAGGTGCATAAATGGAAGCCCATTAGGCCATGCTCGCCTAGAAGCAATTTGAGGTCTCAGTGCTCCTATATCCTGGCTGTCATCCAGATTTCCTTATTCTCACCTGGACTGTTGTCACTGCAGCAGGTATTGGTGAGTCCTCAGCACGAACAGCCCCAAATTAGGTCTAGAGACACAGCTCCCATTTCAGAGTAGTACAATCCACAGTTTACTGTAGAGTTTCTGGCTTTTACTGGCTTGGGGTAGGGTCTAGTGGGAAATGCATCTTAGCAAGAGCCATTATGTATTCTGGATGTGCACAATGAGTTTGTCTTGAGGCATATTTATGTCTGATGTTGTTATGTATTCTCTTTCTATCCCATGCAACGTTATTTTTTTTGAAAATTTATATTTGCTTTTAATTACCCAGACATATAAGTGATTTATAGCTAGGTCTGATCGATTGGAATCAGATGACCACGCCTGGATTAACCATGGGTCCTGGTGACCATTAGGCACTTCTTTCCATAGTCCAAGTGCCCGTTAGTTAACCTAGATAGTCAAAGTGCCTGCTAGGTAACCTAAATAGTCCAAGTGCCCGCTAGGGAACATACATAGTCCAAGTGCCCGCTAGGTAACCTAGATAGTCCAATTGCCCGTTAGCTAACCTAGATAGTCAAAGTGTCCGCTAGTTAACCTACATAGTCCAAGTGCCCGCTAGGTAACCTATATAGTCCAAATGCCCGCTAGGGACCCTAATAGTCCAAGTGCCCGCTAGTTAACCTAGATAGTCCAAGAGCTCGCTAGTTAACCTACATAGTCCAAATGCCCGCTAGGTAACCTAGACAGTTCAAGTGACCACTAGGTTACCTACATAGTCCAAGTGCCCGATAGGGAATCTACATAGTCCAAGTGCCCGCTAGTTAACATAGATAGTCCAAGTACCCGCTAGGAAACGTACATAGTCCAAGTGGCTGCTAGGTAACCTAGATAGTCCAAGTGCCCGCTAGTTAACCTACATAGTCCAAGTGCCTGCTAGGTAACCTAGATAGTCCAAGTGCCCAATAGTAAACCTACATAGTCCAAGTTCCCCCTAGGTAACCTAGATAGTCCCAAGGCCCGCTAGGTAACCTACATTGTCCTAGTGCCCCTTAGTTAACCTACATTCTCCAAGTGAACGATAGGGAACCTACATAGTCCAAGTGTCCGCTAGGTAACCTACATAGTCCAAAGCCCGCTAGTTAACCTACATAGTCCAAGTGCCCGTTAGGTAACCCAGATAGTCCTAATGCCCGCTAGGGAACCCACATAGTCCAAGTGCCCGCTAGGGAACTTACATAGTCCAAGGGCCCGCTAGGGAACCTACATAGTCCAAGTGCCCGTTAGTTAACCTAGATAGCCCAAGTGCCGGCTAGGTAACCTAGATAGTCCAACAGCCCGGTAGGTAACCAACATACTCCAAGTAACCGCTAGGTAACGTAGATAGTTCAAGTGCTAGCTAGGTAACCTAGATAGTCAAAGTGCCCGCTAGATAACCTACAAAGTCTAATTGCCCGCTAGGTAATCTATATAGTCCAAATTCCTGCTAGGGAGCCTACATAATCCAAATGCCCGCTAGGTAACCTAGATAGTCCAAGGGCCAACACATGCCATCGAGATGAGGGGAGGGAAACTATTAGCAAGAGGTCTTATTGATATGTAAGTGTTATCTGAGATTCACAGACTTGAAAGGACATGGCGGCAGATCCCAACATCACAGTTCCAGGTGGGACTACAGAAGCAAGAATAGGACAAGGATTGGGACCTGTGTTAAACAGGACAGTTTACAAGAGTGGTCCAGGGCCAAACAACCAAGGCTTTGGGGGCATGACTCATGACCGTGCAGCCCAGAATGGCAGCCTCGATTCAAGGATACACTTAGGCAAGTCTCTAAGCCCCACCATGGGCTGCCTAAGGGGTAATCCACTTTCCAATGCCCTCTGCCTGGTGGCAAGAGTGTTCACATCCCTGGTCAATGGTCTGAAGGAATTCACTGGAAGCTTAATCCACGTGGGGACTGTGCAAATAGAATTTTGGCTTTCACTGTTATCCACATACTTCTGAAAATTGTGAATTCTCAGAATTTCAGTTGAAAGGTAGGCTTGATGATCTGCTTCTGAGGGGTCACTATGGTGCACACAGCAGGTCACTGTGCATGCGCACCGGAATCAGTTCAACAGCAGCCAACAGCATTCTCCCTTATGTTGCTTGATGTTTGTTTTATGCCCACATCTCCTCTCTCTCTCTCTCTCTCTCTCTCTCTCTCTCTCTCTCTCTCTCTCTCTCTCTCTCTCTCTCTCACACACACACACACACACACTGGTATTTCAAAAAGTCCCTGAAAAATTCCATTCTCTTTTGATTCCTTGTTCCACTAACTTTTGGGAGTCTGCTTGTGTGCATATATGACACCATTTGTTTGCTGAAAGTGAGGAGGAATTGAACCACTTGCTGAAGATCAAGGATTGCAGCCTTCAATATGGGTTACAATTCAATATAAGGAAGACCAAAATCCCCAAAACTGGACCAATAGGTGATAAACAGAGAAAAGGGCTTCAGTTGTCAAGGATTTTGTCTTGCTTAGATCCACTATCAATGTTCATAGAAACAGCAGTCAGGAGATCAAAAGATGTATTGTAATGGGTAAATCTGCTGCAGAAAACCTCTTTATAGTGTTGAAGAACAATGATGTTACTCTGAGGACTAAGGTGCACATGACCTAAGCCATGCTATTTTCCATTGCATCATATGCATGTGAAAGTTAGACACTGAATAAGGAAGGCTGTAGAAGAACAGATGCATCGAATTGTGGTCCACCAGAAGACTACTGACAGTACCATGGACTGCTGAAGGACTGACCAATCTGTATCAGAAGAAATAAGGCCAGAGTGCTGCTTAGAGGCAAGGATGGCAAGACGCCATCTTACATACTTTGGACATGTTGTCAGGAGAGACCAGTCCCTGGAGAAGGACATCCTATTTGGTACAGTGGAGAAGCCATGAAACAGAGGAGGTCCTCGAAGAAGTGGATGGACTCAGTGGCTTCATCGGTGGTTCAGGCACAGGAACAATTGTGAGGATGGTGCACGACCCTACAGTGTTTCATTCGGTTGTATGTGAGGTCACGACGAGTCCAAGTGTCCTCAATGGCACGCAACAACAACTAGCCAGAGCAGAGAGGAGCAATCTGCCCTCTGGGACTTCCCTGGGAAGGTCCTCAATGGAAATTGGGAAAGTCTAAGACCCTATGGTCATGAGTTATAGTGGTCGGAAGGCCCCAGAACAAATCCAGTAAGCCTTTCTAATCTGTGATCGTCTCCATGTCTCCATAATGGCCCCATTCTCACTTATGTAGTCCTGCCTGAGAGAGTGATGAATTGCTCTGCCTCCAATCACATTTTTGTGGCAGATTTCATCCATTTCTATAATTAGCGACATGGCCACACAGCCTTTGGACCCCATTATGGCCTCATGCTTATGGTCTCCTTCATCTAAATCATTTCTCCTACTTTTGTCTTTCTTCATTAATTGAATATCTGAGATACATATGGAAGGGGCATTATCTCTACAATAAGAGAAAGGGATGAGGTGGTGGTGGTATGGAGTGGGGTGGCACACCATCTCAGAGAATGAGAACAGCTGTTTCAATGGTTCCCACTGCAGTGTGGAAACTGCAGGTACACTAAAAGAGGACAGCAATGACAGCATTAAGGTCTTAGAGCTTAAGGACTCCCTCCCTCCTTAGGCCTCTCTTTCAACTATAAAATGTAGCTCTAAAATGCAGAGCTTCTCGGACACAGCTTGGAGGAAGCCTGTGGATCCAGGAAAGCCCCAATCTCAGCAGAACCAATTTGGCAATCCACAGGTCTGATTTTTGACCAGTCAGCTCACTTGGTCTAGCTCACTTGGTCTAGATCACTCAATTATGTTCACATAAACTACAACAAACAGGTTCACACTGTCACCACATTTTCTATATAAGAAAACTGGAACAGAAATAAGCTGCCAAATTACTTGGCTTCTTATAAAAGAAATAGCCAAGTGAATGTTTGGGAAAACAACAGCTCCCGCTATGTGGCACAGGGAGCCCTGGTGGCATAGTGGTTTTCACTTGGGCTGCTACCCACATAGTTCAAAACCACCACCCGCTCTGAGAGAGAAACGTTAGGGCTTTCTACCCCTGTAAAGAGTTGCAGTCTCAGAAACTCACAGGGGCTGCTCTACCCTGTCCAATAGGGTTGCTGAAAGTCAGGGTTGCTGTGAGTCACAAAAGATGCAATGGCAGTGAGTTTTCAGTTTGATTATTAAGCAAAATTATCAAATTCTGAAACTATTGTTTCTCAATCTATCCTCCATCAAGATCTACCTAAACACTTTTAAAAAATTAAGTCATTTTATCGGGGGCTCTTACACCACTTATAACAATGCATACATCAATTGTATCAAGCACATTTGTACCTACGGTACCATCATCATTTTCTTTATACTTGACCCCTTGGTATCAGCTCCTTTTCCCCCCTTCTCTCCCACTCTCCCACCCTCATGAAACCTTGATAAATTATACTTTCATATTTTACAATGTCCAAGGTCTCACTTCACCAATGTTTCTGTTGCTTGTCCCCCTGGGGTGTGAGCGTTAATACATCAATCATTGCTATCAGTTCCCTCTATCTCATCCCTACCCTCATGTTATCACTACTTCCATTACTGTCCCTGAAGGGTTTATCTGTCCTGGATTCTGTGTGTTGAGAGTTCTTATCTGTACCAGTGTACATGCTCTGGTCTAGCCGGCTTTGTAAGGTAGAGCTGAGGTCATGATAGTTGGAGGGAGTGAGCGGGAGAGGAAGCATTGAAGAACTAGACAAATGGTATGTACTGTGGTATGAGTTGGGGTGCCAGCCCCCCCACCAGTAATCTTGGGTTCAATAAGCACAATTGTATGGTTGAGATATATAAATATTATATTAAAGTCACCGGGAGCATGAGCGATAGAAGAGACATTACAATAATGCAGTCAGACACAATTCATGGTAGCATGCTCACCTCCTGGATGGCCATGATCTTACCAGCCAGGTCCACGCTCAGTGTGGACGAAGGGAGGTGGGATGGAGACCAGGCAGGAGGCTCAAGGACTGGGCTGGAGGCTGGAGCCCCAGCACAAGGCGGGCTTCCCCAGACAAATGGCGCACAACGTGGGACAATATGAGTTATATCCCATATAACAATTATATGGCCCCATTGGTACGTAGAGTGAATTTGAAAATTGTGCGAAGTGAGGATCCGGTGTGGGGATTGACAGAGAAGTAGTGGAAATAGTGAATTAGAATTTTAAAGAGGATAATGGGAGCAAGGTAAAAGTAAACCTGAAACTTATGGTACCATGCTCTCTACTTACTGAAAAGACAAGGTGTAAAAGTAACGAAGAAAAAGATACAATGTTTTCTAAAAGTAGTAAAAAGGTATAATTCATGGTTCTCAGAGGAAGGAACTTTTGATTTAGAGACCTGGGAGGAGGTCATTGTCAACTTAAAGGAAGCACAGAGATGGGGAGAGTATCCCTATGGAGAAGTGGTCTCTGTGGGTACAAGTTAAGATGGTTTTAAAACTTTTGCAGGAGGAAGAGAATAAGGATGAACAGTCTAGTGAGAAGTCTTGTGTCTATTCAAATCTAGAAAAGCAAGCTAAAGTGTCTGTGAATAAGCATGATTTAGGTTATGAAACTTTAGGAAAAACTGAAAAGGCAGGGATTGGTTTGTTATCTAAAGCCTCCAATTCTAGAACAGAACCTCATTGCCAAAGCCTGTATGCTCTCGCGAGACTGCAGACTCCGAAGGTTTAAAGGTGATACAGTACTAGAGGCAGTGGATTGCAAGATCCAAAGCATGGCTATTAAACAATCCCAGGAAGCTCCCTTGCTTTCAAAGGTAGAGAAAGCCAAGAAGCAGAACAGGCAACGTCTAAGATGCCCAAATTTAAATCAGATGAGAAGCAGTGAGAACGGGTTTCAGGCAGATGAGAAGATTTTAGGCAGAGCTAAAAGAATGAGCCTGAGTCAGAAGGGGACATAGTAAAAGCAACTGCTCTCCTGCTGGAATTTAGTGTAAGAAAGGCCAGAGATTGTAAAACAATCAAGCAAGCCAGCCCTGAAGGTAGAGAGATTAGCTCCAAAGAAATGCAAACTAGGAGAGCTAGCACAGAAGGTGAAGTTCAGGAAGTGGAACTCCAAGATATCCAGATTGAAAAGAGTAGCTCAGAGAATAGACGTAAAGAAGCAAAGTATAGGAAAGCACCTTTACTCTCCAGAGTAGGAAGAGGGATTGCAGAAGAAGATTTAGAATGCAAGATGTCTTATCCTGTTAGAACCAAAAGGAATTCACAGTGCCTTTGCCTTTTAAGTTGCTAAAAGATCTCAAGCAGGCAATCAATGACTAGGGCCCAGACTCACATTTTGTAATTAGCATGATAAGGGCTCTAGCAGAGTCTGACAGCTGGACCCCTACAGATTGGAAAGCTTTAGTGAGAATTTGTCTTTACTCTTCAGAATGCTTGTGATATCAAATGCTATGGAAGGAAGCAGCCCTTGCAAGAGCTGGGAAGAATGCTGAGGATGGGATAGATATAGGAATTCATCAATTGCTAGGGGATGCAAATTATATTACAGTTGAGTCTCAACTACAGTTTACTGAACAGACAATAGGACAGATACATGAGGTTTGCTTAAGGGCCTGGGAAAAGATAATTCCATCAGAAGAGAGAATGCCACGTTACAGGGCTATAAGACAACAGAATGATGAGCGTTACGCTGACTTTGTGTCCCGACTGGAAGATGCTATTTCCAAATGTGTGAAGAATGTTCAGGCAGTAAGAGACCTAGTGCACAAGCTATCTTATGATTTCTCTAATAAGCACTGTAAAAATGCCTTGCATCCCTACAGTGAACAGGGCACTCTGCTGGGTTATTTTAGGATATGCAGGAATGTAGAGGCAGAGGAATACAAGGCAGACCTCATGGCAGCTTCATTGGCAAACTATATCAGACCTGGAAGAAAGTGCTTTAGTTGTGGGAAGACAAGTCATCTTCAAAAGAGTGTAGGCAGAGCAGGCTGCGGCCAATGTCAGAGCATGGGCCAGGACCATGGAGATCGGGTTTAAACGAACCTGAACTCTGCCTCCATTGTAGGAAGGGAACTCATTGGGCGAGCCAATGTCGTTCAAAAATCAACAGTGAAGGGTCGCCATTAGCAAAGACTTCCCGGCGGGAAAATAGTGGAAGAAGCTTGATGCAGAGCCCTCATAGCAGAGCGTGGTAGGCAAGGTGTCTGCCTACTGGAGCAAAGAAGATCTTTGAGAGAAATCGCCTTTATCTAGCAGCCTCACAGCAGGAACAGACCTAGCCAAAGAGGCAAAAACCTAGTCTCTGTTCTCACTGCAGTTGGTTTGAATAACCAAGAGATGGCTCAGAAGCCTTCACAGGAGCTTGATCCTCAAAAGCAGGGACCTCTTATTGAAAGATTAATACAGTTTCTATCAGGAAGATTTAACCTTAGTACTCAAGAAATTAAAATTGATACTGGAGTTGATAAGAGTTGTAAGAAAAAGCCCAAAACTGTGATTGAATCAGAAACGAAGAGCAGTAATTGGGGTCCACTACCTAAAAGAACTATAGGATGTTTATTAAGAAAGTCCAAAAAAAAAAAAAAAGAAAATCCAACATAAATTCTCAAGGTGTTGCTGGAGTTATTGGTCAGGATTGTGAAGAAGAAATTAAGGCAGTAATGAGTTCTGATATACCATGGTTTGTAAAAATGTAGGATCGCTTAAGCCAATTTTCCCTTCCTTGCATTTCTAGAGTAAAAATTTATACCTATCAGGAAAGAGTACTTGAGAAGTTTGACCACCCTATAAATCAAGCAGTCTTCTGGACTGCTGTTGTGGAGAAACAGCGCCCCCACATGGAATTAGAAATGGAAGGAAAAAGGTTTGTTAACTGTGGATGCCGGGTCATTTCCTTAGGGCATTCAGGGGGGCCTAAGGCCCTCCCATTAACTTCCTCTAAAGCCAGCATAGAGGGAATGAGTGAAGTTAACCAAGACAGAATATTGCAAGGTAAAATCATACAGTGTGAGAAGCCTGAAAGGCAAAACGGCTCAATTGAGCCTATAACCTTATTGGTAAGCCTGGAGAAAAAATGTCTGCTTGGTAAGATACTTCAAGATCAGCTGAACAAATTTATTAAGAATTTTTTCAGTCTTTCAAAGTATGATAAGAAGTTCTCCCAATTAGTTAGCTCTCTTAATTCTCTGAGGGATGGGAGCCGGTATTTACATAACAATGAAGGTTATCTAACTAGTACTTTTACTGGTTCAAGATCTAGCAATGCTTTACTATTTAAATTGTTAAAACAGAAGGAGGAGAAGAGGAATCTTATGTGTGACAAAGTTCATTTACTCATTTTAACTAAAAAATTTTTCTCCTTACTAAAAGCTTGTAATAAAATTAGGGAAGATAAACACGTTTTCAATTCTACAGAGAAAATTGATCCTAAGAAATCTGAGGATGATGGAAACTGTGTTTGGGATCCAGGTCCATTCACCTGGAGAAAAGGCTATGCATGTATGTTTTTTACAGAATAAAACTGATGGACTCCCTTTAAAAGGACGCAACCACCTTTGGAGAAAGATGGACAAGGAAGAGATGGAGAGGCCAACCAATATTAATCATAAATCCTTTTTTCAGGTTAATGATACCCCAAAGAGAGGGGCTATTTCTTTATATTTTCACAGGCAAAGGAGATAGGTGGATTTCTCTTCAGCCAGCAAGGCCCAGAAGAAAGCGGGTCACTGTTATTGAAGTTATTCAAAACGGCAAGAAGACCTCGAAGATTCCTGAGAATGGCGATTGCTGACTGCTGAGATATTTCTTCCATTGCTGACGCTGTCTAAGAGACACTCTGGGATGCTATCATAACTGAACATTTTATACAATGTGACTGGAATATTACTGCAGACTGCTTTGCTGAAAGGTCAAGATTTTGAATTTGTCAATGCTATAATGTGATTGGAATGTAACTGATTTCTGTATAACCACTTATCCTTATAATAAGACATTGCATGATTGGAATTTGATTAGGAAACATTTGCAAGGGTTTAAGGGAAACATTTCATTAGATATTGATCAGCTTAAAAAGGATATTTTCTATACATTCAAAGACAAGCTTGAGGCTTCTCCTGGCTCTGATGTGATTAAGCAATTGAGGAGTAGCATGGAAGGGTTGGACCCGCGAGCTTGGGGGCAAAGTACTTCACATAGCTTAAGTTCCAGTCTGACTGTGTTTTTTATCATAATTGTGATGCTTGCAGTCTCATGTCACTTCTATAGGAAGCTAATAGATATGAAAAGAGACCATGTTGCCTCCGTGACACTATTGAATCTTAAACATAATGCAGAGAGGGGAAATGTGGGATACTAGCACCAAGGGAAATAATACTGGGACTTATTCCCTGACTGGTACAGAGGGAATCTGGGAGACTAATGTTCCATGGCTGGAAGACCACAACTCTGTTAGTTGGAGATATACTCCAAGTTCATGTTCCTGCGGTAATCTATCATTTCCACAGATTCTCCCTTAAAGCTGTGCTGCCTTAAAGTGAGCGCATGGCTGATACATTCTCCCTATAGAAGCAGACATTCCTATTTGGCTCTATTTCTTCCCACCGCAGTATCCAATCTCTCTCATACCTTCCTCCAATAACAGATGGGAATAAGGGGACTTTACCCCCAGTGCCTGGATTCTAAATGTTTCTATCAAGCCTGAATTTTTGGCTATATTAATTGGATCATGAAGTTTTGCCTTTACAGCTTTAAATGTATAGAAAATGATTTAAAAACACGTCAGTCACGCCCACCACAGGTTTCCCGCTCCTAAAACTCACTTCCGTGCAAAAAGACACCTGAGTGGCAGGCGGGTTGGGCCGCCCGCGTAGACTCCACGGCGCCAACGCCGCTCTCCGCTGAGGCGCCCTCAGGAGGCGCCCGAACGCGCCCCGCCCCGCCCCCCCCCCTGTTGGGGACGTCCGGCGGAGCCTCAGCAAGGCATCCCGAGGGCGGCCATGCTCGGGCTCGTTCTTCGAGCCGGCAGGAAGCGCAGCACCGGCGCCGGAGCCTCCGGCCGGGATCTCCAAGAGCTAGCCGCCGCGACCCCCCGCCCTCGGCCGCCCTCAGCCGCGCCGCATCCGGGTCCGCTGCCGCTCTCACCTGCGCGGCGCCCCGCCCCGCGCAGTGCGCTCCGGATCCGTGTGCCGTCAGTAGCCCCAGCCGCCGCGACCGCCCCGCGCGGTCACCTCCCGCCTGCCCGGCGCCGCACTGCGCCCGCCCGCCGCCCGCCGCCCACGGCCAGGGCCCGTTCAGCCGCCCCCGCCGCCCGGACCGGCGGAGCACGTGCGCCCGCGCCTCCCAGCGAGCTGCACGGCCGGCCGGGGCCTCCAGCTGCCTTTCTGGAGCCTCTCCTGGAGGGTCCTGAGGGACCGCAGAGCCCCCGGACCCCTGCCTTCTGGAGCGGCCCGCAGCCGCCTCGCGGGGACCCCTCTGCCTCGGCGTTCCCTCGCAGCCCTTCGCCCCACTTGTGCCCCGCGGCGCCGCAGACCCCAGAACCCCCTTCCTGAGCGTAGGAGTGCGGGGATGTTGCCCCGCACCGTCGATGGCCGTTGAAAGGCTGAAGTTCCCACTTCCAAGTTCAAGAATATTCTGTGTGTTCATTTTTGTGATAACAGCTAACACTTGGCTGCAGTTTCATCGGTTAACCAATTCTTTTCGTATTCTGCTCGCCTGTTCGCTTTTGTCTCAACCAGGAAATGTCACGCCCCTCATTCTTGGATCACAGTTGAATTTTTTATTGATTATAAACCCTAATGTCGACTTACTGTAAAGCACCTGTACGAGGAAGCTTCAAAAATTCATGGGAAATTATCTTCTCTTTTCATTCCTTTCTCCCACGATCTTTCCGAAGCTCCCGCGTGTTGTGATGCCAGTGTACAATTAGTAAAGCCACTCTGGCAAATAATTCAGTAGTCTGGGATATAATTTAGAACTATATGCTATGCAAAGCAAAGGTGGCAAAACAATCCAGTGGTAAAGGAATACTTTGGTTAATGAGTGGTTGAATTGGCTGAATTTACAAGAAATCAAAGGAAGGAGCATACTACATTCAAAAATAAACTCCAGGAGGATTAGAGCGATAAAATATTCAAAGCATTAAAAACTTAGAGGGATTTATTTTCGAGGGTAGCAATTTAGCTTTAGTGAGGTGGAAACTTTAAGCAAGACACGAAGGTTCATGTCTTTAAAGGAAAGATAAAGCTATTTGACTATATACAGATGTTTTTACCTTTTAGCATGGTATCACAATGACAAGAAAAGTGTTTTAAAAGAACAATTGGCTATGCAAAACGCATGGCAATCTAACATAAAGTTTCTATAAATTATTTTTCCAGACAAATTGCTCGGTTCTATATGTTTTTAATACAGGCAATGCATACACACAGACAACTAACAGAAGAGAGGTTCATAAGCATGATTCATAAACATTGAAAAGATGCCTAATGTCATTGAAAGCCCTGGAAACATAAAGGGTTGAGATATAAATATTAAAGTCATTGGGAGCATGAGAGATACAAGAGATATTACAATAATGCAGTCACACACATATCATGGTAGCATTGCTCACCTCAGCCCCACTTGGTGGTCCACATGGAGAGAGGGGGAAGGGAAGGAGGACAAGGGGAATTGGAAACGGGAGGGTAAAGACATACATCACAGGAAGGACTTGGACTATGTTATACAGCAGTGAGAAGGGGTGGTCTAGGGGCATACATGCAATAGGAAGAGGAGGGATTGGGGGTATACAGGTGACAAAATGGGCGGATCCTACATTTAGAATGGCAGCTTAACTTTGACCTGTTTTCTGGATCTCCATATGAACCATTATCAGTAGGGTGTGAACTCCACCTACTGGAACCAAGCTAATGGTTCCAAGTTTTAGAGAAAAGCAATCCATTGTCTCCACCAGCAGGGAGCAGAGACTGCAGTCTGGCAGCATTGCCTTGAGGGACCTTGCAAGCATCTGGCCCACACACATTATCCCTCTAGTAGGAATCAACCCAGTTAACTTACATTGGGGCTTTTAATCTCCAGACTATATATTTTTATTGGAGTAGAAAGCCTCATCTTTCTTCCCTGGAGCTGGCTGGTGGTTTTGAAGAGTGAAACCTTGTGGTTAACCGCCCAACCCATAACCTTCTATGGCACTAGAGCTCCATGACTCTGAACTAGCAACGTAAAATGCTTTGCCCTCAGGCAGAGTTTGTTTGCTTCCACCCACTCCTCTGGCCAGCCTGGTGAGGAGTAGTCTAGCCCTCAAGAACTTGCCTGAGTATGCCCTTGATGGGAATTGGGGTACTGAGGTTGCACGTTCATGCCCTGACCAAGATGGTTGGAGGGCCCTGAACCAGTCCTGTAAACTTTTCTAATCTGCAATAATGTATTTACTCCAATCATGGTCCCTTTCCCATTTCTGTAGTCACATTTCCAACTGTGATGGTCTGATCTGCTGGGAACTTGACTTTTAAAGGGGCTTCCTTTGTTTTCCATGTGACCGAGCTGTTGTGAATCCTTCAGTCCCCATTATGGCCTCATGCTTACGGTCTCCCTCAACCAGATGATTTGTTTTTTCTGGACTTTGTCCCATTCAAGATTTAACAAGGGGGTCTCTGTAAATTATATTTGAACTTCGAGTCTTCTCCCTGATCTAAAACAATGCACACAAAAATATATACCAATTCGATCATTTCTACATGTACAATTTGCTAACATTCATTATATTTCTGAAATTATGTAGCCATTCTCACTGTCCTTTTCCAATTCCAAATTTCCATCACACACATAAGCTCACTGCCCCTTAAACTTTTCACCTAACCTTCCAAGTTCCTGTGTCAATCTGATCACAGACAGATTATTCTTTAAAAGAGCACAATGTCTAAAGCAGATCTTCTTCACTGATTCAGCTTTTGGTTGGCTTTAAAAAGACTTTACAAAAATCAAATCTGCTGCTATCAAGTTAATGCTGACTCATAGTGAATACCCCCTATGGGCTTCTGAGACTGTAACTGTTTACAGGAGTAGAAAGGCCCACCTTTCTCCTGCAGAGCGGCTGGTAGTTTCAAACTGCTGAGCTTGTGGATCGCAGCCCAACATGAGTGCCCAGCAAAGAGCACCCAGAGAAACTGAGCCCCACATCCTTAAGCCACATGAGCCATGGAGTCGGGCAGAGTTGAGATGCAGTCCTCCCCAAAGCCTTCAGAAACAACAAGAAGCCTTCAGAGACATCAAGAAGGATCACTAACTCTTTTGGTAGCCAAAAGAACGATCAGCCCCATAGTCAAGAGGCAGGACAAGTATCAGTGGCTCTGGCCAGACTGGAGGGGCTCACTCAAGGCCATTCCAGGCCAGGGCCAGGTACCTGTGTCTGGCTTCGAGTACTCCAGGCACAGAATCTCTGACTCATGGGCCTCCACCTTCAGCATTTCACTCAGGAACTGCAATTCGTAGACCCTGCAAAATGAGAAGAGAGGAGAGCCCGTTCAGTGCCAGGCAGCGGGGGGAAAGAATCATCACCCACCCCCTTCCACCTTTTCCTCTCCATCAAGAGCTGTTTTACTTTACCTTTTGGGTTGAACCTTTAGAAAAATGAGTCAAGATATGTCACATTCAACTCTCTCACCTGGTCTCCCTTCGTATTAATGTTTTATGCACTACAGTACACAGTGATAAGGACCACGGAGGTCACACTGGAACAACATTATTAGACTTTATTTAAATGTCACCAGCGGGGGTTGCTCTGAGTTGGAATCAACCCAATGCCAATGAGTTTGTTTGTTTATCCCACGAATGTACTTCTTCTGCTCCAGGATCCCAGGAGCCCCCACGGCACATGGGTGTCATCTGTCCCAGTCTAGAACGGCTTTCAGTCTTTGCTTGTCTTTCCTACCCTGACACCTGGGAGAGTGTGATAAGTTACTCTGGCAGGTGTACCTCAAATGAAGGTTGCCTGATGTTTCCTCATGACTATCCTAAGTTCCTTATACATTTGGGTCAAGAATACCAGACACAATGCTAGGAGGAGGCTGCATGGAAAAACAGAACTAAAAGAAACTTTCCATCAACGTTGGTTGTTGTTGTTCAACATTTTATTGGGAGTTCTTAAGAGTCATAACATTTTCTGGGAACATTTTGAAACCTCTCAGTGTACCCTCTCACCAGATTCATTCTGCTGCCACGGGATGTTAACCTTAATGACTTGGCTAAGGGTGGGTTTTGCCGTTTCTTCATTGTCAAGTTAGTATCTTTCCCTTGGAGATAATAAATTTTGTCCCCAACCCTTTTCAGCTAAACCCTCCTGAACCTCTGTCCTTGGGGGCCTAAAGTTCCCCCATCCTGTCCCCTGGAGGCAACGGCTTGTCCCATAGCAAGCAAGTCATAATGATTAGCTCTTGTCTTTAACAAGTAAAGGAATATACATTAACCAAGCACCTAGTAAGTACTAGGCATTCTAAATCTCCCACTTACATTGTCTCCTGTTCGTAAAAATCAAATGCATCAGGTATGTCATTTCACAATTGCAGAAACTAAGGTTTGGTCAAGTTCAGGAACATGTCCAAAGAGGCCAAGCTAAGACTGCACAGGGGCATACTGAAAAACGTCTGAGATGAGTCAGCACTAAAATCCCCTCCCATCCTCAGAGCCAATTAACAGATACGAAGGGACCCAGGGGCACAGCTTGGGGAGCAAGGGTGCTGGAGGAAACAAATTCCACACTTGAGGAACCCCAGCTCCTAATGGTAGGCCAGGAAACACGGTCAGTCTCAGCAGACCTGGCCCACGTACCTCTACACTCCAGACGCAGGAGGAATGATAGAGAGCTGAATACACCTTGCCCACTTTCTTGGGGTCCTTCACATCCCAGACATAAGTACTATGGTCATTGTACACACAAGACAGCCACGGATTTGCAGGATCAAAGGTCAAGGTGATGGTGTCCCGATACTTCGCATTGGCCACTCCAGCGAAAAGGCGACTGAGGAAAGAGGGGATCAGGGTGTCCAGGGCAGACAGGGCAAACTGGTGAGTTAGCGCTAATGAAAAGGGGCACTAAAGGGAGGAGCAGCAGGTTGGCCAGCAGTCACTGGAGAAAGAACGCAGCGGCTGGCCTGGCATTCCTTGCCATGGGGCTCTGCAAAAGAACACAAGCTATTTCATAGCCCCCAACATCAGGCGGGGACAGTGTGTGGCCGTGATGCAGCCAAGCAGATGTCAGGCCCTTCTAGACTCACGTCAGAGGAAAAGGAAGGGCACTGTGCAAACCAGTCATGGTCATATATCATTTCCTGCCATTTGCAGATTTAGCCCACTCCTTCCCTGAATGAGATATTAATATACCCAACTGCAGAACTGCCCCGCTTCCTGACAGCACTGAAACCAGAGCAAAACTTCACTTCCTGCAATCACCCAACCCAAGGCCCGAGGCTACAATAAGACCCTCCTACCTTAGCTGCTACCCAGGACCACCCTGAGGGAGAAAGGCCTGCTCCGTCAGGTTTCCAGCCTCTCTCAGAAACCCTAAGGAACTGCCCGTCTGTCCTAGCTGTGGTGTTTACAGGACAATGCATTACCACACTGCAGACTCAGATTACCACGGTTGCCCACAGTGAGCAACAAATGCTAAAAGACCCACCTGTGCTTGACTGCAAGGGTCTTCCCAGAGGTCTATGTGTGCCCTCCTCTCCTTGCAGCATGCCAGGGACGGCCTGGCACAGAGTGGGGCTCTGACAGGACTCAGGGGCCCACCCACACCGCTCACCTGGCCTCTGTGATGCTGGCAATGTCTGTGCCCAGGGCATGGGGCCGGGGCAGCGTGCTGAGGAAGTGCAGGTTGAAGGGGTTGAAAAGGCACAAGGTGCCGTCAGCACAGCCGCAGAAGATGTAGTCCTGGCTCACCGAGATGCAGTGGGCCACTGTGGTCTGTGAGTACAGAAGCCACAGTCAGCAAGGGCGTCTGTCCACTCCTTCACCGGACACCTCAACAGCCATGAGCCAAGAGGCAAGGACAAGCGCAAGGCAGGCCAGCTGCCCTGGGCAGAGCCCCTCAATGCCCCTCCCTCTAACAGCAGCTGGCCAGAGGGCCCACAGCCCCGTGCAATTAGGGGGAAGGAGTCAGCAAGCCTTATAAGGCACCTGAGGTTTGGGCAAAGACACACCCAGAAAAGGCCGGCCCAGAGAAAGGCAGCAGAGGCAGCGGACAGGGCCAGCACACTTACTGTGATGCTGTCTGTGTGCTGAGCAGAAGAGGAAAGCAGAGGAAGAGGCAGAGACAGAGAGGGCGAGCAAGCAGAGAGGTTCCCAAACACCTTCCTCCGCCTGGGGCCTCCCCCAGCGTGCATGCAGACTCAGGTGCCCTGGAGCCCGGAGGTGACAGACGGGAGGGTGCCGACAAAGCATTCACTTACACTCAGCTCCACCCACTTGTCCAACAGTCTCCGGGTCACTGAACTCGCACAGCTGCCCTGAGGATGTGATACAGAAGGTGCTGTCACTCTTCTTCCCGCGGCCACAGGCTACATCAGTGAACAGGTTGTTCCGCAGGTTCCCCCAGCAGCCCGGAGCGGCCCAGCAGGGGTACAGTGGCATTCACCTGTGGAGACCCACCACAGGTGCCACCCACACACCCTGCAGGCTACCCCCTGGAAAGCAGGCCCTGGGGAGGGAGGGAGAAGGCTTCCCTTGCATATTGACATAGCACCTGGCCCAGCTGAGACTTCCAAGGGGCTTTTGAGCATGCAGAAGGGGGCGCAGGTGGAACATATCTGGGCAGACCCCACCCTAGTGGCTACTTGCTGCCTCACCTTTGAGGTCTTGCTGTCATCGAGGTACCAGAACTTGATGTGCCGGTTGCCTGCAGTGACAAAGTAGCTGCAGTCCTCAGAGAAGGATACTGCTGTCACCTGACTGGACACCTTGTTGGAAGCCACTACAATGTTTTTCTGGAGAGAAAGTCAAGGGAAATCAAGGCTCTGCTTCTAGGAGCTGAGGGAAAAGAAACTTACACACTGAAGGTTAGACAAGCTGTGAACTTGACCTCTCCTTCTGCCCCTTCTTCAGCATCCTAGATACCCAGTTGCTCCTTTCTGCTCAGAGTTCTCTAGAAAGGGACTGAGGCCAGCAGGCGGAAGTAAAGGCCACCGGTCAGCAGTTTCTTGGCTCCCCTCCCGGCCCCGCCTGTCCTGAGGCCAGCAGCCCACTCACCTTCCAGGCCCAGACATTGACGATCATGTCATGCTGGTAGCCCACTGAGACAATGTACTTGGCACTGGATGAGAAGGCCACACATGCCATGCCATACTTATGCTCCTGAAGCTCCGCCACCAGGCTGCGCTCCGACACGTCCCATACCCACACAGCAGGCATGTGTCCACTCTGCAGGGACCGAAGACCCCGAAGTAAAGGCCAGAGGCTATCAAAAGAGATAGTGTCTGCGGTCTTAAAGGCTTGAAGGTGAGCAAACGGCCATCTGGCTCAGAAGCAAAAAAGCCCACATGGAATAAGCACACCAGCCTGTGCGATCACAAGGTGCCAAAGGGACCAGGTATAAGGCATTATGCAATATATATATATATATATATATATATATATATATATATATATATATATATATATATATATATATATATATATATATATATATATATATGGTATAAGGCATTATGTGGGGACCCGTGGTGCTGACCCACACGGCGTCACCGTGAGTTGGAATGGACTTCTTAGAAACGGGTTTAGTAAGCAGCACAAAGAGGAAACTCCTTGGTGAACTGGAGGACACGGTAGCTGAAACCATGGGCTCCAACATACTACCCCTGAGGCTGGCAAAGGACCGGGCAGTGCTGCCTTGTGTTGCAAAGAAGGTCCCTGTGATGTCAGAATGACTGGACAGCACTAACAACAACAAAGGATGTCAGGCCCCTTCACTTCCCCAGACCACTGACCAGGTTCAAAGACCCGCATGCGAGTATAGTTTCACAGTTAGACGTGTTTAGAAAAAATAATGTTTGCAAAAGTAAAATCTTGGTTTACATTTTACAGAGCATGCACAATTAGTAGAACTCTTAAGGTCCACCGGAACCTGTTTAGGGTCCCCTCCACTTGCTCACCACCGATAAGTCGATTCTGACTCATATTGATCCTACAGGAGAGGTTAAAATTTCCCCTGTGGGTATTTCTGAAACTGTAGCTCCTTATGGGAATAGAAAGCCTCCTCTTTCTCTGCAGCTGGTGGGTTCAAACTGCCAACCTTGTCTTTAGCAGCTCAGGACTGACTTGTATCTCTATGAAACCAAAATCTACCTCACTGCCAGGGAGGTGATGCTGACTCATAGTGACCCTATGAGGCAGAGTAGATCTGTCCCTGTGAGTTTCTGAGACTGTAACTCTTTATAGGAGTAGACAGACTCTTCTTCCCACGGAGTGGCTGGTGGTTTCAAAGTGCTGACTTTGGTGTTAGCAGCCCAACATGCAAACACTATGCCACCAAAGCTACTTTTGTACCCCTATAAGTAGATAAATATTTCTCTTATATCTGTGTTTCAACCAAAGGCATGGCTATAAAGGAAAAAAGGCCATGAGTGTCAAGAATGATTTGAAAATGTGGAGTTCTTTTGGGAAAGGATATATATATACTTGTGTAAATAAATAGAATTCTGATGGCAAGAGTGGTCAGGAGTTGGACTGTTAATCTCAAGGTCAGCAGTTTGAATGACCAACCGCTCCTCTGGAGAAAGAGGAGATTTTCTACTCCTCTAAAGAATCACAGTCTCAGAAACCCACGGGGGCCATTTTACTCAGTCCCATGGGCCTGTGAGTTGGAATGGACTTGATGGCAGTGAGGGCATGTAAATATGCAAACACCCACCTCGGACTTAGGATTTGACCTGCTCCCTCAGCCCCGTGAGCATCTGCAGCCATGGACTTGGCCTTCTGTGAAGAACCCATTAGTGCACCACCACAAAGAGAATGAGTTTCCTCTGTGTCAGTCCATTACCCTGCCAACGTTCAGGATGGAGCCAACACCCTTGGTCTCCCAGAGAAATTGGCTCAACATACCCCTGATGTGGTTGCATGACATAGGACACTCATGCAATGCACTGCATGTGCTCTATTTAATGCACTATCACCAACAAGTCTACATGGGTGGTAACTCTGAAAACCTTGCCCAAACAGCTGGCTTCACCAAAGTATATGGAGTCATGTGGAGTCGTCGACCAGTTCGACTCTGCACTGGCTGTACGTTGGCATTGCCAAGGGGGCTTTCTCACTGACCGTGACCTGAATCCTGCTTCCACTAAGTCTTGCTTCATTGGTCTGGGATGGCGCCAGGCCAATGGGAGGCTTGAAAGCTCCTAAGGGATTCCAAAGTATGACCAAGGGTGAACACTACTGCTTTTGGCCATCACATCCGGGAAGGCCCTTGGGACTTTGCCACTCAAAGTATGATAGGTCAAGGAACCAGCAACATCAGCATTAGCTTCTCCCATGCTAATGCCATCGAGTTGATGCTGACTCATAGTGACCCTACAGGACAGGGTAGAACTGCCCTTGTGGGTTTCCCAGACTGTCACTCTTGCCCGGAGTCTACAGCCTCATATTTCTCCCAAGGAGTGGCTGGTGGTTTAGGACTACTGTCCTTGTGGTTAACAGCCCAAGAGTACCAGGGCCTCTAGAACTGCTGGATCCTAGACCCCCCACCCTGAACCCACAAAATCAGAATCTGCCCCCCAGCCCAATTTCCAGGAACCTGGGTAAGTGCATGCATGTGAAAGTTTAAGAAATACTTCCTTAGAAACCATTACTTTCCAGAACAAACTCCTCCTGCCAGAGGTGCATAAATGGAAGCCCATTAGGCCATGCTCGCCTAGAAGCAATTTGAGGTCTCAGTGCTCCTATATCCTGGCTGTCATCCAGATTTCCTTATTCTCACCTGGACTGTTGTCACTGCAGCAGGTATTGGTGAGTCCTCAGCACGAACAGCCCCAAATTAGGTCTAGAGACACAGCTCCCATTTCAGAGTAGTACAATCCACAGTTTACTGTAGAGTTTCTGGCTTTTACTGGCTTGGGGTAGGGTCTAGTGGGAAATGCATCTTAGCAAGAGCCATTATGTATTCTGGATGTGCACAATGAGTTTGTCTTGAGGCATATTTATGTCTGATGTTGTTATGTATTCTCTTTCTATCCCATGCAACGTTATTTTTTTTGAAAATTTATATTTGCTTTTAATTACCCAGACATATAAGTGATTTATAGCTAGGTCTGATCGATTGGAATCAGATGACCACGCCTGGATTAACCATGGGTCCTGGTGACCATTAGGCACTTCTTTCCATAGTCCAAGTGCCCGTTAGTTAACCTAGATAGTCAAAGTGCCTGCTAGGTAACCTAAATAGTCCAAGTGCCCGCTAGGGAACCTACATAGTCCAAGTGCCCGCTAGGTAACCTAGATAGTCCAATTGCCCGTTAGCTAACCTAGATAGTCGAAGTGTCCGCTAGTTAACCTACATAGTCCAAGTGCCCGCTAGGTAACCTATATAGTCCAAATGCCCGCTAGGGACCCTAATAGTCCAAGTGCCCGCTAGTTAACCTAGATAGTCCAAGAGCTCGCTAGTTAACCTACATAGTCCAAATGCCCGCTAGGTAACCTAGACAGTTCAAGTGACCACTAGGTTACCTACATAGTCCAAGTGCCCGATAGGGAATCTACATAGTCCAAGTGCCCGCTAGTTAACATAGATAGTCCAAGTACCCGCTAGGAAACGTACATAGTCCAAGTGCCTGCTAGGTAACCTAGATAGTCCAAGTGCCCGCTAGTTAACCTACATAGTCCAAGTGCCTGCTAGGTAACCTAGATAGTCCAAGTGCCCAATAGTAAACCTACATAGTCCAAGTTCCCCCTAGGTAACCTAGATAGTCCCAAGGCCCGCTAGGTAACCTACATTGTCCTAGTGCCCCTTAGTTAACCTACATTCTCCAAGTAAACGATAGGGAACCTACATAGTCCAAGTGTCCGCTAGGTAACCTACATAGTCCAAAGCCCGCTAGTTAACCTACATAGTCCAAGTGCCCGTTAGGTAACCCAGATAGTCCTAATGCCCGCTAGGGAACCCACATAGTCCAAGTGCCCGCTAGGGAACTTACATAGTCCAAGGGCCCGCTAGGGAACCTACATAGTCCAAGTGCTCGTTAGTTAACCTAGATAGTCCAAGTACCGGCTAGGTAACCTAGATAGTCCAACAGCCCGGTAGGTAACCAACATACTCCAAGTAACCGCTAGGTAACGTAGATAGTTCAAGTGCTAGCTAGGTAACCTAGATAGTCAAAGTGCCCGCTAGATAACCTACAAAGTCTAATTGCCCGCTAGGTAATCTATATAGTCCAAATTCCCGCTAGGGAGCCTACATAATCCAAATGCCCGCTAGGTAACCTAGATAGTCCAAGGGCCCGCTAGGTAACCTACATAGTCCTGGTGCCCCTAGTTAACCTACATTCTCCAAGTGCCCGATAGGTAACCTACATAGTCCTAGTGCCCCTAGTTAACCTACATTCTCCAAGTGCCCGATAGGGAACCTACATAGTCCAAGTGCCCGCTAGGTAACTTACATAGTCCAAATACCCTCTAGTTAACCTACATAGTCCAACTGCCCGATAGGGAACCAACATAATCCAAGTGCCCGCTAGGGAACCTACATAGTCCAAGTGCCAGTTAGGTAACCTAGATAGTCCAAATGCCCGCCAGGAAACCCACATAGTCCATGTGCCCGCTAGGGAACTTACATAGTCCAAGGGCCCGCTAGGGAGCCTACATAGTCCACGTGCCCGCTAGGTAACCTAGATAATCCAACAGCCCGCTAGGTAACCTACATACTCCAAGAACCCGCTAGGCAACGTAGATAGTTCAAGTGCCAGCTAGGTAACCTAGATAGTCCAAGTGCCCGCTAGTTAACCTAGATAGTCCAAGAGCTCGCTAGTTAACCTACATAGTCCAAATGCCCGCTAGGTAACCTAGACAGTTCAAGTGACCACTAGGTTACCTACATAGTCCAAGTGCCCGATAGGGAATCTACATAGTCCAAGTGCCCGCTAGTTAACATAGATAGTCCAAGTACCCGCTAGGAAACGTACATAGTCCAAGTGCCTGCTAGGTAACCTAGATAGTCCAAGTGCCCGCTAGTTAACCTACATAGTCCAAGTGCCTGCTAGGTAACCTAGATAGTCCAAGTGCCCAATAGTAAACCTACATAGTCCAAGTTCCCCCTAGGTAACCTAGATAGTCCCAAGGCCCGCTAGGTAACCTACATTGTCCTAGTGCCCCTTAGTTAACCTACATTCTCCAAGTAAACGATAGGGAACCTACATAGTCCAAGTGTCCGCTAGGTAACCTACATAGTCCAAAGCCCGCTAGTTAACCTACATAGTCCAAGTGCCCGTTAGGTAACCCAGATAGTCCTAATGCCCGCTAGGGAACCCACATAGTCCAAGTGCCCGCTAGGGAACTTACATAGTCCAAGGGCCCGCTAGGGAACCTACATAGTCCAAGTGCTCGTTAGTTAACCTAGATAGTCCAAGTACCGGCTAGGTAACCTAGATAGTCCAACAGCCCGGTAGGTAACCAACATACTCCAAGTAACCGCTAGGTAACGTAGATAGTTCAAGTGCTAGCTAGGTAACCTAGATAGTCAAAGTGCCCGCTAGATAACCTACAAAGTCTAATTGCCCGCTAGGTAATCTATATAGTCCAAATTCCCGCTAGGGAGCCTACATAATCCAAATGCCCGCTAGGTAACCTAGATAGTCCAAGGGCCCGCTAGGTAACCTACATAGTCCTGGTGCCCCTAGTTAACCTACATTCTCCAAGTGCCCGATAGGTAACCTACATAGTCCTAGTGCCCCTAGTTAACCTACATTCTCCAAGTGCCCGATAGGGAACCTACATAGTCCAAGTGCCCGCTAGGTAACTTACATAGTCCAAATACCCTCTAGTTAACCTACATAGTCCAACTGCCCGATAGGGAACCAACATAATCCAAGTGCCCGCTAGGGAACCTACATAGTCCAAGTGCCAGTTAGGTAACCTAGATAGTCCAAATGCCCGCCAGGAAACCCACATAGTCCATGTGCCCGCTAGGGAACTTACATAGTCCAAGGGCCCGCTAGGGAGCCTACATAGTCCACGTGCCCGCTAGGTAACCTAGATAATCCAACAGCCCGCTAGGTAACCTACATACTCCAAGAACCCGCTAGGCAACGTAGATAGTTCAAGTGCCAGCTAGGTAACCTAGATAGTCCAAGTGCCCGCTAGTTAACCTAAGTAGTCCAAATGTCCGATAGGGATCCTACATAGTCCAAGTGCCCGCTAGGTAACCTACATAGTCCAAGTGCCCGTTCGTTAACCTAGATAGTCCAAGTGCCCTCTAGGTAACCTAGACTGTCCAAGTGCCCGCTAGGTTACCTACATAGTCCAAGTGCCCGTTCGTTAACCTAGATAGTCCAAGTGCCCGCTAGGAAACCTACATAGTCCAAGGGCCCGCTAGGTAACCTAGATAGTCCAAGTGCCCGCTAGGTAACCTAGATAGTCCAAGTGCCCGCTAGGTAACTTAGAGTCCAAGTGCTCACTAGTTAACCTACATAGTCCAAGTGCCTGCTATGTAACCTAGATAGTCAAAGTGCCCGTTAGGTAACCTAGATAATCCAAGTGCCCGCTAGGTAACTTACATTGTACAAGTTCCCACTAGGTAACCTAGATAGTCCAAGTGCCCGTTACCTAACCTAGATAGTCCAAGTGCCCGCTAGGCAACCTACATAGTCCAAGAGCCCGTTCGTTAACCTAGAAGTCCAAGTGCCCGCTAGGAAACCTAGACCGTCCAAGTGCCCGCTAGGTTACCTGCATATTCCAAGTGTCCGTTCGTTAACCTAGATAGTCCAAGTGCCCACTAGGTAAGCTACATAGTCAAAGTGCCCGGTAGGTAACCTATATAGTCCAAGTGCCCGCTAGGTAACCTACATAGTCCAAGAGCTCAGTTGTTAACTTTGATAGTCCAAGTGCCCGCTAGTTAACCTAGATTGTCCAAGTGCCTTCTAGTTAACCTACATAGTCCAAGTGCCCGCTAGTTAACCTAGATAGTCCAAGTGTCCTCTAGTTAACCTACATAGTCCAAGTGCCCGCTAGGTAACCTAGATAGTCCAAGTGCCCGCTATGTAACCTAGATAGTCCAAGGGCACGCTAAGGAACCTACATAGTCCAAGTGCACGCTAGTTAACCTAGATAGTCCAAGTGCCCGCTAGTTAACCTAGATAGTCCAAGTGCCTGCTAGGTAACCTACATAGTGCAAGTGTCCGCTAGTTAACCTACATATTCCAAGTGCCCGCTAGTTAAAATAGACAGTCCAAGTGCCCGCTAGGGAACTTACATAGTCCAAGTGCCCACTAGGTAACCTAGATAGAGCAAGTGCCCGCTAGTTAACCTAGATAGTTCAGTTACCCGCTAGGTAACCTAGATCGTCCAAGGGCCCCCTAGTTAGCCTACATACTCCAAGTGCCCGCTAGGTAACCTACATAATCTAAGTGCCCGTTAGCTAACCTTGATAGTCCAAGGGCCTGCTAGTTGACCTACATAGTCTAAGTGCCAGCTAGGTAACCTAGACTGTCCAAGTGCCCGCTAGGTTACCTACATAGTCTAAGTGCCCGTTCGTTAACCTAGATAGTCCAAGTGCCCGCTATGTAACCTAGATAGTCCAAGTTCCCGCTAGGTAACCTATATAGTCCAAATACCCGCTAGGGAACCTACATAGTCCAAGTGCCCGGTAGGGAACTTACATAGTCCAAGGGCCCGCTAGGAGACCTACACAGTCCAAGTGCCCGTTAGTTAACCTAGATAGTCCAAGTGCCCGCTAGGTAACCTAGATAGTCCAACAGCCAGCTAGGTAACCTACATACTCCAAGAACCCGCTATAACGTAGATAGTTCACGTGCCAGCTAGGTAACCTAGATAGTCCATGTGCCGCTAGGTAACCTACAAAGTCAAAATGCCCGCTAGGTTATCTATATAGTCCAAATGCCCGCTAGGGAATCTACATAGTCCAAGGGCCCGCTAGTTAACCTACATAGTCCAAGTACCCGCTAAGAAACCTAGATAGTCCAAGTGCACGCTAGTTAACCTAGATAGTCCAAGTGACCTCTAGTTAACCTAGATCGTCCAAGTGCCCGCTAAGAAACCTAGATAGTTCAAGTGCCCGTTACCTAACCTAGAGAGTCCAATTGCCTGCTATGCAACATACATAGTCCAAGTGCCCGTTCGTTAACCTAGAAGTCCAAGTGCCGCTGGTAACCTAGACTCTCCAAGTGCCCGCTAGGTTACCTACATAGTCCAAATGCCCGTTCGGAAACCTAGATAGTGCAAGTGCCCGGTAGTTAACCTACATAGTCCAAGTGCCCGCTAGGTAACCTAGATAGTCCAAGGGCACGCTAAGGAACCTACATAGTCCAAGAGCCCGGTAGTTAACTTACCTAGTTCAAGTGTCCGTAGGGAACATACAGAGTCAAAGTGCCCACTAGGGAACCTACATAGTCCAAGTGCACGCTAGTTAACCTAGATAGTCCAAGTGCCCGCTAGTTAACCTAGATAGTCCAAGTGCCTGCTAGGTAACCTACATAGTGCCAGTGTCCGCTAGTTAACCTACATATTCAAAGTGCCCGCTAGTTAACATAGATAGTCCAAGTGCCCGCTAGGGAATGTACATAATCCAAGTTCCCGCTAGGTAACCTAGATAGTCCAAGTGCGCGCTATGGTATGTACATAGTCCAAGTGCCTGCTAGGAAACCTAGATAGTCCAAGTGCCTGCTAGGTAACCTACATAGTGCCAGTGTCCGCTAGTTAACCTACATATTCAAAGTGCCCGCTAGTTAGCCTACATAGTCCAAGGGCCCGCTAGTTAACCTACATAGTCCAAGGTCTGCTAGTTAACCTAGATAGTCAAAGTGCCCGCTAGGTAACCTAGACAGTCCAAGTGCCCGTTAGGTTACCTACATAGTCCAAGTGACCGTTCGTTAACCTAGATAGTCCAAGTTTGTTGGCCTTTAAGAGTGTTTTCCAGTCCAGTCTGGTGGTGTACCAAGTACTGGCCCCAAAGTCATCCTTTGGCATTCCCTGGGGACCTTGATGCTTCGTTTTCTTGCTCTTCTGCTGTACCCCCTTAGTGTTATGCCTCGGTGTGGCAGGATTAGTTCGGGCGCATTTCCCACACTGTGTCTTCAGTGTTGTCCCCTCTAAGGCTATGGGTCTTTGAGGGGTGTCTTGTCTCATCGTGGGGCTGGCCATGTGGTCTTCTATGTGGACTGGATTCTCTGAGTGGGAACATCATCCTCAAGTCCTGGTGTGCCAGGATGTGCTCCACACTCCCCTCCTCCCCCTTCATCTGCTCCATGTGCTCCAATCAGATATGTCCCTCTCTCAGAGCTGCAGATTCACTGCCACCTTCTGAAATAAAATATTTGGCATGGGAAGGGGAGTTGGGTGGGAGGATCTGCTCAGATCATTTGATGGTTCAGGATAGATTGACTGTTCGGCTGGGGACAGGTATGTGGGGCTTAGGGCTCTGGCTCCCAACACTGATTGTGAATATGTCTTTGTTGTTAACCAGTTGTGTGCCTGTGGGTCAACACCTGTGTCTTTTTGAGTGAGTTTTCTCATCTGCATAGTAAAGGTAATCCATTATCCAGACTCCCATGTCACCAATTGATTGAGAGGCACTAACCAGAGCCTGATTGAAATAGTGTGTACCTGTCAGGCATGTTCTAAAAACACCTTAAAAGTCGTAAAAACACTATAAATGCCTTAAAAACCCTAAAACGTCTAAAATATTTCTAAAATGCTAAGACCACCCCTAAAGACTCTCTAAAACATCTTAAGACCATTAAATACATGGTAAAAGCCTTTCTAAAACACCCTAATGCACCATAAGTCTTAAAAAAAACTCCTTACGTCCCAAAAACATAATAAATGCCCTAATATTATGCAAATGCCTTAAAACGCAAAATAAAGAACACGTGAAGCCCTAAAAACACGCTAAAAGCCTTTTAAAACCCCAAGAACATCCCTACAAAGCAACCCGAAGCACTATAAAACCCTGTAAAAGTCCAACAACCTAATAGACATGAATTCACCATGAAAGCAAAAAATAATCCAACAAAACCCTAAAGCCCTGAAAACCAAAACCTAATCCCCCCAAACACTCTAAGGCCTTAAGAAGCACCCTAAAATTTTAACAAAACACTAAAAGCCATAAAAACACATATAAGCCTAATAAACACCCTTAAACACTAAAATCACCCTAAAAGCCTTAAAATGTCTGAAAAGCCATAATATTCCCTAAAATTCAAATAACACTCTGAAGCCACAAATAACACACTAAATGCCTCCCAAAACATGTGGAACTTCCAAATCATATCCCTAGAAGATTCCCAAACCATGAACTTCCAAAACCACATAAATGCCCTGAAGACAACATGAAAGCCCCAACAAAACATAAAATGCTGGGGAAAAACACATAAAATATTTTAAAATACCCTAAAATCTCTAAGAAACCCTGTAAGATCACTAAAAACACCCCTACCTGCTAAAAAATACCTATACACTCCAAAAAATCACCCCTAAATCCCTTAAAAACTCCCTTAAACCTTATAAAACACCCTTAAAGCCCAAACCACCCTAATGCGCAAAAAAATTAAATGACCCCAAATGACCTTAAAGCCCTAAAAATCACATGCCACAAAAAAATCCTAAATGACCCCAAAATTCCAACTCAAAGCCAGCCTACAAGTCTTTTATGAGAACAGTTTTATCTTTCTACCAAGGAGAAGTTTGTAGGTTCAACCCCTGACCTATGCCCTTACCATATGAAGTTAGTAATCAGTGTTTTTGCAATTCTTTGAAGAAAGATGAGGGTAATTTTATCAGGAGTGAATTAAACTTGTCTAGTGCCTTGAGTAGAACTGATAACTGTACTACATTGAGTCGTCTGGTCAAGGAGCATGGGATATTATCCCATTTGCTGAGGTCACTCTTGATTTCTTGTAATTTCTGTAGTTTTCCTCATATAAATCTGTTGTTTTTTTATTCAAGTATAGATATAGATATTTTCATTTACGCTTGGCTATTGTAAATGGTACTACCTGAAAATGTGTATTTCATTAATTATTATTTCTTCATCTATTTCTTAATCCTTCGAAATATTATCAGTTTGTTGTGGTAGATAAACATTAGGACTTTGCATAACTTAGAAATATTACATTTCACAGAAAAATCATATTAATTATAATGTCGACAGAGCTGTAAAAGGAATGTTGCCCTGAATATCTTCAGATATGACAGCTGTTTCATTGAGAAATTAAGCCAGACAGACACAATGTGATGTAAATTTTGTTATTTTCATGTGGGTTCCTTCACTCTTCCAAAAAAATTAGTTTCATGAGCCCCTTGGGGAATGAGTTTGAGTTCAGATCAGATGTCTATTTATATATTTGAGTCCTGAAGCCCATTTGATGGACTGTTCTGTTGCTTCCAAAGTAGTCAGTCACTTCCCCACCAATTAGAGAATTTGTCCGAAGCAAAAGTAAAAGTGTGGCGTACGACATTTGACTGCACACCATCTAAAATCACACTCTCATTTGGTGTTGGCAGTTTTACTTGTATTTCAATTGTAAACTACAGTTCAGAGTTCAGGCTAGTGAAAACGTTTCAGTGGAAAAAATTTGCACACAACTACGTGCAGTTTGTGATTCTGTTGTTCCCAAGCAAGGCTATGAGGACAAAGATGCACAAGCATGGGGGGCACTGCAGACAATGTGTGAAAGTTTCCAGGAGCTCAGGGGTGGACAGCGGCTGCTAATTCTCCCGTGCTGGCAGTGAGCTATGTGGGAGGGCTTTGTGTGAGGTCCCTGTGGGGTCTCTGAGAAGTCTCCATAAAGGATGCTGAGAACTTCATATGAAGTCTCTGTGCGAGGCCTCTGAGTCTCTCTGGAAGTCTCCAAGGAAGTATGTGTGTGAGGTTTCTCTCTCGGGTATGTGTGAGTGTCCTTGTGAGATGTCTGCTGAATTGTGGGGGGTGGGGGGCAGTTGTTTCGCTGAGGTCTCTGCAGGTCTGAGTGGGCTTCCCTTTGTTTGACCTCACAGCACCATATAAGAGGACCTGGTGGCAGGGGAAAGGGAAGGGGCTTGGTCCATGCACCCCTTGCTGTTCTTTCAGGGTCTTCTCTCCATCTCCGTGCACTTACCTAGCACGAACGGTAGGGTTCAGCAGCGGGTAGTCCGGTGTCCAGCTCTTCACTCTCTCTAGGAACACACCCAAGCTACCTGCTACCCAAGAGGCCCCAGATCCAGGCTCTGCAGATCCAGAATCTGATTTTTTACTGCCACAGTCACTCCAGAGGCTGCCTTGGCACAATCAGGACTCCAGAAACAACATCATGCTGCTGTACCAGCAGTCTCTGGGGCCTATGTCCACTTCCCTCCTCCACCATTGGTGTCAGTCCCCACCCACCCCACACACACACTTGGTGTCCTGACTGAGGCATGGAGGTCAAGGCTCAGTGGATGTCTTCCTCGCCATCCAGTAAACCCTGGCCCACCAGGGGTGTTCTTTTAAGCACATGAGAATTTACTCTAGCGGATCAACTAATCATATTTTGGGGGGCCCTCCTGCCTCCTTCTATAATCTGGTGCCCAGGAAATAAAACCCTGTGTTAGAAGCACAGAGGAAACACTGACCACTATTGAACTGGTTTCCCTTATCAAGACAGGTGATGTCTAATCTCCATGCACATCCTGATTTCCCAGGAGTCTCTAGGGGAAGGGAAGGCTGCTCCCAGTTGTGACTTTCTTTGCAGCACTCAATCCTTAGAAGCCACTCTCTCCGGAGAACATTCCTAGAGCACGTGCACGCGCGTGTGTGTGTGTGTGTGCGTGTGTGTGAAGATCACCAGCCTGGGGTCATGTTTCCTGAGAACATTCCTAGAGTGTGCGTGTGAGTGTGTGTGTGAAAACCACCAGCCTGGGATCATGTTTCCTGAGAACATTCCTAGAGCGTGTGTGTGTGTGTGCGTGTGTGTGCGTGTGTGTGTGTGTGTATGTGAAGACCACCAGCCTGGGGTCATGTTTGCTGAGAACATTCCTAGAGCATGTATGTGTGTGTGTGCGCACGCGTGTGTGTGCATGTGAAGACCACCAGCCTGGGGTCATGTTTCGTGAGAACATTCCTAGAGCGCGGACGCGTGTGTGTATGCATGTGTGAAGCCCAAAAGCCTGGGGTCATGTTTCCTGAGTCCTGGCACCCTGTTATTGACTCATCCCCACTCTACCCCACCCTGGCTATCAACTCATCCTTCCCCCAGTCAGGAGATGGAAATCAAGTAAAATAACAGTTTGTCGCCCCACTAAAGATAGTATTGAGAAAGTAACCTTCCCTGCTTGAAAGCTGTGCCTTTGCTATACAACCCAGTGCTCTCTGTAGGAGATAAAGTTCTGCTGTGGGGGCAGCTAGCTAAAGCTGGGGTGAAGCACCTGGCCGATTCCCCTTTGTAAGCCTGTGTTAGCTCCGCTTGTGTCTTGCATCATTTCTGGGGATCCTCATGCTCTTTGGCCCCCTTTGCTACGTCCAACGCTTCATATTCTTCTTCACTGTATCCTTCCCTACCCTGTGTCCATGGTGCCTAACCATTAGTGGTTATTACACAGACGCTCATCCTGTACCACTCAGCCTAAGCTGTTGCTCCTTCTCCGGGTTTATATACAGAGGAAGGCATGTGAGCTGTGAACCGGATTTTCCCTTGGTGCAGTGGGTGAGCAGAGTCCCCCGCTGGCAGCCTCCCTAGCAGTTCCCACCCACATGTGTCAGACCTGGGACTTCCATCCTGGAGGCTACCCTAGGCTGGGAGAGAGGCAAAGGTAGCAAAATATGTCATTTCACATTTTGTGACAGGTGTATTGAGGCGGAACCTCCATGCCAAACTTGGCAGCCTTCATCAAATGCACATGTGGGACTTAGACAGGCCGCCACATGTCTCATGCCTGCTTGGTACCATGAGACGCTACTTTGGTCTAAACCTCTTCTGGACCCTCGATGGAATTTCTTGGCTGGATTGCGCCTCAAAAAACCTATCAACTGCAGCCACATAACGTTGAAGACAAAGTAATGGCACCAGGGAACATTCTTCACTGTGTTGGGACCTTCTGAGGTTTTCACAGTAGGGGTGTTACCATAAATCATAAGAGGTGCAAAATGAAGAACTTGGGATGGAAGTGGGTGGGAAACACTGCTGAAAACCTCCTCCAGAGCCCTGCCCTTTGAGAAGTCAAAGCTAGCACTCAGAGAAGGAGACGCAGTATCTAACATAGTTAAAGGTATATTATGCCAACCTCGTCAATGAACTCATGTGGGGTTAATTGAAGGGCAGGGAGATCAATGGCTCTGTGAGCCTAGCCTTTCTGGTCTCTTGCTCTCTGATAGTGCCACCAGGGTGGATATGCATTTGTTAGGTCCCTAAAGCAGCTGGAAAGACTCATTTCCTGGGAGATCCCTGAGGAGAAGCCGCATGGACCTACCCTGTTGCAGCCCTGGTTTCTGCAGCAGCCTCATGGAGAACCTGCCAGCGCACGGACTACAATTTCCTCCTGCAGTCATTGTCTCCCCGTGTGTTTTTGGATTGTGAGGAGGACTTTGTAGATTGGTGTCAGACACATGGGATACTATTGGACTGGTGGTCTTAGATTGAACTGGGTTGGGATGCTTTTCAATGTTCACTTAACCTTTATATAAAACTCATAAAATATGAGTGTATGAATTTTGTTTCTCTAGTCTACACAGACTAACACACATGACACCCCCTCTAGATCCCGCCATGCAGCACAGAAGTCACACTTTAATGTAGGAGGGGGAAAATCTCTATTATGGAACAATGAATATCATGGCTGAGAGAAGCCATTAGCCTGTGCAGAACAGGCTAAAGTGGCTGGCATGGATACTTTCCTACTAATCAGAGCAGAAGAAGCGTCTTCTAATTTGCCAGATAAGACATATTCTCGAAGACAGTGACGTGGGCAGTGGTAAGGGTAACTGGAGTAAGCCCACCTCCTCCGCCTCTGCTGCTGCAAGCTGACTGGGCACACAAACACCCTGGGGGGCAATGGCTGAGTGTGGCTTCTGACACTGAATCCCCTGAACGGACAGAAATTTGTGAATACATCCCTGATACAGGTGCTCGTGGTGGGAAGGCTCTGGCAGTCAGGTATCGCCTGGTGGAGGCAGGGTCTCACACTTGCCACTCTCCTGTGTTCTACAAAGAGAGGAGCCCTGCAGCTGGAGGAACATCCATTAACTGAGGCCTGCGTTTCTTTTCGTGGACATAACGTTGACGCAAGATACTCCTGATGACAGCCTGGTGTCCCCTCTAGGACTTGGCCAACATCTGTCGTGAGCACCTGAGCCTCCGTGACCTTGTTAGGAGACACTGGTTGTCTTTGAAGGGGCCCAAGGCTGTGACCACAGGGTAATACGGGCTTTCCTTTTTGCAAAGGATCACCGTGTCCTGTAGATTTTTTGCTGGAGCAAATCCACTGGACAAAGTGCTTCCTCCATTTTTTGCAGTGGCCCTCAGCAGGAAGCTGTCCCTTCTCTGGTGGGAGCTGTGAGGACTTGATCTCAAGGCACTCAGCCAATGCCTTGTCTTGCACAGGCTGGCTTAACCCACAGACTTGGGAGATGCCTCTTCCCGCTAATCCTTTTCCATGCTCTTCTGGATTGGGCCATTTATGAGTCTCCCTCTTGTCAGTGGGAACAGCATCCTTCCTTCTCCTTGTCGAGGGGTCCTGAAGGTTGGGGCTTTTGAGCTTCTGCTGCCCCATGTAACTTGCTCTAGCCACCACGAAGCCACTTGGCCCTTGACATATTGGCTTATCCCCAGTGAACAAATGCTGGGGGCGGCAATGGACCACCTGAGAAGGCAAAACATTGGTGGCAGTGAGCACATCAGTGGTGCAGTCCTGAAGGAGCCCGTCAACAGGACAGCATGGAGAACCACCCTCTGCCTCTACCTCCACCTGGAGCTTAATCTCACTGCACACTCGTGCTGTAAGGCTTGGCTTTTCAGGAACTGGAGCACACTTTCCAGGTAGCAGGAAACTTTTACTACATCCTAGAGCCTCGAAGCACCCCCGGTCCACATGATTGGTTTGAGATTTTGCCAGCACACTGGTTTTGAAAGTGTCTCTATCGTCTAGTTCTATTGAAGAGGACTTCTTGACCACCACCAACCCTGTCTCTTTGGCTCTTGAAGATGGACATTCAGAGTTCACTTCCAATCTGGGGCCTCCTGGGGCACAACTAGCACCCTCTTTCCTTGACCCCTTGCTGGTCAGTACTGGATTTGAGGTTTGCTCTAGGCTCTCTCTCTGGACACTTTCATTCTGGAAGGTTCTGCCAAGGATACTGGGCATGAAGGCTGGAAACGGCTGCCTGAGGGCCAATGAGCATCCACTGTCATTATCAAGTGGGGGGTAGGCTGGGGTTCCCTGAACAGGCTCCTCTGTAGGGGAGCAATCAGCAAAAGGACTCTCCAGGGTAGGGCTTGATTTCTTTGGGGTCACTCTCTCTCCCCAGTCTGCCTGACAGGGTTCTCCCAGGACCTTGACAGCCTCAGTTACTGGGTTAGTTGAAGACTTAGGGGTGGCTAAGCAGGTGGACTGTGGAAAGGACATTGCGTTGTCTTTTCTTGTCCTACAGAGGTTTGTGGGCTCAAGGACTTTGAGGGGCATGCACCACCTCTGCCTCATTTGGAGCCTTACGATATGCGAGTCCAGCACCTGTTGAGTGCCCGGGCTGAGAAAGGAAAGGCTCTGCGTTGTGTTCAGGAGATCTTCCAGCTCTCCCCAGGAGGCCACATTGACAACATGTGGGTGGGTCAGGGAAATAGACAGAGCATGCGTGGTCGCAAGACATGAACGGCAAACAATGCCAGGGATCTGATCCTTTCTAATCTGCTCCACCTTCCTGCACATGTGGACATTCAGGGTGTTTTCCAGTAGCATTTTGTTTGGAACCCTTAGGGTGTAAGTTCCTGCGTTAATCCCCTTGTGTATCCTCAAATCACTTAACTCCTTTGAGTCGGCTCCCGGAGTTCCTTTTGGGCAGTAGTTTCCTGATCCATTGATAGATAGATTACATTTGGATATTTTCCTCAAGTAATTCCCTTGTCCATTGACCGAGTTGTTCCTCAGCTGGACACCGGCTCTGCAGCACGCAAGCAACGGTCCAGGGTGTGTGCATCTTCCTGGGGACACCGTCTTCATTACATTCTTCCCCTGCTTGTCTCCAGGTGTGGAGCAGGAGCATTCGGGCTGCTTCATATCCAGACAAGTCCCTGGCCATTTTTCCTGAGGCTGCTTTAGTGTCAGAGACTCAAGAGTCCCATTGCCGAGGGGCCCCTGCAATTGAGGGAAGTTCTCTTGGCGGTGGAGCTCCGATTGCTTCAAGCAGCCAGGAAGCTTGGGGTCTGTCTTTGGGGTCTGGACCTTCTGATTTTCCTGGGGATGAGTGGGGTTGCGAAGACAAAAAGCTTCCTGGGGTCGTGGCATCATAAAGGATAAAGAACTCTCACTTTCCTGTTGTTTCTTTAAAAAACGTCTTTCCAGCTGTTGAAGTTAATTTGGAATGCGTGATTGGGACTTAGTGTGGACGGTAAGACAGGATTCATCACAGGGACTCTTGTGAGGAGGAGGAAAAGGTACTGCGAGTGGGCCACGGGGCTGTGGACCGGGCGGAGTCAGGACTGTAGCCGGCAGTGGGGCCTGGGCTTGGCATGCAGTTGGAAGTAAAAGTTGGAATCGGCCTTCAGTGTAGGGCAAGGAGTGACGTTGCAACAAGAGTGGGTACTCTTTAGCTTGCATTTGAGCTGGTAAGGTATTAGGAATTTCATTAAATAAGACAGTGGGAAACTCTAGGGTGGATCCAGAGACCCTGAGAGCAGCTGCCAGAGACTCGCTGTACAGAAAAGGTAGACCCCAGAAAAACTCACTGAATTTTTGTGGAAAATGCTTCTGAGGGCTGGGTATCTGCTCTGCTTTGATGCTGGCATTCCAGAAGGGCTGGGGAGGTGCAGTGATCTGCTCCCCATCGAGTGCCTTCAACATATTTAAGGCCTGCAGATGGTATTCTGATACACCCTTTCCTTTTTCTTCCCAAATATTCCATTTCTCTGCCTTTGTGATTTCTATTTCCAGCAGCTTGTGGACATTGGGGTTGAGCAAGGTGGGCCTCCCTACTTCCCCCTGCCTCTTTGTGGGTCCTTCCCGAAAGGTGTCTTCTTGGGGGTGCCAGGTAGAGTGCTCTTTCAGAGACCCAAAGTATTCCAAGGAGGGAAGCTGTAAGTTCTTGGCAGCTGCCCAACACTGGGGTGGGGAGGCAGTAGGGAGGCCTGTGGGATCCTGACTTGTGATGGCTGCCATGGCAGGTGTGGAGCAGCGGTTGTGTGGAGATGGGCTCTGCCTGGGCCTTGCCAACAAGTCGTTCTGAGAATGAGTCCCTGTGGGAGGCGGGGCTGGTGAGTCCCAGAGAGTGCTTGGAGGCTGCAGGTAGGCCTTTGAATCCGGGGGTTTGGCACTGGGTGAGGGAAGAGCCAGTGGTGTGGGTGAAAGACTGTCAGGTTCACGGGAATGTGCGCAGTCTGGTGATTGACTCAAGGCGGGTAAGACATGAGAAGTTGAGATGCACATCTGGGCCCGTGGAAGGGTGGAGTTCTGAGACCTAGGTGTCCAGAATGGATGAGCCGCAGAACCGTGTGGGGCGCGCGTACCGACATGGACTTCAGCCGTACCTCTATTTCGCCAGCTACCAGAGAGGGCTTGAGCTTTCTGTTGACCAAAGCTGCCAGTGTTAAGTGGGTTTCCCAAGTGGCTGCAGGAGACAGAAGGACCAGATTACAGCCAGGACTGAAGGGGCAAGAGACCTAGCAGGCTAGCAAGGGTCGGTGCAAGCTCAGCCCCTCCCCAAGCCTTGATGGCCTGCTCTTCCTGCCCCACCCCACTGCCCGGGACTCCTGTCATTCTCTGCCCATCCCTGAAAGTGTACCCCAAACCAGCGCATCCCAGCTGCTCTGCAGCCCGAGGCCACACAGGCACCCTGGTTGGAAGATGCACCCCGCGGTGAAGCAGGAAGGTTACTTACTTCTGCCTAAGACGCAAACGCAGGTTCTGAGCGCCATGTAGTTCTTGCAGGAAACTTCGGAAAACTGGAAATCAAGAGAACCGTTATGGTGCAGCCCTCCCAGAGGACCGAAAGGAATGTCACACGGGCTGTGCACTTAGGACGTTGGACTCTCCAGAGCTCAAGGTCAAATGATAGCTTACTCCCACGGGCAGGAGGTGCTTTGGCATTTCAAGGAGCATCGGTTTCCAATATTGTCTGTGGGGTCTCAGTGAGCAATCTGAACCTTGGCAAAGTTACACAGCTTATCGCTGTTACCCCTCAATGTTCCACCTCCAAATCCACCAGAATCTGCTCCTGACACCCCCACTGCTCCCTACTGGGTCCTACCTTGGCCAGCCTTCATCCCATCCTAGGCCCCTCCTGTACATCTGGGAAATATCTGGGTTCTGTTTCCATCCCCAGTATCCTTTTGTTCAGGATTATTACCTGAGAGAGACGGGCTGTTGCCACTGGCATCCTGCAGAGGAGGGGACAGGAGAGCTTACAGAGGTTGGTTGAATGGGCAGAACCTTACCTTTCAGAGCGTCACCTTTGTCCCTTGACCTGCTGCTTCTCCTTGTCTCCACCTGAGGCTGGGGCACAAGAGAGGAAGTCAGGCTGGAATCCAATCCTGCGTCTGTTCTTTGTGACAAACTGCAGGCATTTACTGGTGATTAGAAGAATGACAATCTCCATGGAATGACTAAAGCCCAGAAACCAGCTTCTGTGTGAGACCTAGAGTGCATTTCTTCCGTCAGCCTTCCTCTGCTCACGGAGAGCACACACTCTCAGCACTCAGTGTTCTGGTGGGAAAGATTTTGATTATGGAGGCTGAAGCTCTGGGCCAGCCCTTGACCACTTCCTCCCCGGGGTCAGCCATGCTTTCTCAATTAGCCCAGACAGAAAAGGAGCCTTGGCCCAAAGACTGGAGCTCAAGGAAAGAGACTGAGGACCCAGTGATGAGAGCTGCCCTTTGAAACGTCTAGTCATCTAGTCCTTAGCCACTGCGTCACTATATTGGGGATTTTTACCTATTGCCCTCTATAACAACTAGAGATGGGAGGTCTGAGATCTTCAAAGAGAAATATTTTTGAATGCTCATCTTACTGGCAAATGATTTACATATCATACGACTCAATAGTTCAGTCGTTCAATCAGATCAAGGGCAATGGTACAATCAATGATTACCATATCCATTTTAGAACAACACCTCCCCCCCCCCATGGTTAAATTGCCTTCAAAAGGAGTTGTGTAATCACAGTCAGGTCTAAAGCTCTCTGTCCCCTCTGGCCTCCTTCATTTTTTCGTCTTGAAATCAATCCCCCTTCACTCTCTAGCATCCCGATGGGGGAGTTCTCCACACTGCTGATCTCACAATCCCTCCCTCTGCCATGAGATCTCTCCACCTGCAACTCTGTCAACCCTTGTGTCCATGATCATGATGCATCCACGCCTCCTGTGCTTCACAAAGAGGGAAAGCCAACAGAAATAATGAAAATCAACATAAGCCGGCAAGGATAAAATGATACCAATGCAGTGAACAAAGTCCTAACAGTGAGTAAGGACGCACCAGCCCTCATCAACATTCCAAAGCCAGGGCTGATGGTCTCTTCTTTCTTGAGATTTCCCCTATCAGGAAATTAATTACGAAAGGAAAAATTTATAAAACAAGGAAAAATCAATCTCTCCTATGGCTGGGTTGAGAATTTCTTACCTTTATCTTTTTCCTGGGTGGTCGCACAGGTGGAGTATTTGGAAGGAAGGGGAGGACCAGGAAGAAGCAACCCACTCCATACAGGATGCCCAAGGTCAAAACAGTGAACCAGGTGGGGTATTGGTAGGTCAGCCAGGAAGCACTTTTCTGTTCCAGCAGAAAGAGAATCTCCTCCATCTTCTGGATACAGCGGTTGCACTCAGGCAACTGAGCACTCTGAGTCCCCTCTGGCTTCAAACCCACTTGCATCACAAACCTGGGCCCACATCACTAAAGGGTCACAGTGGGGTGGGAGGTGACAGCAGGACAACACATAATCCCTCCCTCTACCCTCCAGCTCATCACATCCCTCCCCTGCTCTGGTCTTCTCTCTCCCACTGCCTGCTCTGGGCCTCCAAAGTCACCAGCTGCGCCTGATGGAATGGAATCTTAGTGCAAGTTCTTATTCATTCCACCTCCCACCTAGGTATTACCTGCTTCCTTGGCAAGTTGCCTGAATCATGACCAATTTCATAGGCTTAGAATATCTGAAGTTGTCTCTGTCCTCAATGAAAACCTTCTCAAGTCATGGTTTTACTTTGTCTTATCCAAGATAGAGAACTTAGGTTTATGTAACATTTATTTAGCTTTATGAATGTTGGATGAAAAGCTTGGAATTTGACTTCTATGACCAGGAGAGTTATTCAAGAGCTGAGGTATATCTCTCCCAGGAGAGAGATCTAACAAATTTTCTGCCAGATGGTACATTTGGGGAGACAAGGAACACTTAAGCATTAATCATTCTTAACAGTGTCCCCTGCAAATCTTCCTTGTGTGTGACTACTGCCCATTTAGGGCTTGCTCTGGGAACACTTGATGGGGTAATAAGCCTTGGAACAATTCAGGCTCAAAGGGCAAGCATCTGGCTGAGCAAAATAAAGAGATAATATGGATTGAGTTGTGTCCTTACCACTAACACTTGAGATATTCCCCCAAAATTCGTTGGAACACTAACACTGAAGGCTATAATCTGATTTGGTTATGTGAGGGCTCTCTCTGGGAGAAATGTACCTCTGTCCTTGGCTTCACACAAGAACCAATTGACGCAGAAACCTAGTTTGTGATCCAAGTGACTTTATAAAGGATAGAAGAGGCAAATATGCTCGTGGGGGGTGGGGGCGGACTGGACAGCCCACGCACGCTGGGTTGCATGACAGCTGGTTTGAGGCCCCCACCCATACCCTGTTGGTAGGCATGGCTGACGGTACTGTTTGACCCCATTGACTGAATTAAGCCCACCTGGTCTAGATGGGGGCCCGCCCAGGTTGACCTGCTTCCTGTCACAAGGACCTAAATGTGTGCATCTTTCCAGCCTGAAGCAGCTTTCAACTGTCTGTGATGGGGAGGAGGTTTGGCATGCACAGCGACCACCCTCAGTTCTGCCTCTACTTACCTAACAGGTACACGGCATTTCTTTTCTGTTTTTTAAAACAACAACAAAAAAATCATTTGTAATCTTTCTATTCCAGCGGTGCTAGGAGCAAGGCAGAGGCAAAACCCAAGAACAGGGTTATTCTCTGTTGAAGCGCGATAAACTCACGGGGAAGCAAACAAGCATCTTCATCCACGTGAAGTGAATCTGTGAATCAGCAGCTCCTAACTGACCAAAGCACGCACAGAGCAGCCCAGCATCAAGGTCCGTTTCTGTGCACTGCTCCCACTGTGAGGAAGAGCTTCATGTGCATTAAAAGGGAACTTTTGTAATATTTGAATTTTGAATAGTGGTTTTTGTCAGAAACTGGAAAAAATCTCAAAGCCTGAAGAAACTCCTTTCTAGTACTGAACATTCAAGGGAGCCTGTGGAAGCCTGAAATGATTGCTAGGTGACCACCTGGATCTGCTTGTTGAGTGAAAGTGGCAGAATAGCAGCAATAGAGCAGTGGGTTCATTCTGACCACTGACACTCGTGGACCTGGTTTACAGGCAGTAGAGAAGAAGATGAGAGCAGGTTGACTGGTTTGAAGTCCATGACCTACTCTGAGGGGACTAGAGTTGTGGAGAATAGGTGATGGGGCCAAGGCCTAAAGGCAATGCGACCAATGGACACTGAGGTGAGGCCAAGAGAGGGAGCCCACATTGACTTGACCCGAACCCGACCAGATGAAGAGAAGAATGTTGAGCCTGTGCACTGGTATATACTGCTGCAGACTGTATAGACGATCTGTCCTGCTTTGACTTTCTTGTGGATGTGGACTTCACAAGGTTCCAACTGGCATGAAGACTCTTTATATTGAAGAATATGATGGTCTCCTCAGAGCACTGGGTTGATGGAAGTAGGCAGTAGAGAAACTGGATAGCCAAAATGGGCCAGATAAAGGCGTGAAGTGGCTAGCTTACAAGATTTCATAGATACTGGAATATATTCATAGAATTATAGGATTAATATGTGGGTGTACCTTACCTGCAATTGTTAAGCATAGGATATTTTTGTTTCATCACTTACAGAATATTATGTTTAAAGGAGGGTGGCACGGAGTGAAATGTATGCATTTTCATATTATACTGTTAGATACTGATATGATTCTATTATTGTTTTGAAATTATATACGGCTAAAGAATTTTGTGAAAATGTCAAATGGACAAGGGGTGGTCTGTTGTAGTTATACAATCTGGTGTCAATTTGGGACTTGAGAGGATTAAGAGTGAAGGGGTAGACTCTAGTCTCTCTATTGGGTTATGGCCAATGAGGCCTCTTTGTGGGCCTGGCCTTCCCGTCAGGGTTCTGGGAAATCTGGTATTTCCTCCTTGGAGGCAGCAGACTATCTTTCTGCTCATTCCCTGAGAGATGTCCTACTAACAAGACACATGGCACCACACTGATAGAACCCATGCCCTGGGAACTGGAGGAGCCACATGGAGACCCTGCCAAAGCTGAGATGCTTCTACCACCACTGGATGCAGAAGACTTTGCAACTACTGACCTGTGATCTTCCTGCATTTGGGGTCATTGAAGGTGTTTCATGAGTCTGAAGAGAACATTATAGATTGATATCAGACATGGGCTAATATTGGACTTATGGACTTGATCTTGGTTGGGCTGGAATGCTTTCTCAATATACAACTGTTCTTGTATATAAAGGTCTTTCCTATACACATATGAGTGTGGATTTGTTTCTCTAGTCTACCTGGACTAACACTCATGGATCCCTTTCAGGACTGTAAGTTCTGTTCCCCTGACTGCTGCAAAGTATGTGACAGAGAAGAAAAGGGAGAAGAGTGAACTGTACCCATTTATTGAGGTAAGAAAAGTGATGAAGGAGCATGGCCGGTTCCCCAAACTTCATGAGTGGAAAAATGGGCTCTTGGCACAAAATGACATTTAATCTTCACCAAGAGAATCAGGGCTAAATTGCTGCCCTATCTCTGACCTCAGCTTTTGTTTTATTTTAATTCTCATATAATTCACATATATCATTCAATACTTCAGTCATATTAAGATTTGTGTAATCGTCACCACAATCAGGTTTACATCATTTCCTTCTTTTATATTCATTTTTGTTAGCCCCCCCCCCTCACTCCCCCAAATCTTCCCTGCCTGTCCCTAGGTGATTGTTAATTCTGTTAGTGTCTCTCTGGATTTACCTCTCCTGGATTTCATATGTATTAAAAAAAAATACAAAACAAAATCAAGAAACAAGTAGAAAAGAAAAACTAACAATGACAAAAGAGAGAAAAACCTCAATCGAACAGAAAGTGAAAAATACTAAAAACTGGAACCAAATTAAAATTAGTCTGAAGAGATCAAATGATGAGGTGTTACATTTGAACTTAACTGTATCTGTTCATGTCCATGGACTGTGGTCAGAGGGAATTCACCCCGCCTGTGCATTTGAGTCCTTTTGCAAACTGGGTGTTCCGAACTTAAGCTCTGATTCTTGTTCATACCTGCAGATTGAGATTCTATTATTTATCACCCTGGCATCACACTGGCTGTGCTGCTTGTTCTGGGCGGACTTAGTTGACATCTCACTTAGATGGCTGCTTATTTTCAGAAAAAAGGTTTAAGTACAAGGCCCTGTTCTTTGTGATAGATGTGCACCATCTGATTTCAGGGTTTTTTTACACCCTATGCTTTCCAGTCAAATATTCACTTGAGGTAATTCAAAACACTCACTTGGCTCGATGACGCCAGAATAGCTCCCCTCCATGCAGTTCCATGGAGCTCAGCATAGTTAGGGCGCAGAGATGAAAAGACGATTGAACCATGTACTGAACGTTCAGGTTTTTCCCTGCTTTTGAAAATCTGTTTGCGCTTGTAGAGTAAATGTTTTGTACTTTTTAAGAGTGTAAAAAAAATAGATGGAGGGATTCAGAGAAAATGGCGACCAGATAGGACCCATCTATCTGGAGCTCCTGCTGCCAGACCAGAAAAATAGGAAATTAGGTGAAGGAAACGGGGAGGTGGAGTTCTGAAATTAGAACTAGGGTAACAGGGTTTCTCCTGAACCCCTTCTTTTGTGGGATTTCCACTCACAAAGCAAACCAAGCATGCTTTAAAGCACTATAATTTTGACGAAGTGGCAGGCGCCAGATATGCCCTTGCCTGGAGCAGGGATCCCTGCAGGTGGACGCCCTGAGAGGGGGCAGAATCTCAGACACGAGGGGAACCCCACACTGAGCTCTCCATGCGGTTGGATGCCTTGAGCTCACGGTCAGGGGTTGGTGGTGGGTAGCTATAATTTAGAGTAGAAGAAAAAATATATTATTACCTTAGGAAGATCATGGTGTGGGAGAAAAAGGCAGAAAGTCGGGAGTCCAGGGAGCAAATTTAGTTCCAATTGGCCGACTAGTAAACAACCCCCCTGATAAGCTGGATCTCCCCCTCTGGGGGTCAGCTTGACAGCCACCAAATCTGAGCACATCACAAGTAGAATTTTTTTTAAGGGTGAAACATAAATGATTGGTTTAAAACTCAAACCCAAGTCTGGTTGCTCAGCTCCAAGCACCACATAGGGGAGTCCCTTAACATAAATCAGCATAAGAAGCAACCTAGCTAAGGAATGCCAGAACTCAGCCACAGGGCCTGGCAGCTTTTACCATAACAAAGACCCGCTGTAGCAGTGTCAGCCTTAAACAGCACTGAGCTGTAGCCCAGAGACTGTGGGAGACAATTTCATTCTAGCTGGCCAGAGGGATAAAAAAGAAAATCCTCTGATCTAGGAAGCATCAGCAGTCTAGATAGGACAACAAGCTTCCCTCTCAGTGATTCTACACATAGCTGGGGAGGCCCTGCCGGTCTTGGAGCCCTAGACGGGGCTGAGGGAGCCCCCCAGTGCCCCCTCCCAGCCCCTGCTGCAGTGCTACATGCAGCACAGGCAAGTACTCCAGCACCCAAGTGACCCCTGGCCACGGGCGCGATCTTGCTTTTGAATTAATCTCACACAGCATCTGTGGAACCCTACATCAGGGATGGGAAAGTCCATTAACGCATGCCCAGGAGAGCCAGCATAGGAAAGCTGGATTTTCCTGCCCGTGGGCTCCGATGGATGTTGCACCTGGAGCAGCCCACCTGGGCCAGATGATTGCAGTTCAGCCAATGGGATTGACCTGGGGTCCTTCACCAGCCTCCCCGGGAACCCTTGAAAAGGCAGGGACCAGAAGGGAGAGGGGTGGTCTGGTCGTCTTCCTGGGAGGAGAGAGATCCTTGCATGACCTGAGGCAGTCTCTGCCAGGCCCCATGGCCAAAGGAATCCTATGGGTGCCTTGTAAAACCTGAAGCTTCTTTTAACTCTCATTAAATTCACTTGGATCACGAACCCGGCTTCCGCATGAAATTTTTCTCGCGGGGAGCCAAGGACTGGGGTTGGAATTTAGGCCAGAGAGAGAGACCTTACAAGTCCATGACCCCGTGACCTTGAGGAAGAGTTGGAATTCCTCTGGCCTCAAGGACAGGTGATCAAGTATCATTACCTCCTTACCCACTGCTCTACTTATTCTCACTTTATTCACTAGCCCTTCTAACTTTTCCACCGCACTCAGTTTCAACGTGCTCAGGTTGGTGTTGGGCTTTTATTTACTCGCTTTCTTCTTTATCCCTCTTTTTTCCCCCTTTTCCCCTCTTTTTCCTCTTCTCTCCCACTCTCTCCTCTCATATGCCACTAAAGGCTTCCAGGTCACTTCCCTCCGCTTAGGGCAAATCAACCCAAATAGCAGGAGGCACTCCAGCCTGCCCTCTGTGGGAGTGCTGTACACCACACAAGGCACCTGGGACAAACACCTACAGTGCGCTGCACCGTTGAAGAAACCTCCGTCATGCCTCTAAGGTGATCTCGTCAACTAGGGCAATTCTGCCCAGCACCACTGGGTCCCGGCATTAAAAGGGCACACTGACCTGCCATGTTGGAGCAGTGTCTAAACCCCTCTGGCCCCTCATCCAAGCAATCAGGGATCAGCTACTACTTTATACTTTATTTCCTCCTTCTCTCTCTCCTTGCTCTTTACCATCACAGCCAACCTTAGTGAACTCAGTTGGATTTATTTCCTTCTTTCTCTTTATTCTCTTTTTCTTTCTTTCCTCTTTCTGTCTTTGCTTTCTTCACCTCTCTCTTAGCTTGTACGATTCTCTCTGCTCCCTCTCATTGCTTGCACATACCACTGCTGGTTTCCAGAGCCCTACACTCAGCCTAGGGCAACCCTGTCCTCCTAGTGGGCAGCCTGACCCCTAAGACAGTACTGCACACAGGACGAGTCAGAGCTACACACAGCATAACACAGGGTCAGTTATTTCTTTAACCATTTAAAAAATACTCTCTCCTCCTCCTTCCTTTTCTCTTCTCTCTTTTCCCTTTTATTGGGCTCTTCTTACAGGTTTTCTGCTTTTCTCCGCTCCATCAAGCTCTTCTCTACTTCCTACCACAGCCTCCACAGATATGGTTCTCCTTTTTAGTTGTTTTCTTTTCTTTCTTTTTACTGTTGTCACCTTTATTTACTCTGTGCATTTTAGTTGTGTGTGGGTGAGTGGTTGTCAGTCTGGTTGGCATTATTGCCCCAGTCTGTGTCTTCCTCTTTCTCTCTTTTTCCTCTCCTTTCACTCTCTTTCCCATCACAAGACAATAGAGGTCTCCAGGCCACTCCCCTCTGCCTAGGGCAAACCTGAAGGCCCAACTGAGGGAGCTCCCACCCCCCACTTATTGGTGTGGCAAGCAGCTGGGGAATTCACGCTGGTCCTCTCCCACACACCAGGCCACAGGTTGTTCTCCCCTATAAAAAGTGGGGGCATCCCCAGCCTAAATCCTGAGGTCCTACAAGTGACTGGGGGAAACGCCTGACCAGCACTTGTGGGGCTCCACGCTACTGTGGGAACATCCACCCAATCTCCAAGGCGATCTCTCTGTACATCCCCTTGTCTAGCCAGATTTGTAAAGTAGAATTGGGTCATGATAGTCGGGGGGAGGAAGCATTTAGGAACTAGAGGAAACATATGTTTCATTGTTGCTACCCTACACCCTGACTGGCTTATCTCCTCCCCACATCCCTTCAGGAAGGGGGTGTCCAGTTACCTACCAATGGGCTTTGAGTCTCCACTCTGCACTCACCCTCATTTACAATGACATGATTTTTGTGTTCTTTGATGCTTGATATCTGATCCCTTCAACAGTTCATGGTCACACAGGCTGGTGTGCTTCCTCCATGTGGGCTTTGTTGCTTCTGAGCTAGATGGCCGCTTCTTTATTTTCAAGCCTGTAAGATCCCAGATGCTATAACTTTTAATAGCCAGGCACCATCAGCTTTCTTCACCACATTTGCTAGTGCACACATTTTTCTTCAACCATCATGTTGGAAAGGTGTTCATCATGGAATGCCAATTTAATATAACGTGTTCTTGCATTGAGTAAGTACTTGACAATGTCCATCTACTGCCTTAATACTAAGTCTATAAATATATGAACGTTGATCTATTTACGAACCCTCCTGTATAAATATATTTACATATGTACATGCCAGTATGTAGACCTCTAGAAATACCCTTTGTCACCTAGTTCTTTCCTCTATTTACTTTTACTTTCCTCTTGTCCGACTATCGTGCTCAGCTTTCACTTGGGTTTGAGTAATTTCTCTTGGTTACATTACCCTTGCTGAATACCTACCAGGCTTCTCACACCCTCCTTGCGACGGATTTTGGATTACTTGTTGCTCCCCTGTCGCTGGATTGGTCAGCATCACCTCCTTACCCCCTCCTCTCTCTCTCCCATGTCCCCGGGAACCATTGGTCCTGTTGTTTTCTCCTCCAGCCTATTTTTCCAGCCTATCTTATCTAGATAGATCTGTTGAGATAATAATATGCACCAAAAATCAAACCATAGCAAGATAGGCGATGGGTGAGAACACAGTTATGACAAAAAACAACAACAGAAAACCAATGATCAATAAAAGAGTAAATTAATTAAAAGCCAAAAAAATTTTTTTAAGAAAGAAAAACTTGTAAATAGATCAAGGTCTGATTTTTTTTTTCTATAGGTGTGTCCTTCAGTCAGGTCTGATGGCGTATCATGCTCTGGCCCCAGAGTCTGTCCTTTGTACTCCCTCAGGGGCTACCCGCTCTGCTCCCATGGTTGCTCTGCTGCATGCTTTTAGTGATTTGCCTCCGTGTTGGAGGGCCAGCCGGGTCAGTCCCAACACAGAGTCTCCGGTATTGTCCCCATAGGGCCCTGGGCCAGCAAGGGATGGCATGTCTCATAGTGGGATCAGCCATATGGTCCACTCTGTACATTGGCTGTTCAGAGTGCCAATATCATCCTCCAAGCCTGGTGGACCAGTGTGTGCTCCACTCTCTTCCTCCCCCTTCATTTGCCCCTGTGTGCTCTGATCAGACATGTCCATCTCCCCTAGCTACAGGTTCAGTGCCGTCTTCTAAGGTAAATTCTTCTGGGGGGAGGGGCAGTTGTCCACGTAGCTGGTATGGAGGCTGGACCATCCACTTTTCATTTAGGATCAAAAGCATCTAGCTTTTAGCATTAGGTGCTATTGAGTCAGTTCCAACTCAAGGCAGAATGAACCACTGCGCAGTCCTACACCATCTTCAAAACTGTTGTTATACTTGAACCTAACATTTCAGCCTTTTCCAGGGACTGGCATCTCCTGATAACATATCCAAAGCATGTGAAGTCTCCCCGTGCTTGCTTCTAAGGACCTTTCAGACTGTTCTTCTGACACAAATCTGTTCATTCTTCCAGCACTCAATGGTATTTTTAATATTCTTGGCTAGTGTCATCTTGATGGGTTGAAACACTATCTCGCTCTAGTGTTGATGTACATTTTTCTGATGCCTAATTATACTGAGTATCTTTTAAGGTAATCATTTAATTTTTATGGCATTTTGAAAAGATGTCAATGAGGTCTATTTAATTTGTGTTCAGATGGAAACACATAACTCAAACTAAATATGTGACAGTAGAAAAAGAATCCATTTTATCCTAAATACTTGAGATATTTATACAGCCTACTCAAGTTTTTATCAACATAGATAAGGTGCCTGTGGTGGTGGTGGTGGTTTTTAAGAGTTAATCTCTAAATAGGGGGCTGCAGTACTGAGCACTGAATCTCCTTTGCTTGATTAATTTTTATGTTAGGGAAGTAATACAAGGATTCCATCAAATGACCCATCAGTTTGAGGAAAAAGCATATCAGAATTGATGGTCAAAGCCTATATGGCTTTATGGTTTAGTCTCTAGGGGTATGTAACGCTCTTGTGAAAATAGTATTCCTCATGATAATAACGAGGAACTGGTGGGCCTCCAGGGCTGGGAGCTGAACTGAGGGGCAGTTCTACCCTGTCTAATAGGGTCACTATGAGTTGGCAAAGACTCGATGGCTGTCAGTTTGGTTTGTTTGACTTGAGTACTGGCATTCAGTGTGTTTATCGAAATCAATAAATTACAAGCATTTAGATGTCTATTTTTTACATACAAAATTAAAATCCCCCAAGCCTCTGAAAACTGCGAAGATTTCACAGCACTAGGTTGGTACTCTCCCATCCAAGAATCAGTGAAACTGGCAGGGTGTGAGGCATTCAGGCTCCCTCAGTTCCTCCTACTGCCTTCCCTGACCCTGGTCACTTGCTTCTATTACCTCTCTTGGACCTTACATGCATTTGAATTAGAACACCATAGAGTACAGTGCTCTACATGTGCAGCAGCTCTAACCATGTCACTCTCGGTCTCTATGAAGCCTCTTCCAACAAAATTCAAATGCGATTGTATGTGCACACATAAACACACGCATGCACCAGAGCACCCTTCTTAACAGAGAGTCAGGAGGGTCTCTTATTTGCTGTCCTCACTTTGGACACAAGTCCCTTGATGATGAGTAGGAGAAAAGGAACATCAGGTAGTGGGGGAAACCCTAAGGAGGAACAGAGGAGAGCTTTAACTAGGAATAATGCTACTAGGGGAATGATGGCATGTGAGGAAAATTAGATACTTCCAGACTGTCAGATTTTTCCATACAGCAAAATTAACTTTTCTAGTTTTGTCTAAAACTGGCCCCAGGAAATTTCAAATAGCACATCTCAGATTATCTAACCTACAAAGGAGTAGCCGGCCTTCCCCCCACCCCCACCCCACCCCCGCCAAAAAACCAAGCGGTACAAAGCTCCACTGGGTACACATTTCAAAATATACATTCTCCTGTTTGGGCAGGCATCTGGCAACTTGCTCTGAGCTAGTGCACCCACACTTTTTCCCCAAGGTCATTGCTGGTGACAAGACCTTGTGCTCTTCTCACAAGCCAGAATGCAAACATAAATCAAGTCAGTGTAAGACGCCATCATCACCTCACTCAAATACACCTCGTCAAGTGAACTCAAACTTCAAGAAGATGCTCATTTGTTTGGTTTTGTTGATGTGAGGGTGATAGTGCATTTGGAGTTTAGTCATTGCACTAGGTCAGACTGTTAATCAAGCTTCCTATATAGAGGTTCTGAAGATATTGTGTAAGAAGGTCTGAGTTGTCTGGCTAGACCAGAGCTTGCACACTGCTATTGACTAGAAGTTCCGACACACAGAATCCAGGACAGATAAACCCCTCAGGACCAATACTGAGAGTAGCAACACCACGAGGGAAGGTAGGGGGGAGAAGCAGAAGAAAGGGGAAACCAATCTCAATGATGGACATACAGCCCCACTCCACCAACCAGGGGAACAAACAGCAGAAGTTTGGGTGAAGGGATACAGCAGAGGCGTAAAATATAAAAATAAAAAGTATGTATAAAGTATCAGTGGTTCACGTGGGTGGGAGGAGGGGAAAAAAGGAGCTCAAGGAGAAAGAACATGTTTGGAAATGATGATAGCAATGTATGTACAAATGTGCTTCATACAAATTGGTGTATGAATTGTTACAAGAGCTGTAAGATCCCCCAATCAAATGATTTATTTAAAATAAAAAGGACTGATTAGTGGTAGACAGGGGACTGGTTTTGCCACCACGACAGTGCACCTGCTCACACAAAAAAAACAGCATGCCTCTATCGCCCGATCTGATCCCAGCACACCGAGGCAAAATACTAAGGGTGTACAACAGAACAGGAAGGGGAACAGAGCAACGAAGTCCCCAGGGAATACCAAAAATAGACTTTGGGGCCAGGGCTAGCTGACCCATCATACTCTATGAGAAAACACTCCTAAAGGCCAACAAACAGTCCTTGAACTAACTAAAAGCTTTTCTTTCTTGTGTTTTGTTTTGCTTTTTGTCATTGGCTTGCTGGTGGTGGTGTTGTTCTTTTGTTTCATTTTGTTGCTTGGGTTTGCTCTGTCTCGTTTTTGTGCATGCTATGATTTCCACAGGTCTGTCTAAATGAGATAGGCTGGATGAACAATCTGGAGGAGAAAACAATGGGACTGACAGCTGGTGGGGGGGGAGATGGGAAAGGGGGGTGTAGGGAAAAAGGAAGTGCTGTTAACAAACCCAGGGACAAGGGAACACCAAGTGATCCAAATAGATGGTGAGGAGGGTGTAGGAGGCTTGGTAGAGTGTAACCAAGAGTAATGTAACCGAGAGGAATTACTGAAACACAAATGAAGGCTGAACATGAGAGTGGGACAATCGGAAAGTAAAAGGAAATCAAGGAAAGAGGTAGGAAGCAAAGGGCATTTATAGAGGTCTAAATAAAGGCATGTGCATATGTAAATATATTTATGTATAACGATGGGGAAATAGATCTATATGCATATATTTATAGGTTTAGTATTAAGGTAACAGATGTACATTGGGCCTCCATTCAAGTACTCCCTCAATGCAAAAATACTTTGTTGTATTAAAGTGGCATTCCGTGATGCTCACCTCCCCAACAAAATTGCTGGAGGCAAATGGGTGCATAAGCAAATGTGGTGACTGAAGTTGATGGTGGTCGGCTATCAAAAGTTATACATTCTGGGGTCTTAAAAGCTTGAAGTTAAACAAGTGGTCATGTAGCTGAGGAGCAACAAAGCCCACATGAAAGAAGCACACCAGCATGTGTGATCACGAGGTGTCGGAAGAATCAGGTATCAGACATCATCGGAACAAAAAAATCATATCTTTGTGAATACGGGGGAGTGTGGAGTGAAAACCCAAAGCTCATTTGTAGATAATTGGACATCCCCTTACAGAAGGGTAGCAGGGAGGAGAGGAGCCAGTCAGGGTGCACTGTAGCAACAATGAAACATACAACTTTCCTCTAGCTCCTAAATGCTTCTTCCCCCACAACTAAAATGATCCCCATTCTACCTTACAAATCTAGCTAGACCTGAGGATGTACACTGGTACAGATAGGAACTGGAAACACAGGGAATCCAGGGCGGATGATCCCTTCAGGACCAGTGGTGAGAGTGGCGATACGAGGAGGGTAGAGGGAGGGAGGAATGGAAAGGGGAAACCGATGACAAGGATCTACATATAACCATCTCCCTGGGGGACAGACAACAGAAAAGTGGCTGAAGGGAGATATTGTATAGTGTAAGATATGACAAAATAATTTAGAAATTATTCAGGGTTCATGAGGGATGGGGAATAATTATCAGCTGATGCCAGCGGATTAAGTGGAGAGCAAATGTTTTCAGAATGATGAGGGCAATGAATGTACAAATATGATGTATGTATCAATTGTGATAAGAGTTGTATGAGGCCCCAAAAAATGATTATAAAAAAAGAGAAAAGAAATAACAGTATGAAAACATCCCCCCAAAAAGCATGCCTCTCTTGTCCCTCATATCCTAATCACCTGAACTCACTCCATGTGACTTCTTTCTGTTTCCATGAATGAAGGACAGTGGTTTGACAACACAGAAGAGGGGGGAAAAAAACAAGGGTGTCACCCAAACTGCTGAGTTTGAAAAATGTTTCCAAGAATGTAATCACAGATTAGACAAATGTGTGAAGTGTAATGGAGAGTACTATGAAGGGGATAAAAAATTTAAATGCATAGTTTTGAAAAAATTGTAGTTTTTGTCGGGTTCCCCCTAGTAGCTTCCAATTTCATAGCAACTCAAGCCATCACCATACATCAAACTGACAGAGAAGGGGTGGGTTTTGTGTGTAGGTGGTGTTGGTTATTGCACAGGGGCAAGGGACTTCTGGTGGCATAGTAGCTTATGCCTTGGTTGTCAACTGTAATGTCAGCAGTGGGGAACCACCAGTCAGTCCTCAGAAGAAAAGGATGAGGCGTTCTACTCCCATAGAGTTAGCCTTTGGGAAACCCACAGAGATAGTTCTGCTCTGATCTCATAGAGTCGCTATGGCTCAGCATCGACTCCATCGAAGTGAGCTGACAAACTAAAGGCAGGAGATCTGAAAGAGGATGCGGAGACGTTGTCTCAGGTACTTTGGACATATTACTATGGTGGAACCAGTCCTGCAAGAAGGGCAACATTTTTGGCAGAGGGTTAGCAAACAAGAGGAAGACCCTTACTTAGGTGGATTGACACCGTGGCTGCGAGAATCGGCTCAAATACAGTAACAAGTGCGAGGATGGCGCAGGACTGGGCTTTGTTTCTCTCTCTAGTGCACAGGCCCCTATGAATCCGAACTGACTCCAGGGCTCTACAATATCAACTACTACAACCCTGAAGTTCAAACCTACCCAGTGGCTTCCCAAAAGGGAGGTGTGGCCATGTGCCTCTGTAAAGATGACAGCTAGGGAGCCCCTGCGGGGCAGTTCTACTCTGTGGCACAGGGGCAGCCAGGTGTCGGAATGTGCTTCACAGCAAAGGGTGTGCTTTGTCTCAGTTTGTGCCTGCTGCTGTTTTTGCTATGCACTGAGTTTAACATGTGACACTCAGGAGCGAATGAATGGAAACACACCCATGATGCTTCCATGATGCCAGATGCAAGCTGACACTGTTTCTGAGTTCTGGGCATATTATTTTTTCAGAGATAATTTCCTGTAGCGGTGACACACCGAGTCCTATTTCATGTAAAAGCATCAGCAGCAGAGGAAAGCACTGCACAGAGAGAAGACTATGACACGTAACAGGCTTTCCATAGAGGAACAAAAGGGTGGATGTCTTGGGCTGCACTCTTTTCTTGTATACAGACAGTAAACAAGCTGAACACATCTCACCTAAGCATAACATTACAACTACTTGAAGCCCAGCTCAGGCATCTGGAGAAGAGGCAGCAAGGAAGGATGGGAGAGAGTTAATGGGCTGGGCGTCCCCAAAGGTGCAGAGTGGGAATCAAGGGAGGATCCAGGACGAGCCAAGGCTTCTGGCAGAAGTCTGAGAGGAGAGCAGCAGAAAGGAGCTGCTCTCTGGGTCCTCACAGATGTAGCCAGTGAGAGAGCAGCAGTGCTGCCCCCTGGCGGCGCGCCGAAGGCAGGGCCGCTTCCCCCAGGGCTGGAGAGCTCTGGGGAAAGACAAATCCTGTCACTTTGGATGCCAAGTAAGGGGGCACTGTGTGCCGGTGGTGTACCTATGTTGGCCAAAGCGCTGCCCACTGTGCATTTGCTTCCCACAAGCACAGTTATCCTTCCTCGTGCATCCAGGAAAGACAGTTCTAGAAAAACACAAGCAGTAAAATAAAACACTGCCAGGTCTCGAACCATCCTCACCATTGTTACTATGCCCACTGATGTAGCCGCTGGTTCGAGCTGTTTTATTGCCCGTCCTCCACTTTTTGCCAAGCATCATGTCCTTCATGGACTTGATGTCCCTTCAGGGACTGGTCTCTCCTGACAGCACGTCCAAAGATATCAAATGAAGTCCAGCCATCCTTTGTCCCCATGTTCTCTTGGCAGTCCTTGTACTTTTATTGCTCAGTGTCTGATTATTTGGGACCAGGCCTTATTGCTGCCCCTTCCTCACCTTGGCCCCCAATCCCGACCCCAAGCCCTGCACATCCACTGTGTGAAACCTCCTGTTCCTGTAACCATCCCTGTGCTTTTGTGTGGGGGGTCTAGCTGGGTTCCCCTGGCAATTCGCCAGCTGCCCTTGGGAAAGTTCATGGAGTCGGCTAAGTAGTAGAAAAGCCAAACGTCCAGCTGAGATTGGTTTACTCCCTAGCACCCTTGGGCAGGAGCACAGCCCCACTCCCGGTCCCAGGTAGCCAACGACCACACCTAGGTTCTCCGGACTTGGCAGCTGTAACATGTGGCCTGGGCTTCCCCTTCATTTCCTGCTCCTTTCTGGCTTGCTGTCTGACTTTTCTTTGCGGAATTAAAGCTGCAAATTGACAGGATCCCATAAACACTCTAAAGCCACAAAAAAACACCAAATGCCCACCCAAACATGTGAAACTTCAAAAAATCATCCTTAGAAGATTCCCAAACCCTAAACATTCCTAAACCCCATATATGCCCTGAAAACACCATGAAAGCCCTAAGAAAACCTAAAATGCTGGGGGAAAAAAACACATATAATATTAAAAATACCCTAAAATCCCTAAGGAACTCTGTAACATCACTAAAAACACCATACTGTGCTGAAAAATACCTATACACTCTAAAAAACCACCCCTAAATCCCTTAAACACTCCCTAAAATCTTATAAAACACCCTAAAAACCCCAAACCACCCGAATGCCCCAAACACACCTTAAACGTCCACAAACAACCTAAAAGCCCTAAAAAATCACATGCCACCAAAAAGCCCTAAATGACCGCAAAATTCCAACTCATAGCCACCCTATAGAGGGCTTCTGGAGCTGTCAGTCTTTTATGGGAACAGCTTTATCATTCTCCCAAGGAGAAGTTGGTAGGTTTGAAACCCTGACCTCATATTTAGCAGTCTAATAATTGCTGGACAGTGCCACCAAGGCTCTACTGGTGTAGTGGGTTACACATTGGGCTGCTAACCTCAAGGGAAACGGTTCAAAACCACCACCCACTCCTTGGGAGAAAGAAGAAGCTTTCTTTCTATTCCCCTAGATTTCTCATTGAAGGTGTAAAGTAACCTGTTAAATGCTCGCAGTGGCAGCAGCAATGTCTCATAACCATGGGGAAATGTGGTTCAGAAACTTCAGAAGCAAGCATCCACCAGTAGGTGACTGACCAGCAGTATTGACTTGGGCAAAGAGAAGGTGACATGGAAGGGTAAGGAGAAGAATGCGTGCAGAGGGCAGGTTGGCAGCTGAGCCTAAGTCCAGTAGAAACAACAGTAGAATGGCCTGTTCCTGGAAGGGCCACAGGAGATGGTGCGACTTCATGTAGCCCCCACTTACATGTGTAACAGCAGCAATTGCCTGAACACGTGGTCTCCCCAGGGAGGAGCCTTTGTGTGGTGTTAAGATGCTGTTACTGTCTGTTGTACTGTGGTGGCCTGCATTTGGCTGTAATGGTGGAAATTTTGCAGCCAGTAGTTCAAATGCCTGCTGGGTCACTCACTGCAGGTAGACTTCAGCAGTTTCCAGACAGAGAGACGAGGGAGGAGGACCTGGTCTTCCACTTCTGAAAGAACTGGCCAGTGTGAACCTTGTGAATGGCAGAACACTATACCTGAACATGAGTACCGCAGGCTATAAGGCATGATGGATTGACACAGTGGCTGCAGCAATGTGCTCAAACATAGGATAGTGCTGGCCTGGAAAATAGTTCATCGTCCATTAAAAAAAATCATTATATAGGGGCTCATACAACTTTTGTTGTTGTTTTTCCCTAAGGGAGAGCAGTGTATTGGTACACTGAAAGGTATATAGATCAATGGATTCGAACAGAAAAGCTACACATATATTCACCAGTCAACAGGAAACTAGCCTTCGAAAAAGGACACAGAAATATCCAAAGGGACAAATTCTGCTTGCTCAACAAATGGTGTTGGACAAACTGAGATACCGTATGTAGGAAAATGAAGCAAGCCCCAAACCTTCCCCCATGCACAGAAATTAACTGAAGAGGGGTTAAAACCTGAAAGTAAACCTCCGGGCTATCATAATCAATTTTTCGATGACCTCATCGGTCAGAAATCATTGTAGGAACGCCAAAGCGTTCTTGTGTTCAACGTCTACATACATAGCAGGTGCTCCAGTAAAGGGGAATCTTGGTGGAGCTGGCTCATCCATTCCTGAAGAGAGTAGAGCACCACGTTGGCCCATCACAGAGCTCAGGTGTAGAATCTTCCTCACTGTCATCCTTTATCTCAGCAGTGTCAGTGTTGGATTATGAATTTCCCAAAGAACCAGTATCGCTCAATTCTGTGCACAATGCTGACTCACTCTCGCTGTTATTTCACTGGTCTAAAAACCCATTTAGGTTAAAATGACACTCTTTTGATGCCATGACCTAAAATTTTTAGTGAGAAAATGTTCCTAATGACATTACTTGGGTCTTCCTCTAATCCTGATGCCATGTTCTTTTTCACATAGACCAGCTTCTTGTATAAATTGCTCAGCATACAGATGGAATAAGAACAGTGAAAGGATACAACCCTGATGCACACCTTTTCTGATTTTAAACCATGCAGTATCACCTTGTCCTGTTCACAGTCTCACCTGGTTCTATCTCTTGGCCTTTGTATAAGCTCCATATGAGTACAATGAAGTGTTGTGCAATGCCCATTCTTTTCCATGGTATCCCCGAGATCCACCTCCTTCCACTCGTGCTTTCCAGAACGTGGGGTTGGGACAAAGCCTGGATAGTCTCATGGCAAGACCAGATCAGGAATGGAGCTGAGCCGGGAGCAGCTTTATTTGCTTGCTCCAGGGAAAGTCTGCCAATGTGACTAAGCCTCAGGGGCTTTCTACAAATGATAAAGGTGAATCCCTCTCTCGTTACCCACTGATCATCTCTGAGCCTCTTGCTCTCATATCCCTTGCACAGACCTCTACCATTAGATGGACAATTCGGTAACGTTTGAACACTTTTCTGATGCTGAGCCTGGGGAGCAACTAATAGCTGAGTAAATATTGATTGAAAGATGGTGAGTGGAAGAAAATAGCTTTGCCAGGTCCAGGTTGTGATGGAGATGAAAGTGTTACCAAATCCTGCTGTCCCCATGGTGGGTTTGCCCAGTCCTGAAAGTCTGAGCCAGGAGTTTTAACGTGGCCCCTTTCAAAACATATAGGTGGAATTCTTGGACCATGAGCTGTCCATAAAGTGTGGCTTTACCAAGGAGATGTCCGCCCTGGAACGAAACAACCCAAGAACCTAGATCTTTGTGAAGGTGTTGGTAAGGGATGCCGCGGAAATCATAAACTTGACTGAAAGCAAAGGAAACTTTGCCTTCATGTGTCTGCAGCTGGACGAAGTGGTGCTGGAACACACCCTCCTTTGCGATTCTTCTTGTTCTTTTTATGAGCTGCTCCCTGGCCTGTGCAGTCCCGTAAATCTGGAAACTCTTTGCTGGTGGGGGCAATTGTTATATCCTCCCCCCAGATCCAGATGTCTTGTCCATGGTCAGTGCGCAATCCTTGTTAGCCAGAGGAGTGGGGCATCTAAAGGCAGGCAGGGGTCACATGCTTTTTTTCTACACTTTCTAGAAAGACCAGAGCTAAACATCTTGCAGCCCTTTTCATGGCCTCTTTCTTTTCTATATTTATTTTCCAGGAAAGAGGAGAAGAAACGCGACAGCATCTACTGACAGCAAGTCAAATGCCATCGTGTGTGTTCAGAGGGCAGGCTGGTACTCATTTGCCTAACTCATCAGTCCCATCGTGCCATGTCCATGTTAGATTGTTTAGGGAAACAGATGACATATGTTATGATGCTAAATAAGCTGAAACAGTGCCAGGATGGAGGCAGAAGGGGTTTATTTGTTTGTTTTTAAATGAAGCATGGCTTTCTAGTGACTTATTGTGGTGGGGAAGGGGGGCACCGAGGGCAACAAGACATGGTTGTGACAGTGGTCTGGGAATTGAGACAAATCATTGCTTCTGCAGCAGAGATGAGCTGCCTCTGACCTGTCAGTTACTTGAAGGGAGACTCTGCATTTGGTCAGACAAGTCTTAGTTGGAGATGGTACCAGCTTTCCTCCTGAGCCTCTGTGGTTCCCTTTGGACTACACAGGCCCGAATCGCTTTTAGCTGAGCAACAGCAAATGGCAACACAGACTTGCCATATTGCTCTTTTGCGTACACTCTTTAAAAATCGTACTAAATATACATGCATCAAAACATTCGTCACTTCCACGCTCTACAAGATTATAACTAAGTGGCATTCTGCATGTTGTTCATATTATCATCCTTACCCATTCCAAAATTATGTCATCACCCTTATGGAAGCTCAGTATCGTCTCAGGGATGGCACTTCCCCTCCAGGCCCTACTGGGTTAGGCTGGGTTGACTAGAGAAATAAATCCAAGGACACTCATATAGGTATAAGAAAGACTCCGCCTCACTTATTTGTCCAATTGACATGGCATTATGTAACAACCATACTTACCTTCCTACCTATCCCTGGAAACAATTGGGAGATGTTTGTCTCTATTCATTTTCCTAGCCTAGATATTTCTTGTAAGTGGAATTAAGCAAAATGTGTCCTTTTTGAAGCTGATTTATTTCACTCAGCATAATGCTTATGAGGTTCATTCCTCTTGTAGCCTGTGTCAAGAGTTCATTTCTCTTTATGGCTGAGTAGTAGTCCATTGTATATACCGTAGGCAACATGTTTGACTTATCCATTCACCTATTGATGGGTATTTAGACCGTTGACACGTTTGCGAGATTGGGAATAATGTTGCAAGGGCCATCTGTGTATTTGTATCTATTTATGCGCTTGCTTTTAATTGCTTATATCCTTCATTTCCTTTTCTTTCCTTGTTAGACTCAGTATGATCCCCTTCTGCCCATCCTCTAGCCTCACAACCTCTGTGTCTGATGTGCCAGGATCTCACCAGGAGCCTTAACACCAAGATTCTGAGCCCTGATTGAGCATTCTGATCATCCAGGGAATTGAATATTCCGGAGCACACAGAGATGAAGTTATCAAAACTCCTTAGGCATAACCGAACAACTGGAGGGAGTGCTTTATTGGGCTTGGGGGCTGGGGATTATAGTTGTGAAGGACACCAAGAACAATTGTCATTACCTAGACTGTAAAGACTATGGTCGACATCCATGCTGGTGCGTAGCAGCTGGATCTCAGAAGCTCACAAGTGGCCATCTAGGTGGCAAGTATTGTCACCCTCACTCTGGAGGAAAGAGTGGTGAGTGGACCACATGAACATTAGACTTCATGACTCTGAGCACAGAATAACTAGATGATCTCCAACTATCAATTCCAACTTCTTTGAAAGGGATCACATCAAAAGGTCCTAGATAGTGAAGCAAAATTCACAGTCATAAAGGAGAACAGGCTTATTGGCTGGATAGGGACTAACAGAACCTCTGAAATGATGGTCCTTATTCACTAAGTTTGAAAATGAACTCCTACCTGTGGTTCAATATTCAGCCAAATAATAGATTGGTCTATAATGGGAGCAATTACACAAGTGAGGCACACAAACCTGAAAACAGCAAACCATTTGATCTCAAAAGGGCAGTATTAATCCAAGGCCCAAGTTCAGAAGGGTAGGAAGAGAGGAGGAAGGGAAACAGAAGACATAAGTAGGGAGTGGAATAAGTCATATTATATTGTGGAGATTGCAATAAGTGGCATAAAACACAATGTGTATGAATTGTTGAATAAAAAACTGATGATCTTGGTAAACCTTCACCCAATTCACAATAAAAACTTAATGAGAGAGAAAAAAATCCAAGCACCTAGGCTGCATTCCAGGCCAATAAAATCGGACTCAGTGGAGATGGGACAAGGATGTCTTTTGGACAGCTCTCTGGCAATCCCATTGAGCACACAGGCTGATACCCACCATCTGGAAACTATGGGGTAGCTGCTTCTCCGGTAATGCCTCAGGGGAGCGCTTGGGTCTGTCAAAGAATGCGGGATGATGAAGGGGCAAAGGTCATCAAACCTCACCCACAGCTTTACACTGGGGGGCTGCTCTCTGAGGAATGTGGGAAGGGTCCACTTGCATGCTGTCTCTGTGCAGCAGATCCAACAGACTCAACACCTTTCCAAAGCTGGCAAGAAAGTCCGAGAGACTAGATGTGGGCACCACGCTGTGAGTTTCCCAGAAGGCACGACACAGATTGAGAGCAGTCACGGGAACACAGACTCCTCCGGAAATGCTGCCATGCGCAGAACATGCATCTCTAATTTCATTTCACACTGACTCAAGCATTCAGTCCTTTTTACGAAAACCCAGCTTCTCATTACAGTAACCGGTTTAAAATGACAATCTTCTGTTGAGCAAGTCTAAGAAATGACCTTCCTTTATTTTACATGGTATAAAAATTCAGTTTCCTAGGCCGATGGGCTCTAGGGACAGGTGTTTTTATGTACTAGACATGGCTTTCAAAGTTCTGAAATTGCCTAAATTAATAACGACTTTTTTCCTTTGGCTTTTCTAAGGGACACATTAATTTCAATCTTTTTCTAAGGAAGTGAATCTCTAGCTATCTCATTGGGATAACTTTCTGCCTTCAGAGTAGAATTTGAAATAATCTGCAAGGTTACCCCTTCCCCACCCTGCCCCAGCAGCCCAGCCTCTTTCTTCCTTCCAGCCTTCAGCCAACGGGGTTTGGTTGGGAAAGGAGATGCAGAAGGGAGTCTCTGGATTTTTCTATCAAAAGGTTGGCCACAACCCCCAGTAGACCAAATGTAATTCATTATGGCGGGTTTTGGTTTTACTACATTAAGAGATATTCTTAGGGAAATTACAAACAAACAGAAATAGGAAGACTTTATATTTTATTAAGGGATGTACGGCTCAGCCTCATTATATTTTAAAAGACAAAGTATAAAAAAAAATCTGGCTCCATTTAAAATGTCCTGACTAGCAGAACTTAAAATACACAAATCTTAACATGAAAGTCTAGATGAATAAATAAAATAAACAACGAAACAGCTTTCTCAGGAAAAGCCATAATAAAGAGCTCGACTACTTTTTGAGCTGTTTAAGATGCTCGTGTTAAAGGGAAAAGAGTATCATTGTTGACTTTGAAATGTAGAACCATTTGCTTAATTCAGTGATGCTAAAATGGGCAGTTTGGCTGAAGAAAGAAATTGGCTTGTAGCATTTGATGAGCAATTTCTTCTTTTGAATATAGAAATGACCAGGGATGCGGACACGCTTTTTATTCTTTTGAGGACCCTCTAACCAAGAAATCTTTTAAATGATCATTACACAGTGAATGCCTGGAGGCTCTGGAAACTATTTCTTTTGACATTATTATAAGCTCAAAATGATTCACCAATGCAAAAGAAGAAGAGAAAAGGCAATTAAATACTAAGCTGTAAACACTGGAAGCTTTTCTGTGCTGAAAATAATTGGACAGAGTTTTTTCTTTTTTTAAGTAATAGTGTCCAAAGAGATTCAATGATCTTATTGCTTATGGATTTGGAGCTTAACTATATTCCTTATTTTAAATTTGATATTAGAATAGCAAGATTATAGACCATGATACAGTGTGACTTGGAGAAGTATCGTTTCATTAAATTATCAAGTTAAGGCTCAAGGAGCCTGGTGGAATGTGTGTGACCATGAGGCCAGCCAGTTGGAATCCGCTATGGCTCACAGAGAAAGATGCGGTTCTCAGCTCCTGTAAAGATTTAGAACTTCGGGAACCCACAGGCATAGTTCTACGTTGTCCTTTCAGGGGTCCTCAAACTTTTTAAACAGGAGGCCAGTTCATTGTCCCTCAAACCGCTGGAGGGCCGGAGTATAGTTTAAAAATAAAACTATGTACAAATGCCTATGCACACTGCACATACCTAATTTGAAGTTAAAAAAAAAAAAACGGGGCAAAAACACCCGGCGCACTGAATAAATGTCCTCTGAGGGCCATGTGGCCCGCAGGCCATAGTTTGAGGACCCCCTAGATTGATATAAGTCAGAATCGACTTGATAGTGTTAGGTTTCTGGGGTGGTTGACCTCAGTTCTTGCTTAGCAACGCTGAAAGAATTCATATGGCAGAAGCACTTTTGTAAATCCAAGTGAATGTTATGAAAGAAAGTTTCAGGTATCGCAGTCCCCAAAAGTCCCCACTATCTCCGGAAAGCACGCCGGGCTGCATGGCAGGGGTGGGGAAAGTTTGCAGCTGAATATGGCGGTTTCATGGGAGGAATACCTGAGCAGGAGTGCAGAACCAGCTGAGGAGCCACGGCAGGAACCCCCAAGGGCCTCACCCTCCACTTGCAGAGCACGTGAACAAGGGAGGGCGACAAGGAGCCCAGGCCTACTTCTATCACCTCCCAACACCACTGGAGGGCATTGGTCGATCGTACTGGTTGATTTTGGTGCACTTTTGTGAAGTCCTATTCTGTATGACCAGGTGGACTTTCCACCTGGGTCTACATGACTTGGGTCAGAGCATGCTCAGTTCTGAATTTTGCCATAGGTATCTAATGAGTGTGCCTGATTTATTTCCAACCCCTTTGTTGTGGCCCGGACAGCTCATTTTCGCTTAGTGCTGGCATTTTGGAAGACAAGCCCTAATCTAGCAACCTGTCAAGAGCAGTAAGTGAATGGAATTAAAACTCAACTCATAGCCATAAATTCAATTCGGACGCATAGCGACCCGAGAGGACAGGACAGAATTGCCCCCTGAGGATTTCTGGGGCTGGAATTCTTTACAGGAATAGAAGTCTCTTTTTTCTCCCTCCCAGTGGCTCCAAAGGACTGACCTTGCAAGGAGATGTCCAGCGGGTGCCAGCAGGCTCCTTCATTGAAAATCTCTGCTAGTTGCTGAAGCGGGAGGGAAATTTTGAGGAGGCCGTCTGTGGCAGAGTTAACTCCCCATTAAAGACAATGAGCTTTTCCACATCTCTCAAAAAACAAACAAAAAAACCTAAAGTGACTACTTCAGATTAATATGCTGTAGGTAGAACCACCTCCCACTAACCAAACCAAACCAATCAACCAACCAACCAACCAACCAAACAAACAAACAAAAAAACCCCCAAATCCTGTTGCCTTCAAGTCAGTTCTGACTCATGCTCACCCCTTGTGGTACAGAGTACAATTGCTGCATGAGGTTGTCTAGGCTGTACCCTTTATGAAAGCAGATGACCCCTTCCTTTTGTGGTACAGCTAGGTGGGTTTGAACTGATAACCTTTATATAAGCAGCCCTATCCAGCGATCTATGTCAACTAAAGTGTCAAAGCATGTAAAGACTGATCCACAACCCCCACTTCTCTTTTCCTCTTCTGTGATGACCTGGCATCCACCTTTTGATCTGGTGGCACCATATTTGCGAAGCAGCCCAAATCACTGACGGACGGTGTGCAGGACAAACACCCTGTAGAATTGCCCTTCCAGTGTCAGAATTTGCATGAACAAGAAATAAACTTCTAGATTTTAAGCCACTGAGGTTTCAGGGGTAGCTTCTTTCTGCAGAACAGACTAGGCTCTCCTGCCTGATCATCTCTTCACAGGGTTTTTGTGGAGAGCTACTGGAGCAGCTCGATCCAGGGGAGCTGCCAAAGCAGATACCTACACTTTATCTGGGATTGTAGGTTGTAGTACCAAAGTTTTTATTTGCCCGGGAGGCACTGAGTACATTTTTTTTCTTCTGAAAACAGGACAATATGTATGTAAGTTTGGAGACATATGTAGCTGGAGCTGAAAGTCCTCTTACCTTGCAGTTTTCTTTGGTAGAGATAGACTTGTTCTTAATGAAACCCATGACAGTCAGTGTCACAAATGACTTCTGAGGAGAGGCCAAACAGCTAAGTCAAGGCCAGCCTACCGTTCTCTTAAATGCTGTCTCATGCTCTCATCTGCTCTGACGTGTCTGCTCAGGGGCATGTGGCAGCCACTGGGCGGGCCTTACCATTGGCACTGAAAATCATTGTAGGGGATATTAGAGGATTTACATCAAGAAGACCTGACTTCCTGGCCATTGCTCGGGGGCCACAGTTCCCAAGACAATCAGTGTCAAGGGCAAAACAAAATAAAACATGACGAGGGCTCTGGGGCTGGGTTGAGCTGGATATGTAACCAAAGCCCCTTTCTACCAGGATCTTCCCAAGAGGAGATTGCTCTTTTCCATAGCTAAACAATTTTGTTTAACACACGTTCTGCTGGGGAACCTTCTGGGAAGCAGAAGAAAATAAATCTGCCTTCCTTTGAATTAAGCTGGGTTGGGTCCAAGCCCTGTGTAGTGTTTATTCTTATCCTAACATCTAAAGGAGTCTGATTTCACCATTCTTAGCTATTAAAAAAAAGTTCCAGGCACAATAATTCAATTTAAAATTACACACCAGGAGTAGTTCATATTTAATACACTTTATACAGGTATTACAGGTACAAGGGACGTACTTGTTAACTGCCAGGTTGCTGGCTTGAACCAACCAGCTACTCCACAGGAGGTACTGTGTTTCTCTGAAGCTATACAGCTTGGAAGCCCACTGGGAGAGCTCTCCTCTGGCTTGAGTCTGAAGGTGCTTGACAGCAGTAGCCTTTTGTTTTTATAGAGGTATAAAGCTTTCTTTCTTTTTGGTATAAAGCTTTTTAGAACAACAAAAACAATTCCTTTTGGAAGTAAGCCAGAGACAAAACCACAAGTTACATGCTTTACTTTTTTTCTGTCCTGCTGCTGGCTGCCACCCTTTCATCGATTGTGCACACCAGCATGGTGGTGAAGTGGTGAACTCTGCGCTCTCACTCCCCTGGCTTCACACTCGGTCTCCTCACTCATCGTGTGGCTTCACCCAACGCACGGAGCCTCCTGCAGGCTCCTCACCCTGTGTGTGTAAAAGTGCGAAGGAGACAGACTTCCTCAGAGCTGTGCTTTAGAGAGAATCCTCCTCACATACTCAGCACCGCCTTGAATAGGGCAGCACTGCATACATGACAGCTACTTGATGATTGTTGATGGTGTGGTGGTGTGTTTGTATGGATAAAAAAAGAGCCCTGAATGGTTATGTAACAAGTAAGGGAATAAATAGATCTTCCTTCATCCACCTTCATCTTTCATTGTTCTCTCACTCTCTGATTGCAATATTAGAGGCTAAAATGGGTAGAATTCCCACCTCTGAACAAAGTTTGTGCACATGGGTGTGCATGCTTGTGTGTCCACGTGAGTGTGCCTGTACAATGTGTGTGCACGTGTGTGTGCACATGTGCACTGGAGCCTGGCAGCAGCAGGGGAGGCGCCTGTCTCTGTTCAGCAGTATCTGATGGCTGCTGCAGGTGTAATGAGAAGTGATTGATGATCTGTTCAGGGAGCTCCTGGGGTGGACTCAGGGAAGGAGCAGCAAAGAAGACATACTCATCTCCCCCATATGTAGATGAGGTGATGGAATTGGGCGGTAGAGGAGCAGCTCCTTAGTAATGAGATCACAGGGGAAAGGCCTTGGATGAGGTGCCAGACATCCCTGCTTTCCCAGAGAGGGTGGGGACTGGGAACGAGGCTGCATCCTGCCTAATCAGTTACAGTTGCTCTGTCGCTCTGGGGAGGGAGGCAGATGAGGCAGGGAGCTTCCGGAATCTCTCATCTCCAGTCCTTCTAGGTGGATGTGGGAGCGTGTGAGGACGGCCACACTGGAGGGTCAGGGTTGATCGCCTTGCAGTGTGGAGACCGGCCTGGACCTGCGTTGTGCAGGGTGACCAAGGAGCTCTGGGGACAGGGTTCTGGGTGGGGGCTTTGTCTACTAAGACCCACAGCCGCACCCTATGTCGCAATGTTGGCATGCAATGTGCAAAGACTTGAGACAATGTGAAATGGACCATCCACTTCACTTGGAAAGACAGGAGGGCTGAAAATCAGATTGGGAGATCTGATCTCGTTTGCTGCACAGTTGTGAGAGGAGATATTCCTGGCTTCTCTCATGTTGGGAACCGGACATAATCAGCCTGACAAAACCAAGGCCATATTGCCTGCCCAGCAGGGCTAAAGCCACGTCACCTCAACCTTATCTTACCCTGACACACACCAGATGGCCCACCCTTGTCTGCTCCAGCACCGGACATTCCAACTGCAGACTTGCGGCCGCCTGCCCTGTGTGCTCTACACCCCCGCCCTTCCTTTTTTTTTATCTCCCCTTTGAACTCCCTTGTTTGTCTCACCCTTTATAGAGAGGCTAGTGTAGCAATAAACTCAGACCTTGACAAGAATCTGCTTGGTCTCGCTCCTCTCTCTCGCCCGTTTCTCTTTCAGGCTGGGTCCTCCTTGGAACCCCTCGAATAACTGAGTCCCTCTGGCATGAAGGAGGTGATACGAATGCATTGATAGCCTAGTATCTGTCAGCTGGGAGCCACAACATAGTGAGAGCCCTTATTAATCATCTGGAGATTAGCTGAGGGGTGGGAGAAGCCAGGCATGAGGCTTTCCAGGGCTGCTCAGCCTGCACAGGAGTCCTTTCCTGGGTTGGACAGAGGTGCTGCCATCTGAAAGCTCAGATAGAGCAGTTGGAAAATTAACTGACCTGGTACAAGATCTATTTACATATATCAAAAGATCCTGGGTAATAACATCTCATGTTTGTGCAGCATGCCACATTTGTCAAAGGGCTTTCTCATTTACTGTCTTACTTGGTCCTCAAACTAAGAGGCCTTTGGGCAGCTATTGATGTTTAATTTTGGACGTGGTAACAGCTATGGGTATAGTACTGGGCTTGGAATCAGGCTGTGCAACCCACAGCAGGTCACTTAGCTGCTCTGGATTGGCTTTCTTCCTCTATGAAGGTCAGCGCTTGGACTAGACCATTTTCCCAGTGGCAGCTCTGCTGACATTTTGGTCAACATCATTTTTGTGGGGCTGTGTTGTTCCCTGCACCCGGATGCTAAGCGAGCATCCCTGGTCTCAGCCCACTAGATGGCAGTGGGGCTCCCTTCTTCAGAATGTCTCCAGGCATGGCAAATGTCCCCAGCAGAGCATGCTGCTGGGCTGGCGCACGGCAGGATGATGCACTCAATGAGTTGGATTTTAAGTTTTCAGGTACTTTACATGTCTGCACAGGGAGACTACATCAACAATTACCCAGCAGTCAATGGGTCATCACTGACCCTCTCTATAATTCCAACTGAGATCATGAAGCACCGACTGAGTTTCTGAGCTTAGCACCCTGCATGGCACAAGTTGTTTAGCACTCAGCTACAAACTAAAAGGTTGGCAGTTCAAACCTATCCAGAGGCCTCTTAAACAAAATCCTGGTGGTCTGCTTCAGAAGAGTTGGAGCCATGAACACCCCATGGAGTGAAGAGATATAAACATGAATGTGGATGTGACTCTAGGTATAGCTACAACCGGTAACCATGGAATCAACTACAGCATGGAATCAACTTCAACTCCTGGCCTCCTTGTGTGTCCAAGAAGAACTGTGCTCCCCAGGGTCTTGAAAGGCTGCTTGGTCTGAAGTAGATTTGCAGGCCCTTCTTTCTACGTGCCGCTGGGTGGCCTCAACCTTCCAAGCATGCTATTAAAAGCCAATCCGTCACCTGTGTGCATCACTGAAGACACACGGACACAGGGAGCAATGCCCTGGCTGGGGCACTGGAACAGCGCTGGCATGCAGTGAGTGCTGCCCAGTTAGCGAACAGGTCTTCCCTTGGTACTTTCTCAGGTCTGTGTGAAGCTTTCTAAGCATCCAGAGTTCTCGGCCTGATTCTGCTGCCAACTTGCAGTGTGACTTCGAGCTAGTCTCTTGCCCTCTCTGGGCTTGATAACAAAAGCAGGGCAGGCCAGACACAAATATCGTGTGGCTAGCAGGGGAAAGCAGTTGAGGACACAATTGCAGATGGAGTTCATCCTTTGGACTCATCGCCCCTCCTCCCTAACACACACCCCCCCCCCCCCCACTACACACACACACCTTTTCAACTGCACCAGATGGGTTTTAACTTTCCGGCACCAGAAAAGCAGACCTTGAGTTTTTTCCTTTATGGAATGTAGGCCACCCCTGCTTATGTGTCACATTCAGTCCTCGTTCTTCTCCCTACTCTTGTCCCTCCTCCAGTCTTCAACAAGTGACTGCAGGGAGGTTTCCCAGCAGGGCTGTGCTCAAAGATTCATAATGCTGGGTTTTCCTTTAGTTCTCCACAGTCTGGGGCTTGGAACAATCCAGGCATTACCTTATCAACTGCTCATTTTAGGTGGGAAGGACGGGGGCACTGGAAACACCGTATGGGCTCAATCCTTCTCCGCACGCATGTGAGGGGTTTCCAGGAGTTCGAATTTCAACTTAAGTGATTTATTTTTTGTTGTTTAATCGCATGCCTGTCATCTGCTGGACATTTCTTCTACAGTGTTTTGTTGTTGTTAACCCCATTTCTAAGATCAGAGATAGAAGGGTCAGGCACAATAGGCAGTTAAATTGACTCAATCTGGGGTGTGAACCTGCTTCTGTCTGGTTCCTCATAGCCCTCAGTCATTTTAATGGAGGTGTTGTGAAGGGTGTGGGTTCAGCAGCCACACACTGCCTCATCTCGCCTCCTCGTTGATAGGCTGTGTAGCCTTACATGAGTTGTTTAATCTCCTACCAAGCTTGTGAGAGCACTACTTTTATTAGCTTCATTTTACCAAGGCTGTGAGAGGTCAGGGGAGCGAAGGCTTACAGATTGCCTGGCATATAATATGCTAATGATAGTCAAGATATATAACTAAGCATGTCTCTGTTCTAGGTTCTGTCAGTACCTGGTGTGGCCACAAAGGAGAAACCTGGTTTCCTGCTATTTTGAGCATCTAGTGTGAATGGCAGGAGATAAGTCACATGCTAATGAACCCTTGTGGTGTATTGGTTAAGCACCCTGGGGCCCGGCTATCAAAAGATATAGTGTCCAGGGTCTTAAAGACTGGAAGATAAACAAGGGGCCATCTAGCTAAGAAACAACAAAGCCCACATGGAAAAAGCACACCAGCCTACCCCAACATGATCGCTGAAGACAAAGCGGGTGCATAAGCAAATGTGGGCATGTTTTCTTGATGTGCACTCACCCTTTACATAAAACTCTCTCTTATACATACACGTTTCTGTGGATTTGTTTCGCTAAGGCACCCAGACTAACATAAGCAGCATGGAACGCATTTAAGAAGCCTAGACAAGGGCAGGGCAGGATATTTGGAGGGACTGGATCCAGAATTAGAGAGGAAGGGGTGCTGGAGGTGAAACGGGCTGCTAGCTCCCTGTCCCAAGGAGGACAATGAGACTGCTGGCTCCCATGAAGATTTACAGTCTTGAAAACTCCATATAGGGTCACTGTGGTTGGAATCCACTGGACGGCAGTGGCCTTTTGGGATTGAAGGTGGAAGCCACCAATGACTTCCTGCCATTGAGCCAAGGAGCCTCCGGAGAGTGTGTGAACTTCTGGAATACAGCGAACAACCTCTGCACATCTGCTTTTCGTGCTGCCCAAGTCATGCATTGACATTTTTCCAAAAGTGAACCATCACAGCTGCTCTCTCAGGAAGCTGGGGGCTGAGCCCGCTGATTCCACTCCGTCAGCATTTCTGGTCCGGGTACCTGCCCTCTGCCCCGGCACAGGCAATGGGCTTTTGGAAGCAGTGCTCCCTGGGTAGTGGGTATGATTTGGCTCCTATGGCCTAACATGATGAATGCTGAGAGGGGGTGGATACTAGGGGGTTAAGCTCCCTGACCTTTCCCTAGCCCAGGGGAAAACTTACTATTTAAAGTAAGTTTTAGACAGAATCTTTAGAAAGATAAATTGTTTACTTAATGTACACAATTACTCCCCAACACATCTGTTTTGTGTCTGCTCAACTCAACCTCATAGGCTATGGATGACCTTGAGCAAGTTTTTAAAGTCACAATGGGTTTCTACCAGGATTGAGAGTTCAGCTCTCTCAACTCTCCAACTGGTTATTAGCACCATAGTCTCATTTCTATTTATGGATTTACTTTGTTTGAGGGAAAAAAGACTCCCAATTCAACTATATTTTATTAGGAACTCCTTTGCTATGTTTTACACAAGAAAAAGGCACAAACCGCTGTTCTGGATGAAGGAGGGCATCCGCATGAGGCCCCAATGGTGTCGGAAGGACCCACAGCCACAGTTACTTAAATAAAATGACACCCATTCTGTCCTGCTGACTCTGACTCATAGTGACTCTGTGTAGGGATCCTGAAGTTGCTACCTTTACAGGAAGCAATAACCTCATCTTTCTCCTGTGGAATGACTAGTGGCTTTGAACCAGCGACCTTGCTGTTAATAGTCCAACACTATCCAGCATCACCACCCGAGCTCCTGAAAGCTTAAATGAGACATGGAAAACAAACACCTTTGTCACAAAACTGTCCCTGAAGACGGATCAATTCATGGAGTTGCGGGAGGGCCTGTGAGAGCATGAGCGGGACCTTCATTGGGATGTGCACATGACCGTATATCGCTGAGTCTGGCCCGGGGAGTGGACGCAAGCACACTGCCTGATGGACAAGCTTTCTACTGCCAGTCAGCAGTAGGAAAGAACTCAATGGTGGCTGAATGTGTGGCCCCTCAAAATGGATTCAGGGTCTCCACATAGACTCTCACTGTGAGCCACAGCCTATTGCTCAAAATTTAAGCTCAAATATGACTTAAATGCCTAACATTCTGTTTCCTTAAACTAGAGTACTGCCAGGATCAACTAGAGGCCTGGATGACCTATCAGGTCTGAACAACGATCTCAAATCACTTCACATGATCCATTCCACCAGTCATGTCACCAGTCACGCCTCCTCACTTACCCATTCCAGAGACTGTGCCTGTATAACCTATCGACTAACACATTCCCACATGTCGTGCTTATGAAACCAACCATCATGCTGGAATAAGGACCAATCACGATGTAAGGGGCAGGGTCAATGGGAAAGCAAGATAGGGGCTGAGGGGAGCCAAGAGGGTCCCGTCACTCAATCCCTAAACCTGATCTAATGTCACTAGACTGGGGTCTTCCTCACATCTCAAGGGCACCCGATTCATGATTGAAGTGAATTGTGTTTATTCAATCTTTGTTCTGCTTACCGTCCTGCTATGCTGCCTCCTCTTCTTGCTTTATGTTGTGGTGACAAATGGCTTGAGAGGGATTTGACATAGGGAGAAAGCCCACCCACATCAACTGTCACCAGAAGCAGACACTAAGTTCATTTCTCTCACCTCACAGAACTATGCACACCAGACACTGGTAGAGCTGCCCGGAAGGGGAACCCTTAGTGCAGTGGTTCTCACCCTGTGGGTTGCGACCCCTTTGGGAGTCATATGACCCTTTCACAGGGCTCGTCCAATTCATAACTGTAGCAAAATTACAGTGATGAAGTAGCAAGAAAATCATTTAATGGTCGGGGGGTCACCACAACAAAAGGACCTGTATTAGGAAGGTTGAGAACCACTGCCTGAGTGTGCTTAGGACTTTGCTGCCCTCAGGGTCACCAGACATTCCTGAAGGCAGAGTCACTGCAGGAAGCCCTTCTGGGAAATGCCCTGAAGCCAGGTCTCAACCAACTCCATCCACCCTCACCCTCCTAGATCCTAATCATAGGCTGCATGGAAATGCTCCCTGCCACTTCAAAGACTGTAAGTCCATGGGAGCAGAAATCCTTCTCTTTCTCCCTTGGAGTGGTGGCTGGTGAGTTCAAACTGCTCACCTTCTGGGTAACATAACCCACAGACCAGCTCCCCCTGAGCTCAGTTTGGTTTGCCACACAGCACACATTGTTGGGAACCTTCTGAAGTAGCTGTGCCATGTGCAGGTTGGGGGATTTCGCACAAGATGCAGAATTCCACCCTCTCTTGGAAAAAATAATTTTTGCAATAGCCTTGTATTCTCTTCTGGATCTGAGTAGCAGCTACTCTCATGCAGTGCTAGCACATACATGCTAGGTCTTACGCCGAGTCTGCTCCATGCTTTCCTGTGTCCTATGTGGCGCTGTAGGCACCCAAGGCATGGACTCTGCAGCCTGGGTTCAAATCTCTCCTTTCCACTTCCTCACTGTGTGGTCATAGGCTCATGACTTTATCATCCTGTGCCACTGATTTTTCATCTGTAAAATGAGGCAAGAATAGAGTCCACATATAGGCTTGTTAAGTGAAATAATTGAATTATTATATACAAAAAGCTTAGAACATTGCTCGGCATCTTGCAAATACTGTTAGGTAGCTTAGCATAGGGACTGGGTCATCCATTACATATGCTCAGGTTCAAACTTCCGGCCAGGAAGGGGTGGTACACCTAGGTGGGTGTTACACCTGGATTGGCCCATCTGGGCCAGGTGAATTCAATCTAGCCAATGGGGTTGACCAGGACCATCAACCATGCCTCCCTATGGAGGAATTGAAAAGGCAGGATCTTGACCTCTCCGATGTCTCCCTTCACCCACTTTTCTGTTGTCCGTCCCCCAGGGAGGAGGTCACATGTAGATACTTGTAATCGGTTTCCTCTTTCCAATCCACCCTCCCTCTACCCTCCCACTATCACCACTCACAAATTATCAAGGTTTCTTGAGGGATGGGGGAGCGGGGAGGAAGGGGTAAAAATGAGGACTTGATTGATGCCAGGGGCTTAAGTGGAGGCAAATGTTTTGAGAATAATGAGGGCAGTGAGTGTACAATGTGCTTTACACAATTGATGTATGTATGGATTGTGATAAGAATTGTATGAGCCCCTAATAAAACGATTTTAAAAAAAAAAAGGCAGGATCCTGGAGCCCACGTAGTGACTTTCTCTCCAGCAGCTTCTAGGCAAGCTGTGCAGGGGTGAGGGGCCCTGAGGTGCCTGTGTAAACCTGAAACTTCTTCTCTCAAAAAACTCCCTTGGATCACAATCCAGGCTGCGGAGTGAATTCTTTCTCACGCGAAGCCAAGGACTGAGGTATATTTCTCCCATGAGAGATCTAACAATAGTATCTCTTATTATATCATTAGGAGCCCTGGTGGTGTAGTGGACTATGCATTAACCTGCTAATCGCAAGGTCAGGGGTTTGAACTGACTAGCCCGTCCGTGGGAGAAATATGAGGTTGTCTATTTCTGTAAGGCAATGGTTCTCAACCTTAGGAATGCCGCCACCCTTTAATACAGTTCATGTTGTGGTCACCTGCAACCATAAAATTACTTTCATTGCTACTTTATAACTGTAATTTTGCTATCGTTATGAATTGGATGACCCCTGTTAAAGGGTTATTTGATCCCCAAAGGGGTCGCGACTCACAGGTTGCGACCCCTGCTGTAAGGATTTAAAGTCTCAAAACCCCAAAGGGGCAGATCTTTGTCCTATTGGGAGTCAATAAAATGGTAGTTAGGTTTTTTTCTGCATCAGTATCAGATTCTGGTGGCAATCTCAGTCATCCTGCATTGTGGTCTGGTTTGAACTCCGGAAATGACTGCCCTGGTTTGAGGTGAGGGCCACGGTGCTTCAGTGGTAGACCTCTCATCGACTTTCACCGGGAAGACCCGGGTTTGATTTGCAGCCAATGTGCCCCAGACTGTCAGTGAAGGTTTGTGTGTTGCTATGACACTGAGCAGGCTTCAGTGGTGTTTCCAGACTGAAACAGAATAATGAAGAAAGACCTGATCATCCCCATCCACACATTGACCTATGGCCCACCACTGTTGGCTTCCTCTCCCAGTCCTGGTGGTAGCACAGATAGGCACAGTTTGCTCCACTGCCCATGAGGTGCCCATGAGAGGCTGACGCGACAACCACAGTCAAGATCAACAGCTTAAACTCCATTCTGGGTCTATGGAAACAAGAACAACCTTCTGAATTGAGGTCGCATTGCTATTTGGGACTGGGAGGATGCCTTTGTGATATGGATTGCACTCTGGATCCCAAGGGGGACTTTTAAACACAGCCACATAGCAGCTCCGGAAATTGCCATAGTGAGAAGGCAGGTTTAAAAAAAAAAAAAAAAAGCTTTTACTGGCTTGCTCAAAGGAGGCTGCGGGTAGATTGGGGGGTGGAAAACTCCTCTGGAAATGGAAAATTTTTTTATCCTTACATATGCATCATTTCTTCTGGTCCTGAAAGAAAACACAAAGCAGACCAGAGGAGGAAACGGAGACTGGCAGTCATCTTGTTGGTATTCCCACAGCACCCCCTCCTTAAGCGCTTGCTGCCATCTCATCCAACTCCACTCAGTGTATTTTCACCCGGCAATGATGCAGAAATGTCTGCGTACTCCAGTTTTATTGTAGTCGGGCAGCGTTTATGGCTTTGACGTTCAACTGAGCATGGCAGGACGTCTAGAAGCAATTATAACCAGCACCTGCTCTGTCTGTGCGATGGGCAGGCAGTGACGGATTCCCAGCCTCCGGAACACTAGTGTTCCCTCCCAGCTCAGGATAATGACGGTGACACTCGGCCCCCTTGTTGTCTGGGGAGCTCAAGGAGCTCTCCTCTGAAACCTCAACTTATGGGCATTTCTTTGAGTGAAGACATCAAATTAGTGACTCGAAAGGAAGGCATAGGAGATGATTATTGGCCACAAGACAAGCCTCAACCGCCTCCAGAGAGCATGTCTCCTAAGTGCAAAGTGTGGAGAGGGAGGAAACAATTGATCACAAATGGAATAGACTCTGAGTCTCACCACACAATGTGTGTGTGTGGTCACTGAGGCGGCAACATTATGACTGGGGGACGGATACGGTTTGTGCAGCCGTGATTGCCATCCAGAATGTGGCATGCTATTGTGAAAAATGATTTTTTATTCTGAGCAAATCTCTGCTTCCACTTGCTTTAATGCTTCGCCGGAGAGCAGGGGACTCTGGGAGGGGTGGGGGGCGCACAGGGCTGGGCTGACCTCAGGAACTCATGTGTAAAGGGCTTTTTCTCACTTGGAAGCAGGCTGTTCTTTCTGGTAAAGCTTGTTTGTGAACCTTGCCACATCTGCGTCCGAAGAGGGAACTGAAGGTGACAAATGCCACGAGGAGCCCCGGGCACATCTTGTTTCATTTGAATCCCAGTTTTACCTTTCCTCCTTTCTGGGTTCTGAAGCATCAGATGGGTGCCAAACGCTTCCACGGACAACTAAAGCTGAACAAGGTGGAGGCAGATGAAGAGCAACGGGAGGTTGGTGTTTGGGAGACTGAATACTTGGGCTTCCTAGGCCAGTCCAGTTGGTGGTTAGAGCCCTGTTTCAGATTCCACTGTAATCTCCTAGTGTCCAAGGACCAAGTGGCTCCTAAGTCCAGAATTTCTGTTACATGTGTCACCAAGGAGGAGTTGGGCTAAAATGCATTGAAGAATAAAGCAGGAGCTTGGCTTATGAATCCACTCTCTGATTCTGAAATTTCAAAGGCTCCGTGCACAGACATTTCAACACTGAAAGCACAGCAGGGAAAACCAAAGACTTGGGCTTCCTCCTTGTCCCTCTTTTCGGGCTTTTACGGTTTTCCAAGGCGCCTCCCTGAGCCGAGTGTTGTATAGGTCAGGTTTAAAGATGTCCTAGTTCCGAGGGACTTGCTGTTCTGCTTTCTTTTTCAGGGAGACCTGGTTTCTTGTCTTGTGGCCAAACACAGAGCACAGATGTCTGTGGGCCTCCTCCCTTTCCCCTGACCTTTGCTCTCTTCTCTGGATACACTACTGACCTGTTCTCCCTTACAAGATCTGAACTGCTCACAAACTTCGATGAATTCTCATCCTAGCAAGAAGCATCTGAGCATCTTATTAGAGCCTGTATGAGTTCTGTTCTGGATGCCTATTTGTGCAACTTCAGGGTCTGGCATGGAAACATTCCATGTCCACAGACCTGCACAGATAATATAAACTCCAACAGTAGTTTAAGGTTTAAGGTGGTAACAGGGAACGCTGGGGCCTGTGGCTCCTGGTGAACCTCACAGGCTGTCTAAAGGGGCTACTTCCATCTCAATGTAACCATACAGGAATGTAGACCTGTTAGGTAGCAAGACAAGGGGTTGTTCCTCTCCATGCTTAGGGGGCCCCCTACAGGAGGTTGGAAGCCAATGCAGGCTAAAGGGCATGCACCAATTCAAGGCCAAGCCAGGAGAGCTTAATTGACGCCTCACAGCTGAAAGCCCTTAAAAGGCTGGAACCTTCCCTTCAGCTGCTTCTCTGCCTTCCACTCAGCAGGGCTGGGTGTGCAGTGTCATGAGGGTGCCCGTGTTCAGTTTACTGTAACGCCGGAACCTTCTTCTCTCCTGTATATAAACCCACTCGGATCACCAACCAGGCTTTGGTGTGAATTTCTTTCTAGTGTGTAGCCAAGGACCGAGACATTTCCCACCCGAGAAACCTACAGACCCAGACTTACAATAAACCCATATGTGTGTGTGTGTGTGTGTGTGTGTGTGTGATATACACACACACACACACACACACATATATGGCAAGAGGTGAACAGGTCTAGCCAGCAATGGTGAAGAGGGCCCTGGGATTGAGATTGAGAATGATTCTGAAGTAGAATCCATAACCCTTAGAAATGTATTGGCCTGCTATACCAATCCAATTACCCTCAACCTTCTTCAAAGAATTGGAAAAACTGACCACCAACTTCATATGGAGAGGGAAGAAACCCAGAATTAGCAGAGAACTCCTCAAGAAGAAGGACACAATTGGAGGACTCGCCCTACCTGATTTCAATGCCTACTACACAGCTACAGTGGTCAAAACAGCATGGTACTGGCACAATGATAGACACTCAGACCAGTGGAAAAGAATAGAAAGCCCAGGAGTAAAATCATCAGCATATAGACAACTGATCTTCGACAAGGGTCCCAAAAATGTCAAGTGGGAAGCAGATGCCCTCTTTAATAAGTGGTGCTGGAAACAATGGATATCCACATGTAGAAAGTTGAAATAAGACGTCTACCTCACCCCATGCACAAGAATACACTCAAGGTGGATCACAGATCTAGAAGTCAAACCCCAAACCATCAGGACCATTAAGGAGGGAATCGGGACTAATCTCAGAGTACTGGCCCAGGGAGCACATAGGCTCACTGCAACAGGGAAGGGGACACACACAGGTGAATTGGAAATCGACAAATGGGATCTAATAAGAATAAAATGCATGTGCACCTCGAAAGACTTTGCCAAGAGGGTGACAAGGCAACCCACAGACTGGGAGAAGATTTTTAGTAATGACACATCAGACAAAGGGCTCATTACTAAAATCTACAACACCATCGTGACCTGCAAAAAGAGGAAAACAGTTAACCCCCTAAGGAAGTGGGCAAAAGAAATGAGAAGAACTTTCACTAGAGAGGAGATCAATATGGCCAATAAACATATGAGAAAGTGCTCGAAGTCCCTTGCCATAGGAGAAATGCAAATCAAAACAACCATGAGATACCACCTAACACCCCTGAGGCTAGCCCAGATCAGTAAATCAGAGAGCAACAAGTGTTGGAGGGGCTGTGGTGAAGTAGGAACCCTCCTCCACTGCTGGTGGTCGTGTACATTTGTACAGCCACTGTGGAAAGCAATCTGGCGATACCTAAAGAAAATGGAAATTGATCTACCTCATGACCCAGCCATCCCTCTACTGGGCATATACCCGGTTGAAGCAGCAAATAAAACACGACCAGTCATATGCGCTCCAATGTTTATTGCGGCACAATTCACAATGGCAAAGACTTTGAAACAGCCTAAGTTTCCATCGACAGACGAGTGGATTAGCAAACTTTGGCACATACACACAATGGAGTATTATGCAGCACTGAAAAGCACCGATGAGCACATGAAACACGTTATTTCATGGGAAGAGCTGGAAGGAATTATGTTAAGCGAGGTAAGCCAGACCCAAAGGGACAGGTACAACATGAGTCCCCTGAGGTAAGTACAATCAGCATGACAGAAATAGAAGAATAAACATCCATCCCACAATAAACGGGAGGAAGCATAGATAGTTGGAGGGAGGACAGGCCACACCTAGGGAGGTACATAAGAGTCCAGCATAAAGAAGGGGTAGTGGGGTAGGGAGAGGGAGAACCGGGAGGGGGAGAATCCGAATGGATGGTATGGGGGGGGGGCAGGGTACTAACCCACCCGGGGGAGAGTATCGGTTATGTCCCCACAGATTTGGAACATGCATACGGACCCCAACACGACACACCAAACAAGGAGGACAACGCAAAGTACAGAGGTCTACACAAAGAGGCTGGACGACAAGCCGGCCCAAACCAGAATTAGGCCGACCCCCACACTCGAAGGGAATACCACAGAAAACAAAAATAGATTGTCTGGAGTGGGAAAGGAACTGACCCACCACACCACATCCAGAAGGAAGCTGAAACAAAAGAAGGAGAAAGGACATAGTGGAGTACACCTGGGTCCACCAAGCCCAAAGTCGATAGACCAGCTAGAAGAGCCCATCATACAGAGAGGACCATTCAGCTGACCACACTACGAGATATGACATCCTGCACCAACACATGGCCCTACACGGGACAGCACCTGAGACACAATGGGGGATGGGCAACTGAGCTGACCCCGCCACACTGAGGCAAACACTGGGGACATGCAATGGAGTAGCGGAGGAAGCAGAGCAAAGGGAACCCGAGGGAGTAGAAAGGATGGTCTTCTGGGCCAGGACGTGGCGCCTCACAAGCTACACCTAGAAAACACTCCTAAAGGCCAATGAAAGGACCTTGAACTACTAGCAATTTTTTCTTTTAATATTTGCTATCTTTTTGTTTAGTCTTTTAAAATTTGTTTTGTTTTTTTACCCAGTAAATTTTGTATGTTAGTGGCTTTTCTGCTTATCAGCGTGTCGATGTTGCTTCTGTCAAAGCCATGTTCTTATGGGCCACTTGGGCGCAGTCAAAGTCATATCCATTTGTATGCACGTATTACTATGTCAGCAGGTCCACCTAGACAAGATAGGCTGGACAAATAATGAGAGAAGAAAACAACAGGACCAACGGTCCTGGAGGGACATGAGAGCGTGGGAGGTAGGGGAAGGGAGGAGGTGTCGCCCAACACAGGGACAAGGGAACAGCGAATGGTTCAAAACCAGAGGAGGGAGGGGAGGGGAGGACTGGAAGGGAGTGACCAAGAGCAAGGTAACTGAGAGGAACTACTGAATCCAGAATGAAGGCTAAACATGGTAATGGGTCGGGAGGAAAGCGAAAGGAAATAGAGGAAAGGAGTAGGAGGCAAAGTGCATACAGAGAAGCCTAAATACAGACATGTACATATGTAAACATATTTATGATTATGGGGGCAATAGATTTATATGCATATATTTATAGGTTCAGTAGTAGGGTAGCAGATGGACATTGGGCCTCCTCATGCATAATCCCCCAATACAATAGCACCTCGCCCTGCTAAGCAGCCATTGCAGGATACCCATCTTCCCGACATGATCACTGAAGACAGCCGTGTGTGTAAGCAAATGTGGTGAAGAAAGCTGATGGTGCCCGGCTTATCAAAAAAAGATATAGCGTCTGGGGTCTTAAAGGCTTGAAGGCAAATAAGCGGCCATCTAGCTCAGAAGCAACAAAGCCCACAGAGAAGAAGCACACGGCCTAAGCGAATACAAAGTGTTGAATGGACCATGTAGCAGATACAAAGGAACAAAAACAATCATTGTGTGATCACCTCCCTCACATAATGGCTGAAGACGAAAGTGTGCATAAGCAAGTGTGGTGAAGAAGGCAGATGGTGCCCGGCTACTGAGAGATATAGCGTCTGGGGACTTAAAGGCTTGAATGCAAACAAGCGGCCATCTAGCCCAGAAGCAACCGAGCCCACACGGAAGCAGCACACCAACATAGGTGATCATGAAGGACAGAGGAGACCAGGTCTCCAACATCAAAGGTGGGGTGGTGGTGAGAATCACATCACCGTGAAAGAGGGGGAGTGCATGATGGGGACCCAACGCCCACCTGTAGACAGCTGGACACCCCTTCCAGAGGGGTAGTGAGGAGGAGATGGGCCACTCAGGGTTCAGTGTAGCAACAATGAAACTCAAAACCTTCCTCTAGTTCCTGAACGCTTCCTCCCCTCCCAATCATCATGACCCCAATCCTACCTTGCCTTGCGGACCTGGTTATACCAGAGGATGTACAGCGGTGCAGTGGGGATCTGGAGGCACAGGGAATCTAGGACAGACGAACCCCTCAACACCAGCTGTGGGAGTGGCGACACCAGGAGGGAAGGGCATGTAGAAAGGGAGAACCGATCTCAGAGATCTATGTGTTACCTCCTCTCTGGGAGATTGGCAAGGGGGAGGCGGGTGAGGGGAGACGCCGGGGAGTGTAAGATAAGATATAATAATTATTTATAAATTATCAAGGGACCAGGGGTGGGATCGGGGAGGGAGGGGGATGGGGGGAAAAAAAGGGAAACCGAGCTGATTCCAGGAACCCAAGTGGAAGGTGAATTATGAGAGTGATGAGTGCAACGAATGTATAAGGGTGCTTTGCTCAATTGATGTATGTACAGATTGTGATAAGAGCCTTATGAGCCCCAATAAAACGATTAAAATAAATAAATAAAGAATGAAAGAAAAAAAAAAGAAATGTATTGGCCTTAGGGGAGGGGCAAAGAGGGCTGGATTGAGAAAGTCTGTGGCATCCAGTTCTGACTTGACTTTTGGATCCAGAATCTTTCAGGAGTCATGGCCTTGCCCTCCAGCCAGAACTTCCAATAACCGTCTTCTCAGAGCCTTGTTAAATTCTCATAATACGTTACACCTGCCATCCTGTGAGCAGCTACCAAACCCAGGCACTTTTTTCTTTCTTTTTTTTTTTTTTAACAGGAACAATAAAGTTTATTGAACCGTAGCTTAGTACAGGCGCTGGGGTTTCCCCACGGTGCTCTTAATGTACAAAGCACGGATATTCTGCCAATTCTTCTTCAGCAGCGAAACCAAAAAGTTGACAGCCAAGTGGATGTTGTACACGAGTTCATCATCTGTCATCTTCACATGGCCAACTGCCACTGCCAGACACAGCACCTTCTTCATCTGGAATTTGACGGTGGACTTCACCTCGTCGACCTTGGCCACCATGTTCTCATTGTGGGTCAGCAGGGAAGGGAATTTCCCGGCCTTGTTCAGGCCTGGGCCCAGAATTCGAGGAATCTGCTTGATCAGGGTCTCTGAGGCCAAAAAGGCATCATACTTCTTGGCCAGCTTTTTGACCAACTTCTTATTCTTGTTGAGCTTCTTGAGCGCCTCGATGTCCATGTGAGGGATCTCCACGGCCTTCGCTTGTCGCAGTGCTGCTGGTCCCCAAGGACACACACTGAGAACTTGGGGCGCGGGGTGGACTTAAGCCTGACGGTGCCAGAGAAGCGTTTGTCCTTCTGAGGGTCGTAGTTCTTCAGGCTGCTCTGCAGCTCCACCGTCTCCAAAAACTTACGGCGCTTGCGCTGGTTCCTGTGCAGGACTTCCCGCACCGCCTCGTAGAGGGTGTCGCGAGAGACTTTGGTACTCATGGTTCCTAGCGCTGCGGCAACCGGAAAAGAGACCCAGGCACCTTTTTCAAAGACAAGCTCGCTCTCTTTGAATTCCTGACCTCGCCGACCGTGTGAAACAAGGACCATTCCAGAATTACATAGAAGCAAGCATGGAAGCAAGGGCATCCACCACCCCGAATGCGTAGGGGTCAGGAACCAAGTGCTTTCTGTAGAACAGCCCCAGAAGGCAGACCTTTGGCTGGAAAACCTGTTAGGGAGCTAGCATAGGGACTGGCAGGCCCATTACACAAGCTCAGAGGTCTGAGCTACGGGCTCATGAAGTAGAGGCTCACTGCATGCTCAGAAGTTCAGGTTTCCAGCCAGCAGGGGGAGCTACGCCTGGGTGGGCGCTGTACCTGCATTGGCTCACCTAGGCCAGGTGAATTCAATTCAACAATACAGCCAATGAGGTCGAACTACGTCATCGACCACGCCTCCCTAACCGCTCATAAAACTCAAGAGGATCCCAAACCAGGCCTCGGCGTGAGCTGTTTCTGGGTGGAGCCGCGGACCGAGGCACACCTGCCCCAGGTGAGGTCCAACAGAAGCGGTGCTGTGTGACTGGAAGCTATGAGGTAAGCCGGCCCCAGGAGTGGGCCTTCCCATGCTGGTCTCACGGGTTGTGGGCCCCTCTGGGCTCCTTTCACCTCACCACCCTTGGGAGAATTGTTGGGTTGAGTTCACCTGGCCTAGGTGAGCCAATCCAAGTGGCGCCCCACCCAATACGGTGGAGGCCCCTGGGGACGCTTGTAGCGTATTGCCGCAGCCCCAGCCTTTTGTGTCGGTCTTTGCGCCATTTCTTGCTGGTGTCAGTCTTTGCGCCGTTTCCTGCTGGTGTCGGTCTTTGCGCCGTTTCTTGCTGGTGTCGGTCTTTGCGCCGTTTCTTGCTGGTGTCGGTCTTTGCGCCGTTTCTTGCTGGTGTCGGACTTTGGGCCGTTTCTTGCTGGTGTCGGTCTTTGCGCCGTTTCTTGCTGGTGTCGGTCTTTGCGCCGTTTCTTGCTGGTGTCGGTCTTTGCGCCGTTCCTTGCTGGTGTCTGTCTTTACGCCGTTTCTTGCTGGTGTCGGTCTTTGCGCCGTTTCTTGCTGGTGTCGGTCTTTGCGCCGTTTCTTGCTGGTGTCGGTCTTTGCGCCGTTTCTTGCTGGTGTCGGTCTTTGCGCCGTTTCTTGCTGGTGTCGGTCTTTGCGCCGTTTCTTGCTGGTGTCGGTCTTTGCGCCGTTTCTTGCTGGTGTCGGTCTTTGCGCCGTTTCTTGCTGGTGTCGGACTTTGGGCCGTTTCTTGCTGGTGTCGGTCTTTGCGCCGTTTCTTGCTGGTGTCGGTCTTTGCGCCGTTCCTTGCTGGTGTCTGTCTTTGCGCCGTTTCTTGCTGGTGTCGGTCTTTGCGCCGTTTCTTGCTGGTGTCGGTCTTTGCGCCGTTCCTTGCTGGTGTGCGGGACTTGATGTGCCTCTCTGTGCCTGCATTCCCGGGCTGCATTTGGGAGGGGGCTGGGACGCTGCTGCCTGGAGGCTGGGAGGATTTTGACTCCCAAAGCCTTCTCGAGGCTCAGTGTAAAAGTTTATTTGGACTCGAAAACAGAATCAAAGACCCAATTAATTAAGTTTTAGAAGCAGGCTTTATTGCGAACTTGTGGCGGGTTCAGCAACACAGGGTATTGAGCTATTGAAGCCACACCAGGGAAAAAATCCTGGCGGCGTTTTTATGCCCACTGCTGGCAGGCACAGCTGGGGAGAATCATAGCTTGGGGGGGGGGGGGGTTTGGATCTGCGCACACAGGTGCTTCCGAAGGGAGAAGGTCGTTAATCTTACCTATATATGTCAGGGACGCGTGGAGTGACCATATCTTCAGAAAACCTTCTGGCTTTGGGAGGAGCTGGTTCCAGGAATTTGGGGTTGAGCAGAGGAGGGGAGGTCAGTTAGGGGTCAGTCTTGAGAGCTAAAATGGAGTCTGTTGTGCCAAGACAGGACGTTTTAGACTGACCCTATAGGGAAAAGGGACAACATTAGTCCATTTCTGTAACTGCTTCCTGTGGGTAGTGGGCGAAGAGCAAGGGGAGGGGCTTTTCCAGGCAGAGTACTGGGAGTTGCGGCCTGGCACAGGGTGGAGAGGTTGTTGTTGCTGGTGGACTGCTATACGGGTGATTTCGCGGAGTCGACTTTGCAGGAGCTGAATGAGACAAGGAGCAATTAAGAGCAAAATTACTACTAAAATTATGGGTTCTAGTATGGGGGCTAGGAAGGAGTACAGAGAAGAGTTCCACCAGGAAGAGGATCCGTCTGTTCTGAATCTGTTGTTTTGCAGCTCACGGTTTAGCTTGTTGAGGGTCTGGACTCTAGTTTCCACAATTCCCAGCTTATTGATGTAATAACGGCATTCCTCCTGGAGGAATAAGCAGGTTCCTCCTTTTTCAGCAGTGATGAGGTCTAAAGTGCAACGGCTCTGCAAGGCAACTTGGGCAACAGAGGTTGTTTGTTTCTGCAGGGAGGCTAGAGATTTGGCAGAGGCATCGACTGCCAGCTGGAAGCATGTGGATAACTTGTCTGCTGTGGTGATAGAGGGTCTAAGGGTCCCGCCGCTGAGTCCTACTGCACCTGCTGCTGAGGCTAAGGAGATTCTCACTGCTATCGGAAGAAAAACTGCTCTTTTAGTTTGGCGACTGTATACCTGGATGTATTTGTCCTGGACCTCAGCCGGAGTGTATGTAGTGAGCTGCGGAACCAGAGTGACGGGCAGGCACAAAAGGGTAAGGTAGAACTGATGTTTAAATGCTTAGTGTATAGTTGCACCAAAAGAAAATTTTTTTCTGGCGCTGTTAGTGGTTTGGAGGGGATTTGGGTGACATTACATGTCTGTGTCGATGGATTGGAGTAGCAAAAGGGCACTTGAGTGTTTTCTGGTTGGATGTACAGAGGAATATTGGGGATGGTTATGGGTTTTGTGGTCTTTACGTTGGATGAAAATGACAGGGCAGGACCTGGTACTGCTACCAGAGGAGGGCGTTCTAGGGCTGCACACATGCAGCAGGTGGAGAGGTTGCCTAGTCCAGCAAAGTGGCGATGGCCAGTCCCTGCTGTAGCAGGGTAAGCTGGGAGAAGGGAGACTCAGAAGGTTTAGAAATTTGCTTAGTGAGTTGAAGGTCTTGGATCTGAATATTACAGTGGATGGTGGATTGGACCTGGAGTAGCAACCTCCATACATAGAGTTTGGCGTCTGGAAATTTCTCTCGGCGAGTGGCGTACCACGCTCCTGGAACCAGAGGTGTCCAGCAGCTATCCCAGGGGTCTGGGATTGTGAGAGTGTATTTAGATTGATGGTAGTAGAATCATCCCTGGGGACAAAGGGAAAGGTAAAGTATCTGGCAGGAAGACCAAGGACACCCTACATTTTTCTGTATTCACCTTTTTGCACATTGGGTAGTTGCCTTCTGGTCATACAGGTAGCAAATGATGGGATCAGCTTTTCCTTGATGCCGCTTAAAGTCAGTGAAATTTAAGTATATGGGTGTTCTGCACCCTGTGGGTGGGCAGTCAGCGGTGGCCAGCAAATAATCATAACGCTTAGTGCGGGCGTAATTGGTATAGTTTTCAGTCAAGTAAAATCGCCAGCAAAAGGGGAAATTATATTAGGTTTAGCTGGCTGGCTTGGTGAGGCGAGTGAGGCGGAGAGACATAGGACCAGTAGACTGAGCCAGACCACTGGGAGCCATGGTCAGTGTTCACTGCTGCCTTGACTCGGGACAAATGTACCCAGGAATCTATTCCAAGACCCTTGACTGCCAAGGGAGTGGTGAGCACTACGGTGTAAGGACCTTCCCACTGGGGTGCTAAGGGTCTGGGTGCTAGGGATTTAATTAACACAGCTTTTCCAGGATGCACTGGTTTTTGGTGATCAGCAGAGGTCGGAGATGGTTCAGGGATGGGGGAGTTTTCGTGTTGTCTAAGAAGGTTGCGGAGCAAGGACAAGTATGGAAGGTACGAAGCTAGCAGAGGGCAATCAGTTGCAGGAAGAGGCGAGAAAAGAAAAGGTTGTCCGTAGAGTATTTCGATCATGGCTGGGGAGGATCTGCGCACATAGGTGCTTCAGAGGGGTCGTTAATCTTATCTATATGTGAGGGAGGGTTGGAGTGACCATATATTCAGAAAACATTCTGGCTTTGGGACGAGCTGGTTCCAGGAATTTGGGGTAGAGCAGGGGAGGGGAGGTGGGTTAGGGGTCAGTCTTGAGAGCTAAGATGGAGGTGCAGGCCTCAAAATGGAGTCTGTTGCACCAAGACTGGGACACAGTGGTGTGCTGCGGCTCCGCCAAGCAAGATGGCTGGGAGCGCCCACATCTACCCTGTTGGTTTGTAATTGTAATTGTAATTTTGATACTTTGATGAATCATAATGTATATATCTGATATTCAGGATATATTTTCATTGTGACAAATTAAACATAATTAAAGCAGTGATTAATCACAAAAATATGTAATTATATATTGCTAAATATTTTTTCTAATGACAAATAAATGAATTTTTGTCTTGAAGTATGGTATATCATGGGTGCCAAAAGTAAAATAAAATGCTACATTTTGCAAAAGTATGCACAAAAGGCCAACATCAATGTGATGCTTGCGATAGCTTTTTTCTCACCAGATCAGAAGCATGTATTTTCCCATGGTCTTAGACAACCCCTGTCAAAGTGTTGTTCAACACTGAAAGGGGTGGTGACTCACAGGTTGAGAACCACTGGGTTAGACCGTTTTTATTTGAAAATTCTATACATATGAGCAACACAACTTACAAGATGTAACTACATCATGTCATACATTAATCATTTTCCTTAATTACATATATATACAAATTCATTAAAACAGTCGTTCTATTTTTAAAGTCGGGCCAAAACAAAGAGAAAGCTGATCATACTTCCAAACAAAGGTACACTAACATCAAATGCCTAATTTATTACTTAACTCTTATCTGGTCCTCTCCCACACACCAGGCCACAGGTTGTTCTCCCCTATAAAAAGTGGGGGCATCCCCAGCCTAAATCCTGAGGTCCTACAAGTGACTGGGGGAAACGCCTGACCAGCACTTGTGGGGCTCCACGCTACTGTGGGAACATCCACCCAATCTCCAAGGCGATCTCTCTGTACATCCCCTTGTCTAGCCAGATTTGTAAAGTAGAATTGGGTCATGATAGTGGGGGGAGGAAGCATTTAGGAACTAGAGGAAACATATGTTTCATTGTTGCTACCCTACACCCTGACTGGCTTATCTCCTCCCCACATCCCTTCAGGAAGGGGGTGTCCAGTTACCTACCAATGGGCTTTGAGTCTCCACTCTGCACTCACCCTCATTTACAATGACATGATTTTTGTGTTCTTTGATGCTTGATATCTGATCCCTTCAACAGTTCATGGTCACACAGGCTGGTGTGCTTCCTCCATGTGGGCTTTGTTGCTTCTGAGCTAGATGGCCGCTTCTTTATTTTCAAGCCTGTAAGATCCCAGATGCTATAACTTTTAATAGCCAGGCACCATCAGCTTTCTTCACCACATTTGCTAGTGCACACATTTTTCTTCAACCATCATGTTGGAAAGGTGTTCATCATGGAATGCCAATTTAATATAACGTGTTCTTGCATTGAGTAAGTACTTGACAATGTCCATCTACTGCCTTAATACTAAGTCTATAAATATATGAACGTTGATCTATTTACGAACCCTCCTGTATAAATATATTTACATATGTACATGCCAGTATGTAGACCTCTAGAAATACCCTTTGTCACCTAGTTCTTTCCTCTATTTACTTTTACTTTCCTCTTGTCCGACTATCGTGCTCAGCTTTCACTTGGGTTTGAGTAATTTCTCTTGGTTACATTACCCTTGCTGAATACCTACCAGGCTTCTCACACCCTCCTTGCGACGGATTTTGGATTACTTGTTGCTCCCCTGTCGCTGGATTGGTCAGCATCAACTCCTTACCCCCTCCTCTCTCTCTCCCATGTCCCCGGGAACCATTGGTCCTGTTGTTTTCTCCTCCAGCCTATTTTTCCAGCCTATCTTATCTAGATAGATCTGTTGAGATAATAATATGCACCAAAAATCAAACCATAGCAAGATAGGCGATGGGTGAGAACACAGTTATGACAAAAAAACAACAACAGAAAACCAATGATCAATAAAAGAGTAAATTAATTAAAAGCCAAAAAAATTTTTTTAAGAAAGAAAAACCTGTAAATAGATCAAGGTCTGATTTTTTTTTTCTATAGGTGTGTCCTTCAGTCAGGTCTGATGGCGTATCATGCTCTGGCCCCAGAGTCTGTCCTTTGTACTCCCTCAGGGGCTACCCGCTCTGCTCCCATGGTTGCTCTGCTGCATGCTTTTAGTGATTTGCCTCCGTGTTGGAGGGCCAGCCGGGTCAGTCCCAACACAGAGTCTCCGGTATTGTCCCCATAGGGCCCTGGGCCAGCAAGGGATGGCATGTCTCATAGTGGGATCAGCCATATGGTCCACTCTGTACATTGGCTGTTCAGAGTGCCAATATCATCCTCCAAGCCTGGTGGACCAGTGTGTGCTCCACTCTCTTCCTCCCCCTTCATTTGCCCCTGTGTGCTCTGATCAGACATGTCCATCTCCCCTAGCTACAGGTTCAGTGCCGTCTTCTAAGGTAAATTCTTCTGGGGGGAGGGGCAGTTGTCCACGTAGCTGGTATGGAGGCTGGACCATCCACTTTTCATTTAGGATCAAAAGCATCTAGCTTTTAGCATTAGGTGCTATTGAGTCAGTTCCAACTCAAGGCAGAATGAACCACTGCGCAGTCCTACACCATCTTCAAAACTGTTGTTATACTTGAACCTAACATTTCAGCCTTTTCCAGGGACTGGCATCTCCTGATAACATATCCAAAGCATGTGAAGTCTCCCCGTGCTTGCTTCTAAGGACCTTTCAGACTGTTCTTCTGACACAAATCTGTTCATTCTTCCAGCACTCAATGGTATTTTTAATATTCTTGGCTAGTGTCATCTTGATGGGTTGAAACACTATCTCGCTCTAGTGTTGATGTACATTTTTCTGATGCCTAATTATACTGAGTATCTTTTAAGGTAATCATTTAATTTTTATGGCATTTTGAAAAGATGTCAATGAGGTCTATTTAATTTGTGTTCAGATGGAAACACATAACTCAAACTAAATATGTGACAGTAGAAAAAGAATCCATTTTATCCTAAATACTTGAGATATTTATACAGCCTACTCAAGTTTTTATCAACATAGATAAGGTGCCTGTGGTGGTGGTGGTGGTTTTTAAGAGTTAATCTCTAAATAGGGGGCTGCAGTACTGAGCACTGAATCTCCTTTGCTTGATTAATTTTTATGTTAGGGAAGTAATACAAGGATTCCATCAAATGACCCATCAGTTTGAGGAAAAAGCATATCAGAATTGATGGTCAAAGCCTATATGGCTTTATGGTTTAGTCTCTAGGGGTATGTAACGCTCTTGTGAAAATAGTATTCCTCATGATAATAACGAGGAACTGGTGGGCCTCCAGGGCTGGGAGCTGAACTGAGGGGCAGTTCTACCCTGTCTAATAGGGTCACTATGAGTTGGCAAAGACTCGATGGCTGTCAGTTTGGTTTGTTTGACTTGAGTACTGGCATTCAGTGTGTTTATCGAAATCAATAAATTACAAGCATTTAGATGTCTATTTTTTACATACAAAATTAAAATCCCCCAAGCCTCTGAAAACTGCGAAGATTTCACAGCACTAGGTTGGTACTCTCCCATCCAAGAATCAGTGAAACTGGCAAGGTGTGAGGCATTCAGGCTCCCTCAGTTCCTCCTACTGCCTTCCCTGACCCTGGTCACTTGCTTCTATTACCTCTCTTGGACCTTACATGCATTTGAATTAGAACACCATAGAGTACAGTGCTCTACATGTGCAGCAGCTCTAACCATGTCACTCTCGGTCTCTATGAAGCCTCTTCCAACAAAATTCAAATGCGATTGTATGTGCACACATAAACACACGCATGCACCAGAGCACCCTTCTTAACAGAGAGTCAGGAGGGTCTCTTATTTGCTGTCCTCACTTTGGACACAAGTCCCTTGATGATGAGTAGGAGAAAAGGAACATCAGGTAGTGGGGGAAACCCTAAGGAGGAACAGAGGAGAGCTTTAACTAGGAATAATGCTACTAGGGGAATGATGGCATGTGAGGAAAATTAGATACTTCCAGACTGTCAGATTTTTCCATACAGCAAAATTAACTTTTCTAGTTTTGTCTAAAACTGGCCCCAGGAAATTTCAAATAGCACATCTCAGATTATCTAACCTACAAAGGAGTAGCCGGCCTTCCCCCCACCCCCACCCCACCCCCGCCAAAAAACCAAGCGGTACAAAGCTCCACTGGGTACACATTTCAAAATATACATTCTCCTGTTTGGGCAGGCATCTGGCAACTTGCTCTGAGCTAGTGCACCCACACTTTTTCCCCAAGGTCATTGCTGGTGACAAGACCTTGTGCTCTTCTCACAAGCCAGAATGCAAACATAAATCAAGTCAGTGTAAGACGCCATCATCACCTCACTCAAATACACCTCGTCAAGTGAACTCAAACTTCAAGAAGATGCTCATTTGTTTGGTTTTGTTGATGTGAGGGTGATAGTGCATTTGGAGTTTAGTCATTGCACTAGGTCAGACTGTTAATCAAGCTTCCTATATAGAGGTTCTGAAGATATTGTGTAAGAAGGTCTGAGTTGTCTGGCTAGACCAGAGCTTGCACACTGCTATTGACTAGAAGTTCCGACACACAGAATCCAGGACAGATAAACCCCTCAGGACCAATACTGAGAGTAGCAACACCACGAGGGAAGGTAGGGGGGAGAAGCAGAAGAAAGGGGAAACCAATCTCAATGATGGACATACAGCCCCACTCCACCACCCAGGGGAACAAACAGCAGAAGTTTGGGTGAAGGGATACAGCAGAGGCGTAAAATATAAAAATAAAAAGTATGTATAAAGTATCAGTGGTTCACGTGGGTGGGAGGAGGGGAAAAAAGGAGCTTAAAGACAAAGAACATGTTTGGAAATGATGATAGCAATGTATGTACAAATGTGCTTCATACAAATTGGTGTATGAATTGTTACAAGAGCTGTAAGATCCCCCAATCAAATGATTTATTTAAAATAAAAAGGACTGATTAGTGGTAGACAGGGGACTGGTTTTGCCACCATGACAGTGCACCTGCTCACACAAAAAAAACAGCATGCCTCTATCGCCCGATCTGATCCCAGCACACCGAGGCAAAATACTAAGGGTGTACAACAGAACAGGAAGGGGAACAGAGCAACGAAGTCCCCAGGGAATACCAAAAATAGACTTTGGGGCCAGGGCTAGCTGACCCATCATACTCTATGAGAAAACACTCCTAAAGGCCAACAAACAGTCCTTGAACTAACTAAAAGCTTTTCTTTCTTGTGTTTTGTTTTGCTTTTTGTCATTGGCTTGTTGGTGGTGGTGTTGTTCTTTTGTTTCATTTTGTTGCTTGGGTTTGCTCTGTCTCGTTTTTGTGCATGCTATGATTTCCACAGGTCTGTCTAAATGAGATAGGCTGGATGAACAATCTGGAGGAGAAAACAATGGGACTGACAGCTGGTGGGGGGGGGAGATGGGAAAGGGGGATGTAGGGAAAAAGGAAGTGCTGTTAACAAACCCAGGGACAAGGGAACACCAAGTGATCCAAATAGATGGTGAGGAGGGTGTAGGAGGCTTGGTAGAGTGTAACCAAGAGTAATGTAACCGAGAGGAATTACTGAAACACAAATGAAGGCTGAACATGAGAGTGGGACAATCGGAAAGTAAAAGGAAATCAAGGAAAGAGGTAGGAAGCAAAGGGCATTTATAGAGGTCTAAATAAAGGCATGTGCATATGTAAATATATTTATGTATAACGATGGGGAAATAGATCTATATGCATATATTTATAGGTTTAGTATTAAGGTAACAGATGTACATTGGGCCTCCATTCAAGTACTCCCTCAATGCAAAAATACTTTGTTGTATTAAAGTGGCATTCCGTGATGCTCACCTCCCCAACACAATTGCTGGAGGCAAATGGGTGCATAAGCAAATGTGGTGACTGAAGTTGATGGTGGTCGGCTATCAAAAGTTATACATTCTGGGGTCTTAAAAGCTTGAAGTTAAACAAGTGGTCATGTAGCTGAGGAGCAACAAAGCCCACATGAAAGAAGCACACCAGCATGTGTGATCACGAGGTGTCGGAAGAATCAGGTATCAGACATCATCGGAACAAAAAAATCATATCTTTGTGAATACGGGGGAGTGTGGAGTGAAAACCCAAAGCTCATTTGTAGATAATTGGACATCCCCTTACAGAAGGGTAGCAGGGAGGAGAGGAGCCAGTCAGGGTGCACTGTAGCAACAATGAAACATACAACTTTCCTCTAGCTCCTAAATGCTTCTTCCCCCACAACTAAAATGATCCCCATTCTACCTTACAAATCTAGCTAGACCTGAGGATGTACACTGGTACAGATAGGAACTGGAAGCACAGGGAATCCAGGGCGGATGATCCCTTCAGGACCAGTGGTGAGAGTGGCGATACGAGGAGGGTAGAGGGAGGGAGGAATGGAAAGGGGAAACCGATGACAAGGATCTACATATAACCATCTCCCTGGGGGACAGACAACAGAAAAGTGGCTGAAGGGAGATATTGTATAGTGTAAGATATGACAAAATAATTTAGAAATTATTCAGGGTTCATGAGGGATGGGGAATAATTATCAGCTGATGCCAGCGGATTAAGTGGAGAGCAAATGTTTTCAGAATGATGAGGGCAATGAATGTACAAATATGATGTATGTATCAATTGTGATAAGAGTTGTATGAGGCCCCAAAAAATGATTATAAAAAAAGAGAAAAGAAATAACAGTATGAAAACATCCCCCCAAAAAGCATGCCTCTCTTGTCCCTCATATCCTAATCACCTGAACTCACTCCATGTGACTTCTTTCTGTTTCCATGAATGAAGGACAGTGGTTTGACAACACAGAAGAGGGGGGGAAAAAACAAGGGTGTCACCCAAACTGCTGAGTTTGAAAAATGTTTCCAAGAATGTAATCACAGATTAGACAAATGTGTGAAGTGTAATGGAGAGTACTATGAAGGGGATAAAAAATTTAAATGCATAGTTTTGAAAAAATTGTAGTTTTTGTCGGGTTCCCCCTAGTAGCTTCCAATTTCATAGCAACTCAAGCCATCACCATACATCAAACTGACAGAGAAGGGGTGGGTTTTGTGTGTAGGTGGTGTTGGTTATTGCACAGGGGCAAGGGACTTCTGGTGGCATAGTAGCTTATGCCTTGGTTGTCAACTGTAATGTCAGCAGTGGGGAACCACCAGTCAGTCCTCAGAAGAAAAGGATGAGGCGTTCTACTCCCATAGAGTTAGCCTTTGGGAAACCCACAGAGATAGTTCTGCTCTGATCTCATAGAGTCGCTATGGCTCAGCATCGACTCCATCGAAGTGAGCTGACAAACTAAAGGCAGGAGATCTGAAAGAGGATGCGGAGACGTTGTCTCAGGTACTTTGGACATATTACTATGGTGGAACCAGTCCTGCAAGAAGGGCAACATTTTTGGCAGAGGGTTAGCAAACAAGAGGAAGACCCTTACTTAGGTGGATTGACACCGTGGCTGCGAGAATCGGCTCAAATACAGTAACAAGTGCGAGGATGGCGCAGGACTGGGCTTTGTTTCTCTCTCTAGTGCACAGGCCCCTATGAATCCGAACTGACTCCAGGGCTCTACAATATCAACTACTACAACCCTGAAGTTCAAACCTACCCAGTGGCTTCCCAAAAGGGAGGTGTGGCCATGTGCCTCTGTAAAGATGACAGCTAGGGAGCCCCTGCGGGGCAGTTCTACTCTGTGGCACAGGGGCAGCCAGGTGTCGGAATGTGCTTCACAGCAAAGGGTGTGCTTTGTCTCAGTTTGTGCCTGCTGCTGTTTTTGCTATGCACTGAGTTTAACATGTGACACTCAGGAGCGAATGAATGGAAACACACCCATGATGCTTCCATGATGCCAGATGCAAGCTGACACTGTTTCTGAGTTCTGGGCATATTATTTTTTCAGAGATAATTTCCTGTAGCGGTGACACACCGAGTCCTATTTCATGTAAAAGCATCAGCAGCAGAGGAAAGCACTGCACAGAGAGAAGACTATGACACGTAACAGGCTTTCCATAGAGGAACAAAAGGGTGGATGTCTTGGGCTGCACTCTTTTCTTGTATACAGACAGTAAACAAGCTGAACACATCTCACCTAAGCATAACATTACAACTACTTGAAGCCCAGCTCAGGCATCTGGAGAAGAGGCAGCAAGGAAGGATGGGAGAGAGTTAATGGGCTGGGCGTCCCCAAAGGTGCAGAGTGGGAATCAAGGGAGGATCCAGGAGGAGCCAAGGCTTCTGGCAGAAGTCTGAGAGGAGAGCAGCAGAAAGGAGCTGCTCTCTGGGTCCTCACAGATGTAGCCAGTGAGAGAGCAGCAGTGCTGCCCCCTGGCGGCGCGCCGAAGGCAGGGCCGCTTCCCCCAGGGCTGGAGAGCTCTGGGGAAAGACAAATCCTGTCACTTTGGATGCCAAGTAAGGGGGCACTGTGTGCCGGTGGTGTACCTATGTTGGCCAAAGCGCTGCCCACTGTGCATTTGCTTCCCACAAGCACAGTTATCCTTCCTCGTGCATCCAGGAAAGACAGTTCTAGAAAAACACAAGCAGTAAAATAAAACACTGCCAGGTCTCGAACCATCCTCACCATTGTTACTATGCCCACTGATGTAGCCGCTGGTTCGAGCTGTTTTATTGCCCGTCCTCCACTTTTTGCCAAGCATCATGTCCTTCATGGACTTGATGTCCCTTCAGGGACTGGTCTCTCCTGACAGCACGTCCAAAGATATCAAATGAAGTCCAGCCATCCTTTGTCCCCATGTTCTCTTGGCAGTCCTTGTACTTTTATTGCTCAGTGTCTGATTATTTGGGACCAGGCCTTATTGCTGCCCCTTCCTCACCTTGGCCCCCAATCCCGACCCCAAGCCCTGCACATCCACTGTGTGAAACCTCCTGTTCCTGTAACCATCCCTGTGCTTTTGTGTGGGGGGTCTAGCTGGGTTCCCCTGGCAATTCGCCAGCTGCCCTTGGGAAAGTTCATGGAGTCGGCTAAGTAGTAGAAAAGCCAAACGTCCAGCTGAGATTGGTTTACTCCCTAGCACCCTTGGGCAGGAGCACAGCCCCACTCCCGGTCCCAGGTAGCCAACGACCACACCTAGGTTCTCCGGACTTGGCAGCTGTAACATGTGGCCTGGGCTTCCCCTTCATTTCCTGCTCCTTTCTGGCTTGCTGTCTGACTTTTCTTTGCGGAATTAAAGCTGCAAATTGACAGGATCCCATAAACACTCTAAAGCCACAAAAAAACACCAAATGCCCACCCAAACATGTGAAACTTCAAAAAATCATCCTTAGAAGATTCCCAAACCCTAAACATTCCTAAACCCCATATATGCCCTGAAAACACCATGAAAGCCCTAAGAAAACCTAAAATGCTGGGGGAAAAAAACACATATAATATTAAAAATACCCTAAAATCCCTAAGGAACTCTGTAACATCACTAAAAACACCATACTGTGCTGAAAAATACCTATACACTCTAAAAAACCACCCCTAAATCCCTTAAACACTCCCTAAAATCTTATAAAACACCCTAAAAACCCCAAACCACCCGAATGCCCCAAACACACCTTAAACGTCCACAAACAACCTAAAAGCCCTAAAAAATCACATGCCACCAAAAAGCCCTAAATGACCGCAAAATTCCAACTCATAGCCACCCTATAGAGGGCTTCTGGAGCTGTCAGTCTTTTATGGGAACAGCTTTATCATTCTCCCAAGGAGAAGTTGGTAGGTTTGAAACCCTGACCTCATATTTAGCAGTCTAATAATTGCTGGACAGTGCCACCAAGGCTCTACTGGTGTAGTGGGTTACACATTGGGCTGCTAACCTCAAGGGAAACGGTTCAAAACCACCACCCACTCCTTGGGAGAAAGAAGAAGCTTTCTTTCTATTCCCCTAGATTTCTCATTGAAGGTGTAAAGTAACCTGTTAAATGCTCGCAGTGGCAGCAGCAATGTCTCATAACCATGGGGAAATGTGGTTCAGAAACTTCAGAAGCAAGCATCCACCAGTAGGTGACTGACCAGCAGTATTGACTTGGGCAAAGAGAAGGTGACATGGAAGGGTAAGGAGAAGAATGCGTGCAGAGGGCAGGTTGGCAGCTGAGCCTAAGTCCAGTAGAAACAACAGTAGAATGGCCTGTTCCTGGAAGGGCCACAGGAGATGGTGCGACTTCATGTAGCCCCCACTTACATGTGTAACAGCAGCAATTGCCTGAACACGTGGTCTCCCCAGGGAGGAGCCTTTGTGTGGTGTTAAGATGCTGTTACTGTCTGTTGTACTGTGGTGGCCTGCATTTGGCTGTAATGGTGGAAATTTTGCAGCCAGTAGTTCAAATGCCTGCTGGGTCACTCACTGCAGGTAGACTTCAGCAGTTTCCAGACAGAGAGACGAGGGAGGAGGACCTGGTCTTCCACTTCTGAAAGAACTGGCCAGTGTGAACCTTGTGAATGGCAGAACACTATACCTGAACATGAGTACCGCAGGCTATAAGGCATGATGGATTGACACAGTGGCTGCAGCAATGTGCTCAAACATAGGATAGTGCTGGCCTGGAAAATAGTTCATCGTCCATTAAAAAAAATCATTATATAGGGGCTCATACAACTTTTGTTGTTGTTTTTCCCTAAGGGAGAGCAGTGTATTGGTACACTGAAAGGTATATAGATCAATGGATTCGAACAGAAAAGCTACACATATATTCACCAGTCAACAGGAAACTAGCCTTCGAAAAAGGACACAGAAATATCCAAAGGGACAAATTCTGCTTGCTCAACAAATGGTGTTGGACAAACTGAGATACCGTATGTAGGAAAATGAAGCAAGCCCCAAACCTTCCCCCATGCACAGAAATTAACTGAAGAGGGGTTAAAACCTGAAAGTAAACCTCCGGGCTATCATAATCAATTTTTCGATGACCTCATCGGTCAGAAATCATTGTAGGAACGCCAAAGCGTTCTTGTGTTCAACGTCTACATACATAGCAGGTGCTCCAGTAAAGGGGAATCTTGGTGGAGCTGGCTCATCCATTCCTGAAGAGAGTAGAGCACCACGTTGGCCCATCACAGAGCTCAGGTGTAGAATCTTCCTCACTGTCATCCTTTATCTCAGCAGTGTCAGTGTTGGATTATGAATTTCCCAAAGAACCAGTATCGCTCAATTCTGTGCACAATGCTGACTCACTCTCGCTGTTATTTCACTGGTCTAAAAACCCATTTAGGTTAAAATGACACTTTTTTGATGCCATGACCTAAAATTTTTAGTGAGAAAATGTTCCTAATGACATTACTTGGGTCTTCCTCTAATCCTGATGCCATGTTCTTTTTCACATAGACCAGCTTCTTGTATAAATTGCTCAGCATACAGATGGAATAAGAACAGTGAAAGGATACAACCCTGATGCACACCTTTTCTGATTTTAAACCATGCAGTATCACCTTGTCCTGTTCACAGTCTCACCTGGTTCTATCTCTTGGCCTTTGTATAAGCTCCATATGAGTACAATGAAGTGTTGTGCAATGCCCATTCTTTTCCATGGTATCCCCGAGATCCACCTCCTTCCACTCGTGCTTTCCAGAACGTGGGGTTGGGACAAAGCCTGGATAGTCTCATGGCAAGACCAGATCAGGAATGGAGCTGAGCCGGGAGCAGCTTTATTTGCTTGCTCCAGGGAAAGTCTGCCAATGTGACTAAGCCTCAGGGGCTTTCTACAAATGATAAAGGTGAATCCCTCTCTCGTTACCCACTGATCATCTCTGAGCCTCTTGCTCTCATATCCCTTGCACAGACCTCTACCATTAGATGGACAATTCGGTAACGTTTGAACACTTTTCTGATGCTGAGCCTGGGGAGCAACTAATAGCTGAGTAAATATTGATTGAAAGATGGTGAGTGGAAGAAAATAGCGTTGCCAGGTCCAGGTTGTGATGGAGATGAAAGTGTTACCAAATCCTGCTGTCCCCATGGTGGGTTTGCCCAGTCCTGAAAGTCTGAGCCAGGAGTTTTAACGTGGCCCCTTTCAAAACATATAGGTGGAATTCTTGGACCATGAGCTGTCCATAAAGTGTGGCTTTACCAAGGAGATGTCCGCCCTGGAACGAAACAACCCAAGAACCTAGATCTTTGTGAAGGTGTTGGTAAGGGATTCCGCGGAAATCATAAACTTGACTGAAAGCAAAGGAAACTTTGCCTTCATGTGTCTGCAGCTGGACGAAGTGGTGCTGGAACACACCCTCCTTTGCGATTCTTCTTGTTCTTTTTATGAGCTGCTCCCTGGCCTGTGCAGTCCCGTAAATCTGGAAACTCTTTGCTGGTGGGGGCAATTGTTATATCCTCCCCCCAGATCCAGATGTCTTGTCCATGGTCAGTGCGCAATCCTTGTTAGCCAGAGGAGTGGGGCATCTAAAGGCAGGCAGGGGTCACATGCTTTTTTTCTACACTTTCTAGAAAGACCAGAGCTAAACATCTTGCAGCCCTTTTCATGGCCTCTTTCTTTTCTATATTTATTTTCCAGGAAAGAGGAGAAGAAACGCGACAGCATCTACTGACAGCAAGTCAAATGCCATCGTGTGTGTTCAGAGGGCAGGCTGGTACTCATTTGCCTAACTCATCAGTCCCATCGTGCCATGTCCATGTTAGATTGTTTAGGGAAACAGATGACATATGTTATGATGCTAAATAAGCTGAAACAGTGCCAGGATGGAGGCAGAAGGGGTTTATTTGTTTGTTTTTAAATGAAGCATGGCTTTCTAGTGACTTATTGTGGTGGGGAAGGGGGGCACCGAGGGCAACAAGACATGGTTGTGACAGTGGTCTGGGAATTGAGACAAATCATTGCTTCTGCAGCAGAGATGAGCTGCCTCTGTCCTGTCAGTTACTTGAAGGGAGACTCTGCATTTGGTCAGACAAGTCTTAGTTGGAGATGGTACCAGCTTTCCTCCTGAGCCTCTGTGGTTCCCTTTGGACTACACAGGCCCGAATCGCTTTTAGCTGAGCAACAGCAAATGGCAACACAGACTTGCCATATTGCTCTTTTGCGTACACTCTTTAAAAATCGTACTAAATATACATGCATCAAAACATTCGTCACTTCCACGCTCTACAAGATTATAACTAAGTGGCATTCTGCATGTTGTTCATATTATCATCCTTACCCATTCCAAAATTATGTCATCACCCTTATGGAAGCTCAGTATCGTCTCAGGGATGGCACTTCCCCTCCAGGCCCTACTGGGTTAGGCTGGGTTGACTAGAGAAATAAATCCAAGGACACTCATATAGGTATAAGAAAGACTCCGCCTCACTTATTTGTCCAATTGACATGGCATTATGTAACAACCATACTTACCTTCCTACCTATCCCTGGAAACAATTGGAAGATGTTTGTCTCTATTCATTTTCCTAGCCTAGATATTTCTTGTAAGTGGAATTAAGCAAAATGTGTCCTTTTTGAAGCTGATTTATTTCACTCAGCATAATGCTTATGAGGTTCATTCCTCTTGTAGCCTGTGTCAAGAGTTCATTTCTCTTTATGGCTGAGTAGTAGTCCATTGTATATACCGTAGGCAACATGTTTGACTTATCCATTCACCTATTGATGGGTATTTAGACCGTTGACACGTTTGCGAGATTGGGAATAATGTTGCAAGGGCCATCTGTGTATTTGCATCTATTTATGCGCTTGCTTTTAATTGCTTATATCCTTCATTTCCTTTTCTTTCCTTGTTAGACTCAGTATGATCCCCTTCTGCCCATCCTCTAGCCTCACAACCTCTGTGTCTGATGTGCCAGGATCTCACCAGGAGCCTTAACACCAAGATTCTGAGCCCTGACTGAGCATTCTGATCATCCAGGGAATTGAATATTCCGGAGCACACAGAAGATGAAGTTATCAAAACTCCTTAGGCATAACCGAACAACTGGAGGGAGTGCTTTATTGGGCTTGGGGGCTGGGGATTATAGTTGTGAAGGACACCAAGAACAATTGTCATTACCTAGACTGTAAAGACTATGGTCGACATCCACGCTGGTGCGTAGCAGCTGGATCTCAGAAGCTCACAAGTGGCCATCTAGGTGGCAAGTATTGTCACCCTCACTCTGGAGGAAAGAGTGGTGAGTGGACCACATGAACATTAGACTTCATGACTCTGAGCACAGAATAACTAGATGATCTCCAACTATCAATTCCAACTTCTTTGAAAGGGATCACATCAAAAGGTCCTAGATAGTGAAGCAAAATTCACAGTCATAAAAGAGACCAGGCTTATTGGCTGGATAGGGACTAACAGAACCTCTGAAATGATGGTCCTTATTCACTAAGTTTGAAAATGAACTCCTACCTGTGGTTCAATATTCAGCCAAATAATAGATTGGTCTATAATGGGAGCAATTACTCAAGTGAGGCACACAAACCTGAAAACAGCAAACCATTTGATCTCAAAAGGGCAGTATTAATCCAAGGCCCAAGTTCAGAAGGGTAGGAAGAGAGGAGGAAGGGAAACAGAAGACATAAGTAGGGAGTGGAATAAGTCATATTATATTGTGGAGATTGCAATAAGTGGCATAAAACACAATGTGTATGAATTGTTGAATAAAAAACTGATGATCTTGGTAAACCTTCACCCAATTCACAATAAAAACTTATGAGAGAGAAAAAAATCCAAGCACCTAGGCTGCATTCCAGGCCAATAAAATCGGACTCAGTGGAGATGGGACAAAGATGTCTTTTGGACAGCTCTCTGGCGATCCCAATGAGCACACAGGCTGATACCCACCATCTGGAAACTATGGGGTAGCTGCTTCTCCGGTAATGCCTCAGGGGAGCGCTTGGGTCCGTCAAAGAATGCGGGATGATGAAGGGGCAAAGGTCATCAAACCTCACCCACAGCTTTACACTGGGGGGCTGCTCTCTGAGGAATGTGGGAAGGGTCCACTTGCATGCTGTCTCTGTGCAGCAGATCCAACAGACTCAACACCTTTCCAAAGCTGGCAAGAAAGTCCGAGAGACTAGATGTGGGCACCACGCTGTGAGTTTCCCAGAAGGCACGACACAGATTGAGAGCAGTCACGGGAACACAGACTCCTCCGGAAATGCTGCCATGCGCAGAACATGCATCTCTAATTTCATTTCACACTGACTCAAGCATTCAGTCCTTTTTACGAAAACCCAGCTTCTCATTACAGTAACCGGTTTAAAATGACAATCTTCTGTTGAGCAAGTCTAAGAAATGACCTTCCTTTATTTTACATGGTATAAAAATTCAGTTTCCTAGGCCGATGGGCTCTAGGGACAGGTGTTTTTATGTACTAGACATGGCTTTCAAAGTTCTTCAATTGCCTAAATTAATAACGACTTTTTTCCTTTGGCTTTTCTAAGGGACACATTAATTTCAATCTTTTTCTAAGGAAGTGAATCTCTAGCTATCTCATTGGGATAACTTTCTGCCTTCAGAGTAGAATTTGAAATAATCTGCAAGGTTACCCCTTCCCCACCCTGCCCCAGCAGCCCAGCCTCTTTCTTCCTTCCAGCCTTCAGCCAACGGGGTTTGGTTGGGAAAGGAGATGCAGAAGGGAGTCTCTGGATTTTTCTATCAAAAGGTTGGCCACAACCCCCAGTAGACCAAATGTAATTCATTATGGCGGGTTTTGGTTTTACTACATTAAGAGATATTCTTAGGGAAATTACAAACAAACAGAAATAGGAAGACTTTATATTTTATTAAGGGATGTACTGCTCAGTCTCATTATATTTTAAAAGACAAAGTATAAAAAAAAATCTGGCTCCATTTAAAATGTCCTGACTAGCAGAACTTAAAATACACAAATCTTAACATGAAAGTCTAGATGAATAAATAAAATAAACAACGAAACAGCTTTCTCAGGAAAAGCCATAATAAAGAGCTCGACTACTTTTTGAGCTGTTTAAGATGCTCGTGTTAAAGGGAAAAGAGTATCATTGTTGACTTTGAAATGTAGAACCATTTGCTTAATTCAGTGATGCTAAAATGGGCAGTTTGGCTGAAGAAAGAAATTGGCTTGTAGCATTTGATGAGCAATTTCTTCTTTTGAATATAGAAATGACCAGGGATGCGGACACGCTTTTTATTCTTTTGAGGACCCTCTAACCAAGAAATCTTTTAAATGATCATTACACAGTGAATGCCTGGAGGCTCTGGAAACTATTTCTTTTGACATTATTATAAGCTCAAAATGATTCACCAATGTAAAAGAAGAAGAGAAAAAGCAATTAAATACTAAGCTGTAAACACTGGAAGCTTTTCTGTGCTGAAAATAATTGAACAGAGTTTTTTCTTTTTTTAAGTAATAGTGTCCAAAGAGATTCAATGATCTTATTGCTTATGGATTTGGAGCTTAACTATATTCCTTATTTTAAATTTGATATTAGAATAGCAAGATTATAGACCATGATACAGTGTGACTTGGAGAAGTATCATTTCATTAAATTATCAAGTTAAGGCTCAAGGAGCCTGGTGGAATGTGTGTGACCATGAGGCCGGCCAGTTGGAATCCGCTAGTGGCTCACAGAGAAAGATGCTGTTCTCAGCTCCTGTAAAGATTTAGAACTTCGGGAACCCACAGGCATAGTTCTGCGTTGTCCTTTCAGGGGTCCTCAAACTTTTAAAACAGGAGGCCAGTTCATTGTCCCTCAAACCCGCTGGAGGGCCGGACGATAGTTTAAAAATAAAACTATGCACAAATGCCTATGCGCACTGCACATACCTAATTTGAAGTTAAAAAAAAACGGGGCACAAACACCCGGCGCGCTGAATAAATGTCCTCTGAGGGCCATGCGGCCCGCAGGCCATAGTTTGAGGACCCCCTAGATTGATATAAGTCAGAATTGACTTGATAGTGTTAGGTTTCTGGGGTGGTTGACCTCAGTTCTTGCTTAGCAACGCTGAAAGAATTCATATGGCAGAAGCAGTTTTGTAAATCCAAGTGAATGTTATGGAAGAAAGTTTCAGGTATCGCAGTCCCCAAAAGTCCCCAGTATCTCCGGAAAGCACGCCGGGCTGCATGGCAGGGGTGGGGAAAGTTTGCAGCTGAATATGGCGGTTTCATGGGAGGAATACCTGAGCAGGAGTGCAGAACCAGCTGAGGAGCCACGGCAGGAACCCCCAAGGGCCTCACCCTCCACTTGCAGAGCACGTGAACAAGGGAGGGCGACAAGGAGCCCAGGCCTACTTCTATCACCTCCCAACACCACTGGAGGACATTGGTCGATCATATTGGTTGATTTCGGTGCACTTTTGTGAAGTCCTATTCTGTATGACCTGGTGGACCTTCCACCTGGGTCTACATGACTTGGGTCAGAGCATGCTCAGTTCTGAATTTTGCCATAGGTGTCTAATGAGTGTGCCTGATGTATTTCCAACCCCTTTGTTGTGGCCCGGACAGCTCATTTTCGTTTAGTGCTGGCATTTGGGAAGACAAGCCCTAATCTAGCAACCTGTCAAGAGCAGTAAGTGAATGGAATTACAACTCAACTCATAGCCATAAATTCAATTCGGACTCATAGCGACCCGAGAGGACAGGGCAGAATTTCCCCCTCAGGATTTCTGGGGCTGGAATTCTTTACAGGAATAAAAGTCTCTTTTTTCTCCCTCCCAATGGCTCCAAAGGACTGACCTTGCAAGGAGATGTCCAGCGGGTGCCAGCAGGCTCCTTCATTGAAAATCTCTGTTAGTTTCTGAAGCGGGAGGGAAATTTTGAGGAGGCCGTCTGCGGCAGAGTTAACTCCCCATTAAAGCCAATGAGCTTTTCCACATCTCTCAAAAAACAAACAAAAAAACCTAAAGTGACTACTTCAGATTAATATGCTGTAGGTAGAACCAGCTCCCACTCACCAAACCAATCAACCAACCAACCAAACAAACAAACAAAAAAACCCCCAAATCCTGTTGCCTTCAAGTCAGTTCTGACTCATGCTCACCCCTTGTGGTACAGAGTACAATTGTTGCATGAGGTTGGCTAGGCTGTACCCTTTATGAAAGCAGATGACTCCTTCCTTTTGTGGTACAGCTAGGTGGTTTGAACTGATAACCTTTATATAAGCAGCCCTATCCAGCGATCTATGTCAACTAAAGTGTCAAAGCATGTAAAGACTGATCCACAACCCCCACTTCTCTCTTCCTCTTCTGTGATGACCTGGAATCCACCTTTTGATCTGGTGGCACCATATTTGTGAAGCAGCCCGAATCACTGACGGACGGTGTGCAGGACAAACACCCTGTAGAATTGCCCTTCCAGTGTCAGAATTTGCATGAACAAGAATAAACTTCTAGATTTTAAGCCACTGAGGTTCCAGGGGTAGCTTCTTTCTGCAGAACAGACTAGGCTACCCTGCCTGATCATCTCTTCACAGGGTTTTTGTGGAGAGCTACTGGAGCAGCTCGATCCAGGGGAGCTGCCAAAGCAGATACCTACACTTTATCTGGGATTGTAGGTTGTAGTACCAAAGTTTTTATTTGCCCGGGAGGCACTGAGTACATTTTTTTTCTTCTGAAAACAGGACAATATGTACGTAAGTTTGGAGACATATGTAGCTGGAGCTGAAAGTCCTCTTACCTTGCAGTTTTCTTTGGTAGAGATAGACTTGTTCTTAATGAAACCCATGACAGTCAGTGTCACAAATGACTTCTGAGGAGAGGCCAAACAGCTAAGTCAAGGCCAGCCTACCATTCTCTTAAATGCTGTCTCATGCTCTCATCTGCTCTGACGTGTCTGCTCAGGGGCATGTGGCAGCCACTGGGCGGGCCTTACCATTGGCACTGAAAATCATTGTAGGGGATATTAGAGGATTTACGTCAAGAAGACCTGACTTCCTGGCCATTGCTCGGGGGCCACAGTTCCCAAGACAATCAGTGTCAAGGGCAAAACAAAATAAAACATGACGAGGGCTCTGGGGCTGGGTTGAGCTGGATATGTAACCAAAGCCCCTTTCTACCAGAATCTTCCCAAGAGGAGATTGCTCTTTTCCATAGCTAAACAATTTTGTTTAACACACGTTCTGCTGAGGAACCTTCTGGGAAGCAGAAGAAAATAAATCTGCCTTTCTTTGAATTAAGCTGGGTTGGGTCCAAGCCCTGTGTAGTGTCTATTCTTCTCATAACATCTAAAGGAGTCTGATTTCACCATTCTTAGCTATTAAAAAAAAAGTTCCAGGCACAATAATTCAATTTAAAATTACACACCAGGAGTAGTTCATATTTAATACACTTTATACAGGTATTACAGGTACAAGGGACGTACTTGTTAACTGCCAGGTTGCTGGCTTGAACCAACCAGCTACTCCACAGGAGGTACTGTGTTTCTGTGAAGATATACAGCTTGGAAGCCCACTGGGAGAGCTCTCCTCTGGCTTGAGTCTGAAGGTGCTTGACAGCAGTAGCCTTTTGTTTTTATAGAGGTATAAAGCTTTCTTTCTTTTTTTTTTTTTGGTATAAAGCTTTTTAGAACAACAAAAACAATTCCTTTTGGAAGTAAGCCAGAGCTAAAACCACAAGTTACATGCTTTACTTTTTTTCTGTCCTGCTGCTGGCAGCCACCCTTTCATCGATTGTGCACACCAGCATGGTGGTGAAGTGGTGAACTCTGCGCTCTCACTCCCCTGGCTTCACCCTCGGTCTCCTCACTCATCGTGTGGCTTCACCCAACGCACGGAGCCTCCTGCAGGCTCCTCACCCTGTGTGTGTAAAAGTGCGAAGGAGACAGACTTCCTCAGAGCTGTGCTTTAGAGAGAATCCTCCTCACATACTCAGCACCGCCTTGAATAGGGCAGCACTGCATACATGACAGCTACTTGATGATTGTTGATGGTGGTGGTGGTGTGTTTGTACGGATAAAAAAAGAGCCCTGAATGGTTATGTAACAAGTAAGGGAATAAATAGATCTTCCTTCATCCACCTTCATCTTTCATTGTTCTATCACTCTCTGATTGCAATATTAGAGGCTAAAATGGGCAGAATTCCCACCTCTGAACAAAGTTTGTGCACATGGGTGTGCATGCTTGTGTGTCCATGTGAGTGGGCCTGTACAATGTGTGTGCACGTGTGTGTGCACATGTGCACTGGAGCCTGGCAGCAGCAGGGGAGGCGCCTGTCTCTGTTCAGCAGTATCTGACGGCTGCTGCAGGGGTAATGAGAAGTGATTGATGATCTGTTCAGGGAGCTCCTGGGGTGGACTCAGGGAAGGAGCAGCAAAGAAGACATACTCATCTCCCCCGTATTTAGATGAGGTGACGGAGGTGGGTGGTAGAGGAGCAGCTACTCAGTAATGAGATAACAGGGGAAAGGCCTTGGATGAGGTGCCAGACAGCCCTGCTTTCCCAGAGAGGGTGGGGACTGGGAATGAGGCTGCATCCTGCCTAATCAGTTACAGTTGCTCTGTCACTCTGGAGAGGGAGGCAGATGAGGCAGGGAGCCTCCGGAATCTCTCATCTCCAGTCCTTCTAGGTGGGTGTGGGAGCGTGTGAGGACGGCCACACTGGAGGGTCAGGGTTGATCGCCTTGCAGTGTGGAGCCCGGCCTGGACCTGCGTTGTGAAGGGTGACTAAGGAGCTCTGGGGGCAGGGTTCTGGGTGGCGGCTTTGTCTACTAAGACCCACAGCCGCGCCCTGTGTTGCAATGTTGGCATGCAATATGCAAAGACTTGAGACAACGTGAAATGGACCATCCACTTCACTTGGAAAGACAGGAGGGCTGAAAATCAGATTGGGAGATCTGATCTCATTTGCTGCACAGTTGTGAGAGGAGATATTCCTGGCTTCTCTCATGTTGGGAACCGGACATAATCAGCCTGACAAAACCAAGGCCATATTGCCTGCCCAGCAGGGCTAAAGCCACGTCACCTCAACCTTATCTTACCCTGACACACACCAGATGGCCCACCCTTGTCTGCTCCAGCACCGGACATTCCAACTGCAGACTTGCGGCCGCCTGCCCTGTGTGCTCTACACCCCCGCCCTTCCTTTTTTTTTTATCTCCCCTTTGAACTCCCTTGTTTGTCTCACCCTTTATAGAGAGGCTAGTGTAGCAATAAACTCAGACCTTGACAAGAATCTGCTTGGTCTCGCTCCTCTCTCTCGCCCGTTTCTCTTTCAGGCTGGGTCCTCCTTGGAACCCCTCGAATAACTGAGTCCCTCTGGCATGAAGGAGGTGATACGAATGCATTGATAGCCTAGTATCTGTCAGCTGGGAGCCACAACATAGTGAGAGCCCTTATTAATCATCTGGAGATTAGCTGAGGGGTGGGAGAAGCCAGGCATGAGGCTTTCCAGGGCTGCTCAGCCTGCACAGGAGTCCTTTCCTGGGTTGGACAGAGGTGCTGCCATCTGAAAGCTCAGATAGAGCAGTTGGAAAATTAACTGACCTGGTACAAGATCTATTTACATATATCAAAAGATCCTGGGTAATAACATCTCATGTTTGTGCAGCATGCCACATTTGTCAAAGGGCTTTCTCATTTACTGTCTTACTTGGTCCTCAAACTAAGAGGCCTTTGGGCAGCTATTGATGTTTAATTTTGGACGTGGTAACAGCTATGGGTATAGTACTGGGCTTGGAATCAGGCTGTGCAACCCACAGCAGGTCACTTAGCTGCTCTGGATTGGCTTTCTTCCTCTATGAAGGTCAGCGCTTGGACTAGACCATTTTCCCAGTGGCAGCTCTGCTGACATTTTGGTCAACATCATTTTTGTGGGGCTGTGTTGTTCCCTGCACCCGGATGCTAAGCGAGCATCCCTGGTCTCAGCCCACTAGATGGCAGTGGGGCTCCCTTCTTCAGAATGTCTCCAGGCATGGCAAATGTCCCCAGCAGAGCATGCTGCTGGGCTGGCGCACAGCAGGATGATGCACTCAATGAGTTGGATTTTAAGTTTTCAGGTACTTTACATGTCTGCACAGGGAGACTACATCAACAATTACCCAGCAGTCAATGGGTCATCACTGACCCTCTCTATAATTCCAACTGAGATCATGAAGCACCGACTGAGTTTCTGAGCTTAGCACCCTGCATGGCACAAGTTGTTTAGCACTCAGCTACAAACTAAAAGGTTGGCAGTTCAAACCTATCCAGAGGCCTCTTAAACAAAATCCTGGTGGTCTGCTTCAGAAGAGTTGGAGCCATGAACACCCCATGGAGTGAAGAGATATAAACATGAATGTGGATGTGACTCTAGGTATAGCTACAACCGGTAACCATGGAATCAACTACAGCATGGAATCAACTTCAACTCCTGGCCTCCTTGTGTGTCCAAGAAGAACTGTGCTCCCCAGGGTCTTGAAAGGCTGCTTGGTCTGAAGTAGATTTGCAGGCCCTTCTTTCTACGTGCCGCTGGGTGGCCTCAACCTTCCAAGCATGCTATTAAAAGCCAATCCGTCACCTGTGTGCATCACTGAAGACACACGGACACAGGGAGCAATGCCCTGGCTGGGGCACTGGAACAGCGCTGGCATGCAGTGAGTGCTGCCCAGTTAGCGAACAGGTCTTCCCTTGGTACTTTCTCAGGTCTGTGTGAAGCTTTCTAAGCATCCAGAGTTCTCGGCCTGATTCTGCTGCCAACTTGCAGTGTGACTTCGAGCTAGTCTCTTGCCCTCTCTGGGCTTGATAACAAAAGCAGGGCAGGCCAGACACAAATATCGTGTGGCTAGCAGGGGAAAGCAGTTGAGGACACAATTGCAGATGGAGTTCATCCTTTGGACTCATCGCCCCTCCTCCCTAACACACACCCCCCCCCCCCCCCACTACACACACACACCTTTTCAACTGCACCAGATGGGTTTTAACTTTCCGGCACCAGAAAAGCAGACCTTGAGTTTTTTCCTTTATGGAATGTAGGCCACCCCTGCTTATGTGTCACATTCAGTCCTCGTTCTTCTCCCTACTCTTGTCCCTCCTCCAGTCTTCAACAAGTGACTGCAGGGAGGTTTCCCAGCAGGGCTGTGCTCAAAGATTCATAATGCTGGGTTTTCCTTTAGTTCTCCACAGTCTGGGGCTTGGAACAATCCAGGCATTACCTTATCAACTGCTCATTTTAGGTGGGAAGGACGGGGGCACTGGAAACACCGTATGGGCTCAATCCTTCTCCGCACGCATGTGAGGGGTTTCCAGGAGTTCGAATTTCAACTTAAGTGATTTATTTTTTGTTGTTTAATCGCATGCCTGTCATCTGCTGGACATTTCTTCTACAGTGTTTTGTTGTTGTTAACCCCATTTCTAAGATCAGAGATAGAAGGGTCAGGCACAATAGGCAGTTAAATTGACTCAATCTGGGGTGTGAACCTGCTTCTGTCTGGTTCCTCATAGCCCTCAGTCATTTTAATGGAGGTGTTGTGAAGGGTGTGGGTTCAGCAGCCACACACTGCCTCATCTCGCCTCCTCGTTGATAGGCTGTGTAGCCTTACATGAGTTGTTTAATCTCCTACCAAGCTTGTGAGAGCACTACTTTTATTAGCTTCATTTTACCAAGGCTGTGAGAGGTCAGGGGAGCGAAGGCTTACAGATTGCCTGGCATATAATATGCTAATGATAGTCAAGATATATAACTAAGCATGTCTCTGTTCTAGGTTCTGTCAGTACCTGGTGTGGCCACAAAGGAGAAACCTGGTTTCCTGCTATTTTGAGCATCTAGTGTGAATGGCAGGAGATAAGTCACATGCTAATGAACCCTTGTGGTGTATTGGTTAAGCACCCTGGGGCCCGGCTATCAAAAGATATAGTGTCCAGGGTCTTAAAGACTGGAAGATAAACAAGGGGCCATCTAGCTAAGAAACAACAAAGCCCACATGGAAAAAGCACACCAGCCTACCCCAACATGATCGCTGAAGACAAAGCGGGTGCATAAGCAAATGTGGGCATGTTTTCTTGATGTGCACTCACCCTTTACATAAAACTCTCTCTTATACATACGCGTTTCTGTGGATTTGTTTCGCTAAGGCACCCAGACTAACATAAGCAGCATGGAACGCATTTAAGAAGCCTAGACAAGGGCAGGGCAGGATATTTGGAGGGACTGGATCCAGAATTAGAGAGGAAGGGGTGCTGGAGGTGAAACGGGCTGCTAGCTCCCTGTCCCAAGGAGGACAATGAGACTGCTGGCTCCCATGAAGATTTACAGTCTTGAAAACTCCATATAGGGTCACTGTGGTTGGAATCCACTGGACGGCAGTGGCCTTTTGGGATTGAAGGTGGAAGCCACCAATGACTTCCTGCCATTGAGCCAAGGAGCCTCCGGAGAGTGTGTGAACTTCTGGAATACAGCGAACAACCTCTGCACATCTGCTTTTCGTGCTGCCCAAGTCATGCATTGACATTTTTCCAAAAGTGAACCATCACAGCTGCTCTCTCAGGAAGCTGAGGGCTGAGCCCGCTGGTTCCACTCCGTCAGCATTTCTGGTCCGGGTACCTGCCCTCTGCCCCGGCACAGGCAATGGGCTTTTGGAAGCAGTGCTCCCTGGGTAGTGGGTGTGATTTGGCTCCTCTGGCCTAACATGATGAATGCTGAGAGGGGGTGGATACTAGGGGGTTAAGCTCCCTGACCTTTCCCTAGCCCAGGGGAAAACTTACTATTTAAAGTAAGTTTTAGACAGAATCTTTAGAAAGATAAATTGTTTACTTAATGTACACAATTACTCCCCAACACATCTGTTTTGTGTCTGCTCAACTCAACCTCATAGGCTATGGATGACCTTGAGCAAGTTTTTAAAGTCACAATGGGTTTCTACCAGGATTGAGAGTTCAGCTCTCTCAACTCTCCAACTGGTTATTAGCACCATAGTCTCATTTCTATTTATGGATTTACTTTGTTTGAGGGAAAAAAGACTCCCAATTCAACTATATTTTATTAGGAACTCCTTTGCTATGTTTTACACAAGAAAAAGGCACAAACCGCTGTTCTGGATGAAGGAGGGCATCCGCATGAGGCCCCAATGGTGTCGGAAGGACCCACAGCCACAGTTACTTAAATAAAATGACACCCATTCTGTCCTGCTGACTCTGACTCATAGTGACTCTGTGTAGGGATCCTGAAGTTGCTACCTTTACAGGAAGCAATAACCTCATCTTTCTCCTGTGGAATGACTAGTGGCTTTGAACCAGCGACCTTGCTGTTAATAGTCCAACACTATCCAGCATCACCACCCGAGCTCCTGAAAGCTTAAATGAGACATGGAAAACAAACACCTTTGTCACAAAACTGTCCCTGAAGACGGATCAATTCATGGAGTTGCGGGAGGGCCTGTGAGAGCATGAGCGGGACCTTCATTGGGATGTGCACATGACCGTATATCGCTGAGTCTGGCCCGGGGAGTGGACGCAAGCACACTGCCTGATGGACAAGCTTTCTACTGCCAGTCAGCAGTAGGAAAGAACTCAATGGTGGCTGAATGTGTGGCCCCTCAAAATGGATTCAGGGTCTCCACATAGACTCTCACTGTGAGCCACAGCCTATTGCTCAAAATTTAAGCTCAAATATGACTTAAATGCCTAACATTCTGTTTCCTTAAACTAGAGTACTGCCAGGATCAACTAGAGGCCTGGATGACCTATCAGGTCTGAACAACGATCTCAAATCACTTCACATGATCCATTCCACCAGTCATGTCACCAGTCACGCCTCCTCACTTACCCATTCCAGAGACTGTGCCTGTATAACCTATCGACTAACACATTCCCACATGTCGTGCTTATGAAACCAACCATCATGCTGGAATAAGGACCAATCACGATGTAAGGGGCAGGGTCAATGGGAAAGCAAGATAGGGGCTGAGGGGAGCCAAGAGGGTCCCGTCACTCAATCCCTAAACCTGATCTAATGTCACTAGACTGGGGTCTTCCTCACATCTCAAGGGCACCCGATTCATGATTGAAGTGAATTGTGTTTATTCAATCTTTGTTCTGCTTACCGTCCTGCTATGCTGCCTCCTCTTCTTGCTTTATGTTGTGGTGACAAATGGCTTGAGAGGGATTTGACATAGGGAGAAAGCCCACCCACATCAACTGTCACCAGAAGCAGACACTAAGTTCATTTCTCTCACCTCACAGAACTATGCACACCAGACACTGGTAGAGCTGCCCGGAAGGGGAACCCTTAGTGCAGTGGTTCTCACCCTGTGGGTTGCGACCCCTTTGGGAGTCATATGACCCTTTCACAGGGCTCGTCCAATTCATAACTGTAGCAAAATTACAGTGATGAAGTAGCAAGAAAATCATTTAATGGTCGGGGGGTCACCACAACAAAAGGACCTGTATTAGGAAGGTTGAGAACCACTGCCTGAGTGTGCTTAGGACTTTGCTGCCCTCAGGGTCACCAGACATTCCTGAAGGCAGAGTCACTGCAGGAAGCCCTTCTGGGAAATGCCCTGAAGCCAGGTCTCAACCAACTCCATCCACCCTCACCCTCCTAGATCCTAATCATAGGCTGCATGGAAATGCTCCCTGCCACTTCAAAGACTGTAAGTCCATGGGAGCAGAAAGCCTTCTCTTTCTCCCTTGGAGTGGTGGCTGGTGAGTTCAAACTGCTCACCTTCTGGGTAACATAACCCACAGACCAGCTCCCCCTGAGCTCAGTTTGGTTTGCCACACAGCACACATTGTTGGGAACCTTCTGAAGTAGCTGTGCCATGTGCAGGTTGGGGGATTTCGCACAAGATGCAGAATTCCACCCTCTCTTGGAAAAAATAATTTTTGCAATAGCCTTGTATTCTCTTCTGGATCTGAGTAGCAGCTACTCTCATGCAGTGCTAGCACATACATGCTAGGTCTTACGCCGAGTCTGCTCCATGCTTTCCTGTGTCCTATGTGGCGCTGTAGGCACCCAAGGCATGGACTCTGCAGCCTGGGTTCAAATCTCTCCTTTCCACTTCCTCACTGTGTGGTCATAGGCTCATGACTTTATCATCCTGTGCCACTGATTTTTCATCTGTAAAATGAGGCAAGAATAGAGTCCACATATAGGCTTGTTAAGTGAAATAATTGAATTATTATATACAAAAAGCTTAGAACATTGCTCGGCATCTTGCAAATACTGTTAGGTAGCTTAGCATAGGGACTGGGTCATCCATTACATATGCTCAGGTTCAAACTTCCGGCCAGGAAGGGGTGGTACACCTAGGTGGGTGTTACACCTGGATTGGCCCATCTGGGCCAGGTGAATTCAATCTAGCCAATGGGGTTGACCAGGACCATCAACCATGCCTCCCTATGGAGGAATTGAAAAGGCAGGATCTTGATCTCTCCGATGTCTCCCTTCACCCACTTTTCTGTTGTCCGTCCCCCAGGGAGGAGGTCACATGTAGATACTTGTAATCGGTTTCCTCTTTCCAATCCACCCTCCCTCTACCCTCCCACTATCACCACTCACAAATTATCAAGGTTTCTTGAGGGATGGGGGAGCGGGGAGGAAGGGGTAAAAATGAGGACTTGATTGATGCCAGGGGCTTAAGTGGAGGCAAATGTTTTGAGAATAATGAGGGCAGTGAGTGTACAATGTGCTTTACACAATTGATGTATGTATGGATTGTGATAAGAATTGTATGAGCCCCTAATAAAACGATTTTTTAAAAAAAAAGGCAGGATCCTGGAGCCCACGTAGTGACTTTCTCTCCAGCAGCTTCTAGGCAAGCTGTGCAGGGGTGAGGGGCCCTGAGGTGCCTGTGTAAACCTGAAACTTCTTCTCTCAAAAAACTCCCTTGGATCACAATCCAAGCTGCGGAGTGAATTCTTTCTCACGCGAAGCCAAGGACTGAGGTATATTTCTCCCACGAGAGATCTAACAATAGTATCTCTTATTATATCATTAGGAGCCCTGGTGGTGTAGTGGACTATGCATTAACCTGCTAATCGCAAGGTCAGGGGTTTGAACTGACTAGCCCGTCCGTGGGAGAAATATGAGGTTGTCTATTTCTGTAAGGCAATGGTTCTCAACCTTAGGAATGCCGCCACCCTTTAATACAGTTCATGTTGTGGTCACCTGCAACCATAAAATTACTTTCATTGCTACTTTATAACTGTAATTTTGCTATCGTTATGAATTGGATGACCCCTGTTAAAGGGTTATTTGATCCCCAAAGGGGTCGCGACCCACAGGTTGCGACCCCTGCTGTAAGGATTTAAAGCCTCAAAACCCCAAAGGGGCAGATCTTTGTCCTATTGGGAGTCAATAAAATGGTAGTTAGGTTTTTTTCTGCATCAGTATCAGATTCTGGTGGCAATCTCAGTCATCCTGCATTGTGGTCTGGTTTGAACTCCGGAAATGACTGCCCTGGTTTGAGGTGAGGGCCACGGTGCTTCAGTGGTAGACCTCTCATCGACTTTCACCGGGAAGACCCGGGTTTGATTTGCAGCCAATGTGCCCCAGACTGTCAGTGAAGGTTTGTGTGTTGCTATGACACTGAGCAGGCTTCAGTGGTGTTTCCAGACTGAAACAGAATAATGAAGAAAGACCTGATCATCCCCATCCACACATTGACCTATGGCCCACCACTGTTGGCTTCCTCTCCCAGTCCTGGTGGTAGCACAGATAGGCACAGTTTGCTCCACTGCCCATGAGGTGCCCATGAGAGGCTGACGCGACAACCACAGTCAAGATCAACAGCTTAAACTCCATTCTGGGTCTATGAAAACAAGAACAACCTTCTGAATTGAGGTCGCATTGCTATTTGGGACTGGGAGGATGCCTTTGTGATATGGATTGCACTCTGGATCCCAAGGGGGACTTTTAAACACAGCCACATAGCAGCTCCGGAAATTGCCATAGTGAGAAGGCAGGTTTAAAAAAAAAAAAAAAAAAGCTTTTACTGGCTTGCTCAAAGGAGGCTGCGGGTAGATTGGGGGGTGGAAAACTCCTCTGGAAATGGAAAATTTTTTTATCCTTACATATGCATCATTTCTTCTGGTCCTGAAAGAAAACACAAAGCAGACCAGAGGAGGAAACGGAGACTGGCAGTCATCTTGTTGGTATTCCCACAGCACCCCCTCCTTAAGCGCTTGCTGCCATCTCATCCAACTCCACTCAGTGTATTTTCACCCGGCAATGATGCAGAAATGTCTGCGTACTCCAGTTTTATTGTAGTCGGGCAGCGTTTATGGCTTTGACGTTCAACTGAGCATGGCAGGACGTCTAGAAGCAATTATAACCAGCACCTGCTCTGTCTGTGCGATGGGCAGGCAGTGACGGATTCCCAGCCTCCGGAACACTAGTGTTCCCTCCCAGCTCAGGATAATGACGGTGACACTCGGCCCCCTTGTTGTCTGGGGAGCTCAAGGAGCTCTCCTCTGAAACCTCAACTTATGGGCATTTCTTTGAGTGAAGACATCAAATTAGTGACTCGAAAGGAAGGCATAGGAGATGATTATTGGCCACAAGACAAGCCTCAACCGCCTCCAGAGAGCATGTCTCCTAAGTGCAAAGTGTGGAGAGGGAGGAAACAATTGATCACAAATGGAATAGACTCTGAGTCTCACCACACAATGTGTGTGTGTGGTCACTGAGGCGGCAACATTATGACTGGGGGACGGATACGGTTTGTGCAGCCGTGATTGCCATCCAGAATGTGGCATGCTATTGTGAAAAATGATTTTTTATTCTGAGCAAATCTCTGCTTCCACTTGCTTTAATGCTTCGCCGGAGAGCAGGGGACTCTGGGAGGGGTGGGGGGCGCACAGGGCTGGGCTGACCTCAGGAACTCATGTGTAAAGGGCTTTTTCTCACTTGGAAGCAGGCTGTTCTTTCTGGTAAAGCTTGTTTGTGAACCTTGCCACATCTGCGTCCGAAGAGGGAACTGAAGGTGACAAATGCCACGAGGAGCCCCGGGCACATCTTGTTTCATTTGAATCCCAGTTTTACCTTTCCTCCTTTCTGGGTTCTGAAGCATCAGATGGGTGCCAAACGCTTCCACGGACAACTAAAGCTGAACAAGGTGGAGGCAGATGAAGAGCAACGGGAGGTTGGTGTTTGGGAGACTGAATACTTGGGCTTCCTAGGCCAGTCCAGTTGGTGGTTAGAGCCCTGTTTCAGATTCCACTGTAATCTCCTAGTGTCCAAGGACCAAGTGGCTCCTAAGTCCAGAATTTCTGTTACATGTGTCACCAAGGAGGAGTTGGGCTAAAATGCATTGAAGAATAAAGCAGGAGCTTGGCTTATGAATCCACTCTCTGATTCTGAAATTTCAAAGGCTCCGTGCACAGACATTTCAACACTGAAAGCACAGCAGGGAAAACCAAAGACTTGGGCTTCCTCCTTGTCCCTCTTTTCGGGCTTTTACGGTTTTCCAAGGCGCCTCCCTGAGCCGAGTGTTGTATAGGTCAGGTTTAAAGATGTCCTAGTTCCGAGGGACTTGCTGTTCTGCTTTCTTTTTCAGGGAGACCTGGTTTCTTGTCTTGTGGCCAAACACAGAGCACAGATGTCTGTGGGCCTCCTCCCTTTCCCCTGACCTTTGCTCTCTTCTCTGGATACACTACTGACCTGTTCTCCCTTACAAGATCTGAACTGCTCACAAACTTCGATGAATTCTCATCCTAGCAAGAAGCATCTGAGCATCTTATTAGAGCCTGTATGAGTTCTGTTCTGGATGCCTATTTGTGCAACTTCAGGGTCTGGCATGGAAACATTCCATGTCCACAGACCTGCACAGATAATATAAACTCCAACAGTAGTTTAAGGTTTAAGGTGGTAACAGGGAACGCTGGGGCCTGTGGCTCCTGGTGAACCTCACAGGCTGTCTAAAGGGGCTACTTCCATCTCAATGTAACCATACAGGAATGTAGACCTGTTAGGTAGCAAGACAAGGGGTTGTTCCTCTCCATGCTTAGGGGGCCCCCTACAGGAGGTTGGAAGCCAATGCAGGCTAAAGGGCATGCACCAATTCAAGGCCAAGCCAGGAGAGCTTAATTGACGCCTCACAGCTGAAAGCCCTTAAAAGGCTGGAACCTTCCCTTCAGCTGCTTCTCTGCCTTCCACTCAGCAGGGCTGGGTGTGCAGTGTCATGAGGGTGCCCGTGTTCAGTTTACTGTAACGCCGGAACCTTCTTCTCTCCTGTATATAAACCCACTCGGATCACCAACCAGGCTTTGGTGTGAATTTCTTTCTAGTGTGTAGCCAAGGACCGAGACATTTCCCACCCGAGAAACCTACAGACCCAGACTTACAATAAACCCATATGTGTGTGTGTGTGTGTGTGTGTGTGTGTGTGATATACACACACACACACACATATATGGCAAGAGGTGAACAGGTCTAGCCAGCAATGGTGAAGAGGGCCCTGGGATTGAGATTGAGAATGATTCTGAAGTAGAATCCATAACCCTTAGAAATGTATTGGCCTGCTATACCAATCCAATTACCCTCAACCTTCTTCAAAGAATTGGAAAAACTGACCACCAACTTCATATGGAGAGGGAAGAAACCCAGAATTAGCAGAGAACTCCTCAAGAAGAAGGACACAATTGGAGGACTCGCCCTACCTGATTTCCATGCCTACTACACAGCTACAGTGGTCAAAACAGCATGGTACTGGCACAATGATAGACACTCAGACCAGTGGAAAAGAATAGAAAGCCCAGGAGTAAAATCATCAGCATATAGACAACTGATCTTCGACAAGGGTCCCAAAAATGTCAAGTGGGAAGCAGATGCCCTCTTTAATAAGTGGTGCTGGAAACAATGGATATCCACATGTAGAAAGTTGAAATAAGACGTCTACCTCACCCCATGCACAAGAATACACTCAAGGTGGATCACAGATCTAGAAGTCAAACCCCAAACCATCAGGACCATTAAGGAGGGAATCGGGACTAATCTCAGAGTACTGGCCCAGGGAGCACATAGGCTCACTGCAACAGGGAAGGGGACACACACAGGTGAATTGGAAATCGACAAATGGGATCTAATAAGAATAAAATGCATGTGCACCTCGAAAGACTTTGCCAAGAGGGTGACAAGGCAACCCACAGACTGGGAGAAGATTTTTAGTAATGACACATCAGACAAAGGGCTCATTACTAAAATCTACAACACCATCGTGACCTGCAAAAAGAGGAAAACAGTTAACCCCCTAAGGAAGTGGGCAAAAGAAATGAGAAGAACTTTCACTAGAGAGGAGATCAATATGGCCAATAAACATATGAGAAAGTGCTCGAAGTCCCTTGCCATAGGAGAAATGCAAATCAAAACAACCATGAGATACCACCTAACACCCCTGAGGCTAGCCCAGATCAGTAAATCAGAGAGCAACAAGTGTTGGAGGGGCTGTGGTGAAGTAGGAACCCTCCTCCACTGCTGGTGGTCGTGTACATTTGTACAGCCACTGTGGAAAGCAATCTGGCGATACCTAAAGAAAATGGAAATTGATCTACCTCATGACCCAGCCATCCCTCTACTGGGCATATACCCGGTTGAAGCAGCAAATAAAACACGACCAGTCATATGCGCTCCAATGTTTATTGCGGCACAATTCACAATGGCAAAGACTTTGAAACAGCCTAAGTTTCCATCGACAGACGAGTGGATTAGCAAACTTTGGCACATACACACAATGGAGTATTATGCAGCACTGAAAAGCACCGATGAGCACATGAAACACGTTATTTCATGGGAAGAGCTGGAAGGAATTATGTTAAGCGAGGTAAGCCAGACCCAAAGGGACAGGTACAACATGAGTCCCCTGAGGTAAGTACAATCAGCATGACAGAAATAGAAGAATAAACATCCATCCCACAATAAACGGGAGGAAGCATAGATAGTTGGAGGGAGGACAGGCCACACCTAGGGAGGTACATAAGAGTCCAGCATAAAGAAGGGGTAGTGGGGTAGGGAGAGGGAGAACCGGGAGGGGGAGAATCCGAATGGATGGTATGGGGGGGGGCAGGGTACTAACCCACCCGGGGGAGAGTATCGGTTATGTCCCCACAGATTTGGAACATGCATACGGACCCCAACACGACACACCAAACAAGGAGGACAACGCAAAGTACAGAGGTCTACACAAAGAGGCTGGACGACAAGCCGGCCCAAACCAGAATTAGGCCGACCCCCACACTCGAAGGGAATACCACAGAAAACAAAAATAGATTGTCTGGAGTGGGAAAGGAACTGACCCACCACACCACATCCAGAAGGAAGCTGAAACAAAAGAAGGAGAAAGGACATAGTGGAGTACACCTGGGTCCACCAAGCCCAAAGTCGATAGACCAGCTAGAAGAGCCCATCATACAGAGAGGACCATTCAGCTGACCACACTACGAGATATAACATCCTGCACCAACACATGGCCCTACACGGGACAGCACCTGAGACACAATGGGGGATGGGCAACTGAGCTGACCCCGCCACACTGAGGCAAACACTGGGGACATGCAATGGAGCAGCGGAGGAAGCAGAGCAAAGGGAGCCCGAGGGAGTAGAAAGGATGGTCTTCTGGGCCAGGACGTGGCGCCTCACAAGCTACACCTAGAAAACACTCCTAAAGGCCAATGAAAGGACCTTGAACTACTAGCAATTTTTTCTTTTAATATTTGCTATCTTTTTGTTTAGTCTTTTAAAATTTGTTTTGTTTTTTTACCCAGTAAATTTTGTATGTTAGTGGCTTTTCTGCTTATCAGCGTGTCGATGTTGCTTCTGTCAAAGCCATGTTCTTATGGGCCACTTGGGCGCAGTCAAAGTCATATCCATTTGTATGCACGTATTACTATGTCAGCAGGTCCACCTAGACAAGATAGGCTGGACAAATAATGAGAGAAGAAAACAACAGGACCAACGGTCCTGGAGGGACATGAGAGCGTGGGAGGTAGGGGAAGGGAGGAGGTGTCGCCCAACACAGGGACAAGGGAACAGCGAATGGTTCAAAACCAGAGGAGGGAGGGGAGGGGAGGACTGGAAGGGAGTGACCAAGAGCAAGGTAACTGAGAGGAACTACTGAATCCAGAATGAAGGCTAAACATGGTAATGGGTCGGGAGGAAAGCGAAAGGAAATAGAGGAAAGGAGTAGGAGGCAAAGTGCATACAGAGAAGCCTAAATACAGACATGTACATATGTAAACATATTTATGATTATGGGGGCAATAGATTTATATGCATATATTTATAGGTTCAGTAGTAGGGTAGCAGATGGACATTGGGCCTCCTCATGCATAATCCCCCAATACAATAGCACCTCGCCCTGCTAAGCAGCCATTGCAGGATACCCATCTTCCCGACATGATCACTGAAGACAGCCGTGTGTGTAAGCAAATGTGGTGAAGAAAGCTGATGGTGCCCGGCTTATCAAAAAAAGATATAGCGTCTGGGGTCTTAAAGGCTTGAAGGCAAATAAGCGGCCATCTAGCTCAGAAGCAACAAAGCCCACAGAGAAGAAGCACACGGCCTAAGCGAATACAAAGTGTTGAATGGACCATGTAGCAGATACAAAGGAACAAAAACAATCATTGTGTGATCACCTCCCTCACATAATGGCTGAAGACGAAAGTGTGCATAAGCAAGTGTGGTGAAGAAGGCGGATGGTGCCCGGCTACTGAGAGATATAGCGTCTGGGGACTTAAAGGCTTGAATGCAAACAAGCGGCCATCTAGCCCAGAAGCAACCGAGCCCACACGGAAGCAGCACACCAACATAGGTGATCATGAAGGACAGAGGAGACCAGGTCTCCAACATCAAAGGTGGGGTGGTGGTGAGAATCACATCACCGTGAAAGAGGGGGAGTGCATGATGGGGACCCAACGCCCACCTGTAGACAGCTGGACACCCCTTCCAGAGGGGTAGTGAGGAGGAGATGGGCCACTCAGGGTTCAGTGTAGCAACAATGAAACTCAAAACCTTCCTCTAGTTCCTGAACGCTTCCTCCCCTCCCAATCATCATGACCCCAATCCTACCTTGCCTTGCGGACCTGGTTATACCAGAGGATGTACAGCAGTGCAGTGGGGATCTGGAGGCACAGGGAATCTAGGACAGACGAACCCCTCAACACCAGCTGTGGGAGTGGCGACACCAGGAGGGAAGGGCATGTAGAAAGGGAGAACCGATCTCAGAGATCTATGTGTTACCTCCTCTCTGGGAGATTGGCAAGGGGGAGGCGGGTGAGGGGAGACGCCGGGGAGTGTAAGATAAGATATAATAATTATTTATAAATTATCAAGGGACCAGGGGTGGGATCGGGGAGGGAGGGGGATGGGGGGAAAAAAAGGGAAACCGAGCTGATTCCAGGAACCCAAGTGGAAGGTGAATTATGAGAGTGATGAGTGCAACGAATGTATAAGGGTGCTTTGCTCAATTGATGTATGTACAGATTGTGATAAGAGCCTTATGAGCCCCAATAAAACGATTAAAATAAATAAATAAAGAATGAAAGAAAAAAAAAAGAAATGTATTGGCCTTAGGGGAGGGGCAAAGAGGGCTGGATTGAGAAAGTCTGTGGCATCCAGTTCTGACTTGACTTTTGGATCCAGAATCTTTCAGGAGTCATGGCCTTGCCCTCCAGCCAGAACTTCCAATAACCGTCTTCTCAGAGCCTTGTTAAATTCTCATAATACGTTACACCTGCCATCCTGTGAGCAGCTACCAAACCCAGGCACTTTTTTCTTTCTTTCTTTTTTTTTTAACAGGAACAATAAAGTTTATTGAACCGTAGCTTAGTACAGGCGCTGGGGTTTCCCCACGGTGCTCTTAATGTACAAAGCACGGATATTCTGCCAATTCTTCTTCAGCAGCGAAACCAAAAAGTTGACAGCCAAGTGGATGTTGTACACGAGTTCATCATCTGTCATCTTCACATGGCCAACTGCCACTGCCAGACACAGCACCTTCTTCATCTGGAATTTGACGGTGGACTTCACCTCGTCGACCTTGGCCACCATGTTCTCATTGTGGGTCAGCAGGGAAGGGAATTTCCCGGCCTTGTTCAGGCCTGGGCCCAGAATTCGAGGAATCTGCTTGATCAGGGTCTCTGAGGCCAAAAAGGCATCATACTTCTTGGCCAGCTTTTTGACCAACTTCTTATTCTTGTTGAGCTTCTTGAGCGCCTCGATGTCCATGTGAGGGATCTCCACGGCCTTCGCTTGTCGCAGTGCTGCTGGTCCCCAAGGACACACACTGAGAACTTGGGGCGCGGGGTGGACTTAAGCCTGACGGTGCCAGAGAAGCGTTTGTCCTTCTGAGGGTAGTAGTTCTCCAGGCTGCTCTGCAGCTCCACCGTCTCCAAAAACTTCCGGCACTTGCGCTGGTTCCTGTGCAGGACTTCCCGCACCGCCTCGTAGAGGGTGTCGCGAGAGACTTTGGTACTCATGGTTCCTAGCGCTGCGTCAACCGGAAAAGAGACCCAGGCACCTTTTTCAAAGACAAGCTCGCTCTCTTTGAATTCCTGACCTCGCCGACCGTGTGAAACAAGGACCATTCCAGAATTACATAGAAGCAAGCATGGAAGCAAGGGCATCCACCACCCCGAATGCGTAGGGGTCAGGAACCAAGTGCTTTCTGTAGAACAGCCCCAGAAGGCAGACCTTTGGCTGGAAAACCTGTTAGGGAGCTAGCATAGGGACTGGCAGGCCCATTACACAAGCTCAGAGGTCTGAGCTACGGGCTCATGAAGTAGAGGCTCACTGCATGCTCAGAAGTTCAGGTTTCCAGCCAGCAGGGGAAGCTACGCCTGGGTGGGCGCTGTACCTGCATTGGCTCACCTAGGCCAGGTGAATTCAATTCAACAATACAGCCAATGAGGTCGAACTACGTCATCGACCACGCCTCCCTAACCGCTCATAAAACTCAAGAGGATCCCAAACCAGGCCTCGGCGTGAGCTGTTTCTGGGTGGAGCCGCGGACCGAGGCACACCTGCCCCAGGTGAGGTCCAACAGAAGCGGTGCTGTGTGACTGGAAGCTATGAGGTAAGCCGGCCCCAGGAGTGGGCCTTCCCATGCTGGTCTCACGGGTTGTGGGCCCCTCTGGGCTCCTTTCACCTCACCACCCTTGGGAGAATTGTTGGGTTGAGTTCACCTGGCCTAGGTGAGCCAATCCAAGTGGCGCCCCACCCAATACGGTGGAGGCCCCTGGGGACGCTTGTAGCGTATTGCCGCAGCCCCAGCCTTTTGTGTCGGTCTTTGCGCCATTTCTTGCTGGTGTCAGTCTTTGCGCCGTTTCCTGCTGGTGTCGGTCTTTGCGCCGTTTCTTGCTGGTGTCGGTCTTTGCGCCGTTTCTTGCTGGTGTCGGTCTTTGCGCCGTTTCTTGCTGGTGTCGGACTTTGGGCCGTTTCTTGCTGGTGTCGGTCTTTGCGCCGTTTCTTGCTGGTGTCGGTCTTTGCGCCGTTTCTTGCTGGTGTCGGTCTTTGCGCCGTTCCTTGCTGGTGTCTGTCTTTGCGCCGTTTCTTGCTGGTGTCGGTCTTTGCGCCGTTTCTTGCTGGTGTCGGTCTTTGCGCCGTTCCTTGCTGGTGTGCGGGACTTGATGTGCCTCTCTGTGCCTGCCTTCCCGGGCTGCATTTGGGAGGGGGCTGGGACGCTGCTGCCTGGAGGCTGGGAGGATTTTGACTCCCAAAGCCTTCTCGAGGCTCAGTGTAAAAGTTTATTTGGACTCGAAAACAGAATCAAAGACCCAATTAATTAAGTTTTAGAAGCAGGCTTTATTGCGAACTTGTGGCGGGTTCAGCAACACAGGGTATTGAGCTATTGAAGCCACACCAGGGAAAAAATCCTGGCGGCGTTTTTATGCCCACTGCTGGCAGGCACAGCTGGGGAGAATCATAGCTTGGGGGGGGGGGGGGTTTGGATCTGCGCACACAGGTGCTTCCGAAGGGAGAAGGTCGTTAATCTTACCTATATATGTCAGGGACGCGTGGAGTGACCATATCTTCAGAAAACCTTCTGGCTTTGGGAGGAGCTGGTTCCAGGAATTTGGGGTTGAGCAGAGGAGGGGAGGTCAGTTAGGGGTCAGTCTTGAGAGCTAAAATGGAGTCTGTTGTGCCAAGACAGGACGTTTTAGACTGACCCTATAGGGAAAAGGGACAACATTAGTCCATTTCTGTAACTGCTTCCTGTGGGTAGTGGGCGAAGAGCAAGGGGAGGGGCTTTTCCAGGCAGAGTACTGGGAGTTGCGGCCTGGCACAGGGTGGAGAGGTTGTTGTTGCTGGTGGACTGCTATACGGGTGATTTCGCGGAGTCGACTTTGCAGGAGCTGAATGAGACAAGGAGCAATTAAGAGCAAAATTACTACTAAAATTATGGGTTCTAGTATGGGGGCTAGGAAGGAGTACAGAGAAGAGTTCCACCAGGAAGAGGATCCGTCTGTTCTGAATCTGTTGTTTTGCAGCTCACGGTTTAGCTTGTTGAGGGTCTGGACTCTAGTTTCCACAATTCCCAGCTTATTGATGTAATAACGGCATTCCTCCTGGAGGAATAAGCAGGTTCCTCCTTTTTCAGCAGTGATGAGGTCTAAAGTGCAACGGCTCTGCAAGGCAACTTGGGCAACAGAGGTTGTTTGTTTCTGCAGGGAGGCTAGAGATTTGGCAGGGGCATCGACTGCCAGCTGGAAGCATGTGGATAACTTGTCTGCTGTGGTGATAGAGGGTCTAAGGGTCCCGCCGCTGAGTCCTACTGCACCTGCTGCTGAGGCTAAGGAGATTCTCACTGCTATCGAAGAAAAACTGCTCTTTTAGTTTGGCGACTGTATACCTGGATGTATTTGTCCTGGACCTCAGCCGGAGTGTATGTAGTGAGCTGCGGAACCAGAGTGACGGGCAGGCACAAAAGGGTAAGGTAGAACTGATGTTTAAATGCTTAGTGTATAGTTGCACCAAAAGAAAATTTTTTCTGGCGCTGTTAGTGGTTTGGAGGGGATTTGGGTGACATTACATGTCTGTGTCGATGGATTGGAGTAGCAAAAGGGCACTTGAGTGTTTTCTGGTTGGATGTACAGAGGAATATTGGGGATGGTTATGGGTTTTGTGGTCTTTACGTTGGATGAAAATGACAGGGCAGGACCTGGTACTGCTACCAGAGGAGGGCGTTCTAGGGCTGCACACATGCAGCAGGTGGAGAGGTTGCCTAGTCCAGCAAAGTGGCGATGGCCAGTCCCTGCTGTAGCAGGGTAAGCTGGGAGAAGGGAGACTCAGAAGGTTTAGAAATTTGCTTAGTGAGTTGAAGGTCTTGGATCTGAATATTACAGTGGATGGTGGATTGGACCTGGAGTAGCGACCTCCATACATAGAGTTTGGCGTCTGGAAATTTCTCTCGGCGAGTGGCGTACCACGCTCCTGGAACCAGAGGTGTCCAGCGGCTATCCCAGGGGTCTGGGATTGTGAGAGTGTATTTAGATTGATGGTAGTAGAATCATCCCTGGGGACAAAGGGAAAGGTAAAGTATCTGGCAGGAAGACCAAGGACACCCTACATTTTTCTGTATTCACCTTTTTGCACATTGGGTAGTTGCCTTCTGGTCATACAGGTAGCAAATGATGGGATCAGCTTTTCCTTGATGCCGCTTAAAGTCAGTGAAATTTAAGTATATGGGTGTTCTGCACCCTGTGGGTGGGCAGTCAGCGGTGGCCAGCAAATAATCATAACGCTTAGTGCGGGCGTAATTGGTATAGTTTTCAGTCAAATAAAATCGCCAGCAAAAGGGGAAATTATATTAGGTTTAGCTGGCTGGCTTGGTGAGGCGAGTGAGGCGGAGAGACATAGGACCAGTAGACTGAGCCAGACCACTGGGAGCCATGGTCAGAGTTCACTGCTGCCTTGACTCGGGACAAATGTACCCAGGAATCTATTCCAAGACCCTTGACTGCCAAGGGAGTGGTGAGCACTACGGTGTAAGGGCCTTCCCACTGGGGTGCTAAGGGTCTGGGTGCTAGGGATTTAATTAACACAGCTTTTCCAGGATGCACTGGTTTTTGGTGATCAGCAGAGGTCGGAGATGGTTCAGGGATGGGGGAGTTTTCGTGTTGTCTAAGAAGGTTGTGGAGCAAGGACAAGTATGGAAGGTACGAAGCTAGCAGAGGGCAATCAGTTGCAGGAAGAGGCGAGAAAAGAAAAGGTTGTCCGTAGAGTATTTCGATCATGGCTGGGGAGGATCTGCGCACATAGGTGCTTCAGAGGGGTCGTTAATCTTATCTATATGTGAGGGAGGGTTGGAGTGACCATATATTCAGAAAACATTCTGGCTTTGGGACGAGCTGGTTCCAGGAATTTGGGGTAGAGCAGGGGAGGGGAGGTGGGTTAGGGGTCAGTCTTGAGAGCTAAGATGGAGGTGCAGGCCTCAAAATGGAGTCTGTTGCACCAAGACTGGGACACAGTGGTGTGCTGCGGCTCCGCCAAGCAAGATGGCTGGGAGCGCCCACATCTACCCTGTTGGTTTGTAATTGTAATTGTAATTTTGATACTTTGATGAATCATAATGTATATATCTGATATTCAGGATATATTTTCATTGTGACAAATTAAACATAATTAAAGCAGTGATTAATCACAAAAATATGTAATTGTATATTGCTAAATATTTTTTCTAATGACAAATAAATGAATTTTTGTCTTGAAGTATGGTATATCATGGGTGCCAAAAGTAAAATAAAATGCTACATTTTGCAAAAGTATGCACAAAAGGCCAACATCAATGTGATGCTTGCGATAGCTTTTTTCTCACCAGATCAGAAGCATGTATTTTCCCATGGTCTTAGACAACCCCTGTCAAAGTGTTGTTCAACACTGAAAGGGGTGGTGACTCACAGGTTGAGAACCACTGGGTTAGACCGTTTTTATTTGAAAATTCTATACATATGAGCAACACAACTTACAAGATGTAACTACATCATGTCATACATTAATCATTTTCCTTAATTACATATATATACAAATTCATTAAAACAGTCGTTCTATTTTTAAAGTCGGGCCAAAACAAAGAGAAAGCTGATCATACTTCCAAACAAAGGTACACTAACATCAAATGCCTAATTTATTACTTAACTCTTATCTATAAAAATGGATCAATTAACCTAACAGTGGTGACAGAGAGAAAGTTGCTGACTGACTGGAAAAGTCCTTCCTGTTTACAAATATATATGTATCATAAAATGAAAATGGTGATTATTAATTACACTTTTTAAGATAACACTTTAAAAATAATAAAAATTTTAAAAATAACACTTTTAATCAGGGATTTGAAACCGTCTTCACAGTTCAGTTATAACCAAGGAAGCAAAACTGAAACAGACTGGAAAGAATTACTGTCTATGCTCTTTTGGAAAGTTAATCTGCCTCTTAGAAAACAAGGGCAGCCCAATCAACGCCTAGCCGCCACATCTCTTAGCCTGCAATCAGAAACAGCACTGCCATGCTCAAAGATGGCAGCTGCACCATTTTGAATGTGTATTAACCACCCATCCAATCTCCTAAATTAGGTTCCTAAAAGGACTCCCTAACCCTCTGCCAAATCCTATAATCCAGGGATAAAATCTACAAGATTTCCCATTCCGGTTTTCTTTCGACTTCATCCAAATTTTAAAATGTGGAGTCTCTTTTATTTTGCTTCTTCAGACATGATTGAATCGGATCAAAATCCTGATTTAAATTAATATAAACTTACAGCCATTGAGTCCATGCTGACTCACTTGGACCCTGTACAGGCAGAACTCCTGCCCCTGTGAGTTTCTGAGATTGTAACTGTAAAGGGAAGTAGATAGCCTCTTTAAATCTTCCTCTGAATCAAAAACAAACCAAATTCAGTGCTACCGCTCACAATGACCCTACTGGGCAGGGTAGAACTGCCCCTGTGGGTCACACCGCCTCAAGTCGATTCTGATTCACAGTGAGCTTCCTAACTTTGCTCCATATGATTCTCAATCACTGTATTCTCTTTAAGTACACTGCCAGGCCTTTTCCTGCAAGTCACTTCCCACTGGTTTGATCCACCAATCTTTCCATTCTTAGCCTAGTTAGTAGTAGCTAAGTGGGTACATGTTTGTGCTGCACAGGGCCTCTACTATAACCAAACAGAGCTCTCAAAGAAGCACTTCGTATATCGGGTCGCTATGAACCAGAGCCACCTTAATGGCTGTGGGTCCAAGGATACATAGGTGTACAAGCACAGTTACACACATACACACACAGTGGGTAATTTTTAGATGGAAAAGAGAAACAATGAAAGTGAACTAAATCTACCCCCTGCAAAAATCTGAAGTTTCCTATAGGATTGTGATGTTGATCAAATTACCACACTCTAGAACCAATCGACTGTCAAGACCAAAATTTGATGCCCAAAAAAATCAAAACTGATAAAGCTTGTTTGGTCCCTTGGCTGCCAAAATGCTAATAATCTAGTATACATGAGCATGACTGAGAAATTCACATTTGCTTTTGTAATCAAGGACAGCGTCTAAATGCTTATCTTCTTCATGGATAGAGTACTTTTATGAAGACAAAAGTGGCAGCTGTTAATGAAGACTGAGTAAGAACACCTAAGAGGTTAACTCTAGGTCTCCTGGTTATTTCCTCAGTTGTACAAATCTGAGACCTTTCAATACATGCTATATGTGGAACCAGAAGATGTTATTACACATGGCATTCATTTCATATTCAACATTAGTTAAATGATTCAGGCACTACTCTGGATGCTGGGGATACTCTAGAAGGCAATCAAAGTCGCTATATTCATATACCTTATATGAAAGTGGAAGAAAGAAATCAGAAATTGTGATAAGAGCGGTAAGAGCCCCTAATAAAATGATTAAACAAGAAAAAAGAAAGCAATCTTAAATAACTCCAAGAGAGCAAGACCCGAGGAAAGGAAGCTAATTAAGTATCCTTTTCAGTTTGAATTAATTAATGTTAAAAAAAGATATCCAGAAAGACAGAGAGATGGAGTGACATTGTTTAAACTCCAGTCCAGAGCTTGAGCCAAGATCAGACTTCAGACACCAGTGTCTTTTATAATGCCTATTAATGCTTCCGCTGTGGCGTTTCACCTTTTACAGGACAGTCTGAATAACACAAAGAGGAACACAGGATAGACTACAAGGTTCATATGCCCACCACCCCACTCCCAATCGGTTTGGTTGATATTCATAGCAAGATGGATCTAAAATCTTTATGGATAAGTCTCCAAGAAACACAGGTCAGCGGTGTAAAGCAACAATAAATGAAAACTCCCATTTTCCCCACTTCTAAATAACACCCCTGCCAGTAGAACATCCCCATGAACAGGGATGTAAGGCAGAGTTGTTGATTTTGTGTATCACTTGTGCTTTAGAGAAGTAAATTCGGTTCAGGTTTAGATTTGCTCACACCTGCCTTGGGAAACTCGGTTAAGATTCTATTCTCCTATGCTAGCTACATTACACTCAAACACTTCTGCTTTTCCACTGAAACCTTACAATGCAGCTTTTGGAAGAAAAAAAAACCCCGATTCTGACTCTCTGGAGATGATTTTTTTAGGAATACTACTTCCAAACAGCCATTCAGTGCTTCAAAATAAGTACTCATCTAATTTAATTATGACGACTTCACCAGACAGTAACAGCCCAAGATGATGTTTACAAAGGCACTTGTCACTCCCTTTAGAAGTACCAATGTAGTTGGTGGGGGGGGGGTGTGCGGGGAGTGGGTGTTTCATACTTTCGGTGTGTTTATAGTCTGCAACCAGTGATAAAGTGACACTTGAGATTATTTAAAGAGCAAAGCACTTCAAGTTTGGGACCTCCCGTAAATTATCCTACGTTCACTGGGTTGCCTCAGCCCCCAGGTACCTGGGACAGGTATTCCGAGTCGCCATGTGCTTGTGCTAGGAAGCACTCTAGGAAGGGGCCCCGGGATGCTATTTTACCCGCCGACGACAGGCTCCAACATTAGGAGCTACTCCAGCGGAGCTTGCAGCCACACCACAGCAGCTCGGAAATAAACGTGACCCGCCCAGCAGCCAGGCTTCGGCCAGCGGAGCGAGGTGCAGCCTTCCCAGTCGCTACCATTCACAAGCACTTGCGCTCTGGCCAGGCAACCTTTTGGACACGCATTCTTACCCCCTTGGGCAAAGTAGGGCGTTAGGGGCGAGGCCCCAGGGCTCCTCGGCGGCGCTGGGATTTAAAAACACGTCCGTGAAGCCCACCACAGGTTTCCCGCTCCTAAAACACACTTCTGCGTGAAGAGACACCTGAGTGGCAGGCGGGTCCGGGGCGCCCAGGTAGACGCGATGGCGCGAACGCCGCTCTCCGCTCAGGCGCCCTCAGGAGGCGCCCGAACGCGCCACCCGCCCGCCAGGGACATCCGGCCGCGCCTCAGCAAGGCGTCCTGTGGGCCGCTCGGCGCGCGTCTTCCGAGCCGGCAGGAAGCGCGGCACGGGCGCCGGAGCCGCCGGCCCGGACCTCCGGGAACTCGCCGCCGGCCAGCGCGGGGCCCAGGCGCCGCCGCGACCACCGCCCTTGGCCGCCCTCAGCCGCGCCGCATCCGGGTCCCGCGCCGCCGCTCTCACCTGCCCGGCGCCCCGCGCAGTGCGCTCCGGATCCGGTGAGCCGTCAGTAGCCCCAGCCGCTGCCCGCCCCGCTCGTCACCTCACGCCCGCCGGGCTTGGCACTCCGCCTGCCCGCCGCCGCCGCGCCGCCGTCGTCCCCGCCGTCGTCTTCGTCCCCGCCGCCGCACCGACTGTTGGAGCATGCGCGCCCGCGCCTCCCGTCGAGCTGTATGACTGGCGGGTCCCTGAAGGGCCCCAGGACCCCCAGACCCCCGCCTTCCATGCACGCAATAGGAAGAGGAGGGATTGGGCGTATACTTGTGACAAGATGGGCGGATCCTACATTTAGGATGGCAGTTTAACTTTGACCGGTCTGGATCTCCATATGAACCATATCAGTAGGGTGTGAACTCCACCTACAGGAACCAAGCTATTGGTTGCAAGCTTGAGGGAGAATTAATCCATTGTCTCCAGCAGCAGGGAGCAGAGCACGCCCATCCCAGTCAAGGAGTATTTGTAATTCCTGCATTTAACATTTGAATGCTTACTTTCTTGGAATGTTCGAGCTTGGAGTCTTAAAAACATATTGCCCAGCCCCTCACTTTACACAAAGATCAATAAAAGTAAGGTAAAAATATTTGCATAAGGCCTTCAGTCATCATCTCCAGGCTCTTAAAGGGGTAGGTTTGGCTGCTGGTCTCACATATCAAAGAGCCAGCAAAGCATCAGACATCCTGTCCTGCCCACAGATAGTGGCATGTTCAGTCCCTTTCACTGCCCTTCTTCTCCCAACTGCCTGCAGAGACCTGCACAAAAAAGGTCGAGCAACACACACAGCAATGGTGTGGCCAACAGTGGGAAGAGAAGGAAGGGAAGAAAGGTGGGGGGTGGGGGGGGCAGAGGTGACAGAAGAAGAATAAGCATCAGGTGTCAGGGGAAGCCAGCCCCTAACACATCATTATGAGTCCGGTGGGCGCAATTGTATAGCGATAATAAATAAATATTATAGTAAAATTACAGAGCATAAGAGAAATATTGAAATAAATGGAGTCAGACACAATTCATAGTAGCATACTCAGCTCAGCCCCGCTTGGTGGTCTACGTGGAAAGAGAGATATTTGATGCTAACCCAGGTTTTTATATTCTCTGGGGGCATGCAAGCCCCCTAATGACAGGTGAGGACCCATGTCACAGGAAGGGGATGTGCTATAGGTGATACAGTAATGAGAGGGGATGGTCTATGGAAATGCAATAGCAAGAGTAGAGATTGGGGGGTATACATGTGACAAGATGGGCTGATTCTAGTTTTAGGATGGCAGCCTAACCTTGGTCATCTTTGGATGGGTTTGACCTCTCTGGTGTCTCCTACAAGGAAACAGACAACTACTATCCTTATCAGAAGGGAGTGAATCCTACTTGTTGTGGGATAAGCAGTGGTGTCTGCTTGCACTAGATAGCTGATAACTCTTAGGGAGAATGACCCCTGATCTATTCCTGATGACCTCCAAGTGCATAGTCATTTGCAAGCAGCTGAGTTTGGAATATATTTGGGGTAGACAGCTTGGGAGAAATCCCTCTGTTTCCCACAATCAGGCACTTGGGGAGAGAAAGAAAATCTGCCATAAAAACAAACCAGCTTGGGGAGCTGATTAAGGCACTGTGATGTAATGAGGTAGATCAGGGAGGAGGTGTTGAAACCAAACCCAAACCACATCTACTGTCCTCACTAGTCTATTCTGACTCTCATAGGACAGAGTAGAGTTGCTCTGTGGGGTTTCCAAAAGGATATATCTTCAGGGGAACAGACAGTCTCATCTTCTTTGGAGCATCAGGTGGGTTTGAACTGCCAGTATTTGGGTTAGCAGGCCAATGCCTTCCTCACAGCACCACTGGGCTCCTTGAGGGTGTCAAAAGGGAGGTACAAAGACACAGATTCTTGGATTTTTCTTCAGGCAAGAGTGCACGATTAACGACAATTATTACTACTGGCAAACTCATACATAAAGAATGCTGTCTTTAGAAGCAACATCTGTACAGGTGGGATCAAATTTCCTAGCTTCTATTGGTTTGTCTACTGCTTCCCCATATCTGACATATAGTAGAAACCTGGTAAAAAATAATTTTTTTAATTGACCCAGAAAGGTAAAGAGGCTTGATCAAGGTCAGAGTCAGCTGGTATTCAAATTGCTAAGCCCTTTAATTTGGCTGAAATCCCTACTAGTCATTCCTCATGACCCCCTGAAATGACCTCACCATGCTCCTTGGATTCCCAAATATTTTTGTGCCAACCTTCCTCAGCTTAATAAGAACATAGAGGAACCATTCTCAGACTCAGGAGGCTGGTAGCACCTGGCAGAATTTCTGAGAAGAGTCAGGAAGCATTTTTGTAGAGGCTGTAGGCATGACACAGCCTGCCTGCTGATAGCTCTTCCTCCTTCCTCCCTAGGGAGCGTCAAATGAACTTAAAATTTGTGAGGATCCTGGACCAGGTTATTTTTAATCTTTCCTTCCCTACACCACTCCACATCTGGTTATCTTGACCAAACTTTTCCCAAGGTCTCAGCCTCAAATTCACTTTCCTGTGAAGCTTTCTACTCCTATAAAGAGTTACAGACTCTCCCAGCCCTCACCCCACTATCATGACTCCAGTTCTACCTTACAAATCCGGCTAGACCAAAGCATGTACACTGGTGTAGATAAGAGCTCTGGACACACAGAATTCAGGACAGATAAACCCCCTAGGAACAGTAATGGGAGTAGTGATACCATGAGGGTGGGGGAGAGGTGGGGTGTGAAAGGGGGAACTGACTGCAATGATCACTGTATAACCACGCCGCTCCCCAGGGGGTGACTGGGGGGCATGAACAACAAGAACTTGGGTGAATGGAGACAGCGGATTCTGTACAATATGAAAAATAATAATTAATAATTTATCAAGTGTTCATGAGGTAGGGAGGGTTGGGAGGGAGGGAAATAAAAGGAGTTGATACCAAGGGCTCACATACAAAGAAAATGATGATTGCAACATATGTACAAATGTGCTTGACAAAATTGATGTATGGATTGTTATAAGACCTGTAAGAGCCCCCAAATAAAATGATTTACAAAAATAGAGAGTTTCAGACTTGGAAACTCAGAGGTAGTTCTACCCTGTCCTGTGTAAGGTTGCTATGGGTCAGAATCAACTCTATAGCAATGCGTATGGTTTTGGGAGTCAACCTTGAGATTCTTACCTCAGTCTTGCAGGCAATTGCTGGCTTTCCTGAGGTTTCTGCAGTAGTTTACAAGTAATCTGAGGGATGGAATGATCTCTTGGTTCTCTCTACACCATCAAGTGAAATTTAAAATGACAATCGGTTGTAAGCGAAGGCATTCTTTTAAGAACCAATTTATCTGCTCAACTCATATTTTTAGCTATGCTGTTTAGGAGGGAGTAGTGTTATGGTGTAGTTTTATGTTAGGTAGCTAGAGCTGGGACCAGGGTGTCTACTGGGCAGGCTCCAAATTCAGGCACATGAGGCAGGGAGGCAGTGCACTTAGGTGGGTGCAAACCAGGCCAGGTGAGCTTAATTCAGCCAATGGGGTCAACCAATAATGTCAACCACGCCTCCCAGCCGAAGCCACTAAAGGCCGAACCTGGAGACCACCTCCCTGTTTTTCTGTGCTCTCTCTCTCTCTCTCTCTCTCTCTCTCAATCCTTTCTTTCCCCCTTCCCCCTCTCTCCTCTCTTTCTCTTCTCTTCTCCTCTATCACCTTCTCTCCTTAATACAAACCCATTTGGATCAACAATCAGTCTTCGACATGAATTCTTTCTCCTGTGATGCCAAGAACTGAGGTATTTCCCACCCGAGAAACCTAACAGTTATGCTGTGATCCACATGGTTGGCAGTTCAAAACTACCAGCAGCTCTGAGAAAGACTGGTTTTTCTACTACCATAGACAGAGAGTTTCAGAAACTCAGAGGGTCACTGCAAGTCAACAGTGACTTGATGACAGTGAGTTTGGGTTTTATTTTTTGATTTTAGGGAGAGGGTTCACAGTTCACATACCAGCACACCTGCACAGAGATTGGTTCTGAAGAGGAGGAGGACTCCAGGCCCTAGGATTCAAGGGGTACTAGACTTAAGGTGTCCCTGAAAGCAAACTCAGATATGGTCAATTTTGACAGGAAAATTGGTAAAATACACAGAGAAAAAAGAAAGGTTGGTTAGATGCATTTTATCATAGCTGTATTGTGTAACAGCATGCACTCTTAAATGAATGAGGTCATTCTGTATGAATCCATTTGGAAGAATCTCCAAAATATAATATTTAATGAAATAGGCGATACAAAAGAGTAAAAAGTAAGCTTTACTTGGACATGCGTACATGATCATCAAAAAGAAACAGAAAGGCCATAGTTGCCTCCAAGGTGGAGATTCAAAGGCTAGGAAGCGAGTGGAGGGAATAATGGATTTGTTCTGGTGATCATCCTTTCCCCAGCTTCCTGGGTGACATAACAGCGAACTTCTTGACTACTACCTAAAAAGTTGGCAGCTGGAATACACCCAGAGATGCCTTGTGTTTTAGGGTAAGAGGATATCCCAAATCTCAAAGATAATTTATTAAATCTTAAACAGGACAAACACATGCCATCGAGATGAGGGGAGGGAAACTATTAGCAAGAGGTCTTATTGATATGTAAGGGTTATCTGAGATTCACAGACTTGAAAGGACATGGCGGCAGATCCCAACATCACAGTTCCAGGTGGGACTACAGAAGCAAGAATAGGACAAGGATTGGGACCTGTGTTAAACAGGACAGTTTACAAGAGTGGTCCAGGGCCAAACAACCAAGGCTTTGGGGGCATGACTCATGACCGTGCAGCCCAGAATGGCAGCCTCGATTCAAGGATACACTTAGGCAAGTCTCTAAGCCCCACCATGGGCTGCCTAAGGGGTAATCCACTTTCCAATGCCCTCTGCCTGGTGGCAAGAGTGTTCACATCCCTGGTCAATGGTCTGAAGGAATTCACTGGAAGCTTAATCCACGTGGGGACTGTGCAAATAGAATTTTGGCTTTCACTGTTATCCACATACTTCTAAAAATTGTGAATTCTCAGAATTTCAGTTGAAAGGTAGGCTTGATGATCTGCTTCTGAGGGGTCACTATGGTGCACACAGCAGGTCACTGTGCATGCGCACCGGAATCAGTTCAACAGCAGCCAACAGCATTCTCCCTTATGTTGCTTGATGTTTGTTTTATGCCCACATCTCCTCTCTCTCTCTCTCTCTCTCTCTCTCTCTCTCTCTCTCTCTCTCTCTCTCTCTCACAGACACACACACACACACACACACACACACACACACACACACACACACACTGGTATTTCAAAAAGTCCCTGAAAAATTCCATTCTCTTTTGATTCCTTGTTCCACTAACTTTTGGGAGCCTGCTTGTGTGCATATATGACACCATTTGTTTGCTGAAAGTGAGGAGGAATTGAACCACTTGCTGAAGATCAAGGATTGCAGCCTTCAATATGGGTTACAATTCAATATAAGGAAGACCAAAATCCCCAAAACTGGACCAATAGGTGATAAACAGAGAAAAGGGCTTCAGTTGTCAAGGATTTTGTCTTGCTTAGATCCACTATCAATGTTCATAGAAACAGCAGTCAGGAGATCAAAAGATGTATTGTAATGGGTAAATCTGCTGCAGAAAACCTCTTTATAGTGTTGAAGAACAATGATGTTACTCTGAGGACTAAGGTGCACATGACCTAAGCCATGCTATTTTCCATTGCATCATATGCATGTGAAAGTTAGACACTGAATAAGGAAGGCTGTAGAAGAACAGATGCATCGAATTGTGGTCCACCAGAAGACTACTGACAGTACCATGGACTGCTGAAGGACTGACCAATCTGTATCAGAAGAAATAGGGCCAGAGTGCTGCTTAGAGGCAAGGATGGCAAGACGCCATCTTACATACTTTGGACATGTTGTCAGGAGAGACCAGTCCCTGGAGAAGGACATCCTATTTGGTACAGTGGAGAAGCCATGAAACAGAGGAGGTCCTCGAAGAAGTGGATGGACTCAGTGGCTTCATCGGTGGTTCAGGCACAGGAACAATTGTGAGGATGGTGCACGACCCTACAGTGTTTCGTTCGGTTGTATGTGAGGTCACAACGAGTCCAAGTGTCCTCAATGGCACGCAACAACAACTAGCCAGAGCAGAGAGGAGCAATCTGCCCTCTGGGACTTCCCTGGGAAGGTCCTCAATGGAAATTGGGAAAGTCTAAGACCCTATGGTCATGAGTTATAGTGGTCGGAAGGCCCCAGAACAAATCCAGTAAGCCTTTCTAATCTGTGATCGTCTCCATGTCTCCATAATGGCCCCATTCTCACTTATGTAGTCCTGCCTGAGAGAGTGATGAATTGCTCTGCCTCCAATCACATTTTTGTGGCAGATTTCATCCATTTCTATAATTAGCGACATGGCCACACAGCCTTTGGACCCCATTATGGCCTCATGCTTATGGTCTCCTTCATCTAAATCATTTCTCCTACTTTTGTCTTTCTTCATTAATTGAATATCTGAGATACATATGGAAGGGGCATTATCTCTACAATAAGAGAAAGGGATGAGGTGGTGGTGGTATGGAGTGGGGTGGCACACCATCTCAGAGAATGAGAACAGCTGTTTCAATGGTTCCCACTGCAGTGTGGAAACTGCAGGTACACTAAAAGAGGACAGCAATGACAGCATTAAGGTCTTAGAGCTTAAGGACTCCCTCCCTCCTTAGGCCTCTCTTTCAACTATAAAATGTAGCTCTAAAATGCAGAGCTTCTCGGACACAGCTTGGAGGAAGCCTGTGGATCCAGGAAAGCCCCAATCTCAGCAGAACCAATTTGGCAATCCACAGGTCTGATTTTTGACCAGTCAGCTCACTTGGTCTAGCTCACTTGGTCTAGATCACTCAATTATGTTCACATAAACTACAACAAACAGGTTCACACTGTCACCACATTTTCTATATAAGAAACTGGAACAGAAATAAGCTGCCAAATTACTTGGCTTCTTATAAAAGAAATAGCCAAGTGAATGTTTGGGAAAACAACAGCTCCCGCTATGTGGCACAGGGAGCCCTGGTGGCATAGTGGTTTTCACTTGGGCTGCTACCCACATAGTTCAAAACCACCACCCGCTCTGAGAGAGAAACGTTAGGGCTTTCTACCCCTGTAAAGAGTTGCAGTCTCAGAAACTCACAGGGGCTGCTCTACCCTGTCCAATAGGGTTGCTGAAAGTCAGGGTTGCTGTGAGTCACAAAAGATGCAATGGCAGTGAGTTTTCAGTTTGATTATTAAGCAAAATTATCAAATTCTGAAACTATTGTTTCTCAATCTATCCTCCATCAAGATCTACCTAAACACTTTTAAAAAATTAAGTCATTTTATCGGGGGCTCTTACACCACTTATAACAATCCATACATCAATTGTATCAAGCACATTTGTACCTACGGTACCATCATCATTTTCTTTATACTTGACCCCTTGGTATCAGCTCCTTTTCCCCCCTTCTCTCCCACTCTCCCACCCTCATGAAACCTTGATAAATTATACTTTCATATTTTACAATGTCCAAGGTCTCACTTCACCAATGTTTCTGTTGCTTGTCCCCCTGGGGTGTGAGCGTTAATACATCAATCATTGCTATCAGTTCCCTCTATCTCATCCCTACCCTCATGTTATCACTACTTCCATTACTGTCCCTGAAGGGTTTATCTGTCCTGGATTCTGTGTGTTGAGAGTTCTTTTCTGTACCAGTGTACATGCTCTGGTCTAGCCGGCTTTGTAAGGTAGAGCTGAGGTCATGATAGTTGGAGGGAGTGAGCGGGAGAGGAAGCATTGAAGAACTAGACAAATGGTATGTACTGTGGTATGAGTTGGGGTGCCAGCCCCCCACCAGTAATCTTGGGTTCAATAAGCACAATTGTATGGTTGAGATATATAAATATTATATTAAAGTCACCGGGAGCATGAGCGATAGAAGAGACATTACAATAATGCAGTCAGACACAATTCATGGTAGCATGCTCACCTCCTGGATGGCCATGATCTTACCAGCCAGGTCCACGCTCAGTGTGGACGAAGGGAGGTGGGATGGAGACCAGGCAGGAGGCTCAAGGACTGGGCTGGAGGCTGGAGCCCCAGCACAAGGCGGGCTTCCCCAGACAAATGGCGCACAACGTGGGACAATATGAGTTATATCCCATATAACAATTATATGGCCCCATTGGTACGTAGAGTGAATTTGAAAATTGTGCGAAGTGAGGATCCGGTGTGGGGATTGACAGAGAAGTAGTGGAAATAGTGAATTAGAATTTTAAAGAGGATAATGGGAGCAAGGTAAAAGTAAACCTGAAACTTATGGTACCATGCTCTCTACTTACTGAAAAGACAAGGTGTAAAAGTAACGAAGAAAAAGATACAATGTTTTCTAAAAGTAGTAAAAAGGTATAATTCATGGTTCTCAGAGGAAGGAACTTTTGATTTAGAGACCTGGGAGGAGGTCATTGTCAACTTAAAGGAAGCACAGAGATGGGGAGAGTATCCCTATGGAGAAGTGGTCTCTGTGGGTACAAGTTAAGATGGTTTTAAAACTTTTGCAGGAGGAAGAGAATAAGGATGAACAGTCTAGTGAGAAGTCTTGTGTCTATTCAAATCTAGAAAAGCAAGCTAAAGTGTCTGTGAATAAGCATGATTTAGGTTATGAAACTTTAGGAAAAACTGAAAAGGCAGGGATTGGTTTGTTATCTAAAGCCTCCAATTCTAGAACAGAACCTCATTGCCAAAGCCTGTATGCTCTCGCGAGACTGCAGACTCCGAAGGTTTAAAGGTGATACAGTACTAGAGGCAGTGGATTGCAAGATCCAAAGCATGGCTATTAAACAATCCCAGGAAGCTCCCTTGCTTTCAAAGGTAGAGAAAGCCAAGAAGCAGAACAGGCAACGTCTAAGATGCCCAAATTTAAATCAGATGAGAAGCAGTGAGAACGGGTTTCAGGCAGATAAGAAGATTTTAGGCAGAGCTAAAAGAATGAGCCTGAGTCAGAAGGGGACATAGTAAAAGCAACTGCTCTCCTGCTGGAATTTAGTGTAAGAAAGGCCAGAGATTGTAAAACAATCAAGCAAGCCAGCCCTGAAGGCAGAGAGATTAGCTCCAAAGAAATGCAAACTAGGAGAGCTAGCACAGAAGGTGAAGTTCAGGAAGTGGAACTCCAAGATATCCAGATTGAAAAGAGTAGCTCAGAGAATAGACGTAAAGAAGCAAAGTATAGGAAAGCACCTTTACTCTCCAGAGTAGGAAGAGGGATTGCAGAAGAAGATTTAGAATGCAAGATGTCTTATCCTGTTAGAACCAAAAGGAATTCACAGTGCCTTTGCCTTTTAAGTTGCTAAAAGATCTCAAGCAGGCAATCAATGACTAGGGCCCAGACTCACATTTTGTAATTAGCATGATAAGGGCTCTAGCAGAGTCTGACAGCTGGACCCCTACAGATTGGAAAGCTTTAGTGAGAATTTGTCTTTACTCTTCAGAATGCTTGTGATATCAAATGCTATGGAAGGAAGCAGCCCTTGCAAGAGCTGGGAAGAATGCTGAGGATGGGATAGATATAGGAATTCATCAATTGCTAGGGGATGCAAATTATATTACAGTTGAGTCTCAACTACAGTTTACTGAACAGACAATAGGACAGATACATGAGGTTTGCTTAAGGGCCTGGGAAAAGATAATTCCATCAGAAGAGAGAATGCCACGTTACAGGGCTATAAGACAACAGAATGATGAGCGTTACGCTGACTTTGTGTCCCGACTGGAAGATGCTATTTCCAAATGTGTGAAGAATGTTCAGGCAGTAAGAGACCTAGTGCACAAGCTATCTTATGATTTCTCTAATAAGCACTGTAAAAATGCCTTGCATCCCTACAGCGAACAGGGCACTCTGCTGGGTTATTTTAGGATATGCAGGAATGTAGAGGCAGAGGAATACAAGGCAGACCTCATGGCAGCTTCATTGGCAAACTATATCAGACCTGGAAGAAAGTGCTTTAGTTGTGGGAAGACAAGTCATCTTCAAAAGAGTGTAGGCAGAGCAGGCTGCGGCCAATGTCAGAGCATGGGCCAGGACCATGGAGATCGGGTTTAAACGAACCTGAACTCTGCCTCCATTGTAGGAAGGGAACTCATTGGGTGAGCCAATGTCGTTCAAAAATCAACAGTGAAGGGTCGCCATTAGCAAAGACTTCCCGGCGGGAAAATAGTGGAAGAAGCTTGATGCAGAGCCCTCATAGCAGAGCGTGGTAGGCAAGGTGTCTGCCTACTGGAGCAAAGAAGATCTTTGAGAGAAATCGCCTTTATCTAGCAGCCTCACAGCAGGAGAACAGACCTAGCCAAAGAGGCAAAAACCTAGTCTCTGTTCTCACTGCAGTTGGTTTGAATAACCAAGAGATGGCTCAGAAGCCTTCACAGGAGCTTGATCCTCAAAAGCAGGGACCTCTTATTGAAAGATTAATACAGTTTCTATCAGGAAGATTTAACCTTAGTACTCAAGAAATTAAAATTGATACTGGAGTTGATAAGAGTTGTAAGAAAAAGCCCAAAACTGTGATTGAATCAGAAACGAAGAGCAGTAATTGGGGTCCACTACCTAAAAGAACTATAGGAAGTTTATTAAGAAAGTCCAAAAAAAAAAAAAAAAAAAGAAAGTCCAACATAAATTCTCAAGGTGTTGCTGGAGTTATTGGTCAGGATTGTGAAGAAGAAATTAAGGCAGTAATGAGTTCTGATATACCATGGTTTGTAAAAATGTAGGATCGCTTAAGCCAATTTTCCCTTCCTTGCATTTCTAGAGTAAAAATTTATACCTATCAGGAAAGAGTACTTGAGAAGTTTGACCACCCTATAAATCAAGCAGTCTTCTGGACTGCTGTTGTGGAGAAACAGCGCCCCCACATGGAATTAGAAATGAAAGGAAAAAGGTTTGTTAACTGTGGATGCCGGGTCATTTCCTTAGGGCATTCAGGGGGGCCTAAGGCCCTCCCATTAACTTCCTCTAAAGCCAGCATAGAGGGAATGAGTGAAGTTAACCAAGACAGAATATTGCAAGGTAAAATCATACAGTGTGAGAAGCCTGAAAGGCAAAACGGCTCAATTGAGCCTATAACCTTATTGGTAAGCCTGGAGAAAAAATGTCTGCTTGGTAAGTTACTTCAAGATCAGCTGAACAAATTTATTAAGAATTTTTTCAGTCTTTCAAAGTATGATAAGAAGTTCTCCCAATTAGTTAGCTCTCTTAATTCTCTGAGGGATGGGAGCCGGTATTTACATAACAATGAAGGTTATCTAACTAGTACTTTTACTGGTTCAAGATCTAGCAATGCTTTACTATTTAAATTGTTAAAACAGAAGGAGGAGAAGAGGAATCTTATGTGTGACAAAGTTCATTTACTCATTTTAACTAAAAAATTTTTCTCCTTACTAAAAGCTTGTAATAAAATTAGGGAAGATAAACACGTTTTCAATTCTACAGAGAAAATTGATCCTAAGAAATCTGAGGATGATGGAAACTGTGTTTGGGATCCAGGTCCATTCACCTGGAGAAAAGGCTATGCATGTATGTTTTTTACAGAATAAAACTGATGGACTCCCTTTAAAAGGACGCAACCACCTTTGGAGAAAGATGGACAAGGAAGAGATGGAGAGGCCAACCAATATTAATCATAAATCCTTTTTTCAGGTTAATGATACCCCAAAGAGAGGGGCTATTTCTTTATATTTTCACAGGCAAAGGAGATAGGTGGATTTCTCTTCAGCCAGCAAGGCCCAGAAGAAAGCGAGTCACTGTTATTGAAGTTATTCAAAACGTCAAGAAGACCTCGAAGATTCCTGAGAATGGCGATTGCTGACTGCTGAGATATTTCTTCCATTGCTGACGCTGTCTAAGAGACACTCTGGGATGCTATCATAACTGAACATTTTATACAATGTGACTGGAATATTACTGCAGACTGCTTTGCTGAAAGATCAAGATTTTGAATTTGTCAATGCTATAATGTGATTGGAATGTAACTGATTTCTGTATAACCACTTATCCTTATAATAAGACATTGCATGATTGGAATTTGATTAGGAAACATTTGCAAGGGTTTAAGGGAAACATTTCATTAGATATTGATCAGCTTAAAAAGGATATTTTCTATACATTCAAAGACAAGCTTGAGGCTTCTCCTGGCTCTGATGTGATTAAGCAATTGAGGAGTAGCATGGAAGGGTTGGACCCGCGAGCTTGGGGGCAAAGTACTTCACATAGCTTAAGTTCCAGTCTGACTGTGTTTTTTATCATAATTGTGATGCTTGCAGTCTCATGTCACTTCTATAGGAAGCTAATAGATATGAAAAGAGACCATGTTGCCTCCGTGACACTATTGAATCTTAAACATAATGCAGAGAGGGGAAATGTGGGATACTAGCACCAAGGGAAATAATACTGGGACTTATTCCCTGACTGGTACAGAGGGAATCTGGGAGACTAATGTTCCATGGCTGGAAGACCACCACTCTGTTAGTTGGAGATATACTCCAAGTTCATGTTCCTGCGGTAATCTATCATTTCCACAGATTCTCCCTTAAAGCTGTGCTGCCTTAAAGTGAGCGCATGGCTGATACATTCTCCCTATAGAAGCAGACATTCCTATTTGGCTCTATTTCTTCCCACCGCAGTATCCAATCTCTCTCATACCTTCCTCCAATAACAGATGGGAATAAGGGGACTTTACCCCCAGTGCCTGGATTCTAAATGTTTCTATCAAGCCTGAATTTTTGGCTATATTAATTGGATCATGAAGTTTTGCCTTTACAGCTTTAAATGTATAGAAAATGATTTAAAAACACGTCAGTCACGCCCACCACAGGTTTCCCGCTCCTAAAACTCACTTCCGTGCAAAAAGACACCTGAGTGGCAGGCGGGTTGGGCCGCCCGCGTAGACTCCACGGCGCCAACGCCGCTCTCCGCTGAGGCGCCCTCAGGAGGCGCCCGAACGCGCCCCGCCCCGCCCCCCCCCCCCCCCCGTTGGGGACGTCCGGCGGAGCCTCAGCAAGGCATCCCGAGGGCGGCCAGGCTCGGGCTCGTTCTTCGAGCCGGCAGGAAGCGCAGCACTGGCGCCGGAGCCTCCGGCCGGGATCTCCAAGAGCTAGCCGCCGCGACCCGCCGCGACCCCCCGCCCTCGGCCGCCCTCAGCCGCGCCGCATCCGGGTCCGCTGCCGCTCTCACCTGCGCGGCGCCCCGCCCCGCGCAGTGCGCTCCGGATCCGTGTGCCGTCAGTAGCCCCAGCCGCCGCGACCGCCCCGCGCGGTCACCTCCCGCCTGCCCGGCGCCGCACTGCGCCCGCCCGCCGCCCGCCGCCCACGGCCAGGGCCCGTTCAGCCGCCTCCGCCGCCCGGACCGGCGGAGCACGTGCGCCCGCGCCTCCCAGCGAGCTGCACGGCCGGCCGGGGCCTCCAGCTGCCTTTCTGGAGCCTCTCCTGGAGGGTCCTGAGGGACCGCAGAGCCCCCGGACCCCTGCCTTCTGGAGCGGCCCGCAGCCGCCTCGCGGGGACCCCTCTGCCTCGGCGTTCCCTCGCAGCCCTTCGCCCCACTTGTGCCCCGCGGCGCCGCAGACCCCAGAACCCCCTTCCTGAGCGTAGGAGTGCGGGGATGTTGCCCCGCACCGTCGATGGCCGTTGAAAGGCTGAAGTTCCCACTTCCAAGTTCAAGAATATTCTGTGTGTTCATTTTTGTGATAACAGCTAACACTTGGCTGCAGTTTCATCGGTTAACCAATTCTTTTCGTATTCTGCTCGCCTGTTCGCTTTTGTCTCAACCAGGAAATGTCACGCCCCTCATTCTTGGATCACAGTTGAATTTTTTATTGATTATAAACCCTAATGTCGACTTACTGTAAAGCACCTGTACGAGGAAGCTTCAAAAATTCATGGGAAATTATCTTCTCTTTTCATTCCTTTCTCCCACGATCTTTCCGAAGCTCCCGCGTGTTGTGATGCCAGTGTACAATTAGTAAAGCCACTCTGGCAAATAATTCAGTAGTCTGGGATATAATTTAGAACTATATGCTATGCAAAGCAAAGGTGGCAAAACAATCCAGTGGTAAAGGAATACTTTGGTTAATGAGTGGTTGAATTGGCTGAATTTACAAGAAATCAAAGGAAGGAGCATACTACATTCAAAAATAAACTCCAGGAGGATTAGAGCGATAAAATATTCAAAGCATTAAAAACTTAGAGGGATTTATTTTCGAGGGTAGCAATTTAGCTTTAGTGAGGTGGAAACTTTAAGCAAGACACGAAGGTTCATGTCTTTAAAGGAAAGATAAAGCTATTTGACTATATACAGATGTTTTTACCTTTTAGCATGGTATCACAATGACAAGAAAAGTGTTTTAAAAGAACAATTGGCTATGCAAAACGCATGGCAATCTAACATAAAGTTTCTATAAATTATTTTTCCAGACAAATTGCTCGGTTCTATATGTTTTTAATACAGGCAATGCATACACACAGACAACTAACAGAAGAGAGGTTCATAAGCATGATTCATAAACATTGAAAAGATGCCTAATGTCATTGAAAGCCCTGGAAACATAAAGGGTTGAGATATAAATATTAAAGTCATTGGGAGCATGAGAGATACAAGAGATATTACAATAATGCAGTCACACACATATCATGGTAGCATTGCTCACCTCAGCCCCACTTGGTGGTCCACATGGAGAGAGGGGGAAGGGAAGGAGGACAAGGGGAATTGGAAACGGGAGGGTAAAGACATACATCACAGGAAGGACTTGGACTATGTTATACAGCAGTGAGAAGGGGTGGTCTAGGGGCATACATGCAATAGGAAGAGGAGGGATTGGGGGTATACAGGTGACAAAATGGGCGGATCCTACATTTAGAATGGCAGCTTAACTTTGACCTGTTTTCTGGATCTCCATATGAACCATTATCAGTAGGGTGTGAACTCCACCTACTGGAACCAAGCTAATGGTTCCAAGTTTTAGAGAAAAGCAATCCATTGTCTCCACCAGCAGGGAGCAGAGACTGCAGTCTGGCAGCATTGCCTTGAGGGACCTTGCAAGCATCTGGCCCACACACATTATCCCTCTAGTAGGAATCAACCCAGTTAACTTACATTGGGGCTTTTAATCTCCAGACTATATATTTTTATTGGAGTAGAAAGCCTCATCTTTCTTCCCTGGAGCTGGCTGGTGGTTTTGAAGAGTGAAACCTTGTGGTTAACCGCCCAACCCATAACCTTCTATGGCACTAGAGCTCCATGACTCTGAACTAGCAACGTAAAATGCTTTGCCCTCAGGCAGAGTTTGTTTGCTTCCACCCACTCCTCTGGCCAGCCTGGTGAGGAGTAGTCTAGCCCTCAAGAACTTGCCTGAGTATGCCCTTGATGGGAATTGGGGTACTGAGGTTGCACGTTCATGCCCTGACCAAGATGGTTGGAGGGCCCTGAACCAGTCCTGTAAACTTTTCTAATCTGCAATAATGTATTTACTCCAATCATGGTCCCTTTCCCATTTCTGTAGTCACATTTCCAACTGTGATGGTCTGATCTGCTGGGAACTTGACTTTTAAAGGGGCTTCCTTTGTTTTCCATGTGACCGAGCTGTTGTGAATCCTTCAGTCCCCATTATGGCCTCATGCTTACGGTCTCCCTCAACCAGATGATTTGTTTTTTCTGGACTTTGTCCCATTCAAGATTTAACAAGGGGGTCTCTGTAAATTATATTTGAACTTCGAGTCTTCTCCCTGATCTAAAACAATGCACACAAAAATATATACCAATTCGATCATTTCTACATGTACAATTTGCTAACATTCATTATATTTCTGAAATTATGTAGCCATTCTCACTGTCCTTTTCCAATTCCAAATTTCCATCACACACATAAGCTCACTGCCCCTTAAACTTTTCACCTAACCTTCCAAGTTCCTGTGTCAATCTGATCACAGACAGATTATTCTTTAAAAGAGCACAATGTCTAAAGCAGATCTTCTTCACTGATTCAGCTTTTGGTTGGCTTTAAAAAGACTTTACAAAAATCAAATCTGCTGCTATCAAGTTAATGCTGACTCATAGTGAATACCCCCTATGGGCTTCTGAGACTGTAACTGTTTACAGGAGTAGAAAGGCCCACCTTTCTCCTGCAGAGCGGCTGGTAGTTTCAAACTGCTGAGCTTGTGGATCGCAGCCCAACATGAGTGCCCAGCAAAGAGCACCCAGAGAAACTGAGCCCCACATCCTTAAGCCACATGAGCCATGGAGTCGGGCAGAGTTGAGATGCAGTCCTCCCCAAAGCCTTCAGAAACAACAAGAAGCCTTCAGAGACATCAAGAAGGATCACTAACTCTTTTGGTAGCCAAAAGAACGATCAGCCCCATAGTCAAGAGGCAGGACAAGTATCAGTGGCTCTGGCCAGACTGGAGGGGCTCACTCAAGGCCATTCCAGGCCAGGGCCAGGTACCTGTGTCTGGCTTCGAGTACTCCAGGCACAGAATCTCTGACTCATGGGCCTCCACCTTCAGCATTTCACTCAGGAACTGCAATTCGTAGACCCTGCAAAATGAGAAGAGAGGAGAGCCCGTTCAGTGCCAGGCAGCGGGGGGAAAGAATCATCACCCACCCCCTTCCACCTTTTCCTCTCCATCAAGAGCTGTTTTACTTTACCTTTTGGGTGGAACCTTTAGAAAAATGAGTCAAGATATGTCACATTCAACTCTCTCACCTGGTCTCCCTTCGTATTAATGTTTTATGCACTACAGTACACAGTGATAAGGACCACGGAGGTCACACTGGAACAACATTATTAGACTTTATTTAAATGTCACCAGCGGGGGTTGCTCTGAGTTGGAATCAACCCAATGCCAATGAGTTTGTTTGTTTATCCCACGAATGTACTTCTTCTGCTCCAGGATCCCAGGAGCCCCCACGGCACATGGGTGTCATCTGTCCCAGTCTAGAACGGCTTTCAGTCTTTGCTTGTCTTTCCTACCCTGACACCTGGGAGAGTGTGATAAGTTACTCTGGCAGGTGTACCTCAAATGAAGGTTGCCTGATGTTTCCTCATGACTATCCTAAGTTCCTTATACATTTGGGTCAAGAATACCAGACACAATGCTAGGAGGAGGCTGCATGGAAAAACAGAACTAAAAGAAACTTTCCATCAACGTTGGTTGTTGTTGTTCAACATTTTATTGGGAGTTCTTAAGAGTCATAACATTTTCTGGGAACATTTTGAAACCTCTCAGTGTACCCTCTCACCAGATTCATGCTGCTGCCACGGGATGTTAACCTTAATGACTTGGCTAAGGGTGGGTTTTGCCGTTTCTTCATTGTCAAGTTAGTATCTTTCCCTTGGAGATAATAAATTTTGTCCCCACCCCTTTTCAGCTAAACCCTCCTGAACCTCTGTCCTTGGGGGCCTAAAGTTCCCCCATCCTGTCCCCTGGAGGCAACGGCTTGTCCCATAGCAAGCAAGTCATAATGATTAGCTCTTGTCTTTAACAAGTAAAGGAATATACATTAACCAAGCACCTAGTAAGTACTAGGCATTCTAAATCTCCCACTTACATTGTCTCCTGTTCGTAAAAATCAAATGCATCAGGTATGTCATTTCACAATTGCAGAAACTAAGGTTTGGTCAAGTTCAGGAACATGTCCAAAGAGGCCAAGCTAAGACTGCACAGGGGCATACTGAAAAACGTCTGAGATGAGTCAGCACTAAAATCCCCTCCCATCCTCAGAGCCAATTAACAGATACGAAGGGACCCAGGGGCACAGCTTGGGGAGCAAGGGTGCTGGAGGAAACAAATTCCACACTTGAGGAACCCCAGCTCCTAATGGTAGGCCAGGAAACACGGTCAGTCTCAGCAGACCTGGCCCACGTACCTCTACACTCCAGACGCAGGAGGAATGATAGAGAGCTGAATACACCTTGCCCACTTTCTTGGGGTCCTTCACATCCCAGACATAAGTACTATGGTCATTGTACACACAAGACAGCCACGGATTTGCAGGATCAAAGGTCAAGGTGATGGTGTCCCGATACTTCGCATTGGCCACTCCAGCGAAAAGGCGACTGAGGAAAGAGGGGGTCAGGGTGTCCAGGGCAGACAGGGCAAACTGGTGAGTTAGCGCTAATGAAAAGGGGCACTAAAGGGAGGAGCAGCAGGTTGGCCAGCAGTCACTGGAGAAAGAACGCAGCGGCTGGCCTGGCATTCCTTGCCATGGGGCTCTGCAAAAGAACACAAGCTATTTCATAGCCCCCAACATCAGGCGGGGACAGTGTGTGGCCGTGATGCAGCCAAGCAGATGTCAGGCCCTTCTAGACTCACGTCAGAGGAAAAGGAAGGGCACTGTGCAAACCAGTCATGGTCATATATCATTTCCTGCCATTTGCAGATTTAGCCCACTCCTTCCCTGAATGAGAAATTAATATACCCAACTGCAGAACTGCCCCGCTTCCTGACAGCACTGAAACCAGAGCAAAACGTCACTTCCTGCAATCACCCAACCCAAGGCCCGAGGCTACAATAAGACCCTCCTACCTTAGCTGCTACCCAGGACCACCCTGAGGGAGAAAGGCCTGCTCCGTCAGGTTTCCAGCCTCTCTCAGAAACCCTAAGGAACTGCCCGTCTGTCCTAGCTGTGGTGTTTACAGGACAATGCATTACCACACTGCAGACTCAGATTACCACGGTTGCCCACAGTGAGCAACAAATGCTAAAAGACCCACCTGTGCTTGACTGCAAGGGTCTTCCCAGAGGTCTATGTGTGCCCTCATCTCCTTGCAGCATGCCAGGGACGGCCTGGCACAGAGTGGGGCTCTGACAGGACTCAGGGGCCCACCCACACCGCTCACCTGGCCTCTGTGATGCTGGCAATGTCTGTGCCCAGGGCATGGGGCCGGGGCAGCGTGCTGAGGAAGTGCAGGTTGAAGGGGTTGAAAAGGCACAAGGTGCCGTCAGCACAGCCGCAGAAGATGTAGTCCTGGCTCACCGAGATGCAGTGGGCCACTGTGGTCTGTGAGTACAGAAGCCACAGTCAGCAAGGGCGCCTGTCCACTCCTTCACCGGACACCTCAACAGCCATGAGCCAAGAGGCAAGGACAAGCGCAAGGCAGGCCAGCTGCCCTGGGCAGAGCCCCTCAATGCCCCTCCCTCTAACAGCAGCTGGCCAGAGGGCCCACAGCCCCGTGCAATTAGGGGGAAGGAGTCAGCAAGCCTTATAAGGCACCTGAGGTTTGGGCAAAGACACACCCAGAAAAGGCCGGCCCAGAGAAAGGCAGCAGAGGCAGCGGACAGGGCCAGCACACTTACTGTGATGCTGTCTGTGTGCTGAGCAGAAGAGGAAAGCAGAGGAAGAGGCAGAGACAGAGAGGGCGAGCAAGCAGAGAGGTTCCCAAACACCTTCCTCCGCCTGGGGCCTCCCCCAGCGTGCATGCAGACTCAGGTGCCCTGGAGCCCGGAGGTGACAGACGGGAGGGTGCCGACAAAGCATTCACTTACACTCAGCTCCACCCACTTGTCCAACAGTCTCCGGGTCACTGAACTCGCACAGCTGCCCTGAGGATGTGATACAGAAGGTGCTGTCACTCTTCTTCCCGCGGCCACAGGCTACATCAGTGAACAGGTTGTTCCGCAGGTTCCCCCAGCAGCCCGGAGCGGCCCAGCAGGGGTACAGTGGCATTCACCTGTGGAGACCCACCACAGGTGCCACCCACACACCCTGCAGGCTACCCCCTGGAAAGCAGGCCCTGGGGAGGGAGGGAGAAGGCTTCCCTTGCATATTGACATAGCACCTGGCCCAGCTGAGACTTCCAAGGGGCTTTTGAGCATGCAGAAGGGGGCGCAGGTGGAACATATCTGGGCAGACCCCACCCTAGTGGCTACTTGCTGCCTCACCTTTGAGGTCTTGCTGTCATCGAAGTACCAGAACTTGATGTGCCGGTTGCCTGCAGTGACAAAGTAGCTGCAGTCCTCAGAGAAGGATACTGCTGTCACCTGACTGGACACCTTGTTGGAAGCCACTACAATGTTTTTCTGGAGAGAAAGTCAAGGGAAATCAAGGCTCTGCTTCTAGGAGCTGAGGGAAAAGAAACTTACACACTGAAGGTTAGACAAGCTGTGAACTTGACCTCTCCTTCTGCCCCTTCTTCAGCATCCTAGATACCCAGTTGCTCCTTTCTGCTCAGAGTTCTCTAGAAAGGGACTGAGGCCAGCAGGCGGAAGTAAAGGCCGCCGGTCAGCAGTTTCTTGGCTCCCCTCCCGGCCCCGCCTGTCCTGAGGCCAGCAGCCCACTCACCTTCCAGGCCCAGACATTGACGATCATGTCATGCTGGTAGCCCACTGAGACAATGTACTTGGCACTGGATGAGAAGGCCACACATGCCATGCCATACTTATGCTCCTGAAGCTCCGCCACCAGGCTGCGCTCCGACACGTCCAATACCCGCACAGCAGGCATGTGTCCACTCTGCAGGGACCGAAGACCCCGAAGTAAAGGCCAGAGGCTATCAAAAGAGATAGTGTCTGCGGTCTTAAAGGCTTGAAGGTGAGCAAACGGCCATCTGGCTCAGAAGCAAAAAAGCCCACATGGAATAAGCACACCAGCCTGTGCGATCACAAGGTGCCAAAGGGACCAGGTATAAGGCATTATGCACAATATATATATATATATATATATATATATATATATATATATATATATATATATATATATATATGGTATAAGGCATTATGTGGGGACCCGTGGTGCTGACCCACACGGCGTCACCGTGAGTTGGAATGGACTCCTTTGAAACGGGTTTAGTAAGCAGCACAAAGAGGAAACTCCTTGGTGAACTGGAGGACACGGTAGCTGAAACCATGGGCTCCAACATACTACCCCTGAGGCTGGCAAAGGACCGGGCAGTGCTGCCTTGTGTTGCAAAGAAGGTCCCTGTGATGTCAGAATGACTGGACAGCACTAACAACAACAAAGGATGTCAGGCCCCTTCACTTCCCCAGACCACTGACCAGGTTCAAAGACCCGCATGCGAGTATAGTTTCACAGTTAGACGTGTTTAGAAAAAATAATGTTTGCAAAAGTAAAATCTTGGTTTACATTTTACAGAGCATGCACAATTAGTAGAACTCTTAAGGTCCACCGGAACCTGTTTAGGGTCCCCTCCACTTGCTCACCACCGATAAGTCGATTCTGACTCATATTGATCCTACAGGAGAGGTTAAAATTTCCCCTGTGGGTATTTCTGAAACTGTAGCTCCTTATGGGAATAGAAAGCCTCCTCTTTCTCTGCAGCTGGTGGGTTCAAACTGCCAACCTTGTCTTTAGCAGCTCAGGACTGACTTGTATCTCTATGAAACCAAAATCTACCTCACTGCCAGGGAGGTGATGCTGACTCATAGTGACCCTATGAGGCAGAGTAGATCTGTCCCTGTGAGTTTCTGAGACTGTAACTCTTTATAGGAGTAGACAGACTCTTCTTCCCACGGAGTGGCTGGTGGTTTCAAAGTGCTGACTTTGGTGTTAGCAGCCCAACATGCAAACACTATGCCACCAAAGCTACTTTTGTACCCCTATAAGTAGATAAATATTTCTCTTATATCTGTGTTTCAACCAAAGGCATGGCTATAAAGGAAAAAAGGCCATGAGTGTCAAGAATGATTTGAAAATGTGGAGTTCTTTTGGGAAAGGATATATATATATACTTGTGTAAATAAATAGAATTCTGACGGCAAGAGTGGTCAGGAGTTGGACTGTTAATCTCAAGGTCAGCAGTTTGAATGACCAACCGCTCCTCTGGAGAAAGAGGAGATTTTCTACTCCTCTAAAGAATCACAGTCTCAGAAACCCACGGGGGCCATTTTACTCAGTCCCATGGGCCTGTGAGTTGGAATGGACTTGATGGCAGTGAGGGCATGTAAATATGCAAACACCCACCTCGGACTTAGGATTTGACCTGCTCCCTCAGCCCCGTGAGCATCTGCAGCCATGGACTTGGCCTTCTGTGAAGAACCCATTAGTGCACCACCACAAAGAGAATGAGTTTCCTCTGTGTCAGTCCATTACCCTGCCAACGTTCAGGATGGAGCCAACACCCTTGGTCTCCCAGAGAAATTGGCTCAACATACCCCTGATGTGGTTGCATGACATAGGACACTCATGCAATGCACTGCATGTGCTCTATTTAATGCACTATCACCAACAAGTCTACATGGGTGGTAACTCTGAAAACCTTGCCCAAACAGCTGGCTTCACCAAAGTATATGGAGTCATGTGGAGTCGTCGACCAGTTCGACTCTGCACTGGCTGTACGTTGGCATTGCCAAGGGGGCTTTCTCACTGACCGTGACCTGAATCCTGCTTCCACTAAGTCTTGTTTCATTGGTCTGGGATGGCGCCAGGCCAATGGGAGGCTTGAAAGCTCCTAAGGGATTCCAAAGTATGACCAAGGGTGAACACTACTGCTTTTGGCCATCACATCCGGGAAGGCCCTTGGGACTTTGCCACTCAAAGTATGATAGGTCAAGGAACCAGCAACATCAGCATTAGCTTCTCCCATGCTAATGCCATCGAGTTGATGCTGACTCATAGTGACCCTACAGGACAGGGTAGAACTGCCCTTGTGGGTTTCCCAGACTGTCACTCTTGCCCGGAGTCTACAGCCTCATATTTCTCCCAAGGAGTGGCTGGTGGTTTAGGACTACTGTCCTTGTGGTTAACAGCCCAAGAGTACCAGGGCCTCTAGAACTGCTGGATCCTAGACCTCCCACCCTGAACCCACAAAATCAGAATCTGCCCCCCAGCCCAATTTCCAGGAACCTGGGTAAGTGCATGCATGTGAAAGTTTAAGAAATACTTCCTTAGAAACCATTACTTTCCAGAACAAACTCCTCCTGCCAGAGGTGCATAAATGGAAGCCCATTAGGCCATGCTCACCTAGAAGCAATTTGAGGTCTCAGTGCTCCTATATCCTGGCTGTCATCCAGATTTCCTTATTCTCACCTGGACTGTTGTCACTGCAGCAGGTATTGGTGAGTCCTCAGCACGAACAGCCCCAAATTAGGTCTAGAGACACAGCTCCCATTTCAGAGTAGTACAATCCACAGTTTACTGTAGAGTTTCTGGCTTTTACTGGCTTGGGGTAGGGTCTAGTGGGAAATGCATCTTAGCAAGAGCCATTATGTATTCTGGATGTGCACAATGAGTTTGTCTTGAGGCATATTTATGTCTGATGTTGTTATGTATTCTCTTTCTATCCCATGCAACGTTATTTTTTTTGAAAATTTATATTTGCTTTTAATTACCCAGACATATAAGTGATTTATAGCTAGGTCTGATCGATTGGAATCAGATGACCACGCCTGGATTAACCATGGGTCCTGGTGACCATTAGGCACTTCTTTCCATAGTCCAAGTGCCCGTTAGTTAACCTAGATAGTCAAAGTGCCTGCTAGGTAACCTAAATAGTCCAAGTGCCCGCTAGGGAACCTACATAGTCCAAGTGCCCGCTAGGTAACCTAGATAGTCCAATTGCCCGTTAGCTAACCTAGATAGTCGAAGTGTCCGCTAGTTAACCTACATAGTCCAAGTGCCCGCTAGGTAACCTATATAGTCCAAATGCCCGCTAGGGACCCTAATAGTCCAAGTGCCCGCTAGTTAACCTAGATAGTCCAAGAGCTCGCTAGTTAACCTACATAGTCCAAATGCCCGCTAGGTAACCTAGACAGTTCAAGTGACCACTAGGTTACCTACATAGTCCAAGTGCCCGATAGGGAATCTACATAGTCCAAGTGCCCGCTAGTTAACATAGATAGTCCAAGTACCCGCTAGGAAACGTACATAGTCCAAGTGCCTGCTAGGTAACCTAGATAGTCCAAGTGCCTGCTAGTTAACCTACATAGTCCAAATGCCTGCTAGGTAACCTAGATAGTCCAAGTGCCCAATAGTAAACCTACATAGTCCAAGTTCCCCCTAGGTAACCTAGATAGTCCCAAGGCCCGCTAGGTAACCTACATTGTCCTAGTGCCCCTTAGTTAACCTACATTCTCCAAGTGAACGATAGGGAACCTACATAGTCCAAGTGTCCGCTAGGTAACCTACATAGTCCAAAGCCCGCTAGTTAACCTACATAGTCCAAGTGCCCGTTAGGTAACCCAGATAGTCCTAATGCCCGCTAGGGAACCCACATAGTCCAAGTGCCCGCTAGGGAACTTACATAGTCCAAGGGCCCGCTAGGGAACCTACATAGTCCAAGTGCTCGTTAGTTAACCTAGATAGTCCAAGTACCGGCTAGGTAACCTAGATAGTCCAACAGCCCGGTAGGTAACCAACATACTCCAAGTAACCGCTAGGTAACGTAGATAGTTCAAGTGCTAGCTAGGTAACCTAGATAGTCAAAGTGCCCGCTAGATAACCTACAAAGTCTAATTGCCCGCTAGGTAATCTATATAGTCCAAATTCCCGCTAGGGAGCCTACATAATCCAAATGCCCGCTAGGTAACCTAGATAGTCCAAGGGCCCGCTAGGTAACCTACATAGTCCTGGTGCCCCTAGTTAACCTACATTCTCCAAGTGCCCGATAGGTAACCTACATAGTCCTAGTGCCCCTAGTTAACCTACATTCTCCAAGTGCCCGATAGGGAACCTACATAGTCCAAGTGCCCGCTAGGTAACTTACATAGTCCAAATACCCTCTAGTTAACCTACATAGTCCAACTGCCCGATAGGGAACCAACATAATCCAAGTGCCCGCTAGGGAACCTACATAGTCCAAGTGCCCGCTAGGTAACCTAGATAGTCCAAGTGCCCGCTATGTAACCTAGATAGTCCAAGGGCACGCTAAGGAACCTACATAGTCCAAGTGCACGCTAGTTAACCTAGATAGTCCAAGTGCCCGCTAGTTAACCTAGATAGTCCAAGTGCCTGCTAGGTAACCTACATAGTGCAAGTGTCCGCTAGTTAACCTACATATTCCAAGTGCCCGCTAGTTAAAATAGACAGTCCAAGTGCCCGCTAGGGAACTTACATAGTCCAAGTGCCCACTAGGTAACCTAGATAGAGCAAGTGCCCGCTAGTTAACCTAGATAGTTCAGTTACCCGCTAGGTAACCTAGATCGTCCAAGGGCCCCCTAGTTAGCCTACATACTCCAAGTGCCCGCTAGGTAACCTACATAATCTAAGTGCCCGTTAGCTAACCTTGATAGTCCAAGGGCCTGCTAGTTGACCTACATAGTCTAAGTGCCAGCTAGGTAACCTAGACTGTCCAAGTGCCCGCTAGGTTACCTACATAGTCTAAGTGCCCGTTCGTTAACCTAGATAGTCCAAGTGCCCGCTATGTAACCTAGATAGTCCAAGTTCCCGCTAGGTAACCTATATAGTCCAAATACCCGCTAGGGAACCTACATAGTCCAAGTGCCCGGTAGGGAACTTACATAGTCCAAGGGCCCGCTAGGGGACCTACACAGTCCAAGTGCCCGTTAGTTAACCTAGATAGTCCAAGTGCCCGCTAGGTAACCTAGATAGTCCAACAGCCAGCTAGGTAACCTACATACTCCAAGAACCCGCTATAACGTAGATAGTTCACGTGCCAGCTAGGTAACCTAGATAGTCCATGTGCCGCTAGGTAACCTACAAAGTCAAAATGCCCGCTAGGTTATCTATATAGTCCAAATGCCCGCTAGGGAATCTACATAGTCCAAGGGCCCGCTAGTTAACGTAGATAGTCCAAGTGTCGCTAGTTAATCTACATAGTCCAAGGGCCCGCTAGTTAACCTACATAGTCCAAGTACCCGCTAAGAAACCTAGATAGTCCAAGTGCACGCTAGTTAACCTAGATAGTCCAAGTGACCTCTAGTTAACCTAGATCGTCCAAGTGCCCGCTAAGAAACCTAGATAGTTCAAGTGCCCGTTACCTAACCTAGAGAGTCCAATTGCCTGCTATGCAACATACATAGTCCAAGTGCCCGTTCGTTAACCTAGAAGTCCAAGTGCCGCTAGGTAACCTAGACTCTCCAAGTGCCCGCTAGGTTACCTACATAGTCCAAATGCCCGTTCGGAAACCTAGATAGTGCAAGTGCCCGGTAGTTAACCTACATAGTCCAAGTGCCCGCTAGGTAACCTAGATAGTCCAAGGGCCCGCTATTTAACCTACATAGTCCAAGAGCCCGGTAGTTAACTTACCTAGTTCAAGTGTCCGTAGGGAACATACAGAGTCAAAGTGCCCACTAGGGAACCTACATAGTCCAAGTGCACGCTAGTTAACCTAGATAGTCCAAGTGCCCGCTAGTTAACCTAGATAGTCCAAGTGCCTGCTAGGTAACCTACATAGTGCAAATGTCCGCTAGTTAACCTACATATTCCAAGTGCCCGCTAGTTAACATAGATAGTCCAAGTGCCCGCTAGGGAATGTACATAATCCAAGTTCCCGCTAGGTAACCTAGATAGTCCAAGTGCGCGCTATGGTATGTACATAGTCCAAGTGCCTGCTAGGAAACCTAGATAGTCCAAGAGCCCGCTAGTTAGCCTACATAGTCCAAGGGCCCGCTAGTTAACCTACATAGTCCAAGGTCTGCTAGTTAACCTAGATAGTCAAAGTGCCCGCTAGGTAACCTAGACAGTCCAAGTGCCCGTTAGGTTACCTACATAGTCCAAGTGACCGTTCGTTAACCTAGATAGTCCAAGTTTGTTGGCCTTTAAGAGTGTTTTCCAGTCCAGTCTGGTGGTGTACCAAGTACTGGCCCCAAAGTCATCCTTTGGCATTCCCTGGGGACCTTGATGCTTCGTTTTCTTGCTCTTCTGCTGTACCCCCTTAGTGTTATGCCTCGGTGTGGCAGGATTAGTTCGGGTGCATTTCCCACACTGTGTCTTCAGTGTTGTCCCCTCTAAGGCTATGGGTCTTTGAGGGGTGTCTTGTCTCATCGTGGGGCTGGCCATGTGGTCTTCTATGTGGACTGGATTCTCTGAGTGGGAACATCATCCTCAAGTCCTGGTGTGCCAGGATGTGCTCCACACTCCCCTCCTCCCCCTTCATCTGCTCCATGTGCTCCAATCAGATATGTCCCTCTCTCAGAGCTGCAGATTCACTGCCACCTTCTGAAATAAAATATTTGGCATGGGAAGGGGAGTTGGGTGGGAGGATCTGCTCAGATCATTTGATGGTTCAGGATAGATTGACTGTTCGGCTGGGGACAGGTATGTGGGGCTTAGGGCTCTGGCTCCCAACACTGATTGTGAATATGTCTTTGTTGTTAACCAGTTGTGTGCCTGTGGGTCAACACCTGTGTCTTTTTGAGTGAGTTTTCTCATCTGCATAGTAAAGGTAATCCATTATCCAGACTCCCATGTCACCAATTGATTGAGAGGCACTAACCAGAGCCTGATTGAAATAGTGTGTACCTGTCAGGCATGTTCTAAAAACACCTTAAAAGTCGTAAAAACACTATAAATGCCTTAAAAACCCTAAAACGTCTAAAATATTTCTAAAATGCTAAGACCACCCCTAAAGACTCTCTAAAACATCTTAAGACCATTAAATACATGGTAAAAGCCTTTCTAAAACACCCTAATGCACCATAAGTCTTAAAAAAAACTCCTTACGTCCCAAAAACATAATAAATGCCCTAATATTATGCAAATGCCTTAAAACGCAAAATAAAGAACACGTGAAGCCCTAAAAACACGCTAAAAGCCTTTTAAAACCCCAAGAACATCCCTACAAAGCAACCCGAAGCACTATAAAACCCTGTAAAAGTCCAACAACCTAATAGACATGAATTCACCATGAAAGCAAAAAATAATCCAACAAAACCCTAAAGCCCTGAAAACCAAAACCTAATCCCCCCAAACACTCTAAGGCCTTAAGAAGCACCCTAAAATTTTAACAAAACACTAAAAGCCATAAAAACACATATAAGCCTAATAAACACCCTTAAACACTAAAATCACCCTAAAAGCCTTAAAATGTCTGAAAAGCCATAATATTCCCTAAAATTCAAATAACACTCTGAAGCCACAAATAACACACTAAATGCCTCCCAAAACATGTGGAACTTCCAAATCATATCCCTAGAAGATTCCCAAACCATGAACTTCCAAAACCACATAAATGCCCTGAAGACAACATGAAAGCCCCAACAAAACATAAAATGCTGGGGAAAAACACATAAAATATTTTAAAATACCCTAAAATCTCTAAGAAACCCTGTAAGATCACTAAAAACACCCCTACCTGCTAAAAAATACCTATACACTCCAAAAAATCACCCCTAAATCCCTTAAAAACTCCCTTAAACCTTATAAAACACCCTTAAAGCCCAAACCACCCTAATGCGCAAAAAAATTAAATGACCCCAAATGACCTTAAAGCCCTAAAAATCACATGCCACAAAAAAATCCTAAATGACCCCAAAATTCCAACTCAAAGCCAGCCTACAAGTCTTTTATGAGAACAGTTTTATCTTTCTACCAAGGAGAAGTTTGTAGGTTCAACCCCTGACCTATGCCCTTACCATATGAAGTTAGTAATCAGTGTTTTTGCAATTCTTTGAAGAAAGATGAGGGTAATTTTATCAGGAGTGAATTAAACTTGTCTAGTGCCTTGAGTAGAACTGATAACTGTACTACATTGAGTCGTCTGGTCAAGGAGCATGGGATATTATCCCATTTGCTGAGGTCACTCTTGATTTCTTGTAATTTCTGTAGTTTTCCTCATATAAATCTGTTGTTTTTTTATTCAAGTATAGATATAGATATTTTCATTTACGCTTGGCTATTGTAAATGGTACTACCTGAAAATGTGTATTTCATTAATTATTATTTCTTGATCTATTTCTTAATCCTTCGAAATATTATCAGTTTGTTGTGGTAGATAAACATTAGGACTTTGCATAACTTAGAAATATTACATTTCACAGAAAAATCATATTAATTATAATGTCGACAGAGCTGTAAAAGGAATGTTGCCCTGAATATCTTCAGATATGACAGCTGTTTCATTGAGAAATTAAGCCAGACAGACACAATGTGATGTAAATTTTGTTATTTTCATGTGGGTTCCTTCACTCTTCCAAAAAAATTAGTTTCATGAGCCCCTTGGGGAATGAGTTTGAGTTCAGATCAGATGTCTATTTATATATTTGAGTCCTGAAGCCCATTTGATGGACTGTTCTGTTGCTTCCAAAGTAGTCAGTCACTTCCCCACCAATTAGAGAATTTGTCCGAAGCAAAAGTAAAAGTGTGGCGTACGACATTTGACTGCACACCATCTAAAATCACACTCTCATTTGGTGTTGGCAGTTTTACTTGTATTTCAATTGTAAACTACAGTTCAGAGTTCAGGCTAGTGAAAACGTTTCAGTGGAAAAAATTTGCACACAACTACGTGCAGTTTGTGATTCTGTTGTTCCCAAGCAAGGCTATGAGGACAAAGATGCACAAGCATGGGGGGCACTGCAGACAATGTGTGAAAGTTTCCAGGAGCTCAGGGGTGGACAGCGGCTGCTAATTCTCCCGTGCTGGCAGTGAGCTATGTGGGAGGGCTTTGTGTGAGGTCCCTGTGGGGTCTCTGAGAAGTCTCCATAAAGGATGCTGAGAACTTCATATGAAGTCTCTGTGCGAGGCCTCTGAGTCTCTCTGGAAGTCTCCAAGGAAGTATGTGTGTGAGGTTTCTCTCTCGGGTATGTGTGAGTGTCCTTGTGAGATGTCTGCTGAATTGTGGGGGGTGGGGGGCAGTTGTTTCGCTGAGGTCTCTGCAGGTCTGAGTGGGCTTCCCTTTGTTTGACCTCACAGCACCATATAAGAGGACCTGGTGGCAGGGGAAAGGGAAGGGGCTTGGTCCATGCACCCCTTGCTGTTCTTTCAGGGTCTTCTCTCCATCTCCGTGCACTTACCTAGCACGAACGGTAGGGTTCAGCAGCGGGTAGTCCGGTGTCCAGCTCTTCACTCTCTCTAGGAACACACCCAAGCTACCTGCTACCCAAGAGGCCCCAGATCCAGGCTCTGCAGATCCAGAATCTGATTTTTTACTGCCACAGTCACTCCAGAGGCTGCCTTGGCACAATCAGGACTCCAGAAACAACATCATGCTGCTGTACCAGCAGTCTCTGGGGCCTATGTCCACTTCCCTCCTCCACCATTGGTGTCAGTCCCCACCCACCCCACACACACACTTGGTGTCCTGACTGAGGCATGGAGGTCAAGGCTCAGTGGATGTCTTCCTCGCCATCCAGTAAACCCTGGCCCACCAGGGGTGTTCTTTTAAGCACATGAGAATTTACTCTAGCGGATCAACTAATCATATTTTGGGGGGCCCTCCTGCCTCCTTCTATAATCTGGTGCCCAGGAAATAAAACCCTGTGTTAGAAGCACAGAGGAAACACTGACCACTATTGAACTGGTTTCCCTTATCAAGACAGGTGATGTCTAATCTCCATGCACATCCTGATTTCCCAGGAGTCTCTAGGGGAAGGGAAGGCTGCTCCCAGTTGTGACTTTCTTTGCAGCACTCAATCCTTAGAAGCCACTCTCTCCGGAGAACATTCCTAGAGCACGTGCACGCGCGTGTGTGTGTGTGTGTGCGTGTGTGTGAAGATCACCAGCCTGGGGTCATGTTTCCTGAGAACATTCCTAGAGTGTGCGCGTGAGTGTGTGTGTGAAAACCACCAGCCTGGGATCATGTTTCCTGAGAACATTCCTAGAGCGTGTGTGTGTGTGTGCGTGTGTGTGCGTGTGTGTGTGTGTGTATGTGAAGACCACCAGCCTGGGGTCATGTTTGCTGAGAACATTCCTAGAGCATGTATGTGTGTGTGTGCGCACGCGTGTGTGTGCATGTGAAGACCACCAGCCTGGGGTCATGTTTCGTGAGAACATTCCTAGAGCGCGGACGCGTGTGTGTATGCATGTGTGAAGCCCAAAAGCCTGGGGTCATGTTTCCTGAGTCCTGGCACCCTGTTATTGACTCATCCCCACTCTACCCCACCCTGGCTATCAACTCATCCTTCCCCCAGTCAGGAGATGGAAATCAAGTAAAATAACAGTTTGTCGCCCCACTAAAGATAGTATTGAGAAAGTAACCTTCCCTGCTTGAAAGCTGTGCCTTTGCTATACAACCCAGTGCTCTCTGTAGGAGATAAAGTTCTGCTGTGGGGGCAGCTAGCTAAAGCTGGGGTGAAGCACCTGGCCGATTCCCCTTTGTAAGCCTGTGTTAGCTCCGCTTGTGTCTTGCATCATTTCTGGGGATCCTCATGCTCTTTGGCCCCCTTTGCTATGTCCAACGCTTCATATTCTTCTTCACTGTATCCTTCCCTACCCTGTGTCCATGGTGCCTAACCATTAGTGGTTATTACACAGACGCTCATCCTGTACCACTCAGCCTAAGCTGTTGCTCCTTCTCCGGGTTTATATACAGAGGAAGGCATGTGAGCTGTGAACCGGATTTTCCCTTGGTGCAGTGGGTGAGCAGAGTCCCCCGCTGGCAGCCTCCCTAGCAGTTCCCACCCACATGTGTCAGACCTGGGACTTCCATCCTGGAGGCTACCCTAGGCTGGGAGAGAGGCAAAGGTAGCAAAATATGTCATTTCACATTTTGTGACAGGTGTATTGAGGCGGAACCTCCATGCCAAACTTGGCAGCCTTCATCAAATGCACATGTGGGACTTAGACAGGCCGCCACATGTCTCATGCCTGCTTGGTACCATGAGACGCTACTTTGGTCTAAACCTCTTCTGGAGCCTGCGATGGAATTTCTTGGCTGGATTGCGCCTCAAAAAACCTATCAACTGCAGCCACATAACGTTGAAGACAAAGTAATGGCACCAGGGAACATTCTTCACTGTGTTGGGACCTTCTGAGGTTTTCACAGTAGGGGTGTTACCATAAATCATAAGAGGTGCAAAATGAAGAACTTGGGATGGAAGTGGGTGGGAAACACTGCTGAAAACCTCCTCCAGAGCCCTGCCCTTTGAGAAGTCAAAGCTAGCACTCAGAGAAGGAGACGCAGTATCTAACATAGTTAAAGGTGTATTATACCAACCTCGTCAATGAACTCATGTGGGGTTAATTGAAGGGCAGGGAGATCAATGGCTCTGTGAGCCTAGCCTTTCTGGTCTCTTGCTCTCTGATAGTGCCACCAGGGTGGATATGCATTTGTTAGGTCCCTAAAGCAGCTGGAAAGACTCATTTCCTGGGAGATCCCTGAGGAGAAGCCGCATGGACCTACCCTGTTGCAGCCCTGGTTTCTGCAGCAGCCTCATGGAGAACCTGCCAGCGCACGGACTACAATTTCCTCCTGCAGTCATTGTCTCCCCGTGTGTTTTTGGATTGTGAGGAGGACTTTGTAGATTGGTGTCAGACACATGGGATACTATTGGACTGGTGGTCTTAGATTGAACTGGGTTGGGATGCTTTTCAATGTTCACTTAACCTTTATATAAAACTCATAAAATATGAGTGTATGAATTTTGTTTCTCTAGTCTACACAGACTAACACACATGACACCCCCTCTAGATCCCGCCATGCAGCACAGAAGTCACACTTTAATGTAGGAGGGGGAAAATCTCTATTATGGAACAATGAATATCATGGCTGAGAGAAGCCATTAGCCTGTGCAGAACAGGCTAAAGTGGCTGGCATGGATACTTTCCTACTAATCAGAGCAGAAGAAGCGTCTTCTAATTTGCCAGATAAGACATATTCTCGAAGACAGTGACGTGGGCAGTGGTAAGGGTAACTGGAGTAAGCCCACCTCCTCCGCCTCTGCTGCTGCAAGCTGACTGGGCACACAAACACCCTGGGGGGCAATGGCTGAGTGTGGCTTCTGACACTGAATCCCCTGAACGGACAGAAATTTGTGAATACATCCCTGATACAGGTGCTCGTGGTGGGAAGGCTCTGGCAGTCAGGTATCGCCTGGTGGAGGCAGGGTCTCACACTTGCCACTCTCCTGTGTTCTACAAAGAGAGGAGCCCTGCAGCTGGAGGAACATCCATTAACTGAGGCCTGCGTTTCTTTTCGTGGACATAACGTTGACGCAAGATACTCCTGATGACAGCCTGGTGTCCCCTCTAGGACTTGGCCAACATCTGTCGTGAGCACCTGAGCCTCCGTGACCTTGTTAGGAGACACTGGTTGTCTTTGAAGGGGCCCAAGGCTGTGACCACAGGGTAATACGGGCTTTCCTTTTTGCAAAGGATCACCGTGTCCTGTAGATTTTTTGCTGGAGCAAATCCACTGGACAAAGTGCTTCCTCCATTTTTTGCAGTGGCCCTCAGCAGGAAGCTGTCCCTTCTCTGGTGGGAGCTGTGAGGACTTGATCTCAAGGCACTCAGCCAATGCCTTGTCTTGCACAGGCTGGCTTAACCCACAGACTTGGGAGATGCCTCTTCCCGCTAATCCTTTTCCATGCTCTTCTGGATTGGGCCATTTATGAGTCTCCCTCTTGTCAGTGGGAACAGCATCCTTCCTTCTCCTTGTCGAGGGGTCCTGAAGGTTGGGGCTTTTGAGCTTCTGCTGCCCCATGTAACTTGCTCTAGCCACCACGAAGCCACTTGGCCCTTGACATATTGGCTTATCCCCAGTGAACAAATGCTGGGGGCGGCAATGGACCACCTGAGAAGGCAAAACATTGGTGGCAGTGAGCACATCAGTGGTGCAGTCCTGAAGGAGCCCGTCAACAGGACAGCATGGAGAACCACCCTCTGCCTCTACCTCCACCTGGAGCTTAATCTCACTGCACACTCGTGCTGTAAGGCTTGGCTTTTCAGGAACTGGAGCACACTTTCCAGGTAGCAGGAAACTTTTACTACATCCTAGAGCCTCGAAGCACACCCGGTCCACATGATTGGTTTGAGATTTTGCCAGCACACTGGTTTTGAAAGTGTCTCTATCGTCTAGTTCTATTGAAGAGGACTTCTTGACCACCACCAACCCTGTCTCTTTGGCTCTTGAAGATGGACATTCAGAGTTCACTTCCAATCTGGGGCCTCCTGGGGCACAACTAGCACCCTCTTTCCTTGACCCCTTGCTGGTCAGTACTGGATTTGAGGTTTGCTCTAGGCTCTCTCTCTGGACACTTTCATTCTGGAAGGTTCTGCCAAGGATACTGGGCATGAAGGCTGGAAACGGCTGCCTGAGGGCCAATGAGCATCCACTGTCATTATCAAGTGGGGGGTAGGCTGGGGTTCCCTGAACAGGCTCCTCTGTAGGGGAGCAATCAGCAAAAGGACTCTCCAGGGTAGGGCTTGATTTCTTTGGGGTCACTCTCTCTCCCCAGTCTGCCTGACAGGGTTCTCCCAGGACCTTGACAGCCTCAGTTACTGGGTTAGTTGAAGACTTAGGGGTGGCTAAGCAGGTGGACTGTGGAAAGGACATTGCGTTGTCTTTTCTTGTCCTACAGAGGTTTGTGGGCTCAAGGACTTTGAGGGGCATGCACCACCTCTGCCTCATTTGGAGCCTTACGATATGCGAGTCCAGCACCTGTTGAGTGCCCGGGCTGAGAAAGGAAAGGCTCTGCGTTGTGTTCAGGAGATCTTCCAGCTCTCCCCAGGAGGCCACATTGACAACATGTGGGTGGGTCAGGGAAATAGACAGAGCATGCGTGGTCGCAAGACATGAACGGCAAACAATGCCAGGGATCTGATCCTTTCTAATCTGCTCCACCTTCCTGCACATGTGGACATTCAGGGTGTTTTCCAGTAGCATTTTGTTTGGAACCCTTAGGGTGTAAGTTCCTGCGTTAATCCCCTTGTGTATCCTCAAATCACTTAACTCCTTTGAGTCGGCTCCCGGAGTTCCTTTTGGGCAGTAGTTTCCTGATCCATTGATAGATAGATTACATTTGGATATTTTCCTCAAGTAATTCCCTTGTCCATTGACCGAGTTGTTCCTCAGCTGGACACCGGCTCTGCAGCACGCAAGCGACGGTCCAGGGTGTGTGCATCTTCCTGGGGACACCGTCTTCATTACATTCTTCCCCTGCTTGTCTCCAGGTGTGGAGCAGGAGCATTCGGGCTGCTTCATATCCAGACAAGTCCCTGGCCATTTTTCCTGAGGCTGCTTTAGTGTCAGAGACTCAAGAGTCCCATTGCCGAGGGGCCCCTGCAATTGAGGGAAGTTCTCTTGGCGGTGGAGCTCCGATTGCTTCAAGCAGCCAGGAAGCTTGGGGTCTGTCTTTGGGGTCTGGACCTTCTGATTTTCCTGGGGATGAGTGGGGTTGCGAAGACAAAAAGCTTCCTGGGGTCGTGGCATCATAAAGGATAAAGAACTCTCACTTTCCTGTTGTTTCTTTAAAAAACGTCTTTCCAGCTGTTGAAGTTAATTTGGAATGCGTGATTGGGACTTAGTGTGGACGGTAAGACAGGATTCATCACAGGGACTCTTGTGAGGAGGAGGAAAAGGTACTGCGAGTGGGCCACGGGGCTGTGGACCGGGCGGAGTCAGGACTGTAGCCGGCAGTGGGGCCTGGGCTTGGCATGCAGTTGGAAGTAAAAGTTGGAATCGGCCTTCAGTGTAGGGCAAGGAGTGACGTTGCAACAAGAGTGGGTACTCTTTAGCTTGCATTTGAGCTGGTAAGGTATTAGGAATTTCATTAAATAAGACAGTGGGAAACTCTAGGGTGGATCCAGAGACCCTGAGAGCAGCTGCCAGAGACTCGCTGTACAGAAAAGGCAGACCCCAGAAAAACTCACTGAATTTTTGTGGAAAATGCTTCTGAGGGCTGGGTATCTGCTCTGCTTTGATGCTGGCATTCCAGAAGGGCTGGGGAGGTGCAGTGATCTGCTCCCCATCGAGTGCCTTCAACATATTTAAGGCCTGCAGATGGTATTCTGATACACCCTTTCCTTTTTCTTCCCAAATATTCCATTTCTCTGCCTTTGTGATTTCTATTTCCAGCAGCTTGTGGACATTGGGGTTGAGCAAGGTGGGCCTCCCTACTTCCCCCTGCCTCTTTGTGGGTCCTTCCCGAAAGGTGTCTTCTTGGGGGTGCCAGGTAGAGTGCTCTTTCAGAGACCCAAAGTATTCCAAGGAGGGAAGCTGTAAGTTCTTGGCAGCTGCCCAACACTGGGGTGGGGAGGCAGTAGGGAGGCCTGTGGGATCCTGACTTGTGATGGCTGCCATGGCAGGTGTGGAGCAGCGGTTGTGTGGAGATGGGCTCTGCCTGGGCCTTGCCAACAAGTCGTTCTGAGAATGAGTCCCTGTGGGAGGCGGGGCTGGTGAGTCCCAGAGAGTGCTTGGAGGCTGCAGGTAGGCCTTTGAATCCGGGGGTTTGGCACTGGGTGAGGGAAGAGCCAGTGGTGTGGGTGAAAGACTGTCAGGTTCACGGGAATGTGCGCAGTCTGGTGATTGACTCAAGGCGGGTAAGACATGAGAAGTTGAGATGCACATCTGGGCCCGTGGAAGGGTGGAGTTCTGAGACCTAGGTGTCCAGAATGGATGAGCCGCAGAACCGTGTGGGGCGCGCGTACCGACATGGACTTCAGCCGTACCTCTATTTCGCCAGCTACCAGAGAGGGCTTGAGCTTTCTGTTGACCAAAGCTGCCAGTGTCAAGTGGGTTTCCCAAGTGGCTGCAGGAGACAGAAGGACCAGATTACAGCCAGGACTGAAGGGGCAAGAGACCTAGCAGGCTAGCAAGGGTCGGTGCAAGCTCAGCCCCTCCCCAAGCCTTGATGGCCTGCTCTTCCTGCCCCACCCCACTGCCCGGGACTCCTGTCATTCTCTGCCCATCCCTGAAAGTGTACCCCAAACCAGCGCATCCCAGCTGCTCTGCAGCCCGAGGCCACACAGGCACCCTGGTTGGAAGATGCACCCCGCGGTGAAGCAGGAAGGTTACTTACTTCTGCCTACGACGCAAACGCAGGTTCTGAGCGCCATGTAGTTCTTGCAGGAAACTTCGGAAAACTGGAAATCAAGAGAACCGTTATGGTGCAGCCCTCCCAGAGGACCGAAAGGAATGTCACACGGGCTGTGCACTTAGGACGTTGGACTCTCCAGAGCTCAAGGTCAAATGATAGCTTACTCCCACGGGCAGGAGGTGCTTTGGCATTTCAAGGAGCATCGGTTTCCAATATTGTCTGTGGGGTCTCAGTGAGCAATCTGAACCTTGGCAAAGTTACACAGCTTATCGCTGTTACCCCTCAATGTTCCACCTCCAAATCCACCAGAATCTGCTCCTGACACCCCCACTGCTCCCTACTGGGTCCTACCTTGGCCAGCCTTCATCCCATCCTAGGCCCCTCCTGTACATCTGGGAAATATCTGGGTTCTGTTTCCATCCCCAGTATCCTTTTGTTCAGGATTATTACCTGAGAGAGACGGGCTGTTGCCACTGGCATCCTGCAGAGGAGGGGACAGGAGAGCTTACAGAGGTTGGTTGAATGGGCAGAACCTTACCTTTCAGAGCGTCACCTTTGTCCCTTGACCTGCTGCTTCTCCTTGTCTCCACCTGAGGCTGGGGCACAAGAGAGGAAGTCAGGCTGGAATCCAATCCTGCGTCTGTTCTTTGTGACAAACTGCAGGCATTTACTGGTGATTAGAAGAATGACAATCTCCATGGAATGACTAAAGCCCAGAAACCAGCTTCTGTGTGAGACCTAGAGTGCATTTCTTCCGTCAGCCTTCCTCTGCTCACGGAGAGCACACACTCTCAGCACTCAGTGTTCTGGTGGGAAAGATTTTGATTATGGAGGCTGAAGCTCTGGGCCAGCCCTTGACCACTTCCTCCCCGGGGTCAGCCATGCTTTCTCAATTAGCCCAGACAGAAAAGGAGCCTTGGCCCAAAGACTGGAGCTCAAGGAAAGAGACTGAGGACCCAGTGATGAGAGCTGCCCTTTGAAACGTCTAGTCATCTAGTCCTTAGCCACTGCGTCACTATATTGGGGATTTTTACCTATTGCCCTCTATAACAACTAGAGATGGGAGGTCTGAGATCTTCAAAGAGAAATATTTTTGAATGCTCATCTTACTGGCAAATGATTTACATATCATACGACTCAATAGTTCAGTCGTTCAATCAGATCAAGGGCAATGGTACAATCAATGATTACCATATCCATTTTAGAACAACACCCCCCCCCCCCATGGTTAAATTGCCTTCAAAAGGAGTTGTGTAATCACAGTCAGGTCTAAAGCTCTCTGTCCCCTCTGGCCTCCTTCATTTTTTCGTCTTGAAATCAATCCCCCTTCACTCTCTAGCATCCCGATGGGGGAGTTCTCCACACTGCTGATCTCACAATCCCTCCCTCTACCATGAGATCTCTCCACCTGCAACTCTGTCAACCCTTGTGTCCATGATCATGATGCATCCACGCCTCCTGTGCTTCACAAAGAGGGAAAGCCAACAGAAATAATGAAAATCAACATAAGCCGGCAAGGATAAAATGATACCAATGCAGTGAACAAAGTCCTAACAGTGAGTAAGGACGCACCAGCCCTCATCAACATTCCAAAGCCAGGGCTGATGGTCTCTTCTTTCTTGAGATTTCCCCTATCAGGAAATTAATTACGAAAGGAAAAATTTATAAAACAAGGAAAAATCAATCTCTCCTATGGCTGGGTTGAGAATTTCTTACCTTTATCCTTTTCCTGGGTGGTCGCACAGGTGGAGTATTTGGAAGGAAGGGGAGGACCAGGAAGAAGCAACCCACTCCATACAGGATGCCCAAGGTCAAAACAGTGAACCAGGTGGGGTATTGGTAGGTCAGCCAGGAAGCACTTTTCTGTTCCAGCAGAAAGAGAATCTCCTCCATCTTCTGGATACAGCGGTTGCACTCAGGCAACTGAGCACTCTGAGTCCCCTCTGGCTTCAAACCCACTTGCATCACAAACCTGGGCCCACATCACTAAAGGGTCACAGTGGGGTGGGAGGTGACAGCAGGACAACACATAATCCCTCCCTCTACCCTCCAGCTCATCACATCCCTCCCCTGCTCTGGTCTTCTCTCTCCCACTGCCTGCTCTGGGCCTCCAAAGTCACCAGCTGCGCCTGATGGAATGGAATCTTAGTGCAAGTTCTTATTCATTCCACCTCCCACCTAGGTATTACCTGCTTCCTTGGCAAGTTGCCTGAATCATGACCAATTTCATAGGCTTAGAATATCTGAAGTTGTCTCTGTCCTCAATGAAAACCTTCTCAAGTCATGGTTTTACTTTGTCTTATCCAAGATAGAGAACTTAGGTTTATGTAACATTTATTTAGCTTTATGAATGTTGGATGAAAAGCTTGGAATTTGACTTCTATGACCAGGAGAGTTATTCAAGAGCTGAGGTATATCTCTCCCAGGAGAGAGATCTAACAAATTTTCTGCCAAATGGTACATTTGGGGAGACAAGGAACACTTAAGCATTAATCATTCTTAACAGTGTCCCCTGCAAATCTTCCTTGTGTGTGACTACTGCCCATTTAGGGCTTGCTCTGGGAACACTTGATGGGGTAATAAGCCTTGCAACAATTCAGGCTCAAAGGGCAAGCATCTGGCTGAGCAAAATAAAGAGATAATATGGATTGAGTTGTGTCCTTACCACTAACACTTGAGATATTCCCCCAAAATTCGTTGGAACCCTAACACTGAAGGCTATAATCTGATTTGGTTATGTGAGGGCTCTCTCTGGGAGAAATGTACCTCTGTCCTTGGCTTCACACAAGAACCAATTGACGCAGAAACCTAGTTTGTGATCCAAGTGACTTTATAAAGGATAGAAGAGGCAAATATGCTCGTGGGGGGTGGGGGCGGACTGGACAGCCCACGCACGCTGGGTTGCATGACAGCTGGTTTGAGGCCCCCACCCATACCCTGTTGGTAGGCATGGCTGACGGTACTGTTTGACCCCATTGACTGAATTAAGCCCACCTGGTCTAGATGGGGGCCCGCCCAGGTTGACCTGCTTCCTGTCACAAGGACCTAAATGTGTGCATCTTTCCAGCCTGAAGCAGCTTTCAACTGTCTGTGATGGGGAGGAGGTTTGGCATGCACAGCGACCACCCTCAGTTCTGCCTCTACTTACCTAACAGGTACACGGCATTTCTTTTCTGTTTTTTAAAACAACAACAAAAAAATCATTTGTAATCTTTCTATTCCAGCGGTGCTAGGAGCAAGGCAGAGGCAAAACCCAAGAACAGGGTTCTTCTCTGTTGAAGCGCGATAAACTCACGGGGAAGCAAACAAGCATCTTCATCCACGTGAAGTGAATCTGTGAATCAGCAGCTCCTAACTGACCAAAGCACGCACAGAGCAGCCCAGCATCAAGGTCCGTTTCTGTGCACTGCTCCCACTGTGAGGAAGAGCTTCATGTGCATTAAAAGGGAACTTTTGTAATATTTGAATTTTGAATAGTGGTTTTTGTCAGAAACTGGAAAAAATCTCAAAGCCTGAAGAAACTCCTTTCTAGTACTGAACATTCAAGGGAGCCTGTGGAAGCCTGAAATGATTGCTAGGTGACCACCTGGATCTGCTTGTTGAGTGAAAGTGGCAGAATAGCAGCAATAGAGCAGTGGGTTCATTCTGACCACTGACACTCGTGGACCTGGTTTACAGGCAGTAGAGAAGAAGATGAGAGCAGGTTGACTGGTTTGAAGTCCATGACCTACTCTGAGGGGACTAGAGTTGTGGAGAATAGGTGATGGGGCCAAGGCCTAAAGGCAATGCGACCAATGGACACTGAGGTGAGGCCAAGAGAGGGAGCCCACATTGACTTGACCCGAACCCGACCAGATGAAGAGAAGAATGTTGAGCCTGTGCACTGGTATATACTGCTGCAGACTGTATAGACGATCTGTCCTGCTTTGACTTTCTTGTGGATGTGGACTTCACAAGGTTCCAACTGGCATGAAGACTCTTTATATTGAAGAATATGATGGTCTCCTCAGAGCACTGGGTTGATGGAAGTAGGCAGTAGAGAAACTGGATAGCCAAAATGGGCCAGATAAAGGCGTGAAGTGGCTAGCTTACAAGATTTCATAGATACTGGAATATATTCATAGAATTATAGGATTAATATGTGGGTGTACCTTACCTGCAATTGTTAAGCATAGGATATTTTTGTTTCATCACTTACAGAATATTATGTTTAAAGGAGGGTGGCACGGAGTGAAATGTATGCATTTTCATATTATACTGTTAGATACTGATATGATTCTATTATTGTTTTGAAATTATATACGGCTAAAGAATTTTGTGAAAATGTCAAATGGACAAGGGGTGGTCTGTTGTAGTTATACAATCTGGTGTCAATTTGGGACTTGAGAGGATTAAGAGTGAAGGGGTAGACTCTAGTCTCTCTATTGGGTTATGGCCAATGAGGCCTCTTTGTGGGCCTGGCCTTCCCGTCAGGGTTCTGGGAAATCTGGTATTTCCTCCTTGGAGGCAGCAGACTATCTTTCTGCTCATTCCCTGAGAGATGTCCTACTAACAAGACACATGGCACCACACTGATAGAACCCATGCCCTGGGAACTGGAGGAGCCACATGGAGACCCTGCCAAAGCTGAGATGCTTCTACCACCACTGGATGCAGAAGACTTTGCAACTACTGACCTGTGATCTTCCTGCATTTGGGGTCATTGAAGGTGTTTCATGAGTCTGAAGAGAACATTATAGATTGATATCAGACATGGGCTAATATTGGACTTATGGACTTGATCTTGGTTGGGCTGGAATGCTTTCTCAATATACAACTGTTCTTGTATATAAAGGTCTTTCCTATACACATATGAGTGTGGATTTGTTTCTCTAGTCTACCTGGACTAACACTCATGGATCCCTTTCAGGACTGTAAGTTCTGTTCCCCTGACTGCTGCAAAGTATGTGACAGAGAAGAAAAGGGAGAAGAGTGAACTGTACCCATTTATTGAGGTAAGAAAAGTGATGAAGGAGCATGGCCGGTTCCCCAAACTTCATGAGTGGAAAAATGGGCTCTTGGCACAAAATGACATTTAATCTTCACCAAGAGAATCAGGGCTAAATTGCTGCCCTATCTCTGACCTCAGCTTTTGTTTTATTTTAATTCTCATATAATTCACATATATCATTCAATACTTCAGTCATATTAAGATTTGTGTAATCGTCACCACAATCAGGTTTACATCATTTCCTTCTTTTATATTCATTTTTGTTAGCCCCCCCCCCCTCACTCCCCCAAATCTTCCCTGCCTGTCCCTAGGTGATTGTTAATTCTGTTAGTGTCTCTCTGGATTTACCTCTCCTGGATTTCATATGTATTAAAAAAAAAATACAAAACAAAATCAAGAAACAAGTAGAAAAGAAAAACTAACAATGACAAAAGAGAGAAAAACCTCAATCGAACAGAAAGTGAAAAATACTAAAAACTGGAACCAAATTAAAATTAGTCTGAAGAGATCAAATGATGAGGTGTTACATTTGAACTTAACTGTATCTGTTCATGTCCATGGACTGTGGTCAGAGGGAATTCACCCCGCCTGTGCATTTGAGTCCTTTTGCAAACTGGGTGTTCCGAACTTAAGCTCTGATTCTTGTTCATACCTGCAGATTGAGATTCTATTATTTATCACCCTGGCATCACACTGGCTGTGCTGCTTGTTCTGGGCGGACTTAGTTGACATCTCACTTAGATGGCTGCTTATTTTCAGAAAAAAGGTTTAAGTACAAGGCCCTGTTCTTTGTGATAGATGTGCACCATCTGATTTCAGGGTTTTTTTACACCCTATGCTTTCCAGTCAAATATTCACTTGAGGTAATTCAAAACACTCACTTGGCTCGATGACGCCAGAATAGCTCCCCTCCATGCAGTTCCATGGAGCTCAGCATAGTTAGGGCGCAGAGATGAAAAGACGATTGAACCATGTACTGAACGTTTAGGTTTTTCCCTGCTTTTGAAAATCTGTTTGCGCTTGTAGAGTAAATGTTTTGTACTTTTTAAGAGTGTAAAAAAAATAGATGGAGGGATTCAGAGAAAATGGCGACCAGATAGGACCCATCTATCTGGAGCTCCTGCTGCCAGACCAGAAAAATAGGAAATTAGGTGAAGGAAACGGGGAGGTGGAGTTCTGAAATTAGAACTAGGGTAACAGGGTTTCTCCTGAACCCCTTCTTTTGTGGGATTTCCACTCACAAAGCAAACCAAGCATGCTTTAAAGCACTATAATTTTGACGAAGTGGCAGGCGCCAGATATGCCCTTGCCTGGAGCAGGGATCCCTGCAGGTGGACGCCCTGAGAGGGGGCAGAATCTCAGACACGAGGGGAACCCCACACTGAGCTCTCCATGCGGTTGGATGCCTTGAGCTCACGGTCAGGGGTTGGTGGTGGGTAGCTATAATTTAGAGTAGAAGAAAAAATATATTATTACCTTAGGAAGATCATGGTGTGGGAGAAAAAGGCAGAAAGTCGGGAGTCCAGGGAGCAAATTTAGTTCCAATTGGCCGACTAGTAAACAACCCCCCTGATAAGCTGGATCTCCCCCTCTGGGGGTCAGCTTGACAGCCACCAAATCTGAGCACATCACAAGTAGAATTTTTTTTAAGGGTGAAACATAAATGATTGGTTTAAAACTCAAACCCAAGTCTGGTTGCTCAGCTCCAAGCACCACATAGGGGAGTCCCTTAACATAAATCAGCATAAGAAGCAACCTAGCTAAGGAATGCCAGAACTCAGCCACAGGGCCTGGCAGCTTTTACCATAACAAAGACCCGCTGTAGCAGTGTCAGCCTTAAACAGCACTGAGCTGTAGCCCAGAGACTGTGGGAGACAATTTCATTCTAGCTGGCCAGAGGGATAAAAAAGAAAATCCTCTGATCTAGGAAGCATCAGCAGTCTAGATAGGACAACAAGCTTCCCTCTCAGTGATTCTACACATAGCTGGGGAGGCCCTGCCGGTCTTGGAGCCCTAGACGGGGCTGAGGGAGCCCCCCAGTGCCCCCTCCCAGCCCCTGCTGCAGTGCTACATGCAGCACAGGCAAGTACTCCAGCACCCAAGTGACCCCTGGCCACGGGCGCGATCTTGCTTTTGAATTAATCTCACACAGCATCTGTGGAACCCTACATCAGGGATGGGAAAGTCCATTAACGCATGCCCAGGAGAGCCAGCATAGGAAAGCTGGATTTTCCTGCCCGTGGGCTCCGATGGATGTTGCACCTGGAGCAGCCCACCTGGGCCAGATGATTGCAGTTCAGCCAATGGGATTGACCTGGGGTCCTTCACCAGCCTCCCCGGGAACCCTTGAAAAGGCAGGGACCAGAAGGGAGAGGGGTGGTCTGGTCGTCTTCCTGGGAGGAGAGAGATCCTTGCATGACCTGAGGCAGTCTCTGCCAGGCCCCATGGCCAAAGGAATCCTATGGGTGCCTTGTAAAACCTGAAGCTTCTTTTAACTCTCATTAAATTCACTTGGATCACGAACCCGGCTTCCGCATGAAATTTTTCTCGCGGGGAGCCAAGGACTGGGGTTGGAATTTAGGCCAGAGAGAGAGACCTTACAAGTCCATGACCCCGTGACCTTGAGGAAGAGTTGGAATTCCTCTGGCCTCAAGGACAGGTGATCAAGTATCATTACCTCCTTACCCACTGCTCTACTTATTCTCACTTTATTCACTAGCCCTTCTAACTTTTCCACCGCACTCAGTTTCAACGTGCTCAGGTTGGTGTTGGGCTTTTATTTACTCGCTTTCTTCTTTATCCCTCTTTTTTCCCCCTTTTCCCCTCTTTTTCCTCTTCTCTCCCACTCTCTCCTCTCATATGCCACTAAAGGCTTCCAGGTCACTTCCCTCCGCTTAGGGCAAATCAACCCAAATAGCAGGAGGCACTCCAGCCTGCCCTCTGTGGGAGTGCTGTACACCACACAAGGCACCTGGGACAAACACCTACAGTGCGCTGCACCGTTGAAGAAACCTCCGTCATGCCTCTAAGGTGATCTCGTCAACTAGGGCAATTCTGCCCAGCACCACTGGGTCCCGGCATTAAAAGGGCACACTGACCTGCCATGTTGGAGCAGTGTCTAAACCCCTCTGGCCCCTCATCCAAGCAATCAGGGATCAGCTACTACTTTATACTTTATTTCCTCCTTCTCTCTCTCCTTGCTCTTTACCATCACAGCCAACCTTAGTGAACTCAGTTGGATTTATTTCCTTCTTTCTCTTTATTCTCTTTTTTTTTCTTTCCTCTTTCTGTCTTTGCTTTCTTCACCTCTCTCTTAGCTTGTACGATTCTCTCTGCTCCCTCTCATTGCTTGCACATACCACTGCTGGTTTCCAGAGCCCTACACTCAGCCTAGGGCAACCCTGTCCTCCTAGTGGGCAGCCTGACCCCTAAGACAGTACTGCACACAGGACGAGTCAGAGCTACACACAGCATAACACAGGGTCAGTTATTTCTTTAACCATTTAAAAAATACTCTCTCCTCCTCCTTCCTTTTCTCTTCTCTCTTTTCCCTTTTATTGGGCTCTTCTTACAGGTTTTCTGCTTTTCTCCGCTCCATCAAGCTCTTCTCTACTTCCTACCACAGCCTCCACAGATATGGTTCTCCTTTTTAGTTGTTTTCTTTTCTTTCTTTTTACTGTTGTCACCTTTATTTACTCTGTGCATTTTAGTTGTGTGTGGGTGAGTGGTTGTCAGTCTGGTTGGCATTATTGCCCCAGTCTGTGTCTTCCTCTTTCTCTCTTTTTCCTCTCCTTTCACTCTCTTTCCCATCACAAGACAATAGAGGTCTCCAGGCCACTCCCCTCTGCCTAGGGCAAACCTGAAGGCCCAACTGAGGGAGCTCCCACCCCCCACTTATTGGTGTGGCAAGCAGCTGGGGAATTCACGCTGGTCCTCTCCCACACACCAGGCCACAGGTTGTTCTCCCCTATAAAAAGTGGGGGCATCCCCAGCCTAAATCCTGAGGTCCTACAAGTGACTGGGGGAAACGCCTGACCAGCACTTGTGGGGCTCCACGCTACTGTGGGAACATCCACCCAATCTCCAAGGCGATCTCTCTGTACATCCCCTTGTCTAGCCAGATTTGTAAAGTAGAATTGGGTCATGATAGTCGGGGGGAGGAAGCATTTAGGAACTAGAGGAAACATATGTTTCATTGTTGCTACCCTACACCCTGACTGGCTTATCTCCTCCCCACATCCCTTCAGGAAGGGGGTGTCCAGTTACCTACCAATGGGCTTTGAGTCTCTACTCTGCACTCACCCTCATTTACAATGACATGATTTTTGTGTTCTTTGATGCTTGATATCTGATCCCTTCAACAGTTCATGGTCACACAGGCTGGTGTGCTTCCTCCATGTGGGCTTTGTTGCTTCTGAGCTAGATGGCCGCTTCTTTATTTTCAAGCCTGTAAGATCCCAGATGCTATAACTTTTAATAGCCAGGCACCATCAGCTTTCTTCACCACATTTGCTAGTGCACACATTTTTCTTCAACCATCATGTTGGAAAGGTGTTCATCATGGAATGCCAATTTAATATAACGTGTTCTTGCATTGAGTAAGTACTTGACAATGTCCATCTACTGCCTTAATACTAAGTCTATAAATATATGAACGTTGATCTATTTACGAACCCTCCTGTATAAATATATTTACATATGTACATGCCAGTATGTAGACCTCTAGAAATACCCTTTGTCACCTAGTTCTTTCCTCTATTTACTTTTACTTTCCTCTTGTCCGACTATCGTGCTCAGCTTTCACTTGGGTTTGAGTAATTTCTCTTGGTTACATTACCCTTGCTGAATACCTACCAGGCTTCTCACACCCTCCTTGCGACGGATTTTGGATTACTTGTTGCTCCCCTGTCGCTGGATTGGTCAGCATCACCTCCTTACCCCCTCCTCTCTCTCTCCCATGTCCCCGGGAACCATTGGTCCTGTTGTTTTCTCCTCCAGCCTATTTTTCCAGCCTATCTTATCTAGATAGATCTGTTGAGATAATAATATGCACCAAAAATCAAACCATAGCAAGATAGGCGATGGGTGAGAACACAGTTATGACAAAAAACAACAACAGAAAACCAATGATCAATAAAAGAGTAAATTAATTAAAAGCCAAAAAAATTTTTTTAAGAAAGAAAAACCTGTAAATAGATCAAGGTCTGATTTTTTTTTTCTATAGGTGTGTCCTTCAGTCAGGTCTGATGGCGTATCATGCTCTGGCCCCAGAGTCTGTCCTTTGTACTCCCTCAGGGGCTACCCGCTCTGCTCCCATGGTTGCTCTGCTGCATGCTTTTAGTGATTTGCCTCCGTGTTGGAGGGCCAGCCGGGTCAGTCCCAACACAGAGTCTCCGGTATTGTCCCCATAGGGCCCTGGGCCAGCAAGGGATGGCATGTCTCATAGTGGGATCAGCCATATGGTCCACTCTGTACATTGGCTGTTCAGAGTGCCAATATCATCCTCCAAGCCTGGTGGACCAGTGTGTGCTCCACTCTCTTCCTCCCCCTTCATTTGCCCCTGTGTGCTCTGATCAGACATGTCCATCTCCCCTAGCTACAGGTTCAGTGCCGTCTTCTAAGGTAAATTCTTCTGGGGGGAGGGGCAGTTGTCCACGTAGCTGGTATGGAGGCTGGGCCATCCACTTTTCATTTAGGATCAAAAGCATCTAGCTTTTAGCATTAGGTGCTATTGAGTCAGTTCCAACTCAAGGCAGAATGAACCACTGCGCAGTCCTACACCATCTTCAAAACTGTTGTTATACTTGAACCTAACATTTCAGCCTTTTCCAGGGACTGGCATCTCCTGATAACATATCCAAAGCATGTGAAGTCTCCCCGTGCTTGCTTCTAAGGACCTTTCAGACTGTTCTTCTGACACAAATCTGTTCATTCTTCCAGCACTCAATGGTATTTTTAATATTCTTGGCTAGTGTCATCTTGATGGGTTGAAACACTATCTCGCTCTAGTGTTGATGTACATTTTTCTGATGCCTAATTATACTGAGTATCTTTTAAGGTAATCATTTAATTTTTATGGCATTTTGAAAAGATGTCAATGAGGTCTATTTAATTTGTGTTCAGATGGAAACACATAACTCAAACTAAATATGTAACAGTAGAAAAAGAATCCATTTTATCCTAAATACTTGAGATATTTATACAGCCTACTCAAGTTTTTATCAACATAGATAAGGTGCCTGTGGTGGTGGTGGTGGTGGTGGTGGTGGTGGTGGTTTTTAAGAGTTAATCTCTAAATAGGGGGCTGCAGTACTGAGCACTGAATCTCCTTTGCTTGATTAATTTTTATGTTAGGGAAGTAATACAAGGATTCCATCAAATGACCCATCAGTTTGAGGAAAAAGCATATCAGAATTGATGGTCAAAGCCTATATGGCTTTATGGTTTAGTCTCTAGGGGTATGTAACGCTCTTGTGAAAATAGTATTCCTCATGATAATAACGAGGAACTGGTGGGCCTCCAGGGCTGGGAGCTGAACTGAGGGGCAGTTCTACCCTGTCTAATAGGGTCACTATGAGTTGGCAAAGACTCGATGGCTGTCAGTTTGGTTTGTTTGACTTGAGTACTGGCATTCAGTGTGTTTATCGAAATCAATAAATTACAAGCATTTAGATGTCTATTTTTTACATACAAAATTAAAATCCCCCAAGCCTCTGAAAACTGCGAAGATTTCACAGCACTAGGTTGGTACTCTCCCATCCAAGAATCAGTGAAACTGGCAGGGTGTGAGGCATTCAGGCTCCCTCAGTTCCTCCTACTGCCTTCCCTGACCCTGGTCACTTGCTTCTATTACCTCTCTTGGACCTTACATGCATTTGAATTAGAACACCATAGAGTACAGTGCTCTACATGTGCAGCAGCTCTAACCATGTCACTCTCGGTCTCTATGAAGCCTCTTCCAACAAAATTCAAATGCGATTGTATGTGCACACATAAACACACGCATGCACCAGAGCACCCTTCTTAACAGAGAGTCAGGAGGGTCTCTTATTTGCTGTCCTCACTTTGGACACAAGTCCCTTGATGATGAGTAGGAGAAAAGGAACATCAGGTAGTGGGGGAAACCCTAAGGAGGAACAGAGGAGAGCTTTAACTAGGAATAATGCTACTAGGGGAATGATGGCATGTGAGGAAAATTAGATACTTCCAGACTGTCAGATTTTTCCATACAGCAAAATTAACTTTTCTAGTTTTGTCTAAAACTGGCCCCAGGAAATTTCAAATAGCACATCTCAGATTATCTAACCTACAAAGGAGTAGCCGGCCTTCCCCCCACCCCCACCCCACCCCCGCCAAAAAACCAAGCGGTACAAAGCTCCACTGGGTACACATTTCAAAATATACATTCTCCTGTTTGGGCAGGCATCTGGCAACTTGCTCTGAGCTAGTGCACCCACACTTTTTCCCCAAGGTCATTGCTGGTGACAAGACCTTGTGCTCTTCTCACAAGCCAGAATGCAAACATAAATCAAGTCAGTGTAAGACGCCATCATCACCTCACTCAAATACACCTCGTCAAGTGAACTCAAACTTCAAGAAGATGCTCATTTGTTTGGTTTTGTTGATGTGAGGGTGATAGTGCATTTGGAGTTTAGTCATTGCACTAGGTCAGACTGTTAATCAAGCTTCCTATATAGAGGTTCTGAAGATATTGTGTAAGAAGGTCTGAGTTGTCTGGCTAGACCAGAGCTTGCACACTGCTATTGACTAGAAGTTCCGACACACAGAATCCAGGACAGATAAACCCCTCAGGACCAATACTGAGAGTAGCAACACCACGAGGGAAGGTAGGGGGGAGAAGCAGAAGAAAGGGGAAACCAATCTCAATGATGGACATACAGCCCCACTCCACCACCCAGGGGAACAAACAGCAGAAGTTTGGGTGAAGGGATACAGCAGAGGCGTAAAATATAAAAATAAAAAGTATGTATAAAGTATCAGTGGTTCACGTGGGTGGGAGGAGGGGAAAAAAGGAGCTTAAAGACAAAGAACATGTTTGGAAATGATGATAGCAATGTATGTACAAATGTGCTTCATACAAATTGGTGTATGAATTGTTACAAGAGCTGTAAGATCCCCCAATCAAATGATTTATTTAAAATAAAAAGGACTGATTAGTGGTAGACAGGGGACTGGTTTTGCCACCATGACAGTGCACCTGCTCACACAAAAAAAACAGCATGCCTCTATCGCCCGATCTGATCCCAGCACACCGAGGCAAAATACTAAGGGTGTACAACAGAACAGGAAGGGGAACAGAGCAACGAAGTCCCCAGGGAATACCAAAAATAGACTTTGGGGCCAGGGCTAGCTGACCCATCATACTCTATGAGAAAACACTCCTAAAGGCCAACAAACAGTCCTTGAACTAACTAAAAGCTTTTCTTTCTTGTGTTTTGTTTTGCTTTTTGTCATTGGCTTGTTGGTGGTGGTGTTGTTCTTTTGTTTCATTTTGTTGCTTGGGTTTGCTCTGTCTCGTTTTTGTGCATGCTATGATTTCCACAGGTCTGTCTAAATGAGATAGGCTGGATGAACAATCTGGAGGAGAAAACAATGGGACTGACAGCTGGTGGGGGGGGGGGAGATGGGAAAGGGGGATGTAGGGAAAAAGGAAGTGCTGTTAACAAACCCAGGGACAAGGGAACACCAAGTGATCCAAATAGATGGTGAGGAGGGTGTAGGAGGCTTGGTAGAGTGTAACCAAGAGTAATGTAACCGAGAGGAATTACTGAAACACAAATGAAGGCTGAACATGAGAGTGGGACAATCGGAAAGTAAAAGGAAATCAAGGAAAGAGGTAGGAAGCAAAGGGCATTTATAGAGGTCTAAATAAAGGCATGTGCATATGTAAATATATTTATGTATAACGATGGGGAAATAGATCTATATGCATATATTTATAGGTTTAGTATTAAGGTAACAGATGTACATTGGGCCTCCATTCAAGTACTCCCTCAATGCAAAAATACTTTGTTGTATTAAAGTGGCATTCCGTGATGCTCACCTCCCCAACACAATTGCTGGAGGCAAATGGGTGCATAAGCAAATGTGGTGACTGAAGTTGATGGTGGTCGGCTATCAAAAGTTATACATTCTGGGGTCTTAAAAGCTTGAAGTTAAACAAGTGGTCATGTAGCTGAGAAGCAACAAAGCCCACATGAAAGAAGCACACCAGCATGTGTGATCACGAGGTGTCGGAAGAATCAGGTATCAGACATCATCGGAACAAAAAAATCATATCTTTGTGAATACGGGGGAGTGTGGAGTGAAAACCCAAAGCTCATTTGTAGATAATTGGACATCCCCTTACAGAAGGGTAGCAGGGAGGAGAGGAGCCAGTCAGGGTGCACTGTAGCAACAATGAAACATACAACTTTCCTCTAGCTCCTAAATGCTTCTTCCCCCACAACTAAAATGATCCCCATTCTACCTTACAAATCTAGCTAGACCTGAGGATGTACACTGGTACAGATAGGAACTGGAAACACAGGGAATCCAGGGCGGATGATCCCTTCAGGACCAGTGGTGAGAGTGGCGATACGAGGAGGGTAGAGGGAGGGAGGAATGGAAAGGGGAAACTGATGACAAGGATCTACATATAACCATCTCCCTGGGGGACAGACAACAGAAAAGTGGCTGAAGGGAGATATTGTATAGTGTAAGATATGACAAAATAATTTAGAAATTATTCAGGGTTCATGAGGGATGGGGAATAATTATCAGCTGATGCCAGCGGATTAAGTGGAGAGCAAATGTTTTCAGAATGATGAGGGCAATGAATGTACAAATATGATGTATGTATCAATTGTGATAAGAGTTGTATGAGGCCCCAAAAAATGATTATAAAAAAAGAGAAAAGAAATAACAGTATGAAAACATCCCCCAAAAAAGCATGCCTCTCTTGTCCCTCATATCCTAATCACCTGAACTCACTCCATGTGACTTCTTTCTGTTTCCATGAATGAAGGACAGTGGTTTGACAACACAGAAGAGGGGGGGAAAAAAACAAGGGTGTCACCCAAACTGCTGAGTTTGAAAAATGTTTCCAAGAATGTAATCACAGATTAGACAAATGTGTGAAGTGTAATGGAGAGTACTATGAAGGGGATAAAAAATTTAAATGCATAGTTTTGAAAAAATTGTAGTTTTTGTCGGGTTCCCCCTAGTAGCTTCCAATTTCATAGCAACTCAAGCCATCACCATACATCAAACTGACAGAGAAGGGGTGGGTTTTGTGTGTAGGTGGTGTTGGTTATTGCACAGGGGCAAGGGACTTCTGGTGGCATAGTAGCTTATGCCTTGGTTGTCAACTGTAATGTCAGCAGTGGGGAACCACCAGTCAGTCCTCAGAAGAAAAGGATGAGGCGTTCTACTCCCATAGAGTTAGCCTTTGGGAAACCCACAGAGATAGTTCTGCTCTGATCTCATAGAGTCGCTATGGCTCAGCATCGACTCCATCGAAGTGAGCTGACAAACTAAAGGCAGGAGATCTGAAAGAGGATGCGGAGACGTTGTCTCAGGTACTTTGGACATATTACTATGGTGGAACCAGTCCTGCAAGAAGGGCAACATTTTTGGCAGAGGGTTAGCAAACAAGAGGAAGACCCTTACTTAGGTGGATTGACACCGTGGCTGCGAGAATCGGCTCAAATACAGTAACAAGTGCGAGGATGGCGCAGGACTGGGCTTTGTTTCTCTCTCTAGTGCACAGGCCCCTATGAATCCGAACTGACTCCAGGGCTCTACAATATCAACTACTACAACCCTGAAGTTCAAACCTACCCAGTGGCTTCCCAAAAGGGAGGTGTGGCCATGTGCCTCTGTAAAGATGACAGCTAGGGAGCCCCTGCGGGGCAGTTCTACTCTGTGGCACAGGGGCAGCCAGGTGTCGGAATGTGCTTCACAGCAAAGGGTGTGCTTTGTCTCAGTTTGTGCCTGCTGCTGTTTATGCTATGCACTGAGTTTAACATGTGACACTCAGGAGCGAATGAATGGAAACACACCCATGATGCTTCCATGATGCCAGATGCAAGCTGACACTGTTTCTGAGTTCTGGGCATATTATTTTTTCAGAGATAATTTCCTGTAGCGGTGACACACCGAGTCCTATTTCATGTAAAAGCATCAGCAGCAGAGGAAAGCACTGCACAGAGAGAAGACTATGACACGTAACAGGCTTTCCATAGAGGAACAAAAGGGTGGATGTCTTGGGCTGCACTCTTTTCTTGTATACAGACAGTAAACAAGCTGAACACATCTCACCTAAGCATAACATTACAACTACTTGAAACCCAGCTCAGGCATCTGGAGAAGAGGCAGCAAGGAAGGATGGGAGAGAGTTAATGGGCTGGGCGTCCCCAAAGGTGCAGAGTGGGAATCAAGGGAGGATCCAGGACGAGCCAAGGCTTCTGGCAGAAGTCTGAGAGGAGAGCAGCAGAAAGGAGCTGCTCTCTGGGTCCTCACAGATGTAGCCAGTGAGAGAGCAGCAGTGCTGCCCCCTGGCGGCGCGCCGAAGGCAGGGCCGCTTCCCCCAGGGCTGGAGAGCTCTGGGGAAAGACAAATCCTGTCACTTTGGATGCCAAGTAAGGGGGCACTGTGTGCCGGTGGTGTACCTATGTTGGCCAAAGCGCTGCCCACTGTGCATTTGCTTCCCACAAGCACAGTTATCCTTCCTCGTGCATCCAGGAAAGACAGTTCTAGAAAAACACAAGCAGTAAAATAAAACACTGCCAGGTCTCGAACCATCCTCACCATTGTTACTATGCCCACTGATGTAGCCGCTGGTTCGAGCTGTTTTATTGCCCGTCCTCCACTTTTTGCCAAGCATCATGTCCTTCATGGACTTGATGTCCCTTCAGGGACTGGTCTCTCCTGACAGCACGTCCAAAGATATCAAATGAAGTCCAGCCATCCTTTGTCCCCATGTTCTCTTGGCAGTCCTTGTACTTTTATTGCTCAGTGTCTGATTATTTGGGACCAGGCCTTATTGCTGCCCCTTCCTCACCTTGGCCCCCAATCCCGACCCCAAGCCCTGCACATCCACTGTGTGAAACCTCCTGTTCCTGTAACCATCCCTGTGCTTTTGTGTGGGGGGTCTAGCTGGGTTCCCCTGGCAATTCGCCAGCTGCCCTTGGGAAAGTTCATGGAGTCGGCTAAGTAGTAGAAAAGCCAAACGTCCAGCTGAGATTGGTTTACTCCCTAGCACCCTTGGGCAGGAGCACAGCCCCACTCCCGGTCCCAGGTAGCCAACGACCACACCTAGGTTCTCCGGACTTGGCAGCTGTAACATGTGGCCTGGGCTTCCCCTTCATTTCCTGCTCCTTTCTGGCTTGCTGTCTGACTTTTCTTTGCGGAATTAAAGCTGCAAATTGACAGGATCCCATAAACACTCTAAAGCCACAAAAAAACACCAAATGCCCACCCAAACATGTGAAACTTCAAAAAATCATCCTTAGAAGATTCCCAAACCCTAAACATTCCTAAACCCCATATATGCCCTGAAAACACCATGAAAGCCCTAAGAAAACCTAAAATGCTGGGGGAAAAAAACACATATAATATTAAAAATACCCTAAAATCCCTAAGGAACTCTGTAACATCACTAAAAACACCATACTGTGCTGAAAAATACCTATACACTCTAAAAAACCACCCCTAAATCCCTTAAACACTCCCTAAAATCTTATAAAACACCCTAAAAACCCCAAACCACCCGAATGCCCCAAACACACCTTAAACGTCCACAAACAACCTAAAAGCCCTAAAAAATCACATGCCACCAAAAAGCCCTAAATGACCGCAAAATTCCAACTCATAGCCACCCTATAGAGGGCTTCTGGAGCTGTCAGTCTTTTATGGGAACAGCTTTATCATTCTCCCAAGGAGAAGTTGGTAGGTTTGAAACCCTGACCTCATATTTAGCAGTCTAATAATTGCTGGACAGTGCCACCAAGGCTCTACTGGTGTAGTGGGTTACACATTGGGCTGCTAACCTCAAGGGAAACGGTTCAAAACCACCACCCACTCCTTGGGAGAAAGAAGAAGCTTTCTTTCTATTCCCCTAGATTTCTCATTGAAGGTGTAAAGTAACCTGTTAAATGCTCGCAGTGGCAGCAGCAATGTCTCATAACCATGGGGAAATGTGGTTCAGAAACTTCAGAAGCAAGCATCCACCAGTAGGTGACTGACCAGCAGTATTGACTTGGGCAAAGAGAAGGTGACATGGAAGGGTAAGGAGAAGAATGCGTGCAGAGGGCAGGTTGGCAGCTGAGCCTAAGTCCAGTAGAAACAACAGTAGAATGGCCTGTTCCTGGAAGGGCCACAGGAGATGGTGCGACTTCATGTAGCCCCCACTTACATGTGTAACAGCAGCAATTGCCTGAACACGTGGTCTCCCCAGGGAGGAGCCTTTGTGTGGTGTTAAGATGCTGTTACTGTCTGTTGTACTGTGGTGGCCTGCATTTGGCTGTAATGGTGGAAATTTTGCAGCCAGTAGTTCAAATGCCTGCTGGGTCACTCACTGCAGGTAGACTTCAGCAGTTTCCAGACAGAGAGACGAGGGAGGAGGACCTGGTCTTCCACTTCTGAAAGAACTGGCCAGTGTGAACCTTGTGAATGGCAGAACACTATACCTGAACATGAGTACCGCAGGCTATAAGGCATGATGGATTGACACAGTGGCTGCAGCAATGTGCTCAAACATAGGATAGTGCTGGCCTGGAAAATAGTTCATCGTCCATTAAAAAAAATCATTATATAGGGGCTCATACAACTTTTGTTGTTGTTTTTCCCTAAGGGAGAGCAGTGTATTGGTACACTGAAAGGTATATAGATCAATGGATTCGAACAGAAAAGCTACACATATATTCACCAGTCAACAGGAAACTAGCCTTCGAAAAAGGACACAGAAATATCCAAAGGGACAAATTCTGCTTGCTCAACAAATGGTGTTGGACAAACTGAGATACCGTATGTAGGAAAATGAAGCAAGCCCCAAACCTTCCCCCATGCACAGAAATTAACTGAAGAGGGGTTAAAACCTGAAAGTAAACCTCCGGGCTATCATAATCAATTTTTCGATGACCTCATCGGTCAGAAATCATTGTAGGAACGCCAAAGCGTTCTTGTGTTCAACGTCTACATACATAGCAGGTGCTCCAGTAAAGGGGAATCTTGGTGGAGCTGGCTCATCCATTCCTGAAGAGAGTAGAGCACCACGTTGGCCCATCACAGAGCTCAGGTGTAGAATCTTCCTCACTGTCATCCTTTATCTCAGCAGTGTCAGTGTTGGATTATGAATTTCCCAAAGAACCAGTATCGCTCAATTCTGTGCACAATGCTGACTCACTCTCGCTGTTATTTCACTGGTCTAAAAACCCATTTAGGTTAAAATGACACTCTTTTGATGCCATGACCTAAAATTTTTAGTGAGAAAATGTTCCTAATGACATTACTTGGGTCTTCCTCTAATCCTGATGCCATGTTCTTTTTCACATAGACCAGCTTCTTGTATAAATTGCTCAGCATACAGATGGAATAAGAACAGTGAAAGGATACAACCCTGATGCACACCTTTTCTGATTTTAAACCATGCAGTATCACCTTGTCCTGTTCACAGTCTCACCTGGTTCTATCTCTTGGCCTTTGTATAAGCTCCATATGAGTACAATGAAGTGTTGTGCAATGCCCATTCTTTTCCATGGTATCCCCGAGATCCACCTCCTTCCACTCGTGCTTTCCAGAACGTGGGGTTGGGACAAAGCCTGGATAGTCTCATGGCAAGACCAGATCAGGAATGGAGCTGAGCCGGGAGCAGCTTTATTTGCTTGCTCCAGGGAAAGTCTGCCAATGTGACTAAGCCTCAGGGGCTTTCTACAAATGATAAAGGTGAATCCCTCTCTCGTTACCCACTGATCATCTCTGAGCCTCTTGCTCTCATATCCCTTGCACAGACCTCTACCATTAGATGGACAATTCGGTAACGTTTGAACACTTTTCTGATGCTGAGCCTGGGGAGCAACTAATAGCTGAGTAAATATTGATTGAAAGATGGTGAGTGGAAGAAAATAGCTTTGCCAGGTCCAGGTTGTGATGGAGATGAAAGTGTTACCAAATCCTGCTGTCCCCATGGTGGGTTTGCCCAGTCCTGAAAGTCTGAGCCAGGAGTTTTAACGTGGCCCCTTTCAAAACATATAGGTGGAATTCTTGGACCATGAGCTGTCCATAAAGTGTGGCTTTACCAAGGAGATGTCCGCCCTGGAACGAAACAACCCAAGAACCTAGATCTTTGTGAAGGTGTTGGTAAGGGATGCCGCGGAAATCATAAACTTGACTGAAAGCAAAGGAAACTTTGCCTTCATGTGTCTGCAGCTGGACGAAGTGGTGCTGGAACACACCCTCCTTTGCGATTCTTCTTGTTCTTTTTATGAGCTGCTCCCTGGCCTGTGCAGTCCCGTAAATCTGGAAACTCTTTGCTGGTGGGGGCAATTGTTATATCCTCCCCCCAGATCCAGATGTCTTGTCCATGGTCAGTGCGCAATCCTTGTTAGCCAGAGGAGTGGGGCATCTAAAGGCAGGCAGGGGTCACATGCTTTTTTTCTACACTTTCTAGAAAGACCAGAGCTAAACATCTTGCAGCCCTTTTCATGGCCTCTTTCTTTTCTATATTTATTTTCCAGGAAAGAGGAGAAGAAACGCGACAGCATCTACTGACAGCAAGTCAAATGCCATCGTGTGTGTTCAGAGGGCAGGCTGGTACTCATTTGCCTAACTCATCAGTCCCATCGTGCCATGTCCATGTTAGATTGTTTAGGGAAACAGATGACATATGTTATGATGCTAAATAAGCTGAAACAGTGCCAGGATGGAGGCAGAAGGGGTTTATTTGTTTGTTTTTAAATGAAGCATGGCTTTCTAGTGACTTATTGTGGTGGGGAAGGGGGGCACCGAGGGCAACAAGACATGGTTGTGACAGTGGTCTGGGAATTGAGACAAATCATTGCTTCTGCAGCAGAGATGAGCTGCCTCTGACCTGTCAGTTACTTGAAGGGAGACTCTGCATTTGGTCAGACAAGTCTTAGTTGGAGATGGTACCAGCTTTCCTCCTGAGCCTCTGTGGTTCCCTTTGGACTACACAGGCCCGAATCGCTTTTAGCTGAGCAACAGCAAATGGCAACACAGACTTGCCATATTGCTCTTTTGCGTACACTCTTTAAAAATCGTACTAAATATACATGCATCAAAACATTCGTCACTTCCACGCTCTACAAGATTATAACTAAGTGGCATTCTGCATGTTGTTCATATTATCATCCTTACCCATTCCAAAATTATGTCATCACCCTTATGGAAGCTCAGTATCGTCTCAGGGATGGCACTTCCCCTCCAGGCCCTACTGGGTTAGGCTGGGTTGACTAGAGAAATAAATCCAAGGACACTCATATAGGTATAAGAAAGACTCCGCCTCACTTATTTGTCCAATTGACATGGCATTATGTAACAACCATACTTACCTTCCTACCTATCCCTGGAAACAATTGGGAGATGTTTGTCTCTATTCATTTTCCTAGCCTAGATATTTCTTGTAAGTGGAATTAAGCAAAATGTGTCCTTTTTGAAGCTGATTTATTTCACTCAGCATAATGCTTATGAGGTTCATTCCTCTTGTAGCCTGTGTCAAGAGTTCATTTCTCTTTATGGCTGAGTAGTAGTCCATTGTATATACCGTAGGCAACATGTTTGACTTATCCATTCACCTATTGATGGGTATTTAGACCGTTGACACGTTTGCGAGATTGGGAATAATGTTGCAAGGGCCATCTGTGTATTTGTATCTATTTATGCGCTTGCTTTTAATTGCTTATATCCTTCATTTCCTTTTCTTTCCTTGTTAGACTCAGTATGATCCCCTTCTGCCCATCCTCTAGCCTCACAACCTCTGTGTCTGATGTGCCAGGATCTCACCAGGAGCCTTAACACCAAGATTCTGAGCCCTGATTGAGCATTCTGATCATCCAGGGAATTGAATATTCCGGAGCACACAGAGATGAAGTTATCAAAACTCCTTAGGCATAACCGAACAACTGGAGGGAGTGCTTTATTGGGCTTGGGGGCTGGGGATTATAGTTGTGAAGGACACCAAGAACAATTGTCATTACCTAGACTGTAAAGACTATGGTCGACATCCACGCTGGTGCGTAGCAGCTGGATCTCAGAAGCTCACAAGTGGCCATCTAGGTGGCAAGTATTGTCACCCTCACTCTGGAGGAAAGAGTGGTGAGTGGACCACATGAACATTAGACTTCATGACTCTGAGCACAGAATAACTAGATGATCTCCAACTATCAATTCCAACTTCTTTGAAAGGGATCACATCAAAAGGTCCTAGATAGTGAAGCAAAATTCACAGTCATAAAAGAGAACAGGCTTATTGGCTGGATAGGGACTAACAGAACCTCTGAAATGATGGTCCTTATTCACTAAGTTTGAAAATGAACTCCTACCTGTGGTTCAATATTCAGCCAAATAATAGATTGGTCTATAATGGGAGCAATTACACAAGTGAGGCACACAAACCTGAAAACAGCAAACCATTTGATCTCAAAAGGGCAGTATTAATCCAAGGCCCAAGTTCAGAAGGGTAGGAAGAGAGGAGGAAGGGAAACAGAAGACATAAGTAGGGAGTGGAATAAGTCATATTATATTGCGGAGATTGCAATAAGTGGCATAAAACACAATGTGTATGAATTGTTGAATAAAAAACTGATGATCTTGGTAAACCTTCACCCAATTCACAATAAAAACTTAATGAGAGAGAAAAAAATCCAAGCACCTAGGCTGCATTCCAGGCCAATAAAATCGGACTCAGTGGAGATGGGACAAGGATGTCTTTTGGACAGCTCTCTGGCAATCCCAATGAGCACACAGGCTGATACCCACCATCTGGAAACTATGGGGTAGCTGCTTCTCCGGTAATGCCTCAGGGGAGCGCTTGGGTCTGTCAAAGAATGCGGGATGATGAAGGGGCAAAGGTCATCAAACCTCACCCACAGCTTTACACTGGGGGGCTGCTCTCTGAGGAATGTGGGAAGGGTCCACTTGCATGCTGTCTCTGTGCAGCAGATCCAACAGACTCAACACCTTTCCAAAGCTGGCAAGAAAGTCCGAGAGACTAGATGTGGGCACCACGCTGTGAGTTTCCCAGAAGGCACGACACAGATTGAGAGCAGTCACGGGAACACAGACTCCTCCGGAAATGCTGCCATGCGCAGAACATGCATCTCTAATTTCATTTCACACTGACTCAAGCATTCAGTCCTTTTTACGAAAACCCAGCTTCTCATTACAGTAACCGGTTTAAAATGACAATCTTCTGTTGAGCAAGTCTAAGAAATGACCTTCCTTTATTTTACATGGTATAAAAATTCAGTTTCCTAGGCCGATGGGCTCTAGGGACAGGTGTTTTTATGTACTAGACATGGCTTTCAAAGTTCTTCAATTGCCTAAATTAATAACGACTTTTTTCCTTTGGCTTTTCTAAGGGACACATTAATTTCAATCTTTTTCTAAGGAAGTGAATCTCTAGCTATCTCATTGGGATAACTTTCTGCCTTCAGAGTAGAATTTGAAATAATCTGCAAGGTTACCCCTTCCCCACCCTGCCCCAGCAGCCCAGCCTCTTTCTTCCTTCTAGCCTTCAGCCAACGGGGTTTGGTTGGGAAAGGAGATGCAGAAGGGAGTCTCTGGATTTTTCTATCAAAAGGTTGGCCACAACCCCCAGTAGACCAAATGTAATTCATTATGGCGGGTTTTGGTTTTACTACATTAAGAGATATTCTTAGGGAAATTACAAACAAACAGAAATAGGAAGACTTTATATTTTATTAAGGGATGTACTGCTCAGTCTCATTATATTTTAAAAGACAAAGTATAAAAAAAAATCTGGCTCCATTTAAAATGTCCTGACTAGCAGAACTTAAAATACACAAATCTTAACATGAAAGTCTAGATGAATAAATAAAATAAACAACGAAACAGCTTTCTCAGGAAAAGCCATAATAAAGAGCTCGACTACTTTTTGAGCTGTTTAAGATGCTCGTGTTAAAGGGAAAAGAGTATCATTGTTGACTTTGAAATGTAGAACCATTTGCTTAATTCAGTGATGCTAAAATGGGCAGTTTGGCTGAAGAAAGAAATTGGCTTGTAGCATTTGATGAGCAATTTCTTCTTTTGAATATAGAAATGACCAGGGATGCGGACACGCTTTTTATTCTTTTGAGGACCCTCTAACCAAGAAATCTTTTAAATGATCATTACACAGTGAATGCCTGGAGGCTCTGGAAACTATTTCTTTTGACATTATTATAAGCTCAAAATGATTCACCAATGCAAAAGAAGAAGAGAAAAGGCAATTAAATACTAAGCTGTAAACACTGGAAGCTTTTCTGTGCTGAAAATAATTGGACAGAGTTTTTTCTTTTTTTAAGTAATAGTGTCCAAAGAGATTCAATGATCTTATTGCTTATGGATTTGGAGCTTAACTATATTCCTTATTTTAAATTTGATATTAGAATAGCAAGATTATAGACCATGATACAGTGTGACTTGGAGAAGTATCGTTTCATTAAATTATCAAGTTAAGGCTCAAGGAGCCTGGTGGAATGTGTGTGACCATGAGGCCAGCCAGTTGGAATCCGCTATGGCTCACAGAGAAAGATGCGGTTCTCAGCTCCTGTAAAGATTTAGAACTTCGGGAACCCACAGGCATAGTTCTACGTTGTCCTTTCAGGGGTCCTCAAACTTTTTAAACAGGAGGCCAGTTCATTGTCCCTCAAACCTCTGGAGGGCCGGAGTATAGTTTAAAAATAAAACTATGTACAAATGCCTATGCACACTGCACATACCTAATTTGAAGTTAAAAAAAAAAACGGGGCAAAAACACCCGGCGCACTGAATAAATGTCCTCTGAGGGCCATGTGGCCCGCAGGCCATAGTTTGAGGACCCCCTAGATTGATATAAGTCAGAATCGACTTGATAGTGTTAGGTTTCTGGGGTGGTTGACCTCAGTTCTTGCTTAGCAACGCTGAAAGAATTCATATGGCAGAAGCACTTTTGTAAATCCAAGTGAATGTTATGAAAGAAAGTTTCAGGTATCGCAGTCCCCAAAAGTCCCCACTATCTCCGGAAAGCACGCCGGGCTGCATGGCAGGGGTGGGGAAAGTTTGCAGCTGAATATGGCGGTTTCATGGGAGGAATACCTGAGCAGGAGTGCAGAACCAGCTGAGGAGCCACGGCAGGAACCCCCAAGGGCCTCACCCTCCACTTGCAGAGCACGTGAACAAGGGAGGGCGACAAGGAGCCCAGGCCTACTTCTATCACCTCCCAACACCACTGGAGGGCATTGGTCGATCGTACTGGTTGATTTTGGTGCACTTTTGTGAAGTCCTATTCTGTATGACCAGGTGGACTTTCCACCTGGGTCTACATGACTTGGGTCAGAGCATGCTCAGTTCTGAATTTTGCCATAGGTATCTAATGAGTGTGCCTGATTTATTTCCAACCCCTTTGTTGTGGCCCGGACAGCTCATTTTCGCTTAGTGCTGGCATTTTGGAAGACAAGCCCTAATCTAGCAACCTGTCAAGAGCAGTAAGTGAATGGAATTAAAACTCAACTCATAGCCATAAATTCAATTCGGACGCATAGCGACCCGAGAGGACAGGGCAGAATTGCCCCCTGAGGATTTCTGGGGCTGGAATTCTTTACAGGAATAGAAGTCTCTTTTTTCTCCCTCCCAGTGGCTCCAAAGGACTGACCTTGCAAGGAGATGTCCAGCGGGTACCAGCAGGCTCCTTCATTGAAAATCTCTGCTAGTTTCTGAAGCGGGAGGGAAATTTTGAGGAGGCCGTCTGTGGCAGAGTTAACTCCCCATTAAAGACAATGAGCTTTTCCACATCTCTCAAAAAACAAACAAAAAAACCTAAAGTGACTACTTCAGATTAATATGCTGTAGGTAGAACCACCTCCCACTCACCAAACCAAACCAATCAACCAACCAACCAACCAACCAACCAAACAAACAAACAAAAAAAAACCCCAAATCCTGTTGCCTTCAAGTCAGTTCTGACTCCTGCTCACCCCTTGTGGTACAGAGTACAATTGCTGCATGAGGTTGTCTAGGCTGTACCCTTTATGAAAGCAGATGACCCCTTCCTTTTGTGGTACAGCTAGGTGGGTTTGAACTGATAACCTTTATATAAGCAGCCCTATCCAGCGATCTATGTCAACTAAAGTGTCAAAGCATGTAAAGACTGATCCACAACCCCCACTTCTCTTTTCCTCTTCTGTGATGACCTGGCATCCACCTTTTGATCTGGTGACACCATATTTGCGAAGCCGCCCAAATCACTGACGGACGGTGTGCAGGACAAACACCCTGTAGAATTGCCCTTCCAGTGTCAGAATTTGCATGAACAAGAAATAAACTTCTAGATTTTAAGCCACTGAGGTTTCAGGGGTAGCTTCTTTCTGCAGAACAGACTAGGCTCTCCTGCCTGATCATCTCTTCACAGGGTTTTTGTGGAGAGCTACTGGAGCAGCTCGATCCAGGGGAGCTGCCAAAGCAGATACCTACACTTTATCTGGGATTGTAGGTTGTAGTACCAAAGTTTTTATTTGCCCGGGAGGCACTGAGTACATTTTTTTTCTTCTGAAAACAGGACAATATGTATGTAAGTTTGGAGACATATGTAGCTGGAGCTGAAAGTCCTCTTACCTTGCAGTTTTCTTTGGTAGAGATAGACTTGTTCTTAATGAAACCCATGACAGTCAGTGTCACAAATGACTTCTGAGGAGAGGCCAAACAGCTAAGTCAAGGCCAGCCTACCGTTCTCTTAAATGCTGTCTCATGCTCTCATCTGCTCTGACGTGTCTGCTCAGGGGCATGTGGCAGCCACTGGGCGGGCCTTACCATTGGCACTGAAAATCATTGTAGGGGATATTAGAGGATTTACATCAAGAAGACCTGACTTCCTGGCCATTGCTCGGGGGCCACAGTTCCCAAGACAATCAGTGTCAAGGGCAAAACAAAATAAAACATGACGAGGGCTCTGGGGCTGGGTTGAGCTGGATATGTAACCAAAGCCCCTTTCTACCAGGATCTTCCCAAGAGGAGATTGCTCTTTTCCATAGCTAAACAATTTTGTTTAACACACGTTCTGCTGGGGAACCTTCTGGGAAGCAGAAGAAAATAAATCTGCCTTCCTTTGAATTAAGCTGGGTTGGGTCCAAGCCCTGTGTAGTGTTTATTCTTATCATAACATCTAAAGGAGTCTGATTTCACCATTCTTAGCTATTAAAAAAAAAGTTCCAGGCACAATAATTCAATTTAAAATTACACACCAGGAGTAGTTCATATTTAATACACTTTATACAGGTATTACAGGTACAAGGGACGTACTTGTTAACTGCCAGGTTGCTGGCTTGAACCAACCAGCTACTCCACAGGAGGTACTGTGTTTCTCTGAAGCTATACAGCTTGGAAGCCCAATGGGAGAGCTCTCCTCTGGCTTGAGTCTGAAGGTGCTTGACAGCAGTAGCCTTTTGTTTTTATAGAGGTATAAAGCTTTCTTTCTTTTTGGTATAAAGCTTTTTAGAACAACAAAAACAATTCCTTTTGGAAGTAAGCCAGAGACAAAACCACAAGTTACATGCTTTCCTTTTTTTCTGTCCTGCTGCTGGCTGCCACCCTTTCATCGATTGTGCACACCAGCATGGTGGTGAAGTGGTGAACTCTGCGCTCTCACTCCCCTGGCTTCACCCTCGGTCTCCTCACTCATCGTGTGGCTTCACCCAACGCACGGAGCCTCCTGCAGGCTCCTCACCCTGTGTGTGTAAAAGTGCGAAGGAGACAGACTTCCTCAGAGCTGTGCTTTAGAGAGAATCCTCCTCACATACTCAGCACCGCCTTGAATAGGGCAGCACTGCATACATGACAGCTACTTGATGATTGTTGATGGTGTGGTGGTGTGTTTGTATGGATAAAAAAAGAGCCCTGAATGGTTATGTAACAAATAAGGGAATAAATAGATCTTCCTTCATCCACCTTCATCTTTCATTGTTCTCTCACTCTCTGATTGCAATATTAGAGGCTAAAATGGGTAGAATTCCCACCTCTGAACAAAGTTTGTGCACATGGGTGTGCATGCTTGTGTGTCCATGTGAGTGTGCCTGTACAATGTGTGTGCACGTGTGTGTGCACATGTGCACTGGAGCCTGGCAGCAGCAGGGGAGGCGCCTGTCTCTGTTCAGCAGTATCTGATGGCTGCTGCAGGTGTAATGAGAAGTGATTGATGATCTGTTCAGGGAGCTCCTGGGGTGGACTCAGGGAAGGAGCAGCAAAGAAGACATACTCATCTCCCCCATATGTAGATGAGGTGATGGAATTGGGCGGTAGAGGAGCAGCTCCTTAGTAATGAGATCACAGGGGAAAGGCCTTGGATGAGGTGCCAGACATCCCTGCTTTCCCAGAGAGGGTGGGGACTGGGAACGAGGCTGCATCCTGCCTAATCAGTTACAGTTGCTCTGTCGCTCTGGGGAGGGAGGCAGATGAGGCAGGGAGCTTCCGGAATCTCTCATCTCCAGTCCTTCTAGGTGGATGTGGGAGCGTGTGAGGACGGCCACACTGGAGGGTCAGGGTTGATCGCCTTGCAGTGTGGAGACCGGCCTGGACCTGCGTTGTGCAGGGTGACCAAGGAGCTCTGGGGACAGGGTTCTGGGTGGGGGCTTTGTCTACTAAGACCCACAGCCACACCCTATGTCGCAATGTTGGCATGCAATGTGCAAAGACTTGAGACAATGTGAAATGGACCATCCACTTCACTTGGAAAGACAGGAGGGCTGAAAATCAGATTGGGAGATCTGATCTCGTTTGCTGCACAGTTGTGAGAGGAGATATTCCTGGCTTCTCTCATGTTGGGAACCGGACATAATCAGCCTGACAAAACCAAGGCCATATTGCCTGCCCAGCAGGGCTAAAGCCACGTCACCTCAACCTTATCTTACCCTGACACACATCAGATGGCCCACCCTTGTCTGCTCCAGCACCGGACATTCCAACTGCAGACTTGCGGCCGCCTGCCCTGTGTGCTCTACACCCCCGCCCTTCCTTTTTTTTTATCTCCCCTTTGAACTCCCTTGTTTGTCTCACCCTTTATAGAGAGGCTAGTGTAGCAATAAACTCAGACCTTGACAAGAATCTGCTTGGTCTCGCTCCTCTCTCTCGCCCGTTTCTCTTTCAGGCTGGGTCCTCCTTGGAACCCCTCGAATAACTGAGTCCCTCTGGCATGAAGGAGGTGATACGAATGCATTGATAGCCTAGTATCTGTCAGCTGGGAGCCACAACATAGTGAGAGCCCTTATTAATCATCTGGAGATTAGCTGAGGGGTGGGAGAAGCCAGGCATGAGGCTTTCCAGGGCTGCTCAGCCTGCACAGGAGTCCTTTCCTGGGTTGGACAGAGGTGCTGCCATCTGAAAGCTCAGATAGAGCAGTTGGAAAATTAACTGACCTGGTACAAGATCTATTTACATATATCAAAAGATCCTGGGTAATAACATCTCATGTTTGTGCAGCATGCCACATTTGTCAAAGGGCTTTCTCATTTACTGTCTTACTTGGTCCTCAAACTAAGAGGCCTTTGGGCAGCTATTGCTGTTTAATTTTGGACGTGGTAACAGCTATGGGTATAGTACTGGGCTTGGAATCAGGCTGTGCAACCCACAGCAGGTCACTTAGCTGCTCTGGATTGGCTTTCTTCCTCTATGAAGGTCAGCGCTTGGACTAGACCATTTTCCCAGTGGCAGCTCTGCTGACATTTTGGTCAACATCATTTTTGTGGGGCTGTGTTGTTCCCTGCACCCGGATGCTAAGCGAGCATCCCTGGTCTCAGCCCACTAGATGGCAGTGGGGCTCCCTTCTTCAGAATGTCTCCAGGCATGGCAAATGTCCCCAGCAGAGCATGCTGCTGGGCTGGCGCACGGAAGGATGATGCACTCAATGAGTTGGATTTTAAGTTTTCAGGTACTTTACATGTCTGCACAGGGAGACTACATCAACAATTACCCAGCAGTCAATGGGTCATCACTGACCCTCTCTATAATTCCAACTGAGATCATGAAGCACCGACTGAGTTTCTGAGCTTAGCACCCTGCATGGCACAAGTTGTTTAGCACTCAGCTACAAACTAAAAGGTTGGCAGTTCAAACCTATCCAGAGGCCTCTTAAACAAAATCCTGGTGGTCTGCTTCAGAAGAGTTGGAGCCATGAACACCCCATGGAGTGAAGAGATATAAACATGAATGTGGATGTGACTCTAGGTATAGCTACAACCGGTAACCATGGAATCAACTACAGCATGGAATCAACTTCAACTCCTGGCCTCCTTGTGTGTCCAAGAAGAACTGTGCTCCCCAGGGTCTTGAAAGGCTGCTTGGTCTGAAGTAGATTTGCAGGCCCTTCTTTCTACGTGCCGCTGGGTGGCCTCAACCTTCCAAGCATGCTATTAAAAGCCAATCCGTCACCTGTGTGCATCACTGAAGACACACGGACACAGGGAGCAATGCCCTGGCTGGGGCACTGGAACAGCGCTGGCATGCAGTGAGTGCTGCCCAGTTAGCGAACAGGTCTTCCCTTGGTACTTTCTCAGGTCTGTGTGAAGCTTTCTAAGCATCCAGAGTTCTCGGCCTGATTCTGCTGCCAACTTGCAGTGTGACTTCGAGCTAGTCTCTTGCCCTCTCTGGGCTTGATAACAAAAGCAGGGCAGGCCAGACACAAATATCGTGTGGCTAGCAGGGGAAAGCAGTTGAGGACACAATTGCAGATGGAGTTCATCCTTTGGACTCATCGCCCCTCCTCCCTAACACACACGCCCCCCCCCCCACTACACACACACACCTTTTCAACTGCACCAGATGGGTTTTAACTTTCCGGCACCAGAAAAGCAGACCTTGAGTTTTTTCCTTTATGGAATGTAGGCCACCCCTGCTTATGTGTCACATTCAGTCCTCGTTCTTCTCCCTACTCTTGTCCCTCCTCCAGTCTTCAACAAGTGACTGCAGGGAGGTTTCCCAGCAGGGCTGTGCTCAAAGATTCATAATGCTGGGTTTTCCTTTAGTTCTCCACAGTCTGGGGCTTGGAACAATCCAGGCATTACCTTATCAACTGCTCATTTTAGGTGGGAAGGACGGGGGCACTGGAAACACCGTATGGGCTCAATCCTTCTCCGCACGCATGTGAGGGGTTTCCAGGAGTTCGAATTTCAACTTAAGTGATTTATTTTTTGTTGTTTAATCGCATGCCTGTCATCTGCTGGACATTTCTTCTACAGTGTTTTGTTGTTGTTAACCCCATTTCTAAGATCAGAGATAGAAGGGTCAGGCACAATAGGCAGTTAAATTGACTCAATCTGGGGTGTGAACCTGCTTCTGTCTGGTTCCTCATAGCCCTCAGTCATTTTAATGGAGGTGTTGTGAAGGGTGTGGGTTCAGCAGCCACACACTGCCTCATCTCGCCTCCTCGTTGATAGGCTGTGTAGCCTTACATGAGTTGTTTAATCTCCTACCAAGCTTGTGAGAGCACTACTTTTATTAGCTTCATTTTACCAAGGCTGTGAGAGGTCAGGGGAGCGAAGGCTTACAGATTGCCTGGCATATAATATGCTAATGATAGTCAAGATATATAACTAAGCATGTCTCTGTTCTTGGTTCTGTCAGTACCTGGTGTGGCCACAAAGGAGAAACCTGGTTTCCTGCTATTTTGAGCATCTAGTGTGAATGGCAGGAGATAAGTCACATGCTAATGAACCCTTGTGGTGTATTGGTTAAGCACCCTGGGGCCCGGCTATCAAAAGATATAGTGTCCAGGGTCTTAAAGACTGGAAGATAAACAAGGGGCCATCTAGCTAAGAAACAACAAAGCCCACATGGAAAAAGCACACCAGCCTACCCCAACATGATCGCTGAAGACAAAGCGGGTGCATAAGCAAATGTGGGCATGTTTTCTTGATGTGCACTCACCCTTTACATAAAACTCTCTCTTATACATACGCGTTTCTGTGGATTTGTTTCGCTAAGGCACCCAGACTAACATAAGCAGCATGGAACGCATTTAAGAAGCCTAGACAAGGGCAGGGCAGGATATTTGGAGGGACTGGATCCAGAATTAGAGAGGAAGGGGTGCTGGAGGTGAAACGGGCTGCTAGCTCCCTGTCCCAAGGAGGACAATGAGACTGCTGGCTCCCATGAAGATTTACAGTCTTGAAAACTCCATATAGGGTCACTGTGGTTGGAATCCACTGGACGGCAGTGGCCTTTTGGGATTGAAGGTGGAAGCCACCAATGACTTCCTGCCATTGAGCCAAGGAGCCTCCGGAGAGTGTGTGAACTTCTGGAATACAGCGAACAACCTCTGCACATCTGCTTTTCGTGCTGCCCAAGTCATGCATTGACATTTTTCCAAAAGTGAACCATCACAGCTGCTCTCTCAGGAAGCTGGGGGCTGAGCCCGCTGGTTCCACTCCGTCAGCATTTCTGGTCCGGGTACCTGCCCTCTGCCCCGGCACAGGCAATGGGCTTTTGGAAGCAGTGCTCCCTGGGTAGTGGGTGTGATTTGGCTCCTCTGGCCTAACATGATGAATGCTGAGAGGGGGTGGATACTAGGGGGTTAAGCTCCCTGACCTTTCCCTAGCCCAGGGGAAAACTTACTATTTAAAGTAAGTTTTAGACAGAATCTTTAGAAAGATAAATTGTTTACTTAATGTACACAATTACTCCCCAACACATCTGTTTTGTGTCTGCTCAACTCAACCTCATAGGCTATGGATGACCTTGAGCAAGTTTTTAAAGTCACAATGGGTTTCTACCAGGATTGAGAGTTCAGCTCTCTCAACTCTCCAACTGGTTATTAGCACCATAGTCTCATTTCTATTTATGGATTTACTTTGTTTGAGGGAAAAAAGACTCCCAATTCAACTATATTTTATTAGGAACTCCTTTGCTATGTTTTACACAAGAAAAAGGCACAAACCGCTGTTCTGGATGAAGGAGGGCATCCGCATGAGGCCCCAATGGTGTCGGAAGGACCCACAGCCACAGTTACTTAAATAAAATGACACCCATTCTGTCCTGCTGACTCTGACTCATAGTGACTCTGTGTAGGGATCCTGAAGTTGCTACCTTTACAGGAAGCAATAACCTCATCTTTCTCCTGTGGAATGACTAGTGGCTTTGAACCAGCGACCTTGCTGTTAATAGTCCAACACTATCCAGCATCACCACCCGAGCTCCTGAAAGCTTAAATGAGACATGGAAAACAAACACCTTTGTCACAAAACTGTCCCTGAAGACGGATCAATTCATGGAGTTGCGGGAGGGCCTGTGAGAGCATGAGCGGGACCTTCATTGGGATGTGCACATGACCGTATATCGCTGAGTCTGGCCCGGGGAGTGGACGCAAGCACACTGCCTGATGGACAAGCTTTCTACTGCCAGTCAGCAGTAGGAAAGAACTCAATGGTGGCTGAATGTGTGGCCCCTCAAAATGGATTCAGGGTCTCCACATAGACTCTCACTGTGAGCCACAGCCTATTGCTCAAAATTTAAGCTCAAATATGACTTAAATGCCTAACATTCTGTTTCCTTAAACTAGAGTACTGCCAGGATCAACTAGAGGCCTGGATGACCTATCAGGTCTGAACAACGATCTCAAATCACTTCACATGATCCATTCCACCAGTCATGTCACCAGTCACGCCTCCTCACTTACCCATTCCAGAGACTGTGCCTGTATAACCTATCGACTAACACATTCCCACATGTCGTGCTTATGAAACCAACCATCATGCTGGAATAAGGACCAATCACGATGTAAGGGGCAGGGTCAATGGGAAAGCAAGATAGGGGCTGAGGGGAGCCAAGAGGGTCCCGTCACTCAATCCCTAAACCTGATCTAATGTCACTAGACTGGGGTCTTCCTCACATCTCAAGGGCACCCTATTCATGATTGAAGTGAATTGTGTTTATTCAATCTTTGTTCTGCTTACCGTCCTGCTATGCTGCCTCCTCTTCTTGCTTTATGTTGTGGTGACAAATGGCTTGAGAGGGATTTGACATAGGGAGAAAGCCCACCCACATCAACTGTCACCAGAAGCAGACACTAAGTTCATTTCTCTCACCTCACAGAACTATGCACATCAGACACTGGTAGAGCTGCCCGGAAGGGGAACCCTTAGTGCAGTGGTTCTCACCCTGTGGGTTGCGACCCCTTTGGGAGTCATATGACCCTTTCACAGGGCTCGTCCAATTCATAACTGTAGCAAAATTACAGTGATGAAGTAGCAAGAAAATCATTTAATGGTCGGGGGGTCACCACAACAAAAGGACCTGTATTAGGAAGGTTGAGAACCACTGCCTGAGTGTGCTTAGGACTTTGCTGCCCTCAGGGTCACCAGACATTCCTGAAGGCAGAGTCACTGCAGGAAGCCCTTCTGGGAAATGCCCTGAAGCCAGGTCTCAACCAACTCCATCCACCCTCACCCTCCTAGATCCTAATCATAGGCTGCATGGAAATGCTCCCTGCCACTTCAAAGACTGTAAGTCCATGGGAGCAGAAAGCCTTCTCTTTCTCCCTTGGAGTGGTGGCTGGTGAGTTCAAACTGCTCACCTTCTGGGTAACATAACCCACAGACCAGCTCCCCCTGAGCTCAGTTTGGTTTGCCACACAGCACACATTGTTGGGAACCTTCTGAAGTAGCTGTGCCATGTGCAGGTTGGGGGATTTCGCACAAGATGCAGAATTCCACCCTCTCTTGGAAAAAATAATTTTTGCAATAGCCTTGTATTCTCTTCTGGATCTGAGTAGCAGCTACTCTCATGCAGTGCTAGCACATACATGCTAGGTCTTACGCCGAGTCTGCTCCATGCTTTCCTGTGTCCTATGTGGCGCTGTAGGCACACAAGGCATGGACTCTGCAGCCTGGGTTCAAATCTCTCCTTTCCACTTCCTCACTGTGTGGTCATAGGCTCATGACTTTATCATCCTGTGCCACTGATTTTTCATCTGTAAAATGAGGCAAGAATAGAGTCCACACATAGGCTTGTTAAGTGAAATAATTGAATTATTATATACAAAAAGCTTAGAACATTGCTCGGCATCTTGCAAATACTGTTAGGTAGCTTAGCATAGGGACTGGGTCATCCATTACATATGCTCAGGTTCAAACTTCCGGCCAGGAAGGGGTGGTACACCTAGGTGGGTGTTACACCTGGATTGGCCCATCTGGGCCAGGTGAATTCAATCCAGCCAATGGGGTTGACCAGGACCATCAACCATGCCTCCCTATGGAGGAATTGAAAAGGCAGGATCTTGACCTCTCCGATGTCTCCCTTCACCCACTTTTCTGTTGTCCGTCCCCCAGGGAGGGAGGAGGTCACATGTAGATACTTGTAATCGGTTTCCTCTTTCCAATCCACCCTCCCTCTACCCTCCCACTATCACCACTCACAAATTATCAAGGTTTCTTGAGTGATGGGGGAGCGGGGAGGAAGGGGTAAAAATGAGGACTTGATTGATGCCAGGGGCTTAAGTGGAGGCAAATGTTTTGAGAATAATGAGGGCAGTGAGTGTACAATGTGCTTTACACAATTGATGTATGTATGGATTGTGATAAGAATTGTATGAGCCCCTAATAAAACGATTTAAAAAAAAAAGAAAAGAAAGAAAAGGCAGGATCCTGGAGCCCACAGTAGTGACTTTCTCTCCAGCAGCTTCTAGGCAAGCTGTGCAGGGGTGAGGGGCCTTGAGGTGCCTGTGTAAACCTGAAACTTCTTCTCTCAAAAAACTCACTTGGATCACAATCCAGGCTGCGGAGTGAATTCTTTCTCACGCGAAGCCAAGGACTGAGGTATATTTCTCCCACGAGAGATCTAACAATAATATCTCTTATTATATCATTAGGAGCCCTGGTGGTGTAGTGGACTATGCATTAACCTGCTAATCGCAAGGTCAGGGGTTTGAACTGACTAGCCCGTCCGTGGGAGAAATATGAGGTTGTCTATTTCTGTAAGGCAATGGTTCTCAACCTTATGAATGCCGCCACCCTTTAATACAGTTCATGTTGTGGTCACCTGCAACCATAAAATTACTTTCATTGCTACTTTATAACTGTAATTTTGCTATCGTTATGAATTGGATGACCCCTGTTAAAGGGTTATTTGATCCCCAAAGGGGTCGCGACTCACAGGTTGCGACCCCTGCTGTAAGGATTTAAAGTCTCAAAACCCCAAAGGGGCAGATCTTTGTCCTATTGGGAGTCAATAAAATGGTAGTTAGGTTTTTTTCTGCATCAGTATCAGATTCTGGTGGCAATCTCAGTCATCCTGCATTGTGGTCTGGTTTGAACTCCGGAAATGACTGCCCTGGTTTGAGGTGAGGGCCACGGTGCTTCAGTGGTAGACCTCTCATCGACTTTCACCGGGAAGACCCGGGTTTGATTTGCAGCCAATGTGCCCCAGACTGTCAGTGAAGGTTTGTGTGTTGCTATGACACTGAGCAGGCTTCAGTGGTGTTTCCAGACTGAAACAGAATAATGAAGAAAGACCTGATCATCCCCATCCACACATTGACCTATGGCCCACCACTGTTGGCTTCCTCTCCCAGTCCTGGTGGTAGCACAGATAGGCACAGTTTGCTCCACTGCCCATGAGGTGCCCATGAGAGGCTGACGCGACAACCACAGTCAAGATCAACAGCTTAAACTCCATTCTGGGTCTATGGAAACAAGAACAACCTTCTGAATTGAGGTCGCATTGCTATTTGGGACTGGGAGGATGCCTTTGTGATATGGATTGCACTCTGGATCCCAAGGGGGACTTTTAAACACAGCCACATAGCAGCTCCGGAAATTGCCATAGTGAGAAGGCAGGTTTAAAAAAAAAAAAAAAAGCTTTTACTGGCTTGCACAAAGGAGGCTGCGGGTAGATTGGGGGGTGGAAAACTCCTCTGGAAATGGAAAAAAATTTTATCCTTACATATGCATCATTTCTTCTGGTCCTGAAAGAAAACACAAAGCAGACGAGAGGAGGAAACGGAGACTGGCAGTCATCTTGTTGGTATTCCCACAGCACCCCCTCCTTAAGCGCTTGCTGCCATCTCATCCAACTCCACTCAGTGTATTTTCACCCGGCAATGATGCAGAAATGTCTGCGTACTCCAGTTTTATTGTAGTCGGGCAGCGTTTATGGCTTTGACGTTCAACTGAGCATGGCAGGACGTCTAGAAGCAATTATAACCAGCACCTGCTCTGTCTGTGCGATGGGCAGGCAGTGACGGATTCCCAGCCTCCGGAACACTAGTGTTCCCTCCCAGCTCAGGATAATGACGGTGACACTCGGCCCCCTTGTTGTCTGGGGAGCTCAAGGAGCTCTCCTCTGAAACCTCAACTTATGGGCATTTCTTTGAGTGAAGACATCAAATTAGTGACTCGAAAGGAAGGCGTAGGAGATGATTATTGGCCACAAGACAAGCCTCAACCGTCTCCAGAGAGCATGTCTCCTAAGTGCAAAGTGTGGAGAGGGAGGAAACAATTGATCACAAATGGAATAGACTCTGAGTCTCACCACACAATGTGTGTGTGTGGTCACTGAGGCGGCAACATTATGACTGGGGGACGGATACGGTTTGTGCAGCCGTGATTGCCATCCAGAATGTGGCATGCTATTGTGAAAAATGATTTTTTATTCTGAGCAAATCTCTGCTTCCACTTGCTTTAATGCTTCGCCGGAGAGCAGGGGACTCTGGGAGGGGTGGGGGGCGCACAGGGCTGGGCTGACCTCAGGAACTCATGTGTAAAGGGCTTTTTCTCACTTGGAAGCAGGCTGTTCTTTCTGGTAAAGCTTGTTTGTGAACCTTGCCACATCTGCGTCCGAAGAGGGAACTGAAGGTGACAAATGCCACGAGGAGCCCCGGGCACATCTTGTTTCATTTGAATCCCAGTTTTACCTTTCCTCCTTTCTGGGTTCTGAAGCATCAGATGGGTGCCAAACACTTCCACGGACAACTAAAGCTGAACAAGGTGGAGGCAGATGAAGAGCAACGGGAGGTTGGTGTTTGGGAGACTGAATACTTGGGCTTCCTAGGCCAGTCCAGTTGGTGGTTAGAGCCCTGTTTCAGATTCCACTGTAATCTCCTAGTGTCCAAGGACCAAGTGGCTCCTAAGTCCAGAATTTCTGTTACATGTGTCACCAAGGAGGAGTTGGGCTAAAATGCATTGAAGAATAAAGCAGGAGCTTGGCTTATGAATCCACTCTCTGATTCTGAAATTTCAAAGGCTCCGTGCACAGACATTTCAACACTGAAAGCACAGCAGGGAAAACCAAAGACTTGGGCTTCCTCCTTGTCCCTCTTTTCGGGCTTTTACGGTTTTCCAAGGTGCCTCCCTGAGCCGAGTGTTGTATAGGTCAGGTTTAAAGATGTCCTAGTTCCGAGGGACTTGCTGTTCTGCTTTCTTTTTCAGGGAGACCTGGTTTCTTGTCTTGTGGCCAAACACAGAGCACAGATGTCTGTGGGCCTCCTCCCTTTCCCCTGACCTTTGCTCTCTTCTCTGGATACACTACTGACCTGTTCTCCCTTACAAGATCTGAACTGCTCACAAACTTCGATGAATTCTCATCCTAGCAAGAAGCATCTGAGCATCTTATTAGAGCCTGTATGAGTTCTGTTCTGGATGCCTATTTGTGCAACTTCAGGGTCTGGCATGGAAACATTCCATGTCCACAGACCTGCACAGATAATATAAACTCCAACAGTAGTTTAAGGTTTAAGGTGGTAACAGGGAACGCTGGGGCCTGTGGCTCCTGGTGAACCTCACAGGCTGTCTAAAGGGGCTACTTCCATCTCAATGTAACCATACAGGAATGTAGACCTGTTAGGTAGCAAGACAAGGGGTTGTTCCTCTCCATGCTTAGGGGGCCCCCTACAGGAGGTTGGAAGCCAATGCAGGCTAAAGGGCATGCACCAATTCAAGGCCAAGCCAGGAGAGCTTAATTGACGCCTCACAGCTGAAAGCCCTTAAAAGGCTGGAACCTTCCCTTCAGCTGCTTCTCTGCCTTCCACTCAGCAGGGCTGGGTGTGCAGTGTCATGAGGGTGCCCGTGTTCAGTTTACTGTAACGCCGGAACCTTCTTCTCTCCTGTATATAAACCCACTCGGATCACCAACCAGGCTTTGGTGTGAATTTCTTTCTAGTGTGTAGCCAAGGACCGAGACATTTCCCACCCGAGAAACCTACAGACCCAGACTTACAATAAACCCATATGTGTGTGTGTGTGTGTGTGTGTGTGTGTGTGTGATATACACACACACACACACACACATATATGGCAAGAGGTGAACAGGTCTAGCCAGCAATGGTGAAGAGGGCCCTGGGATTGAGATTGAGAATGATTCTGAAGTAGAATCCATAACCCTTAGAAATGTATTGGCCTGCTATACCAATCCAATTACCCTCAACCTTCTTCAAAGAATTGGAAAAACTGACCACCAACTTCATATGGAGAGGGAAGAAACCCAGAATTAGCAGAGAACTCCTCAAGAAGAAGGACACAATTGGAGGACTCGCCCTACCTGATTTCCATGCCTACTACACAGCTACAGTGGTCAAAACAGCATGGTACTGGCACAATGATAGACACTCAGACCAGTGGAAAAGAATAGAAAGCCCAGGAGTAAAATCATCAGCATATAGACAACTGATCTTCGACAAGGGTCCCAAAAATGTCAAGTGGGAAGCAGATGCCCTCTTTAATAAGTGGTGCTGGAAACAATGGATATCCACATGTAGAAAGTTGAAATAAGACGTCTACCTCACCCCATGCACAAGAATACACTCAAGGTGGATCACAGATCTAGAAGTCAAACCCCAAACCATCAGGACCATTAAGGAGGGAATCGGGACTAATCTCAGAGTACTGGCCCAGGGAGCACATAGGCTCACTGCAACAGGGAAGGGGACACACACAGGTGAATTGGAAATCGACAAATGGGATCTAATAAGAATAAAATGCATGTGCACCTCGAAAGACTTTGCCAAGAGGGTGACAAGGCAACCCACAGACTGGGAGAAGATTTTTAGTAATGACACATCAGACAAAGGGCTCATTACTAAAATCTACAACACCATCGTGACCTGCAAAAAGAGGAAAACAGTTAACCCCCTAAGGAAGTGGGCAAAAGAAATGAGAAGAACTTTCACTAGAGAGGAGATCAATATGGCCAATAAACATATGAGAAAGTGCTCGAAGTCCCTTGCCATAGGAGAAATGCAAATCAAAACAACCATGAGATACCACCTAACACCCCTGAGGCTAGCCCAGATCAGTAAATCAGAGAGCAACAAGTGTTGGAGGGGCTGTGGTGAAGTAGGAACCCTCCTCCACTGCTGGTGGTCGTGTACATTTGTACAGCCACTGTGGAAAGCAATCTGGCGATACCTAAAGAAAATGGAAATTGATCTACCTCATGACCCAGCCATCCCTCTACTGGGCATATACCCGGTTGAAGCAGCAAATAAAACACGACCAGTCATATGCGCTCCAATGTTAATTGCGGCACAATTCACAATGGCAAAGACTTTGAAACAGCCTAAGTTTCCATCGACAGACGAGTGGATTAGCAAACTTTGGCACATACACACAATGGAGTATTATGCAGCACTGAAAAGCACCGATGAGCACATGAAACACGTTATTTCATGGGAAGAGCTGGAAGGAATTATGTTAAGCGAGGTAAGCCAGACCCAAAGGGACAGGTACAACATGAGTCCCCTGAGGTAAGTACAATCAGCATGACAGAAATAGAAGAATAAACATCCATCCCACAATAAACGGGAGGAAGCATAGATAGTTGGAGGGAGGACAGGCCACACCTAGGGAGGTACATAAGAGTCCAGCATAAAGAAGGGGTAGTGGGGTAGGGAGACGGAGAACCGGGAGGGGGAGAATCCGAATGGATGGTATAGGGGGGGGCAGGGTACTAACCCACCCGGGGGAGAGTATCGGTTATGTCCCCACAGATTTGGAACATGCATACGGACCCCAACACGACACACCAAACAAGGAGGACAACGCAAAGTACAGAGGTCTACACAAAGAGGCTGGACGACAAGCCGGCCCAAACCAGAATTAGGCCGACCCCCACACTCGAAGGGAATACCACAGAAAACAAAAATAGATTGTCTGGAGTGGGAAAGGAACTGACCCACCACACCACATCCAGAAGGAAGCTGAAACAAAAGAAGGAGAAAGGACATAGTGGAGTACACCTGGGTCCACCAAGCCCAAAGTCGATAGACCAGCTAGAAGAGCCCATCATACAGAGAGGACCATTCAGCTGACCACACTACGAGATATGACATCCTGCACCAACACATGGCCCTACACGGGACAGCACCTGAGACACAATGGGGGATGGGCAACTGAGCTGACCCCGCCACACTGAGGCAAACACTGGGGACATGCAATGGAGCAGCGGAGGAAGCAGAGCAAAGGGAGCCCGAGGGAGTAGAAAGGATGGTCTTCTGGGCCAGGACGTGGCGCCTCACAAGCTACACCTAGAAAACACTCCTAAAGGCCAATGAAAGGACCTTGAACTACTAGCAATTTTTTCTTTTAATATTTGCTATCTTTTTGTTTAGTCTTTTAAAATTTGTTTTGTTTTTTTACCCAGTAAATTTTGTATGTTAGTGGCTTTTCTGCTTATCAGCGTGTCGATGTTGCTTCTGTCAAAGCCATGTTCTTATGGGCCACTTGGGCGCAGTCAAAGTCATATCCATTTGTATGCACGTATTACTATGTCAGCAGGTCCACCTAGACAAGATAGGCTGGACAAATAATGAGAGAAGAAAACAACAGGACCAACGGTCCTGGAGGGACATGAGAGCGTGGGAGGTAGGGGAAGGGAGGAGGTGTCGCCCAACACAGGGACAAGGGAACAGCGAATGGTTCAAAACCAGAGGAGGGAGGGGAGGGGAGGACTGGAAGGGAGTGACCAAGAGCAAGGTAACTGAGAGGAACTACTGAATCCAGAATGAAGGCTAAACATGGTAATGGGTCGGGAGGAAAGCGAAAGGAAATAGAGGAAAGGAGTAGGAGGCAAAGTGCATACAGAGAAGCCTAAATACAGACATGTACATATGTAAACATATTTATGATTATGGGGGCAATAGATTTATATGCATATATTTATAGGTTCAGTAGTAGGGTAGCAGATGGACATTGGGCCTCCTCATGCATAATCCCCCAATACAATAGCACCTCGCCCTGCTAAGCAGCCATTGCAGGATACCCATCTTCCCGACATGATCACTGAAGACAGCCGTGTGTGTAAGCAAATGTGGTGAAGAAAGCTGATGGTGCCCGGCTTATCAAAAAAAGATATAGCGTCTGGGGTCTTAAAGGCTTGAAGGCAAATAAGCGGCCATCTAGCTCAGAAGCAACAAAGCCCACAGAGAAGAAGCACACGGCCTAAGCGAATACAAAGTGTTGAATGGACCATGTAGCAGATACAAAGGAACAAAAACAATCATTGTGTGATCACCTCCCTCACATAATGGCTGAAGACGAAAGTGTGCATAAGCAAGTGTGGTGAAGAAGGCGGATGGTGCCCGGCTACTGAGAGATATAGCGTCTGGGGACTTAAAGGCTTGAATGCAAACAAGCGGCCATCTAGCCCAGAAGCAACCGAGCCCACACGGAAGCAGCACACCAACATAGGTGATCATGAAGGACAGAGGAGACCAGGTCTCCAACATCAAAGGTGGGGTGGTGGTGAGAATCACATCACCGTGAAAGAGGGGGAGTGCATGATGGGGACCCAACGCCCACCTGTAGACAGCTGGACACCCCTTCCAGAGGGGTAGTGAGGAGGAGATGGGCCACTCAGGGTTCAGTGTAGCAACAATGAAACTCAAAACCTTCCTCTAGTTCCTGAACGCTTCCTCCCCTCCCAATCATCATGACCCCAATCCTACCTTGCCTTGCGGACCTGGTTATACCAGAGGATGTACAGCGGTGCAGTGGGGATCTGGAGGCACAGGGAATCTAGGACAGACGAACCCCTCAACACCAGCTGTGGGAGTGGCGACACCAGGAGGGAAGGGCATGTAGAAAGGGAGAACCGATCTCAGAGATCTATGTGTTACCTCCTCTCTGGGAGATTGGCAAGGGGGAGGCGGGTGAGGGGAGACGCCGGGGAGTGTAAGATAAGATATAATAATTATTTATAAATTATCAAGGGACCAGGGGTGGGATCGGGGAGGGAGGGGGATGGGGGGAAAAAAAGGGAAACCGAGCTGATTCCAGGAACCCAAGTGGAAGGTGAATTATGAGAGTGATGAGTGCAACGAATGTATAAGGGTGCTTTGCTCAATTGATGTATGTACAGATTGTGATAAGAGCCTTATGAGCCCCAATAAAACGATTAAAATAAATAAATAAAGAATGAAAGAAAAAAAAAAAAGAAATGTATTGGCCTTAGGGGAGGGGCAAAGAGGGCTGGATTGAGAAAGTCTGTGGCATCCAGTTCTGACTTGACTTTTGGATCCAGAATCTTTCAGGAGTCATGGCCTTGCCCTCCAGCCAGAACTTCCAATAACCGTCTTCTCAGAGCCTTGTTAAATTCTCATAATACGTTACACCTGCCATCCTGTGAGCAGCTACCAAACCCAGGCACTTTTTTCTTTCTTTTTTTTTTTTTAACAGGAACAATAAAGTTTATTGAACCGTAGCTTAGTACAGGCGCTGGGGTTTCCCCACGGTGCTCTTAATGTACAAAGCACGGATATTCTGCCAATTCTTCTTCAGCAGCGAAACCAAAAAGTTGACAGCCAAGTGGATGTTGTACACGAGTTCATCATCTGTCATCTTCACATGGCCAACTGCCACTGCCAGACACAGCACCTTCTTCATCTGGAATTTGACGGTGGACTTCACCTCGTCGACCTTGGCCACCATGTTCTCATTGTGGGTCAGCAGGGAAGGGAATTTCCCGGCCTTGTTCAGGCCTGGGCCCAGAATTCGAGGAATCTGCTTGATCAGGGTCTCTGAGGCCAAAAAGGCATCATACTTCTTGGCCAGCTTTTTGACCAACTTCTTATTCTTGTTGAGCTTCTTGAGCGCCTCGATGTCCATGTGAGGGATCTCCACGGCCTTCGCTTGTCGCAGTGCTGCTGGTCCCCAAGGACACACACTGAGAACTTGGGGCGCGGGGTGGACTTAAGCCTGACGGTGCCAGAGAAGCGTTTGTCCTTCTGAGGGTCGTAGTTCTTCAGGCTGCTCTGCAGCTCCACCGTCTCCAAAAACTTACGGCGCTTGCGCTGGTTCCTGTGCAGGACTTCCCGCACCGCCTCGTAGAGGGTGTCGCGAGAGACTTTGGTACTCATGGTTCCTAGCGCTGCGGCAACCGGAAAAGAGACCCAGGCACCTTTTTCAAAGACAAGCTCGCTCTCTTTGAATTCCTGACCTCGCCGACCGTGTGAAACAAGGACCATTCCAGAATTACATAGAAGCAAGCATGGAAGCAAGGGCATCCACCACCCCGAATGCGTAGGGGTCAGGAACCAAGTGCTTTCTGTAGAACAGCCCCAGAAGGCAGACCTTTGGCTGGAAAACCTGTTAGGGAGCTAGCATAGGGACTGGCAGGCCCATTACACAAGCTCAGAGGTCTGAGCTACGGGCTCATGAAGTAGAGGCTCACTGCATGCTCAGAAGTTCAGGTTTCCAGCCAGCAGGGGGAGCTACGCCTGGGTGGGCGCTGTACCTGCATTGGCTCACCTAGGCCAGGTGAATTCAATTCAACAATACAGCCAATGAGGTCGAACTACGTCATCGACCACGCCTCCCTAACCGCTCATAAAACTCAAGAGGATCCCAAACCAGGCCTCGGCGTGAGCTGTTTCTGGGTGGAGCCGCGGACCGAGGCACACCTGCCCCAGGTGAGGTCCAACAGAAGCGGTGCTGTGTGACTGGAAGCTATGAGGTAAGCCGGCCCCAGGAGTGGGCCTTCCCATGCTGGTCTCACGGGTTGTGGGCCCCTCTGGGCTCCTTTCACCTCACCACCCTTGGGAGAATTGTTGGGTTGAGTTCACCTGGCCTAGGTGAGCCAATCCAAGTGGCGCCCCACCCAATACGGTGGAGGCCCCTGGGGACGCTTATAGCGTATTGCCGCAGCCCCAGCCTTTTGTGTCGGTCTTTGCGCCATTTCTTGCTGGTGTCAGTCTTTGCGCCGTTTCCTGCTGGTGTCGGTCTTTGCGCCGTTTCTTGCTGGTGTTGGTCTTTGCGCCGTTTCTTGCTGGTGTCGGTCTTTGCGCCGTTTCTTGCTGGTGTCGGACTTTGGGCCGTTTCTTGCTGGTGTCGGTCTTTGCGCCGTTTCTTGCTGGTGTCGGTCTTTGCGCCGTTTCTTGCTGGTGTCGGTCTTTGCGCCGTTCCTTGCTGGTGTCTGTCTTTGCGCCGTTTCTTGCTGGTGTCGGTCTTTGCGCCGTTTCTTGCTGGTGTCGGTCTTTGCGCCGTTCCTTGCTGGTGTGCGGGACTTGATGTGCCTCTCTGTGCCTGCCTTCCCGGGCTGCATTTGGGAGGGGGCTGGGACGCTGCTGCCTGGAGGCTGGGAGGATTTTGACTCCCAAAGCCTTCTCGAGGCTCAGTGTAAAAGTTTATTTGGACTCGAAAACAGAATCAAAGACCCAATTAATTAAGTTTTAGAAGCAGGCTTTATTGCGAACTTGTGGCGGGTTCAGCAACACAGGGTATTGAGCTATTGAAGCCACACCAGGGAAAAAATCCTGGCGGCGTTTTTATGCCCACTGCTGGCAGGCACAGCTGGGGAGAATCATAGCTTGGGGGGGGGGAGTTTGGATCTGCGCACACAGGTGCTTCCGAAGGGAGAAGGTCGTTAATCTTACCTATATATGTCAGGGACGCGTGGAGTGACCATATCTTCAGAAAACCTTCTGGCTTTGGGAGGAGCTGGTTCCAGGAATTTGGGGTTGAGCAGAGGAGGGGAGGTCAGTTAGGGGTCAGTCTTGAGAGCTAAAATGGAGTCTGTTGTGCCAAGACAGGACGTTTTAGACTGACCCTATAGGGAAAAGGGACAACATTAGTCCATTTCTGTAACTGCTTCCTGTGGGTAGTGGGCGAAGAGCAAGGGGAGGGGCTTTTCCAGGCAGAGTACTGGGAGTTGCGGCCTGGCACAGGGTGGAGAGGTTGTTGTTGCTGGTGGACTGCTATACGGGTGATTTCGCGGAGTCGACTTTGCAGGAGCTGAATGAGACAAGGAGCAATTAAGAGCAAAATTACTACTAAAATTATGGGTTCTAGTATGGGGGCTAGGAAGGAGTACAGAGAAGAGTTCCACCAGGAAGAGGATCCGTCTGTTCTGAATCTGTTGTTTTGCAGCTCACGGTTTAGCTTGTTGAGGGTCTGGACTCTAGTTTCCACAATTCCCAGCTTATTGATGTAATAACGGCATTCCTCCTGGAGGAATAAGCAGGTTCCTCCTTTTTCAGCAGTGATGAGGTCTAAAGTGCAACGGCTCTGCAAGGCAACTTGGGCAACAGAGGTTGTTTGTTTCTGCAGGGAGGCTAGAGATTTGGCAGAGGCATCGACTGCCAGCTGGAAGCATGTGGATAACTTGTCTGCTGTGGTGATAGAGGGTCTAAGGGTCCCGCCGCTGAGTCCTACTGCACCTGCTGCTGAGGCTAAGGAGATTCTCACTGCTATCGGAAGAAAAACTGCTCTTTTAGTTTGGCGACTGTATACCTGGATGTATTTGTCCTGGACCTCAGTCGGAGTGTATGTAGTGAGCTGCGGAACCAGAGTGACGGGCAGGCACAAAAGGGTAAGGTAGAACTGATGTTTAAATTCTTAGTGTATAGTTGCACCAAAAGAAAATTTTTTTCTGGCGCTGTTAGTGGTTTGGAGGGGATTTGGGTGACATTACATGTCTGTGTCGATGGATTGGAGTAGCAAAAGGGCACTTGAGTGTTTTCTGGTTGGATGTACAGAGGAATATTGGGGATGGTTATGGGTTTTGTGGTCTTTACGTTGGATGAAAATGACAGGGCAGGACCTGGTACTGCTACCAGAGGAGGGCGTTCTAGGGCTGCACACATGCAGCAGGTGGAGAGGTTGCCTAGTCCAGCAAAGTGGCGATGGCCAGTCCCTGCTGTAGCAGGGTAAGCTGGGAGAAGGGAGACTCAGAAGGTTTAGAAATTTGCTTAGTGAGTTGAAGGTCTTGGATCTGAATATTACAGTGGATGGTGGATTGGACCTGGAGTAGCGACCTCCATACATAGAGTTTGGCGTCTGGAAATTTCTCTCGGCGAGTGGCGTACCACGCTCCTGGAACCAGAGGTGTCCAGCGGCTATCCCAGGGGTCTGGGATTGTGAGAGTGTATTTAGATTGATGGTAGTAGAATCATCCCTGGGGACAAAGGGAAAGGTAAAGTATCTGGCAGGAAGACCAAGGACACCCTACATTTTTCTGTATTCACCTTTTTGCACATTGGGTAGTTGCCTTCTGGTCATACAGGTAGCAAATGATGGGATCAGCTTTTCCTTGATGCCGCTTAAAGTCAGTGAAATTTAAGTATATGGGTGTTCTGCACCCTGTGGGTGGGCAGTCAGCGGTGGCCAGCAAATAATCATAACGCTTAGTGCGGGCGTAATTGGTATAGTTTTCAGTCAAGTAAAATCGCCAGCAAAAGGGGAAATTATATTAGGTTTAGCTGGCTGGCTTGGTGAGGCGAGTGAGGTGGAGAGACATAGGACCAGTAGACTGAGCCAGACCACTGGGAGCCATGGTCAGAGTTCACTGCTGCCTTGACTCGGGACAAATGTACCCAGGAATCTATTCCAAGACCCTTGACTGCCAAGGGAGTGGTGAGCACTACGGTGTAAGGGCCTTCCCACCGGGGTGCTAAGGGTCTGGGTGCTAGGGATTTAATTAACACAGCATTTCCAGGATGCACTGGTTTTTGGTGATCAGCAGAGGTCGGAGATGGTTCAGGGATGGGGGAGTTTTCGTGTTGTCTAAGAAGGTTGCGGAGCAAGGACAAGTATGGAAGGTACGAAGCTAGCGGAGGGCAATCAGTTGCAGGAAGAGGCGAGAAAAGAAAAGGTTGTCCGTAGAGTATTTCGATCATGGCTGGGGAGGATCTGCACACATAGGTGCTTCAGAGGGGTCGTTAATCTTATCTATATGTGAGGGAGGGTTGGAGTGACCATATATTCAGAAAACATTCTGGCTTTGGGACGAGCTGGTTCCAGGAATTTGGGGTAGAGCAGGGGAGGGGAGGTGGGTTAGGGGTCAGTCTTGAGAGCTAAGATGGAGGTGCAGGCCTCTAAATGGAGTCTGTTGCACCAAGACTGGGACACAGTGGTGTGCTGCGGCTCCGCCAAGCAAGATGGCTGGGAGCGCCCACATCTACCCTGTTGGTTTGGGCAGGTCTCTGGCTGGGTGGTTGGCTCCAGGCTGGCTTTCGGCTAGGCCACAATCTGCGGCTTCCATTTTCCCAGCCACATGACTCCACTCCCAGGCAGAATGGCGCCACCTGTGTCTGTTGTAGCTACTGTCTCTTCCCAGAAAGAAAGTCACCCAGACCGCGGGCAAGTTCAACAGAACAAGTTTTATTTTCTGCGCAGAGACTGTCAGCTCTCTTGAGAGGAGACTGAGTGGCCCCCAGTCTAATTTTCCAAAGGTTTTTATACTTTTGCAATGTGCAGGTGTGCAAGCAGGTAGAGTAGAGAAGCAGGGTGTTGCAGTTAGCCATTCTTAGTTGAACATTACATGCTCTGGTCTTTCCTTCTGTACGTTCCCTTGGGCTATGTCTGCACAGCCTACCTCCCCAATATCAGCTAGTTCGTTGACAGTTCATAGCTAGTTTATTTACTGTTCATAATGGCTTCTATCAGCTCAAAATGACTTCTCTTGTCAAGGCTGTTTAAGCTTTGCCCAGAGCTGCTACATTCCCTCCTCTTCTTAGCCGAGTTCAAATCATTGAATCTGCGGTAGCCAGCCCAGTGTATGGTGGGCTCAGCACTAAGAGTTTTATGGTTTGTACTTTCTGTGTGAGGACTGCCACTAGCTTATTGGTTATTATTGGTCCAAACGTGAGGTTTAGCAGGAGGAGGATTAGGGGTCTGGCTAGGGGCGTTACTAGGGTGGTTCGCCAGGTTGCCCAATTAAGTAGCTTTTCAAACCAATTGGTTTCTTCATTTCTTTTCTTGACTCTTTCCTCTAATCTTTTCCTAACCAGGGCTAAACTATCTTTAATGATTCCTGAATGGTTTGCATAAAACAAGTTTCTCCTAATGCCATGCACAACACTCCTTGTTTCAAAAGGAGCAAGTCAAGCCCTCGGCGGTTTGGCAACACACTTCTACAAGGGAGTGTAAGGATCTTTCTAAATGGGAAACATGGTATTTTTATCCCTGTATATCTAAAGCAATTTGCTGACAAAGAGTCTGATAGTTTAAGTTTCCTTGTATTAAAGCAACTGACCCGACTGCAGCTAATCCCATAATCCCAAGCACCGTTAACAGTGGGACTGACATTGGGGCTCTTTTAGCTCATCCAGAAATTCCAAAGTTATCCCTACCTCCTTCACCAGAACACAGGTACACTTGAGGAATAACATGCACTAGGACACAAATACCCGGGTCTGCTGCTAATACTGGGGAAAGGAGACAGGGTGCTAGTCCTGTGGAACAAGTAAAGCAAGTACCCGTTGTGGCAGATAACAAATAAGGATCACCATTTGGTTCAATAGGAACAGCTTGAAGGCAAAAATCTTGATATTTTGATATATTAAAGGGATAATTAGATGAATAAAAACAGTCTTCGCCCTTGGTAATCTTTTAAAGTGAGCTAGAGTTGAGTCCACTCTAACCTCACCTACAGACTGCTGCTTCGTGTAATCCTTCTTACTAACATTTCTAATTGGATTACGCTCTGCACCAATAGTGCTATTTGTAGCTGTGCCTACCGAGTAAGGGGGAGCAGGGTTCAGACAAAGCCAACAATCAGTTGCGAGGTTAGGATTTGAGTTCATAAATTGGAATACAGCATCCAGAGTATCAAACACAGAACCTTGAGGTGGCTCCTGAATGGGAAGGGCCCTTTGAGTTGGGCTGGCAGTGAACGGGAAAGTTACTGAAGAGTCTGGAGGGTGCGGCAAAGGAATCTTAATGATACCCAGCTGTGGCTCTTCAGGATTTATCACCAGGTTTGGGCCTATTTATGGACAGGAAGTTGCCATATTTTACTTTGCTGCATAGTAAAGGTTGTCCCGGGATCTCTATCATTTACATAATACTGAATTCCCCATGTGTTCCCAGTGAACCCAATAACGCTTGAATCCAGTTCTTATTGGGTTACATTTGGAAACCATACACGTGGTGGGATCAAACCCCTCCGACTTGAGTCCCATTCTTGTAAAAACAATAGGGTCGTCTTTAACAAGTTTCCACCCTGAAGATGATAGTTTCACAACCCTAAGCTGCACAATGGCAATGTCCCTCCCCTTGGCAGTTAGGGAGCCCATGAGCCGGGCATCTATAGAAATGGTGTGTTTGGAGCCTTCTTTCTATAGAGGGTATTCCGCACCCATAGGACGGGATTCCGGTTATGGGCCCCATTGTGCCCTTTACCTTTAAAGGATCCGGAATGCCAGCTCTTTCCTAGCAAATCAAACAAATCAAAGCAGAAACGGGGGTCAGACCCAGTGTAAGAAGTTACATATTCACTGTTGGAGGTTCGAGTAGCAGTCCACAGATGTGTTTGTGGTTGGGCGAAATGGCGGGTGCTGACAGCAATGCTCAGACAAAAACAATTAAGTTCTGTAAAGCCTTAATTTTGAGGGTTTTTCTGTCTTTCTGAGTGTTCATCTTTTCAGGATATGCTCAGGGAGGGCTTTTTTTGACTTGTGACTGATGAATCCACGGCCCCTTCCCCACTACTTTAATAGCAGTTGGTGTTATAATATCACCTAGTATGGGCCAGTCCCCCTAGGTTCTAAGGTCTCGGGTCAGTGCTTCTTTACCCACGTTCAGTCTCCAGGTTGCAAGTTGTGGGCTGCCTCTTCACTTTTCCCTTGGTTGGGCCCAAAATGAAGGTGTCGGAGCAGATGATTTGTCTCACCTGCTGGACAACCTGCAGGCACTTCATGAAGGAACAAGTAGTGACTTCCATTACTTCTACTTCCTTCAGTCTTGGGAGGATTGGGGAAGGTCTGCCAAACTTAAATTCAAACGGGGTCGTGCTTTTCACATAGGGAGTGCATCGGACTCGAAGTAGGGCAAAAGGTAAAGAAAGGATCAATCCAGTTCTCGCCAGTTTCTAAATGCAACTTAACTAACAATTCCTTTAGGGTTCTGTTTATTCTTTCTACTTGCCTTGAACTTTGGGGCCTATAAGCCCAGTAGAGCTTCCAGTTAATATTTAGAAGCATTGCTAATACTTTAGTAATTTGAGCAATGAATACTGGGCCATTGTTGGACCCCAAGGTGGTGGGAAGCCAAATCTAGGGACAATTTTAGTTACTAATAATTTACACCCAGTGGCAGCAGTGTCCTTCTTCGTTGGGAAGGCTCCCACCCATCCAGAATAGGTGTCCACTAGCACCAGCAAATACCCGTAGCCATACTTTCTAAGTTTGATATCCATAAAGTCCACCTCCCAGAATTCTCCAGGAGTACTACCTCGAGCTTGTGGTTGGGGTTGCTCCTTTTCTTTTGTAGGGATGTTTCCCCGAGCGAGCACAGTGCAAGCAACAGTGGTGTCATCTGCCACCCAGTGTCCAAGCCTGGGTATGTAAAAGTACCTGAGGAGCAACTGAGACCATTTAGAGGATCCTGAGTGCATACCTTCATGTAGTCCTTGAATCAGATCTCTCCCAGAGCTTCTGGCATGAATCTTCTTCCATCAGGATGCAGCAGCCACCTGGATGCTCCGAGTTTCTTTGGCAGCCCAGCTCTTGGCTTACCTTTAGATCATTTTCCGAGTATGTAGGTTGTGGCAGTAACACTGGGGATGGCATGGTCATGGCCATTACCTTGGGGATTTGTGGTATAATCCTGGCATTCGAGATCCACCGGTCCAGGGGACTTGTTAGGAGGGGCTCAACCATAGGTCCCCCTACCCCAGCAATATCCTGCCCCAGTGTAAGCTTCCTAGCTTCTATAACTAGGATGGCCATGGCAGCCTCAGCTCACATGCAGCTCGGCCATCCTGCAGTTGCAGAGTCTAGTGTGATTGAAAGATCGGCCACAGGTCTCTTTCATGGCTGCAAGTTCTGAGTTAGCATTCCTTTTGCTGTGCCCCTGGCCTGATAGACAATTGGAAGGGATTTTCTATGTCTGTAAGGGGAAGAGAGGGTGCCCATATGAACGACGTTTTTAAGGATTCAAAGGTTTGCTGTTCTACTTCAGTCCATTGAAGTTTTTTCCTTTCCCCAGTACTTGCATATAGGAGTTTGGCTAATCCATCAAATCCCAAATTCCACAATGGACAGTACCCCACAAATCCTAGAAACTCTCACACCTGCCTCTTAGTCTCAGGGACTGGGATTTTGAGGATCACCTCAGTGCGGCTGGGGGACAAGGTCTGTTTTCCCTCCTCCAGTTGGTAGCCTAGGTATACAGCTTTATTGACACACAGTTGAGCCTCTCTTTCAGATTCCCTGGACCCCAATTGGCCAAGGACTATTAACAGGTCCTCGGTAGCACTTGGGCATTCCTCCAGGGTTTCGGAGGCCAGGAGGAGGTCATCTGCATACTGGAGCAAGGGGGTTTGGGGGTGTTCCTCCTTGTATTCCTGTAAGTCTTCATTGGGTTGACGTACAGAGGACAAGGGTATGGAGAACAAAGCATCCTTTAAGTCCAAAACAGTATAACAAATTCAGTTTGATGGGATAGTACTCAGGAGGGTCTCGGAGTTTGGTACCGTGGAGTGGACAGTTTCTACCCTCGCATTTACCTCTCCGAGATCCTGCACCATTTGGAAGTCCTCAGTTCCCGGTTTCGGCATGGGCAGCAGGGGAGCGTTCCATGTGGACTTGCAGGGCACCAAAATGCCTGTCCTCTTTAGTCTGCATATGTGAACAGCAATACCCACCTGTGCTTTCCAGGGAGTAGGGTTTTGCTTGACACTCACCAGTGTGGCTGAGCTCAGAAGTTGTACGACCGCAGGCACCTGATGTTCAGCAAGGTCTGGCAGGTTGTTCTCTGCCCAAACAAAAGGAATATCTTTTAGCCATTTATCAAGAAGTTCCTTTGAGGAGGTTTCTTCTGCTCTTTGATAAAACACATATCCCTCTGGCAGTGGAGCGGTGAGCAAAACCTTTGCCTTTTCAAGTTCAAGGGTTAAGGTGGTTGCAGCAGATGAGAAAGTAATCATGGCCACCATTTATCGAATAAATCCCGACCAATTAGGGGAAAGGGGCCCTGAGGCATTACCAGGAAGGAGTGTGGAACTGTCTCTTGTGCTAAATCTGTTATTCTGGCTGTTGTCCATGGGTATGCTTGGGTATGCCATGTGGCACCTGTAATTAAAATCTTTCCTTTTGACAATGCACCTGTAGTCTTTTCCAAAACCAAGAAGGTGGCCCCTGTGTCCACCAAGAAATTTACTGGCTGGCCCCCTTTTTGGAGTGTTAGCGTGGGATCCTGGAGGCCAAGTGAAACAGCCCTGACACCTTCATTCAGCTTCTTCAAGCATTATTGTCTCTCGCTTGGGTCTTTCTAGGTGTGAATGAGGCCCGTCCTCTCTAGTGGAGGGTCGTGCACCTCTCCTGGCGTTTTCAAGGGACTGATGTTTCCAATGTCCTTCTTTCCTGCAGTAGGCACATTGATCCTTCTTCGGGGCTTGGTGGTGCCCACAGGTTAGTCTCTCCGTGAGTGGGCCATGCTCTCCATTTCCTGAGCCTCTGGGGTCTCTCATGGCAATTACTAGTATTTTAGCTAGTTTCTTTGTCTCTGTTGTTATACACTCAATGAGCCACTTCTACCAAATCACTAGGATTTTTCCCTTCAAACCCTTCCCACTTCTTTTTCATGTCTGAGGCAGACTGACTGAATAATACAGGCAATACTTACTTCCCTCCTGTTCTCAGGGGGCTTTCAGGTCAATAGGGGTATAAAGCCCGTAGGCGTCCATCAGCCACTCTAAAAAGGCAGGCGGACATTCTCTTGTAGGAGCCTGAGAATTCTCACTGACCTTAGATAAATTTATAGGCTTAAGTGGTTAAGCGGAGGCCCTGCAAGAGCAACTGGTGATATCTGCTTAAGCCCTCTGGGCCTTGCTAGGAGTTTGGATCCCACATTGGTTGTGCAGTGGGGAAAAAAATTTCTCTCAAGTGGGGAGTGCCCGCTGGCTGACCATTAGGTCCATTGACTGCCTTCTGGGCCTCTCTGGAAGGGGTCCCATTCCTCTGATATGAACAGCACCTGGAGAAGTTGCAGGAAATCACCTCAGGTGGGCTGATGCGTATGGAAAACCATATCTAGCAAAGAAATCAGACCTAATGGTTTGTCAGAAAAAAGGGGTTTTGTTGGTTCCAATTATACAAATCCCTGGAACAAAAGGGAACATATACTGAAAAAGGGATTCGGGAGTCTTCCCAGGTTTGGGGGCTGCTTGCCTTAAGGGGAGAATGGCTGCTGCTGAGTGATCTTTCTCTGGGGGTTGTTAAGACATGTCTGCCCTAGTGTATTTGTTGTGGGGTGGGGGGGCTCAAAAAGAGGCTGTGAGTATTCCTCTCTCCGGCCCCTTGGGAACCTGATAGGGTGGCAGCGGCACCAAGGGTCGGAAGCCAGCTCTCCTGCTCCCAGAGTCCTCTTGCAAAATGGGATAAATCAGACAGGGAGGGAAAGGGGGAAGGGAGGGGGAGGGACAGGGACAGCCTCCACCTTGGTGGTTTTAGGAACTTGGACAGGTTGTTTTTCCGGTCCTGCCATGTTTACTGAAATCTTGGAAACAAGAACTCTTTATGTTGGGGGAGGAAGTCTTTTATATATGTTGGCTTCTTAGTGGCAATGTCAATCCACACATGAATTTAAGGGATCAGATCAGGATGTCCTGGTTCCCCTTTCTAAGCAGGCTCCGACAGTGGCACTCGGATCTCGGTGCACCTCGAAATGTTGTAGCTACTGTCCATTCCCAGAAAGAAAGCATCTCCGACCACCGGCAAGTTCAACAGAAAAAGTTTTATTTTCTGCACAGGGTCTGTCAGCCCTCTTGAGAGGAGACTGAGCAGCCCCCAGTTGAATTTTCCAAATGTTTTTATACTTGTGCAATGTGCAGGTGTGCAAGCAGGCAGAGTAGAGAAGTGGGGTGTTGCGGTTAGCCATTCTTAGTTGAACAAAAACTGCTCTTGTTCTCAAAAGCCTTCTGAACATCCATTTCCTTTGGGACATTCCCTTGGGCTACGTCTGCACGACCTACCACCCCAATATCAGCTAGTTCATTGACAGTTCATAGCTACTTTATTTACCTTTCATGGTGGCTTCTGTCAGTTCAGAATGACTTCACCATTATCAAGGCTCTTTATGGTTTTACCAGAGAACCTACATAGCCGCCATGGGGAAACAGGGCCTATGACCCTGGCCAAAATGGTGCCCACCAGTCCAAACACGTGGAAGGGCACTGCCTCGGGAGCTGGTTGATTTAGGCCTGGGAGATAGCCCTGCCTTGTCCCGGCAGCCAAATGTTTCCCTTTTCCCCTCCGTTCCCTTTGCCTTTCTCCTGGTTTTTAAAACAAGCTGCTTGAGCCCTATAACACTGAGCAGGACTTTTTTGTAACATTTAATTAAAATGTATCTGGTACCAAAATTATATATTATAAATATGACAATTTGGTTATATTTTTGAAAATTTATACTTTTAAAATATACTTTGGTTGTCATATATATTGATAACAATGAAAGTAAAGAATAAAAACAAAAAAATATTATTTCCTGCATTGAAAACTTCAGGTGTTCTAGGGTTAGTGTTCTACCAGTGTAGGTTTGTTCCTTGTTACTGGCTGGTTTTCCGTTGCTCAGTCTTAAGACAAAGGCGTTCGGAAGCCTAGCCTGGGTAACCCTTACTTTTAGGCTTTCAGTGGTGTTTCTTCATGCACTTTTGGGGACAGCTCTTAATATAGCTCAGCTGCCATGATGTTCCAGCCAGAAATTCCTATTTTCTTAAAGGTTCCCTGAGCTGCCAGATGCCCCTTCCCTTCAGAGATTTGAGAGTCTGCTCCTGCCAGCAGGAATCTTAGAAGGCTGTGGGGCCATCCCAAGCAGTGGTCCTCCTAGCTTATTGTCTAGAAAATGGTTGGACCTAAAGTCGCCCACAGCGACTGCTCTTTGACCCTTTGTCTATGGTGGGGGCACCTGTCAGAGGCATCAGTTTAATAGCACACCAGGGGTCTGCTCTGAAGCGGGGTTATTGACCTTGAGGCAGCAAGCTCTAAATAGCCTTGTTTTGTGCTTTCCAGATGGGACTTAGCAGCTTCATACTCAGGAATTGCCCCCTTGCATGAATCCTGTCCAATTGGGATAGAGTTGACACAGAGGCTAGACAAACAAAAGCTGATACACTATGCAACTTTATTTGAGAAAGGAGAATGGTGGCCAGAGAATGGCACACTTTTCCTTCCAACCCTGATTCACCTGGAACAGTTCTGTAGAGTGATGGGAAATGGGCGGAGATGCCAGAAGTTAGAGCATTTCTCCTTTTGAGGAGCAGTAGAGACCTTCATCCCCAGTGCACACAGGAACCCCTAAGGCAGGCGTCCTCAAACTGTGGCCCGTGGGACACATGTGGCCTGACGATATTTATTCCACCCTCAGGGTGTTTTTGCTGCCTCTGCCTGTCCTGCTTAGCAGCCGACTCGTGCAGTGTGCATAGGAACTTGTTCATAGGTTTTTAAAAAACTATAGTCTGACCCTCCAATGATCTGAGGGACAGAACTGGCCCCCTAGGTAAACAGTTTGAGGACCCCTGCCCTAAGGGATCCTGGACTTAGGGGTTACTATTCTTGCAGCCCTGACACACCCCTGATCATTCTACCCATAGTAGAGGCACCAGGGAAATTTGGTCCCTGGGTAATTTACCAGCCTTTTATTCAAATTGAAGCCAAGAAAATTAAAAATGACTTAGGCAGTTACTCTACTTTTGATTACGGTTGACTCCCCCTGTAGTACCCCAATATTACCATTTAACTCTATAACGCTGAGCATATTTCCATAACATATAAAGAAATGTATATATTAATAGATAGATAAACAGACAGATAAATAGGTAGATAACTTTGAAAATAAAGAATAAAAACAAAAACATTTCCCCCAAATTGAAAATTGAGCCATTATAGGGTTAAAAAGGATGGGTCTTATCAGCAGGTGTAAGACCTTAGGATCATAAATGAAGCAGTGATCCCACTGCACCTAGTAGTGCCCAAACCCTGTGCCCTCCTAGGGAAATTGTGAATGCTTTAATCCCCGTTCCTGTACTTAGAGTGAACAAACACATGCCTGATAATCCTAAGTATATTTATTTCTTGTGACACTCACCTAACTTGAAGGGAACGACCTCCTCCGAATCTTAGACTTGTCTCACTTAAACTCTTCAACCTTTTGTCTTTTTGTTTGTTTTTCCAGAAGTTCTCAGGTTACCAAGGCCTCAAAACCAAGTGTGCCAGCTGCAGGACCACGATTTCCTGAACAACCTCAACTTTATCCATCCTGGGACCTGAGTGGACAATCCCTTCTGAGCCCCATTTGCCCCTTTTGCAGCAGGAAGTACTTAGAGATGTCGTCGCCCAGTACCCCAAAGATTTGGGTCCATACCTCTTCAGGGGGCAAATGTTAGGTAGCTATCCTAGGGACTGGGGTGTCCATTATGCATGCCCAGAGGGCCAAGGTAGCAGCCCAAGAAGGAGTGGCACACTGTGCGTGCTCAGAGGTTCAGGTTTCCGGCCAGGAAGAGGAGGTACACCTGGGTGAGTGCTGCAACTTGATTGACCCACCAAGGCCAAGTAAATTAAATTCAGCTGCTGGGGTTGACCAGGGTTGCCCACCATGCCTCCCTAATGCTCATAAAACCCACTTGGATGACAATCAGGCTTCTACATGCATTCTTTCTCACGCAGAGCAGAGGACCAAGGTCTGTCTGTCCTCAGAGAGATCTGACAAACCCAGGAAGGCTCTTTGGAGGCAGCATAACTGGACATGAATGGCTGGTGGATACTGTTCAGATGCAGGACTTTCTACTTAGAAGGGTCTAATCCAGCCTGAGATAATCCTTGAATGAGTCCTCTGCCCAGATCTTTTTTTTTTAACGTTTTATTAGGGGCTCATACAACACTAAACACATTCTATGCATACATCAGTTGTGTAAAGCACATTTGTACATTCATTTCCCTCATTCTCAAAATATCCACTCTCCACCCAAGCCCATGGCCTCAGCTCCTCATTCCCATCCCCACTCCCCATGTGCGCTACCCCTCGCTCATCAATCCTTGGTAATTTACTAATTTTTGTCATATCTTGCACTGTCTGATATCCCCCTTCACCCACTTTTCTGTTGAAGTAAAATGTACATCCTTGTAATCAGTTCCCCGTTTCCAAACTGCCCTCCCTCTTACCCTCTCAGTGTCTTCACTCATAATACTGGTCCTAAAGGACTCATCCACCCTGGATTCCCTGTGTTTCCAGTTGCTATCTGTACCAGTGTACATTCTCTGGTCTAGCCAGATTTGTAAGGTAGAATTGGGGTCATGATAATGGGGGGAGAGAAAGCATTTAGCAACGAGAGGAAAGTTGTGTTTCATCGTTGCTATCTCGTACCTAGTCTTGGCTCATCTCCTCTCTGAGACCCTTCTGTAAGGTATTGTCCAGTGGTCTGGAAATGGGCTTTGGGTCTCTACCAAGCACTCTTCTCATTCCCAATAAGATGTTTTTGTTCTGACGATGCCTGACACCTGATCCCTTCGAAACCTCGTGATCTCATAGGCTGGTGTGATTATTCCATGTGGGCTTTGTTGCTTCTGAGCTAGGTGGCCGCTTGTTTACATTCAAGCTTTTAAGACCTCAGACGCTATATCTTTTGACAGCTGGGCACCATCAGCTTTGTCTTCAGTGTACCTGTGGGGAAGGTGAGCACCATAGAATGCCAATTTAATAGAACAAAGTATTCTTGCAATGAGGGAGTACTTGAGTGGAGGCCCAGAGTCCATCTGCTACCTTAATACGAAACCTATAAATATATGGACGTAGGTCTATTTCCCCATGCTCATATATGAATATATTTACATATGGACATACTTTTTTAAAGACCTCTATAACAGGCCCGTGCTTCCTCGCTTGCTCTTCTATTTCCCTTTCATTTTCCTCTTGTGCCCACTGCCATGCTCAGTCTTCCTTTGGGTTTCAGTAATTCTTCTTGGTTCCATTACCCTTGATCCCACCCTACCAGGCCTCCTACATCTACCTCACCACGGATATGCATGACTTCCTGTTCTCTTGTTTCTGGGTTTCTTAACACCGCTTCCTTTATGCCCACCTCCCTCTTTCCCATGCCCCACCCCCCAGAAGTATTGGTCCTGGGTTTTGTCCTCCAGATTGGACATCCAGCCTATCTAATTTAGACAGACCAGAAAAGGTAATAACATGCACAAAACCAAGACAAGCAACGCAAAAAAACCAAGACAACAAAAATCCAATGACACTAAAAGAAAACAAAACTAACCAAGAAAGAAAAGCTCATAGTTAGTACAAGGACTGTGTGGTGAACTTTAGGAGTGTTTTCCAGTCCAGTCTGTTGGGGCACCGAGCCCTGACCACAAAGTCCACCTTTGGCATTCCCCGGGAACTTTGATGCTCCGTTTTCTAGCTCTTCCGCTGCACTCCCTTAGTGTCATGCCTCGATGTAGCAAGATCAGTTCGGGCGCAGTTCCCACACTGTGTCTCCAGTGTTGTCCCCTCTAGGGCAATGGGTCTTTGAGGGACGTTTCTCATCGTGGGGCTGCCCATGTGGTCTTTTCTGTGGACTGGCTTCTCTGATTGGGAACATCATCCTCAAGGTGTAGTGGGCCAGGATGTGCTCCATTCTCCCCTCCTCCGCCTTGTTCTGCTCTGTGTTCTCTGATCAGATATGTCCCTCTCCGCGAGCTGCAGATCCGGTGCCATCCTGTGAAATACAATCTTTGGGGGCTGCAAGGAGGTGGGAGGGGGGGCATCAGCTCAGATCTTTTGAGAGTCCAGGAGATATTGACTTCTCGATGGGCACAGTTCTGTGAGGCACCGTGCTCTTGGTCCAGAAGCTGGTTGTGAATATGACTTTGTTGTTAACCAGTTGTGTGTCTCTGGGTCAACTCCTGTGTGTTTTGAGGGAGTTTTCTCATCTGGAAAGTAAATGTACTGGATTATCCAGAAGCCCATATCAGCAAGTTATTGAGAAGGGTTAATCAGAGACTGTTTCATATAGTGTGTATCTGCGCGCTGCATTCAAGACCTGGGGTGGCAATTATGAGCTCAGAATAGAGATGGTGTCCAGTAGGTGACAGACGTGGCTCCATATTGAAACAGGAAGCCCACTGTGGAGATTTGGTCCTTCCGTTGATGGCCACCGGCCACCTAGTCTTCTCCTGCTATAACTGCTTCACTGGCTCAGCAGCTGAGCCAGGAGCCAGTGCCATCATAACCAGGTGGCTAACTGGGAGAAAGGGCAGATAGATATTTGTTATCTTGTTGTCTTGGGAAGCCCACCTAACCTCCATGCAAACCTTCTGGTGTGAGTTATCTGTGGAAGGAATCATAGGCTCACAGTAATACACATCTTTCTTTTTGAAAATGTGCCCGTATTCCTTTCTGAACCTGAGAAGGTGGCTCCTGTGTCCACCAAGAAATTTACTTCCTGGCCTCCTACATGGAGTGTTAGCCTGGGTTTTGGCGGCGAAGTGAAACAGAGCCCTGACCCCTTCATTCAGCTCTTCAAGCCTTATTGTCTCTTGCTTGGGACTTTCTTGTTGCAGATGAGGCCCGTCCACTCTTGTGGAGGGTCGTGGACCTCTCCTGGGGTTTTCAAGGCACTGATTTTTCCAGTGTCCTTCTTTCCTGCAGTAGGCACATTGATCCTTCCCCATGGCTTGGAGGTGCCCAGAGGTTAGTCTCTCCGTGAGTGGGCCATGCTCTCCTTTTCCTGAGTCTCTGGGGTCTCTCATGGCAATTCCTAGTATTTTAGCTAGTTTCTTTGTCTCTGTCGTGCTAGGGTCATCTCGGTTGTTATATACTCAATGAACCACTTGTTGTTTTTTTTTTTTGTTTTTTTTTTAACAATTTATTGGGGCTGATACAATTCTTTACACAGTTCATACATATACATACATCAATTGTATAAAGCACATCTGTACAGTCTTTGGCCTAATCATTTTTTTTCTCTTTTCTTCTTTTACATTTTATTAGGGACTCCAACAACTCTTACCACAATCCATACATATACGTACATCAATTGTATAAAGCACATCCATACATTCCCTGCCCCAATCATTCTCAAGGCATTTGCTCTCCACTTAAGCCCCTTGCATCAGGTCCTCTTTTTTTCCCCTTCCTCCCCATTCCCCCCTCCCTCATATGCCCTTGGTAATTCATACCTCGTTATTTTGTCATATATTGCCCTATTCGGGGTCTCCCTTCCCCCCTTCTCTGCTGTCCCTCTCCCAGGGAAGAGGTCACATGTGGATCCTTGTAATCAGTTCCCCCTTTCCAACCCACTCACCCTCCACTCTCCCAGCATCGTCCCTCACACCCTTGGTCCTGAAGGTATCATCCACCCTGGATTCCCTGTACCTCCAACCCTCATATGTACCAGTGTACAGCCTCTGTCCTATCCAGCCCTGCAAGGTAGAATTCGGATCATGGTAGTTGGGGGGAGGAAGCATCCAGGATCTGGGGGAAAGCTGTGTTCTTCATCGATACTACCTCATACCCTAGTTAACCCATCTCCTCTCCTAAGCCCCTCTATGAGGGGATCTCCATTGGCCGACACTTGGGCCTTGGGTCTCCACTCTGCACTTCCCCCTTCATTTAATATAATATATATATACACATACATATATACATATACACATATATACACATACATACACACACATATCTTTTTTTTTTTTTTTTTTTGCATGATGCCTTATATCTGGTCCCTTGGGCACCTCGTGATCGCACTGGCCGGTGTGCTTCTTCCATGTGGGCTTATTTGTTTCTGAGCGAGATGGCCGCTTGTTCACCTTCAAGCCTTTAAGACCCCAGACACTATCTCTTTTGATAGCCGGGCACCATCAGCTTTCTTCACCACATTTGCTTGTGCACTCATTTGTCTTCAGCGATCCTATCATGGAGGTGTGCAGTCAATGATATGATTTTTTGTTCTTTGATGCCTGGTAACTGATCCCTTTGGGACCACTCGATCACACAGGCTGGTGTGTTCTTCCATGTGGACTTTGTTGCTTCTGAGCTAGATGGCCGCTTGTTTATCTTCAAGCCTTTAAGACCCCTGTCACTATCTCTTTTGATAGCCGGGCACCATCAGCTTTCTTCACCACATTTACTTGTTCACACACTTTGGCTCCAGCCGTTGTGTCGGGAGAGTGAGCATCATAGAGTTCCAATTTAATAAAAGAAGGTATTCATGCATAGAGGGAGTGTTTGAGTAGAGGCCCAAGGTCCTTCCGCCACCTTAATACTTGACCTATAAATATCGACACAAAGATCTATTTCCCCAACCTCCTATATATATATGCATGTACATGTCTTTGTCTAGACGTCCATGAATGCCCTTTGACTCCTAGCTCTTTCCTCCATCTCCCTTGACCTTCCTCCTGCCCTACTACCATGCTTCATCGCCCCCTGGGCTAGAGTATACCTCTTCTCTAAGCAACCTTACCCTTGATCATTTCCCATCAGGCCTACCACTCCCCCTTCTCTACCCTTTGGGGTCCCATGTTTTTCCCTTGTCCCTGGGTTTGTTAACACCACTTCCTTACCCCCCCTACCCCCCACCCCAAGTCCCCCCGGAACTGTCGGTCCCGTTGTTTTTCATCCAGATAGTTCATCCAGCCTGTCCTATTCAGACAGACCTGTGGGGTCACTAACATGCACGAAAACTAGACAGAGGAACACAAAGCGACAGTATACAACCAGACAACAATACAACCAAAACAAACCACTGAAAAAGAACAGAACCAAAACAGTTCACAAGAGAAAAGCTTGTAGTTAGTTCAGGGATCTTTGCTGGCCCTTAGGAGCGTTTTCCAGTCCAGTCTGTTGGGGCACCACGCCCTGGCCCCAAAGTCCGCTTTCAGCATTCCCTGGGGACCTTGCCACTCCATTCCCTTGCTGTTCCGCTGCACTCCCCCAGTGCATTGCCTCGGTGTGGTGGGATCAGGTCAGGTGCAATTCCCACACTGTGTCTCCGGTGCTGTCCCCTGTATCGCCCTTAGTCACTGAGGGGCATCATGTCTCATAGTAGGGCCAGCCATGTTGTTCTCTCTGTGGACTGACTGCTCTACTCAGGAACATCATCATCACGGCCTGGTGGGCCAGGCTGTGCTCCACTCTCTCCTCCTGCCCCTTCATCTGCTCCCGTGTGCTCTGATCAAATATGTCCATCTCCCATAGCTGCAGGGTCAATGTCGTCCTTTGGAACAAGTTCTTTTCGGGGGAGGGGCAGGAATCCACTTAATTTATGGTGCTGGGGCCAGCCTCCCAGACCTCTCCACCGGTTCCGTCCTCCACGCCAGGATATTGCATTCACACCTTGCGACACTGGGTTGAAGTCTGGTCCCACTTTCCCTGTGGAGATATAAACCATACCCTCCCCTTGGGTGGATTAATGCCCCATTTCTGTCATGCTGATTGTACTTACCTCAGGGGACTCATGTTGTACCTGTCCCTTTGGGTCTGGCTTACCTCGCTTAACATAATTCCTTCCAGCTCTTCCCATGAAATAACGTGTTTCATGTGCTCATCGGTGCTTTTTAGTGCTGCATAATACTCCATTGTGTGTATGTGCCAAAGTTTGCTAATCCACTCGTCTATCGATGGAAACTTAGGCTGTTTCCAAGTCTTTGCTATTGTGAATTGTGCCGCAATAAACATTGGAGCGCATATGACTGGTCGTGTTTTATTTGCTGCTTCAACCGGGTATATGCCCAGTAGAGGGATGGCTGGGTCGTAAGGTAGATCAATTTCCATTTTCTTTAGGTATCGCCAGATTGCTTTCCACAGTGTCTGTACAAATCTGCACGACCACCAGCAGTGGAGGAGGGTTCCTATTTCACCACAGCCCCTCCAACACTTGTTGCTCTCTGATTTACTGATCTGAGCTATCCTGAGGGGTGTTAGGTGGTATCTCATGGTTGTTTTGATTTGCATTTCTCTTATGGCAAGGGACTTCGAGCACTTTCTCATATATTTATTGGCCATATTGATCTCCTCTCTAGTGAAAGTTCTTCTCATTTCTTTTGCCCACTTCCTTAGGGGGTTAACTGTTTTCCTCTTTTTGCAGGTCATGATGGTGTTGTAGATTTTAGTTATGAGCCCTTTGTCTGACGTGTCATTACTAAAAATCTTCTCCCAGTCTGTGGGTTGCCTTGTCACCCTCTTGGCAAAGTCTTTCGAGGTGCACAGGTGTTTTATTCTTATTAGATCCCATTTGTCGATTTCCAGATCACCTGTGTGTGTCCCCTTCCCTGTTGCAGTGAGCCTATGTGCTCCCTGGGCCAGTGCTCTGAGATTAGTCCCGATTCCCTCCTTAATGGTCCTGATGGTTTGGGGTTTGACTTCTAGATCTGTGATCCACCTTGAGTGTATTCTTGTGCATGGGGTGAGGTAGACGTCTTGTTTCAACTTTCTACATGTGGATATCCATTGTTTCCAGCACCACTTATTAAAGAGGGCATTTGCTTCCCACTTGACGTTTTTGGGACCCTTGTCGAAGATCAGTTGTCTATATGCTGATGATTTTACTCCTGGGCTTTCTATTCTTTTCCACTGGTCTGAGTGTCTATCATTGTGCCAGTACCATGCTGTTTTGACCACTGTAGCTGTGTAGTAGGCATTAAAATCAGGTAGGGCGAGTCCTCCAATTGTGTCCTTCTTCTTGAGGAGTTCTCTGCTAATTCTGGGTTTCTTCCCTCTCCATATGAAGTTGGTGGTCAGTTTTTCCAATTCTTTGAAGAAGGTTGATGGTAATTGGATTGGTATAGCATTGAACTTGTAGAGTGCTTTAGGAAGAACTGTCATCTTTACTATGTTCAGCCTACCTAACCATGAGCAGGGGAGCTTCATCCATTTGTGAAGGTCACTTTTGGTTTCCTGTAATAGGGTTTTATAATTATGCTTATATAGGTCTTTAGTATTTTTTGTTAAGTATATTCCTAGGTATTTCAGTTTGTTCTTGGCTACTGTGAAGGGTACTTCCCTCTTAATCGCCTCTTCCATGGCCCTGTCCGATGTGTATAGAAACCCTACCGACTTCTGTTTATTGATCTTGTATCCTGCTACTCTTCCGTATTCCTCTATTGCTGTAAGTATTCCAACTGTGGAGTTTTGGGGGTCTTCAATGTATAGGATCATGTCATCTGCAAATAACGATAGTTTCACCTCCTCCTCTCCCAACTGGATCCCTTTGATGTCCTTCCGCTGTCTTATGTTGTTAGCCAGAACCTCCAAAACGATATTGAATAGAAGAGGGGACAGGGGGCATCCTTGTCTTGTACCCTTTTTCAGTGGTATTGTTCTTGTCTTTTCTCCATTGACTATGATGTTGGCTGTTGGTCTTTCATAGATAGCTTGTATGAGCTTGAGGAACTTACCTTCCAATCCTATCTTCATGAGTGTTTTGATTAGGAATGGATGCTGGATGTTGTCAAATGCTTTTTCTGCATCTATGGATATTATCATATGGTTTTTATCCTTTTTCTTCTCGATGTGGTGAATGATATTGATGGATTTTCGGATGTTAAACCATCCCTGCATCGCTGGGATGAATCCTACTTGGTCGTGGTGAATGATATGTTTGATGTTCCTTTGTATTCTATTGGCCAATATTTTGTTAAGGATTTTTGCATCTATGTTCATTAGAGATATTGGTCTATAATTCTCTACGCTTGTGGGGTCTTTTCCCTGTTTGGGTATCAAAGTAATGCTGGCTTCGTAAAATGAGTTTGGGAGCTTGCCGTTCTTTTCTATGTTATGGAATACTTTGTGGAGGATCGGTGTCAGCTCTTCCCTGAATGTTTGGTAAAATTCTGCTGTGTAGCCATCTGGCCCTGGGGCCTTTTTCCTTGGTAGGTTTTTGATGACACTCTCTATTTCTTCCTTCGCTATGGGTTTGTTGAGGTTCTTGATCTCTGTCTCAGATAATCTAGGGATAGATTGTTTTTCTAAATATTTATCCATGTCTTCCAGGTTTCTGAATTCATTAGAATACAAACCTTCATAGTACTTTGTGATTATCCTTTTTATCTCATTGGGGTCTGTTGTTATTGCCCCCGATTCATCCCTCATCCTGGCTATTGATGATTGTTCCTTTCTATCTTTGGTAAGCTTTGCCAGGGGAGTGTCAATTTTATTAATTCGTTCATAAAACCAGCTTCTAGTTGCGTTAATCCTTTGCATTGTTCTTTTGTCTTCCCACTGGTTTAACTCCGCCCTGATTTTTATTATTTCTTTTCTCTTGCTATTGGAGGGGTAGTTCTGTTGACTCTGTTCTAGTTGTTGGAGGTTTTGTGTTAACATATCTGTCATACGCCTTTCTTCTTTTTTCATGTATGCATTCAGTGATATCAAGCTACCTCTGATAACTGCCTTTGCAGTGTCCCATAAGTTTTGATATGTTGTATGCTCGTTCTCATTAGTTTCTAGAAATTTCCTGATATCCTCTCTGATCTGGACCTTAACCCATTCATGTCGCAGGAGATCGTTGTTTATTCTCCAATTGGTGGCCCTTGCTTTTCTGGGTGCCCTTCTATTAATCTCCAGCTTTATGGCATGGTGGTCTGAGAAAGACGTCTGGATAATATCTATGTGTTTGAATTTACTCAGGCTGGCCTTGTGCCCCAGCATGTGATCTATTCTTGAGAAAGATCCGTGTGGATTGGAGAAGAATGTGAAACCTTTTGCTTTTGGATGAAAGGCTCTATAGATGTCTATCAGGCCCTGTTGCCTAATTACATTGTTTAGCTCTCTGGCCTCTTTGCTGAGCTTCTTTCCCTGTGACCTGTCTTTCTCTGATAGTGGAGTGTTGAAGTCCCCCACTATTATTGTTGTTTCCGTGATTTCTTCTGTCATTTTTTTAATAGTTTGTTTGACGAAATTTGCCGCACCATTATTAGGTGCGTAAATATTCAGTATGCTTATTGCTTCCTGGTTTACTGAGCCTTTGAGCATTATGTAATGTCCCTCTTTGTCTCTTTTTATGTTTTGGATCTTGAGATCCATTTTGTCGGAGATTAAGATAGCCACTCCTGCCTTCTTGGAGTTACCATTTGCTTGGTAAACTTTCTGCCAGCCCTTTATTCTCAGCATATGCTTGTCTGCTTGCTTAAGGTGTGTCTCTTGCAGGCAGCAGATTGATGGGTTATGTTTTCTAATCCAATCCTCCAGCCTCTTTCTTTTAACATATGAATTGAGCCCATTTGTATTCAAAGTGATTATTACAATCTCTGGCTTCATGGTTGCCATATTCTGTTTTGTGTTTTGGGTCTTTGCCTATCTTCCTTCATATCAGTGTACTGCGTTTGAGTGGAGGGTTTCTATCCTGTCCTCTTTTCCATCTGAGACCGTGTTGTCCTGGTACGTGTTGCTGGCATGTTGGCTTCTAGATGGAGATGGGATATATGGTGGTCTCCTGGAGGTTCTAGTTGGAGCTTGATCTTCTGGCCATAGTGAGTCAGCCAGTATGTTCTGCAGGGTCGGGTGACTTGCAGTATATTTTTTGAGTTCTTCCTTGTCCTGGAAGGCCCTTATCTTACCCTCTATCTTAATGGATAACTTGGCAGGGTATAGGATTCTGGGGGAGGCATTTTTATCTTTCAGAATTTGGAAGATGCTGCTCCATTCTCTCCTCCTCTTCATGGTTTCAGCTGATAAGTCTGAGCATACCCTTACCTGCGCTCCTTTGTATGTGACTGTCTTCCTTTCTCTTGATGCTCGTAGAATTTTCTCTTTTTCCTCTAAGTTGGATAATTTTACAATTATATGCCTTGGCGTGTTCTTCTTGGTGTTTAGCTTAGCCGGCGTCCTCTCTGCTTCCTGTATGAGAGTCGGATTCTCCTTTGTTAGGTTGGGGAAATTTTCTTCCAGGAATTCCTTTGCTATCTTGGCGGTCGATTTGTGTGTTATGTTGTGTTCCGGTAGACCAATTATTCGAATATTATTCCTCTTCATAGCATCTGTCATTGATCTCAGGCTGTCTTCTGTTTCTTTAATTTTCCTATCTGATTGTTTTTCTCGCTTGCTTCGTTTGTTTTGAGCGTCCTCGAGTTCACTGATACGGTTCTCAGCCTCCTCAAGCCTAGATATAGCTTCTGTGACCTTTTGTGTGGCCTCTGCTACCTCCTCTGTTAGTTTCTGCAGTTCCTTTTGGTGGATAGTATTCATCCCCTCTATTGTGGACTTCATCCCCTCTATTGTGCATTTCATCCCTTCTATCGTTGCATCCTTATTTTGGTTTTCTTCTCTTAGCTCCTGTATTACTGCAAGCAGAGTTCTGAAGATTTCCTTTTGTGGCTGATCTATATCTGTTTCTTCTATGAGTGACGTTAGGTCTGTTAAAGTGCCTCGTTTTTCTGATTTTTTTGTTGGGAGTGATGTGGTCTGTTGATTTTTCCTTGATCCTTTAATAGGCCCCATGCTTTTGGGAGACAGGAGTAACCTTATTGTGTGGAGGCTCAGGCCACTGTGCCGTCTCCTGGGGTGGCTGGGGCGGGCTGCCGCAGGCTTAGGGCTGGCACTGGGGACCCAACAGGGCCCCAGGTGGTGAGAGCTGGCTGGAGCTCACTGAGGGCTCCTCAGGGACTGCAAAGCCGAGACTGCAGGTGGAGTGTTTGATCTGCCCGGGCTGTGAGCGGGCCCCTTGGATAGCTGCGCAGGCAGCTGCGGGACACTGCAGGGAACAATGGTGTTCGCTCTCCGCCCTTTTGGCGCGAAACCGCAGGGGGTAATGGCGCCCTTCCTCTGCTCAGGCTCAGAGTCGCGGCCGCCGGGGTCCCCGCAGCACCCTGGGGAGGGCACCTACTCTTGTGCCTTGCGCAGGGGGGGGCCCTTGGTGGGCAGACTCAGCAGCGCGGGGCGCGGCGCTCCGCGGAAGCTCAGGGTCCGGGACAGGCACGGGTTGGGCTATGGCTCCTGTTGGCGGGAAGTGCTCAGCGCAGGGTCCCCGCCAGGAGTGGAGCTGGCGCTAGGCTGCCAGGGGCTGGCGGGGGCGGGCGGGGGTGGGAGGCCAGCGCACGGAGGGCAGGTGGAGAGGTCCGCGGCAGCGGTGCGGGTGGATGGTCCCCCGTGGGGGTCGCCAGACAACCCGCGGGTCCGCTCCCCTGAGCTTGGATGAATGGAGGGAGGGACGTGGGCCCGAGGGCAGATCGCTGCCCTGTGGGGAGAGGGGAACTGCGGGAGAGGAAAGCTTCTCTCCCAGTGGGGATCCGCGATAGGGAGTGGGGAGTGGGCCGCTGGTGTAGGCAGGGCAGGCAAGTGGCTCTGGGCTAGGCGCCGGGTTTGGGGATGGAGCCTAAGCCGGTCGCCAGTGAGCTCACGGCAGCTTAGTGGCCAGAGATGTCCCACTAGTCCGGTCCTCTTTCACCTAGACCCCTGCTCCGGACAAATACGTGGGGTAGGACTGGGGTGCTGACCCAGGGGGATATTTCACTCACCAGACTCTTACTATTCAGCTACCTGGTCGCCAATCCCGCTTTGTTTGGAGGAGCTCTCAGAGTATGCGGGTGTCCCTGTCGGCCATCTTCCCCCTCCTCTCAATGAACCACTTGTATCAAATCACTAAGATTTTTCCCTTGAAACCCTTCCCACTTCTTTTTCATGTCTGAGGCAGACTGACTGAGTCATAAAGGCAATATTTATTGTCCTCCTGTTCTCGGGGCCTCCGGGCTGTTAGGGGTATAAAGCCTGTAGGCTTCCATCAGCCACTCTAGAAAGGAAGGCAGACATTCTCTTAGCCTGAAAATTCTCACTGACCTTAGATAAATTCATAGGTTTCCTAGCTCTTCCGCAGAGGGTCATGTAAGAGCAATGGGTGATACCTGGTAAAGCCCTCTGGGCCTTGCTAGGAATTGAGATCCCACATTGTTGGTGTAGTGGCCAAAAGAGTTTCTCTCAAGTGGGGAGTGCCCGCTCGCTGACCATCAGGTTCACTGACTGCTTACTGGGCCTCTGTCTGGAAGGGCTACCCTCCTCCGTTGTGAACAGCACCTGGAAAAGTTGTTGGCAAGCATTCCAGGTGGGCTGATGAGTATGGAAGTCATACCAGTACTAGTGTGTGTGGGGGGCTGCTTGTTAGGGGTGGGGGTGAGGTTGTGGGGCCGGTGGGGGAGGGAGTGACTCAATAAGGGCCTGTTAGAAGTTTTCTATTTCTGGACCCTAGAAACCTTATAGGGCGGGGGTTGAAAGAAAGGGTTTGAAGCCAGCTCTCCCACTCTCAGAGTTCTCCTGCAAAATGGGATAAAGCCGATTAGGGGAGAGAGATCGTGAGGGGAGGGGAGGGGAGGGGAGGGGAGGGGAGGGGAGAGGAAGGGTGGGGGAGGGGTGGGGGAGGGGTGGGGGTGGGTGATGGGGAGGGATGGCCTCCACCTATGTGGTTTTGGGAACTTGGACCGTTTGTTTTTCCGGTCCTTCCATGTTTCCTGAAACCTTGGAAACAAGGGCCCTTTCTTTGCGGGAGGGAGTAAGTCTTTTATATTTGCAGGCTTCTTAGTGGCAATGTCAGCCCACACTTGAAGTAACGCGATCAGATCGGGATATCCTGGTTCCCTTTAACCATAACTATGAACTCTTAGTAATAGGGGATGGGAAAACTAGTCTTGCGTGGGTCAATCAGGGACTCCTTCTGCCCCATCACTTTTAAACAAATTGTAGAGTCTCCAAGCTTTTGGGTTGAAACCACATCCTCTTGGTGAATGCCGAGAGCAGGGGTCCTCAAACTACAACCTGTGGGCCACATGCAGACAGCCGAGGACGTTGATCCTTTCTGCCGGGTGTATGTGCCCCATTTATTTTTTTTTTTTGAACTTCAAATCAATATGTGCAGTGTGCACATGAATTTGTTCGTAATATTTGTTTTTTTAAACTATAGTCTTTCCTTCAAAAGGCCTGAGGGATAGTGAACTGGCCCCCTGGGTAAACAGTTTCAGGACCCCTGCCCTAAGGTATCCTGGACTTAGGGGTTATTAATCTCCCAGCCCCGAAACATCCCTGAACATTCTACCCGTTGTAGGAGGCACCATGGGAATTTGGACCCCGGGTAATTTACAAGCCTTTACTCCAATTGAACCCAAGAAAATTCAAAATGACTTAGGCAGTTACTCTATTTTGGTCACTTTTGACTCGTCCTGCACTAGCCCATTATTTCCATTGAACTCTATAACGCGAAGCATGATGTTTTCATAACATTAAAAATGTATATATTAATACATATATATATATTTATAACTATGAAAGTCCACAACAAAAAGAAAATTTTTTCCCAAAATTAAAATTGAAGCGTTATAGGGTTAAAAAGAAGGATGGGTCTGATCAGCGTGTCCAAGACCTTAGCATCATAAATGAATCAGTGATCCGACTGCACCTAGTAGTGCCCAAACCTGTGCCCTCCTAGGGGAAAGTGTGAATGCTTTTATCCCTCTTCCTGTACTTCCAATGAACAAACACACATGTCTGGTAATCCTAAGATTTTTTTTGTTTCCTGTGACACTCACCTAATTTCAAGGCCACTGCCACCTCATAAGCTTAGCCTTGTCGTAGTCAAACTGTACACCTTTTAGACCGTTTGTTTTTCTCAGACGTTATCGGGTGATTAAAGCTTCTGAACCAAGTGTGCCAGGTCCACGACTACCATCTCCTGGACCACCTCAACCTTATCCATCCTGGATAAAGTTGCCCTCAATGGACAACCCCTCCCAGCAGTGTAGGAAGGGTATGGACCCAAAGCCCCACCTCGCCCCTTTTGCCAGCAGGAAGTAGCTAGAGATGTCGTCGCCCAGTACCCCAAAGATTTGGGTCCATATCTCTTCAGGGGGGCAAATGTTAGGTAGCTATGCTAGGGACTGGGGCATCCGTTATGCATGCCCATAGGGCCAGGATAAGAGCCCAGTTAGGAGAGGCACCCTGTGCATGCTCAGAGGTCCAGATTTCTGGCCATGAAGGGGAGGTCACCTGGGTGGTTCCTGTACCTGGATTGACCAATCTAGGCCATGTAAATTCAATTCAGCCACTGGGGTCGGCCAGACTTGCCCACCACGCCTCCCTAACGCTCATAAAACTCTCTTGAGTGCAGACCAGGCTTCTGCATGATTTCTCTCACACTCAGGAAGGCTCTTTGGAGGCAGCTGGGCTGCACAAGAGTGGCTGGTGGATACTGTTCAGATGCATGGCTTTCTGCTTGCAAGGGTTTTTGTCTCAGCTGACTGGAAGGGAGGAGGTAGTACGTCTGGATCACAGAGTATCCATGTCCACAAACGAGGCTGCTCATTCCACTGTCCTGGAAGTGCTTTATGAAAACCCTCTGCTTTGCAATGTCACTCCTTGTAGATTAGAGTGGGAGGGGCTGGGACCAAGGTATGCTGCCTCTTGCTCCCAGTTGCAGGTTTCTGGATGCTGATTGTATCTCTTACAGCATCAGTTAGTGGGCTTGTTGTCTGCCTCAGGCTTTGTTCACGGAGATCCTCCAGCTAGGTGGTGGTGTATGCACATGAGCAGAGGCTTCCTGCCAATCCCCCATGAGTAGTAGAGCTCCCATGGTGTGGACTCCATGAAAGCCTTGCCCCAGGCAGCACGCTTACAAAGGAGGGTGGGCCCTGCAGGACAGAAGACCATTCCCCCTGTGGAATGGCCTCAGAGATCCACCTCCCTCTCTGGCCAGCTGCTGGGGCTGTGGGTCCTAAGCATCATGGCTGACTCAGTAATAGACACAGGGTGAGGCCACTCCAGTAGCTGTTTTGACTGGTCTCATCCAGCCTGAGATCATCCTTGCATGAGCCCTCTGCCAAGATTATTTTTGTTTCTTTTATGATCTTTTCATTAGTGGCTCCTACAACACTAACCGCAATCCATAAATACATCATCTGTTTGAAGCACATCTGTACATTAATTGCCCTCCTTATTCACAAAATATCCACTCTCCACCCAAGCCCCTGGCCTCAGCTCCTCATTTTTCCCCCCTCAATGCCCGCCACCCATCCCTCATCAATCCTTGGAAATGTACTAATTCTTTTGTCATATCTTCACCCACCTTTCTTTTGAGGTCAATGAAGATCCTTGTAATCGGTTCCCACTTTCCATCCTGCCCTTCCTCCACCCTCCCAGTATCTCCACTCATAACACTGGTAAAGGGCCCATCCACTCTGGATTCCCCGTGTTTGAAATTCCTATCGGTACTAGAATACCTTCTCTAGTTTGGCCAGATTAGTATGGTAGAACTGGGATCATGATAGTGGGGCAAGAGGAAGCATTAAGAACTAGAGGAAAGTTGTGTTTCATCTTTGCTGTCTCATACCCTGTATTCTTTAATCTCCACTCTGAGTTCCTTCTGTAAGGGGATGTCCAGTGCACTGCAAATAGGTTTTGGGTCTATACCCGGCAGTCCCCTCTCATTCTCCATGATAAGATTTTTTTGTTCTCATGATGCCTCTTGCCTTATCCCTTTAAAACTTTGTGATCACACAGGCTGGTATGCTTTCTCCATGTGGGCTCTGTTGCTTCAGAGCCAGATGGCTGTTTCTTTACCCTCAAGCCTTTAAGACCCCACACGCTATATCTTTAGGTAGCTGGACACCATCGGATTTCTTCACCACATTTGCTTATGCAGCCGCTTTGTGGTCAGTGATTGTGTAGGAAAGGTGAGCATCTTAGAATGCCAATTTTATAAAACAGTGTTCTTGCAATGAGGGATTCCTTGAGCGGAGGCCCTATGTCCATCTGCTACCTCAATACTAAATCTATAAACATATGGACATAGATCTATTTCCCCATGCCCCTTTGTAAATATATGTACATATGTACATGCCTTTTTTTAGACGTCTATAACTGGCCCTTGCTTCCCAGCTCACTCTTCTATACCCTTTGATTTTCCTCTTGTGCCCACTGACATGCTCAGTCTTCCTTTGGGTTTCAGTAATTCCTCTTGGTTACATTACCTTTGATCACGCCCTACCAGGCCTCCTACATCCCCCTCACTACCATTTTCCATCACTTGTTGTACCCTTGTCTCTGGGTTTCTTTACACCACTTCCTTTCCCCCCACCCTCCTCACTCCCATGCCCAATGGAAAGGGCCGGTCACATGTTTACTCCTCCAGATTCTTCATCCAGCCTCTCTTAATTAGACAGACCTGTAAAGGTAATAACATGCACAAAACAAGACTGAGCTAAACCAAGCAGCAAAAAGAAAAACAAACAAAAATGAAAACAAAACCCAACCCAAATCCAATGACACTAAAAGAAAACAACACTAACCAGAAAGAAAAGTACAAGGACTGTGTGGTGAACTTTAGGAGTGTTTTCCAGTCCAGTCTGTGGGGGCACCGAACCCTGACCACAAAGTCCACCTTTGGCATTCCCCGGGGACTTTGATGCTCCATTTTCTTTCTCTTCCTCTGACTCTCTTAGTATCATGCCTCGAAGTGGCAGGGTCAGTTGGGGCGCAGTTCCCACACTGTGTGTCCAGTGTTGTCCCCTCTAAGGCTATGGGTCTTTGAGGGACGTTTCTCATCGTGGGGCTGCCCATGTGGTCTTCTCTGTGGATTGGCTTCTCTGATTGGGAACATCATCCTCAAGGTGTATTGGGCCAGGGTGTGCTCCATTCTTCCCTCCTCCCCCTTGTTCTGCCCTGTGTTCTCTGATCAGATATGTCCCTCTCCGGGAGCTGCAGATCCGGTGCCATCCTGTGAAATACAATCTTTTGGGGCTGCAAGGATGTGGGGGGGGGGGGTGGGTGTCAGCTCAGATCTTTTGAGAGTCCAGGAGATATTGACTGCTCGATGGGCACAGTTCTGTGGGGCACCGTGCTCTTGGTCCAGACGCTGGTTTGAATATGACTTTGTTGTTAACCAGTTGTGTGTCTCTGGGTGAACTCCCGTGTGTTTTTGAGTGAGTTTTCTAATCTGCAAAGTAAATGTACAGGATTATCCAGACTCCCATGTCAGCAAGTTATCCAGAGGAGTTAATCAGAGACTGTTTCATATAGTGTGTACCTGCGCGCCGCATTCTAGACCTGGGATGGCAATTATGAGCTCAGGATAGAGATGGTGTCCAGCAGGTAACATACGTGGCTCCATATTGAAACAGGAAGCCCACTGTGGAGATTTGGTCCTTCCGTTGATGGCCACCGGCCACCTAGTCTTCTCCTGCTATAACTGCTTCACTGGCTCAGCAGCTGAGCCAGAAGCCAGTGATATCATAACCAGGTGGCTAACTGGGCCAAAGGGCTGATAGATATTTGTTATCTTGTTGTCTTGGGAAACCCACCTACCCTCCATGCAAACCTTCTGGTGTGAGTTATCTGTGGAAGGAATCATGGGCTCACAGTAATTCACATCTTTCTTCTTGAAAATGTGCCCATATTCCTTTCTGAACCTGAGAAGGTGGCCCCTGTGTCCACCAAGAAATTTACTGCCTGGCCTCCTACTTGGAGAGTTAGCCTGGGCTTTTGGCGGCGAAGCGAAACAGAGCCCTGACCCCTTCATTGAGCTTCTTCAAGCATTATTGTCTCTTGCTTGGGTCTTTCTACGTGCAGATGAGGCCCATCCACTCTAGTGGAGGGTCGTGCACCTCTCCTGGGGTTTTCAAGGCACTGATTTTTCCAGTGTCCTTCTTTCCTGCAGTAGGCACATTGGTCCTTCCCCATGGCTTGGCGGTGCCCACAGGTTAGTCTCTCCGTGAGTGAGCCATGCTCTCCTTTTCCTGAGTCTCTGGGGTATCTCATGGCAATTACGATTATTTTAGCTAGCTTCTTTGTCTCTGTCGTGCTAGGGTCATCTCTGTTGTTATACACTCAATGAGCCATTTGTACCAAATCGTTAAGGTTTTCCCTTCAAACCCTTCCCACTTCGTTGTCATGTCTGAGGCAGACTGACTGAGTAATAAAGGCAATACTTATTGCCCTCCTGTTCTCAGTGCCTCCGGGCCGTTAGGGGTATAAAGCCCGTAGGCTTACATCAGCCACTCTAGAAAGGCAGGCAGACATTCTCTTATAGGAACCTGAAAATTCTCACTGACCTTAGATAAATTCATAGGTTTCCTAGCTCTTCCGCAGAGTGTCATGTAACAGCAACGGGTGATACCTGGTAAAGCGCTCATGGCCTTGCTAGGAATTGAGATCCCACATTGTTGGTGTAGTGGCCAAAAGAGTTTCTCTCAAGTGGGGAGTGCCCGCTCGCTGACCATCAGGTTCACTGACTGCTTACTGGGCCTCTGTGTGGAAGGGCTACCCTTCCTCCATTGTGAACAGCACCTGGAGAAGTTGCTGGCAATCATTTAAGGTGGGCTAATGAGTATGGAAGAAATACCAGTACTAGTGTGTGTGGGGGGCTGCTGGTTAGGGGTGTGGGTGAGGTTGGGGGGCCGGTGTGGGAGGGAGTGACTCAATAACGGCCTGTTAGAAGTTTTCTATTTCTGGCCCCTAGAAACCTTATAGGGCGGGGGTGGAACCAAAGGGTCTGAAGCCAGCTCTCACACTCCCAGAGTTCTCTTGCAAAATGGGATAAAGCCGATTAGGGGAGAGAGATCGGGAGGGGAGGGGAGCGGAAAGGAGGGGGAAGGGGAGGGGGTTGGGGAGGGGGAAAGTGAGGGAGGGCCTCCACCTATGTGGTTTTGGGAACTTGGACCGTTTCTTTTTCCGGTGCCATGTTTCCTGAAACCTTGGAAACAAGGACCCTTTCTTTGAGGGAGGAAGTCTTTTATATTTGCAGGCTTCTTAGTGGCAAAGTCAGCCCACACTTGAATTAAAGGGATCAGATCGGGATGTCCTGGTTCCCCTTAACCATAACTATGAACTCTTAGTAATAGGGGATGGGAAAATTAGTCTTGCGTGGGTCAATCAGGGACTCCTTCTGCCCCATCACTTTTAAACAAATTGTAGAGTCTACAAGCTTTTGGGTTGAAACAACATCCTCTTGGTGAACGCCTAGAGCTGGAGTCCTCAAACTACAACCTGTGGGCCACATGCAGAGAGCCGAGGACATTGATCCTTTCTGACGTTTGTATGTGCCCCATTAATTTTTTTTTGAACTTCAAATCAAGATGTGCAGTGTGCACATGAATTTGTTCGTAATTTTTGTTTTTTTTTAAACTCTAGTCTGTCCCTCCAATGGCCTGAGGGACAGTGAACTGGCCCTTTGGGTAAACAGTTTCAGGACCGCTGCCCTAAGGTATCCTGGACTTAGAGGTTACTAATCTCCCAGCCCTGAAACATCCCTGAACATTCTACCCATTGTAGGAGGCACCATGGGAATTTGGACCCCGGGTAATTTACAAGCCTTTACTCCAATTGAACCCAAGAAAATTCAAAATGACTTAGGCAGTTACTCTATTTGGTCACTTTTGACTCCTCCTGTACTAGCCCATTATTTACATTTAACTCTATAACGCGGAGAATGATGTTTTCATAACATTTAAAAATGTATATATTCATATATATATATATATATATTTATAACTATGAAAGTCCACAACAATAAGGAAATAATTTTTTCCCTAAATTAAACGTGATGCGTTATAGGGAAAAAAGAAGGATGGGTCTTATCAGCGGGTCCAATACGTTAACATCATAAATGTGTCAGTGATCCCACTGCACCTAGTAGTGCCCAAACCTGTGCCCTCCTAGGGGAAAGTGTGAATGCTTTTATCCCTCTTCCTGTATTTCCAATGAACAAACACACATGTCTGGTAATCCTAAGATTTTTTTTGTTTCCTGTGACACTCACCTAATTTCAAGGCCACTGCCACCTCACAAGCTTAGCCTTGTCGCATTCAAAATGTTCACCTTTTTGACAGTTTGTTTTTCCCAGAAGTTATCGGGTGACTAAAGCTTCCGAACCAAGTGTGCCAGCTCCACGACTACCATCTCCTGAACCACCTCAACCTTATCCATCCTGGATAAAGTTGCCCTCAATGGACAACCCCTCCCAGCAGTGTAGGAAGGGTATGGACCCAAAGCCCCACTTTGCCCCTTTGCCAGCAAGAAGTAGCTAGAGATATGGTCGCCCAGTACCCCAAAGATTTGGGTCCATATCTCTTCAGGGGGGCAAATGTTAGGTAGCTATGTTAGGGACTGGGGCATCCGTTATGCATGCCCATAGGGCCAGGATAAGAGCCCAGTTAGGAGAGGCACCCTGTGCATGCTCAGAGATCCAGGTTCTGGCCATGAAGGGGAGGTACACCTGGGTGGGTCCTGTACCTGGATTGACCAACCTAGGCCATGTAAATTAAATTCATCCACTGGGGTCCGCCAGGCTTCCCCACCACACGTCCCTAACGCTCATAAAACTCACGTGAGTGACTGACCAGGCTTCTGCGTGATTTCTCTGTCACTCAGGAAGGCTCTTTGTAGGCAGTAAGGCTGCACATGAGTGGCTGGTGGATACTGTTCAGATGCATGGCTTTCTGCTTGCAAGGGTTTTTGTCTCAGCTGACTGGAAGGGAGGAGGTAGTACGTCTGGATCACAGAGTATCCATTTCCACAAATGAGGCTGCTAATTCCACGGTCCTGGCAGTGCTTTATGAAAACGCTCTGCTTTGCAATGTCACTCCTTGTAGATTAGAGTGGGAGGGGCTGGGACCAAGGTATGCTGCCTCTTACTCCCAGTTGCAGGTTTCTGGATGCTGATTGTATCTCTTACAGCATCAGTTAGTGGGCTTGTTGTCCCTCAGGCTTTGTTCACAGAGATCCTCCAGCTAGTTGGTGGTGAGTGCGCATGAGCAGAGGCTTCCTGCCAATCCCCCATGAGTAGTAGAGCTCCCATGGTGTGGACTCCATGTAAGCCCTGTCCCAGAGAGCACGCTTACATAGGAGGGTGGGCCCTGCAGGAAAGAGGACCATTCCCCCTGTGGAATGGCCTCAGAGACCCACGTCCCTCACTAGCCAGCTGCTGGGGCTGTGGGCCCTAAGCTTCATGCCTGACTCAGGAATTGACACAGGGTGAGGCGACTCCAGTAGCTGTTTTGACTGGTCTAATCCAGCCTGAGATCATCCTTGCATGAGCCCTCTGCCCAGATTATTTTTGTTTCTTTTATGATCTTTTCATTAGTGGCTCCTACAACACTACCCACAAAATATATATACATCAGCTGTTTGATGCACATCTGTACATTAAGTGCCCTCATTATTCTCAAAATATCTACTCTTCACCCAAGCCCCTGGGCTCAGCTCCTCATTTTTCCCCCCTCAATGCCCGCCACCCATCCCTCATCAATCCTTTGAAATGTACTAATTCTTTTGTCATATCTTCACCCACCTTTCTTTTGAGGTCAATGAAGATCCTTGTAATCGGTACCCACTTTCCATTCTGCCCTTCCTCCACCCTCCCAATATCTCCACTCATAACACTGGTCCTAAAGGGCCCATCCACCCTGGATTCCCCGTGTTTGAAATTCCTATCGGTACTAGAATACCTTCTCTAGTTTGGCCAGATTAGTATGGTAGAACTGGGATCATGATAGTGGGGCAAGAGGAAGCATTAAGAACTAGAGGAAAGTTGTGTTTCATCTTTGCTGTCTCATAACCTGTATTCTTTAATCTCCTCTCTGAGATTCTTCTGTAAGGGGATTTCCAGTGCACTGCAAATAGGTTTTGGTTCTATACCCGGCAGTCCCCTCTCATTTTCCATGATAAGTTTTATTTGTTTTCATGATGCCTGTTGCCTTATCCCTTTGAAACTTTGTGATCACACAGCCTGGTATGCTTCCTACATGTGGGCTCTGTTGCTTCTGAGCTACATGGCTGCTTCTGTACCTTCAAGACTTTAAGACCCCACACGCTATATCTTTTGGTAGCTGGAAACCATCGGCTTTCTTCACCACATTTGCTTATGCAGCCGCTTTGTGCTGAGTGATCGTGTAGGGAAGGTGAGCATTGTAGAATGCCAAATTAATAGAACACTGTTCTTGCAATGAGGGAGTCCTTGAGCCGAGGCCCTATGTCCATCTGCCTACTTAATACTAAATCTATAAACATATGGACATAGATCTATTTCCCCATGCCTCTTTGAAAATATATGTACATGACTTTATTTAGACGTCTATAACTGGCCCTTGCTTCCCAGCTCACTCTTCTATACCCTTTGATTTTCCTCTTGTGCCCACTGCCATGCTCAGCCTTCCTTTGGGTTTCAGTAATTCCTCTTGGTTACATTACCCTTGATTATGCCCTACCAGGCCTCCTACATCCCCCTAATCACCGATTTCCATCACTTGTTGTTCCCTTGTCTCTGGGTTTCTTTACACCACTCCCTTTACCCCCAGCGTGCTCACTCCCATGCCCAATGAAAGGGCCGGTCACATGTTTACTCCTCCAGATTGTTCATCCAGCCTCTCTTAATTAGACAGACCTGTAAAGGTAATAACATGCACAAAACAAGACTGAGCAAATCCAAGCAGCAAAAAGAAAAAAAACATACAAAAATGAAAACAAAACCCAACCAAAATCCAATGACACTAAAAGAAAACAACACTAACCAAGAAAGAAAAGTACAAGGACTGTGTGGTGAACTTTAGGAGTGTTTTCCAGTCCAGTCTGTTGGGGCACCGAGCCCTGACCACAAAGTCCACCTTTGGCATTCCCCGGGGACTTTGATGCTCCATTTTCTTTCTCTTCCGCTGCACTCTCTTAGTGTCATGCCTCGATGTGGCAGGATCAGTTCGGGCGCAGTTCCCACACTGTGTCTCCAGTGTTGTCCACTCTTGGGCTATGGGTCTTTGAGGGACGTTTCTCATCGTGGGGCTGCCCATGTGGTCTTCTCTGTGGACTGGCTTCTCTGATTGGGAACATCATCCTCAAGGTGTAGAGGGCCAGGATGTGCTCCATTCTCCCCTCCTCCCCCTTGTTCTGCCCTGTGTTCTCTGATCAGATATGTCCCTCTCCGCGAGCTTCAGATCCGGTGCCATCCTGTGAAATACAATCTTTGGGGGCTGCAAGGATGTGGGGGATGGGTGGCAGCTCAGATCTTTTGAGAGTCCAGGAGATATTGACTGCTTGATGGGCACAGTTCTTTGCGGCACCGTGCTCTTGGTGCAGACGCTGGTTGTGAATATGACTTTGTTGTTAACCAATTGTGTGTCTCTGGGTCAACTTCTGTGTGTTTTTAAGTGAGTTTTCTCATCTGGAAAGTAAATGTACTGGATTATCCAGACTCCCATGTCAGCAAGTTATCCAGAGGAGTTAATCAGAGACTGTTTCATATAGTGTGTACCTGCGCGCCGCATTCTAGACCTGGGATGGCAATTATGAGCTCAGGATAGAGATGGTGTCCAGCAGGTGACATACGTGGCTCCATATTGAAACAGGAAGCCCACTGTGGAGATTTGGTCCTTCAGTTGATGGCCACTGGCCACCTAGTCTTCTCCTGCTATAACTGCTTCACTGGCTCAGCAGCTGAGCCAGGAGCCAGTGATATCATAACCAGGTGGCTAACTGGGACAAAGGGCAGATAGATATTTGTTATCTTGTTGTCTTGGGAAGCCCACCTAACCTCCATGAAAACCTTCTGGTGTGAGTGATCTGTGGAAGGAATCATAGGCTCACAGTAATTCACATCTTTCTTCTTGAAAATGTGCCCGTATTCCTTTCTGAACCTGAGAAGGTGGCCCCGGTGTCCACCAAGAAATTTACTGGCTGGCCCCCTACAAGGAGAGTTAGCCTGGGCTTGGTGGCGAAGGGAAAAAGAGCTCTGACCCCTTCATTCAGCTTCTTCAAGCATTATTGTCTCTTGCTTGGTTTTTCTAGGTGCAGATGAGGCCCGTCCACTCTAGTGGAGGGTCGTGCACCTCTCCTGGGGTTTCAAGACACTGATTTTTCCAGTGTCCTTCTTTTCTGCAGTAGGCACATTGATCCTTCCCCATGGCTTGGCGGTGCCCACAGGTTAGTCTCTCCGTGAGTGGGCCATGCTCTCCTTTTCGTGAGTCTCTGGGGTCTCTCATGGCAATTACTAGTATTTTAGCTAGTTTCTTTGTCTCTGTCATGCTAGGGTCATCTCTGTTGTTATACACTCAATGAGCCACTTGTACCAAATCACTAAGATTTTTCCGTTCAAACCCTTCCAACTTCTTTTTCATGTCTGAGACAGACTGACGGAGAAATAAAGGCAATACTTATTGCCCTCCGGTTCTCGGGGCCGTTAGGGGTATAAAGCCCGTAGGCTTACATCAGCTACTCTAGAAAGGCAGGCGGACATTCTCTTATAAGAGACCGAAAGTTCTCACTGACCTTAGATACAGTCATAGGTTTCCTAATTCTTCCGCAGAGGGTCATGTAAGAGCAATGGGTGATACCTGGTAAAGCCCTCTGGGCCTTGCTAGGAATTGAGATCCCACATTGATCCGTAGTGGCCAAAGGAGTTTCTCTCAAGTGGGGAGTGCCCGCTCGCTGACCATCAGGTTCACTGACTGCTTACTGGGCCTCTGTCTGGAAGGGCTACCCTTCCTCCGTGGTGAACAGCACCTGGAGAAGTTGCTGGCAATCATACAGGTGGGCTGATGAGTATGGAAGACATACCAGTACTAGTGTGTGGGGGGGCTGCTGGTTGGGGGTGGGGGTGAGGTTGGTGGGGGCGGTGGGGGAGGGAGTGACCCAATAAGGGCCTGTTAGAAGTTTTCTATTTCTGGACCCTAGAAAACTTATAGGGCGGGGTTGGAACCAAAGGGTCTGAAGCCAGCTCTCCCACTCCCAGAGTTCTCCTGCAAAATGGGATAAAGCCGATTAGGGGATGGAGATCGGGAGGGGAGGGGAGGGGAAGATGGGGGAGAGGGAGGTGGTGGGGGAGGGGGTAGGGGAGGGATGGCCTCCACCTATGTGGTTTTGGGAACTTGGACCGTTTGTTTTTCCGGTCCTGCCATGTTTCCTGAAACCTTGGAAACAAGGACCCTGTCTTTGAGGGAGGGAGTAAGTCTTATATTTGCAGGCTTCTTCGTGGCAATGTCAGCCCACACTTGAATTAAAGGGATCAGATCGGGATGTCCTGGTTCCCCTTAACCATAACTATGAACTCTTAATAATAGGGGATGGGAAAACTAATCTTGCGTGGGTCAATCAGGGACTCCTTCTGCCCCATTACTTTTAAACAAATTGTAGTGTCTCCAAGCTATTGGATGAAAACCACATCCTCTTGGTGACCGCCTAGAGCATGGGTCCTCAAACTACAGCCTATGGGCCACATGCAGACAGCCGAGGACATTGAGCCTTTCTGCCGGGTGTATGTGACGCATTTATTTTTCTTTGAACTTCAAATCAAGATGTGCATGGTGCACATGAATTTTTTCATAATTTTTGTTGTTTTTTTAACTATAGTCTGCCCCTCCAATAGCCTGAGGTACAGTAAACTGGCCCCCTGGGCACTTGGACTATGTAGGTTAACTACCGGGCACTTGCACTATCTAGGTTACCGAACGGGCATTTGGACTATGTAGGTAACCTAGCGGGCACTTGGACAGTCTAGGTTACCTAGCGGGCACTTGGACTTCTAGGTTAACGAACGGGCACTTGGACTATGTATGTTGCATAGCGGGCAATTGGACTATCTAGGTTAGGTAACGGGCACTTGGACTATCTAGGTTACCTAGCGGGAATTTGGACTATGTAGGTTACCTAGCGGGCACTTGGACAATCTAGGTTACCTAACGGGCACTTGGACCATCTAGGTTTCTTAGCGGGCACTTGGACTATGTAGGTTAACTAGTGGGCACTTGGACTATATAGGTTACCTAGAGGGCCCTTGGACTATGTAGGTTACGTAGCGGGCACGTGGACTATCTAGGTTAACGAACGTGCACTTGGACTATGTAGGTAACCTAGCGGACAATTGGACAGTCTAGGTTACCTAGCGGGCACTTGGACTATATAGGTTAACGAAAGGGCACTTGGACTATGTAGGTTACCTAGCAGGCACTTGGATTATCTAGGTAAGCTAACAGGAACTTGGAATATCTAGGTTACCTAGCGGGCACTTGGACTATGTAGGTTACATTGCGGGCACTTGTACTATCTAGGTTACCTAAATGTAACTTGTACTATGTAGGTTAACTAGTGGACACTTGGACTATCTAGGTTAACTAGTGGGCACTTGGAATATCTAGGTTAACTAGCGGGCCCTTGGACTATGTAGGTTAACTAGCGGGCACTTGGACTATCTTGGTTAACTAGCGGGCACTTGGACTATCTAGGTTAACTAGCGGGCACTTGCACAATGCAGGTTCCCTAGCGGGCACTTTGACTATGTAGGTTCCCTAGCGGGCACTTGGACTATCTAGGTACCCTAACGGGCACTTGGAATATGTAGGTTCCCTATCGGGCAATTGGACTATGTAGGTTCCTCAGCGGGCACTTGGACTATGTAGGTTCCCTATCAGGCACATGGACTATGTAGGTTAACTAGCGAGCACGTGGATGATCAATGTTAACTAGTGGGCACTTTGACTATCTAGGTTAACTAGCGGGCAATTGGACTATCTAGGTTAATTAGCGTGCACTTGTACAATGCAGCTTCCCTAGCGGGCACTTGGACTATGTAGGTTCCCTACGGGCACTTGGACCATCTAGGTTCCCTAACGGGCACTTGGACTATGTAGGTTCCTCAGAGGGCACTTGGACTATGTAGGCTAACTAGGGGGCCCTTGGACGATCTAGGTTACCTAGCGGGTACTTGAACTATCTAGGTTAACTAGCGCGCACTTGCACTCTTTAGGTTACCTAGCGGGCACTTGGACTATGTACGTTCCCTAGCGGGCACTTGGAATATCTATGTGAACTAGCGGGCACTTGGAATATGTAGGTTAACTAGTGGACACTTGCACTATGTAGGTTACCTAGCAGGCACTTGGACTATCTAGGTTAACTAGTGTGCACTTGGATTATGTAGGTTCCTTAGCAGGCACTTGGACTATCTAGGTTACGTAGCGGGCATTTGGTATATAGGTTAACTAGCGGGCACTTGGACTATGTAGTTTAACTAGAGGACACTTGGACTATCTAGGTTAACTTGTGGGCCCTTGGACTATGTAGGTTAACTAGCGGGCACTTGGACAATCTAGGTTAACTAGCAGGCATTTGGACGATCTAGGTTAACTAGCGGGCACTTGGACTATGTAGGTTAACTAGAGGACACTTGGACTATCTAGGTTAACTTGTGGGCCCTTGGACTATGTAGGTTAACTAGCGGGCACTTGGACAATCTAGGTTAACTAGCAGGCATTTGGACGATCTAGGTTAACTAGCGGGCACTTGGACTATCAAAGTTAACAAGTGAGCCCTTGGACTATGTAGGTTAACTAGCGGGCCCTTGGACTATCTAGGTTACCTAGCGAGCCCTTGGACTATCTAGGTTACCTAGCGGGCACTTGGACTTTCTAGGTTACCTAGTGGGCACTTGGACTATCTAGGTTAACTAACGGGCACTTGGTATGTGCAGGTAACCTAGAGGGCACTTGGACTGTCTAGGTTACCTAGCGGGCACTTGGACTTCTAGGTTAACGACGGGCACTTGGACTATGTAGGTTGCTTAGCGGGCACTTGGACTATCTAGGTTAGGTAACGGGCACTTTGAGTATCTAGGTTACCTAGCGGGAACTTGGACAATGTAAGTTACCTAGCGGGCACTTTGACTATCTAGGTTACATAGCGGGCACTTGGACTATGTAGGTTAACTAGCGAGTACTTGGACTCTAGGTTACCTAGCGGGCCCTTTGACTATGTAGGTTTCCTAGCGGGTACTTGGACTATCTAGGTTAACGAACGGGCACTTGGACTATGTATGTAACCTAGCGGGCACTTGGACAGTCTAGGTTACCTAGCGTGCACTTGGACTATCTAGGTTAACGAACGGGCACTTGGACTATATAGGTTACCTAGCGGGCACTTGGAGTATGTAGGATCCCTATCGGACATTTGAACTACTTAGGCCAACTAGCGGGCACTTGGACTATCTAGGTTAACTAGCGGGCACTTGGACTATCTAGGTCAACTAGCGGGCCCTTGTACTATGTAGGTTAACTAGCGAGCACTTGGACTATCTAGGTTAACTAGCGGACCTTGGACTACGTAGGTTAACTAGCGGGCACTTGGATGATCAATGTTAACTAGCGGGGCCCTTGGACTATCTAGGTTAGCTAACAGGCACTTGGACTAAGTACGTCCCCTAGTGGGCACTTGGACACTCTAGGTTAACTAACGGGCACTAGGACTATCTAGGTTAACGAGCGGGCACTTGGACTATCTAAGTTACCTAGCTGGACCTTGGACTATGAAGGTTCCCTAGCGGGCACTTGGATTATCTAGGTTACCTAGCGGGCACTTGGACTATGAAGGTCAACTAGCGGGCCCTTGGACTATCTAGGTTAGCTAACTGGCACTTGGACTATGTAGGTTAACTAGCGGACACTTGGATTATGTAGGTTACCTAACGGGCACTTGGACAATGCAGGTAACCTAGCGGGCACTTGGACTGTCTAGGTTACCTAGCGGGCACTTGGACTTCTATGTTAACGAACGGGCACTCGGACTATGTAGGTTGCCCAGCGGGCAATTGGACGATCTAGGATAGGTAACGGGCCCTTGACTATCTAGGTTACCTAGCGGGAACTTGGACTATGTAGGTTACCTAAGGGCACTTGGACTATGTAGGTTAACTAGCGGACACTTGGACAATCTAGGTTAACTAGCGGGCACGTGGACTATCTAGGTTAACTAAGGGGCCCTTCGACTATGTAGGTTAACTAGCGGGCACTTGGACTATCTAGGTTACCTAGCGGACACTTGGTCTATGTACATACCCTAGCGGGCACTTGGACTATCTGGGTTACCTAGCGGGCACTTGGACTATCTAGGTTAACAAACGGGTAATAGGACAATCTAGGTTACCTAGCGGGCACTTGGACTATGTAGGTCAACTAGCGGGCCCTTGGACTATGTAGGTTAACTAGCGGGCCTTTGGACTATGTAGGTGAACTAGTGGGCACTTGGATTATCTAAGTTACCTAGCGGGCACTTGAACTATGTAGGTTAACTAGTGGGCCCTTAGACTATCTAGGTTAGCTAATGGTCACTTGGACTATGTAGGTTAATTAGCGGGTACGTGGACTATGTAGGTTCCCTAGCGGGCATTTGGAGTATATAGATAACCTAGCGGGCACTTGGACTTTGTAGGTTACCTAGCGGGCACTTGGACTATCTAGGTTACCTAGCGGGCACTTGGATGATACAGGTTCCCTAGCCAGCACTAAGACTATTGGTTCCCTAACGGGCACTTGGACTATGTAGGTTCCCTAAAGGGCACTTGGACTATATAGGTTTCTATCGGGCACTTGGACTATGTAGGTTAACTAGCGGGCACATGGACTATCTAGGTTACCTAGCGGGCACTGAGACTATCTAGGTTACCTAGCGGGCACTTGGACTATGTAGGTTAGCTAGAAGGCACTTGGACTATCAAGGTTACCTAGCGGGCTCTTGGACTATGTAGGTTACCAGCGGGCACTTGGACTATCTAGGTAAACGAAGTTGCACTTGGGCTATGTAGGTAACCTAACGGGCACTTGGACTGTCTAGGTTACCTAGCGGGCACTTGGACTATCTAGGTTAACGAACGGGCACTTGGACTATGTAGGTTAACTAGCGGACACTTGGACTATCTAGATTAGCTAACGGGCAATTGGACTATCAAGGTTACCTAACGGGCACTTGGACTATGTAGGTTACCTAGAGGGCAATTGGACTATCTAGGTTACCTAGCAGGCACTTTGACTATCTTGGTTAACTAAGGGGCACTTGAACTATGTAGGTTGCCAAGCGAGCACTTGGACTATGTAGGTTCCCTAGCTGGCGCTTGGACTATGTAGTTTCCCTAGCGGGTACTTGGACTGTCTAGGTTAACTAGCGGGCAATTGGACTGTCCAGGTTACCTAGTGGGCACTTGGACTATGTAGTTTACCTAGCAGGCACTTGGAATATGTAGGTTAACTAGCAGGCACTTGGGCTATCTACATTACCTAGCGGGCACTTGGACTATGTAGGTTAACGTACGGGCACTTGGACTATGTAGGTAACCTATAGGTCACTTGGACTGTCTAGGTTACCTAGCGGACACTTGGACTATGTAGGTTAACTAGCGGGCACGTGGACTATCTAGGTTAACTAGCGGGCACTTGGACTATGTAGGTTCCCTAGGGGGCATTTGGAGTATATAGGTTACCTAGCGGGCACTTGGATTATGTAGGTTGCCTAGCAGGCACTTGGACTATGTAGGTTAACTAGCGGGCACTTGGATTATCTAGGTTAACTAACAGGCACTTGAACTATGTATGTTCCAGAGCGGACAATTGGACTATGTAGGTTCCTTAGCGGGCACTTGGACTATCTAGGTTCCCTAAAGGACACTTGGACTATGTAGGTTAACTAGCGGACAATTGGATGATCTAGGTTAACTAGCGGGTACTTGGACTATCTAGGTTGACTAGGGGTTCCTTGGACTACGTAGGTTAACTAGCAGACACTTGCACTATGTAGGTTACCTAGGGGGCACTTGGACTATCTAGGTTAACTAGCAGGCCCTTGGACTATCTAGGTTACCTAGCAGGCACTTGGACTATGTAGGTTAACTAGCGGACACTTGAACGATCTAGGTTAACCAGCGGGCCCTTCCACTATGTAGGTTAACTAGCGGGCCCATGGATTATGTAGGTTTACTAGGGGGCACTTGGACTATCTAGGTTAACTAGCGGGCACTTGGACTATGTAGTTTCCCTAGCGGGCATTTGGACTATTTAGGTTGCCTAGCGGGCACTTGGACTATGTAGGTTACCTAGCGGGCTCTTGGACTGTCTAGGTTACCTAGCAGGCACTTTGACTATCTAGATTAACTAACGGGCACTTGGACTATGTAGGGTAACTAGCGGGCACTTGGACTGTCTAGGTCACCTAACGGGCACTTGGATTATCTAGGTTAACGAACGGGCACTTGGACTATGTAGGTTACCTAGCCACCACTTGGACTATCTAGGTTAGCTAAAAGGCACTTGGACTGTCTAGGTTCCCTAGTGGGCACTTGTACTATCTAGGTTACCTAGCTGGCACTTGGACTATGTAGGTCAACTAGCGGGCCCTTGGACTATCTAGGTTAGCTAACGGGCACTTGGACTATGTATGTTCCAAGCGGGCACTTGGATTATGTAGGTTGCCTAGCGGACATTTAGACTATGTAGGTTTCCTTGCGGGCATTTGGACAATGTAGGTTACCTAGCGGGCACTTGGATTATGTAGGTTAACTAGCGGGCATTTGGACAATCTAGGTTAACTAGCGGGCACTTGGACTATGTAGGTTCCCTAGCGGGCATTTGAACTATATAGGTTACGTAGCGCGCACTTGGATTATGTAGGTTGCCTAGCGGGCACTTGGACTATGTAGGTTAACTAGCGGGCACTTGGATTATCTAGGTTAACTAACAGGCACTTGAACTATGTATGTTCCAGAGCGGACAATTGGACTATGTAGGTTCCTTAGCGGGCACTTGGACTATCTAGGTTCCCTAAAGGACACTTGGACTATGTAGGTTAACTAGCGGACAATTGGATGATCTAGGTTAACTAGCGGGTACTTGGACTATCTAGGTTAACTAGGGGTTCCTTGGACTACGTAGGTTAACTAGCGGACACTTGCACACTGTAGGTTACCTAGCGTGCACTTGGACTATCTAGGTTAACTAGCAGGCCCTTGGACTATCTAGGTTACCTAGCAGGCACTTGGACTATGTAGGTTAACTAGCGGGCCTTTGCACTCTCTAGGTTACCTAGCGGGCACTTGGACTATGTACCTTCCCTAGCGGGCACTTGGACTATCTATGTTAACTTTCGGGCACTTGGACTATATAGGTTACCTAGGGGACACCTGCAATATGTAGGTTAACTAGCGGACACTTGCACGATCTAGGTTAACTAGCGGGCCCTTGCACTATGTAGGTTAACTAGCGGGCCCATGGATTATGTAGGTTTACTAGGGGACACTTGGACTATCTAGGTTAACTAGCGGACACTTGGACTATGTAGTTTCCCTAGCGGACATTTGGACTATTTAGGTTACCTAGCGGGCACTTGGACTATGTAGGTTATCTAGCGGGCACTTGGACTATCTAGGTTACCTAGCAGGCACTTTGACTATCTAGATTAACTAACGGGCACTTGGACTATGTAGGGTAACTAGCGGGCACTTGGACTGTCTAGGTCACCTAACGGGCACTTGGATTATCTAGGTTAACGAACGGGCACTTGGACTATGTAGGTTACCTAGCCACCACTTTGACTATCTAGGTTAGCTAACAGGCACTTGGACTATCTAGGTTCCCTAGCGGGCACTTGTACTATCTAGGTTACCTAGCTGGCACTTGGACTCTGTAGGTCAACTAGCGAGCCCTTGGACTATAAAGGTTAGCTAACGGGCACTTGGACTATGTATGCTCCAGAGTGGGCACTTGGATTATGTAGGTTGCCTAGCGGACATTTAGACTATGTAGGTTTCCTCGCGGGCATTTGGACTATGTAGGTTCCCTAGCGGTCACGTGGACTATGTAGGCTCCCTAGAAGGCACTTGGACTATGTAGGTTAACTAGCGGGCACTTGGACTAACCAGGTTACCAAGCGGGCACTTGGACTATGTAGGTTACCCAATGGGCACTTGGACTATCTAGGTTAACGAACGGACACTTGGACTATGTAGGTTAGCTATCAGGCACTTGGACTATCTAGGTTACCTAGCAGGCACTTGGACTATGTAGGTTACCTAGCGGACACTTGGACTGTCTAGGTTACCTAGCGGGCACTTGGACTTCTAGGTTAACGACGGGGACTTGGACTATGTAGGTTGCTTAGCGGGCACTTGGACTATCTAGGTTAGGTAACGGGCACTTTGAGTATCTAGGTTACCTAGCGGGAACTTGGACAATGTAAGTTACCTAGCGGGCACTTTGACTATCTTGGTTACATAGCGGGCACTTGGACTATGTAGGTTAACTAGCGAGCACTTGGACTCTAGGTTACCTAGCGGGCCCTTTGACTATGTAGGTTTCCTAGGGGGTACTTGGACTATCTAGGTTAACGTACGGGCACTTGGACTATGTAGGTAACCTAGCGGGCACTTGGACAGTCTAGGTTACCTAGCGTGCACTTGCACTATCTAGGTTAACGAACGGGCACTTGGACTATATAGGTTACCTAGCGGGCACTTGGACTATGTAGGATCCCTATCGGACATTTGAACTACTTACGTTACCTAGCGGGCACTTGGACTATCTAGGTTAACTAGCGGGCACTTGGACTATCTAAGTCAACTAGCGGGCCCTTGTACTATGTAGGTTAACTAGCGGGCACTTGGATGATCAATGTTAACTAGCGGGGCCCTTGGACTATCTAGGTTAGCTAACGGGCACTTGGACTAAGTACATCCCCTCGTGGGCATTGGACACTCTAGGTTAACTAACGGGCACTAGGACTATCTAGGTTAACGAGCGGGCACTTGGACTATGTAGGTTAGCTATCAGGCACTTGGACTATCTAGGTTAACTAGCGGACACTTGGACTATGTAGTTTCCCTAGCGGACATTTGGACTATTTAGGTTACCTAGCGGGCACTTGGACTATGTAGGTTATCTAGCGGGCACTTGGACTATCTAGGTTACCTAGCAGGCACTTTGACTATCTAGATTAACTAACGGGCACTTGGACTATGTAGGGTAACTAGCGGGCACTTGGACTGTCTAGGTCACCTAACGGGCACTTGGATTATCTAGGTTAACGAACGGGCACTTGGACTATGTAGGTTACCTAGCCACCACTTTGACTATCTAGGTTAGCTAACAGGCACTTGGACTATCTAGGTTCCCTAGCGGGCACTTGTACTATCTAGGTTACCTAGCTGGCACTTGGACTATGTAGGTCAACTAGCGAGCCCTTGGACTATAAAGGTTAGCTAACGGGCACTTGGACTATGTATGCTCCAGAGTGGGCACTTGGATTATGTAGGTTGCCTAGCGGACATTTAGACTATGTAGGTTTCCTCGCGGGCATTTGGACTATGTAGGTTCCCTAGCGGTCACGTGGACTATGTAGGCTCCCTAGAAGGCACTTGGACTATGTAGGTTAACTAGCGGGCACTTGGACTAACCAGGTTACCAAGCGGGCACTTGGACTATGTAGGTTACCCAATGGGCACTTGGACTATCTAGGTTAACGAACGGACACTTGGACTATGTAGGTTAGCTATCAGGCACTTGGACTATCTAGGTTACCTAGCAGGCACTTGGACTATGTAGGTTACCTAGCGGACACTTGGACTGTCTAGGTTACCTAGCGGGCACTTGGACTTCTAGGTTAACGACGGGGACTTGGACTATGTAGGTTGCTTAGCGGGCACTTGGACTATCTAGGTTAGGTAACGGGCACTTTGAGTATCTAGGTTACCTAGCGGGAACTTGGACAATGTAAGTTACCTAGCGGGCACTTTGACTATCTTGGTTACATAGCGGGCACTTGGACTATGTAGGTTAACTAGCAAGCACTTGGACTCTAGGTTACCTAGCGGGCCCTTTGACTATGTAGGTTTCCTAGGGGGTACTTGGACTATCTAGGTTAACGTACGGGCACTTGGACTATGTAGGTAACCTAGCGGGCACTTGGACAGTCTAGGTTACCTAGCGTGCACTTGCACTATCTAGGTTAACGAACGGGCACTTGGACTATATAGGTTACCTAGCGGGCACTTGGACTATCTAAGTCAACTAGCGGGCCCTTGTACTATGTAGGTTAACTAGCGGGCACTTGGATGATCAATGTTAACTAGCGGGGCCCTTGGACTATCTAGGTTAGCTAACGGGCACTTGGACTAAGTACATCCCCTCGTGGGCATTGGACACTCTAGGTTAACTAACGGGCACTAGGACTATCTAGGTTAACGAACGGGCACTTGGACTATCTAAGTTACCTAGCTGGCACTTGGACTATGAAGGTTCCCTAGCAGGCACTTGGATTATCTAGGTTACCTAGCGGGCACTTGGACTATGTAGGTCAACTAGCGGGCCCTTAGACTATCTAGGTTAGCTAACTGGCACTTGGACTATGTAGGTTAACTAGCGGACACTTGGACTATGTAGGTTAACTAACGGGCACGTGGACTATGCAGGTAACCTAGCGGGCACTTGGACAGTCTAGGTTACCTAGCGTGCACTTGGACTATCTAGGTTAACGAACGGGCACTTGGATTATATAGGTTACCTAGCGGGCACTTGGACTATGTAGGATCCCTATCGGACATTTGGACTACTTAGGCCACCTAGCGGGCACTTGGACTATCTAGGTTAACTAGCGGGCACTTGGACTATCTAGGTCAACTAGCGGACACTTGGACAATCTAGGTTAACTAGCGGGCACGTGGACTATCTAGGTTAACTAAGGGGCCCTTCGACTATGTAGGTTAACTAGGGGGCACTTGGACTATCTAGGTTACCTAGCGGGCACTTGGTCTATGTACATACCCTAGCGGGCACTTGGACTATCTGGGTTACCTAGCGGGCACTTGGACTATCTAGGTTAACTAACGGGCAATAGGACAATCTAGGTTACCTAGCGGGCACTTGGACTATGTAGGTCAACTAGCGGGCCCTTGGACTATGTAGGTTAACTAGCGGGCCTTTGGACTATGTAGGTTAACTAGCGGGCACTTGGATTATCTAAGTTACCTAGCGGGCACTTGAACTATGTAGGTTAACTAGTGGGCCCTTAGACTATCTAGGTTAGCTAATGGTCACTTGGACTATGTAGGTTAATTAGCGGGTACGTGGACTATGTAGGTTCCCTAGCGGGCATTTGGAGTATATAGATAACTTAGCGGGCACTTGGACTTTGTAGGTTACCTAGCGGGAACTTGGACTATCTAGGTTACCTAGCGGGCACTTGGATGATACAGGTTCCCTAGCCAGCACTAAGACTATTGGTTCCCTAACGGGCACTTGGACTATGTAGGTTCCCTAAAGGGCACTTGGACTATATAGGTTTCTATCGGGCACTTGGACTATGTAGGTTAACTAGCGGGCACATGGACTATCTAGGTTACCTAGCGGGCACTGAGACTATCTATGTTACCTAGCGGGCACTTGGACTATGTAGGTTAACTAGAAGGCACTTGGACTATCAAGGTTACCTAGCGGGCTCTTGGACTATGTAGGTTACCAGCGGGCACTTGGACTATCTAGGTAAACGAAAGTGCACTTGGGCTATGTAGGTAACCTAACTGGCACTTGGACTGTCTAGGTTACCTAGCGGGCACTTGGACTATCTAGGTTACCTAGCGGGCACTTGGTCTATGTACATACCCTAGCGGGCACTTGGACTATCTGGGTTAACTAACGGGCAATAGGACAATCTAGGTTACCTAGCGGGCACTTGGACTATGTAGGTCAACTAGCGGGCCCTTGGACTATGTAGGTTAACTAGCGGGTCTTTGGACTATGTAGGTTAACTAGCGGGCACTTGGATTATCTAAGTTACCTAGCGGGCACTTGAACTATGTAGGTTAACTAGTGGGCCCTTAGACTATCTAGGTTAGCTAATGGTCACTTGGACTATGTAGGTTAATTAGCGGGTACGTGGACTATGTAGGTTTCCTAGCGGGCATTTGGACTATATAGATAACCTAGCGGGCACTTGGACTTTGTAGGTTACCTAACGGGCACTTGGACTATCTAGGTTACCTAGCGGGCAATTGGACGATCTAGGATAGGTAACGGGCCCTTGACTATCTAGGTTACCTAGCGGGAACTTGGACTATGTAGGTTACCTAAGGGCACTTGGACTATGTAGGTTAACTAGCGGACACTTGGACAATCTAGGTTAACTAGCGGGCACGTGGACTATCTAGGTTACCTAAGGGGCCCTTCGACTATGTAGGTTAACTAGCGGGCACTTGTACTATCTAGGTTACATAGCGGGCACTTGGTCTATGTACATACCCTAGCGGGCACTTGGACTATTTGGGTTACCTAGCGGGCACTTGGACTATCTAGGTTAACTAACGGGCAATAGGACAATCTAGGTTACCTAGCGGGCACTTGGACTATGTAGGTCAACTAGCGGGCCCTTGGACTATGTAGGTTAACTAGCGGGCCTTTGGACTATGTAGGTTAACTAGCGGGCACTTGGATTATCTAGGTAAACGAAAGTGCACTTGGGCAGTGTAGGTAACCTAACAGGCACTTGGACTGTCTAAGTTACCTAGCGGGCACTTGGACTATCTAGGTTACCTAGCGGGCACTTGGTCTATGTACATACCCTAGCGGGCACTTGGAATATCTGGGTTAACTAACGGGCAATAGGACAATCTAGGTTACCTAGCGGGCACTTGGACTATGTAGGTCAACTAGCGGGCCCTTGGACTATGTAGGTTAACTAGCGGGCCTTTGGACTATGTAGGTTAACTAGCGGGCACTTGGATTATCTAAGTTACCTAGCGGGCACTTGAACTATGTAGGTTAACTAGTGGGCCCTTAGACTATCTAGGTTAGCTAATGGTCACTTGGACTATGTAGGTTAATTAGCGGGTACGTGGACTATGTAGGTTTCCTAGCGGGCATTTGGACTATATAGATAACCTAGCGGGCACTTGGACTTTGTAGGTTACCTAGCGGGCACTTGGACTATCTAGGTTACCTAGCGGGCACTTGGATGATACAGGTTCCCTAGCCAGCACCAAGACTATTGTTTCCCTAACGGGCACTTGGACTATGTAGGTTCCCTAAAAGGCACTTAGACAATATAGGTTTCTATCGGGCACTTGGACTATGTAGGTTAACTAGCGGGCACATGGACTATCTAGGTTACCTAGCGGGCACTGAGACTATCTAGGTTACCTAGCAGGCACTTGGACTATGTAGGTTAACTAGAAGGCACTTGGACTATCAAGGTTACCTAGCGGGCTGTTGGACTATGTAGGTGACCAGCGGGCACTTGGACTATCTAGGTAAACGAAAGTGCACTTGGGCTATGTAGGTAACCTAACGGGCACTTGGACTGTCTAGGTTACCTAGCGGGCACTTGGACTATGTAGGTTAACTTGCGGACACATGGACTATCTAGATTAGCTAACGGGCAATTGGACTATCAAGGTTACCTAACGGGCACTTGGACTATGTAGGTTACCTAGCGGGCAATTGGACTATCTAGGTTACCTAGCAGGCACTTTGACTATCTTGGTTAACTAAGGGGCACTTGAACTATGTAGGTTGCCAAGCGAGCACTTGGACTATGTAGGTTCCCTAGCGGGCGCTTGGACTATGTAGGTTCCCTAGCGGGTACTTGGACTGTCTAGTTTAACTATCGGGCAATTGGACTGTCTAGGTTACCTAGTGGGCACTTGGACTATGTAGTTTACCTAGCAGGCACTTGGACTATGTAGGTTAACTAGCGGGCACTTGGACTATCTAGGTTACCTAGCGGGCACTTGGACTATGTACCTTCCCTAGCGGGCACTTGGGCTATCTACGTTACCTAGCGGGCACTTGGACTATGTAGGTTAACGAACGGGCACTTGGACTATGTAGGTAACCTAGTGGTCACTTGGACTGTCTAGGTTACCTAGCGGACACTCGAACTATGTAGGTTAAAAAGCGGGCACTTGGACTCTCTAGGTTAACTAGCGGGCACTTGGACTATGTAGGTTCCCTAGCGGGCATTTGGACTATATAGGTTACCTAGCGGGCACTTGGATTATGTAGGTTGCCTAGCGGGCACTTGGACTATGTAGGTTAACTAGCAGGCACTTGGATTATCTAGGTTAACTAACAGGCACTTGAACTATGTATGTTCCAGAGCGGACAATTGACTATGTAGGTTCCTTAGCGGGCACTTGGACTATCTAGGTTCCCTAAAGGACACTTGGACTATGTAGGTTAACTAGCGGACAATTGGATGATCTAGGTTAACTAGCGGGTACTTGGACTATCTAGGTTAACTAGGGGTTCCTTGGACTACGTAGGTTAACTAGCGGACACTCGCACTATGTAGGTTACCTAGCGGGCACTTGGACTATCTAGGTTAACTAGCAGGCCCTTGGACTATTTAGGTTACCTAGCAGGCACTTGGACTATGTAGGTTAACTAGCGGGCATTTGCACTCTCTAGGTTACCCAGCGGGCACTTGGACTATGTACCTTCCCTAGCGGGCACTTGGACTATCTATGTTAACTAGCGGGCACTTGGACTATGTAGGTTACCTAGCGGACACCTGCACTATGTAGGTTACCTAGCGGGCACTTGGACTATGTAGGTTAACTAGCGGACACTTGCACGATCTAGGTTAACTAGCGGGCCCTTGGACTATCTAGGTTTACTAGCGGGCACTTGGACTATCTAGGTTAACTAACGTGCACTTGGACTATCTAGGTTAACGAACGGGCACTTGGTATGTGCAGGTAACCTAGCGGGCACTTGGACTGTCTAGGTTACCTAGCGGGCACTTGGATTATCTAGGTTACCTAGCGGGCACTTGGACTATGTAGGTCAACTAGCGGGCCCTTGGACTATCTAGGTTAGCTAATTGGCATTGGACTATGTAGGTTAACTAGCGGACACTTGGGGTATGTATGTTACCTAACGGGCACTTGGACTATGCAGGTAACCTAGCGGGCACTTGGACTGTCTAGGTTACCTAGCGGGCACTTGGACTTCTATGTTAACGAACGGGCACTCGGACTATGTATGTTGCCCAGCGGGCAATTGGACTATCTAGGTTACCTAGCAGGCACTTTGACTATCTGGGTTAACTAACGGGCACTTGGACTATGTAGGGTAACTAGCGGGCACTTGGACTGTCTAGGTTACCTAACGGGCACTTGGCTTATCTAGGTTAACGAACGGGCACTTGGACTATGTAGGTTACCTAGCCACCACTTGGACTATCTAGGTTAGCTAAAAGGCAATTGGACTATCTAGGTCCCCTAGCGGGCACTTGTACTATCTAGGTTACCTATCTGGAACTTGGACTATGTAGGACAACTAGCGGGCCCTTGCACTATCTAGGTTAGCTAACGGGCACTTGGACTATGTATGTTCCAGAGCGGGCACTTGGATTATGTAGGTTGCCTAGCGGACATTTAGACTATGTAGGTTTCCTTGCGGGCATTTGGACTATGTAGGTTATCTAGCGGGCACTTGGACTATGTAGGTTCCCTAACGGGCACTTGGACTATGTAGGTTCCCTAGCGGTCACGTGGACTATGTAGGCTCCCTAGAAGGCACTTGGACTATGTAGGTTAACTAGCGGGCACTTGGACTATGTAGGTTACCCAATGGGCACTGGACTATCTAGGTTAACGAACGGACACTTGGACTATGTAGGTTAGCTATCAGGCACTTGGACTATCTAGGTTACCTAGCGGACACTTGGACGATTTAGGTTAACTAGCGGGCACTTGGACTATCTACGTTAACTAGCAGGCCCTTGGACTATCTAGGTTTACTAGCGGGCACTTGGACTATCTAGGTTAACTAACGGGCACTTGGACTATCTAGGTTAACGAACGGGCACTTGGTATGTGCAAGTAACCTAGCGGGTACTTGGATTGTCTAGGTTACCTAGCGGGCACTTGGACTTCTAGGTTAACGACGGGCACTTGGACTATGTAGGTTGCTTGGCGGGCACTTGGACTATCTAGGTTAGGTAACGGGCACTTTGAGTATCTAGGTTACCTAGCGGGAACTTGGACAATGTAAGTTACCTAGCGGGCACTTTGACTATCTAGGTTACATAGCGGGCACTTGGACTATGTAGGTTAACTAGCGGGCACTTGGGCTATGCAGGTAACCTAGCGGGCACTTGGACTGTCTAGGTTACCTAGCGGGCACTTGGACTTCTATGTTAACGAATGGGCACTCGGATTATGTAGGTTGCCCAGCGGGCAATTGGACGATCTAGGATAGGTCACGGGCCCTTGACTATCTAGGTTACCTAGCGGGAACTTGGACTATGTAGGTTACCTAAGGGCACTTGGACTATGTAGGTTAACTAGCGGACACTTGGACAATCTAGGTTAACTAGCGGGCACGTGGACTATCTAGGTTAAGTAAGGGGCCCTTCGACTATGTAGGTTAACTAGCGGGCACTTGGATTATCTAAGTTACCTAGCGGGCACTTGAACTATGTAGGTTAACTAGTGGGCCCTTAGACTATCTAGGTTAGCTAATGGTCACTTGGACTATGTAGGTTAATTAGCGGGTACGTGGACTATGTAGGTTCCCTAGCGGGCATTTGGACTATATAGATAACCTAGCGGGCACTTGGACTTTGTAGGTTACCTAGCGGGCACTTGGACTATCTAGGTTACCTAGCGTGCACTTGGATGATACAGGTTCCCTAGCCAGCACTAAGACTATTGGTTCCCTAACGGGCACTTGGACTATGTAGTTTCCCTAAAGGGCACTTGGACTATATAGGTTTCTATCGGGCACTTGGACTATGTAGGTTAACTAGCGGGCACATGGACTATCTAGGTTACCTAGCGGGCACTGAGACTATCTAGGTTACCTAGCGGGCACTTCGACTATGTAGGTTAACTAGAAGGCTCTTGGACTATGTAGGTTACCAGCGGGCACTTGGACTATCTAGGTAAACGAAAGTGCACTTGGGCTATGTAGGTAACCTAACGGGCACTTGGACTGTCTAGGTTACCTAGCGGGCACTTGGACTATCTAGGTTAACGAACGGGCACTTGGACTATGTAGGTTAACTAGCGGACACTTGGAGTATCTAGATTAGCTAACGGGCAATTGGACTATCAAGGTTACCTAACGGGCACTTGGACTATGTATGTTACCTAGCGGGCAATTGGACTATCTAGGTTACCTAGCAGGCACTTTGACTATCTTGGTTAACTAAGGGGCACTTGAACTATGTAGGTTGCCAAGCGAGCACTTGGACTATGTAGGTTCCCTAGCGGGCGCTTGGACTATGTAGGTTCCCTAGCGTGTACTTGGACTGTCTAGGTTAACTACCGGGCAATTGGAATGTCTAGGTTACCTAGTGGGCACTTGGACTATGTAGTTTACCTAGCAGGGACTTGGACTATGTAGGTTAACTAGCGGGCACTTGGACTATCTACGTTACCTAGCGGGCACTTGGACTATGTAGGTTAACGAACGGGCACTTGGACTATGTACGTAACCTAGTGGTCACTTGGACTGTCTAGGTTACCTAGCGGACACATGGACTATGTAGGTTAACTAGCGTGCACTAGGACTATCTAGGTTACCTAGCGGGCACTTGGATTATGTAGGTTGCCTAGCGGGCACTTGGACTATGTAGGTTAACTAGCGGGCACTTGGATTATCTAGGTTAACTAACAGGCACTTGAACTATGTATGTTCCAGAGTGGACAATTGGACTATGTAGGTACCTTAGCGGGCACTTGGATTATCTAGGTTCCCTAAAGGACACTTGGACTATGTAGGTTAACTAGCGGACAATTGGATGATCTAGGTTAACTAGCGGGTACTTGGACTATCTAGGTTAACTAGGGGTTCCTTGGACTACGTAGGTTAACTAGCGGACACTTGCACAATGTAGGTTACCTAGCGGGCACTTGGACTATCTAGGTTAACTAGCAGGCCCCTGGCTATCTAGGTTACCTAGCAGGCACTTGGACTATGTAGGTTAACTATCAGGCATTTGCACTCTCTAGGGTACCTAGCGGGCAGTTGGACTATGTACCTTCCCTAGCGGGCACTTGGACTATCTATGTTAACTAGCGGGCACTTGGACTATGTAGGTTACCTAGCGGACACCTGCACTATGTAGGTTACCTAGCGGGCACTTGGACTATCTTGGTTAACTAGCGGAGCCTTGCACTATGTAGGTTAACAAGCGGGCCCATGGATTATGTAGGTTTACTAGGGGGCACTTGGAGTATCTAGGTTAACTAGCGGGCACTTGGACTATGTAGTTTCCCTAGCGGCCATTTGGACTATTTAGGTTACCTAGCGGGCACTTGGACTATGTAGGTTATCTAGCGGGCACTTGGACTATCTAGGTTACCTAGCAGGCACTTTGACTATCTAGGTTAACTAACGGGCACGTGGACTATGTAGGGTAACTAGCGGGCACTTGGACTGTCGAGGTTACCTAACGGGTACTTGGATTATCTAGGTTAACGAACGGGCACTTGGACTAAGTAGGTTACCTAGACACCACTTGGACTATCTAGGTTACCTAACAGGCACTTTGACTATCTAGGTTCCCTAGCGGGCACTTGTACTATCTAGGTTACCTAGCTGGCACTTGGACTATGTAGGTCAACTAGCGGGCCCTTGGACTATCTAGGTTAGCTAACGGGCACTTGGACTATGTATGTTCCAGAGTGGGCACTTGGATTATGTAGGTTGCCTAGCGGACATTTAGACTATGTAGGTTTCCTTGCGGGCAATTGGACTATGTAGGTTACCTAGCGGGCACTTGGACTATGTAGGTTCCCTAGCGGTCACGTGGACTATGTAGGCTCCCTAGAAGGCACTTGGACTATGTAGGTTAACTAGCGGGCACTTGGCCTAACCAGGTTACCAGGCTGGCACTTGGACTATGTAGGTTACACAATGGACACTTGGACTATCTAGGTTAAGGAACGGACACTTGGACTATGTAGGTTATGTATCAGGCACTTGAACTATCTAGGTTACCTAGCAGGCACTTGGACTATGTAGGTTACCTAGCGGACACTTGGACGATTTAGGTTAACTAGCGGGCACTTGGACTATCTAGGTTAACTAGCAGGCCCTTGGACTATCTAGCTTTACTAGCGGGCACTTGGACTATCTAGGTTAACTAGCGGGCACTTGGACTATGTAGGTTAACTAGCGGGCACTTGAACTCTCTAGGTTACCTAGCGGATACTTGGACTATGTACCTTCCCTAGCGGGCACTTGGACTATCTAGGTTACCTAGCAGGCACTTGGATTATGAAGGATCCCTAGCGGGCAATTGGACTATCTAGGTTACCTAGCTGGCACTTGGACTATGTAGGTTAACTAGCAGACACTTGCACGATCTAGGTTAACTAGCGGGCCCTTGCACTATGTAGGTTAACTAGCGGGCCCATGGATTATGTAGGTCTACTAGGGGGCACTTGGAACATCAAGGTTAACTAGCGGGCACTTGGACTATGTAGTTTCCCTAGCGGGCATTTGGACTATTTAGGTTGCCTAGCGGGCTTTGGACTATGTAGGTTACCTAGCAGGCACTTTGACTATCTAGGTTAAGTAACGGGCACTTGGACTATGTAGGGTAACTAGTGGGCACTTGGACTGTCTAGGTTACCTAACGGGCACTTGGATTATCTAGGTTAACGAACGGGCACTTGGACTATGTAGGTTACCTAGCCACCACTTGGACTATCTAGGTTCCCTAGCGGGCACTTGTACTATATAGGTTACCTAGCTGGCACTTGGACTATGTAGGTCAACTAGCGGGCCCTTGGACTATCTAGGTTAGCTAACGGGCACTTGGACTATGTATGTTCCAGAGCGGGCACTTGGATTATGTAGGTTGCCTAGCGGACATTTAGACTATGTAGGTTTCCTTGCGGGCATTTGGACTATGTAGGTTACCTAGCGGGCACTTGGACTATGTAGGTTCCCTAACGGGCACTTTGAGTATGTAGGTTCCCTAGCGGTCACGTGGACTATGTAGGCTCCCTAGAAGGCACATGGACTATGTAGGTTAACTAGCGGGCACTTGGACTATGTAGGTTACCCAATGGGCACTTAGACTATCTAGGTTAACGAACGGACACTTGGACTATGTAGGTTAGCTATCAGGCACTTGGACTATCTAGGTTACCTAGCGCACACGTGGACGATTTAGGTTAACTAGCGGGCACTTGGACTATCTAGGTTAACTAGCAGGCCCTTGGACTATCTAGGTTTACTAGCGGGCACTTGGACTATCTAGGTTAACTAACGGGCACTTGGACTATGTAGTTTCCCTAGCGGGCATTTGGATTATTTAGGTTACCTAGTGGGCACTTGGACTATGTAGGTTATCTAGCGGGCACTTGGACTACGTAGGTTAACTAGAAGGCACATGAACTATCAAGGTTACCTAGCGGGCCCTTGGACTATGTAGTTTACCAGCGGGCACTTTGACTATCTAGGTTAACGAACGTGCACTTGGACTATGTAGGTAACCTAGCGGGCACTTGGACTGTCTAGGTTACCTAGCGGGCACATGGACTATCTAGGTTAACGAACGGGCACTTGGACTATGTAGGTTAACTAGCGGACACTTCGACTATCTAGGTTAGCTAACGGGCAATTGGACAATCGAGGTTAACTAACGGGCTCTTGGACTATGTAGGTTGCCTAGCAATCACTTGGACTATGTAGGTTCCCTAGTGGGCACTTGGACTATGTAGGTTCCCTATAGGGCACTTGGACTGTCTAGGTTAACTAGGGGGCAATTGGACTGTCTAGGTTACCTAGTGGGCACTTGGACTATGTACGTTCCCTAGCGGGCACTTGGGTTATCTACGTTACCTAGCGGGCACTTGGACAATGTAAGTTAACGAACGGGCACTTGGACTATGTAGGTTAACTAGCGGACACTTGGACTATCTAGGATAGCTAACGGGCAATTGGACTATCAAGGATACCTAACGGGCACTTGGACTATGTAGGTTACCTAGCGGGCACTTGGACTATCTAGGTTACCTAGCAGGCACTTTGACTATCTAGGTTAACTAACGGGCACTTGGACTATGTAGGGTAACTAGCGGGCACTTGGACTGTCTAGGTTACCTAACGGGCACTTGGATTATCTAGGTTAACGAACGTGCACTTGGACTATGTAGGTAACCTTGCGGGCACTTGGACTGTCTAGGTTACCTAGCGGGCACTTGGACTATCTAGGTTAACGAACGGGCACTTGGACTATGTAGGTTAACTAGCGGACACTTCCAATATCTAGGTTAGCTAACGGGCAATTGGACAATCTAGGTTAACTAACGGGCACTTGGACTATGTAGGTTGCCTAGCGAGCACTTGGACTATGTAGGTTCCCTAGAGGGCACTTGGACTATGTAGGTTCCCTATCGGGTACTTGGACTGTCTAGGTTAACTAGGGGGCAATTGGACTGTCTAGGTTACCTTGTGGGCACTTGGACTATGTACGTTCTCTAGCGGGCACTTGGGATATCTACGTTACCTAGCGGGCACTTGCACAATGTAAGTTAACGAACGGGCACTTGGACTATGTAGGTTAACTAGCGGACACTTGGACTATCTAGGATAGCTAACGGGCAATTGGACTATCAAGGTTACCTAACGGGCACTTGGACTATGAAGGTTACCTAGCGGGCACTTGGACTATCTAGGTTACCTAGCAGGCACTTTGACTATCTAGGTTAACTAACGGGCACTTGGACTATGTAGGTTGCCTAGCGAGCACCTGGACTATGTAGGTTCCCTAGCGGGCGCTTGTACTATGTAGATTCCCTAGCGGTACTTGGACTGTCTAGGTTAACTAGCGGGCAATTGGACTGTCTAGGTTACCTAGTGGGCACTTGGACTATGTAGTTTACCTAGCAGGCACTTGGACTATGTAGGTTTACTAGCAGGCACTTAGACTATCTAGGTTACCTAGCGGGCACTTGGACTATGTACGTTCCCTAGCGGGCACTTGGGCTATCTACGTTACCTAGCGGGCACTTGGGCTATGTAGGTTAACGAATGGGCACTTGGACTATGTAGGTAACCTAGTGGTCACTTGGACTGTCTAGGTTACCTAGCGGGCACTTGGACTATGTAGGTTAACTAGCGGGCACTTGGACTATCTAGGTTAACTAGCGGGCACTTGGACTATCTAAGTTAACTACCGGGCACTTGGACTATCTAGGTTAACTAGCGGGCCCTTGCACTATATAGGTTAGCTAGCGGCCCCATGGATTATGTAGGTTTACTAGGGGGCACTTGGACTATCTAGGTTAACTTGCGGGCACTTGGACTATGTAGTTTCCCTAGCGGACATTTGGACTCTTTAGGTTACCTAGCGGGCACTTGGACTATGTAGGTTATCTAGGGGGCACTTGGACTATCTAGGTTACCTAGCAGGCACTTTGACTATCTAGGTTAACTAACGGGCATTTGGACTATGCAGGGCAACTAGCGGGCACTTGGACTGTCTAGGTTACCTAACGGGCACTTGGATTATCTAGGTTAACGAACGGGCACTTGGACTATGTAGGTTACCTAGCCACCACTTGGACTATCTAGGTTAGCTAACAGGCACTTGGACTATCTAGGTTCCCTAGCGGGAACTTGTATATCTAGGTTACCTAGCTGGCACTTGGACTATGTAGGTCAACTAGCGGGCCCTTGGACTATCTAGGTTAGCTAACGGGCACTTGGACTATGTATGTTCCAGAGTGGGCACTTGGATTATGTAGGTTGCCTAGCGGACATTTAGACTATGTAGGTTTCCTTGCGGGCATTTGGACTATGTAGGTTACCAGCGGGCACTTGGACAATCTAGGTTAACGAACGTGCACTTGGACTATGTAGGTAACCTAGCGGGCACTTGGACTGTCTAGGTTACCTAGCGGGCACTTGGACTTTCTAGGTTAACGAACGGGCACTTGGACTATGTAGGTTAACTAGCGGACACTTCGACTATCTAGGTTAGCTAACGGGCAATTGGACTATCTAGGTTACCTAGCGGGCACTTGGACTATGTAGGTTCCCTAGCGCGCACTTGGACTATTTAGGTTACCTAGCAGGCACTTTGACTATCTAGGTTAACTAACGGGCACTTGGACTATGTAGGTTGCCTAGCGAGCACTTGTTGTATGTAGGTTCCCTAGCGGGAAATTGGACTATGTAGGTTCCCTATCGGGTACTTGGACTGTCTAGGTTAACTAGCGGGCAATTGGACTGTCTAGGTTACCTAACGGGCACTTGGATTATCTAGGTTAACGAACGTGCACTTGGACTATGTAGGTAACCTAGCGGGCACTGGGACTGTCTAGGTTACCTAGCGGGCACTTGGACTATCTAGGTTAACGAACGGGCACTTGGACTATGTAGGTTAACTAGCGGACACTTCGACTATCTAGGTTAGCTAACGGGCAATTGGACAATCTAAGTTAACTAACGGGCACTTGGACTATGTAGGTTGCCTAGCGAGCACTTGGACTATGTAGGTTCCCTAGAGGGCACTTGGACTATGTAGGTTCCCTATCGGGTACTTGGACTGTCTAGGTTAACTAGCGGGCAATTGGACTGTCTAGGTTACCTAGTGGGCACTTGGAGTATGTACGTTCCCTAGCGGGCACTTGGGCTTTCTACGTTACCTAGAGGGCACTTGGACTATGTAGGTTAACGAACGGGCACTTGGACTATGTAGGTTAACGAACAGGCACTTGGATTATGTAGTTTACCTAGCAGGTACTTGGACTATGTAGGTTAACTAGCGGGCACTTGGACTATCTAGGTTACCTACGGGCACTTGGAAAATGTACCTTCCCTAGCGGGCACTTGGGCTATCTACGTTACCTAGCGGGCACTTGGACTATGTAGGTTAACGAACGGGCACTTGGACTATGTAGGTAACCTAGTGGTCACTTGGACTATGTAGGTTATCTAGCGGACACTTGGACTATCTAGGTTACCTAGCAGGCACTTTGACTATCTATGTTAACTAACGGGCACTTGGACTATGTAGGGTAACTAGCGGGCACTTGGACTGTCTAGGTTACCTAACGGGCACTTGGATTATCTAGGTTAACGAACGTGCACTTGGACTATGTAGGTAACCTTGCGGGCCCTTGGACTGTCTAGGTTACCTAGCGGGCACTTGGACTATCTAGGTTAACGAACGGGCACTTGGACTATGTAGGTTAACCAGCGGACACTTCCAATATCTAGGTTAGCTAACGGGCAATTGGACAATCTAGGTTAACTAACGGGCACTTGGACTATGTAGGTTGCCTAGCGAGCACTTGGACTATGTAGGTTCCCTAGAGGGCACTTGGACTATGTAGGTTCCCTATCGGGTACTTGGACTGTCTAGGTTAACTAGGGGGCAATTGGACTGTCTAGGTTACCTAGTGGGCACTTGGACTATGTACGTTCCCTAGCCGGCACTTGGGATATCTACGTTACCTAGCGGGCACTTGCACAATGTAAGTTAACGAACGGGCACTTGGACTATGTAGGTTAACTAGCGGACACTTGGACTATCTAGGATAGCTAACGGGCAATTGGACTATCAAGGTTACCTAACGGGCACTTGGACTATGAAGGTTACCTAGCGGGCACTTGGACTATCTAGGTTACCTAGCAGGCACTTTGACTATCTAGGTTAACTAACGGGCACTTGGACTATGTAGGTTGCCTAGCGAGCACCTGGACTATGTAGGTTCCCTAGCGGGCGCTTGGACTATGTAGATTCCCTAGCGGTACTTGGACTGTCTAGGTTAACTAGCGGGCAATGGGACTGTCTAGGTTACCTAGTGGGCACTTGGACTATGTAGTTTACCTAGCAGGCACTTGGACTATGTAGGTTTACTAGCAGGCACTTAGACTATCTAGGTTACCTAGCGGGCACTTGGACTATGTACGTTCCCTAGCGGGCACTTGGGCTATCTACGTTACCTAGCGGGCACTTGGGCTATGTAGGTTAACGAATGGGCACTTGGACTATGTAGGTAACCTAGTGGTCACTTGGACTGTCTAGGTTACCTAGCGGGCACTTGGACTATGTAGGTTAACTAGCGGGCACTTGGACTATCTAGGTTAACTAGCGGGCACTTGGACTATCTAGGTTAACTAGCGGGCACTTGGACTATCTAGGTTAACTAGCGGGCCCATGCACTATGTAGGTTAACTAGCGGCCCCATGGATTATGTAGGTTTACTAGGGGGCACTTGGACTATCTAGGTTAACTTGCGGGCACTTGGACTATGTTGTTTCCCTAGCGGACATTTGGACTATTTAGGTTACCTAGCGGGCACTTGGACTATGTAGGTTATCTAGCGGGCACTTGGACTATCTAGGTTACCTAGCAGGCACTTTGACTATCTAGGTTAACTAACGGGCATTTGGACTATGTAGGGCAACTAGCGGGCACTTGGACTGTCTAGGTTACCTAACGGGCACTTGGATTATCTAGGTTAACGAACGGGCACTTGGACTATGTAGGTTACCTAGCCACCACTTGGACTATCTAGGTTACCTAACAGGCACTTGGAGTATCTAGGTTCCCTAGCGGGAACTTGTACTATCTAGGTTACCTAGCTGGCACTTGGACTATGTAGGTCAACTAGCGGGCCCTTGGACTATCTACGTTAGCTAACGGGCACTTGGACTATGTATGTTCCAGAGTGGGCACTTGGATTATGTAGGTTGCCTAGCGGACATTTAGAATATGTAGGTTTCCTTGCGGGCATTTGGACTATGTAGGTTACCAGCGGGCACTTGGACAATCTAGGTTAACGAACGTGCACTTGGACTATGTAGGTAACCTAGCGGGCACTTGGACTGTCTAGGTTACCTAGCGGGCACTTGGACTTTCTAGGTTAACGAACGGGCACTTGGACTATGTAGGTTAACTAGCGGACACTTCGACTATCTAGGTTAGCTAACGGGCAATTGGACTATCTAGGTTACCTAGCGGGCACTTGGACTATGTAGGTTCCCTAGCGCGCACTTGGACTATTTAGGTTACCTAGCAGGCACTTTGACTATCTAGGTTAACTAACGGGCACTTGGACTATGTAGGTTGCCTAGCGAGCACTTGTTGTATGTAGGTTCCCTAGCGGGAAATTGGACTATGTAGGTTCCCTATCGGGTACTTGGACTGTCTAGGTTAACTAGCGGGCAATTGGACTGTCTAGGTTACCTAACGGGCACTTGGATTATCTAGGTTAACGAACGTGCACTTGGACTATGTAGGTAACCTAGCGGGCACTGGGACTGTCTAGGTTACCTAGCGGGCACTTGGACTATCTAGGTTAACGAACGGGCACTTGGACTATGTAGGTTAACTAGCGGACACTTCGACTATCTAGGTTAGCTAACGGGCAATTGGACAATCTAAGTTAACTAACGGGCACTTGGACTATGTAGGTTGCCTAGCGAGCACTTGGACTATGTAGGTTCCCTAGAGGGCACTTGGACTATGCAGGTTCCCTATCGGGTACTTGGACTGTCTAGGTTAACTAGCGGGCAATTGGACTGTCTAGGTTACCTAGTGGGCACTTGGAGTATGTACGTTCCCTAGCGGGCACTTGGGCTTTCTACGTTACCTAGAGGGCACTTGGACTATGTAGGTTAATGAACGGGCACTTGGACTATGTAGGTTAACGAACAGGCACTTGGATTATGTAGTTTACCTAGCAGGTACTTGGACTATGTAGGTTAACGAGCGGGCACTTGGACTATCTAGGTTACCTACGGGCACTTGGAAAATGTACCTTCCCTAGCGGGCACTTGGGTTATCTACGTTACCTAGCGGGCACTTGGACTATGTAGGTTAACGAACGGGCACTTGGACTATGTAGGTAACCTAGTGGTCACTTGGACTATGTAGGTTATCTAGCGGACACTTGGACTATCTAGGTTACCTAGCAGGCACTTTGACTATCTATGTTAACTAACGGGCACTTGGACTATGTAGGGTAACTAGCGGGCACATGGACTATGTAGGTTCCCTAGAGGGTACTTGGACTATGTAGGTTCCCTATCGGGTACTTGGACTGTCTAGGTTAGCTAGGGGGCAATTGGACTCTCTAGGTTACCTAGTGGGCACTTGGACTATGTACGTTCCCTAGCGGGCACTTGGGATATCTACGTTACCTAGCGGGCACTTGCACAATGTAAGTTAACGAACGGGCACTTGGACTATGTAGGTTAACTAGCGGACACTTGGACTATCTAGGATAGCTAACGGGCAATTGGACTATCAAGGTTACCTAACGGGCACTTGGACCATGAAGGTTACCTAGCGGGCACTTGGACTATCTAGGTTACCTAGCAGGCACTTTGACTATCTAGGTTAACTAACGGGCACTTGGACTATGTAGGTTGCCTAGCGAGCACCTGGACTATGTAGGTTCCCTAGCGGGCGCTTGGACTATGTAGATTCCCTAGCGGTACTTGGACTGTCTAGGTTAACTAGCGGGCAATTGGACTGTCTAGGTTACCTAGTGGGCATTTGGACTATGTAGTTTACCTAGCAGGCACTTGGACTATGTAGGTTTACTAGCAGGCACTTAGACTATCTAGGTTACCTAGCGGGCACCTGGACTATGTACGTTCCCTAGCGGGCACTTGGGCTATCTACGTTACCTAGCGGGCACTTGGGCTATGTAGGTTAACGAATGGGCACTTGGACTATGTAGGTAACCTAGTGGTCACTTGGACTGTCTAGGTTACCTAGCGGGCACTTGGACTATGTAGGTGAACTAGCGGGCACTTGGACTATCTAGGTTAACTAGCGGGCACTTGGACTATCTAGGTTAACTAGCAGGCACTTGGACTATCTAGGTTAACTAGCGGGCCCATGCACTATGTAGGTTAACTAGCGGCCCCATGGATTATGTAGGTTTACTAGGGGGCACTTGGACTATCTAGGTTAACTTGCGGGCACTTGGACTATGTAGTTTCCCTTGCGGACATTTGGACTATTTAGGTTACCTAGCGGGCACTTGGACTATGTAGGTTATCTAGCGGGCACTTGGACTATCTAGGTTACCTAGCAGGCACTTTGACTATCTAGGTTAAGTAACGGGCATTTGGACTATGTAGGGCAACTAGCGGGCACTTGGACTGTCTAGGTTACCTAACGGGCACTTGGATTATCTAGGTTAACGAATGGGCACTTGGACTATGTAGGTTACCTAGCCACCACTTGGACTATCTAGGTTAGCTAACAGGCACTTGGAGTATCTAGGTTCCCTAGCGGGAACTTGTACTATCTAGGTTACCTAGCTGGCACATGGACTATGTAGGTCAACTAGCGGGCCCTTGGACTATCTAGGTTAGCTAACGGGCACTTGGACTATGTATGTTCCAGAGTGGGCACTTGGATTATGTAGGTTGCCTAGCGGACATTTAGACTATGTAGGTTTCCTTGCGGGCATTTGGACTATGTAGGTTACCAGCGAGCACTTGGACAATCTAGGTTAACGAACGTGCACTTGGACTATGTAGGTAACCTAGCGGGCACTTGGACTGTCTAGGTTACCTAGCGGGCACTTGGACTTTCTAGGTTAACGAACGGGCACTTGGACTATGTAGGTTAACTAGCAGACACTTCGACTATCTAGGTTAGCTAACGGGCAATTGGACTATATAGGTTACCTAGCGGGCACTTGGACTATGTAGGTTCCCTAGCGCGCACTTGGACTATTTAGGTTACCTAGCAGGCACTTTGACTATCTAGGTTAACTAACGGGCACTTGGACTATGTAGGTTGCCTAGCGAGCACTTGTTGTATGTAGGTTCCCTAGCGGGAAATTGGACTATGTAGGTTCCCTATCTGGTACTTGGATTGTCTAGGTTAACTATCGGGCAATTGGACTGTCTAGGTTACCTAACGGGCACTTGGATTATCTAGGTTAACGAACGTGTACTTGGACTATGTAGGTAACCTAGCGGGCTCTGGGACTGTCTAGGTTACCTAGCGGGCACTTGGACTATCTAGGTTAACGAACGGGCACTTGGACTATGTAGGTTAACTAGCGGACACTTCGACTATCTAGGTTAGCTAACGGGCATTGGACAATCTAAGTTAACTAACGGGCACTTGGACTATGTAGGTTGCCTAGCGAGCACTTGGACTATGTAGGTTCCCCAGAGGGCACTTGGACAATGTAGTTTCCCTATCGGGTACTTGGACTGTCTAGGTTAACTAGCGGGCAATTGGACTGTCTAGGTTACCTAGTGGGCACTTGGAGTATGTACGTTCCCTAGCGGGCACTTGGGCTTTCTACGTTACCTAGCGGGCACTTGGACTATGTAGGTTAACGAACGGGCACTTGGACTATGTAGGTTAACGAACAGGCACTTGGATTATGTAGTTTACCTAGCAGGTACTTGGACTATGTAGGTTAACTAGCGGGCACTTGGACTATCTAGGTTACCTACGGGCACTTGGAAAATGTACCTTCCCTAGCGGGCACTTGGGCTATCTACGTTACCTAGCGGGCACTTGGACTATGTAGGTTAACGAACGGGCACTTGGACTATGTAGGTAACCTAGTGGTCACTTGGACTATGTAGGTTATCTAGCGGACACTTGGACTATCTAGGTTACCTAGCAGGCACTTTGACTATCTATGTTAACTAACGGGCACTTGGACTATGTAGGGTAACTAGCGGGCACATGGACTATGTAGGTTCCCTAGAGGGTACTTGGACTATGTAGGTTCCCTATCGGGTACTTGGACTGTCTAGGTTAGCTAGGGGGCAATTGGACTCTCTAGGTTACCTAGTGGGCACTTGGACTATGTACGTTCCCTAGCGGGCACTTGGGATATCTACGTTACCTAGCGGGCACTTGCACAATGTAAGTTAACGAACGGGCACTTGGACTATGTAGGTTAACTAGCGGACACTTGGACTATCTAGGATAGCTAACGGGCAATTGGACTATCAAGGTTACCTAACGGGCACTTGGACTATGAAGGTTACCTAGCGGGCACTTGGACTATCTAGGTTACCTAGCAGGCACTTTGACTATCTAGGTTAACTAACGGGCACTTGGACTATGTAGGTTGCCTAGCGAGCACCTGGACTATGTAGGTTCCCTAGCGGGCGCTTGGACTATGTAGATTCCCTAGCGGTACTTGGACTGTCTAGGTTAACTAGCGGGCAATTGGACTGTCTAGGTTACCTAGTGGGCATTTGGACTATGTAGTTTACCTAGCAGGCACTTGGACTATGTAGGTTTACTAGCAGGCACTTAGACTATCTAGGTTACCTAGCGGGCACCTGGACTATGTACGTTCCCTAGCGGGCACTTGGGCTATCTACGTTACCTAGCGGGCACTTGGGCTATGTAGGTTAACGAATGGGCACTTGGACTATGTAGGTAACCTAGTGGTCACTTGGACTGTCTAGGTTACCTAGCGGGCACTTGGACTATGTAGGTTAACTAGCGGGCACTTGGACTATCTAGGTTAACTAGCGGGCACTTGGACTATCTAGGTTAACTAGCAGGCACTTGGACTATCTAGGTTAACTAGCGGGCCCATGCACTATGTAGGTTAACTAGCGGCCCCATGGATTATGTAGGTTTACTAGGGGGCACTTGGACTATCTAGGTTAACTTGCGGGCACTTGGACTATGTAGTTTCCCTTGCGGACATTTGGACTATTTAGGTTACCTAGCGGGCACTTGGACTATGTAGGTTATCTAGCGGGCACTTGGACTATCTAGGTTACCTAGCAGGCACTTTGACTATCTAGGTTAAGTAACGGGCATTTGGACTATGTAGGGCAACTAGCGGGCACTTGGACTGTCTAGGTTACCTAACGGGCACTTGGATTATCTAGGTTAACGAATGGGCACTTGGACTATGTAGGTTACCTAGCCACCACTTGGACTATCTAGGTTAGCTAACAGGCACTTGGAGTATCTAGGTTCCCTAGCGGGAACTTGTACTATCTAGGTTACCTAGCTGGCACATGGACTATGTAGGTCAACTAGCGGGCCCTTGGACTATCTAGGTTAGCTAACGGGCACTTGGACTATGTATGTTCCAGAGTGGGCACTTGGATTATGTAGGTTGCCTAGCGGACATTTAGACTATGTAGGTTTCCTTGCGGGCATTTGGACTATGTAGGTTACCAGCGAGCACTTGGACAATCTAGGTTAACGAACGTGCACTTGGACTATGTAGGTAACCTAGCGGGCACTTGGACTGTCTAGGTTACCTAGCGGGCACTTGGACTTTCTAGGTTAACGAACGGGCACTTGGACTATGTAGGTTAACTAGCAGACACTTCGACTATCTAGGTTAGCTAACGGGCAATTGGACTATATAGGTTACCTAGCGGGCACTTGGACTATGTAGGTTCCCTAGCGCGCACTTGGACTATTTAGGTTACCTAGCAGGCACTTTGACTATCTAGGTTAACTAACGGGCACTTGGACTATGTAGGTTGCCTAGCGAGCACTTGTTGTATGTAGGTTCCCTAGCGGGAAATTGGACTATGTAGGTTCCCTATCTGGTACTTGGATTGTCTAGGTTAACTATCGGGCAATTGGACTGTCTAGGTTACCTAACGGGCACTTGGATTATCTAGGTTAACGAACGTGTACTTGGACTATGTAGGTAACCTAGCGGGCTCTGGGACTGTCTAGGTTACCTAGCGGGCACTTGGACTATCTAGGTTAACGAACGGGCACTTGGACTATGTAGGTTAACTAGCGGACACTTCGACTATCTAGGTTAGCTAACGGGCATTGGACAATCTAAGTTAACTAACGGGCACTTGGACTATGTAGGTTGCCTAGCGAGCACTTGGACTATGTAGGTTCCCCAGAGGGCACTTGGACAATGTAGTTTCCCTATCGGGTACTTGGACTGTCTAGGTTAACTAGCGGGCAATTGGACTGTCTAGGTTACCTAGTGGGCACTTGGAGTATGTACGTTCCCTAGCGGGCACTTGGGCTTTCTACGTTACCTAGCGGGCACTTGGACTATGTAGGTTAACGAACGGGCACTTGGACTATGTAGGTTAACGAACAGGCACTTGGATTATGTAGTTTACCTAGTAGGTACTTGGACTATGTAGGTTAACTAGCGGGCACTTGGACTATCTAGGTTACCTACGGGCACTTGGAATATGTACCTTCCCTAGCGGGCACTTGGGCTATCTACGTTACCTAGCGGGCAGTTGGACTATGTAGGTTAACGAACGGGCACTTGGACTATGTAGGTAACCTAGTGGTCACTTGGACTATGTAGGTTATCTAGCGGACACTTGGACTATCTAGGTTACCTAGCAGGCACTTTGACTATCTATGTTAACTAACGGGCACTTGGAATATGTAGGGCAACTAGCGGGCACTTGGACTGTCTAGGTTACCTAACGGGCACTTGGATTATCTAGGTTAACGAACGTGCACTTGGACTATGTAGGTAACCTAGCGGGCACTTGGACTGTCTAGGTTACCTAGCGGGCACTTGGACTATCTAGGTTAACGAACGGGCACTTGGACTATGTAGGTTAACTAGCGGACACTTCGAATATCTAGGTTAGCTAACGGGCAATTGGACAATCTAGGTTAACTAACGGGCACTTGGACTATGTAGGTTGCCTAGCGAGCACTTGGACTATGTAGGTTCCCTAGAGGGCACTTGGACTATGTAGGTTCCCTATCGGGTACTTGGACTGTCTAGGTTAACTAGGGGGCAATTGGACTGTCTAGGTTACCTAGTGGGCACTTGGACTATGTACGTTCCCTAGCGGGCACTTGGGATATCTACGTTACCTAGCGGGCACTTGCACAATGTAAGTTAACGAACGGGCACTTGGACTATGTAGGTTAACTAGCGGACACTTGGACTATCTAGGATAGCTAACGGGCAATTGGACTATCAAGGTTACCTAACGGGCACTTGGACTATGAAGGTTACCTAGCGGGCACTTGGACTCTCTAGGTTACCTAGCAGGCACTTTGACTATCTAGGTTAACTAACGGGCACTTGGACTATGTAGGTTGCCTAGCGAGCACCTGGACTATGTAGGTTCCCTAGCGGGCGCTTGTACTATGTAGATTCCCTAGCGGTACTTGGACTGTCTAGGTTAACTAGCGGGCAATTGGACTGTCTAGGTTACCTAGTGGGCACTTGGACTATGTAGTTTACCTAGCAGGCACTTGGACTATGTAGGTTTACTAGCAGGCACTTAGACTATCTAGGTTACCTAGCGGGCACTTGGACTATGTACGTTCCCTAGCGGGCACTTGGGCTATCTACGTTACCTAGCGGGCACTTGGGCTATGTAGGTTAACGAATGGGCACTTGGACTATGTAGGTAACCTAGTGGTCACTTGGACTGTCTAGGTTACCTAGCGGGCACTTGGACTATGTAGGTAAACTAGCGGGCACTTGGACTATCTAGGTTAACTAGCGGGCACTTGGACTATCTAGGTTAACTAGCAGGCACTTGGACTATCTAGGTTAACTAGCGGGCCCATGCACTATGTAGGTTAACTAGCGGCCCCATGGATTATGTAGGTTTACTAGGGGGCACTTGGACTATCTAGGTTAACTTGCGGGCACTTGGACTATGTAGTTTCCCTAGCGGACATTTGGACTATTTAGGTTACCTAGCGGGCACTTGGACTATGTAGGTTATCTAGCGGGCACTTGTACTATCTAGGTTACCTAGCAGGCACTTTGACTATCTAGGTTAAGTAACGGGCATTTGGACTATGTAGGGCAACTAGCGGGCACTTGGACTGTCTAGGTTACCTAACGGGCACTTGGATTATCTAGGTTAACGAATGGGCACTTGGACTATGTAGGTTACCTAGCCACCACTTGGACTATCTAGGTTAGCTAACAGGCACTTGGAGTATCTAGGTTCCCTAGCGGGAACTTGTACTATCTAGGTTACCTAGCTGGCACATGGACTATGTAGGTCAACTAGCGGGCCCTTGGACTATCTAGGTTAGCTAACGGGCACTTGGACTATGTATGTTCCAGAGTGGGCATTTGGATTATGTAGGTTGCCTAGCGGACATTTAGACTATGTAGGTTTCCTTGCGGGCATTTGGACTATGTAGGTTACCAGCGAGCACTTGGACAATCTAGGTTAACGAACATGCACTTGGACTATGTAGGTAACCTAGCGGGCACTTGGACTGTCTAGGTTACCTAGCGGGCACTTGGACTTTCTAGGTTAACGAACGGGCACTTGGACTATGTAGGTTAACTAGCAGACACTTCGACTATCTAGGTTAGCTAACGGGCAATTGGACTATATAGGTTACCTAGCGGGCACTTGGACTATGTAGGTTCCCTAGCTGGCACTTGGACTATTTAGGTTACCTAGCAGGCACTTTGACTATCTAGGTTAACTAACGGGCACTTGGACTATGTAGGTTGCCTAGCGAGCACTTGTTGTATGTAGGTTCCCTAGCGGGAAATTGGACTATGTAGGTTCCCTATCGGGTACTTGGACTGTCTAGGTTAACTAGCGGGCAATTGGACTGTCTAGGTTACCTAACGGGCACTTGGATTATCTAGGTTAACGAACGTGCACTTGGACTATGTAGGTAACCTAGCGGGCACTGGGACTGTCTAGGTTACCAGCGGGCACTTGGACTATCTAGGTTAACGAACGGGCACTTGGACTATGTAGGTTAACTAGCGGACACTTCGACTATCTAGGTTAGCTAACGGGCAATTGGACAATCTAAGTTAACTAACGGGCACTTGGACTATGTAGGTTGCCTAGCGAGCACTTGGACTATGTAGGTTCCCCAGAGGGCACTTGGACAATGTAGGTTCCCTATCGGGTACTTGGACTGTCTAGGTTAACTAGCGGGCAATTGGACTGTCTAGGTTACCTAGTGGGCACTTGGAGTATGTACGTTCCCTAGCGGGCACTTGGGCTTTCTAAGTTACCTAGCGGGCACTTGGACTATGTAGGTTAACGAACGGGCACTTGGACTATGTAGGTTAACGAACAGGCACTTGGATTATGTAGTTTACCTAGCAGGAACTTGGACTATGTAGGTTAACTAGCGGGCACTTGGACTATCTAGGTTACCTACGGGCACTTGGAATATGTACCTTCCCTAGCGGGCACTTGGGCTATCTACGTTACCTAGCGGGCACTTGGACTATGTAGGTTAACGAACGGGCACTTGGACTATGTAGGTAACCTAGTGGTCACTTGGACTATGTAGGTTATCTAGCGGACACTTGGACTATCTAGGTTACCTAGCAGGCACTTTGACTATCTATGTTAACTAACGGGCACTTGGACTATGTAGGGTAACTAGCGGGCACTTGGACTGTCTAGGTTACCTAACGGGCACTTGGATTATCTAGGTTAACGAACGTGCACTTGGACTATGTAGGTAACCTAGCGGGCACTTGGACTGTCTAGGTTACCTAGCGGGCACTTGGACTATCTAGGTTAACGAACGGGCACTTGGACTATGTAGGTTAACTAGCGGACACTTCGAATATCTAGGTTAGCTAACGGGCAATTGGACAATCTAGGTTAACTAACGGGCACTTGGACTATGTAGGTTGCCTAGCGAGCACTTGGACTATGTAGGTTCCCTAGAGGGCACTTGGACTATGTAGGTTCCCTATCGGGTACTTGGACTGTCTAGGTTAACTAGGGGGCAATTGGACTGTCTAGGTTACCTAGTGGGCACTTGTACTATGTACGTTCCCTAGCGGGCACTTGGGATATCTACGTTACCTAGCGGGCACTTGCACAATGTAAGTTAACGAACGGGCACTTGGACTATGTAGGTTAACTAGCGGACACTTGGACTATCTAGGATAGCTAACGGGCAATTGGACTATCAAGGTTACCTAACGGGCACTTGGACTATGAAGGTTACCTAGCGGGCACATGGACTATCTAGGTTACCTAGCAGGCACTTTGACTATCTAGGGTAACTAACGGGCACTTGGACTATGTAGGTTGCCTAGCGAGCACCTGGACTATGTAGGTTCCCTAGCGGGCGCTTGGACTATGTAGATTCCCTAGCGGTACTTGGACTGTCTAGGTTAACTAGCGGGCAATTGGACTGTCTAGGTTACCTAGTGGGCACATGGACTATGTAGTTTACCTAGCAGGCACTTGGACTATGTAGGTTTACTAGCAGGCACTTAGACTATCCAGGTTACCTAGCGAGCACTTGGACTATGTACGTTCCCTAGCGGGCACTTGGGCTATCTACGTTACCTAGCGGGCACTTGGACTATGTAGGTTAACGAATGGGCACGTGGACTATGTAGGTAACCTAGTGGTCACTTGGACTGTCTAGGTTACCTAGCGGGCACTTGGACTATGTAGGTTAACTAGCGGGCACTTGGACTATCTAGGTTAACTAGCGGGCACTTGGACTATCTAGGTTAACTAGTGGGCCCTTGCACTATGTAGGTTAACTAGCGGGCCCATGGATTATGTAGGTTTACTAGGGGGCACTTGGACTATCTAGGTTAACTAGCGGGCACTTGGACTATGTAGTTTCCCTAGCGGACATTTGGACTATTTAGGTTACCTAGCGGGCACTTGGACTATGTAGGTTATCTAGCGGGCACTTGGACTATCTAGGTTACCTAGCAGGCACTTTGACTATCTAGGTTAACTAACGGGCACTTGGACTATGTAGGGCAACTAGCGGGCACTTGGACTGTCTAGGTTACCTAACGGGCACTTGGATTATCTAGGTTAACGAACGGGCACTTGGACTATGTAGGTTACCTAGCCACCACTTGGACTATCTTGGTTAGCTAACAGGCACTTGGACTATCTAGGTTCCCTAGCGGGCACTTGTACTATCTAGGTTACCTAGCTGGCACTTGGACTATTTAGGTCAACTAGCGGGCCCTTGGACTATCTAGGTTAGCTAACGGGCACTTGGACTATGTATGTTCCAGAGTGGGCACTTGGATTATGTAGGTTGCCTAGCGGACATTTAGACTATGTAGGTTTCCTTGCGGGCAGTTGGACTATGTAGGTTACCAGCAGGCACTTGAACAATCTAGGTTAACGAACGTGCACTTGGACTATGTAGGTAACCTAGCGGGCACTTGGATTGTCTAGGTTACCTAGCGGGCACTTGGACTTTCTAGGTTAACGAACTGGCACTTGGACTATGTAGGTTAACTAGCGGACACTTCGACTATCTAGATTAGCTAACGGGCAATTGGACTATCTAGGTTACCTAGCGGGCACTTGGACTATGTAGGTTCCCTAGCGGGCACTTGGACTATTTAGGTTACCTAGCAGGCACTTTGACTATCTAGGTTAACTAACGGGCACTTGAACTATGAAGGTTGCCGAGCGAGCACTTGGAGTATGTAGGTTCCCTAGCGGGCAATTGGACTATGTAGGTTCCCTATCGGGTACTTGGACTGTCTAGGTTAACTAGCGGCAATTGGACTGGCTAGATTACCTAGTGGGCACTTCGAGTATGTACGTTCCCTAGCGGGCACTTGGGCTTTCTACGTTACCTAGCGGGCACTTGGACTATGGAGGTTAACGAACGGGCACTTGGACTATGTAGGTTAACGAACGGGCACTTGGATTATGTAGTTTACCTAGCAGGTACTTGGACTATGTAGGTTAACTAGCGGGCACTTGGACTATCTAGGTTACCTATGGCACTTGGACTAAGTACCTTCCCTAGCGGGCACTTGGGCTATCTACGTTACCAAGCGGGCACTTGGACTATGTAGGTTAACGAACGGGCACTTGGACTATGTAGGTAACCTAGTGGTCACTTGGACTATGTAGGTTATCTAGCGGACACTTGGACTATCTAGGTTACCTAGCAGGCACTTTGACTATCTATGTTAACTAACGGGCACTTGGACTATGTAGGGTAACTAGCGGGCACATGGACTATGTAGGTTCCCTAGAGGGTACTTGGACTATGTAGGTTCCCTATCGGGTACTTGGACTGTCTAGGTTAGCTAGGGGGCAATTGGACTCTCTAGGTTACCTAGTGGGCACTTGGACTATGTACGTTCCCTAGCGGGCACTTGGGATATCTACGTTACCTAGCGGGCACTTGCACAATGTAAGTTAACGAACGGGCACTTGGACTATGTAGGTTAACTAGCGGACACTTGGACTATCTAGGATAGCTAACGGGCAATTGGACTATCAAGGTTACCTAACGGGCACTTGGACTATGAAGGTTACCTAGCGGGCACTTGGACTATCTAGGTTACCTAGCAGGGACTTTGACTATATAGGTTAACTAACGGGCACTTGGACTATGTAGGTTGCCTAGCGAGCACCTGGACTATGTAGGTTCCCTAGCGGGCGCTTGGACTATGTAGATTCCCTAGCGGTACTTGGACTGTCTAGGTTAACTAGCGGGCAATTGGACTGTCTAGGTTACCTAGTGGGCACTTGGACTATGTAGTTTACCTAGCAGGCACTTGGACTATGTAGGTTTACTAGCAGGCACTTAGACTATCTAGGTTACCTAGCGGGCACCTGGACTATGTACGTTCCCTAGCGGGCACTTGGGCTATCTACGTTACCTAGCGGGCACTTGGGCTATGTAGGTTAACGAATGGGCACTTGGACTATGTAGGTAACCTAGTGGTCACTTGGACTGTCTAGGTTACCTAGCGGGCACTTGGACTATGTAGGTGAACTAGCGGGCACTTGGACTATCTAGGTTAACTAGCGGGCACTTGGACTATCTAGGTTAACTAGCAGGCACTTGGACTATCTAGGTTAACTAGCGGGCCCATGCACTATGTAGGTTAACTAGCGGCCCCATGGATTATGTAGGTTTACTAGGGGGCACTTGGACTATCTAGGTTAACTTGCGGGCACTTGGACTATGTAGTTTCCCTTGCGGACATTTGGACTATTTAGGTTACCTAGCGGGCACTTGGACTATGTAGGTTATCTAGCGGGCACTTGGACTATCTAGGTTACCTAGCAGGCACTTTGACTATCTAGGTTAAGTAACGGGCATTTGGACTATGTAGGGCAACTAGCGGGCACTTGGACTGTCTAGGTTACCTAACGGGCACTTGGATTATCTAGGTTAACGAATGGGCACTTGGACTATGTAGGTTACCTAGCCACCACTTGGACTATCTAGGTTAGCTAACAGGCACTTGGAGTATCTAGGTTCCCTAGCGGGAACTTGTACTATCTAGGTTACCTAGCTGGCACATGGACTATGTAGGTCAACTAGCGGGCCCTTGGACTATCTAGGTTAGCTAACGGGCACTTGGACTATGTATGTTCCAGAGTGGGCACTTGGATTATGTAGGTTGCCTAGCGGACATTTAGACTATGTAGGTTTCCTTGCGGGCATTTGGACTATGTAGGTTACCAGCGAGCACTTGGACAATCTAGGTTAACGAACGTGCACTTGGACTATGTAGGTAACCTAGCGGGCACTTGGACTGTCTAGGTTACCTAGCGGGCACTTGGACTTTCTAGGTTAACGAACGGGCACTTGGACTATGTAGGTTAACTAGCAGACACTTCGACTATCTAGGTTAGCTAACGGGCAATTGGACTATATAGGTTACCTAGCGGGCACTTGGACTATGTAGGTTCCCTAGCGCGCACTTGGACTATTTAGGTTACCTAGCAGGCACTTTGACTATCTAGGTTAACTAACGGGCACTTGGACTATGTAGGTTGCCTAGCGAGCACTTGTTGTATGTAGGTTCCCTAGCGGGAAATTGGACTATGTAGGTTCCCTATCTGGTACTTGGATTGTCTAGGTTAACTAGCGGGCAATTGGACTGTCTAGGTTACCTAACGGGCACTTGGATTATCTAGGTTAACGAACGTGCACTTGGACTATGTAGGTAACCTAGCGGGCTCTGGGACTGTCTATGTTACCTAGCGGGCACTTGGACTATCTAGGTTAACGAACGGGCACTTGGACTATGTAGGTTAACTAGCGGACACTTCGACTATCTAGGTTAGCTAACGGGCATTGGACAATCTAAGTTAACTAACGGGCACTTGGACTATGTAGGTTGCCTAGCGAGCACTTGGACTATGTAGGTTCCCCAGAGGGCACTTGGACAATGTAGGTTCCCTATCGGGTACTTGGACTGTCTAGGTTAACTAGCGGGCAATTGGACTGTCTAGGTTACCTAGTGGGCACTTGGAGTATGTACGTTCCCTAGCGGGCACTTGGGCTTTCTACGTTACCTAGCGGGCACTTGGACTATGTAGGTTAACGAACGGGCACTTGGACTATGTAGGTTAACGAACAGGCACTTGGATTATGTAGTTTACCTAGTAGGTACTTGGACTATGTAGGTTAACTAGCGGGCACTTGGACTATCTAGGTTACCTACGGGCACTTGGAATATGTACCTTCCCTAGCGGGCACTTGGGCTATCTACGTTACCTAGCGGGCACTTGGACTATGTAGGTTAACGAACGGGCACTTGGACTATGTAGGTAACCTAGTGGTCACTTGGACTATGTAGGTTATCTAGCGGACACTTGGACTATCTAGGTTACCTAGCAGGCACTTTGACTATCTATGTTAACTAACGGGCACTTGGAATATGTAGGGCAACTAGCGGGCACTTGGACTGTCTAGGTTACCTAACGGGCACTTGGATTATCTAGGTTAACGAACGTGCACTTGGACTATGTAGGTAACCTAGCGGGCACTTGGACTGTCTAGGTTACCTAGCGGGCACTTGGACTATCTAGGTTAACGAACGGGCACTTGGACTATGTAGGTTAACTAGCGGACACTTCGTATATCTAGGTTAGCTAACGGGCAATTGGACAATCTAGGTTAACTAACGGGCACTTGGACTATGTAGGTTGCCTAGCGAGCACTTGGACTATGTAGGTTCCCTAGAGGGCACTTGGACTATGTAGGTTCCCTATCGGGTACTTGGACTGTCTAGGTTAACTAGGGGGCAATTGGACTGTCTAGGTTACCTAGTGGGCACTTGGACTATGTACGTTCCCTAGCGGGCACTTGGGATATCTACGTTACCTAGCGGGCACTTGGACAATGTAAGTTAACGAACGGGCACTTGGACTATGTAGGTTAACTAGCGGACACTTGGACTATCTAGGATAGCTAACGGGCAATTGGACTATCAAGGTTACCTAACGGGCACTTGGACTATGAAGGTTACCTAGCGGGCACTTGGACAATCTAGGTTACCTAGCAGGCACTTTGACTATCTAGGTTAACTAACGGGCACTTGGACTATGTAGGTTGCCTAGCGAGCACCTGGACTATGTAGGTTCCCTAGCGGGCGCTTGTACTATGTAGATTCCCTAGCGGTACTTGGACTGTCTAGGTTAACTAGCGGGCAATTGGACTGTCTAGGTTACCTAGTGGGCACTTGGACTATGTAGTTTACCTAGCAGGCACTTGGACTATGTAGGTTTACTAGCAGGCACTTAGACTATCTAGGTTACCTAGCGGGCACTTGGACTATGTACGTTCCCTAGCGGGCACTTGGGCTATCTACGTTACCTAGCGGGCACTTGGGCTATGTAGGTTAACGAATGGGCACTTGGACTATGTAGGTAACCTAGTGGTCACTTGGACTGTCTAGGTTACCTAGCGGGCACTTGGACTATGTAGGTAAACTAGCGGGCACTTGGACTATCTAGGTTAACTAGCGGGCACTTGGACTATCTAGGTTAACTAGCGGGCACTTGGACTATCTAGGTTAACTAGCGGGCCCATGCACTATGTAGGTTAACTAGCGGCCCCATGGATTATGTAGGTTTACTAGGGGGCACTTGGACTATCTAGGTTAACTTGCGGGCACTTGGACTATGTAGTTTCCCTAGCGGACATTTGGACTATTTAGGTTACCTAGCGGGCACTTGGACTATGTAGGTTATCTAGCGGGCACTTGTACTATCTAGGTTACCTAGCAGGCACTTTGACTATCTAGGTTAAGTAACGGGCATTTGGACTATGTAGGGCAACTAGCGGGCACTTGGACTGTCTAGGTTACCTAACGGGCACTTGGATTATCTAGGTTAACGAATGGGCACTTGGACTATGTAGGTTACCTAGCCACCACTTGGACTATCTAGGTTAGCTAACAGGCACTTGGAGTATCTAGGTTCCCTAGCGGGAACTTGTACTATCTAGGTTACCTAGCTGGCACATGGACTATGTAGGTCAACTAGCGGGCCCTTGGACTATCTAGGTTAGCTAACGGGCACTTGGACTATGTATGTTCCAGAGTGGGCATTTGGATTATGTAGGTTGCCTAGCCGACATTTAGACTATGTAGGTTTCCTTGCGGGCATTTGGACTATGTAGGTTACCAGCGAGCACTTGGACAATCTAGGTTAACCAACATGCACTTGGACTATGTAGGTAACCTAGCGGGCACTTGGACTGTCTAGGTTACCTAGCGGGCACTTGGACTTTCTAGGTTAACGAACGGGCACTTGGACTATGTAGGTTAACTAGCAGACACTTCGACTATCTAGGTTAGCTAACGGGCAATTGGACTATGTAGGTTGCCTAGCGAGCACTTGGACTATGTAGGTTCCCTAGAGGGCACTTGGACTATGTAGGTTCCCTATCGGGTACTTGGACTGTCTAGGTTAACTAGGGGGCAATTGGACTGTCTAGGTTACCTAGTGGGCACTTGGACTATGTACGTTCCCTAGCGGGCACTTGGGATATCTACGTTACCTAGCGGGCACTTGCACAATGTAAGTTAACGAACGGGCACTTGGACTATGTAGGTTAACTAGCGGACACTTGGACTATCTAGGATAGCTAACGGGCAATTGGACTATCAAGGTTACCTAACGGGCACTTGGACTATGAAGGTTACCTAGCGGGCACATGGACTATCTAGGTTACCTAGCAGGCACTTTGACTATCTAGGGTAACTAACGGGCACTTGGACTATGTAGGTTGCCTAGCGAGCACCTGGACTATGTAGGTTCCCTAGCGGACGCTTGGACTATGTAGATTCCCTAGCGGTACTTGGACTGTCTAGGTTAACTAGCGGGCAATTGGACTGTCTAGGTTACCTAGTGGGCACATGGACTATGTAGTTTACCTAGCAGGCACTTGGACTATGTAGGTTTACTAGCAGGCACTTATACTATCCAGGTTACCTAGCGAGCACTTGGACTATGTACATTCCCTAGCGGGCACTTGGGCTATCTACGTTACCTAGCGGGCACTTGGACTATGTAGGTTAACGAATGGGCACTTGGACTATGTAGGTAACCTAGTGGTCACTTGGACTGTCTAGGTTACCTAGCGGGCACTTGGACTATGTAGGTTAACTAGCGGGCACTTGGACTATCTAGGTTAACTAGCGGGCACTTGGACTATCTAGGTTAACTAGTGGGCCCTTGCACTATGTAGGTTAACTAGCGGGCCCATGGATTATGTAGGTTTACTAGGGGGCACTTGGACTATCTAGGTTAACTAGCGGGCACTTGGACTATGTAGTTTCCCTAGCGGACATTTGGACTATTTAGGTTACCTAGCGGGCACTTGGACTATGTAGGTTATCTAGCGGGCACTTGGACTATCTAGGTTACCTAGCAGGCACTTTGACTATCTAGGTTAACTAACGGGCACTTGGACTATGTAGGGCAACTAGCGGGCACTTGGATTGTCTAGGTTACCTAACGGGCACTTGGATTATCTAGGTTAACGAACGGGCACTTGGACTATGTAGGTTACCTAGCCACCACTTGGACTATCTTGGTTAGCTAACAGGCACTTGGACTATCTAGGTTCCCTAGCGGGCACTTGTACTATCTAGGTTACCTAGCTGGCACTTGGACTATTTAGGTCAACTAGCGGGCCCTTGGACTATCTAGGTTAGCTAACGGGCACTTGGACTATGTATGTTCCAGAGTGGGCACTTGGATTATGTAGTTTGCCTAGCGGACATTTAGACTATGTAGGTTTCCTTGCGGGCAGTTGGACTATGTAGGTTACCAGCAGGCACTTGAACAATCTAGGTTAACGAACGTGCACTTGGACTATGTAGGTAACCTAGCGGGCACTTGGATTGTCTAGGTTACCTAGCGGGCACTTGGACTTTCTAGGTTAACGAACGGGCACTTGGACTATGTAGGTTAACTAGCAGACACTTCGACTATCTAGATTAGCTAACGGGCAATTGGACTATCTAGGTTACCTAGCGGGCACTTGGACTATGTAGGTTCCCTAGCGGGCACTTGGACTATTTAGGTTACCTAGCAGGCACTTTGACTATCTAGGTTAACTAACGGGCACTTGAACTATGAAGGTTGCCTAGCGAGCACTTGGAGTATGTAGGTTCCCTAGCGGGCAATTGGACTATGTAGGTTCCCTATCGGGTACTTGGACTGTCTAGGTTAACTAGCGGCAATTGGACTGGCTAGATTACCTAGTGGGCACTTCGAGTATGTACGTTCCCTAGCGGGCACTTGGGCTTTCTACGTTACCTAGCGGGCACTTGGACTATGGAGGTTAACGAACGGGCACTTGGACTATGTAGGTTAACGAACGGGCACTTGGATTACGTAGTTTACCTAGCAGGTACTTGGACTATGTAGGTTAACTAGCGGGCACTTGGACTATCTAGGTTACCTATGGCACTTGGACTAAGTACCTTCCCTAGCGGGCACTTGGGCTATCTACGTTACCAAGCAGGCACTTGGACTATGTAGGTTAACGAACGGGCACTTGGACTATGTAGGTAACCTAGTGGTCACTTGGACTATGTAGGTTATCTAGCGGACACTTAGACTATCCAGGTTACCTAACGGGCACTTGGATTATCTAGGTTAACGAACGTGAACTTGGACTATGTAGGTAACCTAGCGGGCATTTGGACTGTCTAGGTTACCTAGCGGGCACTTGGACTATCTAGGTTAACGAACGGGCACTTGGACTATGTAGGTTAACTAGCGGACACTTCGACTACCTAGGTTAGCTAACGGGCAATTGGACAATCTAGGTTCACTAACGGGCACTTGGACTATGTAGGTTGCCTAGCGAGCACTTCGACTATGTAGGTTCCCTATCGGGTACTTGGACTGTCTAGGTTAACTAGGGGGCAATTGGACTGTCTAGGTTACCTAGTGGGCACTTGGACAATGTACGTTCCCTAGCGGGCACTTGGGATAGCTACGTTACCTAGCGGGCACTTGGACAATGTAAGTTAACGAACGGGCACTTGGACTATGTAGGTTAACTAGCGGACACTTGGACTATCTAGGATAGCTAACGGGCAATTGGACTATCAAGGTTACCTAACGGGCACTTGGACTATGAAGGTTACCTAGCGGGCACTTGGACTATCTAGGTTACCTAGCAGGCACTTTGACTATCTAGGTTAACTAACAGGCCACTTGGACTATGTAGGTTGCCTAGCGAGCACCTGGACTATGTAGTTTCCCTAGCGGGCGCTTGGACCATGTATATTCCCTAGCGGTACTTGGACTGTCTAGGTTAACTAGCGGGCAATTGGACTGTCTTGGTTACCTAGTGGGCACTTGGACTATGTAGTTTACCTAGCAGGCACTTGGACTATGTAGGTTTACTAGCAGGCACTTAGACTATCCAGGTTACCTAGCGGGCACTTGGGCTATCTACGTTACCTAGCGGGCACTTGGACTATGTAGGTTAACGAATGGGCACTTGGACTATGTAGGTAACCTAGTGGTCACTTGGACTGTCTAGGTTACCTAGCGGGCAATTGGACTATGTAGGTTAACTAGCGGGCACTTGGACTATCTAGGTTAACTAGCGGGCACTTGGACTATCTAGGTTAACTAGCGGGCACTTGGACTATCTAGGTTAACTAGCGGGCCCTTGCACTATGTAGGTTAACTAGCGGGCCCATGGATTATGTAGGTTTACTAGGGGGGACTTGGACTATCTAGGTTAACTAGCGGGCACTTGGACTATGTAGTTTCCCAGCGGACATTTGGACTATTTAGGTTACCTAGCGGGCACTTGGACTATGTATGTTATCTAGCGGGCACTTGGACTATCTTGGTTACCTAGCAGGCACTTTGAATATATAGGTTAACTAACGGGCACTTGGACTATGTAGGGCAACTAGCGGGCACTTGGACTGTCTAGGTTACCTAACGGGCACTTGGATTATCTAGGTTAACGAACGGGCACTTGGACTATGTAGGTTACCTAGCCACCACTTGGTCTATCTAGGTTAGCTAACAGGCACTTGGACTATCTAGGTTCCCTAGCGGGCACTTGTACTATCTAGGTTACCTAGCTGGCACTTGGACTATGTAGGTCAACTAGCGGGCCCTTGGACTATCTAGGTTAGCTAACCGGCACTTGGACTATGTATGTTCCAGAGTGGGCACTTGGATTATGTAGGTTGCCTAGCGGACATTTAGACTATGTAGGTTTCCTTGCGGGCATTTGGACTATGTAGGTTACCTAGCGGGCACTTGGACTATGTAGGTTCCCTAGCGGTCACGTGGACTATGTAGGCTCCCTAGAAGGCACTTGGACTATGTAGGTTAACTAGCGGGCACTTGGACTAACCAGGTTACCAGGCGGGCACTTGGACTATGTAGGTTACTCAATGGGCACTTGGACTATCTAGGTTAACGAACGGACACTTGGACTACGTAGGTTAGGTATCAGGCACTTGAACTATCTAGGTTACCTAGCAGGCACTTGGACTATGTAGGTTACCTAGTGGACACTTGGACGATTTAGGTTAACTAGCGGGCACTTGGACTATCTAGGTTAACTAGCAGGCCCTTGGACTATCTAGGTTTACTAGCGGGCACTTGGACTATCTAGGTTAACTAGCGGGCACTTGGACTATGTAGGTTAACTAGCGGGCACTTGAACTCTCTAGGTTACCTAGCGGACACTTGGACTATGTACCTTCCCTAGAGGGCACTTGGACTATCTAGGTTACCTAGCAGACACTTGGATTATGAAGGATCCCTAGCGGGCAATTGGACTATCTAGGTTACCTAGCTGGCACTTGGACTATGTAGGTTAACTAGCGGACACTTGCACGATCTAGGTTAACTAGCGGGCCCTTGCACTATGTAGGTTAACTAGCGGGCCCATGGATTATGTAGGTTTACTAGGGAGCACTTGGAACATCTAGGTTAACTAGCGGGCACTTGGACTATGTAGTTTCCCTAGCGGGCATTTGGACTATTTAGGTTGCCTAGCGGGCACTTGGACTATGTAGGTTACCTAGCAGGCACTTTGACTATCTAGGTTAACTAACGGGCACTTGGACTATGTAGGGTAACTAGCGGGCACTTGGACTGTCTAGGTTACCTAACGGGCACTTGGATTATCTAGGTTAACGAACGGGCACTTGGACTACGTAGGTTACCTAGCCACCACTTGGACTATCTAGGTTCCCTAGCGGGCACTTGTACTATCTAGGTTACCTAGCTGGCACTTGGACTATGTAGGTCAACTAGCGGGCCCTTGGACTATCTAGGTTAGCTAACGGGCACTTGGACTATGTATGTTCCAGAGCGGGCACTTGGATTATGTAGGTTGCCTAGCGAACATTTAGACTATGTAGGTTTCCTTGCGGGCATTGGACTATGTAGGTTACCTAGCGGGCACTTGGACTATGTAGGTTCCCTAACGGGCACTTTGAGTATGTAGGTTCCCTAGCGGTCACGTGGACTATGTAGGCTCCCTAGAAGGTACTTGGACTATGTAGGTTAACTAGCGGGCACTTGGACTATGTAGGTTACCCAATGTTCACTTGGACTATCTAGGTTAACGAACGGACACTTGGACTATGTAGGTTAGCTATCAGGCACTTGGACTATCTAGGTTACCTAGCGCACACGTGGACGATTTAGGTTAACTAGCGGGCACTTGGACTATCTAGGTTAACTAGCAGGCCCTTGGACTATCTAGGTTTACTGGCGGGCACGTGGACTATCTAGGTTAACTAACGGGCACTTGGACTATGTAGTTTCCCTAGCGGGCATTTGGATTATTTAGGTTACCTAGTGGGCACTTGGACTATGTAGGTTATCTAGCGGGCACTTGGACTACGTAGGTTAACTAGAAGGCACTTGGACTATCAAGGTTACCTAGCGGGCCCTTGGACTATGTAGGTTAGCAGCGGGCACTTGGACTATCTAGGTTAACGAACGTGCACTTGGACTATTTAGGTAACCTAGAGGGCACTTGGACTGTCTAGGTTACCTAGCGGGCACTTGGACTATCTAGGTTAACGAACGGGCACTTGGACTATGTAGGTTAACTAGCGGACACTTCGACTATCTAGGTTACCTAACGGGCAATTGCACAATCTAGGTTAACTAACGGGCTCTTGGACTATGTAGGTTGCCTAGCGATCACTTTGACTATGTAGGTTCCCTAGTGGGCACTTGGACTATGTAGGTTCCCTATAGGGTACTTGGACTGTCTAGGTTAACTAGGGGGCAATTGGACTGTCTAGGTTACCTAGTGGGCACTTGGACTATGTACGTTCCCTAGCGGGCACTGGGGTTATCTACGTTACCTAGCGGGCACTTGGACAATGTAAGTTAACGAACGGGCACTTGGACTATGTAGGTTAACTAGCGGACACTTGGACTATCTAGGATAGCTAACGGGCAATTGGACTATCAAGGTTACCTAACGGGCACTTGGACTATGTAGGTTACCTAGCGGGCACTTGGACTATCTAGGTTACCTAGCAGGCACTTTGACTATCTAGGTTAACTAACTGGCACGTGGACTATGTAGGTTGCCTAGCGAGCACATGGACTATGTAGGTTCCTAGCGGGCGCTTGGACTATGTAGATTCCCTAGCGGTACTTGGACTGTCTAAGTTAACTAGCGGGCAATTGGACTGTCTAGGGTACCTAGTGGGCACTTGGACTATGTAGTTTACCTAGCAGGCACTTGGACTATGTAGGTTTACTAGCAGGCATTTAGACTATCTAGGTTACCTAGCGGGCACTTGGACTATGTACGTTCCCTAGCGGACTCTTGGGCTATCTACGTTACCTAGCGGGCACTTGGGCTATGTAGGTTAACGAATGGGAAATTGGACTATGTAGGTAACCTAGTGGTCACTTAGACTGTCTAGGTTACCTAGCGGGCACTTGGACTATCTAGGTTAACTACCGGGCGCTTGGACTATCTAGGTTAACTAGCGGGCACTTGGACTATCTAGGTTAACTAGCGGGCACTTGGACTATCTAGGTTAACTAGCGGGCCCTTACACTATGTAGGTTAACTAGCGGGCCCATGGATTATGTAGGTTTACTAGGGGCACTTGGACTATCTAGGTTAAGTAGCGGGCACTTGGACTATGTAGTTTCCCTAGCGGACATTTGGACTATTTAGGTTACCTAGCGGGCACTTGGACTATGTATGTTATCTAGCGGGCACTTGGACTATCTAGGTTACCTAGCAGGCACTTTGACTATCTAGGTTAACTAACGGGCACTTGGACTATGTAGGGCAACTAGCGGGCACTTGGACTGTCTAGGTTACCTAACGGGCACTTGGATTATCTAGGTTAACGAACGGGCACTTGGACTATGTAGGTTACCTAGCCACCACTTGGACTATCTAGGTTAGCTAACAGGCACTTGGACTATCTAGGTTCCCTAGCGGGCACTTGTACTATCTAGGTTACCTAGCTGGCACTTGGACTATGTAGGTCAACTAGCGGGCCCTTGGACTATCTAGGTTAGCTAACGGGCACTTGGACTATGTATGTTCCAGAGTGGGCACTTGGATTATCTAGGTTGCCTAGCGGACATTTAGACTATGTAGGTTTCCTTGCGGGCATTTGGACTATGTAGGTTACCAGCGGGCACATGGACAATCTAGGTTAACGAACGTGCACTTGGACTATGTAGGTAACCTAGCGGGCACTTGTACTGTCTAGGTTACCTAGCGGGCACTTGGACTTTCTAGGTTAACGAACGGGCACTTGGACTATGTAGGTTAACTAGCGGACACTTCGACTATCTAGGTTAGCTAACGGGCAATTGGACTATCTAGGTTACCTAGCGGGCACTTGGACTATGTAGGTTCCCTAGCGGGCACTTGGACTATTTAGGTTACCTAGCAGGCACTTTGACTATCTAGGTTAACTAACGGGCACTTGGACTATGTAGGTTGCCTAGCGAGCACTTGGAGTATGTAGGTTCCCTAGCGGGCAATTGGACTATGTAGGTTCCCTTTTGGGTACTTGGACTGTCTAGGTTAACTAGCGGGCAATTGGACTGTCTAGGTTACCTAGTGGGCACTTGGAGTATGTACGTTCCCTAGCGGGCACTTGGGCTTTCTACGTTACCTAGCGGGCACTTGGACTATGTAGGTTAACGAACGGGCACTTGGACTATGTAGGTTAACGAAATGGCACTTGGATTATGTAGTTTACCTAGCAGGTACTTGGACTATGTAGGTTAACTAGCGGGCATTTGGACTATCTAGGTTACCTACGGGCACTTGGACTATGTCCCTTCCCTAGCGGGTACTTGGGCTATCTACGTTACCTAGCGGGCACTTGGACTATGTAGGTTAACTAACGGGCACTTGGACTATGTAGGGTAACTAGCGGGCACTTGGACTGTCTAGGTTACCTAACGGGCACTTGGATTATCTAGGTTAACGAACGTGCACTTGGACTATGTAGGTAACCTAGCGGGCACTTGGACTGTCTAGGTTACCCAGCGGGCACTTGGACTATCTAGGTTAACGAACGGGCACTTGTACTATGTAGGTTAACTAGCGGACACTTCGACTATCTAGGTTAGCTAACGGGCAATTGGACAATCTAGGTTAACTAACGGGCACATGAACTATGTAGGTTGCTTAGCGAGCACTTGGACTATGTAGGTTCGTTAGTGGGCACTTGGACTATGTAGGTTCCCTATCGGGTACTTGGACTGTCTAGGTTAACTAGGGGGCAATTGGACTGTCTAGGGTACCTAGTGGGCACTTGGACTATGTACGTTCCCTAGCGGGCACTTGGGCTATCTACGTTACCTAGCGGGCACTTGGACAATGTAAGTTAACGAACGGGCACTTGCTCTATGTATGTTAACTAGCGGACACTTGGAATATCTAGGATAGCTAACGGGCAATTGGACTATCAAGGTTACCTAACGGGCACTTGGACAATGTAGGTTACCTAGCGGGCACTTGGACTATCTAGGTTACCTAGCCACCACTTGGACTATCTAGGTTAGCTAACAGGCACTTGGACTATCTAGGTTCCCTAGCGGGCACTTGTACTATCTAGGTTACCTAGCTGGCACTTGGACTATGTAGGTCAACTAGCGGGCCCTTGGACTATCTAGGTTAGCTAACGGGCACTTGGACTATGTATGTTCCAGAGTGGGCACTTGTATTATGTAGGTTGCCTAGCGGACATTTAGACTATGTAGGTTTCCTTGCGGGCATTTGGACTATGTAGGTTACCTAGCGGGCACTTGTACTATGTAGGTTCCCTAGCGGTCACGTGGACTATGTAGGCTCCCTAGAAGGCACTTGGACTATGTAGGTTAACTAGCGGGCACTTGGACTATGTAGGTTACCCAATGGGCACTTGGACTATCTAGGTTAACGAACGGACACTTGGACTATGTAGGTTAGTTATCAGGCACTTGGACTATCTAGGTTACCTAGCAGGCACTTGGACGATTTACGTTAACTAGCGGGCACTTGGACTATCTAGGTTAACTAGCAGGCCCTTGGACTATCTAGGTTTACTAGCGGGTACTTGGACTATCTAGGTTAACTAGCAGGCACTTGGACTATGTAGGTTAACTAGCGGGCACTTCAACTCTCTAGGTTACCTAGCGGACACTTGGACTATGTACCTTCCCTAGCGGGCACTTGGACTATCTAGGTTACCTAGCAAGCACTTGGATTATGAAGGATCCCTAGCGGGCAATTGGACTATCTAGGTTACCTAGCTGGCACTTGGACTATGTAGGTTAACTAGCGGACACTTGCACGATCTAGGTTAACTAGCGGGCCCTTGCACTATGTAGGTTAACTAGCGGGCCCATGGATTATGTAGGTTTACTAGGGGGCACTTGGGACATCTAGGTTAACTAGCGGGCACTTGGACTATGTAGTTTCCCTAGCGGGCATTTGGACTATTTAGGTTGCCTAGCGGGCACTTGGACTATGTAGGTTACCTAGTAGGCACTTTGACTATCTAGGTTAACTAACGGGCACTTGGACTATGTAGGGTAACTAGCGGGCACTTGGACAGTCTAGGTTACCTAACGGGCACTTGGATTATCTAGGTTAACGAACGGGCACTTGGACTATGTAGGTTACCTAGCCACCACTTGGACTATCTAGGTTCCCTAGCGGGCACTTGTACTATCTAGGTTACCTAGCTGGCACTTGGACTATGTAGGTCAATTAGCGGGCCCTTGGACTATCTATGTTAGCTAACGGGCACTTGTACTATGTATGTTCCAGAGCGGGCACTTGTATTATGTGGGTTGCCTAGCGGACATTTAGACTATGTAGGTTTCCTTGCGGGCATTTGGACTATGTAGGTTACCTAGCGGGCACTTGGACTATGTAGGTTCCCTAGCGGTCACGTGGACTATGTAGGCTCCCTAGAAGGCACTTGGACTATGTAGGTTACCCAATGGGCACTTGGACTATCTAGGTTAGCTATCAGGCACTTGGACTATCTAGGTTACCTAGCGCACCCGTGGATGATTTAGGTTAACTAGCGGGCACTTGGACTATCTAGGTTAACTAGCAGGCCCTTGGACTATCTAGGTTTACTAGCGGGCACTTGGACTATCTAGGTTAACTAACGGGCACTTGGACTATGTAGTTTCCCTAGCGGGCATTTTGATTATTTAGGTTACCGAGTGGGCACTTGGACTATGTAGGTTATCTAGCGGGCACTTGGACTACGTAGGTTAACTAGAAGGCACTTGGACTATCAAGGTTACCTAGCGGGCCCTTGGACTATGTAGGTTACCAGCGGGCACTTGGACTATCTAGGTTAACGAACGTGCACTTGGACTATGTAGGTAACCTAGCGGGCACTTGGACAGTCTAGGTTACCTGGCGAGCACTTGGACTATCTAGGTTAACGAACGGGCACTTGGACTATGTAGGTTAACTAGTGGACACTTCGACTATCTAGGTTAGCTAATGGGCAATTGGACAATCTAGGTTAACTAACGGGCACTTGGACTATGTAGGTTGCCTAGCGAGCACTTGGAGTATATAGGTTCCCTAGTGGGCACTTGGACTATGTAGGTTCCTTATCGGGTACTTGGACTGTCTAGGTTAACTAGGGGGCAATTGGACTGTCTAGGTTACCTAGTGGGCACTTGGACTATGTACGTTCCCTAGCGGGCACTTGGGTTATCTACGTTACCTAGCGGGCACTTGGACAATGTAAGTTAACGAACAGGTACTTGGACTATGTAGGTTAACTAGCGGACACTTGGACTATCTAGGATAGCTAACGGGCAAGTGGACTATCAAGGTTACCTAATGGGGACTTGGACTATGTAGGTTACCTAGCGGGCACTTGGACTATCTAGGTTACCTAGCAGGCACTTTGACTATCTAGGTTAACTAACGGGCACTTGGACTATGTAGGTTGCCTAGCGAGCACCTGGACTATGTAGGTTCCCTAGCGGGCGCTTGGACTATGTAGATTCCCTAGCGGTACTTGGACTGTCTAGGTTAAGTAGCGGGCAATTGGACTGTCTAGGTTACCTAGTGGGCACTTGGACTATGTAGTTTACCTAGCAGGCACTTGGACTATGTAGGTTTACTAGCAGGCACTTAGACTATCTAGGTTACCTAGCGGGCACTTGGACTATGTACGTTCCCTAGCGGGCACTTGGGCTATCTACGTTACCTAGCGGGCACTTGGACTATGTAGGTTAAAGAATGGGCACTTGGACTATGTAGGTAACCTAGTGGTCACTTGGACTGTCTAGGTTACCTAGCGGGCACTTGGACTATGTAGGTTAACTAACGGGCACTTGGACTATCTAGGTTAACTAGCGGGCACTTGGACTATCTAGGTTAACTAGCGGGCACTTTGACTATCTAGGTTAACTAGCGGGCACTTGGACTATCTAGGTTAACTAGCGGGCCCTTGCACTATGTAGGTTAACTAGCGGGCCCATGGATTATGTAGGTTTACTAGGGGGCACTTGGACTATCTAGGTTAACTAGCGGGCACTTGGACTATGTAGTTTCCCTAGCGGACATTTGGACTATTTAGGTTACCTAGCGGGCACTTGGACTATGTAGGTTATCTAGCGGGCACTTGGACTATCTAGGTTACCTAGCAGGCACTTTGACTATCTAGGTTAACTAACGGGCATTTGGACTATGTAGGGCAACTAGCGGGCACTTGGACTGTCTAGGTTACCTAACGGGCACTTGGATTATCTAGGTTAACAAACGGGCACTTGGACTATGTAGGTTACCTAGCCACCACTTGGACTATCTAGGTTAGCTAATAGGCACTTGGACTATCTAGGTTCCCTAGCGGGCACTTTTACTATCTAGGTTACCTAGCTGGCACTTGGACTATGTAGGTCAACTAGCGGGCCCTTGGACTTTCTAGGTTAGCTAACGGGCATTTGGACTATGTATGTTCCAGAGTGGGCACTTGGAGTATGTAGGTTGCCTAGCGGACATTTAGACTATGTAGGTTTCCTTGCGGGCATTTGGACTATGTAGGTTACCAGCGGGCACTTGGACAATCTAGGTTAACGAACGTGCACTTGGACTATGTAGGTAACCTAGCGGGCACTTGGACTGTCTAGGTTACCTAGCGGGCACTTGGACTATCTAGGTTAACGAACGGGCACTTGGACTATGTAGGTTAACTAGCGGACATTTCGACTATCTAGGTTAGCTAACGGGAAATTGGACTATCTAGGTTACCTAGCGGGCACTTGGACTATGTAGGTACCCTAGCGGGCACTTGGACTATTTAGGTTACCTAGCAGGCACTTTGACTATCTAGGTTAACTAACGGGCACTTGGACTATGTAGGTTGCCTAGCGAGCACTTGGAGTATGTAGGTTCCCTAGCGGGCACTTGGACTATGTAGGTTCCCTAGCGGGCACTTGGACTATTTAGGTTACCTAGCAGGCACTTTGACTATCTAGGTTAACTAACGGGCACTTGGACTATGTAGGTTGCCTAGCGAGCACTTGGAGTATGTAGGTTCCCTAGCGGGCAATTGGACTATGTAGGTTCCCTATCGGGTACTTGGACTGTCTAGGTTAACTAGCGGACAATTGGACTGTCTAGGTTACCTAGTGGGCACTTGGAGTATGTACGTTCCCTAGCGGGCACTTGGGCTTTCTACGTTACCTAGCGAGCACTTGGACTATGTAGGTTAACGAACGGGTACTTGGACTATGTAGGTTAACGAACGGGCACTTGGATTATGTAATTTACCTAGCAGGTACTTGGACGATGTAGGTTAACTAGCGGGCACTTGGACTATCTAGGTTACCTACGGGCACTTGGACTATGTACCTTCCCTAGCGGGCACTTGGGCTATCTACGTTACCTAGCGGGCACTTGGACTATGTAGGTTAACGAACGGGCACTTGGACTATGTAGGTAACCTAGTGGTCACTTGGACTATGTAGGTAATCTAGCGGACACTTGGACTATCTAGGTTACCTAGCAGGCACTTTGACTATCTAGGTTAACTAACGGGCACTTGGACTATGTAGGATAACTAGCGGGCACTTGGACTGTCTAGGTTATCTAACGGGCACTTGGATTATCTAGGTTAACGAACGTGCACTTGGACTATGTAGGTAACCTAGCGGGCACTTGGACTGTCTAGGTTACCTAGCGGGCACTTGGACTATCTAGGTTAACGAACGGGCACTTGGACTATGTAGGTTAACTAGCGGACACTTCGACTATCTAGGTTAGCTAACGGGCAATTGGACAATCTAGGTTAACTAACGGGCACTTGGACTATGTAGGTTGCCTAGCGAGCACTTGGACTATGTAGGTTCGCTAGTGGATACTTGGACTATGTAGGTTCCCTATCGGGTACTTGGACTGTCTAGGTTAACTAGGGGGCAATTGGACTATCAAGGTTACCTAACGGGCACTTGGACTATGTAGGTTACCTAGCGGGCACTTGGACTATCTAGGTTACCTAGCCACCACTTGGACTATCTAGGTTGCCTAGCGGGCACTTGTACTATCTAGGTTACCTAGCTGGCACTTGGACTATGTAGGTCAACTAGCGGGCCCTTGGACTATCTAGGTTAGCTAACGGGCACTTGGACTATGTATGTTCCAGAGCGGGCACTTGGATTATGTAGGTTGCCTAGCGGACATTTAGACTATGTAGGTTTCCTTGCGGGCATTTGGACTATGTCAGTTACCTAGCGGGCACTTGGACTATGTAGGTTCCCTAACGGGCACTTGGACTATGTAGGTTCCCTAGCGGTCACGTGGACTATGTAGGCTCCCTAGAAGGCACTTGGACTATGTAGGTTAACTAGTAGGCACTTGGACTATGTAGGTTACCCAATGGGCACTTGGACTATCTAGGTTAACGAACGGACACTTGGACTATGTAGGTTAGCTATCAGGCAGTTGGACTATCTAGGTTACCTAGCGGACACGTGGACGATTTAGGTTAACTAGCGGGCACTTGGACTATCTAGGTTAACTAGTAGGCCCTTGGACTATCTAGGTTTACTAGCGGGTACTTGGACTATCTAGGTTAACTAAGGGGCACTTGGACTATGTAGTTTCCCTAGCGGGCATTTGGATTATTTAGGTTACCTAGTGGGCACTTGGACTATGTAGGTTAACTAGAAGGCACTTGGACTATCAAGGTTACCTAACGGGCCCTTGGACTATGTAGGGTACCAGCGGGCACTTGGACTATCTAGGTTAACGAACGTGCACTTGGACTATGTAGGTAACCTAGCGGGCACTTGGACTGTCTAGGTTACCTAGCGGGCACTTGGACTATCTAGGTTAACGAACGGGCACTTGGACTATGTAGGTTAACTAGCGGACACTTCGACTATCTAGGTTAGCTAACGGGCAATTGGACAATCTAGGTTAACTAACGGGCACTTGGACTATGTAGGTTGCCTAGCGAGCACTTGGGACATCTAGGTTAACTAGCGGGCACTTGGACTATGTAGTTTCCCTAGCGGGCATTTGGACTATTTAGGTTGCCTAGCGGGCACTTGGACTATGTAGGTTACCTAGTAGGCACTTTGACTATCTAGGTTAACTAACGGGCACTTGGACTATGTAGGGTAACTAGCGGGCACTTGGACAGTCTAGGTTACCTAACGGGCACTTGGATTATCTAGGTTAACGAACGGGCACTTGGACTATGTAGGTTACCTAGCCACCACTTGGACTATCTAGGTTCCCTAGCGGGCACTTGTACTATCTAGGTTACCTAGCTGGCACTTGGACTATGTAGGTCAATTAGCGGGCCCTTGGACTATCTATGTTAGCTAACGGGCACTTGTACTATGTATGTTCCAGAGCGGGCACTTGTATTATGTGGGTTGCCTAGCGGACATTTAGACTATGTAGGTTTCCTTGCGGGCATTTGGACTATGTAGGTTACCTAGCGGGCACTTGGACTATGTAGGTTCCCTAGCGGTCACGTGGACTATGTAGGCTCCCTAGAAGGCACTTGGACTATGTAGGTTACCCAATGGGCACTTGGACTATCTAGGTTAGCTATCAGGCACTTGGACTATCTAGGTTACCTAGCGCACCCGTGGACGATTTAGGTTAACTAGCGGGCACTTGGACTATCTAGGTTAACTAGCAGGCCCTTGGACAATCTAGGTTTACTAGCGGGCACTTGGACTATCTAGGTTAACTAACGGGCACTTGGACTATGTAGTTTCCCTAGCGGGCATTTTGATTATTTAGGTTACCGAGTGGGCACTTGGACTATGTAGGTTATCTAGCGGGCACTTGGACTACGTAGGTTAACTAGAAGGCACTTGGACTATCAAGGTTACCTAGCGGGCCCTTGGACTATGTAGGTTACCAGCGGGCACTTGGACTATCTAGGTTAACGAACGTGCACTTGGACTATGTAGGTAACCTAGCGGGCACTTGGACAGTCTAGGTTACCTGGCGAGCACTTGGACTATCTAGGTTAACGAACGGGCACTTGGACTATGTAGGTTAACTAGTGGACACTTCGACTATCTAGGTTAGCTAATGGGCAATTGGACAATCTAGGTTAACTAACGGGCACTTGGACTATGTAGGTTGCCTAGCGAGCACTTGGAGTATATAGGTTCCCTAGTGGGCACTTGGACTATGTAGGTTCCTTATCGGGTACTTGGACTGTCTAGGTTAACTAGGGGGCAATTGGACTGTCTAGGTTACCTAGTGGGCACTTGGACTATGTACGTTCCCTAGCGGGCACTTGGGTTATCTACGTTACCTAGCGGGCACTTGGACAATGTAAGTTAACGAACAGGTACTTGGACTATGTAGGTTAACTAGCGGACACTTGGACTATCTAGGATAGCTAACGGGCAAGTGGACTATCAAGGTTACCTAATGGGGACTTGGACTATGTAGGTTACCTAGCGGGCACTTGGACTATCTAGGTTACCTAGCAGGCACTTTGACTATCTAGGTTAACTAACGGGCACTTGGACTATGTAGGTTGCCTAGCGAGCACCTGGACTATGTAGGTTCCCTAGCGGGCGCTTGGACTATGTAGATTCCCTAGCGGTACTTGGACTGTCTAGGTTAAGTAGCGGGCAATTGGACTGTCTAGGTTACCTAGTGGGCACTTGGACTATGTAGTTTACCTAGCAGGCACTTGGACTATGTAGGTTTACTAGCAGGCACTTAGACTATCTAGGTTACCTAGCGGGCACTTGGACTATGTACGTTCCCTAGCGGGCACTTGGGCTATCTACGTTACCTAGCGGGCACTTGGACTATGTAGGTTAAAGAATGGGCACTTGGACTATGTAGGTAACCTAGTGGTCACTTGGACTGTCTAGGTTACCTAGCGGGCACTTGGACTATGTAGGTTAACTAACGGGCACTTGGACTATCTAGGTTAACTAGCGGGCACTTGGACTATCTAGGTTAACTAGCGGGCACTTTGACTATCTAGGTTAACTAGCGGGCACTTGGACTATCTAGGTTAACTAGCGGGCCCTTGCACTATGTAGGTTAACTAGCGGGCCCATGGATTATGTAGGTTTACTAGGGGGCACTTGGACTATCTAGGTTAACTAGCGGGCACTTGGACTATGTAGTTTCCCTAGCGGACATTTGGACTATTTAGGTTACCTAGCGGGCACTTGGACTATGTAGGTTATCTAGCGGGCACTTGGACTATCTAGGTTACCTAGCAGGCACTTTGACTATCTAGGTTAACTAACGGGCATTTGGACTATGTAGGGCAACTAGCGGGCACTTGGACTGTCTAGGTTACCTAACGGGCACTTGGATTATCTAGGTTAACAAACGGGCACTTGGACTATGTAGGTTACCTAGCCACCACTTGGACTATCTAGGTTAGCTAATAGGCACTTGGACTATCTAGGTTCCCTAGCGGGCACTTTTACTATCTAGGTTACCTAGCTGGCACTTGGACTATGTAGGTCAACTAGCGGGCCCTTGGACTTTCTAGGTTAGCTAACGGGCATTTGGACTATGTATGTTCCAGAGTGGGCACTTGGAGTATGTAGGTTGCCTAGCGGACATTTAGACTATGTAGGTTTCCTTGCGGGCATTTGGACTATGTAGGTTACCAGCGGGCACTTGGACAATCTAGGTTAACGAACGTGCACTTGGACTATGTAGGTAACCTAGCGGGCACTTGGACTGTCTAGGTTACCTAGCGGGCACTTGGACTATCTAGGTTAACGAACGGGCACTTGGACTATGTAGGTTAACTAGCGGACATTTCGACTATCTAGGTTAGCTAACGGGAAATTGGACTATCTAGGTTACCTAGCGGGCACTTGGACTATGTAGGTACCCTAGCGGGCACTTGGACTATTTAGGTTACCTAGCAGGCACTTTGACTATCTAGGTTAACTAACGGGCACTTGGACTATGTAGGTTGCCTAGCGAGCACTTGGAGTATGTAGGTTCCCTAGCGGGCACTTGGACTATGTAGGTTCCCTAGCGGGCACTTGGACTATTTAGGTTACCTAGCAGGCACTTTGACTATCTAGGTTAACTAACGGGCACTTGGACTATGTAGGTTGCCTAGCGAGCACTTGGAGTATGTAGGTTCCCTAGCGGGCAATTGGACTATGTAGGTTCCCTATCGGGTACTTGGACTGTCTAGGTTAACTAGCGGACAATTGGACTGTCTAGGTTACCTAGTGGGCACTTGGAGTATGTACGTTCCCTAGCGGGCACTTGGGCTTTCTACGTTACCTAGCGAGCACTTGGACTATGTAGGTTAACGAACGGGTACTTGGACTATGTAGGTTAACGAACGGGCACTTGGATTATGTAATTTACCTAGCAGGTACTTGGACGATGTAGGTTAACTAGCGGGCACTTGGACTATCTAGGTTACCTACGGGCACTTGGACTATGTACCTTCCCTAGCGGGCACTTGGGCTATCTACGTTACCTAGCGGGCACTTGGACTATGTAGGTTAACGAACGGGCACTTGGACTATGTAGGTAACCTAGTGGTCACTTGGACTATGTAGGTAATCTAGCGGACACTTGGACTATCTAGGTTACCTAGCAGGCACTTTGACTATCTAGGTTAACTAACGGGCACTTGGACTATGTAGGATAACTAGCGGGCACTTGGACTGTCTAGGTTATCTAACGGGCACTTGGATTATCTAGGTTAACGAACGTGCACTTGGACTATGTAGGTAACCTAGCGGGCACTTGGACTGTCTAGGTTACCTAGCGGGCACTTGGACTATCTAGGTTAACGAACGGGCACTTGGACTATGTAGGTTAACTAGCGGACACTTCGACTATCTAGGTTAGCTAACGGGCAATTGGACAATCTAGGTTAACTAACGGGCACTTGGACTATGTAGGTTGCCTAGCGAGCACTTGGACTATGTAGGTTCGCTAGTGGATACTTGGACTATGTAGGTTCCCTATCGGGTACTTGGACTGTCTAGGTTAACTAGGGGGCAATTGGACTATCAAGGTTACCTAACGGGCACTTGGACTATGTAGGTTACCTAGCGGGCACTTGGACTATCTAGGTTACCTAGCCACCACTTGGAATATCTAGGTTGCCTAGCGGGCACTTGTACTATCTAGGTTACCTAGCTGGCACTTGGACTATGTAGGTCAACTAGCGGGCCCTTGGACTATCTAGGTTAGCTAACGGGCACTTGGACTATGTATGTTCCAGAGCGGGCACTTGGATTATGTAGGTTGCCTAGCGGACATTTAGACTATGTAGGTTTCCTTGCGGGCATTTGGACTATGTCAGTTACCTAGCGGGCACTTGGACTATGTAGGTTCCCTAACGGGCACTTGGACTATGTAGGTTCCCTAGCGGTCACGTGGACTATGTAGGCTCCCTAGAAGGCACTTGGACTATGTAGGTTAACTAGTAGGCACTTGGACTATGTAGGTTACCCAATGGGCACTTGGACTATCTAGGTTAACGAACGGACACTTGGACTATGTAGGTTAGCTATCAGGCAGTTGGACTATCTAGGTTACCTAGCGGACACGTGGACGATTTAGGTTAACTAGCGGGCACTTGGACTATCTAGGTTAACTAGTAGGCCCTTGGACTATCTAGGTTTACTAGCGGGCACTTGGACTATCTAGGTTAACTAAGGGGCACTTGGACTATGTAGTTTCCCTAGCGGGCATTTGGATTATTTAGGTTACCTAGTGGGCACTTGGACTATGTAGGTTAACTAGAAGGCACTTGGACTATCAAGGTTACCTAACGGGCCCTTGGACTATGTAGGGTACCAGCGGGCACTTGGACTATCTAGGTTAACGAACGTGCACTTGGACTATGTAGGTAACCTAGCGGGCACATGGACTGTCTAGGTTACCTAGCGGGCACTTGGACTATCTAGGTTAACGAACGGGCACTTGGACTATGTAGGTTAACTAGCGGACACTTCGACTATCTAGGTTAGCTAACGGGCAATTGGACAATCTAGGTTAACTAACGGGCACTTGGACTATGTAGGTTGCCTAGCGAGCACTTGGAGTATGTAGGTTCCCTAGTGGGCACTTGGACTATGTACGTTCCCTAGCGGGCACTTGGGTTATCTACGTTACCTAGCGGGCACTTGGACAATGTAAGTTAACAAACGGGCACTTGGAATATGTAGGTTAACTAGCGGACACTTGGACTATCTAGGATAGCTAACGGGCAATTGGACTATCAAGGTTACCTAACGGGCACTTGGACTATGTAGGTTACCTAGCGGGCACTTGGACTATCTAGGTTACCTAGCAGGCACTTTGACTATCTAGGTTAACGGACACGTGGACTATGTAGGTTGCCTAGCGAGCACCTGGACTATGTAGGTTCCCTAGCGGGCGCTTGGATTATTTAGATACCCTAGCGGTACTTGGACTGTCTACGTTAACTAGCGGGCAATTGGACTGTCTAGGTAACCTAGTTTGCACTTGGACTATGTAGTTTACCTAGCAGGCACTTGGACTATGTAGGTTTACTAGCAGGCACTTAGACTATCTAGGTTACCTAGCGGGCACTTGGACTATGTACGTTCCTTAGCGGGCACTTCGGCTATCTACATTCCCTAGCGGGCACTTGGACTAATTAGGTTAACGAATGGTCACTTGGACTATGTAGGTTAACTAGCGGGCACTTGGACTATGAAGGTTACCTAGCGGGCACTTGGACTATGTACGTTCCCTAGCGGGCACTTGGGCTATCTACGTTATCTAGCGGGCACGTGGGCTATCTACGTTACCTAGCGGGCACTTGGACTATGTAGGTTAACGAATGGGCACTTGGACTATGTAGGTAACCTAGTGGTCACTTGGACTGTCTAGGTTACCTAGCGGGCACTTGGACTATGTAGGTTAACTAGCGGGCACTTGGACTATCTAGGTTTACTAGCAGGCACTTAGACTCTCTAGGTTACCTAGCGGGCACATGGAATATGTACGTTCCCTAGCGGGCACTTGGGCTATCTACGTTACCTAGCGGGCACTTGGACTATGTAGGTTAACGAATGGGCACTTGGACTATGTAGGTAACCTAGTGGTCACTTGGACTGTCTAGGTTACCTAGCGGGCACTTGGACTATGTAGGTTAAGTAGCGGGCACTTGGACTATCTAGGTTAACTAGCGGGCACTTGGACTATCTAGGTTAACTAGCGGGCCCTTGCACTATGTAGGTTAACTAGCGGGCCCATGGATTATGTAGGTTTACTAGGGGGCACTTGGACTATCTAGGTTAACTAGCGGGCACTTGGACTATGTAGTTTCCCTAGCGGACATTTGGACTATTTAGGTTACCTAGCGGGCACTTGGACTATGTAGGTTATCTAGCGGGCACTTGGACTATCTAGGTTACCTAGCAGGCACTTTGACTATCTAGGTTAACTAACGGGCATTTGGACTATGTAGGGCTACTAGCGGGCACTTGGACTGTCTAGGTTACCTAACGGGCACTTGGATTATCTAGGTTAACGAACGGGCACTTGGACTATGTAGGTTACCTAGCCACCACTTGGACTATCTAGGTTAGCTAACAGGCACTTGGACTATCTAGGTTCCCTAGCGGGCACTTTTACTATCTAGGTTACCTAGCTGGCACTTGGACTATGTAGGTCAACTAGCGGGCCCTTGGACTATCTAGGTTAGCTAACGGGCACTTGGACTATGTATGTTCCAGAGTGGGCACTTGGATTATGTAGGTTGCCTAGCGGACATTTAGATTATGTAGGTTTCCTTGCGGGCATTTGGACTATGTAGGTTACCAGCGGGCACTTGGACAATCTAGTTAACGAACATGCACTTGGACTATGTAGGTAACCTAGCGGGCACTTGGACTGTCTAGGTTACCTAGCGGGCACTTGGACTTTCTAGGTTAACGAACGGGCACTTGGACTATGTAGGTTAACTAGCGGACACTTCGATTATCTAGGTTAGCTAACGGGCAATTGGACTATCTAGGTTACCTAGCGGGCACTTGGACTGTGTAGGTTAACGAACGGGCACTTGGACTATGTAGGTAACCTAGTGGTCACTTGGACTATGTATGTTATCTAGCGGACACTTGGACTATCTAGGTTACCTAGCAGGCACTTTGACTATCTATGTTAACTAACGGGCACTTGGACTATGTATGGTAACTAGCGGGCACTTGGACTGTCTAGGTTACCTAACGGGCTCTTGGATTATCTAGGTTAACGAACGGGCACTTGGACTATGTAGGTTACCTAGCCACCACTTGGACTATCTAGGTTAGCTAACAGGCACTTGGACTATCTAGGTTCCCTAGTGGGCACTTGTACTATCTAGGTTACCTAGCTGGCACTTGGACTATGTAGGTCAACTAGCGGGCCCTTGGACTATCTAGGTTAGCTAACGGGCACTTGGACTATGTATGTTCCAGAGTGGGCACTTGTATTATGTAGGTTGCCTAGCGGACATTTAGACTATGTAGGTTTCCTTGCGGGCATTTGGACTATGTAGGTTACCTAGCGGGCACTTGGACTATGTAGGTTCCCTAGCGGTCACGTGGACTATGTAGGCTCCCTAGAAGACACTTGGACTATGTAGGTTAACTAGCGGGCACTTGGACTAACTAGGTTACCAGGCGGGCACATGGACTATGTAGGTTATCCAATGGGCACTTGGACTATCTAGGTTAACGAACGGACACTTGGACTATGTAGGTTAGGTATCAGGCACTTGGACTATCTAGGTTACCTAGCAGGCACGTGGACTATGTAGGTTACCTAGCGGACACTTGGACGATTTAGGTTAACTAGCGGGCACTTGGACTATCTAGGTTAACTAGCAGGCCCTTGGACTATCTAGGTTTATTAGCGGGCACTTGGACTATCTAGGTTAACTAGCGGGCACTTGGACTATGTAGGTTAACTAGCGTGCACTTGAACTCTCTAGGTTACCTAGTGGACACTAGGACTATGTACCTTCCCTAGCGGGCACTTGGACTATCTAGGTTACCTAGCAGGCACTTGGATTATGAAGGATCCCTAGCGGGCAATTGGACTATCTAGGTTACCTAGCTGGCACTTGGACTATGTAGGTTAACTAGCGGACACTTGCACGATCTAGGTTAACTAGCGGGCCCTTGCACTATGTAGGTTAATTAGCGGGCCCATGGATTATGTAGGTTTACTAGGGGGCACTTGGGACATCTAGGTTAACTAGCGGGCACCTGGACTATGTAGTTTCCCTAGCGGGCATTTGGACTATTTAGGTTGCCTAGCGGGCACTTGGACTATGTAGGTTACCTAGCAGGCACTTTGACTATCTAGATTAACTAACGGGCACTTGGACTATGTAGGTTAACTAGCGGGCACTTGGACTATCTAGGTTTACTAGCAGGCACTTAGACTATCTAGGTTACCTAGCGGGCACTTGGACTATGTACGTTCCCTAGCGGGCACTTGGGCTATCTACGTTACCTAGCGGGCACTTGGACTATGTAGGTTAACGAATGGGCACTTGGACTATGTAGGTAACCTAGTGGTCACTTGGACTGTCTAGGTTACCTAGCGGGCACTTGGACTATGTAGGTTAACTAGCGGGCCCTTGGACTATCTAGGGTAAATAGCGGGCACTTGGACTATCTAGGTTAACTAGTGGGCACTTGGACTATCTAGGTTAACTAGCGGGCCCTTGCACTATGTAGGTTAACTAGCGGGCCCATGGATTATGTAGGTTTACTAGGGGGCACTTGGACTATCTAGGTTAACTAGCGGTCACTTGGACTATGTAGTTTCCCTAGCGGACATTTGGACTATTTAGGTTACCTAGCGGGCACTTGGACTATGTAGGTTATCTAGGGGGCACTTGGACTATCTAGGTTACCTAGCAGGCACTTTGACTATCTAGGTTAACCTACGGGCATTTGGACTATGTAGGGCAACTAGCGGGCACTTGGACTGTCTAGGTTACCTAACGGGCACTTGGATTATCTAGGTTAACGAACGGGTACTTGGACTATGTAGGTTACCTAGTCACCACTTGGACTATCTAGGTTAGCTAACAGGCACTTGGACTATCTAGGTTCCCTAGCGGGCACTTGTACTATCTAGGTTACCTAGCTGGCACTTGGACTATGTAGGTCAACTAGCGGGCCCTTGGACTATCTAGGTTAGCTAACGGGCACTTGGACTATGTATGTTTCTGAGTGGGCACTTGGATTATGTAGGTTGCCTAGCGGACATTTAGACTATGTAGGTTTCCTTGAGGGCATTTGGAATATGTAGGTTACCAGCGGGCACTTGGACAATCTAGGTTAACGAACGTGCACTTGGACTATGTAGGTAACCTAGCGGGCACTTGGACTGTCTAGGTTACCTAGCGGGCACTTGGACTTTCTAGGTTAACGAACGGGCACTTGGACTATGTATTTTAACTAGCGGACACTTCGACTATCTAGGTTATCTAACGGGCAATTGGACTATCTAGGTTACCTAGCGGGCACTTGGACTATGTAGGTTCCCTAGCGGGCACTTTGACTATTTAGGTTACCTAGCAGGCACTTTGACTATCTAGGTTAATTAACGGGCACTTGGACTATGTAGGTTGCCTAGCGAGCACTTGGAGTATGTAGGTTCCCTAGCGGGCAATTGGACTATGTAGGTTCCCTATCGGGTACTTGGACTGTCTAGGTTAACTAGCGGGCAATTGGACTGTCTAGGTTACCTAGTGGACACTTGGAGTATGTACGTTACCTAGCGGGCACTTGGGCTTTCTACGTTACCTAGCGGGCACTTGGACTATGTAGGTTAAGGAACGGGCACTTGGACTATGTAGGTTAACGAACGGGCACTTGGATTATGTAGTTTACCTAGCAGGTACTTGGACTATGTAGGTTAACTAGCGGGCACTTGGACTATCTAGGTTACCTACGGGCACTTGGAATATGTACCTTCCCTAGCGGGCACTTGGGCTATCTACTTTACCTAGTGGGCACTTGGACTATGTAGGTTAACGAACGGGCACTTGGACTCTGTAGGTTAATGAACGGGCACTTGGACTATGTAGGTAACCTAGTGGTCACTTGGACTATGTAGGTTATCTAGCGGACACTTGGACTATCTAGGTTACCTAGCAGGCACTTTGACTATCTAGGTTAACTAACGGGCACTTGGACTATGTAGGTTAACTAGCGGGCACTTGGACTGTCTAGGTTACTTAACGGGCACTTGGATTAAATAGGTTAACGAACGTGCACTTGGACTATGTAGGTAACCTAGCGGGCACTTGGACTGTATAGGTTACCTGGAGGGCACTTGGACTATCTAGGTTAACGAACGGGCACTTGGACTATGTATGTTAACTAGCGGACACTTCGAATATCTAGGTTAGCTAACGGGCAATTGGACAATCTAGGTTAACTAACGGGCACTTGGACTATATAGGTTGCCTAGCGAGCACTTGAACTATGTAGGTTCCCTAGTGGGCACTTGGACTATGTAGGTTCCCTATCGGGTACTTGCACTGTCTAGGTTAACTAGGGGGCAATTGGACTGTCTAGGTTGCCTAGTGGGCACTTGGACTATGTACGTTCCCTAGCGGGCACTTGGTCTATCTACGTTACTTGGCAGGCACTTGGACAATGTAAGTTAACGAACGGGCACTTGGACTATGTAGGTTAACTAGCAGACACTTGGACTATCTAGGATAGCTAACGGGCAATTGGACTATCAAGGTTACCTAACGGGCACTTGGACTATGAAGGTTACCTAGCGGGCACTTGGACTATCTAGGTTACCTAGCAGGCACTTTGACTATCTAGGTTAACTAACGGGCACTTGGAATATGTAGGTTGCCTAGCGAGCACCTGGACTATGTAGGTCCCCTAGTGGGCGCTTGGACTATGTAGATTCCCTAGCGGTACTTGGACTGTCTAGGTTAACTAGCGGGCAATTGGACTGTCTAGGTTACCTAGTGGGCACTTGGACTATGTAGTTTACCCAGCAGGCACTTGGACTATGTAGGTTTACTAGCAGGAACTTGGACTATCTAGGTTACCTAGCGGGCACTTGGACTATGTACGTTCCTTAGCGGGCACTTGGGCTATCTACGTTACCTAGCGGGCACTTGGACTATGTAGGTTAACGAATGGGCACTTGGACTATGTAGGTAACCTAGTGGTTACTTGGACTGTCTAGGTTACCTAGCGAGCCCTTGGACTATGTAGATTAACTAGCGGGCACTTGGACTATCTAGGTTAACTAGCGGGCACTTGGACTATCTAGGTTAACTAGCGGGCACTTGGACTATCTAGGTTAACTAGCGGGCCCTTGCACTATGTAGGTTAACTAGCGAGCCCATTGATTATGTAGGTTTACTAGGGGGCACTTGGACTATCTAGGTTAACTAGCGGGCACTTGGACTATGTAGTTTCCCTAGCGGACATTTGGAATATTTAGGTTACCTAGCGGGCACTTGGACTATGTAGGTTATCTAGCGGGCACTTGGACTATCTAGGTTACCTAGGAGGCACTTTGACTATCTAGGTTAACTAACGGTCACTTGGACTATGTAGGGCAACTAGCGGGCACTTGGACTGTCTAGGTTACCTAACGGGCACTTGGATTATCTAGGTTAACGAACGGGCACTTTGACTATGTAGGTTACCTAGCCACCACTTGGACTATCTAGGTTAGCTAACAGGCACTTGGACTATCTAGGTTCCCTAGCGGGCACTTGTACTATCTACGTTACCTAGCTGGCACTTGGACTATGTAGGTCAACTAGCGGGCCCTTGGATTATCTAGGTTAGCTAACGGGCACTTGGACTACGTATGTTCCAGAGTGGGCACTTGGATTATATAGGTTGCCTAGCGGACATTTAGACTATGTAGGTTTCCTTGCGGGCATTTGGACTATGTAGGTTACCAGCGGGCACTTGGGCAATCTAGGTTAACGAACGTGCACTTGAAATATGTAGGTAACCTAGCGGGCACTTGGACTGTCTAGGTTACCTAGCGGGCACTTGGACTTTCTAGGTTAACGAATGGGCACTTGGACTATGTAGGTTAACTAGCGGACACTTCGACTATCTAGGTTAGCTAACGGGCAATTGGACTATCTAGGTTACCTAGCGGGCACTTGGACTCTGTAGGTTCCCTAGCGGGCACTTGGACTATTTAGGTTACCTAGCAGGCACTTTGACTATCTAGGTTAACTAAAGGGCACTTGGACTATGTAGGTTGCCTAGCGAGCACTTGGAGTATGTAGGTTCCCTAGCGGGCAATTGGACTATGTAGGTTCCCTATCGGGTACTTGGACTGTCTAGGTTAACTAGCGGGCAATTGGACTGTCTAGGTTACCTAGTGGGCACTTGGAGTATGTACGTTCCCTAGTGGGCACTTGGGCTTTCTATGTTACCTAGCGGGCACTTGGACTATGTAGGTTAACGAACGGGCACTTGGAGTATGTAGGTTAACGAACGGGCACTTGGATTATGTAGTTTACCTAGCAGGTACTTGGACTATGTAGGTTAACTAGCGGGCACTTGGACTATCTAGGTTACCTATGGGCACTTGGACTATGTACCTTCCCTAGCGGGCACTTGGGCTATCTACGTTACCTAGCGGGAACTTGGACTATGTAGGTTAACGAACGGGCACTTGGACTATGTAGGTAACCTAGTGGTCACTTGGACTATGTAGTTTATCTAGCGGACACTTGGACTATCTAGGTTACCTAGCAGGCATTTGACTATCTAGGTTAACTAACGGGCACTTGGACTATGTAGGGTAACTAGCGGGCACTTGGACTGTCTAGGTTACCTAACGGGCACTTGGATTATCTAGGTTAACGAACGGGCACTTGGACTATGTAGGTTACCTAGCCACCACTTGGACTATCTAGGTTAGCTAACAGGTACTTGGACTATCTAGGTTCCCTAGCGGGCACTTGTACTATCTAGGTTACCTAGCTGGCACTTGGACTATGTAGGTCAACTAGTGGGCCCTTGGATTATCTAGGTTAGCTAACGGGCACTTGGACTATGTATGTTCCAGAGTGGGCACTTGTATTATGTAGGTTGCCTAGCGGACATTTAGACTATGTAGGTTTCCTTGCGGGCATTTGGACTATGTAGGTTACCTAGCGGGCACTTGGACTATCTAGGTTACCTAGCAGGCACTTTGACTATCTAGGTTAACTAACGGACACGTGGACTATGTAGGTTGCCTAGCGAGCACCTGGACTATGTAGGTCCCCTAGTGGGCGCTTGGACTATGTAGATTCCCTAGTGGTACTTGGACTGTCTAGGTTAACTAGCGGGCAATTGGACTGTCTAGGTTACCTAGTGGGCACTTGGACTATGTAGTTTACCCAGCAGGCACTTGGACTATGTAGGTTTACTAGCAGGAACTTAGACTATCTAGGTTACCTAGCGGGCACTTGGACTATGTACGTTCCCTAGCGGGCACTTGGGCTATCTACGTTACCTAGCGGGCACTTGGACTATGTAGGTTAACGAATGGGCACTTGGACTATGTAGGTAACCTAGTGGTTACTTGGACTGTCTAGGTTACCTAGCGAGCACTTGGACTATGTAGGTTAACTAGCGGGCACTTGGACTATCTAGGTTAACTAGCGGGCACTTGGACTATCTAGGTTAACTAGCGGGCACTTGGACTATCTAGGTTAACTAGCGGGCCCTTGCACTATGTAGGTTAACTAGCGGGCCCATTGATTATGTAGGTTTACTAGGGGGCACTTGGACTACTAGGTTAACTAGCGGGCACTTGGACTATGTAGTTTCCCTAGCGGACATTTGGAATATTTAGGTTACCTAGCGGGCACTTGGACTATGTAGGTTATCTAGCGGGCACTTGGACTATCTAGGTTACCTAGCAGGCACTTTGACTATCTAGGTTAACTAACGGTCACTTGGACTATGTAGGGCAACTAGCGGGCACTTGGACTGTCTAGGTTACCTAACGGGCACTTGGATTATCTAGGTTAACGAACGGGCACTTGGACTATGTAGGTTACCTAGCCACCACTTGGACTATCTAGGTTAGCTAACAGGCACTTGCACTATCTAGGTTCCCTAGCGGGCACTTGTACTATCTAGGTTACCTAGCTGGCACTTGGACTATGTAGGTCAACTAGCGGGCCCTTGGATTATCTAGGTTAGCTAACGGGCACTTGGACTACGTATGTTCCAGAGTGGGCACTTGGATTATGTAGGTTGACTAGCGGACATTTAGACTATGTAGGTTTCCTTGCGGGCATATGGACTATGTAGGTTACCAGCGGGCACTTGGACAATCTAGGTTAACGAACGTGCACTTGGACTATGTAGGTAACCTAGCGGGCACTTGGACTGTCTAGGTTACCTAGCGGGCACTTGGACTTTCTAAGTTAACGAATGGGCACTTGGACTATGTAGGTTAACTAGCGGACACTTCGACTATCTAGGTTAGCTAACGGGCAATTGGACTATCTAGGTTACCTAGCGGGCACTTGGACTCTGTAGGTTCCCTAGCGGGCACTTGGACTATTTAGGTTACCTAGCAGGCACTTTGACTATCTAGGTTAACTAACGGGCACTTGGACTATGTAGGTTGCCTATCGAGCACTTGGAGTATGTAGGTTCCCTAGCGGGCAATTGGACTATGTAGGTTCCCTATCGGGTACTTGGACTGTCTAGGTTAACTAGCGGGCAATTGGACTGTCTAGGTTACCTAGTGGGCACTTGGAGTATGTACGTTCCCTAGCGGGCACTTGGGCTTTCTATGTTACCTAGCGGGCACTTGGACTATGTAGGTTAACGAATGGGCACTTGGAGTATGTAGGTTAACGAACGGGCACTTGGATTATGTAGTTTACCTAGCAGGTACTTGGACTATGTAGGTTAACTAGCGGGCACTTGGACTATCTAGGTTACCTATGGGCGCTTGGACTATGTACCTTCCCTAGCGGGCACTTGGGCTATCTACGGTACCTAGCGGGAACTTGGACTATGTAGGTTAACGAACGGGCACTTGGACTATGTAGGTAACCTAGTGGTCACTTGGACTATGTAGTTTATCTAGCGGACACTTGGACTATCTAGGTTACCTAGCAGGCATTTTGACTATCTAGGTTAACTAACGGGCACTTGGACTATGTAGGGTAACTAGCGGGCACTTGGACTGTCTAGGTTACCTAACGGGCACTTGGATTATCTAGGTTAACGAACGGGCACTTGGACTATGTAGGTTACCTAGCCACCACTTGGACTATCTAGGTTAGCTAACAGGCACTTGGACTATCTAGGTTCCCTAGCGGGCACTTGTACTATCTAGGTTACCTAGCTGGCACTTGGACTATGTAGGTCAACTAGTGGGCCCTTGGACTATCTAGGTTAGCTAACGGGCACTTGGACTATGTATGTTCCAGAGTGGGCACTTGTATTATGTAGGTTGCCTAGCGGACATTTAGACTATGTAGGTTTCCTTGCGGGCATTTGGACTATGTAGGTTACCTAGCGGGCACTTGGACTATGTAGGTTCCCTAGCGGTCACGTGGACTATGTAGGCTCCCTAGAAGGCACTTGGACTATGTAGGTTAACTAGCAGGCACTTGGACTATCTAGGTTACCTAGCAGGCACTTTGACTATCTAGGTTAACTAACGGGCACTTGGACTATGTAGGTTGCCAAGCGAGCACCTGGACTATGTAGGTCCCCTTGTGGGCGCTTGGACTATGTAGATTCCCTAGTGGTACTTGGACTGTCTAGGTTAACTAGCGGGCAATTGGACTGTCTAGGTTACCTAGTGGGCACTTGGACTATGTAGTTTACCCAGCAGGCACTTGGACTATGTAGGTTTACTAGCAGGAACTTAGACTATCTAGGTTACCTAGCGGGCACTTGGACTATGTACGTTCCCTAGCGGGCACTTGGGCTATCTACGTTACCTAGCGGGCACTTGGACTATGTAGGTTAACGAATGGGCACTTGGACTATGTAGGTAACCTAGTGGTTACTTGGACTGTCTAGGTTACCTAGCGAGCACTTGGACTATGTAGGTTAACTAGCGGGCACTTGGACTATCTAGGTTAACTAGCGGGCACTTGGACTATCTAGGTTAACTAGCGGGCACTTGGACTATCTAGGTTAACTAGCGGGCCCTTGCACTATGTAGGTTAACTAGCGGGCCCATTGATTATGTAGGTTTACTAGGGGGCACTTGGACTATCTAGGTTAACTAGCGGGCACTTGGACTATGTAGTTTCCCTAGCGGACATTTGGAATATTTAGGTTACCTAGCGGGCACTTGGACTATGTAGGTTATCTAGCGGGCACTTGGACTATCTAGGTTACCTAGCAGGCACTTTGACTATCTAGGTTAACTAACGGTCACTTGGACTATGTAGGGCAACTAGCGGGCACTTGGACTGTCTAGGTTACCTAACGGGCACTTGGATTATCTAGGTTAACGAACGGGCACTTGGACTATGTAGGTTACCTAGCCACCACTTGGACTATCTAGGTTAGCTAACAGGCACTTGGACTATCTAGGTTCCCTAGCGGGCACTTGTACTATCTAGGTTACCTAGCTGGCACTTGGACTATGTAGGTCAACTAGCGGGCCCTTGGATTATCTAGGTTAGCTAACGGGCACTTGGACTACGTATGTTCCAGAGTGGGCACTTGGATTATGTAGGTTGACTAGCGGACATTTAGACTATGTAGGTTTCCTTGCGGGCATATGGACTATGTAGGTTACCAGCGGGCACTTGGACAATCTAGGTTAACGAACGTGCACTTGGACTATGTAGGTAACCTAGCGGGCACTTGGACTGTCTAGGTTACCTAGCGGGCACTTGGACTTTCTAAGTTAACGAATGGGCACTTGGACTATGTAGGTTAACTAGCGGACACTTCGACTATCTAGGTTAGCTAACGGGCAATTGGACTATCTAGGTTACCTAGCGGGCACTTGGACTCTGTAGGTTCCCTAGCGGGCACTTGGACTATTTAGGTTACCTAGCAGGCACTTTGACTATCTAGGTTAACTAACGGGCACTTGGACTATGTAGGTTGCCTATCGAGCACTTGGAGTATGTAGGTTCCCTAGAGGGCAATTGGACTATGTAGGTTCCCTATCGGGTACTTGGACTGTCTAGGTTAACTAGCGGGCAATTGGACTGTCTAGGTTACCTAGTGGGCACTTGGAGTATGTACGTTCCCTAGCGGGCACTTGGGCTTTCTATGTTACCTAGCGGGCACTTGGACTATGTAGGTTAACGAACGGGCACTTGGAGTATGTAGGTTAACGAACGGGCACTTGGATTATGTAGTTTACCTAGCAGGTACTTGGACTATGTAGGTTAACTAGCGGGCACTTGGACTATCTAGGTTACCTATGGGCGCTTGGACTATGTACCTTCCCTAGCGGGCACTTGGGCTATCTACGGTACCTAGCGGGCACTTGGACTATGTAGGTTAACGAACGGGCACTTGGACTATTTAGGTAACCTAGTGGTCACTTGGACTATGTAGTTTATCTAGCGGACACTTGGACTATCTAGGTTACCTAGCAGGCACTTTGACTATCTAGGTTAACTAACGGGCACTTGGACTATGTAGGGTAACTAGCGGGCACTTGGACTGTCTAGGTTACCTAACGGGCACTTGGATTATCTAGGTTAACGAACGGGCACTTGGACTATGTAGGTTACCTAGCCACCACTTGGACTATCTAGGTTAGCTAACAGGCACTTGGACTATCTAGGTTCCCTAGCGGGCACTTGTACTATCTAGGTTACCTAGCTGGCACTTGGACTATGTAGGTCAACTAGTGGGCCCTTGGACTATCTAGGTTAGCTAACGGGCACTTGGACTATGTATGTTCCAGAGTGGGCACTTGTATTATGTAGGTTGCCTAGCGGACATTTAGACTATGTAGGTTTCCTTGCGGGCATTTGGACTATGTAGGTTACCTAGCGGGCACTTGGACTATGTAGGTTCCCTAGCGGTCACGTGGACTATGTAGGCTCCCTAGAAGGCACTTGGACTATGTAGGTTAACTAGCGGGCACTTGGACTAACCAGGTTACCAGGCGGGCACTTGGACTATGTAGGTTACCCAATTGCCACTTGGACTATCTAGGTAACGAACGGACACTTGGACTATGTAGGTTAGGTATCAGGCACTTGGACTATCTAGGTTACCTAGCAGGCACTTGGACTATGTAGGTTACCTAGCGGACACTGTGACGATTTAGGTTAACTAGCGGGCACTTGGACTATCTAGGTTAACTAGCAGGCCCTTGGACTATCTAGGTTTACTAGCGGGCACTTGGACTATCTAGGTTAACTAGAGGGCACTTGGACTATGTAGGTTAACTAGCGGGCACTTGAACTCTCTAGGTTACCTAGCGGACACTTGGACTATGTACCTTCCCTAGCGGGCACTTGGAATATCTAGGTTACCTAGCAGGCACTTTGATTATGTAGGATCCCTAGCGGGCAATTGGACTATCTAGGTTACCTAGCTGGCACTTGGACTATGTAGGTTAACTAGCGGACACTTGCACGATCTAGGTTAACTAGCGGTCCCTTGCACTATGTAGGTTAACTAGCGAGCCCATGCATTATGTAGGTTTACTAGGGGGCACTTGGGACATCTAGGTTAACTAGCGGGCACTTGGACTATGTAGTTTCCCTAGCGGGCATTTGGACTATTTAGGTTGCCAAGCGGGCACTTGGACTATGTAGGTTACCTAGCAGGCACTTTGACTATCTAGGTTAACTAACGGGCACTTGGACTATGTAGGGTAACTAGCGGGCACTTGGACTGTCTAGGTTACCTAACGGGCACTTGGATTATCTAGGTTAACGAACGGGCACTTGGACTATGTAGGTTACCTAGCCACCAATTGGACTATCTAGGTTCCCTAGCGGGCACTTGGACTATGTAGGTCAACTAGCGGGCCCTTGGACTATCTAGGTTAGCTAACGGGCACTTGGACTATGTATGTTCCAGAGCGGGACTTGGATTATGTAGGTTGCCTAGCGGACATTTAGGCTATGTAGGTTTCCTTGCGGGCATTTGGACTATGTAGGTTACCTAGCGGGCACTTGGACTATGTAGGTTCCCTAACGGGCACTTGGACTATGTAGGTTCCCTAGGGGTCACGTGGACTATGTAGGCTCCCTAGAAGGCACTTTGACTATGTAGGTTAACTAGCGGGCACTTGGACTATGTAGGTTACCCAATGGGCACTTGGACTATCTAGGTTAACGAACGGAAACTTGGGCTATGTAGGCTAGCTATCAGGTACTTGGACTATCTAGGTTACCTAGCGGACACTTGAACGATTTAGGATAACTAGCGGGCACTTGGACTATCTAGGTTAACTAGCAGGCCTTGGACTATCTAGGTTTACTAGCGGGCACTTGCACTATCTAGGTTAACTGACGGGCACTTGGACTATGTAGTTTCCCTAGCGGGCATTTGGATTATTTAGGTTACCTAGTGGGCACTTGGACTATGTAGGTTATCTAGCGGGCACTTGGACTACGTAGGTTAACTAGAAGGCACTTGGACTATCAAGGTTACCTAGCGGGCCTTTGGACTATGTAGGTTACCAGCGGGCACTTGAACTATCTAGGTTAACGAACGTGCACTTGGACTATGTAGGTAACCTAGCGGGCACTTGGACTGTCTAGGTTACCTACCGGGCACTTGGACTATCTAGGTTAAAGAACGGGCACTTGGACTATGTAGGTTAACTAGCGGACACGTCGACTATCTAGGTTAGCTAACGGGCAATTGGACAATCTAGGTTAACTAACGGGCACTTGGACTATGTAGGTTGCCTAGCGAGCACTTGGACTATGTAGGTTCCCTAGTGGGCACTTGGACTATGTAGGTTCCCTATCGGGTACTTGGACTGTCCAGGTTAACTAGGGGGTAATTGGACTGTCTAGGTTACCTAGTGGGCACTTGGACTATGTACGTTCCCTAGCGGGCACTTGGGTTATCTACGTTACCTAGCGGGCACTTGGACAATGTAAGTTAACGAACGGGCACTTGGACTATGTAGGTTAACTAGCGGACACTTGGACTATCTAGGATAGCTAACGGGCAATTGGACTATCAAGGTTACCTAACGGGCACTTGGACTATGTAGGTTACCTAGCGGGCACTTGGACTATCTAGGTTAACTAACGGGCACGTGGACTATGTAGGTTGCCTAGCGAGCACCTGGACTATGTAGGTTCCCTAGCAGGCGCTTGGACTATGTAGATTCCCTAGCGGTACTTGGACTGTCTAGGTTAACTAGCGGGCAATTGGACTGTCTAGGTTACCTAGTGGGCACTTGGACTATGTAGTTTACCTAGCAGGCACTTGGACTATGTAGGTTTACTAGCAGGCACTTAGACTATCTAGGTTACCTAGCGGGCACTTGGACTATGTACGTTCCCTAGCGGGCACTTGGGCTATCTACGTTACCCAGCGGGCACTTGGGCTATGTAGGTTAACGAATGGGCACTTGGATTATGTAGGTAACCTAGTGGTCACTTGGACTGTCTAGGTTACCTACCGGGCACTTGGACTCTGTAGGTTAACTAGCGGGCACTTGGACTATCTAGGTTAACTAGTGGGCACTTGGACTATCTAGGTTAACTAGCGGGCACTTGGACTATCTAGGTTAACTAGCGGGCCCTTGCACTATGTAGGGTAACTAGCGGGCCCATGGATTATTTAGGTTTACTAGGGGGAACTTGCACTATCTAGGTTAACTTGCGGGCACTTGGACTATGTAGTTTCCTAGCGGACATTTGGACTATTTAGGTTACCTAGCGGGCACTTGGACTATGTAGGTTATGTAGCGGGCACTTGGACTATCTAGGTTACCTAGCAGGCACTTTGACTATCTAGGTTAACTAACGGGCATTTGGACTATGTAGGGCAACTAGCGGGCACTTGGACTGTCTAGGTTACCTAACGGGCACTTGGATTATCTAGGTTAACGAACGGGCACTTGGACTATGTAGGTTACCTAGCCACCACTTGGACTATCTAGGTTAGCTAACAGGCACTTGGACTATCTAGGTTCCCTAGCGGGCACTTGTACTATCTAGGTTACCTAGCTGGCACTTGGACTATGTAGGTCAACTAGCGGGCCCTTGGACTTTCTAGGTTAGCTAACGGGCACTTGGACTATGTATGTCCCAGAGTGGGCACTTGGATTATGTAGGTTGCCTAGCGGACATTTAGACTATGTAGGTTTCCTTGCGGGCATTTGGACTATGTATGTTACCAACGGGCACTTGGACAATCTAGGTTAACGAACGTGCACTTGGACTATGTAGGTAACCTAGCGGGCACTTGGACTGTCTAGGTTACCTAGCGGGCACTTGGACTTTCTAGGTTAACGAACGGGCACTTGGACTATGTAGGTTAACTAGCGGACACTTCGACTATCTAGGTTAGCTAACGGGCAATTGGACTATCTAGGTTACCTAGCGGGCACTTGGACTATGTAGGTTCCCTAGCGGGCACTTGGACTATTTAGGTTACCTAGCAGGCACTTTGACTATCTAGGTTAACTAACGGGCACTTGGACTATGTAGGTTGCCTAGCGAGCACTTGGAGTATGTAGGTTCCCTAGCGGGCAATTGGACTATGTAGGTTCCCTATCGGGTACTTGGACTGTCTAGGTTAACTAGCGGGCAATTGGACTGTCTAGGTTACCTAGTGGGCACTTGGAGTATGTACGTTCCCTAGCGGGCACTTGGGCTTTCTACGTTACCTAGCGGGCACTTGGACTATGTAGGTTAACGAACGGGTACTTGGACTATGTAGGTTAACGAACGGGCACTTGGATTATGTAGTTTACCTAGCAGGTACTTGGACTATGTAGGTTAACTAGCGAGCACTTGGACTATCTAGGTTACCTACGGGCACTTGGACTATGTACCTTCCCTAGCGGGCACTTGGGCTATCTACGTTACCTAGCTGGCACTTGGACTATGTAGGTTAACGAACGGGCACTTGGACTATGTAGGTAACCTAGTGGTCACTTGGACTACGTAGGTTATCTAGCGGACACTTCGACTATCTAGGTTACCTAGCAGGCACTTTGACTATCTAGGTTAACTAACGGGCACTTGGACTATGTAGGGTAACTAGCGGGCACTTGGACTGTCTAGGTTACCTAACGGGCACTTGTATTATCTAGATTAACGAACGTGCACTTGGACTATGTAGGTAACCTAGCAGGCAGTTGGACTGTCTAGTTTACCTAGCGGGCACTTGGACTATCTAGTTTAACGAACGGGCACTTGGAATATGTAGGTTAACTAGCGGACACTTCGACAATCTAGGTTAGCTAACGGGCAATTGGACAATCAAGGTTAACTAACGGGCACTTGGACTATGTAGGTTGCCTAGCGAGCACTTGGACTATGTAGGTTCCCTAGTGGGCACTTGGACTATGTAGGTTCCCTATCGGGTACTTGGACTGTCTAGGTTAACTAGGGGGCAATTGGACTGTCTAGGTTACCTAGTGGGCACTTGGACTATGTACATTCCCTAGCGGGCACTTGGGCTATCTACGTTACCTAGCGGGCACTTGGACAATGTAAGTTAACGAACGGGCACTTGGACTATGTAGGTTAACTAGCGGACACTTGGACTATCTAGGATAGCTAACGGGCAATTGGACTATCAAGGTTACCTAACGGGCACTTGGACTATGTAGGTTACCTAGCGGGCATCTGGACTATCTAGGTTACCTAGCCACCACTTGGACTATCTAGGTTAGCTAACAGGCACCTGGACTATCTAGGTTCCCTAGCGGGCACTTGTATTATCTAAGTTACCTAGCTGGCACTTGGACTATGTAGGTCAACTAGAGGGCACTTGGACTATCTAGGTTAGCTAACGTGCACTTGGACTATGTATGTTCCAGAGCGGGCACTTGTATTATGTAGGTTGCCTAGCGGACATTTAGACTATGTAGGTTTCCTTGCGGGCATTTGGACTATGTAGGTTACCTAGCGGGCACTTGGACTATGTAGGTTCCCTAGCGGTCACGTGGACTATGTAGGCTCCCTAGAAGGCACTTGGACCATGTAGGTTAACTAGCGGGCACTTGGACTAACCAGGTTACCAGGCGGGCACTTGGACTATGTAGGTTACCCAATTGCCACTTGGACTATCTAGGTAACGAACGGACACTTGGACTATGTAGGTTAGGTATCAGGCACTTGGACTATCTAGGTTACCTAGCAGGCACTTGGACTATGTAGGTTACCTAGCGGACAATTGGACGATTTAGGTTAACTAGCGGGCCCTTGGACTTTCTAGGTTTACTAGCGGGCACTTGGACTATCTAGGTTAACTAGCGGGCACTTGGACTATGTAGGTTAACTAGCGGGCACTTGAACTCTCTAGGTTACATAGCGGACACTTGGACTATGTACCTTCCCTAGCGGGCACTTGGACTATCTAGGTTACCTAGCAGGCACTTGGATTATGAAGGATCCCTAGCGGGCAATTGGACTATCTAGGTTACCTAGCTGGCACTTGCACTATGTAGGTTAACTAGCGGACACTTGCACAATCTTGGTTAACTAGCGGGCCCTTGCACTGTGTAGGTTAACTAGCGGGCCCATGGATTATGTAGGTTTACTAGGGGGCACTTGGGACATCTAGGTTAACTAGCGGGCACTTGGACTATGTAGTTTCCCTAGCGGGCATTTGGACTATTTAGGTTGCCTAGCGGGCACTTGGACTATGTAGGTTACCTAGCAGGCACTTTGACTATCTAGGTTAACTAAGGGCACTTGGACTATGTAGGGTAACTAGCGGGCACTTGGACTGTCTAGGTTACCTAACGGGCACTTCGATTATCTAGGTTAACGAACGGGCACTTGGACTATGTAGGTTACCTAGCCACCACTTGGACTATCTAGGTTCCCTAGCGGGCACTTGTACTATCTAGGTTACCTAGCTGGCACTTGGACTATGTAGGTCAACTAGCGGGCCCTTGGACTATCTAGGTTAGCTAACGGGCACTTGGACTATGTATGTTCCAGAGGGGGCACTTGGATTATGTAGGTTGCCTAGCGGACATTTAGACTATGTAGGTTTCCTTGCGGGCATTTGGACTATGTAGGTTACCTAGCAGGCACTTGGACTATGTAGGTTCCCTAACGGGCACTTGGACTATGTAGGTTCCCTAGCGGTCACGTGGACTATGTAGGCTCCCTAGAAGGCATTTGGACTATGTAGGTTAACTAGCGGGCACTTGGACTATGTAGGTTAACGAACGGACAATTGGACTATGTAGGTTAGCTATCAGGCACTTGGACTATCTAGGTTACCTAGCGGACACGTGGACGATTTAGGTTAACTAGCGGGCACTTGGACTATCTAGGTTAACTAGCAGGCCCTTGGACTATCTAGGTTACCAGCGGGCACTTGGACTATCTAGGTTAACGAACGGACAATTGGACTATGTAGGTTAGCTATCAGGCACTTGGACTATCTAGGTTACCTAGCGGACACGTGGACGATTTAGGTTAACTAGCGGGCACTTGGACTATCTAGGTTAACTAGCAGGCCCTTGGACTATCTAGGTTTACTAGCGGGCACTTGGACTATGTAGGTTATCTAGCGGGCACTTGGACTACGTAGGTTAACTAGAAGGCACTTGGACTATCAAGGTTACCTAACGGGCCCTTGGACTATGTAGGTTACCAGTGGGCACTTGGACAATCTAGGTTAACGAACGTGCACTTGGACTATGTAGGTAACCTAGCGGGCACTTGGACTGTCTAGGTTACCGAGCGGGCACTTGGACTATCTAGGTTAACGAACGGGCACTTGGACTATGTAGGTAACCTAGCGGACACTTCGACTATCTAGGTTAGCTAACGGGCAATTGGACAATCTAGGTTAACTAACGGGCCCTTGGACTATGTAGGTTGCCTAGCGAGCACTTGTACTATGTAGGTTCCTTAGTGGGCACTTGGACAATGTAGGTTCCCTATCGGGCACTTGGACTATCTAGGTTAACGAACGGGCACTTGGACTATGTAGGTAACCTAGTGGTCACTTGGACTATGTAGGTTATCTAGCGGACACTTGGACTATCTAGGTTACCTAGCAGGCACTTTGACTATCTAGGTTAACTAACGGGCACTTGGACTATGTAGGGTAACTAGCGGGCAATTGGACTGTCTAGGTTACCTAACGGGCACTTGGATTATCTAGGTTAACGAACGGGCACTTGGACTATGTAGGTTACCTAGCCACCACTTGGACTATCTAGGTTAGCTAACAGGCACTTGGACTATCTAGGTTCCCTAGCGGGCACTTGTACTATCTAGGTTACCTAGCTGGCACTTGGACTATGTAGGTCAACTAGCGGGCACTTGGACGATCTAGGTTAGCTAACGGGCACTTGGACTATGTATGTTCCAGAGTGGGCACTTGTATTATGTAGGTTGCCTAGCGGACATTTAGACTATGTAGGTTTCCTTGCGAGCATTTGGACTATGTAGGTTACCAAGCGGGCACTTGGACTATGTAGGTTCCCTAGCGGTCACGTGGACTATGTAGGCTCCCTAGAAGGCACTTGGACTATGTAGGTTAACTAGCGGGCACTTGGACTAACCAGGTTACCAGGCGGGCACATGGACTATGTAGGTTACCCAATGGGCACTTGGACTATCTAGGTTAACGAACGGACACTTGGACTATGTAGGTTAGGTATCAGGCACTTGGACTATCTAGGTTACCTAGCAGGCACTTGGACTATGTAGGTTACCTAGCGGACACTTGAACGATTTAGGTTAACTAGCGGGCACTTGGATTATCTAGGTTAACTAGCAGGCCCTTGGACTATCTAGGTTTACTAGCGGGCACTTGGACTATCTAGGTTAACTAGCGGGCACTTGGACTATGTACCTTCCCTAGCGGGCCCTTGGACTATCTAGGTTACCAGCGGGCACTTGGACTATCTAGGTTAACGAACGTGCACTTGGACTATGTAGGTAACATAGCGGGCACTTGGACTGTCTAGGTTACCGAGAGGGCACTTGGACTATCTAGGTTAACGAACGGGCACTTGGACTATGTAGGTTAACTAGCGGACACTTCGACTATCTAGGTTAGCTAACGGGCAATTGGACAATCTAGGTTAACTAAGGGGACTTGGACTATGTAGGTTGCCTAGCGAGCACTTGGACTATGTAGGTTCCCTAGTGGGCACTTGGACTATGTAGGTTCCCTATCGGGTACTTGGACTGTCTAGGTTAACTAGGGGGCAATTGGACTGTCTAGGTTACCTAGTGGGCACATGGACTATGTACGTTCCCTAGCGGGCACTTCGGTTATCTACGTTACCTGGCGGGCACTTGGACAATGTAAGTTAACGAACGGGCACTTGGACTATGTAGGTTAACGAACGGGCACTTGGACTAAATAGGTAACCTAGTGGTCTCTTGGACTATGTAGGTTATCTAGCGGACACTTGGACTATCTAGGTTACCTAGCAGGCACTTTGACTATCTATGTTAACTAACGGGCACTTGGACTATGTAGGGTAACTAGCGGGCATTGGACTGTCTAGGTTACCTAACGGGCACTTGGATTATCTAGGTTAACGAATGGGCACTTGGACTATGTAGGTTACCTAGCCACCACTTGGACTATCTAGGTTAGCTAACAGGCACTTGGACTATCTAGGTTCCCTAGCGGGCACTTGTACTATCTAGGTTACCTAGCTGGCACTTGGACTATGTAGGTCAACTAGCGGGCCCTTGGAATATCTAGGTTAGCTAACGGGCACTTGGACTATGTATGTTCCAGAGTGGGCACTTGTATTATGTAGGTTGCCTAGCGGACATTTAGACTATGTAGGTTTCCTTGCGGGCATTTGGACTATGTAGGTTACGTAGCGGGCACTTGGACTATGTAGGTTCCCTAGCGGTCACGTGGACTATGTAGGCTCCCTAGAAGGCACTTGGACTATGTAGGTTAACTAGCGGGCACTTGGACTAACCAGGTTACCAGGCGGGCACATGGACTATGTAGGTTACCCAATGGGCACTTGGACTATCTAGGTTAACGAACGGACACTTGGACTATGTAGGTTAGGTATCAGGCACTTGGACTATCTAGGTTACCTAGCAGGCACTTGGACTATGTAGGTTACCTAGCGGACACTTGGACGATTTAGGTTAACTAGCGGGCACTTGGACTATCTAGGTTAACTAGCAGGCCCTTGGACTATCTAGGTTTACTAGCGGGCACTTGGACTATCTAGGTTAACTAGAGGGCACTTGGACTATGTAGGTTAACTAGCGGTCACTTGAACTCTCTAGGTTACCTAGCGGACACTTGGACTATGTACCTTCCCTAGCGGGCACTTGGACTATCTAGGTTACCTAGCAGGCACTTGGATTATGAAGGATCCCTAGCGGGCAATTGGACTATCTAGGTTACCTAGCTGGCACTTGGACTATGTAGGTTAAGTAGCGGACACTTGCACGATCTAGGTTAACTAGCGGGCCCTTGCACTATGTAGGTTAACTAGCGGGCCCATGGATTATGTAGGTTTACTAGGGGCACTTGGGACATCTAGGTTAACTAGCGGGCACTTGGACTATGTAGTTTCCCTAGCGGGCATTTGGACTATTTAGGTTGCCTAGCGGGCACTTGGACTATGTAGGTTACCTAGCAGGCACTTTGACTATCTAGGTTAACTAACGGGCACTTGGACTATGTAGGGTAACTAGCGGGCACTTGGACTGTCTAGGTTACCTAACGGGCACTTGGATTATCTAGGTTAACGAACGGGCACTTGGACTATGTAGGTTACCTAGCCACCACTTGGACTATCTAGGTTCCCTAGCGGGCCCTTGTACTATCTGGGTTACCTAGCTGGCACTTGGACTATGTAGGTCAACTAGCGGGCATTTGGACTATGTAGGTTCCCTAGCGGGCACTTGGACTATGTAGGTTCCCTAACGGGCACTTGGACTATGTAGGTTCCCTAGGGGTCACGTGGACTATGTAGGCTCCCTAGAAGGCACTTGGACTATGTAGGTTAACTAGCGGGCACTTGGACTATGTAGGTTACCCAATGGGCACTTGGACTATCTAGGTTAACGAACGGACACTTGGACTATGTAGGTTAGCTATCAGGCACTTGGACTATCTAGGTTACCTAGCGGACACTTGGACGATTTAGGATAACTAGCGGGCACTTGGACGATCTAGGTTAACTAGCAGGCCCTTGGACTATCTAGGTTTACTAGCGGGCACTTGGACTATCTAGTTTAACTAACGGGCACTTGGACTATCTAGGTTACCTAGCAGGCACTTGGATTATGAAGGATCCCTAGCGGGCAATTGGACTATCTAGGTTACCTAGCTGGCACTTGGACTATGTAGGTTAAGTAGCGGACACTTGCACGATCTAGGTTAACTAGCGGGCCCTTGCACTATGTAGGTTAACTAGCGGGCCCATGGATTATGTAGGTTTACTAGGGGGCACTTGGGACATCTAGGTTAACTAGCGGACACTTGGACTATCTAGGATAGCTAACGGGCAATTGGACTATCAAGGTTACCTAACGGGCACTTGGACTATCTAGGTTACCTAGCAGGCACTTTGACTATCTAGGTTAACTAACGGACACGTGGACTATGTAGGTTGCCTAGCGAGCACCTGGACTATGTAGGTTCCCTAGCGGACGCTTGGACAATGTAGATTCCCTAGCGGTACTTGGACTGTCTAGGTTAACTAGCGGGCAATTGGACTGTCTAGGTTACCTAGTGGGCACTTGGACTATGTAGTTTACCTAGCAGGCACTTGGACTATGTAGGTTTACTAGCAGGCACTTAGACTATCTAGGTTACCTAGCGGGCACTTGGACTATGTACGTTCCCTAGCGGGCACTTGGGCTATCAACGTTACCTGGCGGGAACTTGGACTATGTAGGTTAACGAATGGGCACTTGGACTATGTAGGTAACCTAGTGGTCACTTGGACTGTCTAGGTTACCTAGCGGGCACTTGGACTATGTAGGTTAACTAGCGGGCAGTTGGACTATCTAGGTTAACTAGCGGGCACTTGGACTATCCAGCTTAACTAGTGGGCCCTTGCACTATGTAGGTTAACTAGCGGGCCCATGGATTATGTAGGTTTTTTAGGGGGCACTTGGACTACGTAGGTTAACTTGCGGGCACTTGGACTATGTAGTTTCCCTAGCGGACATTTTGACTATTTAGGTTACCTAGCGGGCACTTGGACTATGTAGGTTATCTAGCGGGCACTTGGACTATCTAGGTTACCTAGCAGGCACTTTGACTATCTAGGTTAACTAACGGGCATTTGGACTATGTAGGGCAACTAGCGGGCACTTGGACTGTCTAGGTTACCTAACGGGCACTTGGATTATCTAGGTTAACGAACGGGCACTTGGACTATGTAGGTTACCTAGCCACCACTTGGACTATCTAGGTTAGCTAACAGGCACTTGGACTATCTAGGTTCCCTAGCGGGCACTTGTACTATCTAGGTTACCTAGCTGGCACTTGGACTATGTAGGTCAAGTAGCGGGACCTTGGACTATCTAGGTTAGCTAACGGGCACTTGGACAATGTATGTTCCAGAGTGGGCACTTGGAGTATGTAGGTTGCCTAGCGGACATTTAGACTATGTAGGTTTCCTTGCGGGCATTTGGATTATGTAGGTTACCAGCGGGCACTTGGACTATGTAGGTTACCTAGCAGGCACTTTGACTATCTAGGTTAACTAAGGGCACTTGGACTATGTAGGGTAACTAGCGGGCACTTGGACTGTCTAGGTTACCTAACGGGCACTTCGATTATCTAGGTTAACGAACGGGCACTTGGACTATGTAGGTTACCTAGCCACCACTTGGACTATCTAGGTTCCCTAGCGGGCACTTGTACTATCTAGGTTACCTAGCTGGCACTTGGACTATGTAGGTCAACTAGCGGGCCCTTGGACTATCTAGGTTAGCTAACGGGCACTTGGACTATGTATGTTCCAGAGGGGGCACTTGGATTATGTAGGTTGCCTAGCGGACATTTAGACTATGTAGGTTTCCTTGCGGGCATTTGGACTATGTAGGTTACCTAGCAGGCACTTGGACTATGTAGGTTCCCTAACGGGCACTTGGACTATGTAGGTTCCCTAGCGGTCACGTGGACTATGTAGGCTCCCTAGAAGGCATTTGGACTATGTAGGTTAACTAGCGGGCACTTGGACTATGTAGGTTAACGAACGGACAATTGGACTATGTAGGTTAGCTATCAGGCACTTGGACTATCTAGGTTACCTAGCGGACACGTGGACGATTTAGGTTAACTAGCGGGCACTTGGACTATCTAGGTTAACTAGCAGGCCCTTGGACTATCTAGGTTACCAGCGGGCACTTGGACTATCTAGGTTAACGAACGGACAATTGGACTATGTAGGTTAGCTATCAGGCACTTGGACTATCTAGGTTACCTAGCGGACACGTGGACGATTTAGGTTAACTAGCGGGCACTTGGACTATCTAGGTTAACTAGCAGGCCCTTGGACTATCTAGGTTTACTAGCGGGCACTTGGACTATGTAGGTTATCTAGCGGGCACTTGGACTACGTAGGTTAACTAGAAGGCACTTGGACTATCAAGGTTACCTAACGGGCCCTTGGACTATGTAGGTTACCAGTGGGCACTTGGACAATCTAGGTTAACGAACGTGCACTTGGACTATGTAGGTAACCTAGCGGGCACTTGGACTGTCTAGGTTACCGAGCGGGCACTTGGACTATCTAGGTTAACGAACGGGCACTTGGACTATGTAGGTAACCTAGCGGACACTTCGACTATCTAGGTTAGCTAACGGGCAATTGGACAATCTAGGTTAACTAACGGGCCCTTGGACTATGTAGGTTGCCTAGCGAGCACTTGTACTATGTAGGTTCCTTAGTGGGCACTTGGACAATGTAGGTTCCCTATCGGGCACTTGGACTATCTAGGTTAACGAACGGGCACTTGGACTATGTAGGTAACCTAGTGGTCACTTGGACTATGTAGGTTATCTAGCGGACACTTGGACTATCTAGGTTACCTAGCAGGCACTTTGACTATCTAGGTTAACTAACGGGCACTTGGACTATGTAGGGTAACTAGCGGGCAATTGGACTGTCTAGGTTACCTAACGGGCACTTGGATTATCTAGGTTAACGAACGGGCACTTGGACTATGTAGGTTACCTAGCCACCACTTGGACTATCTAGGTTAGCTAACAGGCACTTGGACTATCTAGGTTCCCTAGCGGGCACTTGTACTATCTAGGTTACCTAGCTGGCACTTGGACTATGTAGGTCAACTAGCGGGCACTTGGACGATCTAGGTTAGCTAACGGGCACTTGGACTATGTATGTTCCAGAGTGGGCACTTGTATTATGTAGGTTGCCTAGCGGACATTTAGACTATGTAGGTTTCCTTGCGAGCATTTGGACTATGTAGGTTACCAAGCGGGCACTTGGACTATGTAGGTTCCCTAGCGGTCACGTGGACTATGTAGGCTCCCTAGAAGGCACTTGGACTATGTAGGTTAACTAGCGGGCACTTGGACTAACCAGGTTACCAGGCGGGCACATGGACTATGTAGGTTACCCAATGGGCACTTGGACTATCTAGGTTAACGAACGGACACTTGGACTATGTAGGTTAGGTATCAGGCACTTGGACTATCTAGGTTACCTAGCAGGCACTTGGACTATGTAGGTTACCTAGCGGACACTTGAACGATTTAGGTTAACTAGCGGGCACTTGGATTATCTAGGTTAACTAGCAGGCCCTTGGACTATCTAGGTTTACTAGCGGGCACTTGGACTATCTAGGTTAACTAGCGGGCACTTGGACTATGTACCTTCCCTAGCGGGCCCTTGGACTATCTAGGTTACCAGCGGGCACTTGGACTATCTAGGTTAACGAACGTGCACTTGGACTATGTAGGTAACATAGCGGGCACTTGGACTGTCTAGGTTACCGAGAGGGCACTTGGACTATCTAGGTTAACGAACGGGCACTTGGACTATGTAGGTTAACTAGCGGACACTTCGACTATCTAGGTTAGCTAACGGGCAATTGGACAATCTAGGTTAACTAAGGGGACTTGGACTATGTAGGTTGCCTAGCGAGCACTTGGACTATGTAGGTTCCCTAGTGGGCACTTGGACTATGTAGGTTCCCTATCGGGTACTTGGACTGTCTAGGTTAACTAGGGGGCAATTGGACTGTCTAGGTTACCTAGTGGGCACTTGGACTATGTACGTTCCCTAGCGGGCACTTCGGTTATCTACGTTACCTGGCGGGCACTTGGACAATGTAAGTTAACGAACGGGCACTTGGACTATGTAGGTTAACGAACGGGCACTTGGACTAAATAGGTAACCTAGTGGTCTCTTGGACTATGTAGGTTATCTAGCGGACACTTGGACTATCTAGGTTACCTAGCAGGCACTTTGACTATCTATGTTAACTAACGGGCACTTGGACTATGTAGGGTAACTAGCGGGCATTGGACTGTCTAGGTTACCTAACGGGCACTTGGATTATCTAGGTTAACGAATGGGCACTTGGACTATGTAGGTTACCTAGCCACCACTTGGACTATCTAGGTTAGCTAACAGGCACTTGGACTATCTAGGTTCCCTAGCGGGCACTTGTACTATCTAGGTTACCTAGCTGGCACTTGGACTATGTAGGTCAACTAGCGGGCCCTTGGAATATCTAGGTTAGCTAACGGGCACTTGGACTATGTATGTTCCAGAGTGGGCACTTGTATTATGTAGGTTGCCTAGCGGACATTTAGACTATGTAGGTTTCCTTGCGGGCATTTGGACTATGTAGGTTACGTAGCGGGCACTTGGACTATGTAGGTTCCCTAGCGGTCACGTGGACTATGTAGGCTCCCTAGAAGGCACTTGGACTATGTAGGTTAACTAGCGGGCACTTGGACTAACCAGGTTACCAGGCGGGCACATGGACTATGTAGGTTACCCAATGGGCACTTGGACTATCTAGGTTAACGAACGGACACTTGGACTATGTAGGTTAGGTATCAGGCACTTGGACTATCTAGGTTACCTAGCAGGCACTTGGACTATGTAGGTTACCTAGCGGACACTTGGACGATTTAGGTTAACTAGCGGGCACTTGGACTATCTAGGTTAACTAGCAGGCCCTTGGACTATCTAGGTTTACTAGCGGGCACTTGGACTATCTAGGTTAACTAGAGGGCACTTGGACTATGTAGGTTAACTAGCGGTCACTTGAACTCTCTAGGTTACCTAGCGGACACTTGGACTATGTACCTTCCCTAGCGGGCACTTGGACTATCTAGGTTACCTAGCAGGCACTTGGATTATGAAGGATCCCTAGCGGGCAATTGGACTATCTAGGTTACCTAGCTGGCACTTGGACTATGTAGGTTAAGTAGCGGACACTTGCACGATCTAGGTTAACTAGCGGGCCCTTGCACTATGTAGGTTAACTAGCGGGCCCATGGATTATGTAGGTTTACTAGGGGCACTTGGGACATCTAGGTTAACTAGCGGGCACTTGGACTATGTAGTTTCCCTAGCGGGCATTTGGACTATTTAGGTTGCCTAGCGGGCACTTGGACTATGTAGGTTACCTAGCAGGCACTTTGACTATCTAGGTTAACTAACGGGCACTTGGACTATGTAGGGTAACTAGCGGGCACTTGGACTGTCTAGGTTACCTAACGGGCACTTGGATTATCTAGGTTAACGAACGGGCACTTGGACTATGTAGGTTACCTAGCCACCACTTGGACTATCTAGGTTCCCTAGCGGGCCCTTGTACTATCTGGGTTACCTAGCTGGCACTTGGACTATGTAGGTCAACTAGCGGGCATTTGGACTATGTAGGTTCCCTAGCGGGCACTTGGACTATGTAGGTTCCCTAACGGGCACTTGGACTATGTAGGTTCCCTAGGGGTCACGTGGACTATGTAGGCTCCCTAGAAGGCACTTGGACTATGTAGGTTAACTAGCGGGCACTTGGACTATGTAGGTTACCCAATGGGCACTTGGACTATCTAGGTTAACGAACGGACACTTGGACTATGTAGGTTAGCTATCAGGCACTTGGACTATCTAGGTTACCTAGCGGACACTTGGACGATTTAGGATAACTAGCGGGCACTTGGACGATCTAGGTTAACTAGCAGGCCCTTGGACTATCTAGGTTTACTAGCGGGCACTTGGACTATCTAGTTTAACTAACGGGCACTTGGACTATCTAGGTTACCTAGCAGGCACTTGGATTATGAAGGATCCCTAGCGGGCAATTGGACTATCTAGGTTACCTAGCTGGCACTTGGACTATGTAGGTTAAGTAGCGGACACTTGCACGATCTAGGTTAACTAGCGGGCCCTTGCACTATGTAGGTTAACTAGCGGGCCCATGGATTATGTAGGTTTACTAGGGGGCACTTGGGACATCTAGGTTAACTAGCGGACACTTGGACTATCTAGGATAGCTAACGGGCAATTGGACTATCAAGGTTACCTAACGGGCACTTGGACTATCTAGGTTACCTAGCAGGCACTTTGACTATCTAGGTTAACTAACGGACACGTGGACTATGTAGGTTGCCTAGCGAGCACCTGGACTATGTAGGTTCCCTAGCGGACGCTTGGACAATGTAGATTCCCTAGCGGTACTTGGACTGTCTAGGTTAACTAGCGGGCAATTGGACTGTCTAGGTTACCTAGTGGGCACTTGGACTATGTAGTTTACCTAGCAGGCACTTGGACTATGTAGGTTTACTAGCAGGCACTTAGACTATCTAGGTTACCTAGCGGGCACTTGGACTATGTACGTTCCCTAGCGGGCACTTGGGCTATCAACGTTACCTGGCGGGAACTTGGACTATGTAGGTTAACGAATGGGCACTTGGACTATGTAGGTAACCTAGTGGTCACTTGGACTGTCTAGGTTACCTAGCGGGCACTTGGACTATGTAGGTTAACTAGCGGGCAGTTGGACTATCTAGGTTAACTAGCGGGCACTTGGACTATCCAGCTTAACTAGTGGGCCCTTGCACTATGTAGGTTAACTAGCGGGCCCATGGATTATGTAGGTTTTTTAGGGGGCACTTGGACTACGTAGGTTAACTTGCGGGCACTTGGACTATGTAGTTTCCCTAGCGGACATTTTGACTATTTAGGTTACCTAGCGGGCACTTGGACTATGTAGGTTATCTAGCGGGCACTTGGACTATCTAGGTTACCTAGCAGGCACTTTGACTATCTAGGTTAACTAACGGGCATTTGGACTATGTAGGGCAACTAGCGGGCACTTGGACTGTCTAGGTTACCTAACGGGCACTTGGATTATCTAGGTTAACGAACGGGCACTTGGACTATGTAGGTTACCTAGCCACCACTTGGACTATCTAGGTTAGCTAACAGGCACTTGGACTATCTAGGTTCCCTAGCGGGCACTTGTACTATCTAGGTTACCTAGCTGGCACTTGGACTATGTAGGTCAAGTAGCGGGACCTTGGACTATCTAGGTTAGCTAACGGGCACTTGGACAATGTATGTTCCAGAGTGGGCACTTGGAGTATGTAGGTTGCCTAGCGGACATTTAGACTATGTAGGTTTCCTTGCGGGCATTTGGATTATGTAGGTTACCAGCGGGCACTTGGACTATGTAGGTTACCTAGCAGGCACTTTGACTATCTAGGTTAACTAAGGGCACTTGGACTATGTAGGGTAACTAGCGGGCACTTGGACTGTCTAGGTTACCTAACGGGCACTTCGATTATCTAGGTTAACGAACGGGCACTTGGACTATGTAGGTTACCTAGCCACCACTTGGACTATCTAGGTTCCCTAGCGGGCACTTGTACTATCTAGGTTACCTAGCTGGCACTTGGACTATGTAGGTCAACTAGCGGGCCCTTGGACTATCTAGGTTAGCTAACGGGCACTTGGACTATGTATGTTCCAGAGGGGGCACTTGGATTATGTAGGTTGCCTAGCGGACATTTAGACTATGTAGGTTTCCTTGCGGGCATTTGGACTATGTAGGTTACCTAGCAGGCACTTGGACTATGTAGGTTCCCTAACGGGCACTTGGACTATGTAGGTTCCCTAGCGGTCACGTGGACTATGTAGGCTCCCTAGAAGGCATTTGGACTATGTAGGTTAACTAGCGGGCACTTGGACTATGTAGGTTAACGAACGGACAATTGGACTATGTAGGTTAGCTATCAGGCACTTGGACTATCTAGGTTACCTAGCGGACACGTGGACGATTTAGGTTAACTAGCGGGCACTTGGACTATCTAGGTTAACTAGCAGGCCCTTGGACTATCTAGGTTACCAGCGGGCACTTGGACTATCTAGGTTAACGAACGGACAATTGGACTATGTAGGTTAGCTATCAGGCACTTGGACTATCTAGGTTACCTAGCGGACACGTGGACGATTTAGGTTAACTAGCGGGCACTTGGACTATCTAGGTTAACTAGCAGGCCCTTGGACTATCTAGGTTTACTAGCGGGCACTTGGACTATGTAGGTTATCTAGCGGGCACTTGGACTACGTAGGTTAACTAGAAGGCACTTGGACTATCAAGGTTACCTAACGGGCCCTTGGACTATGTAGGTTACCAGTGGGCACTTGGACAATCTAGGTTAACGAACGTGCACTTGGACTATGTAGGTAACCTAGCGGGCACTTGGACTGTCTAGGTTACCGAGCGGGCACTTGGACTATCTAGGTTAACGAACGGGCACTTGGACTATGTAGGTAACCTAGCGGACACTTCGACTATCTAGGTTAGCTAACGGGCAATTGGACAATCTAGGTTAACTAACGGGCACTTGGACTATGTAGGTTGCCTAGCGAGCACTTGTACTATGTAGGTTCCTTAGTGGGCACTTGGACAATGTAGGTTCCCTATCGGGCACTTGGACTATCTAGGTTAACGAACGGGCACTTGGACTATGTAGGTAACCTAGTGGTCACTTGGACTATGTAGGTTATCTAGCGGACACTTGGACTATCTAGGTTACCTAGCAGGCACTTTGACTATCTAGGTTAACTAACGGGCACTTGGACTATGTAGGGTAACTAGCGGGCAATTGGACTGTCTAGGTTACCTAACGGGCACTTGGATTATCTAGGTTAACGAACGGGCACTTGGACTATGTAGGTTACCTAGCCACCACGTGGACTATCTAGGTTAGCTAACAGGCACTTGGACTATCTAGTTTCCCTAGCGGGCACTTGTACTATCTAGGTTACCTAGCTGGCACTTGGACTATGTAGGTCAACTAGCGGGCACTTGGACGATCTAGGTTAGCTAACGGGCACTTGGACTATGTATGTTCCAGAGTGGGCACTTGTATTATGTAGGTTGCCTAGCGGACATTTAGACTATGTAGGTTTCCTTGCGAGCATTTGGACTATGTAGGTTACCAAGCGGGCACTTGGACTATGTAGGTTCCCTAGCGGTCACGTGGACTATGTAGGCTCCCTAGAAGGCACTTGGACTATGTAGGTTAACTAGCGGGCACTTGGACTAACCAGGTTACCAGGCGGGCACATGGACTATGTAGGTTACCCAATGGGCACTTGGACTATCTAGGTTAACGAACGGACACTTGGACTATGTAGGTTAGGTATCAGGCACTTGGACTATCTAGGTTACCTAGCAGGCACTTGGACTATGTAGGTTACCTAGCGGACACTTGAACGATTTAGGTTAACTAGCGGGCACTTGGATTATCTAGGTTAACTAGCAGGCCCTTGGACTATCTAGGTTTACTAGCGGGCACTTGGACTATCTAGGTTAACTAGCGGGCACTTGGACTATGTACCTTCCCTAGCGGGCCCTTGGACTATCTAGGTTACCAGCGGGCACTTGGACTATCTAGGTTAACGAACGTGCACTTGGACTATGTAGGTAACATAGCGGGCACTTGGACTGTCTAGGTTACCGAGCGGGCACTTGGACTATCTAGGTTAACGAACGGGCACTTGGACTATGTAGGTTAACTAGCGGACACTTCGACTATCTAGGTTAGCTAACGGGCAATTGGACAATCTAGGTTAACTAAGGGGACTTGGACTATGTAGGTTGCCTAGCGAGCACTTGGACTATGTAGGTTCCCTAGTGGGCACTTGGACTATGTAGGTTCCCTATCGGGTACTTGGACTGTCTAGGTTAACTAGGGGGCAATTGGACTGTCTAGGTTACCTAGTGGGCACTTGGACTATGTACGTTCCCTAGCGGGCACTTGGGTTATCTACGTTACCTGGCGGGCACTTGGACAATGTAAGTTAACGAACGGGCACTTGGACTATGTAGGTTAACGAACGGGCACTTGGACTAAATAGGTAACCTAGTGGTCTCTTGGACTATGTAGGTTATCTAGCGGACACTTGGACTATCTAGGTTACCTAGCAGGCACTTTGACTATCTATGTTAACTAACGGGCACTTAGACTATGTAGGGTAACTAGCGGGCACTTGGACTGTCTAGGTTACCTAACGGGCACTTGGATTATCTAGGTTAACGAATGGGCACTTGGACTATGTAGGTTACCTAGCCACCACTTGGACTATCTAGGTTAGCTAACAGGTACTTGGACTATCTAGGTTCCCTAGCGGGCACTTGTACTATCTAGGTTACCTAGCTGGCACTTGGACTATGTAGGTCAACTAGCGGGCCCTTGGACTATCTAGGTTAGCTAACGGGCACTTGGACTATGTATGTTCCAGAGTGGGCACTTGTATTATGTAGGTTGCCTAGCGGACATTTAGACTACGTAGGTTTCCTTGCGGGCATTTGGACTATGTAGGTTACCTAGCGGGCACTTGGACTATGTAGGTTCCCTAGCGGTCACGTGGACTATGTAGGCTCCCTAGAAGGCACTTGGACTATGTAGGTTAACTAGCGGGCACTTGGACTAACCAGGTTACCAGGCGGGCACATGGACTATGTAGGTTACCCAATGGGCACTTGGACTATCTAGGTTAACGAACGGACACTTGGACTATGTAGGTTAGGTATCAGGCACTTGGACTATCTAGGTTACCTAGCAGGCATTTGGACTATGTAGGTTACCTAGCGGACACTTGGACGATTTAGGTTAACTAGCGGGCACTTGGACTATCTAGGTTAACTAGCAGGCCCTTGGACTATCTAGGTTTACTAGCGGGCACTTGGACTATCTAGGTTAACTAGAGGGCACTTGGACTATGTAGGTTAACTAGCGGTCACTTGAACTCTCTAGGTTACCTAGCGGACACTTGGACTATGTACCTTCCCTAGCGGGCACTTGGACTATCTAGGTTACCTAGCAGGCACTTGGATTATGAAGGATCCCTAGCGGGCAATTGGACTATCTAGGTTACCTAGCTGGCACTTGGACTATGTAGGTTAAGTAGCGGACACTTGCACGATCTAGGTTAACTAGCGGGCCCTTGCACTATGTAGGTTAACTAGCGGGCCCATGGATTATGTAGGTTTACTAGGGGCACTTGGGACATCTAGGTTAACTAGCGGGCACTTGGACTATGTAGTTTCCCTAGCCGGCATTTGGACTATTTAGGTTGCCTAGCGGGCACTTGGACTATGTAGGTTACCTAGCAGGCACTTTGACTATCTAGGTTAACTAACGGGCACTTGGACTATGTAGGGTAACTAGCGGGCACTTGGACTGTCTAGGTTACCTAACGGGCACTTGGATTATCTAGGTTAACGAACGGGCACTTGGACTATGTAGGTTACCTAGCCACCACTTGGACTATCTAGGTTCCCTAGCGGGCCCTTGTACTATCTGGGTTACCTAGCTGGCACTTGGACTATGTAGGTCAACTAGCGGGCATTTGGACTATGTAGGTTCCCTAGCGGGCACTTGGACTATGTAGGTTCCCTAACGGGCACTTGGACTATGTAGGTTCCCTAGGGGTCACGTGGACTATGTAGGCTCCCTAGAAGGCACTTGGACTATGTAGGTTAACTAGCGGGCACTTGGACTATGTAGGTTACCCAATGGGCACTTGGACTATCTAGGTTAACGAACGGACACTTGGACTATGTAGGTTAGCTATCAGGCACTTGGACTATCTAGGTTACCTAGCGGACACTTGGACGATTTAGGATAACTAGCGGGCACTTGGACGATCTAGGTTAACTAGCAGGCCCTTGGACTATCTAGGTTTACTAGCGGGCACTTGGACTATCTAGTTTAACTAACCGGCACTTGGACTATCTAGGTTACCTAGCAGGCACTTGGATTATGAAGGATCCCTAGCGGGCAATTGGACTATCTAGGTTACCTAGCTGGCACTTGGACTATGTAGGTTAAGTAGCGGACACTTGCACGATCTAGGTTAACTAGCGGGCCCTTGCACTATGTAGGTTAACTAGCGGGCCCATGGATTATGTAGGTTTACTAGGGGCACTTGGGACATCTAGGTTAACTAGCGGACACTTGGACTATCTAGGATAGCTAACGGGCAATTGGACTATCAAGGTTACCTAACGGGCACTTGGACTATCTAGGTTACCTAGCAGGCACTTTGACTATCTAGGTTAACTAACGGACACGTGGACTATGTAGGTTGCCTAGCGAGCACCTGGACTATGTAGGTTCCCTAGCGGACGCTTGGACAATGTAGATTCCCTAGCGGTACTTGGACTGTCTAGGTTAACTAGCGGGCAATTGGACTGTCTAGGTTACCTAGTGGGCACTTGGACTATGTAGTTTACCTAGCAGGCACTTGGACTATGTAGGTTTACTAGCAGGCACTTAGACTATCTAGGTTACCTAGCGGGCACTTGGACTATGTACGTTCCCTAGCGGGCACTTGGACTATGTAGGTTAACGAATGGGCACTTGGACTATGTAGGTAACCTAGTGGTCACTTGGACTGTCTAGGTTACCTAGCGGGCACTTGGACTATGTAGGTTAACTAGCGGGCAGTTGGACTATCTAGGTTAACTAGCGGGCACTTGGACTATCCAGGTTAACTAGTGGGCCCTTGCACTATGTAGGTTAACTAGCGGGCCCATGGATTATGTAGGTTTTATAGGGGGCACTTGGACTACGTAGGTTAACTTGCGGGCACTTGGACTATGTAGTTTCCCTAGCGGACATTTTGACTATTTAGGTTACCTAGCGGGCACTTGGACTATGTAGGTTATCTAGCGGGCACTTGGACTATCTAGGTTACCTAGCAGGCACTTTGACTATCTAGGTTAACTAACGGGCATTTGGACTATGTAGGGCAACTAGCGGGCACTTGGACTGTCTAGGTTACCTAACGGGCACTTGGATTATCTAGGTTAACGAACGGGCACTTGGACTATGTAGGTTACCTAGCCACCACTTGGACTATCTAGGTTAGCTAACAGGCACTTGGACTATCTAGGTTCCCTAGCGGGCACTTGTACTATCTAGGTTACCTAGCTGGCACTTGGACTATGTAGGTCAAGTAGCGGGCCCTTGGACTATCTAGGTTAGCTAACGGGCACTTGGACAATGTATGTTCCAGAGTGGGCACTTGGAGTATGTAGGTTGCCTAGCGGACATTTAGACTATGTAGGTTTCCTTGCGGGCATTTGGATTATGTAGGTTACCAGCGGGCACTTGGACTATGTAGGTTACCTAGCAGGCACTTTGACTATCTAGGTTAACTAAGGGCACTTGGACTATGTAGGGTAACTAGCGGGCACTTGGACTGTCTAGGTTACCTAACGGGCACTTCGATTATCTAGGTTAACGAACGGGCACTTGGACTATGTAGGTTACCTAGCCACCACTTGGACTATCTAGGTTCCCTAGCGGGCACTTGTACTATCTAGGTTACCTAGCTGGCACTTGGACTATGTAGGTCAACTAGCGGGCCCTTGGACTATCTAGGTTAGCTAACGGGCACTTGGACTATGTATGTTCCAGAGGGGGCACTTGGATTATGTAGGTTGCCTAGCGGACATTTAGACTATGTAGGTTTCCTTGCGGGCATTTGGACTATGTAGGTTACCTAGCAGGCACTTGGACTATCTAGGTTAACTAACGGGCACTTGGACTATGTAGGGTAACTAGCGGGCACTTGGACTGTCTAGGTTACCTAACGGGCACTTGGATTATCTAGGTTAACGAACGGGCACTTGGACTATGTAGGTTACCTAGCCACCACTTGGACTATCTAGGTTCCCTAGCGGGCCCTTGTACTATTTGGGTTACCTAGCTGGCACTTGGACTATGTAGGTCAACTAGCGGGCATTTGGACTATGTAGGTTCCCTAGCGGGCACTTGGACTATGTAGGTTCCCTAACGGGCACTTGGACTATGTAGGTTCCCTAGGGGTCACGTGGACTATGTAGGCTCCCTAGAAGGCACTTGGACTATGTAGGTTAACTAGCGGGCACTTGGACTATGTAGGTTACCCAATGGGCACTTGGACTATCTAGGTTAACGAACGGACACTTGGACTATGTAGGTTAGCTATCAGGCACTTGGACTATCTAGGTTACCTAGCGGACACTTGGACGATTTAGGATAACTAGCGGGCACTTGGACGATCTAGGTTAACTAGCAGGCCCTTGGACTATCTAGGTTTACTAGCGGGCACTTGGACTATCTAGTTTAACTAACCGGCACTTGGACTATCTAGGTTACCTAGCAGGCACTTGGATTATGAAGGATCCCTAGCGGGCAATTGGACTATCTAGGTTACCTAGCTGGCACTTGGACTATGTAGGTTAAGTAGCGGACACTTGCACGATCTAGGTTAACTAGCGGGCCCTTGCACTATGTAGGTTAACTAGCGGGCCCATGGATTATGTAGGTTTACTAGGGGCACTTGGGACATCTAGGTTAACTAGCGGACACTTGGACTATCTAGGATAGCTAACGGGCAATTGGACTATCAAGGTTACCTAACGGGCACTTGGACTATCTAGGTTACCTAGCAGGCACTTTGACTATCTAGGTTAACTAACGGACACGTGGACTATGTAGGTTGCCTAGCGAGCACCTGGACTATGTAGGTTCCCTAGCGGACGCTTGGACAATGTAGATTCCCTAGCGGTACTTGGACTGTCTAGGTTAACTAGCGGGCAATTGGACTGTCTAGGTTACCTAGTGGGCACTTGGACTATGTAGTTTACCTAGCAGGCACTTGGACTATGTAGGTTTACTAGCAGGCACTTAGACTATCTAGGTTACCTAGCGGGCACTTGGACTATGTACGTTCCCTAGCGGGCACTTGGACTATGTAGGTTAACGAATGGGCACTTGGACTATGTAGGTAACCTAGTGGTCACTTGGACTGTCTAGGTTACCTAGCGGGCACTTGGACTATGTAGGTTAACTAGCGGGCAGTTGGACTATCTAGGTTAACTAGCGGGCACTTGGACTATCCAGGTTAACTAGTGGGCCCTTGCACTATGTAGGTTAACTAGCGGGCCCATGGATTATGTAGGTTTTTTAGGGGGCACTTGGACTACGTAGGTTAACTTGCGGGCACTTGGACTATGTAGTTTCCCTAGCGGACATTTTGACTATTTAGGTTACCTAGCGGGCATTTGGACTATGTAGGTTATCTAGCGGGCACTTGGACTATCTAGGTTACCTAGCAGGCACTTTGACTATCTAGGTTAACTAACGGGCATTTGGACTATGTAGGGCAACTAGCGGGCACTTGGACTGTCTAGGTTACCTAACGGGCACTTGGATTATCTAGGTTAACGAACGGGCACTTGGACTATGTAGGTTACCTAGCCACCACTTGGACTATCTAGGTTAGCTAACAGGCACTTGGACTATCTAGGTTCCCTAGCGGGCACTTGTACTATCTAGGTTACCTAGCTGGCACTTGGACTATGTAGGTCAAGTAGCGGGCCCTTGGACTATCTAGGTTAGCTAACGGGCACTTGGACAATGTATGTTCCAGAGTGGGCACTTGGAGTATGTAGGTTGCCTAGCGGACATTTAGACTATGTAGGTTTCCTTGCGGGCATTTGGATTATGTAGGTTACCAGCGGGCACTTGGACTATGTAGGTTACCTAGCAGGCACTTTGACTATCTAGGTTAACTAAGGGCACTTGGACTATGTAGGGTAACTAGCGGGCACTTGGACTGTCTAGGTTACCTAACGGGCACTTCGATTATCTAGGTTAACGAACGGGCACTTGGACTATGTAGGTTACCTAGCCACCACTTGGACTATCTAGGTTCCCTAGCGGGCACTTGTACTATCTAGGTTACCTAGCTGGCACTTGGACTATGTAGGTCAACTAGCGGGCCCTTGGACTATCTAGGTTAGCTAACGGGCACTTGGACTATGTATGTTCCAGAGGGGGCACTTGGATTATGTAGGTTGCCTAGCGGACATTTAGACTATGTAGGTTTCCTTGCGGGCATTTGGACTATGTAGGTTACCTAGCAGGCACTTGGACTATGTAGGTTCCCTAACGGGCACTTGGACTATGTAGGTTCCCTAGCGGTCACGTGGACTATGTAGGCTCCCTAGAAGGCATTTGGACTATGTAGGTTAACTAGCGGGCACTTGGACTATGTAGGTTAACGAACGGACAATTGGACTATGTAGGTTAGCTATCAGGCACTTGGACTATCTAGGTTACCTAGCGGACACGTGGACGATTTAGGTTAACTAGCGGGCACTTGGACTATCTAGGTTAACTAGCAGGCCCTTGGACTATCTAGGTTACCAGCGGGCACTTGGACTATCTAGGTTAACGAACGGACAATTGGACTATGTAGGTTAGCTATCAGGCACTTGGACTATCTAGGTTACCTAGCGGACACGTGGACGATTTAGGTTAACTAGCGGGCACTTGGACTATCTAGGTTAACTAGCAGGCCCTTGGACTATCTAGGTTTACTAGCGGGCACTTGGACTATGTAGGTTATCTAGCGGGCACTTGGACTACGTAGGTTAACTAGAAGGCACTTGGACTATCAAGGTTACCTAACGGGCCCTTGGACTATGTAGGTTACCAGTGGGCACTTGGACAATCTAGGTTAACGAACGTGCACTTGGACTATGTAGGTAACCTAGCGGGCACTTGGACTGTCTAGGTTACCGAGCGGGCACTTGGACTATCTAGGTTAACGAACGGGCACTTGGACTATGTAGGTAACCTAGCGGACACTTCGACTATCTAGGTTAGCAAACGGGCAATTGGACAATCTAGGTTAACTAACGGGCACTTGGACTATGTAGGTTGCCTAGCGAGCACTTGTACTATGTAGGTTCCTTAGTGGGCACTTGGACAATGTAGGTTCCCTATCGGGCACTTGGACTATCTAGGTTAACGAACGGGCACTTGGACTATGTAGGTAACCTAGTGGTCACTTGGACTATGTAGGTTATCTAGCGGACACTTGGACTATCTAGGTTACCTAGCAGGCACTTTGACTATCTAGGTTAACTAACGGGCACTTGGACTATGTAGGGTAACTAGCGGGCAATTGGACTGTCTAGGTTACCTAACGGGCACTTGGATTATCTAGGTTAACGAACGGGCACTTGGACTATGTAGGTTACCTAGCCACCACTTGGACTATCTAGGTTAGCTAACAGGCACTTGGACTATCTAGGTTCCCTAGCGGGCACTTGTACTATCTAGGTTACCTAGCTGGCACTTGGACTATGTAAGTCAACTAGCGGGCACTTGGACGATCTAGGTTAGCTAACGGGCACTTGGACTATGTATGTTCCAGAGTGGGCACTTGTATTATGTAGGTTGCCTAGCGGACATTTAGACTATGTAGGTTTCCTTGCGAGCATTTGGACTATGTAGGTTACCAAGCGGGCACTTGGACTATGTAGGTTCCCTAGCGGTCACGTGGACTATGTAGGCTCCCTAGAAGGCACTTGGACTATGTAGGTTAACTAGCGGGCACTTGGACTAACCAGGTTACCAGGCGGGCACATGGACTATGTAGGTTACCCAATGGGCACTTGGACTATCTAGGTTAACGAACGGACACTTGGACTATGTAGGTTAGGTATCAGGCACTTGGACTATCTAGGTTACCTAGCAGGCACTTGGACTATGTAGGTTACCTAGCGGACACTTGAACGATTTAGGTTAACTAGCGGGCACTTGGATTATCTAGGTTAACTAGCAGGCCCTTGGACTATCTAGGTTTACTAGCGGGCACTTGGACTATCTAGGTTAACTAGCGGGCACTTGGACTATGTACCTTCCCTAGCGGGCCCTTGGACTATCTAGGTTACCAGCGGGCACTTGGACTATCTAGGTTAACGAACGTGCACTTGGACTATGTAGGTAACATAGCGGGCACTTGGACTGTCTAGGTTACCGAGCGGGCACTTGGACTATCTAGGTTAACGAACGGGCACTTGGACTATGTAGGTTAACTAGCGGACACTTCGACTATCTAGGTTAGCTAACGGGCAATTGGACAATCTAGGTTAACTAAGGGGACTTGGACTATGTAGGTTGCCTAGCGAGCACTTGGACTATGTAGTTTCCCTAGTGGGCACTTGGACTATGTAGGTTCCCTATCGGGTACTTGGACTGTCTAGGTTAACTAGGGGGCAATTGGACTGTCTAGATTACCTAGTGGGCACTTGGACTATGTACGTTCCCTAGCGGGCACTTGGGTTATCTACGTTACCTGGCGGGCACTTGGACAATGTAAGTTAACGAACGGGCACTTGGACTATGTAGGTTAACGAACGGGCACTTGGACTAAATAGGTAACCTAGTGGTCTCTTGGACTATGTAGGTTATCTAGCGGACACTTGGACTATCTAGGTTACCTAGCAGGCACTTTGACTATCTATGTTAACTAACGGGCACTTGGACTATGTAGGGTAACTAGCGGGCACTTGGACTGTCTAGGTTACCTAACGGGCACTTGGATTATCTAGGTTAACGAATGGGCACTTGGACTATGTAGGTTACCTAGCCACCACTTGGACTATCTAGGTTAGCTAACAGGTACTTGGACTATCTAGGTTCCCTAGCGGGCACTTGTACTATCTAGGTTACCTAGCTGGCACTTGGACTATGTAGGTCAACTAGCGGGCCCTTGGACTATCTAGGTTAGCTAACGGGCACTTGGACTATGTATGTTCCAGAGTGGGCACTTGTATTATGTAGGTTGCCTAGCGGACATTTAGACTACGTAGGTTTCCTTGCGGGCATTTGGACTATGTAGGTTACCTAGCGGGCACTTGGACTATGTAGGTTCCCTAGCGGTCACGTGGACTATGTAGGCTCCCTAGAAGGCACTTGGACTATGTAGGTTAACTAGCGGGCACTTGGACTAACCAGGTTACCAGGCGGGCACATGGACTATGTAGGTTACCCAATGGGCACTTGGACTATCTAGGTTAACGAACGGACACTTGGACTATGTAGGTTAGGTATCAGGCACTTGGACTATCTAGGTTACCTAGCAGGCACTTGGACTATGTAGGTTACCTAGCGGACACTTGGACGATTTAGGTTAACTAGCGGGCACTTGGACTATCTAGGTTAACTAGCAGGCCCTTGGACTATCTAGGTTTACTAGCGGGCACTTGGACTATCTAGGTTAACTAGAGGGCACTTGGACTATGTAGGTTAACTAGCGGTCACTTGAACTCTCTAGGTTACCTAGCGGACACTTGGACTATGTACCTTCCCTAGCGGGCACTTGGACTATCTAGGTTACCTAGCAGGCACTTGGATTATGAAGGATCCCTAGCGGGCAATTGGACTATCTAGGTTACCTAGCTGGCACTTGGACTATGTAGGTTAAGTAGCGGACACTTGCACGATCTAGGTTAACTAGCGGGCCCTTGCACTATGTAGGTTAACTAGCGGGCCCATGGATTATGTAGGTTTACTAGGGGCACTTGGGACATCTAGGTTAACTAGCGGGCACTTGGACTATGTAGTTTCCCTAGCGGGCATTTGGACTATTTAGGTTGCCTAGCGGGCACTTGGACTATGTAGGTTACCTAGCAGGCACTTTGACTATCTAGGTTAACTAACGGGCACGTGGACTATGTAGGGTAACTAGCGGGCACTTGGACTGTCTAGGTTACGTAACGGGCACTTGGATTATCTAGGTTAACGAACGGGCACTTGGACTATGTAGGTTACCTAGCCACCACTTGGACTATCTAGGTTCCCTAGCGGGCCCTTGTACTATCTGGGTTACCTAGCTGGCACTTGGACTATGTAGGTCAACTAGCGGGCATTTGGACTATGTAGGTTCCCTAGCGGGCACTTGGACTATGTAGGTTCCCTAACGGGCACTTGGACTATGTAGGTTCCCTAGGGGTCACGTGGACTATGTAGGCTCCCTAGAAGGCACTTGGACTATGTAGGTTAACTAGCGGGCACTTGGACTATGTAGGTTACCCAATGGGCACTTGGACTATCTAGGTTAACGAATGGACACTTGGACTATGTAGGTTAGCTATCAGGCACTTGGACTATCTAGGTTACCTAGCGGACACTTGGACGATTTAGGATAACTAGCGGGCACTTGGACGATCTAGGTTAACTAGCAGGCCCTTGGACTATCTAGGTTTACTAGCGGGCACTTGGACTATCTAGTTTAACTAACGGGCACTTGGACTATCTAGGTTACCTAGCAGGCACTTGGATTATGAAGGATCCCTAGCGGGCAATTGGACTATCTAGGTTACCTAGCTGGCACTTGGACTATGTAGGTTAAGTAGCGGACACTTGCACGATCTAGGTTAACTAGCGGGCCCTTGCACTATGTAGGTTAACTAGCGGGCCCATGGATTATGTAGGTTTACTAGGGGCACTTGGGACATCTAGGTTAACTAGCGGACACTTGGACTATCTAGGATAGCTAACGGGCAATTGGACTATCAAGGTTACCTAACGGGCACTTGGACTATCTAGGTTACCTAGCAGGCACTTTGACTATCTAGGTTAACTAACGGACACGTGGACTATGTAGGTTGCCTAGCGAGCACCTGGACTATGTAGGTTCCCTAGCGGACGCTTGGACAATGTAGATTCCCTAGCGGTACTTGGACTGTCTCGGTTAACTAGCGGGCAATTGGACTGTCTAGGTTACCTAGTGGGCACTTGGACTATGTAGTTTACCTAGCAGGCACTTGGACTATGTAGGTTTACTAGCAGGCACTTAGACTATCTAGGTTACCTAGCGGGCACTTGGACTATGTACGTTCCCTAGCGGGCACTCGGGCTATCAACGTTACCTAGCGGGAACTTGGACTATGTAGGTTAACGAATGGGCACTTGGACTATGTAGGTAACCTAGTGGTCACTTGGACTGTCTAGGTTACCTAGCGGGCACTTGGACTATGTAGGTTAACTAGCGGGCAGTTGGACTATCTAGGTTAACTAGCGGGCACTTGGACTATCCAGGTTAACTAGTGGGCCCTTGCACTATGTAGGTTAACTAGCGGGCCCATGGATTATGTAGGTTTTTTAGGGGGCACTTGGACTACGTAGGTTAACTTGCGGGCACTTGGACTATGTAGTTTCCCTAGCGGACATTTTGACTATTTAGGTTACCTAGCGGGCACTTGGACTATGTAGGTTATCTAGCGGGCACTTGGACTATCTAGGTTACCTAGCAGGCACTTTGACTATCTAGGTTAACTAACGGGCATTTGGACTATGTAGGGCAACTAGCGGGCACTTGGACTGTCTAGGTTACCTAACGGGCACTTGGATTATCTAGGTTAACGAACGGGCACTTGGACTATGTAGGTTACCTAGCCACCACTTGGACTATCTAGGTTAGCTAACAGGCACTTGGACTATCTAGGTTCCCTAGCGGGCACTTGTACTATCTAGGTTACCTAGCTGGCACTTGGACTATGTAGGTCAAGTAGCGGGCCCTTGGACTATCTAGGTTAGCTAACGGGCACTTGGACAATGTATGTTCCAGAGTGGGCACTTGGAGTATGTAGGTTGCCTAGCGGACATTTAGACTATGTAGGTTTCCTTGCGGGCATTTGGATTATGTAGGTTACCAGCGGGCACTTGGACTATGTAGGTTACCTAGCAGGCACTTTGACTATCTAGGTTAACTAAGGGCACTTGGACTATGTAGGGTAACTAGCGGGCACTTGGACTGTCTAGGTTACCTAACGGGCACTTCGATTATCTAGGTTAACGAACGGGCACTTGGACTATGTAGGTTACCTAGCCACCACTTGGACTATCTAGGTTCCCTAGCGGGCACTTGTACTATCTAGGTTACCTAGCTGGCACTTGGACTATGTAGGTCAACTAGCGGGCCCTTGGACTATCTAGGTTAGCTAACGGGCACTTGGACTATGTATGTTCCAGAGGGGGCACTTGGATTATGTAGGTTGCCTAGCGGACATTTAGACTATGTAGGTTTCCTTGCGGGCATTTGGACTATGTAGGTTACCTAGCAGGCACTTGGACTATGTAGGTTCCCTAACGGGCACTTGGACTATGTAGGTTCCCTAGCGGTCACGTGGACTATGTAGGCTCCCTAGAAGGCATTTGGACTATGTAGGTTAACTAGCGGGCACTTGGACTATGTAGGTTAACGAACGGACAATTGGACTATGTAGGTTAGCTATCAGGCACTTGGACTATCTAGGTTACCTAGCGGACACGTGGACGATTTTGGTTAACTAGCGGGCACTTGGACTATCTAGGTTAACTAGCAGGCCCTTGGACTATCTAGGTTACCAGCGGGCACTTGGACTATCTAGGTTAACGAACGGACAATTGGACTATGTAGGTTAGCTATCAGGCACTTGGACTATCTAGGTTACCTAGCGGACACGTGGACGATTTAGGTTAACTAGCGGGCACTTGGACTATCTAGGTTAACTAGCAGGCCCTTGGACTATCTAGGTTTACTAGCGGGCACTTGGACTATGTAGGTTATCTAGCGGGCACTTGGACTACGTAGGTTAACTAGAAGGCACTTGGACTATCAAGGTTACCTAACGGGCCCTTGGACTATGTAGGTTACCAGTGGGCACTTGGACAATCTAGGTTAACGAACGTGCACTTGGACTATGTAGGTAACCTAGCGGGCACTTGGACTGTCTAGGTTACCGAGCGGGCACTTGGACTATCTAGGTTAACGAACGGGCACTTGGACTATGTAGGTAACCTAGCGGACACTTCGACTATCTAGGTTAGCTAACGGGCAATTGGACAATCTAGGTTAACTAACGGGCACTTGGACTATGTAGGTTGCCTAGCGAGCACTTGTACTATGTAGGTTCCTTAGTGGGCACTTGGACAATGTAGGTTCCCTATCGGGCACTTGGACTATCTAGGTTAACGAACGGGCACTTGGACTATGTAGGTAACCTAGTGGTCACTTGGACTATGTAGGTTATCTAGCGGACACTTGGACTATCTAGGTTACCTAGCAGGCACTTTGACTATCTAGGTTAACTAACGGGCACTTGGACTATGTAGGGTAACTAGCGGGCAATTGGACTGTCTAGGTTACCTAACGGGCACTTGGATTATCTAGGTTAACGAACGGGCACTTGGACTATGTAGGTTACCTAGCCACCACTTGGACTATCTAGGTTAGCTAACAGGCACTTGGACTATCTAGGTTCCCTAGCGGGCACTTGTACTATCTAGGTTACCTAGCTGGCACTTGGACTATGTAGGTCAACTAGCGGGCACTTGGACGATCTAGGTTAGCTAACGGGCACTTGGACTATGTATGTTCCAGAGTGGGCACTTGTATTATGTAGGTTGCCTAGCGGACATTTAGACTATGTAGGTTTCCTTGCGAGCATTTGGACTATGTAGGTTACCAAGCGGGCACTTGGACTATGTAGGTTCCCTAGCGGTCACGTGGACTATGTAGGCTCCCTAGAAGGCACTTGGACTATGTAGGTTAACTAGCGGGCACTTGGACTAACCAGGTTACCAGGCGGGCACATGGACTATGTAGGTTACCCAATGGGCACTTGGACTATCTAGGTTAACGAACGGACACTTGGACTATGTAGGTTAGGTATCAGGCACTTGGACTATCTAGGTTACCTAGCAGGCACTTGGACTATGTAGGTTACCTAGCGGACACTTGAACGATTTAGGTTAACTAGCGGGCACTTGGATTATCTAGGTTAACTAGCAGGCCCTTGGACTATCTAGGTTTACTAGCGGGCACTTGGACTATCTAGGTTAACTAGCGGGCACTTGGACTATGTACCTTCCCTAGCGGGCCCTTGGACTATCTAGGTTACCAGCGGGCACTTGGACTATCTAGGTTAACGAACGTGCACTTGGACTATGTAGGTAACATAGCGGGCACTTGGACTGTCTAGGTTACCGAGCGGGCACTTGGACTATCTAGGTTAACGAATGGGCACTTGGACTATGTAGGTTAACTAGCGGACACTTCGACTATCTAGGTTAGCTAACGGGCAATTGGACAATCTAGGTTTACTAAGGGGACTTGGACTATGTAGGTTGCCTAGCGAGCACTTGGACTATGTAGGTTCCCTAGTGGGCACTTGGACTATGTAGGTTCCCTATCGGGTACTTGGACTGTCTAGGTTAACTAGGGGGCAATTGGACTGTCTAGGTTACCTAGAGGGCACTTGGACTATGTACCTTCCCTAGCGGGCACTTGGGTTATCTACGTTACCTGGCGGGCACTTGGACAATGTAAGTTAACGAACGGGCACTTGGACTATGTAGGTTAACGAACGGGCACTTGGACTAAATAGGTAACCTAGTGGTCTCTTGGACTATGTAGGTTATCTAGCGGACACTTGGACTATCTAGGTTACCTAGCAGGCTCTTTGACTATCTATGTTAACTAACGGGCACTTGGACTATGTAGGGTAACTAGCGGGCACTTGGACTGTCTAGGTTACCTAACGGGCACTTGGATTATCTAGGTTAACGAATGGGCACTTGGACTATGTAGGTTACCTAGCCACCACTTGGACTATCTAGGTTAGCTAACAGGTACTTGGACTATCTAGGTTCCCTAGCGGGCACTTGTACTATCTAGGTTACCTAGCTGGCACTTGGACTATGTAGGTCAACTAGCGGGCCCTTGGACTATCTAGGTTAGCTAACGGGCACTTGGACTATGTATGTTCCAGAGTGGGCACTTGTATTATGTAGGTTGCCTAGCGGACATTTAGACTATGTAGGTTTCCTTGCGGGCATTTGGACTATGTAGGTTACCTAGCGGGCACTTGGACTATGTAGGTTCCCTAGCGGTCACGTGGACTATGTAGGCTCCCTAGAAGGCACTTGGACTATGTAGGTTAACTAGCGGGCACTTGGACTAACCAGGTTACCAGGCGGGCACATGGACTATGTAGGTTACCCAATGGGCACTTGGACTATCTAGGTTAACGAACGGACACTTGGACTATGTAGGTTAGGTGTCAGGCACTTGGACTATCTAGGTTACCTAGCAGGCACTTGGACTATGTAGGTTACCTAGCGGACACTTGGACGATTTAGGTTAACTAGCGGGCACTTGGACTATCTAGGTTAACTAGCAGGCCCTTGGACTATCTAGGTTTACTAGCGGGCACTTGGACTATCTAGGTTAACTAGAGGGCACTTGGACTATGTAGGTTAACTAGCGGTCACTTGAACTCTCTAGGTTACCTAGCGGACACTTGGACTATGTACCTTCCCTAGCGGGCACTTGGACTATCTAGGTTACCTAGCAGGCACTTGGATTATGAAGGATCCCTAGCGGGCAATTGGACTATCTAGGTTACCTAGCTGGCACTTGGACTATGTAGGTTAAGTAGCGGACACTTGCACGATCTAGGTTAACTAGCGGGCCCTTGCACTATGTAGGTTAACTAGCGGGCCCATGGATTATGTAGGTTTACTAGGGGCACTTGGGACATCTAGGTTAACTAGCGGGCACTTGGACTATGTAGTTTCCCTAGCGGGCATTTGGACTATTTAGGTTGCCTAGCGGGCACTTGGACTATGTAGGTTACCTAGCAGGCACTTTGACTATCTAGGTTAACTAACGGGCACTTGGACTATGTAGGGTAACTAGCGGGCACTTGGACTGTCTAGGTTACCTAACGGGCACTTGGATTATCTAGGTTAACGAACGGGCACTTGGACTATGTAGGTTACCTAGCCACCACTTGGACTATCTAGGTTCCCTAGCGGGCCCTTGTACTATCTGGGTTACCTAGCTGGCACTTGGACTATGTAGGTCAACTAGCGGGCATTTGGACTATGTAGGTTCCCTAGCGGGCACTTGGACTATGTAGGTTCCCTAACGGGCACTTGGACTATGTAGGTTCCCTAGGGGTCACGTGGACTATGTAGGCTCCCTAGAAGGCACTTGGACTATGTAGGTTAACTAGCGGGCACTTGGACTATGTAGGTTACCCAATGGGCACTTGGACTATCTAGGTTAACGAACGGACACTTACACTATGTAGGTTAGCTATCAGGCACTTGGACTATCTAGGTTACCTAGCGGACACTTGGACGATTTAGGATAACTAGCGGGCACTTGGACGATCTAGGTTAACTAGCAGGCCCTTGGACTATCTAGGTTTACTAGCGGGCACTTGGACTATCTAGTTTAACTAACGGGCACTTGGACTATCTAGGTTACCTAGCAGGCACTTGGATTATGAAGGATCCCTAGCGGGCAATTGGACTATCTAGGTTACCTAGCTGGCACTTGGACTATGTAGGTTAAGTAGCGGACACTTGCACGATCTAGGTTAACTAGCGGGCCCTTGCACTATGTAGGTTAACTAGCGGGCCCATGGATTATGTAGGTTTACTAGGGGCACTTGGGACATCTAGGTTAACTAGCGGACACTTGGACTATCTAGGATAGCTAACGGGCAATTGGACTATCAAGGTTACCTAACGGGCACTTGGACTATCTAGGTTACCTAGCAGGCACTTTGACTATCTAGGTTAACTAACGGACACGTGGACTATGTAGGTTGCCTAGCGAGCACCTGGACTATGTAGGTTCCCTAGCGGACGCTTGGACAATGTAGATTCCCTAGCGGTACTTGGACTGTCTAGGTTAACTAGCGGGCAATTGGACTGTCTAGGTTACCTAGTGGGCACTTGGACTATGTAGTTTACCTAGCAGGCACTTGGACTATGTAGGTTTACTAGCAGGCACTTAGACTATCTAGGTTACCTAGCGGGCACTTGGACTATGTACGTTCCCTAGCGGGCACTTGGGCTATCAACGTTACCTAGCGGGCACTTGGACTATGTAGGTTAACGAATGGGCACTTGGACTATGTAGGTAACCTTGTGGTCACATGGACTGTCTAGGTTACCTAGCGGGCACTTGGACTATGTAGGTTAACTAGCGGGCAGTTGGACTATCTAGGTTAACTAGCGGGCACTTGGACTATCCAGGTTAACTAGTGGGCCCTTGCACTATGTAGGTTAACTAGCGGGCCCATGGATTATGTAGGTTTTTTAGGGGGCACTTGGACTACGTAGGTTAACTTGCGGGCACTTGGACTATGTAGTTTCCCTAGCGGACATTTTGACTATTTAGGTTACCTAGCGGGCACTTGGACTATGTAGGTTATCTATCGGGCACTTGGACTATCTAGGTTACCTAGCAGGCACTTTGACTATCTAGGTTAACTAACGGGCATTTGGACTATGTAGGGCAACTAGCGGGCACTTGGACTGTCTAGGTTACCTAACGGGCACTTGGATTATCTAGGTTAACGAACGGGCACTTGGACTATGTAGGTTACCTAGCCACCACTTGGACTATCTAGGTTAGCTAACAGGCACTTGGACTATCTAGGTTCCCTAGCGGGCACTTGTACTATCTAGGTTACCTAGCTGGCACTTGGACTATGTAGGTCAAGTAGCGGGCCCTTGGACTATCTAGGTTAGCTAACGGGCACTTGGACAATGTATGTTCCAGAGTGGGCACTTGGAGTATGTAGGTTGCCTAGCGGACATTTAGACTATGTAGGTTTCCTTGCGGGCATTTGGATTATGTAGGTTACCAGCGGGCACTTGGACTATGTAGGTTACCTAGCAGGCACTTTGACTATCTAGGTTAACTAAGGGCACTTGGACTATGTAGGGTAACTAGCGGGCACGTGGACTGTCTAGGTTACCTAACGGGCACTTGGATTATCTAGGTTAACGAATGGGCACTTGGACTATGTAGGTTACCTAGCCACCACTTGGACTATCTAGGTTCCCTAGCGGGCACTTGTACTATCTAGGTTACCTAGCTGGCACTTGGACTATGTAGGTCAACTAGCGGGCCCTTGGACTCTCTAGGTTAGCTAACGGGCACTTGGACTATGTAGGTTCCCTAACGGGCACTTGGACTATGTAGGTTGCCTAGCGGACATTTAGACTATGTAGGTTTCCTTGCGGGCATTTGGACTATGTAGGTTACCTAGCAGGCACTTGGACTATGTAGGTTCCCTAACGGGCACTTGGACTATGTATGTTCCCTAGCGGTCACGTGGACTATGTAGGCTCCCTAGAAGGCACTTGGACTATGTAGGTTAACTAGTGGGCACTTGGACTATGTAGGTTACCCAATGGGCACTTGGACTATCTAGGTTAACGAACGGACACTTGGACTATGTAGGTTAGCTATCAGGCACTTGGACTATCTAGGTTACCTAGCGGACACGTGGACGATTTAGGTTAACGAGCGGGCACTTGGACTATCTAGGTTAACTAGCAGGCCCTTGGACTATCTAGGTTTACTAGCGGGCACTTGGACTATCTAGGTTAACTAACGGGCACTTGGACTATGTAGTTTCCCTAGAGGGCATTTGGATTATTTAGGTTACCTAGTGGGCACTTGGACTATGTAGGTTATCTAGCGGGCACTTGGACTACGTAGGTTAACTAGAAGGCACTTGGACTATCAAGGTTACCTAATGGGCCCTTGGACTATGTAGGTTACCAGCGGGCACTTCGACTATCTAGGTTAACGAACGTGCACTTGGACTATGTAGGTAACCTAGCGGGCACTTGGACTGTCTAGGTTACCTAGCGGGCACTTGGACTATCTAGGTTAACGAACGGGCACTTGGACTATGTAGGTTAACTAGCGGACACTTCGACTATCTAGGTTAGCTAACGGGCAATTGGACAATCTAGGTTAACTAACGGGCACTTGGACTATGTAGGTTCCCTAGTGGGCACTTGGACTATGTAGGTTCCCTATCGGGTACTTGGACTGTCTAGGTTAACTAGGGGGCAATTGGACTGTCTAGGTTACCTAGTGCGCACTTGGACTATGTACGTTCCCTAGCGGGCACTTGGGTTATCTACGTTACCTAGCGGGCACTTGGACAATGTAAGTTAACGAACGGGCACTTGGACCATGTAGGTTAACGAACGGGCACTTGGACTATGTAGGTAACCTAGTGGTCACTTGGACTATGTAGGTTATCTAGCGGACACTTGGACTATCTAGGTTACCTAGCAGGCACTTTGACTATCTATGTTAACTAACGGGCACTTGGACTATGTAGGGTAACTAGCGGGCACTTGGACTGTCTAGTTTACCTAATGGGCACTTGGATTATCTAGGTTAACGAACGGGCACTTGGACTATGTAGGTTACCTAGCCACCACTTGGACTATCTAGGTTAGCTAACAGGCACTTGGACTATCTAGGTTCCCTAGCGGGCACTTGTACTATCTAGGTTACCTAGCTGGCACTTGGACTATGTAGGTCAACTAGCGGGCCCTTGGACTATCTAGGTTAGCTAACGGGCACTTGGACTATGTATGTCCCAGAGTGGGCACTTGTATTATGTAGGTTGCCTAGCGGACATTTAGACTATGCAGGTTTCCTTGCGGGCATTTGGACTATGTAGGTTACCTAGGGGCACTTGGACTATGTAGGTTCCCTAGCGGTCACGTGGACTATGTAGGCTCCCTAGAAGGCACTTGGACTATGTAGGTTAACTAGCGGGCACTTGGACTATGTAGGTTAACTAGCGGGCACTTGGACTATGTAGGTTAACTAGCGGGCCCTTGCACTATGTAGGTTAACTAGCGGGCCCATGGATTATGTAGGTTTACTAGGGGGCACTTGGGACATCTAGGTTAACTAGCGGGCACTTGGACTATGTAGTTTCCCTAGCGTGCATTTGGACTATTTAGGTTGCCTAGCGGGCACTTGGACTATGTAGGTTACCTAGCAGGCACTTTGACTATCTAGGTTAACTAACGGGCACTTGGACTATGTAGGGTAACTAGCGGGCACTTGGACTGTCTAGGTTACCTAACGGGCACTTGGATTATCTAGGTTAACGAACGGGCACTTGGACTATGTAGGTTACCTAGCCACCACTTGGAATATCTAGGTTCCCTAGCGGGCACTTGTACTATCTAGGTTACCTAGCTGGCACTTGGACTATGTAGGTCAACTAGCGGGCCCTTGGACTATCTAGGTTAGCTAACGGGCACTTGGATTATGTAGGTTGCCTAGCGGACATTTAGACTATGTAGGTTTCCTTGCGGGCATTTGGACTATGTAGGTTCCCTAGCAGGCACTTGGACTATGTAGGTTCCCTAACGGGCACTTGGACTATGTAGGTTCCCTAGGGGTCACGTGGACTATGTAGGCTCCCTAGAAGGCACTTGGACTATGTACGTTAACTAGCGGGCACTTGGACTATGTAGGTTACCCAATGGGCACTTGGACTATCTAGGTTAACGAACGGACACTTGGACTATGTAGGTTAGCTATCAGGCACTTGGACTATCTAGGTTACCTAGCGGACACTTGGACGATTAAGGATAACTAGTGGGCACTTGGACTATCTAGGTTAACTAGCAGGCCCTCGGACTATCTAGGTTTACTAGCGGGCACTTGGACTATCAAGGTTAACTAACGGGCACTTGGACTATGTAGTTTCCCTAGCGGGCATTTGGATTATTTAGGTTACCTAGTGGGCACTTGGACTATGTAGGTTATCTAGCGGGCACTTGGACTACGTAGGTTAACTAGAAGGCACTTGGACTATCAAGGTTACCTAGCGGGCCCTTGGACTATGTACGTTAGCACGGGCACTTGGACTATCTAGGTTAACGAATGTGCACTTGGACTATGTAGGTAACCTAGCGGGCACTTGGACTGTCTAGGTTACCTAGCGGGCACTTGGACTATCTAGGTTAACGAACGGGCACTTGGACTATGTAGGTTAACTAGCGGACACTTCGACTATCTAGGTTAGCTAACGGGCAATTGGACAATCTAGGTTAACTAACGGGCACTTGGACTATGTAGGTTGCCTAGCGAGCACTTGGACTATGTAGGTTCCCTAGTGGGCTCTTGGACTATGTAGGTTCCCTATCGGGTACTTGGACTGTCTATGTTAACTAGGGGGCAATTGGACTGTCTAGGTTACCTAGTGGGCACTTGGACTATGTACGTTCCCTAGCGGGCACTTGGGTTATCTACGTTACCTAGCGGGCACTTGGACAATGTAAGTTAACGAACGGGCACTTGGACTATGTAGGTTAACTAGCGGACACTTGGACTATCTAGGATAGCTAACGGGCAATTGGACTATCAAGGTTACCTAACGGGCACTTGGACTATCTAGGTTACCTAGCAGGCACTTTGACTATCTAGGTTAACTAACGGGCACGTGGACTATGTAGGTTGCCTAGCGAGCACCTGGACTATGTAGGTTCCCTAGTGGGCGCTTGGACTATGTAGATTCCCTCGCGGTACTTGGACTCTCTGGGTTAACTAGCGGGCAATTGGACTGTCTAAGTTACCTAGTGGGCATTTGGACTATGTAGTGTACCTAGCAGACACTTGGACTATGTAGGTTTACTAGCAGGCACTTAGACTAACTAGGTTACCTAGCGGGCACTTGGACTATGTACGTTCCCTAGCGGGCACTTGGGCTATCAACGTTACCTAGCGGGCACTTGGACTATGTAGGTTAACGAATGGGCACTTGGACTATGTTGGTAACCTAGTGGTCACGTGGACTGTCTAGGTTACCTAGCGGGCACTTGGACTATGTAGGTTAACTAGCGGGCACTTGACTATCTAGGTTAACTAGCGGGCACTTGGACTATCCAGGTTAACTAGTGGGCCCTTGCACTATGTAGTTTAACTAGCGGGCCCATGGATTATGTAGGTTTACTAGGGGGCACTTGGACTATCTAGGTTCACTTGCGGGCACTTGGACTATGTAGTTTCCCTAGCGGACATTTGGACTATTTAGGTTACCTAGCGGGCACTTGGACTATGTAGGTTATCTAGCGGGCACTTGGACTATCTAGGTTACCTAGCAGGCACTTTGACTATCTAGGTTAACTAACGGGCATTTGGACTATGTAGGGCAACTAGCGGGCACTTGGACTGTCTAGGTTACCTAACGGGCACTTGGATTACCTAAGTTACCTAGCAGGCACTATGACTATCTAGGTTAACTAACGGGCATTTGGACTATGTAGGGCAACTAGCGGGCACTTGGACTGTCTAGGTTACCTAACGGGCACTTGGATTATCTAGGTTAACGAACGGGCACTTGGACTATGTAGGTTACCTAGCCACCACTTGGACTATCTAGGTTAGCTAACAGGCACTTGGACTATCTAGGTTCCCTAGCGGGCACTTGCACTATCTAGGTTACCTAGCTGGCACTTGGACTATGTAGGTCAACTAGCGGGCCCTTGGACTATCTAGGTTAGCTAACGGGCACTTGGACTATGTATGTTCCAGAGTGGGCACTTGGAGTATGTAGGTTGCCTAGCGGACATTTAGACTATGTAGGTTTCCTTGCGGGCATTTGGACTATGTAGGTTACCAGAGGGCACTTGGACTATGTAGGTTACCTAGCAGGCACTTTGACTATCTAGGTTAACTAAGGGCACTTGGACTATAGGGTAACTAGCGGGCACTTGGACTGTCTAGGTTACCTAACGGGCACTTGGATTATCTAGGTTAACGAACGGGCACTTGGACTATGTAGGTTACCTAGCCACCACTTGGACTATCTCGGTTCCCTAGCGGGCACTTGTACTATCTAGGTTACCTAGCTGGCACTTGGACTATGTAGGTCAACTAGCGGGCCCTTGGACTATCTAGGTTAGCTAACGGGCACTTGGACTATGTATGTTCCAGAGCGGGCACTTGGATTATGTAGGTTGCCTAGCGGACATTTAGACTATGTAGGTTTCCTTGCGGGCATTTGGACTATGTAGGTTACCTAGCAGGCACTTGGACTATGTAGGTTCCCTAACGGGCACTTGGACTATGTAGGTTCCCTAGCGGTCACGTGGACTATGTAGGCTCCCTAGAAGGCACTTGGACTATGTAGGTTAACTAGCGGACACGTGGACTATGTAGGTTACCCAATGGGCACTTGGACTATCTAGGTTAACGAACGGACACTTGGACTATGTAGGTTAGCTATCAGGCACTTGGACTATCTAGGTTACCTAGCGGACACGTGGACGATTTAGATTAACGAGCGGGCACTTGGACTATCTAGGTTAACTAGCAGGCCCTTGGACTATCTAGGTTTACTAGCGGGCACTTGGACTATCTAGGTTAACTAACGGGCACTTGGACTATGTAGTTTCCCTAGAGGGCATTTGGATTATTTAGGTTACCTAGTGGGCACTTGGACTATGTAGGTTATCTAGCGGGCACATGGACTACGTAGGTTAACTAGAAGGCACTTGGACTATCAAGGTTACCTAACGGGCCCTTGGACTATGTAGGTTACCTAGCGGGCACTTGGACTGTCTAGGTTACCTAGCGGGCACTTGGACTATCTAGGTTAACGAACGGGCACTTGGACTATGTAGGTTAACTAGCGGACACTTCGACTATCTAGGTTAGCTAACGGGCAATTGGACAATCTAGGTTAACTAACGGGCACTTGGACTATGTAGGTTGCCTAGCGAGCACTTGGACTATGTAGGTTCCCTAGTGGGCACTTGGACTATGTAGGTTCCCTATCGGGTACTTGGACTGTCTAGGTTAACTAGGGGGCAATTGGACTGTCTAGGTTACCTAGTGGGCACTTGGACTATGTACGTTCCCTAGCGGGCACTTGGGTTATCTACGTTACCTAGCGCGTACTTGGACAATGTAAGTTAACGAACGGGCACTTGGACTATGTAGGTTAACGAACGGGCACTTGGACTATGTAGGTAACCTAGTGGTCACTTGGACTATGTAGGTTATCTAGCGGACACTTGGACTATCTAGGTTACATAGCAGGCACTTTGACTATCTAGGTTAACTAACGGGCACTTGGACTATGTAGGGTAACTAGCGGGCACTTGGACTGTCTAGGTTACCTAACGGGCACTTGGATTATCTAGGTTAACGAACGGGCCCTTGGACTATGTAGGTTACCTAGCCACCACTTGGACTATCTAGGTTAGCTAACAGGCACTTGGACTATCTAGGTTCCCTAGCGGGCACTTGTACTATCTAGGTTATCTAGCTGGCACTTGGACTATGTAGGTCAACTAGCGGGCCCTTGGACTATCTAGGTTAGCTAACGGGCACTTGGACTATGTATGTTCCACAGTGGGCACTTGTATTATGTAGGTTGTCTAGCGGACATTTAGACTATGTAGGTTTCCTTGCGGGCATTTGGACTATGTAGGTTACCTAGCGGGCATTTGGACTATGTAGGTTCCCTAGCGGTCACGTGGACTATGTAGGCTCCCTAGAAGGCACTTGGACTATGTAGGTTAACTAGCGGGCACTTGGACTAACCAGGTTACCAGGCGGGCACATGGACTATGTAGGTTACCCAATGGGCACTTGGACTATCTAGGTTAACGAACGGACACTTGGACTATGTAGGTTAGGTATCAGGCACTTGGACTATCTAGGTTACCTAGCAGGCACTTGGACTATGTAGGTTACCTAGCGGACACTTGGACGATTTAGGTTAACTAGCGGGCACTTGGACTATCTAGGTTAACTAGCAGGCCCTTGGACTATCTAGGTTTACTAGCGGGCACTTGGACTATCTAGGTTAACTAGCGGGCACTTGGACTATGTAGGTTAACTAGCGGTCACTTGAACTCTCTAGGTTACCTAGCGGACACTTGGACTATGTACCTTCCCTAGCGGGCACTTGGACTATCTAGGTTACCTAGCAGGCACTTGGATTATGAAGGATCCCTAGCGGGCAATTGGACTATCTAGGTTACCTAGCTGGCACTTGGACTATGTAGGTTAAGTAGCGGACATTGCACGATCTAGGTTAACTAGCGGGCCCTTGCACTATGTAGGTTAACTAGCGGGCCCATGGATTATGTAGGTTTACTAGGGGGCACTTGGGACATCTAGGTTAACTAGCGGGCACTTGGACTATGTAGTTTCCCTAGCGTGCATTTGGACTATTTAGGTTGCCTAGCGGGCACTTGGACTATGTAGGTTACCTAGCAGGCACTTTGACTATCTAGGTTAACTAACGGGCACTTGGACTATGTAGGGTAACTAGCGGGCACTTGGACTGTCTAGGTTACCTAACGGGCACTTGGATTATCTAGGTTAACGAACGGGCACTTGGACTATGTAGGTTACCTAGCCACCACTTGGAATATCTAGGTTCCCTAGCGGGCACTTGTACTATCTAGGTTACCTAGCTGGCACTTGGACTATGTAGGTCAACTAGCGGGCCCTTGGACTATCTAGGTTAGCTAACGGGCACTTGGATTATGTAGGTTGCCTAGCGGACATATAGACTATGTAGGTTTCCTTGCGGGCATTTGGACTATGTAGGTTCCCTAGCAGGCACTTGGACTATGTAGGTTCCCTAACGGGCACTTGGACTATGTAGGTTCCCTAGGGGTCACGTGGACTATGTAGGCTCCCTAGAAGGCACTTGGACTATGTACGTTAACTAGCGGGCACTTGGACTATGTAGGTTACCCAATGGGCACTTGGACTATCTAGGTTAACGAACGGACACTTGGACTATGTAGGTTAGCTATCAGGCACTTGGACTATCTAGGTTACCTAGCGGACACTTGGACGATTTAGGATAACTAGCGGGCACTTGGACTATCTAGGTTAACTAGCAGGCCCTCGGACTATCTAGGTTTACTAGCGGGCACTTGGACTATCAAGGTTAACTAACGGGCACTTGGACTATGTAGTTTCCCTAGCGGGCATTTGGATTATTTAGGTTACCTAGTGGGCACTTGGACTATGTAGGTTATCTAGCGGGCACTTGGACTACGTAGGTTAACTAGAAGGCACTTGGACTATCAAGGTTACCTAGCGGGCCCTTGTACTATGTAGGTTACCAGCGGGCACTTGGACTATCTAGGTTAACGAACGTGCACTTGGACTATGTAGGTAACCTAGCGGGCACTTGGACTGTCTAGGTTACCTAGCGGGCACTTGGACTATCTAGGTTAACGAACGGGCACTTGGACTATGTAGGTTAACTAGCGGACACTTCAACTATCTAGGTTAGCTAACGGGCAATTGGACAATCTAGGTTAACTAACGGGCACTTGGACTATATAGGTTGCCTAGCGAGCACTTGGACTATTAGGTTCCCTAGTGGGCTCTTGGACTATGTAGGTTCCCTATCGGGTACTTGGACTGTCTAGGTTAACTAGGGGGCAATTGGACTGTCTAGGATACCTAGCGGGCACTTGGACTATCTAGGTTAACGAACGGGCACTTGGACTATGTAGGTTAACTAGCGGACACTTCGACTATCTAGGTTAGCTAACGGGCAATTGGACAATCTAGGTTAACTAACGGGCACTTGGACTATGTAGGTTGCCTAGCGAGCACTTGGACTATGTAGGTTCCCTAGTGGGCTCTTGGACTATGTAGGTTCCCTATCGGGTACTTGGACTGTCTATGTTAACTAGGGGGCAATTGGACTGTCTAGGTTACCTAGTGGGCACTTGGACTATGTACGTTCCCTAGCGGGCACTTGGGTTATCTACGTTACCTAGCGGGCACTTGGACAATGTAAGTTAACGAACGGGCACTTGGACTATGTAGGTTAACTAGCGGACACTTGGACTATCTAGGATAGCTAACGGGCAATTGGACTATCAAGGTTACCTAACGGGCACTTGGACTATCTAGGTTACCTAGCAGGCACTTTGACTATCTAGGTTAACTAACGGGCACGTGGACTATGTAGGTTGCCTAGCGAGCACCTGGACTATGTAGGTTCCCTAGTGGGCGCTTGGACTATGTAGATTCCCTCGCGGTACTTGGACTCTCTGGGTTAACTAGCGGGCAATTGGACTGTCTATGTTACCTAGTGGGCATTTGGACTATGTAGTGTACCTAGCAGACACTTGGACTATGTAGGTTTACTAGCAGGCACTTAGACTAACTAGGTTACCTAGCGGGCACTTGGACTATGTACGTTCCCTAGCGGGCACTTGGGCTATCAACGTTACCTAGCGGGCACTTGGACTATGTAGGTTAACGAATGGGCACTTGGACTATGTAGGTAACCTAGTGGTCACGTGGACTGTCTAGGTTACCTAGCGGGCACTTGGACTATGTAGGTTAACTAGCGGGCACTTGACTATCTAGGTTAACTAGCGGGCACTTGGACTATCCAGGTTAACTAGTGGGCCCTTGCACTATGTAGTTTAACTAGCGGGCCCATGGATTATGTAGGTTTACTAGGGGGCACTTGGACTATCTAGGTTCACTTGCGGGCACTTGGACTATGTAGTTTCCCTAGCGGACATTTGGACTATTTAGGTTACCTAGCGGGCACTTGGACTATGTAGGTTATCTAGCGGGCACTTGGACTATCTAGGTTACCTAGCAGGCACTTTGACTATCTAGGTTAACTAACGGGCATTTGGACTATGTAGGGCAACTAGCGGGCACTTGGACTGTCTAGGTTACCTAACGGGCACTTGGATTACCTAAGTTACCTAGCAGGCACTATGACTATCTAGGTTAACTAACGGGCATTTGGACTATGTAGGGCAACTAGCGGGCACTTGGACTGTCTAGGTTACCTAACGGGCACTTGGATTATCTAGGTTAACGAACGGGCACTTGGACTATGTAGGTTACCTAGCCACCACTTGGACTATCTAGGTTAGCTAACAGGCACTTGGACTATCTAGGTTCCCTAGCGGGCACTTGCACTATCTAGGTTACCTAGCTGGCACTTGGACTATGTAGGTCAACTAGCGGGCCCTTGGACTATCTAGGTTAGCTAACGGGCACTTGGACTATGTATGTTCCAGAGTGGGCACTTGGAGTATGTAGGTTGCCTAGCGGACATTTAGACTATGTAGGTTTCCTTGCGGGCATTTGGACTATGTAGGTTACCAGAGGGCACTTGGACTATGTAGGTTACCTAGCAGGCACTTTGACTATCTAGGTTAACTAAGGGCACTTGGACTATAGGGTAACTAGCGGGCACTTGGACTGTCTAGGTTACCTAACGGGCACTTGGATTATCTAGGTTAACGAACGGGCACTTGGACTATGTAGGTTACCTAGCCACCACTTGGACTATCTCGGTTCCCTAGCGGGCACTTGTACTATCTAGGTTACCTAGCTGGCACTTGGACTATGTAGGTCAACTAGCGGGCCCTTGGACTATCTAGGTTAGCTAACGGGCACTTGGACTATGTATGTTCCAGAGCGGGCACTTGGATTATGTAGGTTGCCTAGCGGACATTTAGACTATGTAGGTTTCCTTGCGGGCATTTGGACTATGTAGGTTACCTAGCAGGCACTTGGACTATGTAGGTTCCCTAACGGGCACTTGGACTATGTAGGTTCCCTAGCGGTCACGTGGACTATGTAGGCTCCCTAGAAGGCACTTGGACTATGTAGGTTAACTAGCGGACACGTGGACTATGTAGGTTACCCAATGGGCACTTGGACTATCTAGGTTAACGAACGGACACTTGGACTATGTAGGTTAGCTATCAGGCACTTGGACTATCTAGGTTACCTAGCGGACACGTGGACGATTTAGATTAACGAGCGGGCACTTGGACTATCTAGGTTAACTAGCAGGCCCTTGGACTATCTAGGTTTACTAGCGGGCACTTGGACTATCTAGGTTAACTAACGGGCACTTGGACTATGTAGTTTCCCTAGAGGGCATTTGGATTATTTAGGTTACCTAGTGGGCACTTGGACTATGTAGGTTATCTAGCGGGCACATGGACTACGTAGGTTAACTAGAAGGCACTTGGACTATCAAGGTTACCTAACGGGCCCTTGGACTATGTAGGTTACCTAGCGGGCACTTGGACTGTCTAGGTTACCTAGCGGGCACTTGGACTATCTAGGTTAACGAACGGGCACTTGGACTATGTAGGTTAACTAGCGGACACTTCGACTATCTAGGTTAGCTAACGGGCAATTGGACAATCTAGGTTAACTAACGGGCACTTGGACTATGTAGGTTGCCTAGCGAGCACTTGGACTATGTAGGTTCCCTAGTGGGCACTTGGACTATGTAGGTTCCCTATCGGGTACTTGGACTGTCTAGGTTAACTAGGGGGCAATTGGACTGTCTAGGTTACCTAGTGGGCACTTGGACTATGTACGTTCCCTAGCGGGCACTTGGGTTATCTACGTTACCTAGCGCGCACTTGGACAATGTAAGTTAACGAACGGGCACTTGGACTATGTAGGTTAACGAACGGGCACTTGGACTATGTAGGTAACCTAGTGGTCACTTGGACTATGTAGGTTATCTAGCGGACACTTGGACTATCTAGGTTACATAGCAGGCACTTTGACTATCTAGGTTAACTAACGGGCACTTGGACTATGTAGGGTAACTAGCGGGCACTTGGACTGTCTAGGTTACCTAACGGGCACTTGGATTATCTAGGTTAACGAACGGGCCCTTGGACTATGTAGGTTACCTAGCCACCACTTGGACTATCTAGGTTAGCTAACAGGCACTTGGACTATCTAGGTTCCCTAGCGGGCACTTGTACTATCTAGGTTATCTAGCTGGCACTTGGACTATGTAGGTCAACTAGCGGGCCCTTGGACTATCTAGGTTAGCTAACGGGCACTTGGACTATGTATGTTCCACAGTGGGCACTTGTATTATGTAGGTTGTCTAGCGGACATTTAGACTATGTAGGTTTCCTTGCGGGCATTTGGACTATGTAGGTTACCTAGCGGGCATTTGGACTATGTAGGTTCCCTAGCGGTCACGTGGACTATGTAGGCTCCCTAGAAGGCACTTGGACTATGTAGGTTAACTAGCGGGCACTTGGACTAACCAGGTTACCAGGCGGGCACATGGACTATGTAGGTTACCCAATGGGCACTTGGACTATCTAGGTTAACGAACGGACACTTGGACTATGTAGGTTAGGTATCAGGCACTTGGACTATCTAGGTTACCTAGCAGGCACTTGGACTATGTAGGTTACCTAGCGGACACTTGGACGATTTAGGTTAACTAGCGGGCACTTGGACTATCTAGGTTAACTAGCAGGCCCTTGGACTATCTAGGTTTACTAGCGGGCACTTGGACTATCTAGGTTAACTAGCGGGCACTTGGACTATGTAGGTTAACTAGCGGTCACTTGAACTCTCTAGGTTACCTAGCGGACACTTGGACTATGTACCTTCCCTAGCGGGCACTTGGACTATCTAGGTTACCTAGCAGGCACTTGGATTATGAAGGATCCCTAGCGGGCAATTGGACTATCTAGGTTACCTAGCTGGCACTTGGACTATGTAGGTTAAGTAGCGGACATTGCACGATCTAGGTTAACTAGCGGGCCCTTGCACTATGTAGGTTAACTAGCGGGCCCATGGATTATGTAGGTTTACTAGGGGGCACTTGGGACATCTAGGTTAACTAGCGGGCACTTGGACTATGTAGTTTCCCTAGCGTGCATTTGGACTATTTAGGTTGCCTAGCGGGCACTTGGACTATGTAGGTTACCTAGCAGGCACTTTGACTATCTAGGTTAACTAACGGGCACTTGGACTATGTAGGGTAACTAGCGGGCACTTGGACTGTCTAGGTTACCTAACGGGCACTTGGATTATCTAGGTTAACGAACGGGCACTTGGACTATGTAGGTTACCTAGCCACCACTTGGAATATCTAGGTTCCCTAGCGGGCACTTGTACTATCTAGGTTACCTAGCTGGCACTTGGACTATGTAGGTCAACTAGCGGGCCCTTGGACTATCTAGGTTAGCTAACGGGCACTTGGATTATGTAGGTTGCCTAGCGGACATATAGACTATGTAGGTTTCCTTGCGGGCATTTGGACTATGTAGGTTCCCTAGCAGGCACTTGGACTATGTAGGTTCCCTAACGGGCACTTGGACTATGTAGGTTCCCTAGGGGTCACGTGGACTATGTAGGCTCCCTAGAAGGCACTTGGACTATGTACGTTAACTAGCGGGCACTTGGACTATGTAGGTTACCCAATGGGCACTTGGACTATCTAGGTTAACGAACGGACACTTGGACTATGTAGGTTAGCTATCAGGCACTTGGACTATCTAGGTTACCTAGCGGACACTTGGACGATTTAGGATAACTAGCGGGCACTTGGACTATCTAGGTTAACTAGCAGGCCCTCGGACTATCTAGGTTTACTAGCGGGCACTTGGACTATCAAGGTTAACTAACGGGCACTTGGACTATGTAGTTTCCCTAGCGGGCATTTGGATTATTTAGGTTACCTAGTGGGCACTTGGACTATGTAGGTTATCTAGCGGGCACTTGGACTACGTAGGTTAACTAGAAGGCACTTGGACTATCAAGGTTACCTAGCGGGCCCTTGTACTATGTAGGTTACCAGCGGGCACTTGGACTATCTAGGTTAACGAACGTGCACTTGGACTATGTAGGTAACCTAGCGGGCACTTGGACTGTCTAGGTTACCTAGCGGGCACTTGGACTATCTAGGTTAACGAACGGGCACTTGGACTATGTAGGTTAACTAGCGGACACTTCAACTATCTAGGTTAGCTAACGGGCAATTGGACAATCTAGGTTAACTAACGGGCACTTGGACTATATAGGTTGCCTAGCGAGCACTTGGACTATTAGGTTCCCTAGTGGGCTCTTGGACTATGTAGGTTCCCTATCGGGTACTTGGACTGTCTAGGTTAACTAGGGGGCAATTGGACTGTCTAGGATACCTAGCGGGCACTTGGACTATCTAGGTTAACGAACGGGCACTTGGACTATGTAGGTTAACTAGCGGACACTTCGACTATCTAGGTTAGCTAACGGGCAATTGGACAATCTAGGTTAACTAACGGGCACTTGGACTATGTAGGTTGCCTAGCGAGCACTTGGACTATGTAGGTTCCCTAGTGGGCTCTTGGACTATGTAGGTTCCCTATCGGGTACTTGGACTGTCTATGTTAACTAGGGGGCAATTGGACTGTCTAGGTTACCTAGTGGGCACTTGGACTATGTACGTTCCCTAGCGGGCACTTGGGTTATCTACGTTACCTAGCGGGCACTTGGACAATGTAAGTTAACGAACGGGCACTTGGACTATGTAGGTTAACTAGCGGACACTTGGACTATCTAGGATAGCTAACGGGCAATTGGACTATCAAGGTTACCTAACGGGCACTTGGACTATCTAGGTTACCTAGCAGGCACTTTGACTATCTAGGTTAACTAACGGGCACGTGGACTATGTAGGTTGCCTAGCGAGCACCTGGACTATGTAGGTTCCCTAGTGGGCGCTTGGACTATGTAGATTCCCTCGCGGTACTTGGACTCTCTGGGTTAACTAGCGGGCAATTGGACTGTCTATGTTACCTAGTGGGCATTTGGACTATGTAGTGTACCTAGCAGACACTTGGACTATGTAGGTTTACTAGCAGGCACTTAGACTAACTAGGTTACCTAGCGGGCACTTGGACTATGTACGTTCCCTAGCGGGCACTTGGGCTATCAACGTTACCTAGCGGGCACTTGGACTATGTAGGTTAACGAATGGGCACTTGGACTATGTAGGTAACCTAGTGGTCACGTGGACTGTCTAGGTTACCTAGCGGGCACTTGGACTATGTAGGTTAACTAGCGGGCACTTGACTATCTAGGTTAACTAGCGGGCACTTGGACTATCCAGGTTAACTAGTGGGCCCTTGCACTATGTAGTTTAACTAGCGGGCCCATGGATTATGTAGGTTTACTAGGGGGCACTTGGACTATCTAGGTTCACTTGCGGGCACTTGGACTATGTAGTTTCCCTAGCGGACATTTGGACTATTTAGGTTACCTAGCGGGCACTTGGACTATGTAGGTTATCTAGCGGGCACTTGGACTATCTAGGTTACCTAGCAGGCACTTTGACTATCTAGGTTAACTAACGGGCATTTGGACTATGTAGGGCAACTAGCGGGCACTTGGACTGTCTAGGTTACCTAACGGGCACTTGGATTACCTAAGTTACCTAGCAGGCACTATGACTATCTAGGTTAACTAACGGGCATTTGGACTATGTAGGGCAACTAGCGGGCACTTGGACTGTCTAGGTTACCTAACGGGCACTTGGATTATCTAGGTTAACGAACGGGCACTTGGACTATGTAGGTTACCTAGCCACCACTTGGACTATCTAGGTTAGCTAACAGGCACTTGGACTATCTAGGTTCCCTAGCGGGCACTTGCACTATCTAGGTTACCTAGCTGGCACTTGGACTATGTAGGTCAACTAGCGGGCCCTTGGACTATCTAGGTTAGCTAACGGGCACTTGGACTATGTATGTTCCAGAGTGGGCACTTGGAGTATGTAGGTTGCCTAGCGGACATTTAGACTATGTAGGTTTCCTTGCGGGCATTTGGACTATGTAGGTTACCAGAGGGCACTTGGACTATGTAGGTTACCTAGCAGGCACTTTGACTATCTAGGTTAACTAAGGGCACTTGGACTATAGGGTAACTAGCGGGCACTTGGACTGTCTAGGTTACCTAACGGGCACTTGGATTATCTAGGTTAACGAACGGGCACTTGGACTATGTAGGTTACCTAGCCACCACTTGGACTATCTCGGTTCCCTAGCGGGCACTTGTACTATCTAGGTTACCTAGCTGGCACTTGGACTATGTAGGTCAACTAGCGGGCCCTTGGACTATCTAGGTTAGCTAACGGGCACTTGGACTATGTATGTTCCAGAGCGGGCACTTGGATTATGTAGGTTGCCTAGCGGACATTTAGACTATGTAGGTTTCCTTGCGGGCATTTGGACTATGTAGGTTACCTAGCAGGCACTTGGACTATGTAGGTTCCCTAACGGGCACTTGGACTATGTAGGTTCCCTAGCGGTCACGTGGACTATGTAGGCTCCCTAGAAGGCACTTGGACTATGTAGGTTAACTAGCGGACACGTGGACTATGTAGGTTACCCAATGGGCACTTGGACTATCTAGGTTAACGAACGGACACTTGGACTATGTAGGTTAGCTATCAGGCACTTGGACTATCTAGGTTACCTAGCGGACACGTGGACGATTTAGATTAACGAGCGGGCACTTGGACTATCTAGGTTAACTAGCAGGCCCTTGGACTATCTAGGTTTACTAGCGGGCACTTGGACTATCTAGGTTAACTAACGGGCACTTGGACTATGTAGTTTCCCTAGAGGGCATTTGGATTATTTAGGTTACCTAGTGGGCACTTGGACTATGTAGGTTATCTAGCGGGCACATGGACTACGTAGGTTAACTAGAAGGCACTTGGACTATCAAGGTTACCTAACGGGCCCTTGGACTATGTAGGTTACCAGCGGGCACTTGGACTATCTAGGTTAACGAACGTGCACTTGGACTATGTAGGTAACCTAGCGGGCACTTGGACTGTCTAGGTTACCTAGCGGGCACTTGGACTATCTAGGTTAACGAACGGGCACTTGGACTATGTAGGTTAACTAGCGGACACTTCGACTATCTAGGTTAGCTAACGGGCAATTGGACAATCTAGGTTAACTAACGGGCACTTGGACTATGTAGGTTGCCTAGCGAGCACTTGGACTATGTAGGTTCCCTAGTGGGCACTTGGACTATGTAGGTTCCCTATCGGGTACTTGGACTGTCTAGGTTAACTAGGGGGCAATTGGACTGTCTAGGTTACCTAGTGGGCACTTGGACTATGTACGTTCCCTAGCGGGCACTTGGGTTATCTACGTTACCTAGCGCGCACTTGGACAATGTAAGTTAACGAACGGGCACTTGGACTATGTAGGTTAACGAACGGGCACTTGGACTATGTAGGTAACCTAGTGGTCACTTGGACTATGTAGGTTATCTAGCGGACACTTGGACTATCTAGGTTACATAGCAGGCACTTTGACTATCTAGGTTAACTAACGGGCACTTGGACTATGTAGGGTAACTAGCGGGCACTTGGACTGTCTAGGTTACCTAACGGGCACTTGGATTATCTAGGTTAACGAACGGGCCCTTGGACTATGTAGGTTACCTAGCCACCACTTGGACTATCTAGGTTAGCTAACAGGCACTTGGACTATCTAGGTTCCCTAGCGGGCACTTGTACTATCTAGGTTATCTAGCTGGCACTTGGACTATGTAGGTCAACTAGCGGGCCCTTGGACTATCTAGGTTAGCTAACGGGCACTTGGACTATGTATGTTCCACAGTGGGCACTTGTATTATGTAGGTTGCCTAGCGGACATTTAGACTATGTAGGTTTCCTTGCGGGCATTTGGACTATGTAGGTTACCTAGCGGGCATTTGGACAATGTAGGTTCCCTAGCGGTCACGTGGACTATGTAGGCTCCCAGAAGGCACTTGGACTATGTAGGTTAACTAGCGGGCACTTGGACTAACCAGGTTACCAGGCGGGCACATGGACTATGTAGGTTACCCAATGGGCACATGGACTATCTAGGTTAACGAACGGACACTTGGACTATGTAGGTTAGGTATCAGGCACTTGGACTATCTAGGTTACCTAGCAGGCACTTGGACTATGTAGGTTACCTAGCGGACACTTGGACGATTTAGGTTAACTAGCGGGCACTTGGACTATCTAGGTTAACTAGCAGGCCCTTGGACTATCTAGGTTTACTAGCGGGCACTTGGACTATCTAGGTTAACTAGCGGGCACTTGGACTATGTAGGTTAACTAGCGGTCACTTGAACTCTCTAGGTTACCTAGCGGACACTTGGACTATGTACCTTCCCTAGCGGGCACTTAGACTATCTATGTTACCTAGCAGGCACTTGGATTATGAAGGATCCCTAGCGGGCAATTGGACTATCTAGGTTACCTAGCTGGCACTTGGACTATGTAGGTTAAGTAGCGGACACTTGCACGATCTAGGTTAACTAGCGGGCCCTTGCACTATGTAGGTTAACTAGCGGGCCCATGGATTATGTAGGTTTACTAGGGGGCACTTGGGACATCTAGGTTAACTAGCGGGCACTTGGACTATGTAGTTTCCCTAGCGGGAATTTGGACTATTTAGGTTTCCTAGCGGGCACTTGGACTATGTAGGTTACCTAGCAGGCACTTTGACTGTCTAGGTTAACTAACGGGCACTTGGACTATGTAGGGTAACTAGCGGGCACTTGGACTGTCTAGGTTACCTAACGGGCACTTGGATTATCTAGGTTAACGAACGGGCACTTGGACTATGTAGGTTACCTAGCCACCACTTGGAATATCTAGGTTCCCTAGCGTGCACTTGTACTATCTAGGTTACCTAGCTGGCACTTGGACTATGTAGGTCAACTAGCGGGCCCTTGGACTATCTAGGTTAGCTAACGGGCACTTGGATTATGTAGGTTGCCTAGCGGACATTTAGACTATGTAGGTTTCCTTGCGGGCATTTGGACTATGTAGGTTCCCTAGCAGGCACTTGGACTATGTAGGTTCCCTAACGGGCACTTGGACTATGTAGGTTCCCTAGGGGTCACGTGGACTATGTAGGCTCCCTAGAAGGCACTTGGACTATGTACGTTAACTAGCGGGCACTTGGACTATGTAGGTTACCCAATGGGCACTTGGACTATCTAGGTTAACGAACGGACACTTGGACTATGTAGGTTAGCTATCAGGCACTTGGACTATCTAGGTTACCTAGCGGACACTTGGACGATTTAGGATAACTAGCGGGCACTTGGACTATCTAGGTTAACTAGCAGGCCCTCGGACTATCTAGGTTTACTAGCGGGCACTTGGACTATCAAGGTTAACTAACGGGCACTTGGACTATGTAGTTTCCCTAGCGGGCATTTGGATTATTTAGGTTACCTAGTGGGCACTTGGACTATGTAGGTTATCTAGCGGGCACTTGGACTACGTAGGTTAACTAGAAGGCACTTGGACTATCAAGGTTACCTAGCGGGCCCTTGTACTATGTAGGTTACCAGCGGGCACTTGGACTATCTAGGTTAACGAACGTGCACTTGGACTATGTAGGTAACCTAGCGGGCACTTGGACTGTCTAGGTTACCTAGCGGGCACTTGGACTATCTAGGTTAACGAACGGGCACTAGGACTATGTAGGTTAACTAGCGGACACTTCAACTATCTAGGTTAGCTAACGGGCAATTGGACAATCTAGGTTAACTAACGGGCACTTGGACTATATAGGTTGCCTAGCGAGCACTTGGACTATTAGGTTCCCTAGTGGGCTCTTGGACTATGTAGGTTCCCTATCGGGTACTTGGACTGTCTAGGTTAACTAGGGGGCAATTGGACTGTCTAGGTTACCTAGTGGGCACTTGGACTATGTACGTTCCCTAGCGGGCAGTTGGGTTATCTACGTTACCTAGCGGGCACTTGGACAATGTAAGTTAACGAACGGGCACTTGGACTATGTAGGTTAACTAGCGGACACTTGGACTATCTAGGATAACTAACGGGCAATTGGACTATCAAGGTTACCTAACGGGCACTTGGACTCTCTAGGTTACCTAGCAGGCACTTTGACTATCTAGGTTAACTAACGGGCACGTGGACTATGTAGGTTGCCTAGCGAGCACCTGGACTATGTAGGTTCCCTAGTGGGCGCTTGGACTATGTAGATTCCCTCGCGGTACTTGGACTGTCTAGGTTAACTAGCGGGCAATTGGACTGTCTAGGTTACCTAGTGGGCACTTGGACTATGTAGTTTACCTAGCAGGCACTTGGACTATGTAAGTTTACTAGCAGGCACTTAGACTAACTAGGTTACCTAGCGGGCACTTGGACTATGTACGTTCCCTAGCGGGCACTTGAGCTATCAACGTTACCTAGCGGGCACTTGGACTATGTAGGTTAACGAATGGGCACTTGGACTATGTAGGTAACCTAGTGGTCACTTGGACTGTCTAGGTTACCTAGCGGGCACTTGGACTATCTAGGTTAACTAACGGGCATTTGGACTATGTAGGGCAACTAGCGGGCACTTGGACTGTCTAGGTTACCTAACGGGCACTTGGATTATCTAGGTTACCTAGCAGGCACTATGACTATCTAGGTTAACTAACGGGCATTTGGACTATGTAGGGCAACTACCGGGCACTTGGACTGTCTAGGTTACCTAACGGGCACTTGGATTATCTAGGTTAACGAACGGGCACTTGGACTATGTAGGTTACCTAGCCACCACTTGGACTATCTAGGTTAGCTAACAGGCACTTGGACTATCTAGGTTCCCTAGCGGGCACTTGTACTATCTAGGTTACCTAGCTGGCACTTGGACTATGTAGGTCAAGTAGCGGGCCCTTGGACTATCTAGGTTAGCTAACGGGCACTTGGACTATGTATGTTCCAGAGTGGGCACTTGGATTATGTAGGTTGCCTAGCGGACATTTAGACTATGTAGGTTTCCTTGCGGGCATTTGGACTATGTAGGTTACCAGCGGGCACTTGGACAATCTAGGTTAACGAACGTGCACTTGGACTATGTAGGTAACCTAGCGGGCACTTGGACTGTCTAGGTTACCTAGCGGGCACTTGGACATTCTAGGTTAACGAACGGGCACTTGGACTATGTAGGTTGCCTAGCGAGCACTTGGAGTATGTAGGTTCCCTAGCGGGCAATTGGACTATGTAGGTTCCCTATCGGGTACTTGGACTGTCTAGGTTAACTAGGGGGCAATTGGAGTGTCTAGGTTACCTAGTGGGCACTTGGACTATGTACGTTCCCTAGCGGGCACTTGGGTTATCTACGTTACCTAGCGCGCACTTGGACAATGTAAGTTAACGAACGGGCACTTGGACTATGTAGGTTAACTAGCGGACACTTGGACTATCTAGGATAGCTAACTGGCAATTGGACTATCAAGGTTACCTAACGGGCACTTGGACTATCTAGGTTACCTAGCAGGCACTTTGACTATCTAGGTTAACTAACGGACACGTGGACTATGTAGGTTGCCTAGCGAGCACCTGGACTATGTAGGTTCCCTAGCGGGCGCTTGGACTGTGTAGATTCCCTAGCGGTACTTGGACTGTCTAGGTTAACTAGCGGGCAATTGGACTGTCTAGGTTACCTAGTGGGCACTTGGACTATGTAGTTTACCTAGCAGGCACTTGGACTATGTAGGTTTACTAGCAGGCACTTAGACTAACTAGGTTACCTAGCGGGCACTTGGACTATGTACGTTCCCTAGCGGGCACTTGGGTTATCAACGTTACCTAGCGGGCACTTGGACTATGTAGGTTAACGAATGGGCACTTGGACTATGTAGGTAACCTATTGGTCACTTAGACTGTCTAGGTTACCTAGCTGGCACTTGGACTATGTAGGTTAACTAGCGGGCAGTTGGACTATCTAGGTTAACTAGCGGGCACTTGGACTATCCAGGTTAACTAGTGGGCCCTTCCACTATGTAGGTTAACTAGCGGGCCCATGGATTATGTAGGTTTACTAGGGGGCACTTGGACTATCTAGGTTAACTTGCGGGCACTTGGACTATGTAGTTTCCCTAGCGGACATTTGGACTATTTAGGTTATCTAGCGGGCACTTGGACTATGTAGGTTATCTAGCGGGCACTTGGACTATCTAGGTTACCTAGCAGGCACTTGGACTATGTAGGTTACCTAGCGGACACTTGGACGATTTAGGTTAACTAGCGGGCACATGGACTATCTAGGTTAACTAGCAGGCCCTTGGGCTATCTAGGTTTACTAGCGGGCACTTGGACTATCTAGGTTAACTAGCGGGCACTTGGACTATGTAGGTTAACTAGCGGTCACTTGAACTCTCTAGGTTACCTAGCAGACACTTGGACTATGTACCTTCCCTAGCGGGCACTTGGACTATCTAGGTTACCTAGCAGGCACTTGGATTATGAAGGATCCCTAGCGGGCAATTGGACTATCTAGGTTACCTAGCTGGCACTTGGACTATGTAGGTTAAGTAGCGGACACTTGCACGATCTAGGTTAACTAGCGGGCCCTTGCACTATGTAGGTTAACTAGCGGGCCCATGGATTATGTAGGTTTACTAGGGGGCACTTGGGACATCTAGGTTAACTAGCGGGCACTTGGACTATGTAGTTTCCCTAGCGTGCATTTGGACTATTTAGGTTGCCTAGCGGGCACTTGGACTATGTAGGTTACCTAGCAGGCACTTTGACTATCTAGGTTAACTAACGGGCACTTGGACTATGTAGGGTAACTAGCGGGCACTTGGACTGTCTAGTTTACCTAACGGGCACTTGGATTATCTAGGTTAACGAACGGGCACTTGGACTATGTAGGTTACCTAGCCACCACTTGGAATATCTAGGTTCCCTAGCGGCACTTGTACTATCTAGGTTACCTAGCTGGCACTTGGACTATGTAGGTCAACTAGCGGGCCCTTGGACTATCTAGGTTAGCTAACGGGCATTTGGATTATGTAGGTTGCCTAGCGGACATTTAGACTATGTAGGTTTCCTTGCGGGCATTTGGACTATGTAGGTTCCCTAGCAGGCACTTGGACTATGTAGGTTCCCTAACGGGCACTTGGACTATGTAGGTTCCCTAGGGGTCACGTGGACTATGTAGGCTCCCTAGAAGGCACTTGGACTATGTACGTTAACTAGCGGGCACTTGGACTATGTAGGTTACCCAATGGGCACTTGGACTATCTAGGTTAACGAACGGACACTTGGACTATGTAGGTTAGCTATCAGGCACTTGGACTATCTAGGTTACCTAGCGGACACTTGGACGATTTAGGATAACTAGCGGGCACTTGGACTATCTAGGTTAACTAGCAGGCCCTCGGACTATCTAGGTTTACTAGCGGGCACTTGGACTATCAAGGTTAACTAACGGGCACTTGGACTATGTAGTTTCCCTAGCGGGCATTTGGATTATTTAGGTTACCTAGTGGGCACTTGGACTATGTAGGTTATCTAGCGGGCACTTGGACTACGTAGGTTAACTAGAAGGCACTTGGACTATCAAGGTTACCTAGCGGGCCCTTGGACTATGTAGGTTACCAGCGGGCACTTGGACTATCTAGGTTAACGAACGTGCACTTGGACTATGTAGGTAACCTAGCGGGCACTTGGACTGTCTAGGATACCTAGCGGGCACTTGGACTATCTAGGTTAACGAACGGGCACTTGGACTATGTAGGTTAACTAGCGGACACTTCGACTATCTAGGTTAGCTAACGGGCAATTGGACAATCTAGGTTAACTAACGGGCACTTGGACTATGTAGGTTGCCTAGCAAGCACTTGGACTATGTAGGTTCCCTAGTGGGCTCTTGGACTATGTAGGTTCCCTATCGGGTACTTGGACTGTCTAGGTTAACTAGGGGGCAATTGGACTGTCTAGGTTACCTAGTGGGCACTTGGACTATGTACGTTCACTAGCGGGCACTTGGGTTATCTACGTTACCTAGCGGGCACTTGGACAATGTAAGTTAACGAACGGGCACTTGGACTATGTAGGTTAACTAGCGGACACTTGGACTATCTAGGATAATAACGGGCAATTGGACTATCAAGGTTACCTAACGGGCACTTGGACTATCTAGGTTACCTAGCAGGCACTTTGACTATCTAGGTTAACTAACGGGCACGTGGACTATGTAGGTTGCCTAGCGAGCACCTGGACTATGTAGGTTCCCTAGTGGGCGCTTGGACTATGTAGATTCCCTCGCGGTACTTGGACTGTCTAGGTTAACTAGCGGGCAATTGGACTGTCTAGGTTACCTAGTGGGCACTTGGACTATGTAGTTTACCTAGCAGGCACTTGGACTATGTAGGTTTACTAGCAGGCACTTAGACTAACTAGGTTACCTAGCGGGCACTTGGACTATGTACGTTCCCTAGCGGGCACTTGGGCTATCAACGTTACCTAGCGGGCACTTGGACTATGTAGGTTAACGAATGGGCACTTGGACTATGTAGGTAACCTAGTGGTCACTTGGACTGTCTAGGTTACCTAGCGGGCACTTGGACTATGTAGGTTAACTAGCGGGCACTTGGACTATCTAGGTTAACTAGCGGGCACTTGGACTATCTAGGTTAACTAGTGGGCCCTTGCACTATGTAGGTTAACTAGCGGGCCCAAGGATTATGTAGGTTTACTAGGGGGCACTTGGACTATCTAGGTTCACTTGCGGGCACTTGGACTATGTAGTTTCCCTAGCGGACATTTGGACTATTTAGGTTACCTAGCGGGCACTTGGACTATGTAGGTTATCTAGCGGGCACTTGGACTATCTAGGTTACCTAGCAGGCACTTTGACTATCTAGGTTAACTAACGGGCATTTGGACTATGTAGGGCAACTAGCGGGCACTTGGACTGTCTAGGTTACCTAACGGGCACTTGGATTATCTAGGTTACCTAGCAGGCACTATGACTATCTAGGTTAACTAACGGGCATTTGGACTATGTAGGGCAACTACCGGGCACTTGGACTGTCTAGGTTACCTAACGGGCACTTGGATTATCTAGGTTAACGAACGGGCACTTGGACTATGTAGGTTACCTAGCCACCAGTTGGACTATCTAGGTTAGCTAACAGGCACTTGGACTATCTAGGTTCCCTAGCGGGCACTTGTACTATCTAGGTTACCTAGCTGGCACTTGGACTATGTAGGTCAAGTAGCGGGCCCTTGGACTATCTAGGTTAGCTAACGGGCACTTGGACTATGTATGTTCCAGAGTGGGCACTTGGATTATGTAGGTTGCCTAGTGGACATTTAGACTATGTAGGTTTGCTTGCGGGCATTTGGACTATGTAGGTTACCAGCGGGCACTTGGACAATCTAGGTTAACGAACGTGCACTTGGACTATGTAGGTAACCTAGCGGGCACTTGGACTGTCTAGGTTACATAGCGGGCACTTGGACATTCTAGGTTAACGAACGGGCACTTGGACTATGTAGGTTGCCTAGCAAGCACTTGGAGTATGTAGGTTCCCTAGCGGGCAATTGGACTATGTAGGTTCCCTATCGGGTACTTGGACTGTCTAGGTTAACTAGGGCGCAATTGGAGTGTCTAGGTTAACTAGCGGACACTTGGACTATCTAGGATAGCTAACTGGCAATTGGACTATCAAGGTTACCTAACGGGCACTTGGACTATCTAGGTTACCTAGCAGGCACTTTGACTATCTAGGTTAACTAACGGACACGTGGACTATGTAGGTTGCCTAGCGAGCACCTGGACTATGTAGGTTCCCTAGCGGGCGCTTGGACTGTGTAGATTCCCTAGCGGTACTTGGACTGTCTAGGTTAACTAGCGGGCAATTGGACTGTCTAGGTTACCTAGTGGGCACTTGGACTATGTAGTTTACCTAGCAGGCACTTGGACTATGTAGGTTTACTAGCAGGCACTTAGACTAACTAGGTTTCCTAGCGGGCACTTGGACTATGTACGTTCCCTAGCGGGCACTTGGGTTATCAACGTTACCTAGCGGGCACTTGGACTATGTAGGTTAACGAATGGGCACTTGGACTATGTAGGTAACCTAGTGGTCACTTAGACTGTCTAGGTTACCTAGCTGGCACTTGGACTATGTAGGTTAACTAGCGGGCAGTTGGACTATCTAGGTTAACTAGCGGGCACTTGGACTATCCAGGTTAACTAGTGGGCCCTTCCACTATGTAGGTTAACTAGCGGGCCCATGGATTATGTAGGTTTACTAGGGGGCACTTGGACTATCTAGGTTAACTTGCGGGCACTTGGACTATGTAGTTTCCCTAGCGGACATTTGGACTATTTAGGTTATCTAGCGGGCACTTGGACTATGTAGGTTATCTAGCGGGCACTTGGACTATCTAGGTTACCTAGCAGGCACTTTGACTATCTAGGTTAACTAACGGGCATTTGGACTATGTAGGGCAACTAGCGGGCACTTGGACTGTCTAGGTTACCTAACGGGCACTTGGATTATCTAGGTTACCTAGCAGGCACTATGACTATCTAGGTTAACTAACGGGCATTTGGACTATGTAGGGCAACTAGCGGGCACTTGGACTGTCTAGGTTACCTAACGGGCACTTGGATTATCTAGGTTAACGAACGGGCACTTGGACTATGTAGGTTACCTAGCCACCACTTGGACTATCTAGGTTAGCTAACAGGCACTTGGACTATCTAGGTTCCCTAGCGGGCACTTGCACTATCTAGGTTACCTAGCTGGCACTTGGACTATGTAGGTCAACTAGCGGGCCCTTGGACTATCTAGGTTAGCTAACGGGCACTTGGACTATGTATGTTCCAGAGTGGGCACTTGGAGTATGTAGGTTGCCTAGCGGACATTTAGACTATGTAGGTTTCCTTGCGGGCATTTGGATTATGTAGGTTACCAGCGGGCACTTGGACTATGTAGGTTACCTAGCAGGCACTTTGACTATCTAGGTTAACTAAGGGCACTTGGACTATGTAGGGTAACTAGCGGGCACTTGGACTGTCTAGGTTACCTAACGGGCACTTGGATTATCTAGGTTAACGAACGGGCACTTGGACTATGTAGGTTACCTAGCCACCACTTGGACTATCTAGGTTCCCTAGCGGGCACTTGTACTATCTAGATTACCTAGCTGGCACTTGGACTATGTAGGTCAACTAGCGGGCCCTTGGACTATCTAGGTTAGCTAACGGGCACTTGGACTATGTATGTTCCAGAGCGGGCACTTGGATTATGTAGGTTGCCTAGCGGACATTTAGACTATGTAGGTTCCCTAGCGGTCACGTGGACTATGTAGGCTCCCTAGAAGGCACTTGGACTATGTAGGTTAACTAGCGGGCACTTGGACTATGTAGGTTACCCAATGGGCACTTGGACTATCTAGGTTAACGAACGGACACTTGGACTATGTAGGATAGCTATCAGGCACTTGGACTATCTAGGTTACCTAGCGGACACGTGGACGATTTAGGTTAACGAGCGGGCACTTGGACTATCTACGTTAACTAGCAGGCCCTTGGACTATCTAGGTTTACTAGCGGGCACTTGGACTATCTAGGTTAACTAACGGGCACTTGGACTATGTAGTTTCCCTAGAGGGCATTTGGATTATTTATGTTACCTAGTGGGCACTTGGACTATGTAGGTTATCTAGCGGGCACTTGGACTACGTAGGTTAACTAGAAGGCACTTGGACTATCAAGGTTACCTAACGGGCCCTTGGACTATGTAGGTTACCAGGGGGCACTTGGACTATCTAGGTTAACGAACGTGCACTTGGACTATGTAGGTAACCTAGCGGGCACTTGGACTGTCTAGGTTACCTAGCGGGCACTTGGACTATCTAGGTTAACGAACGGGCACTTGGACTATGTAGGTTAACTAGCGGACACTTCGACTATCTAGGTTAGCTAACGGGCAATTGGACAATCTAGGTTAACTAACGGGCACTTGGACTATGTAGGTTGCCTATAGAGCACTTGGACTATGTAGGTTCCCTAGTGGGCACTTGGACTATGTAGGTTCCCTATCGGGTACTTGGACTGTCTAGGTTAACTAGGGGGCAATTGGACTGTCTAGGTTACCTAGTGGGCACTTGGACTATGTACGTTCCCTAGCGGGCACTTGGGTTATCTACGTTACCTAGCGCGCACTTGGACAATGTAAGTTAACGAACGGGCACTTGGACTATGTAGGTTAACGAACGGGCACTTGGACTATGTAGGTAACCTAGTGGTCACTTGGACTATGTAGGTTATCTAGCGGACACTTGGACTATCTAGGTTACCTAGCAGGCACTTTGACTATCTAGGTTAACTAACGGGCACTTGGACTATGTAGGGTAACTAGCGGGCACTTGGACTGTCTAGGTTACCTAACGGGCACTTGGATTATCTAGGTTAACGAACGGGCCCTTGGACTATGTAGGTTACCTAGCCACCACTTGGACTATCGAGGTTAGCTAACAGGCACTTGGACTATCTAGTTTCCCTAGCGGGCACTTGTACTATCTAGGTTATCTAGCTGGCACTTGGACTATGTAGGTCAACTAGCGGGCCCTTGGACTATCTAGGTTAGCTAACGGGCACTTGGACTATGTATGTTCCAGAGTGGGCACTTGTATTATGTAGGTTGCCTAGCGGACATTTAGACTATGTAGGTTTCCTTGCGGGCATTTGGACTATGTAGGTTACCTAGCGGGCACTTGGACAATGTAGGTTCCCTAGCGGTCACGTGGATTATGTAGGCTCCCTAGAAGGCACTTGGACTATGTAGGTTAACTAGCGGGCACTTGGACTAACCAGGTTACCAGGCGGGCACAGTGACTATGTAGGTAACCCAATGGGCACTTGGACTATCTAGGTTAACGAACGGACACTTGGACTATGTAGGTTAGGTATCAGGCACTTGGACTATCTAGGTTACCTAGCAGGCACTTGGACTATGTAGGTTACCTAGCGGACACTTGGACGATTTAGGTTAACTAGCGGGCACTTGGATTATCTAGGTTAACTAGCAGGCCCTTGGACTATCTAGGTTTACTAGCGGGCACTTGGACTATCTAGGTTAACTAGCGGGCACTTGGACTATGTAGGTTAACTAGCGGTCACTTGAACTCTCTAGGTTACCTAGCGGACACTTGGACTATGTACCTTCCCTAGCGGGCACTTGGACTATCTAGGTTACCTAGCAGGCACTTGGATTATGAAGGATCCCTAGCTGGCAATTGGACTATCAAGGTTACCTAGCTGGCACTTGGACTATGTAGGTTAAGTAGCGGACACTTGCACGATCTAGGTTAACTAGCGGGCCCTTGCACTATGTAGGTTAACTAGCGGGCCCATGGATTATGTAGGTTTACTAGGGGGCACTTGGGACATCTAGGTTAACTAGCGGGCACTTGGACTATGTAGTTTCCCTAGCGGGCATTTGGACTATTTAGGTTTCCTAGCGGGCACTTGGACTATGTAGGTTACCTAGCAGGCACTTTGACTATCTAGGTCAACTAACGGGCACTTGGACTATGTAGGGTAACTAGCGGGCACTTGGACTGTCTAGGTTACCTAACGGGCACTTGGATTATCTAGGTTAACGAACGGGCACTTGGACTATGTAGGTTACCTAGCCACCACTTGGACTATCTAGGTTCCCTAGCGGGCACTTGTACTATCTAGGTTACCTAGCTGGCACTTGGACTATGTAGGTCAACTAGCGGGCATTTGGACTATGTACGTTCCCTAGCGGGCACTTGGACTATGTAGGTTCCCTAACGGGCACTTGGACTATGTAGGTTCCCTAGGGGTCACGTGGACTATGTAGGCTCCCTAGAAGGCACTTGGACTATGTAGGTTAACTAGCGGGCACTTGGACTATGCAGGTTACCCAATGGGCACTTGGACTATCTAGGTTAACGAACGGACACTTGGACTATGTAGGTTAGCTATCAGGCACTTGGACTATCTAGGTTACCTAGCGGACACTTGGACGATTTAGGATAACTAGCGGGCACTTGGACTATCTAGGTTAACTAGCAGGCCCTCGGACTATCTAGGTTTACTAGCGGGCACTTGGACTATCAAGGTTAACTAACGGGCACTTGGACTATGTAGTTTCCCTAGAGGGCATTTGGATTATTTAGGTTACCTAGTGGGCACTTGGACTATGTAGGTTATCTAGCGGGCACTTGGACTACGTAGGTTAACTAGAAGGCACTTGGACTATCAAGGTTACCTAGCGGGCCCTTGGACTATGTAGGTTACCAGCGGGCACTTGGACTATCTAGGTTAACGAACGTGCACTTGGACTATGTAGGTAACCTAGCGGGCACTTGGACTGTCTAGGTTAACGAACGGGCACTTGGACTATGTAGTTTAACTAGGGGACACTTCGACTATCCAGGTTAGCTAACGGGCAATTGGACAATCTAGGTTAACTAACGGGCAATTGGACAATCTAGGTTAACTAACGGGCACTTGGACTATGTAGGTTGCCTAGCGAGCACTTGGACTATTAGGTTCCCTAGTGGGCTCTTGGACTATGTAGGTTCCCTATCGGGTACTTGGACTGTCTAGGTTAACTAGGGGGCAATTGGACTGTCTAGGTTACCTAGTGGGCACTTGGACTATGTACGTTCCCTAGCGGGCACTTGGGTTATCTACGTTACCTAGCGGGCACTTGGACAATGTAAGTTAACGAACGGGCACTTGGACTAAGTAGGTTAACTAGCGGACACTTGGACTATCTAGGATAACTAACGGGCAATTGGACTATCAAGGTTACCTAACGGGCACTTGGACTATCTAGGTTACCTAGCAGGCACTTTGACTATCTAGGTTAACTAACGGGCACGTGGACTATGTAGGTTGCCTAGCGAGCACCTGGACTATGTAGGTTCCCTAGTGGGCGCTTGGACTATGTAGATTCCCTCGCGGTACTTGGACTGTCTAGGTTAACTAGCGGGCAATTGGACTGTCTAGGTTACCTAGTGGGCACTTGGACTATGCAGTTTACCTAGCAGGCACTTGGACTATGTAGGTTTACTAGCAGGCACTTAGACTAACTAGGTTACCTAGCGGGCACTTGGACTATGTACGTTCCCTAGCGGGCACTTGGGCTATCAACGTTACCTAGCGGGCACTTGGACTATGTAGGTTAACGAATGGGCACTTGGACTATGTAGGTAACCTAGTGGTCTCTTGGACTGTCTAGGTTACCTAGCGGGCACTTGGACTATGTAGGTTAACTAGCGGGCACTTGGACTATCTAGGTTAACTAGCGGGTACTTGGACTATCTAGGTTAACTAGTGGGCCCTTGCACTATGTAGGTTAACTAGCGGGCCCAAGGATTATGTAGGTTTACTAGGGGGCACTTGGACTCTCTAGGTTCACTTGCGGGCACTTGGACAATGTAGTTTCCCTAGCGGACATTTGGACTATTTAGGTTACCTAGCGGGCACTTGGACTATGTAGGTTATCTAGCGGGCACTTGGACTATCTAGGTTACCTAGCAGGCACTTTGACTATCTAGGTTAACTAACGGGCATTTGGACTATGTAGGGCAACTAGCGGGCACTTGGACTGTCTAGGTTACCTAACGGGCACTTGGATTATCTAGGTTACCTAGCAGGCACTATGACTATCTAGGTTAACTAACGGGCATTTGGACTATGTAGGGCAACTACCGGGCACTTGGACTGTCTAGGTTACCTAACGGGCACTTGGATTATCTAGGTTAACGAACGGGCACTTGGACTATGTAGGTTACCTAGCCACCACTTGGACTATCTAGGTTAGCTAACAGGCACTTGGACTATCTAGGTTCCCTAGCGGGCACTTGTACTATCTAGGTTACCTAGCTGGCACTTGGACTATGTAGGTCAAGTAGCGGGCCCTTGGACTATCTAGGTTAGCTAACGGGCACTTGGACTATGTATGTTCCAGAGTGGGCACTTGGATTATGTAGGTTGCCTAGCGGACATTTAGACTATGTAGGTTTCCTTGCGGGCATTTGGACTATGTAGGTTACCAGCGGGCACTTGGACAATTTAGGTTAACGAACGTGCACTTGGACTATGTAGGTAACCTAGCGGGCACTTGGACTGTCTAGGTTACCTAGTGGGCACTTGGACATTCTAGGTTAACGAACGGGCACTTGGACTATGTAGGTTGCCTAGCGAGCACTTGGAGTATGTAGGTTCCCTAGCGGGCAATTGGACTATGTAGGTTCCCTATCGGGTACTTGGACTGTCTAGGTTAACTAGGGGGCAATTGGAGTGTCTAGGTTAACTAGCGGACACTTGGACTATCTAGGATAGCTAACTGGCAATTGGACTATCAAGGTTACCTAACGGGCACTTGGACTATCTAGGTTACCTAGCAGGCACTTTGACTATCTAGGTTAACTAACGGACACGTGGACTATGTAGGTTGCCTAGCGAGCACCTGGACTATGTAGGTTCCCTAGCGGGCGCTTGGACTGTGTAGATTCCCTAGCGGTACTTGGACTGTCTAGGTTAACTAGCGGGCAATTGGACTGTCTAGGTTACCTAGTGGGCACTTGGACTATGTAGTTTACCTAGCAGGCACTTGGACTATGTAGGTTTACTAGCAGGCACTTAGACTAACTAGGTTACCTAGCGGGCACTTGGACTATGTACGTTCCCTAGCGGGCACTTGGGTTATCAACGTTACCTAGCGGGCACTTGGACTATGTAGGTTAACGAATGGGCACTTGGACTATGTAGGTAACCTAGTGGTCACTTAGACTGTCTAGGTTACCTAGCTGGCACTTGGACTATGTAGGTTAACTAGCGGGCAGTTGAACTATCTAGGTTAACTAGCGGGCACTTGGACTATCCAGGTTAACTAGTGGGCCCTTCCACTATGTAGGTTAACTAGCGGGCCCATGGATTATGTAGGTTTACTAGGGGGCACTTGGACTATCTAGGTTAACTTGCGGGCACTTGGACTATGTAGTTTCCCTAGCGGACATTTGGACTATTTAGGTTATCTAGCGGGCACTTGGACTATGTAGGTTATCTAGCGGGCACTTGGACTATCTAGGTTACCTAGCAGGCACTTTGACTATCTAGGTTAACTAACGGGCATTTGGACTATGTAGGGCAACTAGCGGGCACTTGGACTGTCTAGGTTACCTAACGGGCACTTGGATTATCTAGGTTACCTAGCAGGCACTATGACTATCTAGGTTAACTAACGGGCATTTGGACTATGTAGGGCAACTAGCGGGCACTTGGACTGTCTAGGTTACCTAACGGGCACTTGGATTATCTAGGTTAACGAACGGGCACTTGGACTATGTAGGTTACCTAGCCACCACTTGGACTATCTAGGTTAGCTAACAGGCACTTGGACTATCTAGGTTCCCTAGCGGGCACTTGCACTATCTAGGTTACCTAGCTGGCACTTGGACTATGTAGGTCAACTAGCGGGCCCTTGGACTATCTAGGTTAGCTAACGGGCACTTGGACTATGTATGTTCCAGAGTGGGCACTTGGAGTATGTAGGTTGCCTAGCGGACATTTAGACTATGTAGGTTTCCTTGCGGGCATTTGGATTATGTAGGTTACCAGCGGGCACTTGGACTATGTAGGTTACCTAGCAGGCACTTTGACTATCTAGGTTAACTAAGGGCACTTGGACTATGTAGGGTAACTAGCGGGCACTTGGACTGTCTAGGTTACCTAACGGGCACTTGGATTATCTAGGTTAACGAACGGGCACTTGGACTATGTAGGTTACCTAGCCAACACTTGGACTATCTAGGTTCCCTAGCGGGCACTTGTACTATCTAGATTACCTAGCTGGCACTTGGACTATGTAGGTCAACTAGCGGGCCCTTGGACTATCTAGGTTAGCTAACGGGCACTTGGACTATGTATGTTCCAGAGCGGGCACTTGGATTATGTAGGTTGCCTAGCGGACATTTAGACTATGTAGGTTTCCTTGCGGGCATTTGGACTATGTAGGTTACCTAGCAGGCACTTGGACTATGTAGGTTCCCTAACGGGCACTTGGACTATGTAGGTTCCCTAGCGGTCACGTGGACTATGTAGGCTCCCTAGAAGGCACTTGGACTATGTAGGTTAACTAGCGGGCATTTGGACTATGTAGGTTACCCAATGGGCACTTGGACTATCTAGGTTAACGAACGGACACTTGGACTATGTAGGTTAGCTATCAGGCACTTGGACTATCTAGGTTACCTAGCGGACACGTGGACGATTTAGGTTAACGAGCGGGCACTTGGACTATCTACGTTAACTAGCAGGCCCTTGGACTATCTAGGTTTACTAGCGGGCACTTGGACTATCTAGGTTAACTAACGGGCACTTGGACTATGTAGTTTCCCTAGAGGGCATTTGGATTATTTATGTTACCTAGTGGGCACTTGGACTATGTAGGTTATCTAGCGGGCACTTGGACTACGTAGGTTAACTAGAAGGCACTTGGACTATCAAGGTTACCTAACGGGCCCTTGGACTATGTAGGTTACCAGCGGGCACTTGGACTATCTAGGTTAACGAACGTGCACTTGGACTATGTAGGTAACCTAGCGGGCACTTGGACTGTCTAGGTTACCTAGCGGGCACTTGGACTATCTAGGTTAACGAACGGGCACTTGGACTATGTAGGTTAACTAGCGGACACTTCGACTATCTAGGTTAGCTAACGGGCAATTGGACAATCTAGGTTAACTAACGGGCACTTGGACTATGTAGGTTGCCTAGCGAGCACTTGGACTATGTAGGTTCCCTAGTGGGCACTTGGACTATGTAGGTTCCCTATCGGGTACTTGGACTGTCTAGGTTAACTAGGGGGCAATTGGACTGTCTAGGTTACCTAGTGGGCACTTGGACTATGTACGTTCCCTAGCGGGCACTTGGGTTATCTACGTTACCTAGCGCGCATTTGGACAATGTAAGTTAACGAACGGGCACTTGGACTATGTAGGTTAACGAACGGGCACTTGGACTATGTAGGTAACCTAGTGGTCACTTGGACTATGTAGGTTATCTAGCGGACACTTGGACTATCTAGGTTACCTAGCAGGCACTTTGACTATCTAGGTTAACTAACGGGCACTTGGACTATGTAGGGTAACTAGCGGGCACTTGGACTGTCTAGGTTACCTAACGGGCACTTGGATTATCTAGGTTAACGAACGGGCCCTTGGACTATGTAGGTTACCTAGCCACCACTTGGACTATCGAGGTTAGCTAACAGGCACTTGGACTATCTAGTTTCCCTAGCGGGCACTTGTACTATCTAGGTTATCTAGCTGGCACTTGGACTATGTAGGTCAACTAGCGGGCCCTTGGACTATCTAGGTTAGCTAACGGGCACTTGGACTATGTATGTTCCAGAGTGGGCACTTGTATTATGTAGGTTGCCTAGCGGACATTTAGACTATGTAGGTTTCCTTGCGGGCATTTGGACTATGTAGGTTACCTAGCGGGCACTTGGACTATGTAGGTTCCCTAGCGGTCACGTGGACTATGTAGGCTCCCTAGAAGGCACTTGGACTATGTAGGTTAACTAGCGGGCACTTGGACTAACCAGGTTACCAGGCGGGCACATGGACTATGTAGGTAACCCAATGGGCACTTGGACTATCTAGGTTAACGAACGGACACTTGGACTATGTAGGTTAGGTATCAGGCACTTGGACTATCTAGGTTACCTAGCAGGCACTTGGACTATGTAGGTTACCTAGCGGACACTTGGACGATTTAGGTTAACTAGCGGGCACTTGGATTATCTAGGTTAACTAGCAGGCCCTTGGACTATCTAGGTTTACTAGCGGGCACTTGGACTATCTAGGTTAACTAGCGGGCACTTGGACTATGTAGGTTAACTAGCGGTCACTTGAACTCTCTAGGTTACCTAGCGGACACTTGGACTATGTACCTTCCCTTGCGGGCACTTGGACTATCTAGGTTACCTAGCAGGCACTTGGATTATGAAGGATCCCTAGCGGGCAATTGGACTATCAAGGTTACCTAGCTGGCACTTGGACTATGTAGGTTAAGTAGCGGACACTTGCACGATCTAGGTTAACTAGCGGGCCCTTGCACTATGTAGGTTAACTAGCGGGCCCATGGATTATGTAGGTTTACTAGGGGGCACTTGGGACATCTAGGTTAACTAGCGGGCACTTGGACTATGTAGTTTCCCTAGCGGGCATTTGGACTATTTAGGTTTCCTAGCGGGCACTTGGACTATGTAGGTTACCTAGCAGGCACTTTGACTATCTAGGTTAACTAACGGGCACTTGGACTATGTAGGGTAACTAGCGGGCACTTGGACTGTCTAGGTTACCTAACGGGCACTTGGATTATCTAGGTTAACGAACGGGCACTTGGACTATGTAGGTTACCTAGCCACTACTTGGACTATCTAGGTTCCCTAGCGGGCACTTGTACTATCTAGGTTACCTAGCTGGCACTTGGACTATGTAGGTCAACTAGCGGGCATTTGGACTATGTAGGTTCCCTAGCGGGCACTTGGACTATGTAGGTTCCCTAACGGGAACTTGGACTATGTAGGTTCCCTAGGGGTCACGTGGACTATGTAGGCTCCTTAGAAGGCACTTGGACTATGTAGGTTAACTAGCGGGCACTTGGACTATGCAGGTTACCCAATGGGCACTTGGACTATCTAGGTTAACGAACGGACACTTGGACTATGTAGGTTAGCTATCAGGCACTTGGACTATCTAGGTTACCTAGCGGACACTTGGACGATTTAGGATAACTAGCGGGCACTTGGACTATCTAGGTTAACTAGCAGGCCCTCGGACTATCTAGGTTTACTAGCGGGCACTTGGACTATCAAGGTTAACTAACGGGCACTTGGACTATGTAGTTTCCCTAGAGGGCATTTGGATTATTTAGGTTACCTAGTGGGCACTTGGACTATGTAGGTTATCTAGCGGGCACTTGGACTACGTAGGTTAACTAGAAGGCACTTGGACTATCAAGGTTACCTAGCGGGCCCTTGGACTATGTAGGTTACCAGCGGGCACTTGGACAATCTAGGTTAAGGAACGTGCACTTGGACTATGTAGGTAACCTAGCGGGCACGTGGACTGTCTAGGTTAACGAACGGGCACTTGGACTATGTAGTTTAACTAGGGGACACTTCGACTATCTAGGTTAGCTAACGGGCAATTGGACAATCTAGGTTAACTAACGGGCAATTGGACTATGTAGGTTGCCTAGCGAGCACTTGGACTATGTAGGTTCCCTAGTGGGCACTTGGACTATGTAGGTTCCCTATCCGGTACTTGGACTGTCTAGGTTAACTAGGGGGCAATTGGACTGTCTAGGTTACCTAGTGGGCACGTGGACTCTGTACGTTCCCTAGCGGGCACTTGGGTTATCTACGTTACCTAGCGGGCACTTGGAAAATATAAGTTAACGAACGGGCACTTGGACTATGTAGGTTAACTAGCGGACACTTGGACTATCTAGGTTACCTAGCAGGCACTTTGACTATCTAGGTTAACTAACGGACACGTGGACTATGTAGGTTGCCTAGCGAGCACCTGGACTATGTAGGTTCCCTAGCGGGCGCTTGGACTATGTAGATTCCCTAGCGGTACTTGGACTGTCTAGGTTAACTAGCGGGCAATTGGACTGTCTAGGTTACCTAGTGGGCACTTGGACTATGTAGTTCACCTAGCAGGCACTTGGACTATGTAGGTTTACTAGCAGGCACTTAGACTATCTAGGTTACCTAGCGGGCACTTGGACTATGTTCGTTCCCTAGCGGGCACTTGGGCTATCAACGTTACCTAGCGGGCACTTGGACTATGTAGGTTAACGAATGGGCACTTGGACTATGTAGGTAACCTAGTGGTCACTTGGACTGTCTAGGTTACCTAGCGGGCACTTGGACTATGTAGGTTAACTAGCGGGCACTTGACTATCTAGGTTAACTGGCGGGCACTTGGACTATCCAGGTTAACTAGTGGGCCCTTGCACTATGTAGTTTAACTAGCGGGCCCATGGATTATGTAGGTTTACTAGGGGGCACTTGGACTATCTAGGTTAACTTGCGGGCACTTGGACTATGTAGTTTCCCTAGCGGACATTTGGACTATTTAGCTTACCTAGCGGGCACTTGGACTATGTAGGTTATCTAGCGGGCACTTGGACTATCTAGGTTACCTAGCAGGCACTTTGACTATCTAGGTTAACTAACGGGCATTTGGACTATGTAGGGCAACTAGCGGGCACTTGGACTGTCTAGGTTACCTAACGGGCACTTGGATTACCTAGGTTACCTAGCAGGCACTATGACTATCTAGGTTAACTAACGGGCATTTGGACTATGTAGGGCAACTAGCGGGCACTTGGACTGTCTAGGTTACCTAACGGGCACTTGGATTATCTAGGTTAACGAACGGGCACTTGGACTATGTAGGTTACCTAGCCACCACTTGGACTATCTAGGTTCCCTAGCGGGCACTTGTACTATCTAGATTACCTAGCTGGCACTTGGACTATGTAGGTCAACTAGCGGGCCCTTGGACTATCTAGGTTAGCTAACGGGCACTTGGACTATGTATGTTCCAGAGCGGGCACTTGGATTATGTAGGTTGCCTAGCGGACATTTAGACTATGTAGGTTTCCTTGCGGGCATTTGGACTATGTAGGTTACCAGAGGGCACTTGGACTATGTAGGTTACCTAGCAGGCACTTTGACTATCTAGGTTAACTAAGGGCACTTGGACTATGTAGGGTAACTAGCGGGCACTTGGACTGTCTAGGTTACCTAACGGGCACTTGGATTATCTAGGTTAACGAACGGGCACTTGGACTATGTAGGTTACCTAGCCACCACTTGGACTATCTAGGTTAGCTAACAGGCACTTGGACTATCTAGGTTCCCTAACGGGCACTTGCACTATCTAGGTTACCTAGCTGGCACTTGGACTATGTAGGTCAACTAGCGGGCCCTTGGACTATCTAGGTTAGCTAACGGGCACTTGGACTATGTATGTTCCAGAGTGGGCACTTGGAGTATGTAGGTTGCCTAGCGGACATTTAGACTATGTAGGTTACCTTGCGGGTATTTGGATTATGTAGGTTACCAGCGGGCACTTGGACTATGTAGGTTACCTAGCAGGCACTTTGACTATCTAGGTTAACTAAGGGCACTTGGACTATGTAGGGTAACTAGCGGGCACTTGGACTGTCTAGGATAGCTAACTGGCAATTGGACTATCAAGGTTACCTAACGGGCACTTGGACTATCTAGGTTACCTAGCAGGCACTTTGACTATCTAGGTTAACTAACGGACACGTGGACTATGTAGGTTGCCTAGCGAGCACCTGGACTATGTAGGTTCCCTAGCGGGCGCTTGGACTATGTAGATTCCCTAGCGGTACTTGGACTGTCTAGGTTAACTAGCGGGCAATTGGACTGTCTAGGTTACCTAGTGGGCACTTGGACTATGTAGTTTACCTAGCAGGCACTTGGACTATGTAGGTTTACTAGGAGGCACTTAGACTATCTAGGTTACCTAGCGGGCACTTGGACTATGTTCGTTCCCTAGCGGGCACTTGGGCTATCAACGTTACCTAGCGGGCACTTGGACTATGTAGGTTAACGAATGGGCACTTGGACTATGTAGGTAACCTAGTGGTCACTTGGACTGTCTAGGTTACCTAGCGGGCACTTGGACTATGTAGGTTAACTAGCGGGCACTTGACTATCTAGGTTAACTAGCGGGCACTTGGACTATCCAGGTTAACTAGTGGGCCCTTGCACTATGTAGTTTAACTAGCGGGCCCATGGATTATGTAGGTTTACTAGGGGGCACTTGGACTATCTAGGTTAACTTGCGGGCACTTGGACTATGTAGTTTCCCTAGCGGACATTTGGACTATTTAGCTTACCAAGCGGGCACTTGGACTATGTAGGTTATCTAGCGGGCACTTGGACTATCTAGGTTACCTAGCAGGCACTTTGACTATCTAGGTTAACTAACGGGCATTTGGACTATGTAGGGCAACTAGCGGGCACTTGGACTGTCTAGGTTACCTAACGGGCACTTGGATTACCTAGGTTACCTAGCAGGCACTATGACTATCTAGGTTAACTAACGGGCATTTGGACTATGTAGGGCAACTAGCGGGCACTTGGACTGTCTAGGTTACCTAACGGGCACTTGGATTATCTAGGTTAACGAACGGGCACTTGGATTATGTAGGTTACCTAGCCACCACTTGGACTATCTAGGTTAGCTAACAGGCACTTGGACTATCTAGGTTCCCTAGCGGGCACTTGCACTATCTAGGTTACCTAGCTGGCACTTGGACTATGTAGGTCAACTAGCGGGCCCTTGGACTATCTAGGTTAGCTAACGGGCACTTGGACTATGTATGTTCCAGAGTGGGCACTTGGAGTATGTAGGTTGCCTAGCGGACATTTAGACTATGTAGGTTTCCTTGCGGGCATTTGGACTATGTAGGTTACCAGAGGGCACTTGGACTATGTAGGTTACCTAGCAGGCACTTTGACTATCTAGGTTAACTAAGGGCACTTGGACTATGTAGGGTAACTAGCGGGCACTTGGACTGTCTAGGTTACCTAACGGGCACTTGGATTATCTAGGTTAACGAACGGGCACTTGGACTATGTAGGTTACCTAGCCACCACTTGGACTATCTAGGTTCCCTAGCGGGCACTTGTACTATCTAGGTTACCTAGCTGGCACTTGGACTATGTAGGTCAACTAGCGGGCCCTTGGACTATCTAGGTTAGCTAACGGGCACTTGGACTATGTATGTTCCAGAGCGGGCACTTGGATTATGTAGGTTGCCTAGCGGACATTTAGACTATGTAGGTTTCCTTGCTGGCATTTGGACTATGTAGGTTACCTAGCAGGCACTTGGACTATGTAGGTTCCCTAACGGGCACTTGGACTATGTAGGTTCCCTAGCGGTCACGTGGACTATGTAGGCTCCCTAGAAGGCACTTGGACTATGTAGGTTAACTAGCGGACACGTGGACTATGTAGGTTACCCAATGGGCACTTGGACTATCTAGGTTAACGAACGGACACTTGGTCTATGTAGGTTAGCTATCAGGCACTTGGACTATCTAGGTTACCTAGCGGACACGTGGACGATTTAGATTAACGAGCGGGCACTTGGACTATCTAGGTTAACTAGCAGGCCCTTGGACTATCTAGGTTTACTAGCGGGCACTTGGACTATCTAGGTTAACTAACGGGCACTTGGACTATGTAGTTTCCCTAGAGGGCATTTGGATTATTTAGGTTACCTAGTGGGCACTTGGACTATGTAGGTTATCTAGCGGGCACATGGACTACGTAGGTTAACTAGAAGGCACTTGGACTATCAAGGTTACCTAACGGGCCCTTGGACTATGTAGGTTACCAGCGGGCACTTGGACTATCTAGGTTAACGAACGTGCACTTGGACTATGTAGGTAACCTAGCGGGCACTTGGACTGTCTAGGTTACCTAGCGGGCACTTGGACTATCTAGGTTAACGAACGGGCACTTGGACTATGTAGGTTAACTAGCGGACACTTCGACTATCTAGGTTAGCTAACGGGCAATTGGACAATCTAGGTTAACTAACGGGCACTTGGACTATGTAGGTTGCCTAGCGAGCACTTGGACTATGTAGGTTCCCTAGTGGGCACTTGGACTATGTAGGTTTTCTATCGGGTACTTGGACTGTCTAGGTTAACTAGGGGGCAATTGGACTGTCTAGGTTACCTAGTGGGCACTTGGACTATGTACGTTCCCTAGCGGGCACTTGGGTTATCTACGTTACCTAGCGCGCACTTGGACAATGTAAGTTAACGAACGGGCACTTGGACTATGTAGGTTAACGAACGGGCACTTGGACTATGTAGGTAACCTAGTGGTCACTTGGACTATGTAGGTTATCTAGCGGACACTTGGACTATCTAGGTTACCTAGCAGGCACTTTGACTATCTAGGTTAACTAACGGGCACTTGGACTATGTAGGGTAACTAGCGGGCACTTGGACTGTCTAGGTTACCTAACGGGCACTTGGATTATCTAGGTTAACGAACGGGCCCTTGGACTATGTAGGTTACCTAGCCACCACTTGGACTATCTAGGTTAGCTAACAGGCACTTGGACTATCTAGGTTCCCTAGCGGGCACTTGTACTATCTAGGTTATCTAGCTGGCACTTGGACTATATAGGTCAACTAGCGGGCCCTTGGACTATCTAGGTTAGCTAACGGGCACTTGGACTATGTATGTTCCACAGTGGGCACTTGTATTATGTAGGTTGCCTAGCGGACATTTAGACTATGTAGGTTTCCTTGCGGGCATTTGGACTATGTAGGTTACCTAGCGGGCATTTGGACTATGTAGGTTCCCTAGCGGTCACGTGGACTATGTAGGTTAACTAGCGGGCACTTGGACTAACCAGGTTACCAGGCGGGCACATGGACTATGTAGGTAACCCAATGGGCACTTGGACTATCTAGGTTAACGAACGGACACTTGGACTATGTAGGTTAGGTATCAGGCACTTGGACTATCTAGGTTACCTAGCAGGCACTTGGACTATGTAGGTTACCTAGCGGACACTTGGACGATTTAGGTTAACTAGCGGGCACTTGGACTATCTAGGTTAACTAGCAGGCCCTTGGACTATCTAGGTTTACTAGCGGGCACTTGGACTATCTAGGTTAACTAGCGGGCACTTGGACTATGTAGGTTAACTAGCGGTCACTTGAACTCTCTAGGTTACCTAGCGGACACTTGGACTATGTACCTTCCCTAGCGGGCACTTGGACTATCTAGGTTACCTAGCAGGCACTTGGATTATGAAGGATCCCTAGCGGGCAATTGGACTATCTAAGTTACCTAGCTGGCACTTGGACTATGTAGGTTAAGTAGCGGACACTTGCACGATCTAGGTTAACTAGCGGGCCCTTGCACTATGTAGGTTAACTAGCGGGCCCATGGATTATGTAGGTTTACTAGGGGGCACTTGGGACATCTAGGTTAACTAGCGGGCACTTGGACTATGTAGTTTCCCTAGCGTGCATTTGGACTATTTAGGTTGCCTAGCGGGCACTTGGACTATGTAGGTTACCTAGCAGGCACTTTGACTATCTAGGTTAACTAACGGGCACTTGGACTATGTAGGGTAACTAGCGGGCACTTGGACTGTCTAGGTTACCTAACGGGCACTTGGATTATCTAGGTTAACGAACGGGCACTTGGACTATGTAGGTTACCTAGCCACCAGTTGGAATATCTAGGTTCCCTAGCGGGCACTTGTACTATCTAGGTTACCTAGCTGGCACTTGGACTATGTAGGTCAACTAGCGGGCCCTTGGACTATCTAGGTTAGCTAACGGGCACTTGGATTATGTAGGTTGCCTAGCGGACATTTAGACTATGTATGTTTCCTTGCGGGCATTTGGACTATGTAGGTTCCCTAGCAGGCACTTGGACTATGTAGGTTCCCTAACGGGCACTTGGACTATGTAGGTTCCCTAGGGGTCACGTGGACTATGTAGGCTCCCTAGAAGGCACTTGGACTATGTACGTTAACTAGCGGGCACTTGGACTATGTAGGTTACCCAATGGGCACTTGGACTATCTAGGTTAACGAACGGACACTTGGACTATGTAGGTTAGCTATCAGGCACTTGGACTATCTAGGTTACCTAGCGGACACTGGGACGATTTAGGATAACTAGCGGGCACTTGGACTATCTAGGTTAACTAGCAGGCCCTCGGACTATCTAGGTTTACTAGCGGGCACTTGGACTATCAAGGTTAACTAACGGGCACTTGGACTATGTAGTTTCCCTAGCGGGCATTTGGATTATTTAGGTTACCTCGTGGGCACTTGGACTATGTAGGTTATCTAGCGGGCACTTGGACTGCGTAGGTTAACTAGAAGGCACTTGGACTATCAAGGTTACCTAGCGGGCCCTTGGACTATGTAGGTTACCAGCGGGCACTTGGACTATCTAGGTTAACGAACGTGCACTTGGACTATGTAGGTAACCTAGCGGGCACTTGGACTGTCTAGGTTACCTAGCGGGCACTTGGACTATCTAGGTTAACGAACGGGCACTTGGACTATGTAGGTTAACTAGCGGACACTTCGACTATCTAGGTTAGCTAACGGGCAATTGGACAATCTAGGTTAACTAACGGGCACTTGGACTATGTAGGTTGCCTAGCGAGCACTTGGACTATTAGGTTCCCTTGTGGGCTCTTGGACTATGTAGGTTCCCTATCGGGTACTTGGACTGTCTAGGTTAACTAGGGGGCAATTGGACTGTCTAGGTTACCTAGTGGGCACTTGGACTATGTACGTTCCCTAGCGGGCACTTGGGTTATCTACGTTACCTAGCGGGCACTTGGACAATGTAAGTTAACGAACGGGCACTTGGACTATGTAGGTTAACTAGCGGACACTTGGACTATCTAGGATAGCTAACGGGCAATTGGACTATCAAGGTTACCTAACGGGCACTTGGACTATCTAGGTTACCTAGCAGGCACTTTGACTATCTAGGTTAACTAACGGGCACGTGGACTATGTAGGTTGCCTAGCGAGCACCTGGACTATGTAGGTTCCCTAGTGGGCGCTTGGACTATGTAGATTCCCTCGCGGTACTTGGACTGTCTAGGTTAACTAGCGGGCAATTGGACTGTCTAGGTTACCTAGTGGGCACTTGGACTATGTAGTTTACCTAGCAGGCACTTGGACTATGTAAGTTTACTAGCAGGTACTTAGACTAACTAGGTTACCTAGCGGGCACTTGGACTATGTACGTTCCCTAGCGGGCACTTGGGCTATCAACGTTACCTAGCGGGCACTTGGACTATGTAGGTTAACGAATGGGCACTTGGACTATGTAGGTAACCTAGTGGTCACTTGGACTGTCTAGGTTACCTAGCGGGCACTTGGACTATGTAGGTTAACTAGCGGGCACTTGGACTATCTAGGTTAACTAGCGGGCACTTGGACTATCTAGGTTAACTAGTGGGCCCTTGCACTATGTAGGTTAACTAGCGGGCCCAAGGATTATGTAGGTTTACTAGGGGGCACTTGGACTATCTAGGTTCACTTGCGGGCACTTGGACTATGTAGTTTCCCTAGCGGACATTTGGACTATTTAGGTTACCTAGCGGGCACTTGGACTATGTAGGTTATCTAGCGGGCACTTGGACTATCTAGGTTACCTAGCAGGCACTTTGACTATCTAGGTTAACTAACGGGCATTTGGACTATGTAGGGCAACTAGCGGGCACTTGGACTGTCTAGGTTACCTAACGGGCACTTGGATTATCTAGGTTACCTAGCAGGCACTATGACTATCTAGGTTAACTAACGGGCATTTGGACTATGTAGGGCAACTACCGGGCACTTGGACTGTCTAGGTTACCTAACGGGCACTTGGATTATCTAGGTTAACGAACGGGCACTTGGACTATGTAGGTTACCTAGCCACCACTTGGACTATCTAGGTTAGCTAACAGGCACTTGGACTATCTAGGTTCCCTAGCGGGCACTTGTACTATCTAGGTTACCTAGCTGGCACTTGGACTATGTAGGTCAAGTAGCGGGCCCTTGGACTATCTAGGTTAGCTAACGGGCACTTGGACTATGTATGTTCCAGAGTGGGCACTTGGATTATGTAGGTTGCCTAGCGGACATTTAGACTATGTAGGTTTCCTTGCGGGCATTTGGACTATGTAGGTTACCAGCGGGCACTTGGACAATCTAGGTTAACGAACGTGCACTTGGACTATGTAGGTAACCTAGCGGGCACTTGGACTGTCTAGGTTACCTAGCGGGCACTTGGACATTCTAGGTTAACGAACGGGCACTTGGACTATGTAGGTTGCCTAGCGAGCACTTGGAGTATGTAGGTTCCCTAGCGGGCAATTGGACTATGTAGGTTCCCTATCGGGTACTTGGACTGTCTAGGTTAACTAGGGGGCAATTGGAGTGTCTAGGTTACCTAGTGGGCACTTGGACTATGTACGTTCCCTAGCGGGCACTTGGGTTATCTACGTTACCTAGCGCGCACTTGGACAATGTAAGTTAACGAACGGGCACTTGGACTATGTAGGTTAACTAGCGGACACTTGGACTATCTAGGATAGCTAACTGGCAATTGGACTATCAAGGTTACCTAACGGGCACTTGGACTATCTAGGTTACCTAGCAGGCACTTTGACTATCTAGGTTAACTAACGGACACGTGGACTATGTAGGTTGCCTAGCGAGCACCTGGACTATGTAGGTTCCCTAGCGGGCGCTTGGACTGTGTAGATTCCCTAGCGGTACTTGGACTGTCTAGGTTAACTAGCGGGCAATTGGACTGTCTAGGTTACCTAGTGGGCACTTGGACTATGTAGTTTACCTAGCAGGCACTTGGACTATGTAGGTTTACTAGCAGGCACTTAGACTAACTAGGTTACCTAGCGGGCACTTGGACTATGTACGTTCCCTAGCGGGCACTTGGGTTATCAACGTTACCTAGCGGGCACTTGGACTATGTAGGTTAACGAATGGGCACTTGGACTATGTAGGTAACCTATTGGTCACTTAGACTGTCTAGGTTACCTAGCTGGCACTTGGACTATGTAGGTTAACTAGCGGGCAGTTGGACTATCTAGGTTAACTAGCGGGCACTTGGACTATCCAGGTTAACTAGTGGGCCCTTCCACTATGTAGGTTAACTAGCGGGCCCATGGATTATGTAGGTTTACTAGGGGGCACTTGGACTATCTAGGTTAACTTGCGGGCACTTGGACTATGTAGTTTCCCTAGCGGACATTTGGACTATTTAGGTTATCTAGCGGGCACTTGGACTATGTAGGTTATCTAGCGGGCACTTGGACTATCTAGGTTACCTAGCAGGCACTTTGACTATCTAGGTTAACTAAGGGGCATTTGGAATATGTAGGGCAACTAGCGGGCACTTGGACTGTCTAGGTTACCTAACGGGCACTTGGATTATCTAGGTTACCTAGCAGGCACTATGACTATCTAGGTTAACTAACGGGCATTTGGACTATGTAGGGCAACTAGCGGGCACTTGGACTGTCTAGGTTACCTAACGGGCACTTGGATTATCTAGGTTAACGAACGGGCACTTGGACTATGTAGGTTACCTAGCCACCACTTGGACTATCTAGGTTAGCTAACAGGCACTTGGACTATCTAGGTTCCCTAGCGGGCACTTGCACTATCTAGGTTACCTAGCTGGCACTTGGACTATGTAGGTCAAGTAGCGGGCCCTTGGACTATCTAGGTTAGCTAACGGGCACTTGGACTATGTATGTTCCAGAGTGGGCACTTGGAGCATGTAGGTTGCCTAGCGGACATTTAGACTATGTAGGTTTCCTTGCGGGCATTTGGATTATGTAGGTTACCAGCGGGCACTTGGACTATGTAGGTTACCTAGCAGGCACTTTGACTATCTAGGTTAACTAAGGGCACTTGGACTATGTAGGGTAACTAGCGGGCACTTGGACTGTCTAGGTTACCTAACGGGCACTTGGATTATCTAGGTTAACGAACGGGCACTTGGACTATGTAGGTTACCTAACCACCACTTGGACTATCTAGGTTCCCTAGCGGGCACTTGTAGTATCTAGATTACCTAGCTGGCACTTGGACTATGTAGGTCAACTAGCGGGCCCTTGGACTATCTAGGTTAGCTAACGGGCACTTGGACTATGTATGTTCCAGAGCGGGCACTTGGATTATGTAGGTTGCCTAGCGGACATTTAGACTATGTAGGTTTCCTTGCGGGCATTTGGACTATGTAGGTTACCTAGCAGGCACTTGGACTATGTAGGTTCCCTAACGGGCACTTGGACTATGTAGGTTCCCTAGCGGTCACGTGGACTATGTAGGCTCCCTAGAAGGCACTTGGACTATGTAGGTTAACTAGCGGGCACTTGGACTATGTAGGTTACCCAATGGGCACTTGGACTATCTAGGTTAACGAACGGACACTTGGACTATGTAGGTTAGCTATCAGGCACTTGGACTATCTAGGTTACCTAGCGGACACGTGGACAATTTAGGTTAACGAGCGGGCACTTGGACTATCTACGTTAACTAGCAGGCCCTTGGACTATCTAGGTTTACTAGCGGGCACTTGGACTATCTAGGTTAACTAACGGGCACTTGGACTATGTAGTTTCCCTAGAGGGCATTTGGATTATTTATGTTACCTAGTGGGCACTTGGACTATGTAGGTTATCTAGCGGGCACTTGGACTACGTAGGTTAACTAGAAGGCACTTGGACTATCAAGGTTACCTAACGGGCGCTTGGACTATGTAGGTTACCAGCGGGCACTTGGACTATCTAGGTTAACGAACGTGCACTTGGACTATGTAGGTAACCTAGCGGGCACTTGGACTGTCTAGGTTACCTAGCGGGCACTTGGACTATCTAGGTTAACGCACGGGCACTTGGACTATGTAGGTTAACTAGCGGACACTTCGACTATCTAGGTTAGCTAACGGGCAATTGGACAATCTAGGTTAACTAACGGGCACTTGGACTATGTAGGTTGCCTAGCGAGCACTTGGACTATGTAGGTTCCCTAGTGGGCACTTGGACTATGTAGGTTCCCTATCGGGTACTTGGACTGTCTAGGTTAACTAGGGGGCAATTGGACTGTCTAGGTTACCTAGTGGGCACTTGGACTATGTACGTTCCCTAGCGGGCACTTGGGTTATCTACGTTACCTAGCGCGCACTTGGACAATGTAAGTTAACGAACGGGCACTTGGACTATGTAGGTTAACGAACGGGCACTTGGACTATGTAGGTAACCTAGTGGTCACTTGGACTATGTAGGTTATCTAGCGGACACTTGGACTATCTAGGTTACCTAGCAGGCACTTTGACTATCTAGGTTAACTAACGGGCACCTGGACTATGTAGGGTAACTAGCGGGCACTTGGACTGTCTAGGTTACCTAACGGGCACTTGGATTATCTAGGTTAACGAACGGGCCCTTGGACTATGTAGGTTACCTAGCCACCACTTGGTCTATCGAGGTTAGCTAACAGGCACTTGGACTATCTAGTTTCCCTAGCGGGCACTTGTACTATCTAGGTTATCTAGCTGGCACTTGGACTATGTAGGTCAACTAGCGGGCCCTTGGACTATCTAGGTTAGCTAACGGGCACTTGGACTATGTATGTTCCAGAGTGGGCACTTGTATTATGTAGGTTGCCTAGCGGACATTTAGACTATGTAGGTTTCCTTGCGGGCATTTGGACTATGTAGGTTACCTAGCGGGCACTTGGACTATGTAGGTTCCCTAGCGGTCACGTGGACTATGTAGGCTCCCTAGAAGGCACTTGGACTATGTAGGTTAACTAGCGGGCACTTGGACTAACCAGGTTACCAGGCGGGCACATGGACTATGTAGGTAACCCAATGGGCACTTGGACTATCTAGGTTAACGAACGGACACTTGGACTATGTAGGTTAGGTATCAGGCACTTGGACTATCTAGGTTACCTAGCAGGCACTTGGACTATGTAGGTTACCTAGCGGACACTTGGACGATTTAGGTTAACTAGCGGGCACTTGGATTATCTAGGTTAACTAGCAGGCCCTTGGACTATCTAGGTTTACTAGCGGGCACTTGGACTATCTAGGTTAACTAGCGGGCACTTGGACTATGTAGGTTAACTAGCGGTCACTTGAACTCTCTAGGTTACCTAGCGGACACTTGGACTATGTACCTTCCCTAGCGGGCACTTGGACTATCTAGGTTACCTAGCAGGCACTTGGATTATGAAGGATCCCTAGCGGGCAATTGGACTATCAAGGTTACCTAGCTGGCACTTGGACTATGTAGGTTAAGTAGCGGACACTTGCACGATCTAGGTTAACTAGCGGGCCCTTGCACTATGTAGGTTAACTAGCGGGCCCATGGATTATGTAGGTTTACTAGGGGGCACTTGGGACATCTAGGTTAACTAGCGGGCACTTGGACTATGTAGTTTCCCTAGCGGGCATTTGGACTATTTAGGTTTCCTAGCGGGCACTTGGACTATGTAGGTTACCTAGCAGGCACTTTGACTATCTAGGTTAACTAACGGGCACTTGGACTATGTAGGGTAACTAGCGGGCACTTGGACTGTCTAGGTTACCTAACGGGCACTTGGATTATCTAGGTTAACGAACGGGCACTTGGACTATGTAGGTTACCTAGCCACCACTTGGACTATCTAGGTTCCCTAGCGGGCACTTGTACTATCTAGGTTACCTAGCTGGCACTTGGACTATGTAGGTCAACTAGCGGGCATTTGGACTATGTAGGTTCCCTAGCGGGCACTTTGACTATGTAGGTTCCCTAATGGGCACTTGGACTATGTAGGTTCCCTAGGGGTCACGTGGACTATGTAGGCTCCTTAGAAGGCACTTGGACTATGTAGGTTAACTAGCGGGCACTTGGACTATGCAGGTTACCCAATGGGCACTTGGACTATCTAGGTTAACGAACGGACACTTGGACTATGTAGGTTAGCTATCAGGCACTTGGACTATCTAGGTTACCTAGCGGACACTTGGACGATTTAGGATAACTAGCGGGCACTTGGACTATCTAGGTTAACTAGCAGGCCCTCGGACTATCTAGGTTTACTAGCGGGCACTTGGACTATCAAGGTTAACTAACGGGCACTTGGACTATGTAGTTTCCCTAGAGGGCATTTGGATTATTTAGGTTACCTAGTGGGCACTTGGACTATGTAGGTTATCTAGCGGGCACTTGGACTACGTAGGTTAACTAGAAGGCACTTGGACTATCAAGGTTACCTAGCGGGCCCTTGGACTATGTAGGTTACCAGCGGGCACTTGGACTATCTAGGTTAACGAACGTGCACTTGGACTATGTAGGTAACCTAGCGGGCACTTGGACTGTCTAGGTTAACGAACGGGCACTTGGACTATGTAGTTTAACTAGGGGACACTTCGACTATCTAGGTTAGCTAACGGGCAATTGGACAATCTAGGTTAACTAACGGGCAATTGGACTATGTAGGTTGCCTAGCGAGCACTTGGACTATGTAGGTTCCCTAGTGGGCACTTGGACTATGTAGGTTCCCTATCGGGTACTTGGACTGTCTAGGTTAACTAGGGGGCAATTGGACTGTCTAGGTTACCTAGTGGGCACGTGGACTCTGTACGTTCCCTAGCGGGCACTTGGGTTATCTATGTTACCTAGCGGGCACTTGGACAATATAAGTTAACGAACGGGCACTTGGACTATGTAGGTTAACTAGCGGACACTTGGACTATCTAGGATAGCTAACTGGCAATTGGACTATCAAGGTTACCTAACGGGCACTTGGACTATCTAGGTTACCTAGCAGGCACTTTGACTATCTAGGTTAACTAACGGACACGTGGACTATGTAGGTTGCCTAGCGAGCACCTGGACTATGTAGGTTCCCTAGCGGGCGCTTGGACTATGTAGATTCCCTAGCGGTACTTGGACTGTCTAGGTTAACTAGCGGGCAATTGGACTGTCTAGGTTACCTAGTGGGCACTTGGACTATGTAGTTTACCTAGCAGGCACTTGGACTATGTAGGTTTACTAGGAGGCACTTAGACTATCTAGGTTACCTAGCGGGCACTTGGACTATGTTCGTTCCCTAGCGGGCACTTGGGCTATCAACGTTACCTAGCGGGCACTTGGACTATGTAGGTTAACGAATGGGCACTTGGACTATGTAGGTAACCTAGTGGTCACTTGGACTGTCTAGGTTACCTAGCGGGCACTTGGACTATGTAGGTTAACTAGCGGGCACTTGACTATCTAGGTTAACTAGCGGGCACTTGGACTATCCAGGTTAACTAGTGGGCCCTTGCACTATGTAGTTTAACTAGCGGGCCCATGGATTATGTAGGTTTACTAGGGGGCACTTGGACTATCTAGGTTAACTTGCGGGCACTTGGACTATGTAGTTTCCCTAGCGGACATTTGGACTATTTAGCTTACCAAGCGGGCACTTGGACTATGTAGGTTATCTAGCGGGCACTTGGACTATCTAGGTTACCTAGCAGGCACTTTGACTATCTAGGTTAACTAACGGGCATTTGGACTATGTAGGGCAACTAGCGGGCACTTGGACTGTCTAGGTTACCTAACGGGCACTTGGATTACCTAGGTTACCTAGCAGGCACTATGACTATCTAGGTTAACTAACGGGCATTTGGACTATGTAGGGCAACTAGCGGGCACTTGGACTGTCTAGGTTACCTAACGGGCACTTGGATTATCTAGGTTAACGAACGGGCACTTGGATTATGTAGGTTACCTAGCCACCACTTGGACTATCTAGGTTAGCTAACAGGCACTTGGACTATCTAGGTTCCCTAGCGGGCACTTGCACTATCTAGGTTACCTAGCTGGCACTTGGACTATGTAGGTCAACTAGCGGGCCCTTGGACTATCTAGGTTAGCTAACGGGCACTTGGACTATGTATGTTCCAGAGTGGGCACTTGGAGTATGTAGGTTGCCTAGCGGACATTTAGACTATGTAGGTTTCCTTGCGGGCATTTGGACTATGTAGGTTACCAGAGGGCACTTGGACTATATAGGTTACCTAGCAGGCACTTTGACTATCTAGGTTAACTAAGGGCACTTGGACTATGTAGGGTAACTAGCGGGCACTTGGACTGTCTAGGTTACCTAACGGGCACTTGGATTATCTAGGTTAACGAACGGGCACTTGGACTATGTAGGTTACCTAGCCACCACTTGGACTATCTAGGTTCCCTAGCGGGCACTTGTACTATCTAGGTTACCTAGCCGGCACTTGGACTATGTAGGTCAACTAGCGGGCCCTTGGACTATCTAGGTTAGCTAACGGGCACTTGGACTATGTATGTTCCAGAGCGGGCACTTGGATTATGTATGTTGCCTAGCGGACATTTAGACTATGTAGGTTTCCTTGCTGGCATTTGGACTATGTAGGTTACCTAGCAGGCACTTGGACTATGTAGGTTCCCTAACGGGCACTTGGACTATGTAGGTTCCCTAGCGGTCACGTGGACTATGTAGGCTCCCTAGAAGGCACTTGGACTATGTAGGTTAACTAGCGGACACGTGGACTATGTAGGTTACCCAATGGGCACTTGGACTATCTAGGTTAACGAACGGACACTTGGTCTATGTAGGTTAGCTATCAGGCACTTGGACTATCTAGGTTACCTAGCGGACACGTGGACGATTTAGATTAACGAGCGGGCACTTGGACTATCTAGGTTAACTAGCAGGCCCTTGGACTATCTAGGTTTACTAGCGGGCACTTGGACTATCTAGGTTAACTAACGGGCACTTGGACTATGTAGTTTCCCTAGAGGGCATTTGGATTATTTAGGTTACCTAGTGGGCACTTGGACTATGTAGGTTATCTAGCGGGCACATGGACTACGTAGGTTAACTAGAAGGCACTTGGACTATCAAGGTTACCTAACGGGCCCTTGGACTATGTAGGTTACCAGCGGGCACTTGGACTATCTAGGTTAACGAACGTGCACTTGGACTATGTAGGTAACCTAGCGGGCACTTGGACTGTCTAGGTTACCTAGCGGGCACTTGGACTATCTAGGTTAACGAACGGGCACTTGGACTATGTAGGTTAACTAGCGGACACTTCGACTATCTAGGTTAGCTAACGGGCAATTGGACAATCTAGGTTAACTAACGGGCACTTGGACTATGTAGGTTGCCTAGCGAGCACTTGGACTATGTAGGTTCCCTAGTGGGCACTTGGACTATGTAGGTTTTCTATCGGGTACTTGGACTGTCTAGGTTAACTAGGGGGCAATTGGACTGTCTAGGTTACCTAGTGGGCACTTGGACTATGTACGTTCCCTAGCGGGCACTTGGGTTATCTACGTTACCTAGCGCGCACTTGGACAATGTAAGTTAACGAACGGGCACTTGGACTATGTAGGTTAACGAACGGGCACTTGGACTATGTAGGTAACCTAGTGGTCACTTGGACTATGTAGGTTATCTAGCGGACACTTGGACTATCTAGGTTACCTAGCAGGCACTTTGACTATCTAGGTTAACTAACGGGCACTTGGACTATGTAGGGTAACTAGCGGGCACTTGGACTGTCTAGGTTACCTAACGGGCACTTGGATTATCTAGGTTAACGAACGGGCCCTTGGACTATGTAGGTTACCTAGCCACCACTTGGACTATCTAGGTTAGCTAACAGGCACTTGGACTATCTAGGTTCCCTAGCGGGCACTTGTACTATCTAGGTTATCTAGCTGGCACTTGGACTATATAGGTCAACTAGCGGGCCCTTGGACTATCTAGGTTAGCTAACGGGCACTTGGACTATGTATGTTCCACAGTGGGCACTTGTATTATGTAGGTTGCCTAGCGGACATTTAGACTATGTAGGTTTCCTTGCGGGCATTTGGACTATGTAGGTTACCTAGCGGGCATTTGGACTATGTAGGTTCCCTAGCGGTCACGTGGACTATGTAGGCTCCCTAGAAGGCACTTGGACTATGTAGGTTAACTAGCGGGCACTTGGACTAACCAGGTTACCAGGCGGGCACATGGTCTATGTAGGTTACCCAATGGGCACTTGGACTATCTAGGTTAACGAACGGACACTTGGACTATGTAGGTTAGGTATCAGGCACTTGGACTATCTAGGTTACCTAGCAGGCACTTGGACTATGTAGGTTACCTAGCGGACACTTGGACGATTTAGGTTAACTAGCGGGCACTTGGACTATCTAGGTTAACTAGCAGGCCCTTGGACTATCTAGGTTTACTAGCGGGCACTTGGACTATCTAGGTTAACTAGCGGGCACTTGGACTATGTAGGTTAACTAGCGGTCACTTGAACTCTCTAGGTTACCTAGCGGACACTTGGACTATGTACCTTCCCTAGCGGGCACTTGGACTATCTAGGTTACCTAGCAGGCACTTGGATTATGAAGGATCCCTAGCGGGCAATTGGACTATCTAAGTTACCTAGCTGGCACTTGGACTATGTAGGTTAAGTAGCGGACACTTGCACGATCTAGGTTAACTAGCGGGCCCTTGCACTATGTAGGTTAACTAGCGGGCCCATGGATTATGTAGGTTTACTAGGGGGCACTTGGGACATCTAGGTTAACTAGCGGGCACTTGGACTATGTAGTTTCCCTAGCGTGCATTTGGACTATTTAGGTTGCCTAGCGGGCACTTGGACTATGTAGGTTACCTAGCAGGCACTTTGACTATCTAGGTTAACTAACGGGCACTTGGACTATGTAGGGTAACTAGCGGGCACTTGGACTGTCTAGGTTACCTAACGGGCACTTGGATTATCTAGGTTAACGAACGGGCACTTGGACTATGTAGGTTACCTAGCCACCAGTTGGAATATCTAGGTTCCCTAGCGGGCACTTGTACTATCTAGGTTACCTAGCTGGCACTTGGACTATGTAGGTCAACTAGCGGGCCCTTGGACTATCTAGGTTAGCTAACGGGCACTTGGATTATGTAGGTTGCCTAGCGGACATTTAGACTATGTATGTTTCCTTGCGGGCATTTGGACTATGTAGGTTCCCTAGCAGGCACTTGGACTATGTAGGTTCCCTAACGGGCACTTGGACTATGTAGGTTCCCTAGGGGTCACGTGGACTATGTAGGCTCCCTAGAAGGCACTTGGACTATGTAGGTTAACTAGCGGGCACTTGGACTATGTAGGTTACCCAATGGGCACTTGGACTATCTAGGTTAACGAACGGACACTTGGACTATGTAGGTTAGCTATCAGGCACTTGGACTATCTAGGTTACCTAGCGGACACTGGGACGATTTAGGATAACTAGCGGGCACTTGGACTATCTAGGTTAACTAGCAGGCCCTCGGACTATCTAGGTTTACTAGCGGGCACTTGGACTATCAAGGTTAACTAACGGGCACTTGGACTATGTAGTTTCCCTAGCGGGCATTTGGATTATTTAGGTTACCTAGTGGGCACTTGGACTATGTAGGTTATCTAGCGGGCACTTGGACTGCGTAGGTTAACTAGAAGGCACTTGGACTATCAAGGTTACCTAGCGGGCCCTTGGACTATGTAGGTTACCAGCGGGCACTTGGACTATCTAGGTTAACGAACGTGCACTTGGACTATGTAGGTAACCTAGCGGGCACTTGGACTGTCTAGGTTACCTAGCGGGCACTTGGACTATCTAGGTTAACGAACGGGCACTTGGACTATGTAGGTTAACTAGCGGACACTTCGACTATCTAGGTTAGCTAACGGGCAATTGGACAATCTAGGTTAACTAACGGGCACTTGGACTATGTAGGTTGCCTAGCGAGCACTTGGACTATTAGGTTCCCTTGTGGGCTCTTGGACTATGTAGGTTCCCTATCGGGTACTTGGACTGTCTAGGTTAACTAGGGGGCAATTGGACTGTCTAGGTTACCTAGTGGGCACTTGGACTATGTACGTTCCCTAGCGGGCACTTGGGTTATCTACGTTACCTAGCGGGCACTTGGACAATGTAAGTTAACGAACGGGCACTTGGACTATGTAGGTTAACTAGCGGACACTTGGACTATCTAGGATAGCTAACGGGCAATTGGACTATCAAGGTTACCTAACGGGCACTTGGACTATCTAGGTTACCTAGCAGGCACTTTGACTATCTAGGTTAACTAACGGGCACGTGGACTATGTAGGTTGCCTAGCGAGCACCTGGACTATGTAGGTTCCCTAGTGGGCGCTTGGACTATGTAGATTCCCTCGCGGTACTTGGACTGTCTAGGTTAACTAGCGGGCAATTGGACTGTCTAGGTTACCTAGTGGGCACTTGGACTATGTAGTTTACCTAGCAGGCACTTGGACTATGTAAGTTTACTAGCAGGCACTTAGACTAACTAGGTTACCTAGCGGGCACTTGGACTATGTACGTTCCCTAGCGGGCACTTGGGCTATCAACGTTACCTAGCGGGCACTTGGACTATGTAGGTTAACGAATGGGCACTTGGACTATGTAGGTAACCTAGTGGTCACTTGGACTGTCTAGGTTACCTAGCGGGCACTTGGACTATGTAGGTTAACTAGCGGGCACTTGGACTATCTAGGTTAACTAGCGGGCACTTGGACTATCTAGGTTAACTAGTGGGCCCTTGCACTATGTAGGTTAACTAGCGGGCCCAAGGATTATGTAGGTTTACTAGGGGGCACTTGGACTATCTAGGTTCACTTGCGGGCACTTGGACTATGTAGTTTCCCTAGCGGACATTTGGACTATTTAGGTTACCTAGCGGGCACTTGGACTATGTAGGTTATCTAGCGGGCACTTGGACTATCTAGGTTACCTAGCAGGCACTTTGACTATCTAGGTTAACTAACGGGCATTTGGACTATGTAGGGCAACTAGCGGGCACTTGGACTGTCTAGGTTACCTAACGGGCACTTGGATTATCTAGGTTACCTAGCAGGCACTATGACTATCTAGGTTAACTAACGGGCATTTGGACTATGTAGGGCAACTACCGGGCACTTGGACTGTCTAGGTTACCTAACGGGCACTTGGATTATCTAGGTTAACGAACGGGCACTTGGACTATGTAGGTTACCTAGCCACCACTTGGACTATCTAGGTTAGCTAACAGGCACTTGGACTATCTAGGTTCCCTAGCGGGCACTTGTACTATCTAGGTTACCTAGCTGGCACTTGGACTATGTAGGTCAAGTAGCGGGCCCTTGGACTATCTAGGTTAGCTAACGGGCACTTGGACTATGTATGTTCCAGAGTGGGCACTTGGATTATGTAGGTTGCCTAGCGGACATTTAGACTATGTAGGTTTCCTTGCGGGCATTTGGACTATGTAGGTTACCAGCGGGCACTTGGACAATCTAGGTTAACGAACGTGCACTTGGACTATGTAGGTAACCTAGCGGGCACTTGGACTGTCTAGGTTACCTAGCGGGCACTTGGACATTCTAGGTTAACGAACCGGCACTTGGACTATGTAGGTTGCCTAGCGAGCACTTGGAGTATGTAGGTTCCCTAGCGGGCAATTGGACTATGTAGGTTCCCTATCGGGTACTTGGACTGTCTAGGTTAACTAGGGGGCAATTGGAGTGTCTAGGTTACCTAGTGGGCACTTGGACTATGTACGTTCCCTAGCGGGCACTTGGGTTATCTACGTTACCTAGCGCGCACTTGGACAATGTAAGTTAACGAACGGGCACTTGGACTATGTAGGTTAACTAGCGGACACTTGGACTATCTAGGATAGCTAACTGGCAATTGGACTATCAAGGTTACCTAACGGGCACTTGGACTATCTAGGTTACCTAGCAGGCACTTTGACTATCTAGGTTAACTAACGGACACGTGGACTATGTAGGTTGCCTAGCGAGCACCTGGACTATGTAGGTTCCCTAGCGGGCGCTTGGACTGTGTAGATTCCCTAGCGGTACTTGGACTGTCTAGGTTAACTAGCGGGCAATTGGACTGTCTAGGTTACCTAGTGGGCACTTGGACTATGTAGTTTACCTAGCAGGCACTTGGACTATGTAGGTTTACTAGCAGGCACTTAGACTAACTAGGTTACCTAGCGGGCACTTGGACTATGTACGTTCCCTAGCGGGCACTTGGGTTATCAACGTTACCTAGCGGGCACTTGGACTATGTAGGTTAACGAATGGGCACTTGGACTATGTAGGTAACCTAGTGGTCACTTAGACTGTCTAGGTTACCTAGCTGGCACTTGGACTATGTAGGTTAACTAGCGGGCAGTTGGACTATCTAGGTTAACTAGCGGGCACTTGGACTATCCAGGTTAACTAGTGGGCCCTTCCACTATGTAGGTTAACTAGCGGGCCCATGGATTATGTAGGTTTACTAGGGGGCACTTGGACTATCTAGGTTAACTTGCGGGCACTTGGACTATGTAGGTTATCTAGCGGGCACTTGGACTATCTAGGTTACCTAGCAGGCACTTTGACTATCTAGGTTAACTAAGGGGCATTTGGAATATGTAGGGCAACTAGCGGGCACTTGGACTGTCTAGGTTACCTAACGGGCACTTGGATTATCTAGGTTACCTAGCAGGCACTATGACTATCTAGGTTAACTAACGGGCATTTGGACTATGTAGGGCAACTAGCGGGCACTTGGACTGTCTAGGTTACCTAACGGGCACTTGGATTATCTAGGTTAACGAACGGGCACTTGGACTATGTAGGTTACCTAGCCACCACTTGGACTATCTAGGTTAGCTAACAGGCACTTGGACTATCTAGGTTCCCTAGCGGGCACTTGCACTATCTAGGTTACCTAGCTGGCACTTGGACTATGTAGGTCAAGTAGCGGGCCCTTGGACTATCTAGGTTAGCTAACGGGCACTTGGACTATGTATGTTCCAGAGTGGGCACTTGGAGCATGTAGGTTGCCTAGCGGACATTTAGACTATGTAGGTTTCCTTGCGGGCATTTGGATTATGTAGGTTACCAGCGGGCACTTGGACTATGTAGGTTACCTAGCAGGCACTTTGACTATCTAGGTTAACTAAGGGCACTTGGACTATGTAGGGTAACTAGCGGGCACTTGGACTGTCTAGGTTACCTAACGGGCACTTGGATTATCTAGGTTAACGAACGGGCACTTGGACTATGTAGGTTACCTAGCCACCACTTGGACTATCTAGGTTCCCTAGCGGGCACTTGTAGTATCTAGATTACCTAGCTGGCACTTGGACTATGTAGGTCAACTAGCGGGCCCTTGGACTATCTAGGTTAGCTAACGGGCACTTGGACTATGTATGTTCCAGAGCGGGCACTTGGATTATGTAGGTTGCCTAGCGGACATTTAGACTATGTAGGTTTCCTTGCGGGCATTTGGACTATGTAGGTTACCTAGCAGGCACTTGGACTATGTAGGTTCCCTAACGGGCACTTGGACTATGTAGGTTCCCTAGCGGTCACGTGGACTATGTAGGCTCCCTAGAAGGCACTTGGACTATGTAGGTTAACTAGCGGGCACTTGGACTATGTAGGTTACCCAATGGGCACTTGGACTATCTAGGTTAACGAACGGACACTTGGACTATGTAGGTTAGCTATCAGGCACTTGGACTATCTAGGTTACCTAGCGGACACGTGGACGATTTAGGTTAACGAGCGGGCACTTGGACTATCTACGTTAACTAGCAGGCCCTTGGACTATCTAGGTTTACTAGCGGGCACTTGGACTATCTAGGTTAACTAACGGGCACTTGGACTATGTAGTTTCCCTAGAGGGCATTTGGATTATTTATGTTACCTAGTGGGCACTTGGACTATGTAGGTTATCTAGCGGGCACTTGGACTACGTAGGTTAACTAGAAGGCACTTGGACTATCAAGGTTACCTAACGGGCCCTTGGACTATGTAGGTTACCAGCGGGCACTTGGACTATCTAGGTTAACGAACGTGCACTTGGACTATGTAGGTAACCTAGCGGGCACTTGGACTGTCTAGGTTACCTAGCGGGCACTTGGACTATCTAGGTTAACGAACGGGCACTTGGACTATGTAGGTTAACTAGCGGACACTTCGACTATCTAGGTTAGCTAACGGGCAATTGGACAATCTAGGTTAACTAACGGGCACTTGGACTATGTAGGTTGCCTAGCGAGCACTTGGACTATGTAGGTTCCCTAGTGGGCACTTGGACTATGTAGGTTCCCTATCGGGTACTTGGACTGTCTAGGTTAACTAGGGGGCAATTGGACTGTCTAGGTTACCTAGTGGGCACTTGGACTATGTACGTTCCCTAGCGGGCACTTGGGTTATCTACGTTACCTAGCGCGCACTTTGACAATGTAAGTTAACGAACGGGCACTTGGACTATGTAGGTTAACGAACGGGCACTTGGACTTTGTAGGTAACCTAGTGGTCACTTGGACTATGTAGGTTATCTAGCGGACACTTGGACTATCTAGGTTACCTAGCAGGCACTTTGACTATCTAGGTTAACTAACGGGCACTTGGACTATGTAGGGTAACTAGCGGGCACTTGGACTGTCTAGGTTACCTAACGGGCACTTGGATTATCTAGGTTAACGAACGGGCCCTTGGACTATGTAGGTTACCTAGCCACCACTTGGACTATCGAGGTTAGCTAACAGGCACTTGGACTATCTAGGTTCCCTAGCGGGCACTTGTACTATCTAGGTTATCTAGCTGGCACTTGGACTATGTAGGTCAACTAGCGGGCCCTTGGACTATCTAGGTTAGCTAACCGGCACTTGGACTATGTATGTTCCAGAGTGGGAACTTGTATTATGTAGGTTGCCTAGCGGACATTTTGACTATGTAGGTTTCCTTGCGGGCATTTGGACTATGTAGGTTACCTAGCGGGCATTTGGACTATGTAGGTTCCCTAGCGGTCACGTGGACTATGTAGGCTCCCTAGAAGGCACTTGGACTATGTAGGTTAACTAGCGGGCACTTGGACTAACCAGGTTACCAGGCGGGCACATGGACTATGTAGGTTACCCAATGGGCACTTGGACGATCTAGGTTAACGAACGGACACTTGGACTATGTAGGTTAGGTATCAGGCACTTGGACTATCTAGGTTACCTAGCACGCACTTGGACTATGTAGGTTACCTAGCGGACACTTGGACGATTTGGTTAACTAGCGGGCATTTGGACTATCTAGGTTAACTAGCAGGCCCTTGGACTATCTAGGTTTACTAGCGGGCACTTGGACTATCTAGGTTAACTAGCGGGCACTTGGACTATGTAGGTTAACTAGCGGTCACTTGAACTCTCTAGGTTACCTAGCGGACACTTGGACTATGTACCTTCCCTAGCGGGCACTTGGACTATCTAGGTTACCTAGCAGGCACTTGGATTATGAAGGATCCCTAGCGGGCAATTGGACTATCTAGGTTACCTAGCTGGCACTTTGACTATGTAGGTTAAGTAGCGGACACTTGCACGATCTAGGTTAACTAGCGGGCCCTTGCACTATGTAGGTTAACTAGCGGGCCCATGGATTATGTAGGTTTACTAGGGGGCACTTGGGACATCTAGGTTAACTAGCGGGCACTTGGACTATGTAGTTTCCCTAGCGTGCATTTGGACTATTTAGGTTGCCTAGCGGGCACTTGGACTATGTAGGTTACCTAGCAGGCACTTTGACTATCTAGGTTAACTAACGGGCACTTGGACTATGTAGGGTAACTAGCGGGCACTTGGACTGTCTAGGTTTCCTAACGGGCACTTGGATTATCTAGGTTAACGAACGGGCACTTGGACTATGTAGGTTACCTAGCCACCACTTGGAATATCTAGGTTCCCTAGCGGGCACTTGTACTATCTAGGTTACCTAGCTGGCACTTGGACTATGTAGGTCAACTAGCGGGCCCTTGGACTATCTAGGTTAGCTAACGGGCACTTGGATTATGTAGGTTGCCTAGCGGACATTTAGACTATGTAGGTTTCCTTGCGGGCATTTGGACTATGTAGGTTCCCTAGCAGGCACTTGGACTATGTAGGTTCCCTAACGGGCACTTGGACTATGTAGGTTCCCTAGGGGTCACGTGGACTATGTAGGCTCCCTAGAAGGCACTTGGACTATGTAGGTTAACTAGCGGGCACTTGGACTATGTAGGTTAGCCAATGGGCACTTGGACTATCTAGGTTAACGAACGGACACTTGGACTATGTAGGTTAGCTATCAGGCACTTGGACTATCTAGGTTACCTAGCGGACACTTGGACGATTTAGGATAACTAGCGGGCACTTGGACTATCTAGGTTAACTAGCAGGCCCTCGGACTATCTAGGTTTACTAGCGGGCACTTGGACTATCAAGGTTAACTAACGGGCACTTGGACTATGTAGTTTCCCTAGCGGGCATTTGGATTATTTAGGTTACCTAGTGGGCACTTGGACTATGTAGGTTATCTAGCGGGCACTTGGACTACGTAGGTTAACTAGAAGGCACTTGGACTATCAAGGTTACCTAGCGGGCCCTTGGACTATGTAGGTTACCAGCGGGCACTTGGACTATCTAGGTTAACGAACGTGCACTTGGACTATGTAGGTAACCTAGCGGGCACTTGGACTGTCTAGGTTACCTAGCGGGCACTTGGACTATCTAGGTTAACGAACGGGCACTTGGACTATGTAGGTTAACTAGCGGACACTTCGACTATCTAGGTTAGCTAACGGGCAATTGGACAATCTAGGTTAACTAACGGGCACTTGGACTATGTAGGTTGCCTAGCGAGCACTTGGACTATGTAGGTTCCCTAGTGGGCTCTTGGACTATGTAGGTTCCCTATCGGGTACTTGGACTGTCTAGGTTAACTAGGGGGCAATTGGACTGTCTAGGTTACCTAGTGGGCACTTGGACTATGTACGTTCCCTAGCGGGCACTTGGGTTATCTACGTTACCTAGCGGGCACTTGGACAATGTAAGTTAACGAACGGGCACTTGGACTATGTAGGTTAACTAGCGGACACTTGGACTATCTAGGATAGCTAACGGGCAATTGGACTATCAAGGTTACCTAACGGGCACTTGGACTATCTAGGTTACCTAGCAGGCACTTTGACTATCTAGGTTAACTAACGGGCACGTGGACTATGTAGGTTGCCTAGCGAGCACCTGGACTATGTAGGTTCCCTAGTGGGCGCTTGGACTATGTAGATTCCCTCGCGGTACTTGGACTGTCTAGGTTAACTAGCGGGCAATTGGACTGTCTAGGTTACCTAGTGGGCACTTGGACTATGTAGTTTACCAAGCAGGCACTTGGACTATGTAGGTTTACTAGCAGGTACTTAGACTAACTAGGTTACCTAGCGGGCACTTGGACTATGTACGTTCCCTAGCGGGCACTTGGGCTATCAACGTTACCTAGCGGGCACTTGGACTATGTAGGTTAACGAATGGGCACTTGGACTATGTAGGTAACCTAGTGGTCACTTGGACTGTCTAGGTTACCTAGCGGGCACTTGGAATATGTAGGTTAACTAGCGGGCACTTGGACTATCTAGGTTAACTAGCGGGCACTTGGACTATCTAGGTTAACTAGTGGGCCCTTGCACTATGTAGGTTAACTAGCGGGCCCAAGGATTATGTAGGTTTACTAGGGGGCACTTGGACTATCTAGGTTCACTTGCGGGCACTTGGACTATGTAGTTTCCCTAGCAGACATTTGGACTATTTAGGTTACCTAGCGGGCACTTGGACTATGTAGGTTATCTAGCGGGCACTTGGACTATCTAGGTTACCTAGCAGGCACTTTGACTATCTAGGTTAACTAACGGGCATTTGGACTATGTAGGGCAACTAGCGGGCACTTGGACTGTCTAGGTTACCTAACGGGCACTTGGATTATCTAGGTTACCTAGCAGGCACTATGACTATCTAGGTTAACTAACGGGCATTTGGACTATGTAGGGCAACTACCGGGCACTTGGACTGTCTAGGTTACCTAACGGGCACTTGGATTATCTAGGTTAACGAACGGGCACTTGGACTATGTAGGTTACCTAGCCACCACTTGGACTATCTAGGTTAGCTAACAGGCACTTGGACTATCTAGGTTCCCTAGCGGGCACTTGTACTATCTAGGTTACCTAGCTGGCACTTGGACTATGTAGGTCAAGTAGCGGGCCCTTGGACTATCTAGGTTAGCTAACGGGCACTTGGACTATGTATGTTCCAGAGTGGGCACTTGGATTATGTAGGTTGCCTAGCGGACATTTAGACTATGTAGGTTTCCTTGCGGGCATTTGGACTATGTAGGTTACCAGCGGGCACTTGGACAATCTAGGTTAACGAACGTGCACTTGGACTATGTAGGTAACCTAGCGGGCACTTGGACTGTCTAGGTTACCTAGCGGGCACTTGGACATTCTAGGTTAACGAACGGGCACTTGGACTATGTAGGTTGCCTAGCGAGCACTTGGAGTATGTAGGTTCCCTAGCGGGCAATTGGACTATGTAGGTTCCCTATCGGGTACTTGGACTGTCTAGGTTAACTAGGGGGCAATTGGAGTGTCTAGGTTACCTAGTGGGCACTTGGACTATGTACGTTCCCTAGCGGGCACTTGGGTTATCTACGTTACCTAGCGCGCACTTGGACAATGTAAGTTAACGAACGGGCACTTGGACTATGTAGGTTAACTAGCGGACACTTGGACTATCTAGGATAGCTAACTGGCAATTGGACTATCAAGGTTACCTAACGGGCACTTGGACTATCTAGGTTACCTAGCAGGCACTTTGACTATCTAGGTTAACTAACGGACACGTGGACTATGTAGGTTGCCTAGCGAGCACCTGGACTATGTAGGTTCCCTAGCGGGCGCTTGGACTGTGTAGATTCCCTAGCGGTACTTGGACTGTCTAGGTTAACTAGCGGGCAATTGGACTGTCTAGGTTACCTAGTGGGCACTTGGACTATGTAGTTTACCTAGCAGGCACTTGGACTATGTAGGTTTACTAGCAGGCACTTAGACTAACTAGGTTACCTAGCGGGCACTTGGACTATGTACGTTCCCTAGCGGGCACTTGGGTTATCAACGTTACCTAGCGGGCACTTGGACTATGTAGGTTAACGAATGGGCACTTGGACAATGTAGGTAACCTAGTGGTCACTTAGACTGTCTAGGTTACCTAGCTGGCACTGGGACTATGTAGGTTAACTAGCGGGCAGTTGGACTATCTAGGTTAACTAGCGGGCACTTGGACTATCCAGGTTAACTAGTGGGCCCTTCCACTATGTAGGTTAACTAGCGGGACCATGGATTATGTAGGTTTACTAGGGGGCACTTGGACTATCTAGGTTAACTTGCGGGCACTTGGACTATGTAGTTTCCCTAGCGGACATTTGGACTATTTAGGTTACCTAGCGGGCACTTGGACTATGTAGGTTATCTAGCGGGCACTTGGACTATCTAGGTTACCTAGCAGGCACTTTGACTATCTAGGTTAACTAACGGGCATTTGGACTATGTAGGGCAACTAGCGGGCACTTGGACTGTCTAGGTTACCTAACGGGCACTTGGATTATCTAGGTTACCTAGCAGGCACTATGACTATCTAGGTTAACTAACGGGCATTTGGACTATGTAGGGCAACTAGCGGGCACTTGGACTGTCTAGGTTACCTATCGGGCACTTGGATTATCTAGGTTAACGAACGGGCACTTGGACTATGTAGGTAACCTAGTGGTCACTTGGACTATGTAGGTTATCTAGCGGACACTTGGACTATCTAGGTTACCTAGCAGGCACTTTGACTATCTAGGTTAACTAACGGGCACTTGGACTATGTAGGGTAACTAGCGGGCACTTGGACTGTCTAGGTTACCTAACGGGCACTTGGATTATCTAGGTTAACGAACGGGCCCTTGGACTATGTAGGTTACCTAGCCACCACTTGGACTATCGAGGTTAGCTAACAGGCACTTGGACTATCTAGGTTCCCTAGCGGGCACTTGTACTATCTAGGTTATCTAGCTGGCACTTGGACTATGTAGGTCAACTAGCGGGCCCTTGGACTATCTAGGTTAGCTAACCGGCACTTGGACTATGTATGTTCCAGAGTGGGCACTTGTATTATGTAGGTTGCCTAGCGGACATTTTGACTATGTAGGTTTCCTTGCGGGCATTTGGACTATGTAGGTTACCTAGCGGGCACTTGGACTATGTAGGTTCCCTAGCGGTCACGTGGACTATGTAGACTCCCTAGAAGGCATTTGGACTATGTAGGTTAACTAGCGGGCACTTGGACTAACCAGGTTACCAGGCGGGCACATGGACTATGTAGGTTACCCAATGGGCACTTGGACTATCTAGGTTAACGAACGGACACTTGGACTATGTAGGTTAGGTATCAGGCACTTGGACTATCTAGGTTACCTAGCAGGCACTTGGACTATGTAGGTTACCTAGCGGTCACTTGGACGATTTAGGTTAACTAGCGGGCATTTGGACTATCTAGGTTAACTAGCAGGCCCTTGGACTATCTAGGTTTACTAGCGGGCACTTGGACTATCTAGGTTAACTAGCGGGCACTTGGACTATGTAGGTTAACTAGCGGTCACTTGAACTCTCTAGGTTACCTAGCGGACACTTGGACTATGTACCTTCCCTAGCGGGCACTTGGACTATCTAGGTTACCTAGCAGGCACTTGGATTATGAAGGATCCCTAGCGGGCAATTGGACTATCTAGGTTACCTAGCTGGCACTTGGACTATGTAGGTTAAGTAGCGGACACTTGCACGATCTAGGTTAACTAGCGGGCCCTTGCACTATGTAGGTTAACTAGCGGGCCCATGGATTATGTAGGTTTACTAGGGGGCACTTGGGACATCTAGATTAACTAGCGGGCACTTGGACTATGTAGTTTCCCTAGCGTGCATTTGGATTATTTAGGTTGCCTAGCGGGCACTTGGACTATGTAGGTTACCTAGCAGGCACTTTGACTATCTAGGTTAACTAACGGGCACTTGGACTATGTAGGGTAACTAGCGGGCACTTGGACTGTCTAGGTTACCTAACGGGAACTTGGATTATCTAGGTTAACGAACGGGCACTTGGACTATGTAGGTTACCTAGCCACCACTTGGAATATCTAGGTTCCCTAGCGGGCACTTGTACTATCTAGGTTACCTAGCTGGCACTTGGACTATGTAGGTCAACTAGCGGGCCCTTGGACTATCTAGGTTAGCTAACGGGCACTTGGATTATGTAGGTTGCCTAGCGGACATTTAGACTATGTAGGTTTCCTTGCGGGCATTTGGACTATGTAGGTTCCCTAACGGGCACTTGGACTATGTAGGTTCCCTAGGGGTCACGTGGGCTATGTAGGCTCCCTAGAAGGCACTTGGACTATGTAGGTTAACTAGCGGGCACTTGGACTATGTAGGTTAGCTAATGGGCACTTGGACTATCTAGGTTAACGAACGGACACTTGGACTATGTAGGTTAGCTATCAGGCACTTGGACTATCTAGGTTAACTAGCGGACACTTGGACGATTTAGGATAACTAGCGGGCACTTGGACTATCTAGGTTAACTAGCAGGCCTTCGGACTATCTAGGTTTACTAGCGGGCACTTGGACTATCAAGGTTAACTAACGGGCACTAGGACTATGTAGTTTCCCTAGCGGGCATTTGGATTATTTAGGTTACCTAGTGGGCACTTGGACTATGTAGGTTATCTAGCGGGCACTTGGACTACGTAGGTTAACTAGAAGGCACTTGGACTATCAAGGTTACCTAGCGGGCCCTTGGACTACGTAGGTTACCAGCGGGCACTTGGACTATCTAGGTTAACGAACGTGCACTTGGACTATGTAGGTAACCTAGCGGGCACTTGGACTGTCTAGGTTACCTAGCGGGCACTTGGACTATCTAGGTTAACGAACGGGCACTTGGACTATGTAGGTTAACTAGCGGACACTTCGACTATCTAGGTTAGCTAACGGGCAATTGGACAATCTAGGTTAACTAACGGGCACTTGGACTATGTAGGTTGCCTAGCGAGCACTTGGACTATGTAGGTTCCCTAGTGGGCTCTTGGACTATGTAGGTTCCCTATCGGGTACTTGGACTGTCTAGGTTAACTAGGGGGCAATTGGACTGTCTAGGTTACCTAGTGGGCACTTGGACTATGTACGTTCCCTAGCGGGCACTTGGGTTATCTACGTTACCTAGCGGGCACTTGGACAATGTAAGTTAACGAACGGGCACTTGGACTATGTAGGTTAACTAGCGGACACTTGGACTATCTAGGATAGCTAACGGGCAATTGGACTATCAAGGTTACCTAACGGGCACTTGGACTATCTAGGTTACCTAGCAGGCACTTTGACTATCTAGGTTAACTAACGGGCACGTGGACTATGTAGGTTGCCTAGCGAGCACCTGGACTATGTAGGTTCCCTAGTGGGCGCTTGGACTATGTAGATTCCCTCGCGGTACTTGGACTGTCTAGGTTAACTAGCGGGCAATTGGACTGTCTAGGTTACCTAGTGGGCACTTGGACTATGTAGTTTACCTAGCAGGCACTTGGACTATGTAGGTTTACTAGCAGGCACTTAGACTAACTAGGTTACCTAGCGGGCACTTGGACTATGTACGTTCCCTAGCGGGCACTTGGGCTATCAACGTTACCTAGCTGGCACTTGGACTATGTAGGTTAACGAATGGGCACTTGGACTATGTAGGTAACCTAGTGGTCACTTGGACTGTCTAGGTTACCTAGCGGGCACTTGGACTATGTAGGTTAACTAGCGGGCACTTGGACTATCTAGGTTAACTAGCGGGCACTTGGACTATCTAGGTTAACTAGTGGGCCCTTGCACTATGTAGGTTAACTAGCGGGCCCAAGGATTATGTAGGTTTACTAGGGGGCACTTGGACTATCTAGGTTCACTTGCGGGCACTTGGACTATGTAGTTTCCCTAGCGGACATTTGGACTATTTAGGTTACCTAGCGGGCACTTGGACTATGTAGGTTATCTAGCGAGCACTTGGACTATCTAGGTTACCTAGCAGGCACTTTGACTATCTAGGTTAACTAACGGGCATTTGGACTATGTAGGGCAACTAGCGGGCACTTGGACTGTCTAGGTTACCTAACGGGCACTTGGATTATCTAGGTTACCTAGCAGGCACTATGACTATCTAGGTTAACTAACGGGCATTTGGACTATGTAGGGCAACTACCGGGCACTTGGACTGTCTAGGTTACCTAACGGGCACTTGGATTATCTAGGTTAACGAACGGGCACTTGGACTATGTAGGTTACCTAGCCACCACTTGGACTATCTAGGTTAGCTAACAGGCACTTGGACTATCTAGGTTCCCTAGCGGGCACTTGTACTATCTAGGTTACCTAGCTGGCACTTGGACTAGGTAGGTCAAGTAGCGGGCCCTTGGACTATCTAGGTTAGCTAACGGGCACTTGGACTATGTATGTTCCAGAGTGGGCACTTGGATTATGTAGGTTGCCTAGCGGACATTTAGACTATGTAGGTTTCCTTGCGGGCATTTGGACTATGTAGGTTACCAGCGGGCACTTGGACAATCTAGGTTAACGAGCGTGCACTTGGACTATGTAGGTAACCTAGCGGGCACTTGGACTGTCTAGGTTACCTAGCAGGCACTTGGACATTCTAGGTTAACGAACGGGCACTTGGACTATGTAGGTTGCCTAGCGAGCACTTGGAGTATGTAGGTTCCCTAGCGGGCAATTGGACTATGTAGGTTCCCTATGGGGTACTTGGACTGTCTAGGTTAACTAGGGGGCAATTGGAGTGTCTAGGTTACCTAGTGGGCACTTGGACTATGTACGTTCCCTAGCGGGCACTTGGGTTATCTACGTTACCTAGCGCGCACTTGGACAATGTAAGTTAACGAACGGGCACTTGGACTATGTAGGTTAACTAGCGGACACTTGGACTATCTAGGATAGCTAACTGGCAATTGGACTATCAAGGTTACCTAACGGGCACTTGGACTATCTAGGTTACCTAGCAGGCACTTTGACTATCTAGGTTAACTAACGGACACGTGGACTATGTAGGTTGCCTAGCGAGCACCTGGACTATGTAGGTTCCCTAGCGGGCTCTTGGACTGTGTAGATTCCCTAGCGGTACTTGGACTGTCTAGGTTAACTAGCGGGCAATTGGACTGTCTAGGTTACCTAGTGGGCACTTGGACTATGTAGTTTACCTAGCAGGCACTTGGACTATGTAGGTTTACTAGCAGGCACTTAGACTAACTAGGTTACCTAGCGGGCACTTGGACTATGTACGTTCCCTAGCGGGCACTTGGGTTATCAACGTTACCTAGCGGGCACTTGGACTATGTAGGTTAACGAATGGGCACTTGGACTATGTAGGTAACCTAGTGGTCACTTAGACTGTCTAGGTTACCTAGCTGGCACTTGGACTATGTAGGTTAACTAGCGGGCAGTTGGACTATCTAGGTTAACTAGCGGGCACTTGGACTATCCAGGTTAACTAGTGGGCCCTTCCACTATGTAGGTTAACTAGCGGGACCATGGATTATGTAGGTTTACTAGGGGGCACTTGGACTATCTAGGTTAACTTGCGGGCACTTGGACTATGTAGTTTCCCTAGCGGACATTTGAACTATTTAGGATACCTAGCGGGCACTTGGACTATGTAGGTTATCTAGCGGGCACTTGGACTATCTAGGTTACCTAGCAGGCACTTTGACTATCTAGGTTAACTAAGGGGCATTTGCACTATGTAGGGCAACTAGCGGGCACTTGGACTGTCTAGGTTACCTAACGGGCACTTGGATTATCTAGGTTACCTAGCAGGCACTATGACTATCTAGGTTAACTAACGGGCATTTGGACTATGTAGGGCAACTAGCGGGCACTTGGACTGTCTAGGTTACCTAACGGGCACTTGGATTATCTAGGTTAACGAACGGGCACTTGGACTATGTAGGTCACCTAGCCACCACTTGGACTATCTAGGTTAGCTAACAGGCACTTGGACTATCTAGGTTCCCTAGCGGGCACTTGCACTCTCTAGGTTACCTAGCTGGCACTTGGACTATGTAGGTCAACTAGCGGGCCCTTGGACTATCTAGGTTAGCTAACGGGCACTTGGACTATGTATGTTCCAGAGTGGGCACTTGGAGTATGTAGGTTGCCTAGCGGACATTTAGACTATGTAGGTTTCCTTGCGGGCATTTGGACTATGTAGGTTACCAGCGGGCACTTGGACTATGTAGGTTACCTAGCAGGCACTTTGACTATCTAGGTTAACTAAGGGCACTTGGACTATGTAGGGTAACTAGCGGGCACTTGGACTGTCTAGGTTACCTAACGGGCACTTGGATTATCTAGGTTAACGAACGGGCACTTGGACTATGTAGGTTACCTAGCCACCACTTGGACTATCTAGGTTCCGTAGCGGGCACTTGTACTATCTAGGTTACCTAGCTGGCACTTGGACTATGTAGGTCAACTAGCGGGCCCTTGGACTATCTAGGTTAGCTAACGGGCACTTGGACTATGTATGTTCCAGAGCGGGCACTTGGATTATGTAGGTTGCCTAGCCGACATTTAGACTATGTAGGTTTCCTTGCGGGCATTTGGACTATGTAGGTTCCCTAGCAGGCACTTGGACTATGTAGGTTCCCTAACGGGCACTTGGACTATGTAGGTTCCCTAGGGGTCACGTGGACTATGTAGGCTCCCTAGAAGGCACTTGGACTATGTACGTTAACTAGCGGGCACTTGGACTATGTAGGTTACCCAATGGGCACTTGGACTATCTAGGTTAACGAACGGACACTTGGACTATGTAGGTTACCTATCAGGCACTTGGACTATCTAGGTTACTTAGCGGACACTTGGACGATTTAGGATAACTAGCGGGCACTTGGACTATCTAGGTTAACTAGCAGGCCCTCGGACTATCTAGGTTTACTAGCGGGCACTTGGACTATCAAGGTTAACTAAAGGGCACTTGGCCTATGTAGTTTCCCTAGCGGGCATTTGGATTATTTAGGTTACCTCGTGGGCACTTGGACTATGTAGGTTATCTAGCGGGCACTTGGACTACGTAGGTTAACTAGAAGGCACTTGGACTATCAAGGTTACCTAGCGGGCCCTTGGACTATGTAGGTTACCAGCGGGCACTTGGACTATCTAGGTTAACGAACGTGCACTTGGACTATGTAGGTAACCTAGCGGGCACTTGGACTGTCTAGGTTACCTAGCGGGCAGTTGGACTATCTAGGTTAACGAACGGGCACTTGGACTATGTAGGTTAACTAGCGGACACTTCGACTATCTAGGTTAGCTAACGGGCAATTGGACAATCTAGGTTAACTAACGGGCACTTGGACTATGTAGGTTGCCTAGCGAGCACTTGGACTATGTAGGTTCCCTAGTGGGCTCTTGGACTATGTAGGTTCCCTATCGGGTACTTGGACTGTCTAGGTTAACTAGGGGGCAATTGGACTGTCTAGGTTACCTAGTGGGCACTTGGACTATGTACGTTCCCTAGCGGGCACTTGGGTTATCTACGTTACCTAGCGCGCACTTGGACAATGTAAGTTAACGAACGGGCACTTGGACTATGTAGGTTAACTAGCGGACACTTGGACTATCTAGGATAGCTAACGGGCAATTGGACTATCAAGGTTACCTAACGGGCACTTGGACTATCTAGGTTACCTAGCAGGCACTTTGACTATCTAGGTTAACTAACGGGCACGTGGACTATGTAGGTTGCCTAGCGAGCACCTGGACTATGTAGGTTCCCTAGTGGGCGCTTGGACTATGTAGATTCCCTCGCGGTACTTGGACTGTCTAGGTTAACTAGCGGGCAATTGGACTGTCTAGGTTACCTAGTGGGCACTTGGACTATGTAGTTTACCTAGCAGGCACTTGGACTATGTAGGTTTACTAGCAGGCACTTAGACTAACTAGGTTACCTAGCGGGCACTTGGACTATGTACGTTCCCTAGCGGGCACTTGGGCTATCAACGTTACCGAGCGGGCATTGGACTATGTAGGTTAACGAATGGGCACTTGGACTATGTAGGTAACCTAGTGGTCACTTGGACTATCTAGGTTACCTAGCTGGCACTTGGAATATGTAGGTTAACTAGCGGGCACTTGGACTATCTAGGTTAACTAGCGGGCACTTGGACTATCTAGGTTAACTAGTGGGCCCTTGCACTATGTAGGTTAACTAGCGGGCCCAAGGATTATGTAGGTTTACTAGGGGGCACTTGGACTATCTAGGTTCACTTGCGGGCACTTGGACTCTGTAGTTTCCCTAGCGGACATTTGGACTATTTAGGTTACCTAGCGGGCACTTGGACTATGTAGGTTATCTAGCGGGCACTTGGACTATCTAGGTTACCTAGCAGGCACTTTGACTATCTAGGTTAACTAACGGGCATTTGGACTATGTAGGGCAACTAGCGGGCACTTGGACTGTCTAGGTTACCTAACGGGCACTTGGATTATCTAGGTTACCTAGCAGGCACTATGACTATCTAGGTTAACTAACGGGCATTTGGACTATGTAGGGCAACTAGCGGGCACTTGGACTGTCTAGGTTACCTAACGGGCACTTGGATTATCTAGGTTAACGAACGGGCACTTGGACTATGTAGGTTACCTAGCCACCACTTGGACTATCTAGGTTAGCTAACAGGCACTTGGACTATCTAGGTTCCCTAGCGGGCACTTGTACCATCTAGGTTACCTAGCTGGCACTTGGACTATGTAGGTCAAGTAGCGGGCCCTTGGACTATCTAGGTTAGCTAACGGGCACTTGGACTATGTATGTTCCAGAGTGGGCACTTGGATTATGTAGGTTGCCTAGCGGACATTTAGATTATGTAGGTTTCCTTGCGGGCATTTGGACTATGTAGGTTACCAGCGGGCACTTGGACAATCTAGGTTAACGAACGTGCACTTGGACTATGTAGGTAAACTAGCGGGCACTTGGACTGTCCAGGTTACCTAGCGGGCACTTGGACATTCTAGGTTAACGAACGGGCACTTGGACTATGTAGGTTGCCTAGCGAGCACTTGGAGTATGTAGGTTCCCTAGCGGGCAATTGGACTATGTAGGTTCCCTATCGGGTACTTGGACTGTCTAGGTTAACTAGGGGGCAATTGGAGTGTCTAGGTTACCTAGTGGGCACTTGGACTATGTACGTTCCCTAGCGGGCACTTGGGTTATCTACGTTACCTAGCGCGTACTTGGACAATGTAAGTTAACGAACGGGCACTTGAACTATGTAGGTTAACTAGCGGACACTTGGACTATCTAGGATAGCTAACTGGCAATTGGACTATCAAGGTTACCTAACGGGCACTTGGACTATCTAGGTTACCTAGCAGGCACTTTGACTATCTAGGTTAACTAACGGACACGTGGACTATGTAGGTTGCCTAGCGAGCACCTGGACTATGTAGGTTCCCTAGCGGGCGCTTGGACTGTGTAGATTCCCTAGCGGTACTTGGACTGTCTACGTTAACTAGCGGGCAATTGGACTGTCTAGGTTACCTAGTGGGCACTTGGACTATGTAGTTTACCTAGCAGGCACTTGGACTATGTAGGTTTACTAGCAGGCACTTAGACTAACTAGGTTACCTAGCGGGCACTTGGACTATGTACGTTCCCTAGCGGGCACATGGGTTATCAACGTTACCTAGCGGGCACTTGGACTATGTAGGTTAACGAATGGGCACTTGGACTATGTAGGTAACCTAGTGGTCACTTGGACTGTCTAGGTTACCTAGCTGGCACTTGGACTATGTAGGTTAACTAGCGGGCAGTTGGACTATCTAGGTTAACTAGCGGGCACTTGGACTATCCAGGTTAACTAGTGGGCCCTTCCACTATGTAGGTTAACTAGCGGGCCCATGGATTATGTAGGTTTACTAGGGGGCACTTGGACTATCTAGGTTCACTTGCGGGCACTTGGACTATGTAGTTTCCCTAGCGGACATTTGGACTATTTAGGTTACCTAGCGGGCACTTGGACTATGTAGGTTATCTAGCGGGCACTTGGACTATCTAGGTTACCTAGCAGGCACTTTGACTATCTAGGTTAACTAACGGGCATTTGGACTATGTAGGGCAACTAGCGGGCACTTGGACTGTCTAGGTTACCTAACGGGCACTTGGATTATCTAGGTTACCTAGCAGGCACTATGACTATCTAGGTTAACTAACGGGCATTTGGACTATGTAGGGCAACTAGCGGGCACTTGGACTGTCTAGGTTACCTAACGGGCACTTGGATTATCTAGGTTAACGAACGGGCACTTGGACTATGTAGGTTACCTAGCCACCACTTGGACTATCTAGGTTAGCTAACAGGCACTTGGACTATCTAGGTTCCCTAGCGGGCACTTGCACTATCTAGGTTACCTAGCTGGCACTTGGACTATGTAGGTCAACTAGCGGGCCCTTGGACTATCTAGGTTAGCTAACGGGCACTTGGACTATGTATGTTCCAGAGTGGGCACTTGGAGTATGTAGGTTGCCTAGCGGACATTTAGACTATGTAGGTTTCCTTGCGGGCATTTGGACTATGTAGGTTACCAGCGGGCACTTGGACTATGTAGGTTACCTAGCAGGCACTTTGACTATCTAGGTTAACTAAGGGCACTTGGACTATGTAGGGTAACTAGCGGGCACTTGGACTGTCTAGGTTACCTAACGGGCACTTGGATTATCTAGGTTAACGAACGGGCAATTGGACTATGTAGGTTACCTAGCCACCACTTGGACTATCTAGGTTCCCTAGCGGGCACTTGTACTATCTAGATTACCTAGCTGGCACTTGGACTATGTAGGTCAACTAGCGGGCCCTTGGACTATCTAGGTTAGCTAACGGGCACTTGGACTATGTATGTTCCAGAGCGGGCACTTGGATTATGTAGGTTGCCTAGCGGACATTTAGACTATGTAGGTTTCCTTGCGGGCATTTGGACTATGTAGGTTCCCTAGCAGGCACTTGGACTATGTAGGTTCCCTAACGGGCACTTGGACTATGTAGGTTCCCTAGGGGTCACGTGGACTATGTAGGCTCCCTAGAAGGCACTTGGACTATGTAGGTTAACTAGCGGGCACTTGGACTATGTAAGTTACCCAATGGGCACTTGGACTATCTAGGTTAACGAACGGACACTTGGACTATGTAGGTTAGCTATCAGGCACTTGGACTATCTAGGTTACCTAGCGGACACGTGGACGATTAAGGTTAACGAGCGGGCACTTGGACTATCTAGGTTAACTAGCAGGCCCTTGGACTATCTAGGTTTACTAGCGGGCACTTGGACTATCTAGGTTAACTAACGGGCACTTGGACTATGTAGTTTCCCTAGAGGGCATTTGGATTATTTAGGTTACCTAGTGGGCACTTGGACTATGTAGTTTATCTAGCGGGCACTTGGACTACGTAGGTTAACTAGAAGGCACTTGGACTATCAAGGTTACCTAACGGGCCCTTGGACTATGTAGGTTACCAGCGGGCACTTGGACTATCTAGGTTAACGAACGTGCACTTGGACTATGTAGGTAACATAGCGGGCACTTGGACTGTCTAGGTTACCTAGCGGGCACTTGGACTATCTAGGTTAACGAACGGGCACTTGGACTATGTAGGTTAACTAGCGGACACTTCGACTATCTAGGTTAGCTAACGGGCAATTGGACAATCTAGGTTAACTAACGGGCACTTGGACTATGTAGGTTGCCTAGCGAGCACTTGGACTATGTAGGTTCCCTAGTGGGCACTTGGACTATGTAGGTTCCCTATCGGGTACTTGGACTGTCTAGGTTAACTAGGGGGCAATTGGACTGTCTAGGTTACCTAGTGGGCACTTGGACTATGTACGTTCCCTAGCGGGCACTTGGGTTATCTACGTTACCTAGCGCGCACTTGGACAATGTAAGTTAACGAACGGGCACTTGGACTATGTAGGTTAACGAACGGGCACTTGGACTATGTAGGTCAACTAGCGGGCCCTTGGACTATCTAGGTTAGCTAACGGGCACTTGGACTATGTATGTTCCAGAGTGGGCACTTGTATTATGTAGGTTGCCTAGCGGACATTTAGACTATGTAGGTTTCCTTGCGGGCATTTGGACTATGTAGGTTACCTAGCGGGCACTTGGACTATGTAGGTTCCCTAGCGGTCACGTGGACTATGTAGGCTCCCTAGAAGGCACTTGGACTATGTAGGTTAACTAGCGGGCACTTGGACTAACCAGGTTACCAGGCGGACACATGGACTATGTAGGTTACCCAATGGGCACTTGGACTATCTAGGTTAACGAACGGACACTTGGACTATGTAGGTTAGGTATCAGGCACTTGGACTATCTAGGTTACCTAGCAGGCACTTGGACTATGTAGGTTACCTAGCGGACACTTGGACGATTTAGGTTAACTAGCGGGCATTTGGACTATCTAGGTTAACTAGCAGGCCCTTGGACTATCTAGGTTTACTAGCGGGCACTTGGACTATCTAGGTTACCTAGCGGACACTTGGACTATGTACCTTCCCTAGCGGGCACTTGGACTATCTAGGTTACGTAGCAGGCACTTGGATTATGAAGGATCCCTAGCGGGCAATTGGACTATCTAGGTTACCTAGCTGGCACTTGGACTATGTAGGTTAAGTAGCGGACACTTGCACGATCTAGGTTAACTAGCGGGCCCTTGCACTATGTAGGTTAACTAGCGGGCCCATGGATTATGTAGGTTTACTAGGGGGCACTTGGGACATCTAGGTTAACTAGCGGGCACTTGGACTATGTAGTTTCCCTAGCGTGCATTTGGACTATTTAGGTTGCCTAGCGGGCACTTGGACTATGTAGGTTACCTAGCAGGCACTTTGACTATCTAGGTTAACTAACGGGCACTTGGACTATGTAGGGTAACTAGCGGGCACTTGGACTGTCTAGGTTACCTAACGGGCACTTGGATTATCTAGGTTAACGAACGGGCACTTGGACTATGTAGGTTACCTAGCCACCACTTGGAATATCTAGGTTCCCTAGCGGGCACTTGTACTATCTAGGTTACCTAGCTGGCACTTGGACTATGTAGGTCAACTAGCGGGCCCTTGGACTATCTAGGTTAGCTAACGGGCACTTGGATTATGTAGGTTGCCTAGCGGACATTTAGACTATGTAGGTTTCCTTGCGGGCATTTGGACTATGTAGGTTCCCTAGCAGGCACTTGGACTATGTAGGTTCCCTAACGGGCACTTGGACTACGTAGGTTCCCTAGGGGTCACGTGGACTATGTAGGCTCCCTAGAAGGCACTTGGACTATGTAGGTTAACTAGCGGGCACTTGGACTATGTACGTTACCCAATGGGCACTTGGACTATCTAGGTTAACGAACGGACACTTGGACTATGTAGGTTAGCTATCAGGCACTTGGACTATCTAGGTTACCTAGCGGACACGTGGACGATTAAGGTTAACGAGCGGGCACTTGGACTATCTAGGTTAACTAGCAGGCCCTCGGACTATCTAGGTTTACTAGCGGGCACTTGGACTATCAAGGTTAACTAACGGGCACTTGGACTATGTAGTTTCCCTAGCGGGCATTTGGATTATTTAGGTTACCTAGTGGGCACTTGGACTATGTAGGTTATCTAGCGGGCACTTGGACTACGTAGGTTAACTAGAAGGCACTTGGACTATCAAGGTTACCTAGCGGGCCCTTGGACTATGTAGGTTACCAGCGGGCACTTGGACTATCTAGGTTAACGAACGTGCACTTGGACTATGTAGGTAACCTAGCGGGCACTTGGACTGTCTAGGTTACCTAGCGGGCACTTGGACTATCTAGGTTAACGAACGGGCACTTGGACTATGTAGGTTAACTAGCGGACACTTCGACTATCTAGGTTAGCTAACGGGCAATTTGACAATCTAGGTTAACTAACGGGCACTTGGACTATGTAGGTTGCCTAGCGAGCACTTGGACTATGTAGGTTCCCTAGTGGGCTCTTGGACTATGTAGGTTCCCTATCGGGTACTTGGACTGTCTAGGTTAACTAGGGGGCAATTGGACTGTCTAGGTTACCTAGTGGGCACTTGGACTATGTACGTTCCCTAGCGGGCACTTGGGTTATCTACGTTACCTAGCGGGCACTAGGACAATGTAAGTTAACGAACGGGCACTTGGACTATGTAGGTTAACTAGCGGACACTTGGACTATCTAGGATAGCTAACGGGCAATTGGACTATCAAGGTTACCTAACGGGCACTTGGACTATCTAGGTTACCTAGCAGGCACTTTGACTATCTAGGTTAACTAACGGGCACGTGGACTATGTAGGTTGCCTAGCGAGCACCTGGACTATGTAGGTTCCCTAGTGGGCGCTTGGACTATGTAGATTCCCTCGCGGTACTTGGACTATCTAGGTTAACGAACGGGCACTTGGACTATGTAGGTTAACTAGCGGACACTTCGACTATCTAGGTTAGCTAACGGGCAATTGGACAATCTAGGTTAACTAACGGGCACTTGGACTATGTAGGTTGCCTATAGAGCACTTGGACTATGTAGGTTCCCTAGTGGGCACTTGGACTATGTAGGTTCCCTATCGGGTACTTGGACTGTCTAGGTTAACTAGCGGGCACTTGGACTAACTAGGTTACCTAGCGGGCACTTGGACTATGTACGTTCCCTAGCGGGCACTTGGGCTATCAACGTTACCTAGCGGGCACTTGGACTATGTAGGTTAACGAATGGGCACTTGGACTATGTAGGTAACCTAGTGGTCACTTGGACTGTCTAGGTTACCTAGCGGGCACTTGGACTATGTAGGTTAACTAGCGGGCACTTGGACTATCTAGGTTAACTAGCGGGCACTTGGACTATCTAGGTTAACTAGTGGGCCCTTGCACTATGTAGGTTAACTAGCGGGCCCAAGGATTATGTAGGTTTACTAGGGGGCACTTGGACTATCTAGGTTCACTTGCGGGCACTTGGACTATGTAGTTTCCCTAGCGGACATTTGGACTATTTAGGTTACCTAGCGGGCACTTGGACTATGTAGGTTATCTAGCGAGCACTTGGACTATCTAGGTTACCTAGCAGGCACTTTGACTATCTAGGTTAACTAACGGGCATTTGGACTATGTAGGGCAACTAGCGGGCAGTTGGACTGTCTAGGTTACCTAACGGGCACTTGGATTATCTAGGTTACCTAGCAGGCACTATGACTATCTAGGTTAACTAACGGGCATTTGGACTATGTAGGGCAACTAGCGGGCACTTGGACTGTCTAGGTTACCTAACGGGCACTTGGATTATCTAGGTTAACGAACGGGCACTTGGACTATGTAGGTTACCTAGCCACCACTTGGACTATCTAGGTTAGCTAACAGGCACTTGGACTATCTAGGTTCCCTAGCGGGCACTTGCACTATCTAGGTTACCTAGCTGGCACTTGGACTATGTAGGTCAACTAGCGGGCCCTTGGACTATCTAGGTTAGCTAACGGGCACTTGGATTATGTAGGTTGCCTAGCGGACATTTAGACTATGTAGGTTTCCTTGCGGGCATTTGGACTATGTAGGTTCCCTAGCAGGCACTTGGACTATGTAGGTTCCCTAACGGGCACTTGGACTACGTAGGTTCCCTAGGGGTCACGTGGACTATGTAGGCTCCCTAGAAGGCACTTGGACTATGTAGGTTAACTAGCGGGCACTTGGACTATGTAGGTTACCCAATGGGCACTTGGACTATCTAGGTTAACGAACCGACACTTGGACTATGTAGGTTAGCTATCAGGCACTTGGACTATCTAGGTTACCTAGCGGACACTTGGACGATTTAGGATAACTAGCGGGCACTTGGACTATCTAGGTTAACTAGCAGGCCCTCGGACTATCTAGGTTTACTAGCGGGCACTTGGACTATCAAGGTTAACTAACGGGCACTTGGACTATGTAGTTTCCCTAGCGGGCATTTGGATTATTTAGGTTACCTAGTGGGCACTTGGACTATGTAGGTTATCTAGCGGGCACTTGGACTACGTAGGTTAACTAGAAGGCACTTGGACTATCAAGGTTACCTAGCGGGCCCTTGGACTATGTAGGTTACCAGCGGGCACATGGACTATCTAGGTTAACGAACGTGCACTTGGACTATGTAGGTAACCTAGCGGGCACTTGGACTGTCTAGGTTACCTAGCGGGCACTTGGACTATCTAGGTTAACGAACGGGCACTTGGTTATGTAGGTTAACTAGCGGACACTTCGACTATCTAGGTTAGCTAACGGGCAATTTGACAATCTAGGTTAACTAACGGGCACTTGGACTATGTAGGTTGCCTAGCGAGCACTTGGACTATGTAGGTTCCCTAGTGGGCTCTTGGACTATGTAGGTTCCCTATCGGGTACTTGGACTGTCTAGGTTAACTAGGGGGCAATTGGACTGTCTAGGTTACCTAGTGGGCACTTGGACTATGTACGTTCCCTAGCGGGCACTTGGGTTATCTACGTTACCTAGCGGGCACTTGGACAATGTAAGTTAACGAACGGGCACTTGGACTATGTAGGTTAACTATCGGACACTTGGACTATCTAGGATAGCTAACGGGCAATTGGACTATCAAGGTTACCTAACGGGCACTTGGACTATCTAGGTTACCTAGCAGGCACTTTGACTATCTAGGTTAACTAACGGGCACGTGGACTATGTAGGTTGCCTAGCGAGCACCTGGACTATGTAGGTTCCCTAGTGGGCGCTTGGACTATGTAGATTCCCTCGCGGTACTTGGACTGTCTAGGTTAACTAGCGGGCAATTGGACTGTCTAGGTTACCTAGTGGGCACTTGGACTATGTAGTTTACCTAGCAGGCACTTGGACTATGTAGGTTTACTAGCAGGCACTTAGACTAACTAGGTTACCTAGCGGGCACTTGGACTATGTACGTTCCCTAGCGGGCACTTGGGCTATCAACGTTACCTAGCGGGCACTTGGACTATGTAGGTTAACGAATGGGCACTTGGACTATGTAGGTAACCTAGTGGTCACTTGGACTGTCTAGGTTACCTAGCGGGCACTTGGACTATGTAGGTTAACTAGCGGGCACTTGGACTATCTAGGTTAACTAGCGGGCACTTGGACTATCTAGGTTAACTAGTGGGCCCTTGCACTATGTAGGTTAACTAGCGGGCCCAAGGATTATGTAGGTTTACTAGGGGGCACTTGGACTATCTAGGTTCACTTGCGGGCACTTGGACTATGTAGTTTCCCTAGCGGACATTTGGACTATTTAGGTTACCTAGCGGGCACTTGGACTATGTAGGTTATCTAGCGAGCACTTGGACTATCTAGGTTACCTAGCAGGCACTTTGACTATCTAGGTTAACTAACGGGCATTTGGACTATGTAGGGCAACTAGCGGGCAGTTGGACTGTCTAGGTTACGTAACGGGCACTTGGATTATCTAGGTTACCTAGCAGGCACTATGACTATCTAGGTTAACTAACGGGCATTTGGACTATGTAGGGCAACTAGCGGGCACTTGGACTGTCTAGGTTACCTAACGGGCACTTGGATTATCTAGGTTAACGAACGGGCACTTGGACTATGTAGGTTACCTAGCCACCACTTGGACTATCTAGGTTAGCTAACAGGCACTTGGACTATCTAGGTTCCCTAGCGGGCACTTGCACTATCTAGGTTACCTAGCTGGCACTTGGACTATGTAAGTCAACTAGCGGGCCCTTGGACTATCTAGGTTAGCTAACGGGCACTTGGATTATGTAGGTTGCCTAGCGGACATTTAGACTATGTAGGTTTCCTTGCGGGCATTTGGACTATGTAGGTTCCCTAGCAGGCACTTGGACTATGTAGGTTCCCTAACGGGCACTTGGACTATGTAGTTTCCCTAGGGGTCACGTGGACTATGTAGGCTCCCTAGAAGGCACTTGGACTATGTAGGTTAACTAGCGGGCACTTGGACTATGTAGGTTACCCAATGGGCACTTGGACTATCTAGGTTAACGAACCGACACTTGGACTATGTAGGTTAGCTATCAGGCACTTGGACTATCTAGGTTACCTAGCGGACACTTGGACGATTTAGGATAACTAGCGGGCACTTGGACTATCTAGGTTAACTAGCAGGCCCTCGGACTATCTAGGTTTACTAGCGGGCACTTGGACTATCAAGGTTAACTAACGGGCACTTGGACTATGTAGTTTCCCTAGCGGGCATTTGGATTATTTAGGTTACCTAGTGGGCACTTGGACTATGTAGGTTATCTAGCGGGCACTTGGACTACGTAGGTTAACTAGAAGGCACTTGGACTATCAAGGTTACCTAGCGGGCCCTTGGACTATGTAGGTTACCAGCGGGCACTTGGACTATCTAGGTTAACGAACGTGCACTTGGACTATGTAGGTAACCTAGCGGGCACTTGGACTGTCTAGGTTACCTAGAGGGCACTTGGACTATCTAGGTTAACGAACGGGCACTTGGACTATGTCGGTAACCTAGTGGGCACTTGGACTGTCTAGGTTACCTAGCGGGCACTTGGACTATCTAGGTTAACGAACGGGCACTTGGACTATGTAGGTTGCCTAGCGAGCACTTGGACTATGTAGGTTCCCTAGTGGGCACTTGGACTATGTAGGTTCCCTATCGGGTACTTGGACTGTCTAGGTTAACTAGGGGGCAATTGGACTGTCTAGGTTACCTAGTGGGCACTTGGAGTATGTACATTCCCTAGCGGGCACTTGGGCTTTCTACGTTACCTAGCGGGCACTTGGACAATGTAAGTTAACGAACGGGCACTTGGACTATGTAGGTTAACTAGCGGACACTTGGACTATCTAGGATAGCTAACGGGCAATTGGACTATCAAGGTTACCTAACGGGCACTTGGACTATGTAGGTTACCTAGCGGGCACTTGGACTATCTTGGTTACCTAGCAGGCACTTTGAATATCTAGGTTAACTAACGTGCACTTGGACTATGTAGGTTGCCTATCGAGCACCTGGACTATGTAGGTTCCCTAGCGGGCGCTTGGACTATATAGATTCCCTAGCGGTACTTGGACTGTCTACGTTAACTAGCGGGCAATTGGACTGTCTAGGTTACCTAGTGGGCACTTGGACTATGTAGTTTACCTAGCAGGCACTTGGACTATGTTGGTTTACTAGCAGGCACTTAGACTATCTAGGTTACCTAGCGGGCACTTGGACTATGTACGTTACCTAGCGGGCACTTGGGCTATCTACGTTACCTAGCGGGCACATGGACTATGTAGGTTAACTAGCGGGCAATTGGACTATCTAGGTTAACTACCGGGCACTTGGACTATCTAGGTTAACTAGCGGGCCCATGGATTATGTAGGTTTACTAGGGGGCACTTGGACTATCTAGGTTAACTAGCGGGCACTTGGACTGTGTAGTTTCCCTAGCGGACATTTGGACAATTTAGGGTACCTAGCGGGCACTTGGACTATGTAGGTTATCTAGCGGGCACTTGGACTATCTAGGTTACCTAGCAGGCACTTTGACTATCTAGGTTAACTAACGGGCATTTGGACTATGTAGGGCAACTAGCGGGCACTTGGACTGTCTAGGTTACCTAACGGGCACTTGGATTATCTAGGTTAACGAACGGGCCCTTAGACTATGTAAGTTACCTAGCCACCACTTGGACTATCGAGGTTAGCTAACAGGCACTTGGACTATCTAGGTTCCCTAGCGGGCACTTGTACTATCTAGGTTATCTAGCTGGCACTTGGACTATGTAGGTCAACTAGCGGGCCCTTGGACTATCTAGGTTAGCTAACGGGCACTTGGACTATGTATGTTCCAGAGTGGGCACTTGTATTATGTAGGTTGCCTAGCGGACATTTAGACTATGTAGGTTTCCTTGCGGGCATTTGGACTATGTAGGTTACCTAGCGGGCACTTGGACTATGTAGGTTCCCTAGCGGTCACGTGGACTATGTACGCTCCCTAGAAGGCACTTGGACTATGTAGGTTAACTAGCGGGCACTTGGACTAACCAGGTTACCAGGCGGGCACATGGACTATGTAGGTTACCCAATGGGCACTTGGACGATCTAGGTTAACGAACGGACACTTGGACTATGTAGGTTAGGTATCAGGCACTTGGACTATCTAGGTTACCTAGCAGGCACTTGGACTATGTAGGTTACCTAGCGGACACTTGGACGATTTAGGTTAACTAGCGGGCATTTGGACTATCTAGGTTAACTAGCAGGCCCTTGGACTATCTAGGTTTACTAGCGGGCACTTGGACTATCTAGGTTAACTAGCGGGCACTTGGACTATGTAGGTTAACTAGCGGTCACTTGAACTCTCTAGGTTACCTAGCGGACACTTGGACTATGTACCTTCCCTAGCGGGCACTTGGACTATCTAGGTTACCTAGCAGGCACTTGGATTATGAAGGATCCCTAGCGGGCAATTGGACTATCTAGGTTACCTAGCTGGCACTTGGACTATGTAGGTTAAGTAGCGGACACTTGCACGATCTAGGTTAACTAGCGGGCCCTTGCACTATGTAGGTTAACTAGCGGGCCCATTGATTATGTAGGTTTACTACGGGGCACTTGGGACATCTAGGTTAACTAGCGGGCACTTGGACTATGTAGTTTCCCTAGCGTGCATTTGAACTATTTAGGTTGCCTAGCGGGCACTTGGACTATGTAGGTTACCTAGTAGGCACTTTGTCTATCTAGGTTAACTAACGGGCACTTGGACTATGTAGGGTAACTAGCGGGCACTTGGACTGTGTAGGTTACCTAACGGGCACTTGGATTATCTAGGTTAACGAACGGGCACTTGGACTATGTAGGTTACCTAGCCACCACTTGGAATATCTAGGTTCCCTAGCGGGTACTTGTACTATCTAGGTTACCTAGCTGGCACTTGGACTATGTAGGTCAACTAGCGGGCCCTTGGACTATCTAGGTTAGCTAACGGGCACTTGGATTATGTAGGTTGCCTAGCGGACATTTAGACTATGTAGGTTTCCTTGCGGGCATTTGGACTATGTAGGTTCCCTAGCAGGCACTTGGACTATGTAGGTTCCCTAACGGGCACTTGGACTATGTAGGTTCCCTAGGGGTCACGTGGACTATGTAGGCTCCCTAGAAGGCACTTGGACTATGTAGGTTAACTAGCGGGCACTTGGACTATGTAGGTTACCCAATGGGCACTTGGACTATCTAGGTTAACGAACAGACACTTGGACTATGTAGGTTAGCTATCAGGCACTTGGACTATCTAGGTTACCTAGCGGACACTTGGACGATTTAGGATAACTAGCGGGCACTTGGACTATCTAGGTTAACTAGCAGGCCCTCGACTATCTAGGTTTACTAGCGGGCACTTGGACTATCAAGGTTAACTAACGGGCACTTGGACTATGTAGTTTCCCTAGCGGGCATTTGGATTATTTAGGTTACCTAGTGGGCACTTGGACTATGTAGGTTATCTAGCGGGCACTTGGACTACGTAGGTTAACTAGAAGGCACTTGGACTATCAAGGTTACCTAGCGGGCCCTTGGACTATGTAGGTAACCTAGCGGGCACTTGGACTGTCTAGGTTACCTAGAGGGCACTTGGACTATCTAGGTTAACGAACGGGCACTTGGACTATGTAGGTTAACTAGCGGACACTTCGACTATCTAGGTTAGCTAACGGGCAATTGGACAATCTAGGTTAACTAACCGGCACTTGGACTATGTAGGTTGCCTAGCGAGCACTTGGACTATGTAGGTTCCCTAGTGAGCTCTTGGACTATGTAGGTTCCCTATCGGGTACTTGGACTGTCTAGGTTAACTAGGGGGCAATTGGACTGTCTAGGTTACCTAGTGGGCACTTGGACTATGTACGTTCCCTAGCGGGCACTTGGGTTATCTACGTTACCTAGCGGGCACTTGAACAATGTAAGTTAACGAACGGGCACTTGGACTATGTAGGTTAACTAGCGGACACTTGGACTATCTAGGATAGCTAACGGGCAATTGGACTATCAAGGTTACCTAACGGGCACTTGGACTATCTAGGTTACCTAGCAGGCACTTTGACTATCTAGGTTAACTAACGGGCACGTGGACTATGTAGGTTGCCTAGCGAGCACCTGGACTATGTAGGTTTCCTAGTGGGCGCTTGGACTATGTAGATTCCCTCGCGGTACTTGGACTGTCTAGGTTAACTAGCGGGCAATTGGACTGTCTAGGTTACCTAGTGGGCACTTGGACTATGTAGTTTACCTAGCAGGCACTTGGACTATGTAGGTTTACTAGCAGGCCCTTAGACTAACTAGGTTACCTAGCGGGCACTTGGACTATGTACGTTCCCTAGCGGGCACTTGGGCTATCAACGTTACCTAGCGGGCACTTGGACTATGTAGGTTAACGAATGGGCACTTGGACTATGTAGGTAACCTAGTGGTCACTTGGACTGTCTAGGTTACCTAGCGGGCACTTGGACTATGTAGGTTAACTAGCGGGCACTTGGACTATCTAGGTTAACTAGCGGGCACTTGGACTATCTAGGTTAACTAGTGGGCCCTTGCACTATGTAGGTTAACTAGCGGGCCCAAGGATTATGTAGGTTTACTAGGGGGCACTTGGACTATCTAGGTTCACTTGCGGGCACTTGGACTATGTAGTTTCCCTAGCGGACATTTGGACTATTTAGGTTACCTAGCGGGCACTTGGACTATGTAGGTTATCTAGCGAGCACTTGGACTATCTAGGTTTACTAACGGGCATTTGGACTATGTAGGGCAACTAGCGGGCACTTGGACTGTCTAGGATAGCTAACGGGCAATTGGACTATCAAGGTTACCTAACGGGCACTTGGATTATCTAGGTTACCTAGCTGGCACTAGGACTATGTAGGTCAACTAGCGGGCCCTTGGACTATCTAGGTTAGCTAACGGGCACTTGGATTATGTAGGTTGCCTAGCGGACATTTAGACTATGTAGGTTTCCTTGCGGGCATTTGGACTATGTAGGTTCCCTAGCAGGCACTTGGACTATGTAGGTTCCCTAACGGGCACTTGGACTATGTAGGTTCCCTAGGGGTCACGTGGACTATGTAGGCTCCCTAGAAGGCACTTGGACTATGTACGTTAACTAGCGGGCACTTGGACTATGTAGGTTACCCAATGGGCACTTGGACTATCTAGGTTAACGAACGGACACTTGGACTATGTAGGTTAGCTATCAGGCACTTGGACTATCTAGGTTACCTAGCGGACACTTGGACGATTTAGGATAACTAGCGGGCACTTGGACTATCTAGGTTAACTAGCAGGCCCTCGGACTATCTAGGTTTACTAGCGGCCACTTGGACTATGTAGTTTCCCTAGCGGGCATTTGGATTATTTAGATTACCTAGTGGGCACTTGGACTATGTAGGTTATCTAGCGGGCACTTGGACTACGTAGGTTAACTAGAAGGCACTTGGACTATCAAGGTTACCTAGCGGGCCCTTGGACTATGTAGGTTACCATCGGGCACTTGGACTATCTAGGTTAACGAACGTGCACTTGGACTATGTAGGTAACCTAGCGGGCACTTGGACTATCTAGGTTACCTAGCGGGCACTTGGACTATCTAGGTTAACGAACGGGCACTTGGTTATGTAGGTTAACTAGCGGACACTTCGACTATCTAGGTTAGCTAACGGGCAATTGGACAATCTAGGTTAACTAACGGGCACTTGGACTATGTAGGTTGCCTAGCGAGCACTTGGACTATGTAGGTTCCCTAGTGGGCTCTTGGACTATGTAGGTTCCCTATCGGGTACTTGGACTGTCTAGGTTAACTAGGGGGCAATTGGACTGTCTAGGTTACCTAGTGGGCACTTGGACTATGTACGTTCCCTAGCGGGCACTTGGGTTATCTACGTTACCTAGCGGGCACTTGGACAATGTAAGTTAACGAACGGGCACTTGGACTATGTAGGTTAACTAGCGGACACTTGGACTATCTAGGATAGCTAACGGGCAATTGGACTATCAAGGTTACCTAACGGGCACTTGGACTATCTAGGTTACCTAGCAGGCACTTTGACTATCTAGGTTAACTAACGGGCACGTGGACTATGTAGGTTGCCTAGCGAGCACCTGGACTATGTAGGTTCCCTAGTGGGCGCTTGGACTATGTAGATTCCCTCGCGGTACTTGGACTGTCTAGGTTAACTAGCGGGCAATTGGACTGTCTAGGTTACCTAGTGGGCACTTGGACTATGTAGTTTACCTAGCAGGCACTTGGACTATGTAGGTTTACTAGCAGGCACTTAGACTAACTAGGTTACCTAGCGGGCACTTGGACTATGTACGTTCCCTAGCGGGCACTTGGGCTATCAACGTTACCTAGCGGGCACTTGGACTATGTAGGTTAACGAATGGGCACTTGGACTATGTAGGTAACCTAGTGGTCACTTGGACTGTCTAGGTTACCTAGCGGGCACTTGGACTATGTAGGTTAACTAGCGGGCACTTGGACTATCTAGGTTAACTAGCGGGCACTTGGACTATCTAGGTTAACTAGTGGGCCCTTGCACTATGTAGGTTAACTAGCGGGCCCAAGGATTATGTAGGTTTACTAGGGGGCACTTGGACTATCTAGGTTCACTTGCGGGCACTTGGACTATGTAGTTTCCCTAGCGGACATTTGGACTATTTAGGTTACCTAGCGGGCACTTGGACTATGTAGGTTATCTAGCGAGCACTTGGACTATTTAGGTTACCTAGCAGGCACTTTGACTATCTAGGTTAACTAACGGGCATTTGGACTATGTAGGGCAACTAGCGGGCAGTTGGACTGTCTAGGTTACCTAACGGGCACTTGGATTATCTAGGTTACCTAGCAGGCACTATGACTATCTAGGTTAACTAACGGGCATTTGGACTATGTAGGGCAACTAGCGGGCACTTGGACTGTCTAGGTTTCCTAACGGGCACTTGGATTATCTAGGTTAACGAACGGGCACTTGGACTATGTAGGTTACCTAGCCACCACTTGGACTATCTAGGTTAGCTAACAGGCACTTGGACTATCTAGGTTCCCTAGCAGGCACTTGTACTATCTAGGTTACCTAGCTGGCACTTGGACTATGTAGGTCAACTAGCGGGCCCTTGGACTATCTAGGTTAGCTAACGGGCACTTGGACTATGTATGTTGCAGAGTGGGCACTTGGATTATGTAGGTTGCCTAGCGGACATTTAGACTATGTAGGTTTCCTTGCGGGCATTTGGACTATGTAGGTTACCAGCGGGCACATGGACAATCTAGGTTAACGAACGTGCACTTGGATTTTGTAGGTAACCTAGAGGGCACTTGGACTGTCTAGGTTACCTAGCGGGCACTTGGACATTCTAGGTTAACGAACGGGCACTTGGACTCTCTAGGTTACCTAGAGGGCACTTGGACTATGTAGGTTACCTAGCGGGCACTTGGAATATCTTGGTTACCTAGCAGGCACTTTGACTATCTAGGTTAACTAACGTGCACTTGGACTATGTAGGTTGCCTATCGAGCACCTCGACTATGTAGGTTCCCTAGCGGGCGCTTGGACTATGTAGATTCCCTAGCGGTACTTGGACTGTCTAGGTTAACTAGCGGGCAATTGGACTGTCTAGGTTACCTAGTGGGCACTTGGACTATGTAGTTTACCTAGCAGGCACTTGGAATATGTTGGTTTACTAGCAGGCACTTAGACTATCTAGGTTACCTAGCGGGCACTTGGACTATGTACGTTACCTAGCGGGCACTTGGGCTATCTACGTTACCTAGCGGGCACTTGGACTATGTAGGTTAACTAGCGGGCACTTGGACTATCTAGGTTAACTAGCGGGCACTTGGACTATCTAGGTTAACTAGCGGGCCCATGGATTATGTAGGTTTACTAGGGGGCACTTGGACTATCTAGGTTAACTAGCGGGCACTTGGACTGTGTAGTTTCCCTAGCGGACATTTGGACAATTTAGGTTACCTAGCGGGCACTTGGACTATGTAGGTTATCTAGCGGGCACTTGGACTATCTAGGTTACCTAGCAGGCACTTTGACTATCTAGGTTAACTAACGGGCATTTGGACTATGTAGGGCAACTAGCGGGCACTTGGACTGTCTAGGATACCTAACGGGCATTTGGATTATCTAGGTTAACGAACGGGCACTTGGACTATGTAGGTTACCTAGCCACCACTTGGACTATCTAGGTTATCTAACAGGCACTTGGACTATCTAGGTTCCCTAGCGGGCACTTGTACTATCTAGGTTACCTAGCTGGCACTTGGACTATGTAGGTCAACTAGCGGGCCCTTGGACTATCTAGGTTAGCTAACGGGCACTTGGACTATGTGTGTTCCAGAGTGGGCACTTGGATTACGTAGGTTGCCTAGCGGACATTTAGACTATGTAGGTTTCCTTGCGGGCATTTGGACTATGTAAGTTACCAGCGGGCACTTGGACAATTTAGGTTAACGAACGTGCACTTGGACTATGTAGGTAACCTAGCGGGCACTTGAACTGTCTAGGTTACCTAGCGGGCACTTGGACTTTCTAGGTTAACGAACGGGCACTTGGACTATGTAGGTTAACCAGCGGACACTTCGACTATCTAGGTTAGCTAACGGGCAATTGGACTATCTAGGTTACCTAGCGGGCACTTGGACTCTGTAGGTTCCCTAGTGGGCACTTGGACTATTTAGGTTACCTAGCAGGCACTTTGACTATCTAGGTTAACTAACGGGCACTTGGACTATGTAGGTTGCCTAGCGAGCACTTGGAGTATGTAGGTTCCCTAGCGGGCAATTGAACTATGTAGGTTCCCTATCGGGAACTTGGACTGTCTAGGTTAACTAGCGGGCAATTGGACTGTCTAGGTTACCTAGTGGGCACTTGGAGTATGTACGTTCCCTAGCGGGCACTTGGGCTTTCTACGTTACCTAGCGGACACTTGGACTATGTAGGTTAACGAACGGGCACTTGGACTATGTAGGTTAACAAACGGGCACTTGGATTATGTAGTTTACCTAGCAGGTACTTGGACTATGTAGGTTAACTAGGGCACTTGGACTATCTAGGTTACCTACGGGCACTTGGACTATGTACCTTCCCTAGCGGGCAATTGGGCTATCTACGTTACCTAGCGGGCACTTGGACTATGTAGGTTAACGAACGGGCTCTTGGACTATGTAGGTAACCTAGTGGTCACTTGGACTATGTAGGTTATCTAGCGGACACTTGGACTATCTAGGTTACCTAGCAGGCACTTTGACTATCTAGGTTAACTAACGGGCACTTGGACTATGTAGGGTAACTAGCGGGCACTTGGACTGTCGAGGTTACCTAACGGGCACTTGGATTATCTAGGTTAACGAACGTGCACTTGGACTATGTAGGTAACCTAGCGGGCACTTGGACTGTCTAGGTTAACTAGCGGGCACTTGGACTATCTCGGTTAACGAACGGGCTCTTGGACTATGTAGGTTAACTAGCGGACACTTCGACTATCTAGGTTAGCTAACGGGCAATTGGATAATCTAGGTAAACTAACGGGCACTTGGACTATGTAGGTTGCCTAGCGAGCACTTGGACTATGTAGGTTCCCTAGTGGGCACTTGGACTATGTAGGTTCCCTATCGGGTACTTGGACTGTCTAGGTTAACTAGGAGGCAATTGGACTGTCTAGGTTACCTAGTTGCCACTTGGACTATGTACGTTCCCTAGCGGGCACTTGGGCTATCTATGTTACCTAGCGGGCACTTGGACAATGTAAGTTAACGAACGGGCACTTGGACTATGTAGGTTAACTAGCGGACACTTGGACTATCTAGGATAGCTAACGGGCAATTGGACTATCAAGGTTACCTAACGGGCACTTGGACTATGTAGGTTACCTAGCGGGCACTTGGACTATCTAGGTTACCTAGCAGGCACTTTGACTATCTAGGTTAACTAACGGGCACTTGGACTATGTAGGTTGCCTAGCGAGCACCTGGACTATGTAGGTTCCCTAGCGGGCGCTTGGACTATGTAGATTCCCTAGCGGTACTTGGACTGTCTAGGTTAACTAGCGGGCAATTGGACTGTCTAGGTTACCTAGTGGGCACTTGGACTATGTACGTTCCCTAGCGGGCACTTGGGCTATCTACGTTACCTAGCGGGCACTTGGACAATGTAGGTTAACGAATGGGCACTTGGACTATGTAGGTAACCTAGTGGTCACTTGGACTGTCTAGGTTACCTAGCGGGCACTTGGACTATCTAGGTTAACTAGAGGGCACTTGGACTATCTAGGTTAACTAGCGGGCACTTGGACTATCTAGGTTAACTAGCGGGCCCATGGATTATGTAGGTTTACTAGGGGGCACTTGGACTATCTATGTTAACTAGCGGGCACTTGGACTACGTAGTTTCCCTAGCGGACATTTGGACTATTTAGGTTACCTAGCGGGCACTTGGACTATGAAGGTTATCTAGCGGGCACTTGGACTATCTAGGTTACCTAGCAGGCACTTTGACTATCTGGGTTAACTAACGGGCACTTGGACTATGTAGGGCAACTAGCGGGCACTTGGACTGTCTAGGTTACCTAACGGGCACTTGGATTATCTAGGTTAACGAACGGGCACGTGGACTATGTAGGTTACCTAGCCACCACTTGGACTATCTAGGTTAGCTAACAGGCACTTGGACTATCTAGGTTCCCTAGCGGGCACTTGTACTATCTAGGTTACCTAGCTGTCACTTGGACTATGTAGGTCAACTAGCGGGCCCTTGGACTATCTAGGTTAGCTAACGGGCACTTGGACTATGTATGTTCCAGAGTGGGCACTTGGATTATGTAGGTTGCCTAGCGGACATTTAGACTATGTAGGTTTCCTTGCGGGCATTTGGACTATGTAGGTTACCTAGCGGGCACTTGGACTATGTAGGTTCCCTAACGGGCACTTGGACTATGTCGGTTCCCTAGAGGTCACGTGGACTATGAAGGCTCCCTAGAAGGCAATTGGACTATGTAGGTTAACAGGCGGGAACTTGGACTAACCAGGTTACCAAGCGGGCACTTGAACTATGTAGGTTACCCAATGGGCACTTGGACTATCTAGGTTAACGAACGGATACTTGGACTATATAGGTTAGCTATCAGGCACTTGGACTATCTAGGTTACCTAGCAGGCACTTGGACTATGTAGTTTACCTAGCGGACACTTGGACGATTTAGGTTAACTAGCGGGCACTTGGACTATCTAGGTTAACTAGCAGGCCCTTGGACTATCTAGGTTAACTAGCGGGCACTTGGACTATGTAGGTTAACTAGCGGGCACTTGGACTATGTAGGTTAACTAGCGGTCACTTGAACTCTCTAGGTTACCTAGCGGACACTTGGACTACGTACCTTCCCTAGCGGGCACTTGGACTATCTAGGTTACCTAGCAGGCACTTGGATTATGAAGGATCCCTAGCGGGCTATTGGACTATCTCGGTTACCTAGCTGGCACTTGGACTATGTAGGTTTAGTAGCGGACACTTGCACGATCTAGGTTAACTAGCGGGCCTTTGCACTATGTAGGTTAACTAGCGGGCCCATGGATTATGTAGGTTTACTAGGGGGCACTTGGGACATCTAGGTTAACTAGCGGGCACTTTGACTATGTAGTTTCCCTAGCGTGCATTTTGACTATTTAGGTTGCCTAGCGGGCACTTGGACTATGTAGGTTACCTAGCAGGCACTTTGACTATCTAGGTTAACTAACGGGCACTTGGACTATGTAGGGTAACTAGCGGGCACTTGGACTGTCTAGGTTACCTAACGGGCACTTGGATTATCTAGGTTAACGAACGGGCACTTGGACTATGTAGGTTACCTAGCCACCACTTGGAATATCTAGGTTCCCTAGCGGGCACTTGTACTATCTAGGTTACCTAGCTGGCACTTGGACTATGTAGGTCAACTAGCGGGCCCTTGGACTATCTAGGTTAGCTAACGGGCACTTGGATTATGTAGGTTGCCTAGCGGACATTTAGACGATGTAGGTTTCCTTGCGGGCATTTGGTCTATGTAGGTTCCCTAGCAGTCACTTGGACTATGTAGGTTCCCTAACGGGCACTTGGACTTTGTAGTTTCCCTAGAGGGCATTTGGATTATTTAGGTTACCTAGTGGGCACTTGGACTATGTAGGTTATCTAGCGGGCACTTGGACTACGTAGGTTAACTAGAAGGCACTTGGACTATCAAGGTTACCTAGCGGGCCCTTGGACTATGTAGGTTACCAGCGGGCACTTGGACTATCTAGGTTAACGAACATGCACTTGGACTATGTAGGTAACCTAGCGGGCACTTGGACTGTCTAGGTTACCTAGCGGGCACTTGGACTATCTAGGTTAACGAACGGGCACTTGGACTATGTAGGTTAACTAGCGGACACTTCGACTATCTAGGTTAGCTAACGGGCAATTGGACAATCTAGGTTAACTAACGGGCACTTTGACTATGTAGGTTGCCTAGCGAGCACTTGGACTATGTAGGTTCCCTAGTGGGCTCTTGGACTATGTAGGTTCCCTATCGGGTACTTGGACTGTCTAGGTTAACTAGGGGGCAATTGGACTGTCTAGGTTACCTAGTGGGCACTTGGACTATGTACGTTTCCTAGCGGGCACTTGGGTTATCTACGTTACCTAGCGGGCACTTGGACAATGTAAGTTAACGAACGGGCACTTGGACTATGTAGGTTAACTAGCGGACACTTGGACTATCTAGGATAGCTAACGGGCAATTGGACTATCAAGGTTACCTAACGGGCACTTGGACTATCTAGGTTACCTAGCAGGCACTTTGACTATCTAGGTTAACTAACGGGCACGTGGACTATGTAGGTTGCCTAGCGAGCACCTGGACTATGTAGGTTCCCTAGTGGGCGCTTGGACTATGTAGATTCCCTCGCGGTACTTGGACTGTCTAGGTTAACTAGCGGGCAATTGGACTGTCTAGGTTACCTAGTGGGCACTTGGACTATGTAGTTTACCTAGCAGGCACTTGGACTATGTAGGTTTACTAGCAGGCACTTAGACTAACTAGGTTACCTAGCGGGCACTTGGACTATGTACGTTCCCTAGCGGGCACTTGGGCTATCAACGTTACCTAGCGGGCACTTGGACTATGTAGGTTAACGAATGGGCACTTGGACTATGTAGGTAACCTAGTGGTCACTTGGACTGTCTAGGTTACCTAGCGGGCACTTGGACTATGTAGGTTAACTAGCGGGCACTTGGACTATCTAGGTTAACTAGCGGGCACTTGGACTATCTAGGTTAACTAGTGGGCCCTTGCACTATGTAGGTTAACTAGCAGGCCCAAGGATTATGTAGGTTTACTAGGGGGCACTTGGACTATCTAGGTTCACTTGCGGGCACTTGGACTATGTAGTTTCCCTAGCGGACATTTGGACTATTTAGGTTACCTAGCGGGCACTTGGACTATGTAGGTTATCTAGCGGGCACTTGGACTATCTAGGTTACCTAGCAGGCACTTTGACTATCTAGGTTAACTAACGGGCATTTGGACTATGTAGGGCAACTAGCGGGCACTTGGACTGTCTAGGTTACCTAACGGGCACTTGGATTATCTAGGATACTTAGCAGGCACTATGACTATCTAGGTTAACTAACGGGCATTTGGACTATGTAGGGCAACTAGCGGGCACTTGGACTGTCTAGGTTACCTAACGGGCACTTGGAATATCTAGGTTAACGAATGGGCACTTGGACTATGTAGGTTACCTAGCCACCACTTGGACTATCTAGGTTAGCTAACAGGCACTTGGACTATGTAGGTCAACTAGCGGGCCCTTGGACTATCTAGGTTAGCTAACGGCCACTTGGACTATGTATGTTCCAGAGTGGGCACTTGGATTATGTAGGTTGCCTAGCGGACATTTAGACAATGTAGGTTTCCTTGCGGGCATTTGGACTATGTAGGTTACCAGCGGGCACTTGGACAATCTAGGTTAACGAACGTGCACTTGGACTATGTAGGTAACCTAGCGGGCACTTGGACTGTCTAGGTTAACGAACGGGCACTTGGACTATGTAGGTTGCCTAGCGAGCACTTGGAGTATGTAGGTTCCCTAGCGGGCAATTAGACTATGTAGGTTCCCTATCGGGTACTTGGACTGTCTAGGTTAACTAGCGGGCAATTGGACTGTCTAGGTTACCTAGTGGGCACTTGGAGTATGTACGTTCCCTAGCGGGCACTTGGACTTTCTACGTTACCTAGCGGGCACTTGGACTATGTAGGTTAACGAACGGGCACTTGGACTATGTAGGTTAACGAACGGGCACTTGGATTATGTAGTTTACCTATCAGGTACTTGGACTATGTAGGTTAACTAGCGGGCACTTGGACTATCTAGGTTACCTACGGGCACTTGGACTATGTACGTTCCCTAGCGGGCACTTGGTCTATCTACGTTACCTAGCGGGCACTTGGACTATGTAGGTTAACGAACGGGCACTTGGACTATGTAGGTAACCTAGTGGTCACTTGGACTGTGTAGGTTATCTAGCGGACACTTGGACTATCTAGGTTAACTAACGGGCACTTGGACTATGTAGGGTAACTAGCGGGCACTAGGTCTATGTAGGGCAACTAGCGGGCACTTGGACTGTCTAGGTTACCTAACGGGCACTTGGATTATCTAGGTTAACGAACGTGCACTTGGACTATGTAGGTAACCTAGCGGGCACTTGGACTGTCTAGGTTACCTAGCGGGCACTTGGACTATCTAGGTTAACGAACGGGAACTTGGACTATGTAGGTTAACTAGCGGACACTTCGACTATCTAGGTTAGCTAACAGGCAATTGGACAATCTAGGTTAACTAACGGGCACTTGGACTATGTAGGTTGCCTAGCGAGCACTTGGACTATGTAGGTTCCCTAGTGGGCACTTGGACTATGTAGGTTCCCTATCGGGTACTTGGACTGTCTAGGTTAACTAGGGGGCAATTTGACTGTCTAGGTTACCTAGTGGGCACTTGGAGTATGTACGTTCCCTAGCGGGCACTTGGGCTTTCTACGTTACCTAGCGGGCACATGGACAATGTAAGTTAACGAACGGGCACTTGGACTATGTAGGTTAACTAGCGGACACTTGGACTATCTAGGATAGCTAACGGGCAATTGGACTATCAAGGTTACCTAACGGGCACTTGGACTATGTAGGTTACCTAGCGGGCACTTGGACTATCTTGGTTACCTAGCAGGCACTTTGACTATCTAGGTTAACTAACGTGCACTTGGACTATGTAGGTTGCCTATCGAGCACCTGGACTATGTAGGTTCCCTAGCAGGCGGTTGGACTATGTAGATTCCCTAGCGGTACTTGGACTGTCTAGGTTAACTAGCGGGCAATTGGACTGTCTAGGTTACCTAGTGGGCACTTGGACTATGTAGTTTACCTAGCAGGCACTTGGACTATGTTGGTTTACTAGCAGGCACTTAGACTATCTAGGTTACCTAGCGGGCACTTGGACTATGTACGTTACTTAGCGGGCACTTGGGCTATCTACGTTACCTAGCGGGCACTTGGACTATGTAGGTTAACTAGAGGGCACTTGGACTATCTAGGTTAACTAGCGGGCACTTGGACTATCTAGGTTAACTAGCGGGCACTTGGACTATCTAGGTTAACTAGCGGGCCCATGGATTATGTAGGTTTACTAGGGGGCATTTGGACTATCTAGGTTAACTAGCGGGCACTTGGACTGTGTAGTTTCCCTAGCGGACATTTGGACAATTTAGGTTACCTAGCGGGCACTTGGACTATGTAGGTTATCTAGCGGGCACTTGGACTATCTAGCTTACCTAGCAGGCACTTTGACTATCTAGGTTAACTAACGGGCATTTGGACTATGTAGGGCAACTAGCGGGACTTGGACTGTCTAGGATACCTAACGGGCATTTGGATTATCTAGGTTAACGAACGGGCACTTGGACTATGTAGGTTACCTAGCCACCACTTGGACTATCTAGGTTAGCTAACAGGCACTTGGACTATCTAGGTTCCCTAGCGGGCACTTGTACTATCTAGGTTACCTAGCTGGCACTTGGACTATGTAGGTCAACTAGCGGGCCCTTGGACTATCTAGGTTAGCTAACGGGCACTTGGACTATGTGTGTTCCAGAGTGGGCACTTGGATTATGTAGGTTGCCTAGCGGACATTTAGAATATGTAGGTTTCCTTGCGGGCATTTGGACTATGTAAGTTACCAGCGGGCACTTGGACAATCTAGGTTAACGAACGTGCACTTGGACTATGTAGGTAACCTAGCGGGCACTTGAACTGTCTAGGTTACCTAGCGGGCACTTGGACTTTCTAGGTTAACGAACGGGCACTTGGACTATGTAGGTTAACCAGCGGACACTTCGACTATCTAGGTTAGCTAACGGGCAATTGGACTATCTAGGTTACCTAGCGGGCACTTGGACTTTGTAGGTTCCCTAGCGGGCACTTGGACTATTTAGGTTACCTAGCAGGCACTTTGACTATCTAGGTTAACTAACGGGCACTTGGACTATGTAGGTTGCCTAGCGAGCACTTGGAGTATGTAGGTTCCCTAGCGGGCAATTGAACTATGTAGGTTCCCTATCGGGAACTTGGACTGTCTAGGTTAACTAGCGGGCAATTGGACTGTCTAGGTTACCTAGTGGGCACTTGGAGTATGTACGTTCCCTAGCGGGCACTTGGACTATTTAGGTTACCTAGCAGGCACTTTGACTATCTAGGTTAACTAACGGGCACTTGGACTATGTAGGGTAACTAGCGGGCACTTGGACTGTCTAGGTTAACTAACGGGCACTTGGATTATCTAGGTTAACGAACGTGCACTTGGACTATGTAGGTAACCTAGCGGGCACTTGGACTGTCTAGGTTACCTAGCGGGCACTTGGACTATCTAGGTTAACGAACGGGCTCTTGGACTATGTAAGTTAACTAGCGGACACTTCGACTATCTAGGTTAGCTAACGGGCAATTGGACAATCTAGGTTAACTAACGGGCACTTGGACTATGTAAGTTGCCTAGCGAGCACTTGGACTATGTAGGTTCCCTAGTGGGCACTTGGAGTATGTAGGTTCCCTATCGGGTACTTGGACTGTCTAGGTTAACTAGGGGGCAATTGGACTGTCTAGGTTACCTAGTTGCCACTTGGACTATGTACGTTCCCTAGCGGGCACTTGGGCTATCTATGTTACCTAGCAGGCACTTGGACAATGTAAGTTAACGAACGGGCACTTGGACTATGTAGGTTAACTAGCGGACACTTGGACTATCTAGGATAGCTAACGGGCAATTGGACTATCAAGGTTACCTAACGGGCACTTGGACTATGTAGGTTACCTAGCGGGCACTTGGACTATCTAGGTTACCTAGCAGGCACTTTGACTATCTAGGTTAACTAACGGGCACTTGGACTATGTAGGTTGCCTAGCGAGCACCTGGACTATGTAGGTTCCCTAGCGGGCGCTTGGACTATGTAGATTCCCTAGCGGTACTTGGACTGTCTAGGTTAACTAGCGGGCAATTGGACTGTCTAGGTTACCTAGTGGGCACTTGGACTATGTAGTTTACCTAGCAGGCACTTGGACTATGTAGGTTTACTAGCAGGCACTTAGACTATCTAGGTTACCTAGCGGGCACTTGGACTATGTACGTTCCCTAGCGGGCACTTGGGCTATCTACGTTACCTAGCGGGCACTTGGACAATGTAGGTTAACGAATGGGCACTTGGACTATGTAGGTAACCTAGTGGTCACTTGGACTGTCTAGGTTACCAAGCGGGCACTTGGACTATGTAAGTTAACTAGCGGGCCCTTGGACTATCTAGGTTAACTAGCGGGCACTTGGACTATCTAGGTTAACTAGAGGGCACTAGGACTATCTAGGTTAACTAGCGGGCCCTTGCACTATGTAGGTTAACTAGAGGGCCCATGGATTATGTAGGTTTACTAGGGGGCACTTGGACTATCTAGGTTAACTAGCGGGCACTTGGACTACGTAGTTTCCCTAGCAGACATTTGGACTATTTAGGTTACCTAGCGGGCACTTGGACTATGAAGGTTATCTAGCGGGCACTTGGACTATCTAGGTTACCTAGCAGGCACTTTGACTATCTGGGTTAACTAACGGGCATTTGGACTATGTAGGGCAACTAGCGGGCACTTGGACTGTCTAGGTTACCTAACGGGCACTTGGATTACCTAGGTTACCTAGCAGGCACTATGACTATCTAGGTTAACTAACGGGCATTTGGACTATGTAGGGCAACTAGCGGGCACTTGGACTGTCTAGGTTACCTAACGGGCACTTGGATTATCTAGGTTAACGAACGGGCACTTGGATTATGTAGGTTACCTAGCCACCACTTGGACTATCTAGGTTAGCTAACAGGCACTTGGACTATCTAGGTTCCCTAGCGGGCACTTGTACTATCTAGGTTACCTAGCTGGCACTTGGACTATGTAGGTCAACTAGCGGGCCCTTGGACTATCTAGGTTAGCTAACGGGCACTTGGACTATGTATGTTCCAGAGTGGGCACTTGGATTATGTAGGTTGCCTAGCGGACATTTAGACTATGTAGGTTTCCTTGGGGGCATTTGGACTATGTAGGTTACCTAGCGGGCACTTGGACTATGTAGGTTCCCTAACGGGCACTTGGACTATGTCGGTTCCCTAGCGGTCACGTGGACTATGAAGGCTCCCTAGAAGGCACTTGGACTATGTAGGTTAACAGGCGGGAACTTGGACTAACCAGGTTACCAAGCGGGCACTTGGACTATGTAGGTTACCCAATGGGCACTTGGACTATCTAGGTTAACGAACGGATACTTGGACTATGTAGGTTAGCTATCAGGCACTTGGACTATCTAGGTTACCTAGCAGGCACTCGGACTATGTAGTTTACCTAGCGGACACTTGGATGATTTAGGTTAACTAGCGGGCACTTGGACTATCTAGGTTAACTAGCAGGCCCTTGGACTATCTAGGTTTACTAGCGGGCACTTGGACTATCTAGGTTAACTAGCGGGCACTTGGACTATGTAGGTTAACTAGCGGGCACTTGCACTCTCTAGGTTACATAGCGGACACTTGGACTATGTACCTTCCCTAGCGGGCACTTGGACTATCTAGGTTACCTAGCAGGCACTTGGATTATGAAGGATCCCTAGCGGGCAATTGGACTATCTAGGTTACCTAGCTGGCACTTGGACTATGTAGGTTAACTAGCGGAATCTTGCACGATCTAGGTTAACTAGCGGGCCCTTGCACTATGTAGGTTAACTAGCGGGCCCATGGATTATGTAGGTTTACTAGGGGGCACTTGGACTATCAAGGTTAACTAGCGGGCACTTGGACTATGTAGTTTCCCTAGCGGGCATTTGGACTATTTAGGTTGCCTAGCGGGCACTTGGACTATGTAGGTTACCTAGCGGGCACTTGGACTATCTAGGTTACCTAGCAGGCACTTTGACTATCTAGGTTAACTAATGGGCACTTGGACTATGTAGGGTAACTAGCGGGCACTTGGACTGTCTAGGTTACCTAACAGGCACTTGGATTATCTAGGTTAACGAACGGGCACTTGGACTATGTAGGTTACCCAGCCACCACTTGGACTATCTAGGTTAGCTAAAAGGCACTTGGACTATCTAGGTTCGCTAGCGGGCACTTGTACTATCTAGGTTACCTAGCTGGCACTTGGACTATGTAGGTCAACTAGCGGGCCCTTGGACTATCTAGGTTAGCTAACGGGCACTTGGACTATGTATGTTCCAGAGCGGGCACTTGGATTATGTAGGTTGCCTAGCGGACATTTAGACTATGTAGGTTTCCTTGCGGGCATTTGGACTATGTAGGTTACCTAGCGGGCACTTGGACTATGTAGGTTCCCTAACGGGCACTTGGAGTATGTAGGTTCCCTAGCGGTCACGTGGACTATGTAGGCTCCCTAGAAGGCACTTGGACTATGTAAGTTAACTAGCGGGCACTTGGACTATGTAGGTTACCCAATGGGCACTTGGACTATCTAGGTTAACGAACGGACACTTGGACTATGTAGGTTAGCTATCAGGCACTTGGACTATCTAGGTTACCTAGCGGACACTTGTTCAATTTAGGTTAACTAGCGGGCACTTGGACTATCTACGTTAACTAGCAGGCCATTGGACTATCTAGGTTTACTAGCGGGCACTTGGACTATCTAGGTTAACTAACGGGCACTTGGACTATCTAGGTTAACGAACGGGCACTTGGTATGTGCAGGTAACCTAGCGGGTACTTGGACTCTCTAGGTTCCCTAGCGGGCACTTGGACTTTTAGATTAACGGCGGGCACTTGGACTATGTAGGTTGCTTAGCGGGCACTTGGACTATCTAGGTTAGGTAACGGGCTAACCTAGATAGTCGAAGTGTCCGCTAGTTAACCTACATACTCCACGTTCCCGTTCGTTAACCTAGAATGTCCTAGTGCCTGCTAGGTAACCTAGACCGTCCAAGTGCCCGCTAGGTTACCTACATAGTCCAAGAACCCGCTAGGCAACGTAGATAGTTCAAGTGTTAGCTAGGTAACCTAGATAGTCCAAGTGCCCGCTAGGTTACCTACATAGTCCAAGTGCACGTTCGTTAACCTAGATTGTCCAAGTGCCCGCTGGTAACCTACATAGTCCAAGGGCCCGCTAGGTAACCTAGATAGTCCAAGTGCCTGCTAGGTAACCAAAGTAGTCCAAGTGCCCGCTAGGTAACCTAAAAATTCTAAGTGCCCGCTAAGGAATCTATATAGTCCAAATGCCCGCTAGGGAGCCTGCATAATCCAAATGCCCGCTAGGTAACCTAGATAGTCCAAGGGCCCTCTACGTAACCTACATTGTCCTAGTGCCCCCTAGTTAACCTACATTCTCCAAGTGCCCGCTAGGGAACTTACATAGTCCAAGTGCCCGCTAGGTAACCTAGATAGTCCAACAGCCCTCTAGGTAACCTACATACTCCAAGAACCCGCTAGGCAATGTAGATAGTTCAAGTGTCAGCTAGGTAACCTAGATAGTCCAAGTGCTCGCTAGGTAACCTACAAAGTCTAAGTGCCCGCTAGGTTATCTATATAGTCCAAATGCCCGCCTGGGAACCTACATGGTCCAAATGCCCGCTAGGTAACCTAGATAGTCCAAGTGCCCTCTAGTTAACCTAGATGTCCAAGTGCCCGCTAGTTAACCCACAAAGTCCAAGGTCCGCTAGTTAACCTAGATAGTCCAAGTGCTCGCTAGTTAACCTACATAGTACAAGGGCCCGCTAGTTGACCTAGATAGTCCAAGTGCCCGCTAGTTAACCTAGATAGTCCAAGTGCCCGCTAGGTAACCAAAGTAGTCCAAATGTCCAATAGGGATCCTACATAGTCCAAGTGCCCGCTAGGGAACCTACATAGTCCAAATGCCCGTTAGTTAACCTAGATAGTCCAAATGCCTGCGAGGTAACCTAGATAGTCCAACAGCCCTCTAGGTAACCTACATACTCCAAGAACCCGCTAGGCAACATAGATAGTTAAAGTGCCAGCTAGGTAACCTAGATAGTCCAAGTGCCTGCTAGGTAACCTACAAAGTCTAAGTGCCCACTAGGTTATCTATATAGTCCAAATGCCCGCCTGGGAACCTACATAGTCCAAGTGCCCGCTAGGTAACCTAGATAGTCCAAGTGCCCTCTAGTTAACATAGATCGTCCAAGTGCCCGCTAGTTAACCCACATAGTCCAAGGTCCGCTAGTTAACCTAGATAGTCCAAGTGCTCGCTAGTTAACCTACATAGTACAAGGGCCCGCTAGTTGACCTAGATAGTCCAAGTGCCCGCTAGTTAACCTAGATAGTCCAAGTGCCCGCTAGGTAACCAAAGTAGTCCAAATGTCCAATAGGGATCCTACATAGTCCAAGGGCCCGCTAGATAACCTACTTAGTCCAAGTGCCCGTTCGTTAACCTAGATAGTCCAAGTGCCTGCTAGGTAACCTATACTGTCCAAGTGCCCACAAGGTTACCTACATAGTCCAAGTGCCCGTTCGTTAACCTAGATCGTGCAAGTGCCCGCTAGGAAACCTACATAGTCCAAGGGCCCGCTAGGTAACCTTGATAGTCCCAGTGCCCGCTAGGTAACCTAGAGTCCAAGTGCTCGCTATTTAACCTACATAGTCCAAGTGCCCGCTATGTAACCTAGATAGTCAAAGTGCCCATTAGGTAACCTAGATAGTCCAAGTGCCCGTTACCTAACCTAGATAGTCCAAGTGCCCACTAGGCAACCTACATTGTCCAAGAGCCCATTCGTTAACCTAGAAGTCTAAGTGCCCGCTAGGTAACCTAGACAGTCCAAATGCCCGCTAGTTTACCTGCATATTCCAAGTGCCCGTTCGTCAACCTAGATAGTCCAATTGCCCACTAGGTAACCTACATAGTCCAAGTGCCCGCTAGGTAACCTATATAGTCCAAGTGCCCGCTAGGTAACCTAGATAGTCCAAGGGCCCGCTAGTTAACCTACATAGTCCAAGGGCTCACTTGTTAACTTTGATAGTCCAAGTGCCCGCTAGTTAACCTATATTGTCCAAGTGCCTGCTCGTTAACCTACATAGTCCAAGAGTCCACTAGTTAACCTAGATAGTCCACGTGTCCTCTAGTTAACCTACATAGTCCAAGTGCCCGCTAGTTAACCTATATACCAAGTGCCCGCTACGTAACCTAGATAATCCAAGGGCACGCTAGTTAAGCTACATAGTCCAAGAGCCCGCTAGGCAACCTAGATAGTCCAAGTGCCCGCTAAGGAACCTACATAGTCCAAGTCCACGCTAGTTAACCTAGATAGTCCAAGTGCCCGCTAGTTAACCTAGATAGTCCAAGTGCCTGCTAGGTAACCAACATAGTGCAAGTGTCCGCTAGTTAAACTAGATAGTTCAAGTACCCGCTAGGTAACCTAGATCGTCCTAGGGCCCCCTAGTTAGCCTACATAGTCCAAGTGCCCGCTAGGTAACCTAGATAGTCCAAGTGCCCGTTCGGTAACCTAGATAGTCCAAGTGCCCTTTAGGGAACCTAGATAGTCCAAGGGCCCGCTAGTAAACCTACATAGTCCATGGGCCCGCTAGTTAACCTACATAGTGCAATTGTCCGCTAGTTAACCTACATATTCCAAGTGCCCCCTAATTAACCTACATAATCTAAGTTCCCGTTAGGTAACCTAGGTAGTCCAAGGGCCTGCTAGTTGACCTATATAGTCCAAGTGCCAGCTAGGTAACTTAGATAGTACAAGTGCCCGCTAGGGAATCTAGATAGTCCAAGTGCACGCTAGTTAACCTAGATAGTCCAAGTGTCCGCTAGTTAACCTACACAGTCCAAGTGCCCGCTAGTTAACCTATATACCAAGTGCCCGCTACGTAACCTAGATAGTCCAAGGGCACTCTAGTTAACCTACATAGTACAAGTGCACGCTAGGCAACCTAGATTGTCCCAGTGCCCGCTAAGGAACCTACATAGTCCAAGTGCACGCTAGTTAACTTAGATAGTCCAAGTGCCCGCTAGTTAACCTAGATAGTCCAAGTGCCTGCTAGGTAACCTACATAGTGCAAGTGTCCGCTAGTTAAACTAGATAGTTCAAGTACCCGCTAGGTAACCTAGATCGTCCTAGGGCCCCCTAGTTAGCCTACATAGTCCACGTGCCCGCTATGTAACCTAGATAGTCAAAGTGCCCATTAGGTAACCTAGATAGTCCAAGTGCCCTTTAGGGAACCTAGATAGTCCAAGTGCCCGTTACCTAACCTAGATAGTCCAAGTGCCCACTAGGCAACCTACATTGTCCAAGAGCCCATTCGTTAACCTAGAAGTCTAAGTGCCCGCTAGGTAACCTAGACAGTCCAAATGCCCGCTAGTTTACCTGCATATTCCAAGTGCCCGTTCGTCAACCTAGATAGTCCAATTGCCCACTAGGTAACCTACATAGTCCAAGTGCCCGCTAGGTAACCTATATAGTCCAAGTGCCCGCTAGGTAACCTAGATAGTCCAAGGGCCCGCTAGTTAACCTACATAGTCCAAGGGCTCACTTGTTAACTTTGATAGTCCAAGTGCCCGCTAGTTAACCTATATTGTCCAAGTGCCTGCTCGTTAACCTACATAGTCCAAGAGTCCACTAGTTAACCTAGATAGTCCACGTGTCCTCTAGTTAACCTACATAGTCCAAGTGCCCGCTAGTTAACCTATATACCAAGTGCCCGCTACGTAACCTAGATAATCCAAGGGCACGCTAGTTAAGCTACATAGTCCAAGAGCCCGCTAGGCAACCTAGATAGTCCAAGTGCCCGCTAAGGAACCTACATAGTCCAAGTGCACGCTAGTTAACCTAGATAGTCCAAGTGCCCGCTAGTTAACCTAGATAGTCCAAGTGCCTGCTAGGTAACCAACATAGTGCAAGTGTCCGCTAGTTAAACTAGATAGTTCAAGTACCCCCTAGGTAACCTAGATCGTCCTAGGGCCCCCTAGTTAGCCTACATAGTCCAAGTGCCCGCTAGGTAACCTAGATAGTCCAAGTGCCCGTTCGGTAACCTAGATAGTCCAAGTGCCCTTTAGGGAACCTAGATAGTCTAAGGGCCCGCTAGTAAACCTACATAGTCCATGGGCCCGCTAGTTAACCTACATAGTGCAAGTGTCCACTAGTTAACCTACATATTCCAAGTGCCCCCTAATTAACCTACATAATCTAAGTTCCCGTTAGGTAACCTAGGTAGTCCAAGGGCCTGCTAGTTGACCTATATAGTCCAAGTGCCAGCTAGGTAACTTAGATAGTACAAGTGCCCGCTAGGGAATCTAGATAGTCCAAGTGCACGCTAGTTAACCTAGATAGTCCAAGTGTCCGCTAGTTAACCTACACAGTCCAAGTGCCCGCTAGTTAACCTATATTCCAAGTGCCCGCTACGTAACCTAGATAGTCCATGGGCACTCTAGTTAACCTACATAATACAAGTGCACGCTAGGCAACCTAGATTGTCCCAGTGCCCGCTAAGGAACCTACATAGTCCAAGTGCACGCTACTTAACTTAGATAGTCCAAGTGCCCGCTAGTTAACCCAGATAGTCCAAGTGCCTGCTAGGTAACCTACATAGTGCAAGTGTCCGCTAGTTAAACTAGATAGTTCAAGTACCCGCTAGGTAACCTAGATCGTCCTAGGGCCCCCTAGTTAGCCTACATAGTCCAAGTGCCCGCTAGGTAACCTAGATAGTCCAAGTGCCCGTTCGGTAACCTAGATAGTCCAAGTGCCCTTTAGGGAACCTAGATAGTCCAAGGGCCCGCTAGTAAACCTACATAGTCCATTGGCCCGCTAGTTAACCTACATAGTGCAAGTGTCCGCTAGTTAACCTACATATTCCAAGTACCCCCTAATTAACCTACATAATCTAAGTTCCCGTTAGGTAACCTAGGTAGTCCAAGGGCCCGCTAGTTGACCTACATAGTCCAAGTGCCAGCTAGGTAACCTAGATAGTACAAGTGCCCGCTAGGCAACCTACATAGTCCAAGTGCCCGTTCGTTAACCTAGATAATCCAAGTGACCGCTAGGTAACCTAGACAGTCTAAGTGCCCGCTAGTTAACCTACATAGTCCAAGTGCCCGATAGGGAACCTACATAGTCCAAGTGCCCGCTAGGCAACCTACATAGTCCAAGTGCCCGTTATTTAACCTAGATAATCAAAGTGCCTTCTAGGTAACATAGATAGTCCAAGTGCCCACTAGGTAACCTACATAGTCCAAGTTCCCGCTTGGTAACCTTAATAGCCCAAATGCCCGCTAGGGAAACTACATATTCCAAGTGCCCGCTAGTTAACCTAGATTGTCCAAGTGCCTGCTAGTAAACCTACATAATCCATGGGCCCGCTAGTTAACCTACATAGTGCAAGGGCCCGCTATTTAACCTAGATCGTGCAAGTGTCCACTAGTTAACCTACATAGTCCAAGTGCCCGCTAGTTAACCTACATAGTCCAAGTGCCCGCTAGGGATCCTTCATATTCCAAGTGCCTGCTAGGTAACCTAGATAGTCCAAGTGGCTGCTCGGTAACCTACAAAGTCTAAGTGCCCGCTAGGTTATCTATATAGTCCAAATGAGCGCCTGGGAACCTACATGGTCCAAACCCACTAGGTAACCTAGATAGTCCAAGTGCCCTCTAGTTAACCTAGATCTTCCAAGGTCCGTTAGTTAACCTAGATAGTCCAAGTGCTCGCTAGTTAACCTACATAGTACAAGGGCCCGCTAGTTGACCTAGATAGTCCAAGTGCCCGCTAGTTAACCTAGATAGTCCAAGTGCCCGCTAGGTAACCAAATTAGTCCAAATGTCCAATAGGGATCCTACATAGTCCAAGTGCCCGCTAGGGAACCTACATAGTCCAAGTGCCCGTTAGTTAACCTAGATAGTCCAAGTGCCCGCTAGGTAACCTAGATAGTCCAACAGCCCTCTAGGTAACCTACATACTCCAAGAACCCGCTAAGCAACATAGATAGTCAAAGTGCCAGCTAGGTAACCTAGATAGTCCAAGTGCCTGCTAGGTAACCTACAAAGTCTAAGTGCCCACTAGATTATCTATATAGTCCAAATGCCCGCCTGGGAACCTACATAGTCCAAGTGCCCGCTAGGTAACCTAGATAGTCCAAGTGCCCTCTAGTTAACCTAGATCGTCCAAGTGCCCGCTAGTTAACCTACATAGTCCAAGGGCCTGCTAGTTAACCCACATAGTCCAAGGTCCGCTAGTTAACCTAGATAGTCCAAGTGCTCGCTAGTTAACCTACATAGTACAAGGGCCCGCTAGTTGACCTAGATAGTCCAAGTGCCCGCTAGTTAACCTAGATAGTCCAAGTGCCCGCTAGGTAACCAAAGTAGTCCAAATGTCCAATAGGGATCCTACATAGTCCAAGTGCCCGCTAGGGAACCTACTTAGTCCAAGTGCCCGTTCGTTAACCTAGATAGTCCAAGTGCCTGCTAGGTAACCTAGATAGTCCAACAGCCCTCTAGGTAACCTACATACTCCAAGAACCCGCTAGGCAACATAGATAGTTAAAGTGCAAGCTAGGTAACCTAGATAGTTCAAGTGCCTGCTAGGTAACCTACAAAGTCTAAGTGCCCACTAGGTTATCTATATAGTCCAAATGCCCGCCTGGGAACCTACATAGTCCAAGTGCCCGCTAGGTAACCTAGATAGTCCATGTGCCCTCTAGTTAACCTAGATCGTCCAAGTGCCCGCTAGTTAACCCACATAGTCCAAGGTCCGCTAGTTAACCTAGATAGTCCAAGTGCTCGCTAGTTAACCTACATAGTACAAGGGCCCGCTAGTTGACCTAGATAGTCCAAGTGCCCGCTAGTTAACCTAGATAGTCCAAGTGCCCGCTAGGTAACCAAAGTAGTCCAAATGTCCAATAGGGATCCTACATCGTCCAAGTGCCCGCTAGGTAACCTACTTAGTCCAAGTGCCCGTTCGTTAACCTAGATAGTCCAAGTGCCTGCTAGGTAACCTAGACTGTCCAAGTGCCCGCAAGGTTACCTACATAGTCCAAGTGCCCGTTCGTTAACCTAGATAGTCCAAGTGCCCGCTAGGAAACCTACAGAGTCCAAGGGCCCGCTAGGTAACCTTGATAGTCCAAGTGCCCGCTAGGTAACCTAGAGTCCAAGTGCTCGCTATTTAACCTACATAGTCCAAGTGCCCGCTATGTAACCTAGATAGTCAAAGTGCCCATTAGGTAACCTAGATAGTCCAAGTGCCCGTTACCTAACCTAGATAGTCCAAGTGCCCACTAGGCAACCTACATTGTCCAAGAGCCCGTTCGTTAATCTAGAAGTCCAAGTGCCTGCTAGGTAACCTAGACAGTCCAAGTGCCCGCTAGGTTACCTGCATATTCCAAGTGCCCGTTCGTCAACCTAGATAGTCCAATTGCCCACTAGGTAACCTACATAGTCCAAGTGCCCGCTAGGTAACCTATATAGTCCATGTGCCCGTTAGGTAACCTAGATAGTCCAAGGGCCCGCTAGTTAACCTATATAGTCCAAGGGCTCACTTGTTAACTTTGATAGTCCAAGTGCCCGCTAGTTAACTTAGATTGTCCAAGTGCCTGCTCGTTGACCTACATAGTCCAAGGGTCCACTAGTTAACCTTGATAGTCCAAGTGTCCTCTAGTTAACCTCCATAGTCCAAGTGCCCGCTAGTTAACCTATATACCAAGTGCCCGCTAGTTAACCTATATACCAAGTGCCCGCTACGTAACCTAGATAATCCAAAGGCACGCTAGTTAACCTACATAGTCCAAGAGCCCGCTAGGCAACCTAGATAGTCCAAGTGCCCGCTAAGGAACCTACATAGTCCAAGTCCACGCTAGTTAACCTAGATAGTCCAAGTGCCTGCTAGGTAACCTACATAGTGCAAGTGTCTGCTAGTTAACCTAGATAGTTCAAGTACCCGCTACGTAACCTAGATCGTCCAAGGGCCCCCTAGTTAGCCTACATAGTCCAAGTGCCCGCTAGGTAACCTAGATAGTCCAAGTGCCCGTTCGGTAACTAAGATAGTCCAAGTGCCCTTTAGGGAACCTAGATAATCCAAGGGCCCGCTAGTAAACCTACATAGTCCATGGGCCGGCTAGTTAACCTACATAGTGCAAGTGTCCGCTAGTTAACCTATATATTCCAAGTGCCCCCTAATTAACCTACATAATCTAAGTTCCCGTTAGGTAACCTAGGTAGTACAAGGGCCCGCTAGTTGACCTATATAATCCAAGTGCCAGCTAGGTAACCTAGATAGTCCAAGTGCACGCTAGTTAACCTAGATAGTCCAAGTGTCCGCTAGTTAACCTACATAATCCAAGTGCCCGCTAGTTAACCTATATACCAAGTGCCCGCTAGGCAACCTAGATAGTCCCAGTGCCCGCTAAGGAACCTACATTGTCCAAGTGCACGCTACTTAACTTAGATAGTCCAAGTGCCCGCTAGTTAACCTAGATAGTCCAAGTGCCTGCTAGGTAACCTACATTGTGCAAGTGTCCGCTAGATAACCTACATATTCCAAGTGCCCGCTAGTTAACATAGAAAGTCCAACTGCCCGCTAGGGAATGTACATAGTCCATGTGCCCGCTAGGTAACTTAGATAGTGCAACTGCCCGCTAGTTAACCTAGATAGTTCTAATACCCGCTACCTAACCTAGATTGTCCAAGGGCCCCCATAGTTAGCCTACATAGTCCAAGTGCCCGCTAGGTAACCTAGATAGTCCAAGTGCCCGTTCGGTAACCTAGATAGTCCAAGTGCCCTTTAGGGAACCTAGATAGTCCAAGGGCCCGCTAGTAAACCTACATAGTCCATGGGCCGGCTAGTTAACCTACATAGTGCAAGTGTCCGCTAGTTAACCTACATATTCCAAGTGCCCCCTAATTAACCTACATAATCTAAGTTCCCGTTAGCTAACCTAGGTAGTCCAAGGGCCCGCTAGTTGACCTACATAGTCCAAGTGCCAGCTAGGTAACCTAGATAGTACAAGTGCCCGCTAGGGAACCTAGATAGTCCAAGTGCCTGTTAGCTAACCTAGATAGTCCAAGTGGCAGCTAGGTAACCTACATAGTCCAAGTGCCCGTTCGTTAACCTAGATAATCCAAGTGCCCGCTAGGTAACCTAGACAGTCCAAATGCCCGCTAGTTAACTTACATAGTCCAAGTGCCCGAAAGGGAACCTACATAATCCAAGTGCCCGCTAGGCAACCTACATAGTCCAAGTGCCCGTTAGTTAACCTAGATAATCAAAGTGCCTGCTAAGTAACTTAGATAGTCCAAGTGCCCACTAGGTAACCTACATAGTCCAAGTTCCCGCTTGGTAACCTTAATAGTCCAAATGCCCGCTAGGGAAACTACATAGTCCAAGTGCCCGCTAGTTAACCTAGATAGTCCAAGTGCCTGCTTTTAAACCTACATAATCCATGGGCCCGCTAGTTAACCTACATAGTGCAAGGGCCCGCTAGTTAACCTAGATCGTGCAAGTGTCCGCTAGTTAACCTACATAGTCCATGTGCCCGCTAGTTAACCTAGATAGTCCAAGGGCCCGCTAGGGATCCTTCATAATCCAAGTGCCTGCTAGGTAACCTAGATAGTCCAAGTGCCCGCAAGTTAACCTAGATAGTCCACGTGCACACTAGGGGAAGTACATAGTCCAAGTGCCTGCTAGGTAAGCTAGATAGTCCAAGTGCGCGCTAGGGTATGTACATAGTCCAAGGGCCTGCCCTGAAACCTAGATAGTCTAAGTGCCCGCTAGTTAACCTACATAGTCCAAGGGCCCGCTAGTTAACCTACATAGTCCAAGGTCTGCTAGTTAACCTAGATAGTAAAAGTGCCCGCTAGGTAACCTACACAGTCCACGTGCCCGCTAGGTTACCTATATAGTCCAAGTGCCCATTCGTTAACCTAGATAGTCCAAGTGCCCGCTAGGTAACCTACATAGTCCAGGGGACCGCTAGGTAACCTAGATAATCCAAGTGCCCGCTAGGTAACCTAGATAGTCAAAGTGCCCTTTAGGTAACCTACATAGTCCAAGTGCCAGCTAGGTAACCTAGATAGTGAAAGTGCCCGTTAGGTAACCTAGATAGTCCAAGTGCCTGCTAGGTAACCTACATTGTCCAAGTTCCCGCTAGGTAACCTAGATAGTCCAGGTGCCCGTACCCTAACCTAGATAGTCCAAGTGCCCGCTAGGCAACATACATAGTCCAAGTGCCCGTTCGTTAACCTAGAAGTCCAAGTGCCCGCTTTGTAACCTAGACAGTCCAAGTGCCGCTAGGTTACCTGCATAGTCCAAGTGCCCGTTCGTTAACGTAGATAGTCCAAGTGCCCGCTAGGGAACCTATATAGTCCAAGTGCTATCAAGGTAACCTAGATAGTCCAAGTGCCTGCTAGGTAACCTACATAGTCCAAGTGCCCGTTCGTTAACCTCGATAGTCCAAGTGCCCCGTAGGTAACCTATATAGTCCAAGTGCCCGCTAGTTAACTTAGATCGTCCAAGTGCCCGCTAGTTAACCTACATAATCCAAGTGCCAGCTAGGTAACCTAGATAGTGAAAGTGCCCATTAGGTAACCTAGATAGTCCAAGTGCATGCTAGGTAACCTACATTGTCCAAGTTCCCGCTAGGTTACTTAGATAGTCCAAGTGCCCGTTAGCTAACCTAGATAGTCGAAGTGCCCGCTAGGCAACATACATAGTCCAAGTGCCCGTTCGTTAACCTAGAAGTCCAAGTGCCCGCTATGTAACCTAGACAGTCCAAGTGCCCGCTAGGCAACCTACATAGTCCAAGTGCCCGTTAGTTAACCTAGATAGTCAAAGGGCCTGCTAGGAAACTTAGATAGTCCAAGTGCTCGCTAGGTAAGCTAGATATTCCAAGTGCCCGCTAGGTAACCTAGATAGTCCAAATGCCCGCTAGGGAAGCTACATAGTCCAAGTGCCCGCTAGTTTGCCTAGATAGTCCAAGTGCCTGCTAGTAAACCTACATAATCCATGGCCCGCTAGTTAACCTATATAGTACAAGGGCCCGCTAGTTAACCGAGATCGTGTAAGTGTCCGCTAGTTACCCTACATAGTCCAAATGCCCGCTAGTTAACCTAGATAGTCCAAGTGCCTGCTAGGTAACCGACATAGTGCAAGTGTCCGCTAGTTATCCTACATATTCCAAGTGCCCGCCAGTTAACATAGATAGTCCAAGTGCCCGCTAGGGAACGTACATAATCCAAGTTCGCGCTAGGGAACGTACTTATTCCAAGTGCCCGCTAGGTAACTTAGATAGTGCAAGTGCCCGCTAGTTAACCTAGATAGTTCTAGTACCCGCTAGGTAACCTCGATCGTTCAAGGGCCCCCTAGTTAGCCTACATAGTCCAAGTGCCCGCTAGATAACCTAGATAGTTCAAGTGCCCGTTCGGTAACCAAGATACCCCAAGTGCCCTTGAGGGAACCTAGATAGTCCAAAGGCCTGCTAGTAAACCTACATAGTCCATGGGCCCGCTAGTTAAGCTACATAGTGCAAGTGTCCGCTAGTTAACCTACAAATTCCAAGTGCCCCCTAGGTAACTACATAATCTAAGTGCCCGTTAGCTAACCTAGGCAGTATAAGGGCCCGCTAGTTGACCTACATAGTCCAAGTGCCAGCTAGGTAACCTAGATAGTACAAGTGTCCGCTAGGGATCCTAGATAGTCCAAGTGCCTGTTAGCTAACCTAGATAATCCAAGTGCCCGCTAGGTAACCTAGACAGTCCAAGTACCCGCTATTTAACCTACATAGTCCAAGTGCCCGATAGGGAACCTACATAATCCAAGTGCCCGCTAGGGAACCTACATAGTCCAAGTGCCCGCTAGGCAACCTACATAGTCCAAGTGCCCGTTATTTAACCTAGATAGTCAAAGTGCCTGCTAGGTAACCTACATAGTCCAAGTGCCCGATAGGGAACGTACATAATCCAAGTGCCCGCTAGGGAACCTACATAGTCCAAGTTCCCGCTTGGTAACCTTAATAGTCCAAATGCCCGCTAGGGTAACTACATAGTCCAAGGGCCCGCTAGTTAACCTAGATAGTCCAAGTGCCTGCTAGTAAACCTACATAATCCATGGGCCCGCTAGTTAACCTACATAGTGCAAGGGTCCGCTAGTTAACCTAGATCGTGCAAGTGTCCGCTAGTTAACCTACATAGTCCAAGTGCCCGCTAGTTAACCTAGATAGTCCAAGTGCCCGCTAGGGATCCTTCATAATCCAAGTGCCTGCTAGGTAACCTAGATAGTCCAATTCCCCTCTAGTTAACCTAGATAGTCCTCGTGCCCGTTAGTTCACCTAGATAGTCCAAGTGCCCACTAGGGGACATACATAGTCCAAGTGCCCCCTAGGTAACCTAGATAGTCCAAGCGCGCGCTAGTTAACTTACATAGTCCAAGTGCCCGATAGGGAACCTACATAATCCAAGAGCCCGCTAGTTAACCTACATAGTCCAAGTGCCCGCTAGGCAACATACATAGTCCAAGTGCCCGTTAGTTAACCTAGATAATCAAAGTGCCTGCTAGGTAACTTAGATAGTCCAAGTGCCCACTAGGGAACCTACATAGTCCAAGTTCCCGCTTGGTAACCTAATTAGTCCAAATGCCCGCTAGGGAAACTACATAGTCCAAGTGTCCGCCAGTTAACCTAGATAGTCCAAGTGCCTGCTAGTAAACCTACATAATCCATGGGCCCGCTAGTTAACCTACATAGTGCAAGGGCCCGCTAGTTAACCTAGATCGTGCAAGTGTCCTCTAGTTAACCTACATAGTCCAAGTGCCCGCTAGTTAACCTAGATAGTCCAAGGGCCCGCTAGGGATCCTTCATAATCCAAGTGCCTGCTAGGTAACCTAGATAGTCCAATTGCCCGCTAGTTAACCTAGATGGTCCACGTGCCCTCTAGGGGAAGTACATAGTCCAAGTGCCCGCTAGGTAAGCTAGATAGTCCAAGTGCGCGCTAGGGTATGTACATAGTCCAAGGGCCTGCCAGGAAACCTAGATAGTCCAAGGGCCCGCTAGTTAACCTACATAGTCCAAGGTCTGCTAGTTAACCTAGATAGTAAAAGTGCCCGCTAGGTAACCTAGACAGCCCAAGTGCCCGCTAGGTACCTACATAGTCCAAGTGCCCGTTCGTTAACCTAGATAGTCCAAGTGCCCGCTAGGTAACCTACATAGTCCAGGGGACCGCTAGGTAACCTAGATAATCCAAGTGCCCGCTAGGTAACCTAGATAGTCTAAGTTCCCGCTAGTCAACCTAGATAGTCCAAGAGCCCGCTAGGTAACCTAGGTAGTCAAATTGCCCTTTATGTAACCTACATAGTCGAAGTGCCAGCTAGGTAACCTAGATAGTGAAAGTGCCCGTTAGGTAACCTAGATAGTCCAAGTGCCTGCTAGGTAACCTACATTGTCCAAGTTCCCGCTAGGTTACTTAGATAGTCCAAGTGCCCGTTAGCTAACCTAGATAGTCCAAGTGCCCGCTAGGCAAGCTACATAGTCCAAGTGCCCGCTAGTTTGCCTAGATAGTCCAAGTGCCTGCTAGTAAACCTACATAATCCATGGCCCGCTAGTTAACCTATATAGTACAAGGGCACACTAGTTAACCTAGATCGTGTAAGTGTCTGCTAGTTAACCTACATAGTCCAAATGCACGCTAGTTAACCTATATACCAAGTGCCCGCTACGTAACCTAGATAGTCCAAGGGCACGCTAGTTAACCTACATAGTACAAGTGCCCGCTAGGCAACCTAGATTGTCCAAGTGCCCGCTAAGGAACCTACATAGTCCAAGGGCACGATAGTTAACCTAGATAGTCCAAGTGCCCGCTAGTTAACCTAGATAGTCCAAGTGCCTGCTAGGTAACCGACATAGTGCAAGTGTCCGCTAGTTAACCTACATATTCCAAGTGCCCGCCAGTTAACATAGATAGTCCAAGTGCCCGCTAGGGAACGTACATAGTCCAAATTCCCGCTAGGGAACGTACTTATTCCAAGTGCCCGCTAGTTAACTTAGATAGTTCTAGTACCCGCTAGGTAACCTCGATCGTTCAAGGGCCCCCTAGTTAGCCTACATAGTCCAAGTGCCCGCTAGATAACCTAGATAGTTCACGTGCCCGTTCGGTAACCAAGATACCCCAAGTGCCCTTGAGGGAACCTAGATAGTCCAAAGGCCCGCTAGTAAACCTACATAGTCCATGGGCCCGCTAGTTAACCTACATAGTGCAAGTGTCCGCTAGTTAACCTACAAATTCCAAGTGCCCCCTAGTTAAACTACATAATCTAAGTGCCCGTTAGCTAACCTAGGTAGTATAAGGGCCCGCTAGTTTACCTACATAGTCCAAGTGCCAGCTAGGTAACCTAGATAGTACAAGTGCCCGCTAGGGATCCTAGATAGTCCAAGTGCCTGTTAGCTAACCTAGATAATCCAAGTGCCCGCTAGGTAACCTAGACAGTCCAAGTACCCGCTAGTTAACCTACATAGTCCAAGTGCCCGATAGGGAACCTACATAATCCAAGTGCCCGCTAGGGAACCTACATAGTCCAAGTACCCGCTAGGCAACCTACATAGTCCAAGTGCCCGTAATTTAACCTAGATAGTCCAAGTGCCTGCTAGTAAACCTACATAATCCATGGGCCCGCTAGTTAACCTACATAGTGCAAGGGCCCGTAGTTAACCTAGATCGTGCAAGTGTCCGCTAGTTAACCTACATAGTGCAAGGGCCCGCTAGTTAACCTAGATCGTGCAAGTGTCCGCTAGTTAACCTACATAGTCCAAGTGCCCGCTAGTTAACCTAGATAGTCCAAGTGTCCGCTAGGGATCCTTCATAATCCAAGTGCCTGCTAGGTAACCTAGATAGTCCAAGTGCCCGTTAGTTAACCTAGATAGTCCAAGTGCCCACTAGGGGATGTACATAGTCCAAGTGCCCGCTAGGTAACCTAGATAGTCCAAGTGCGCGCTAGTTAACTTACATAGTCCAAGTGCCCGATAGGGAACCTACATAATCCAAGTGCCCGCTAGGTAACCTACATAGTCCAAGTGCCCGCTAGGCAACCTACATAGTCCAAGTGCCCGTTAGTTAACCTAGATAATCAAAGTGCCTGCTAGGTAACTTAGATAGTCCAAGTGCCCACTAGGTAACCTACATAGTCTAAGTTCCCGCTTGGTAACCTAATTAGTCCAAATGCCCGCTAGGGAAAATACATAGTCCAAGTGTCCGCTAGTTAACCTAGATAGTACAAGTGCCTGCTAGTAAACCTACATAATCCATGGGCCCGCTAGTTAACCTACATAGTGCAAGGGCCCGCTAGTTAACCTAGATCGTGCAAGTGTCCGCTAGTTAACCTACATAGTCCAAGTGCCCGCTAGTTAACCTAGATAGTCCAAGGGCCCGCTTGGGATCCTTCATAATCCAAGTGACTGCTAGGTAACCTAGATAGTCCAAGTGCCCGCTAGTTAAACTAGATAGTCCTCGTGCCCGTTAGTTAACCTAGATAGTCCAAGTGCCCACTAGGGGATGTACATAGTCCAAGTGCCCGATAGGTAACCTAGATAGTCCCAGTGCGCGCTAGATAACTTACATAGTCCAAGTGCCCGATAGGGACCCTACATAATCCAAGTGCCCGCTAGGTAACCTACATAGTCCAAGTGCCCGCTAGGCAACCTACATAGTCCAAGTGCCCGTTAGTTAACCTAGATAATCAAAGTGCCTGCTAGGTAACTTAGATAGTCCAAGTGCCCTCTAGGTAACCTACATAGTCCAAGTTCCCGCTTGGTAACCTAATTGGTCCAAATGCCCGCTAGGGAAACTACATAATCCAAGTGTCCGCTAGTTAACCTAGATAGTCCAAGTGCCTGCTAGTAAACCTACATAATCCATGGGCCCGCTAGTTAACCTACATAGTGCAAGGGCCCGCTAGTTAACCTAGATCGTGCAAGTGTCCGCTAGTTAACCTACATAGTCCAAGGGCCCGCTAGTTAACCTAGATAGGCCAAGGGCCCGCTAGGGATCCTTCATAATCCAAGTGCCTGCTAGGTAACCTAGATAGTCCAAGTGCCCGCTAGTTAACCTAGATAGTCCACGTGCCCACTAGGGGAAGTACATAGTCCAAGTGCCCGCTAGGTAAGCTAGATAGTCCAAGTGCGCGCTAGGGTATGTACATAGTCCAAGGGCCTGCCAGGAAACCTAATTAGTCCAAGTGCCCGCTAGTTAACCTACATAGTCCAAGGGCCCGCTAGATAACCTACATAGTCCAAGGTCTGCTAGTTAACCTAGATAGTAAAAGTGCCCGCTAGGTAACCTAGACAGTCCAAGTGCCCGCTAGGTACCTACATAGTCCAAGTGCCCGTTCGTTAACCTAGATAGTCCAAGTGCCCGCTAGGTAACCTACATAGTCCAGGGGACCGCTAGGTAACCTAGATAATCCAAGTGCCCGCTAGGTAACCTAGATAGTCTAAGTTCCCGCTAGTTAACCTAGATAGTCCAAGTGCCCGCTACGTAACCTAGATAGTCAAAGTGCCCTTACGTAACCTACATAGTCCAAGTGCCAGCTAGGTAACCTAGATAGTGAAAGTGCCCGTTAGGTAACCTAGATAGTCGAAGTGCCTGCTAGGTAACCTAGAAGTTCAAGTGCCCGCTATGTAACATAGACAGTCCAAGTGCCGCTAGGTTACCTGCATAATCCAAGTGCCCGTTCGTTAACCTAGATAGGCCAAGTGCCCGCTAGGGAACCTATATAGTCCAAGTGCTAAATAGGTAACCTAGATAGTCCAAGTGCCTGCTAGGTAACCTACATAGTCCAAGTGCCCGTTCGTTAACCTTGATAGTCCAAGTGCCCGCTAGGTAACCTATATAGTCCAAGTGCCCTCTAGTTAACCTAGATCGTCCAAGTGCCCGCTAGTTAACCTACATAGTCCAAGTGCCAGCTAGGTAACCCAGATAGTGAAAGTGCCCGTTAGGTAACCTAGATAGTCTGGTGCCTGCTATGTAACCTACATTGTCCAAGTTCCCGCTAGGTTACTTAGATAGTCCAAGTGCCCGTTAGCTAACCTAGATAGTCCAAGTGCCCGCTAGGGAAGCTACATAGTCCAAGTGCCCGCTAGTTTGCCTAGATAGTCCAAGTGCCTGCTAGTAAACCTACATAATCCATGGCCCGCTAGTTAACCTATATAGTACAAGGGCCCACTAGTTAACCTAGATCGTGTAAGTGTCCGCTAGTTAACCTACATAGTCCAAATGCACGCTAGTTAACCTATATACCAAGTGCCCGTTACGTAACCTAGATAGTCCAAGGGCACGCTAGTTAACCTACATAGTACAAGTGCCCGCTAGGCAACCTAGATTGTCCAAGTGCCCGCTAAGGAACCTACATAGTCCAAGGGCACGATAGTTAACCTAGATAGTCCAAGTACCCGCTAGTTAACCTAGATAGTCCAAGTGCCTGCTAGGTAACCGACATAGTGCAAGTGTCCGCTAGTTAACATACATATTCCAAGTGCCCGCCAGTTAACATAGATAGTCCAAGTGCCCGCTAGGGAACGTACATAGTCCAAATTCCCGCTAGGGAACGTACTTATTCCAAGTGCCCGCTAGTTAACTTAGATAGTTCTAGTACCCGCTAGGTAACCTCGATCGTTCAAGGGCCCCCTAGTTAGCCTACATAGTCCAAGTGCCCGCTAGATAACCTAGATAGTTCACGTGCCCGTTCGGTAACCAAGATACCCCAAGTGCCCTTGAGGGAACCTAGATAGTCCAAAGGCCCGCTAGTAAACCTACATAGTCCATGGGCCCGCTAGTTAACCTACATAGTGCAAGTGTCCGCTAGTTAACCTACAAATTCAAAGTGCCCCCTAGTTAAACTACATAATCTAAGTGCCCGTTAGCTAACCTAGGCAGTATAAGGGCCCGCGAGTTGACCTACATAGTCCAAGTGCCAGCTAGGTAACCTAGATAGTAAAAGTGCCCTCTAGGGATCCTAGATAGTCCAAGTGCCTGTTAGCTAACCTAGATAATCCAAGTGTCCGCTAGGTAACCTAGACAGTCCAAGTACCCGCTAGTTAACCTACATAGTCCAAGTGCCCGATAGGGAACCTACATAATTCAAGTGCCCGCTAGGGAACCTACATAGTCCAAGTGCCCGCTAGGCAACCTACATAGTCCAAGTGCCCGTTATTTAACCTAGATAGTCAAAGTGCCTGCTAGGTAACCTACATAGTCCAAGTGCCCGATAGGGAACCTACATAATCCAAGTGCCCGCTAGGGAACCTACATAGTCCAAGTTCCCGCTTGGTAACCTTAATAGTCCAAATGCCCGCTAGGGAAACTACATAGTCCAAGGGCCCGCTAGTTAACCTAGATAGTCCAAGTGCCTGCTAGTAAACCTACATAATCCATGGGCCCGCTAGTTAACCTATATAGTGCAAGGGCCCGCTAGTTAACCTAGATCGTGCAAGTGTCCGCTAGTTAACCTACATAGTCCAAGTGCCCGCTAGTTAACCTAGATAGTCCAAGGGCCCGCTAGGGATCCTTCATAATCCAAGTGCCTGCTAGGTAACCTAGATAGTCCAATTGCCCGCTAGTTAACCTAGATAGTCCACGTGCCCACTAGGGGAAATACATAGTCCAAGTGCCCGCTAGGTAAGGTAGATAGTCCAAGTGCGCGCTAGGGTATGTACATAGTCCAAGGGCCTGCCAGGAAACCTAGATAGTCCAAGTGCCCGCTAGTTAACCTACATAGTCCAAGGGCCCGCTAGTTAACCTACATAGTCCAAGGTCTGCTAGTTAACCTAGATAGTAAAAGTGCCCGCTAGGTAACCTAGACAGTCCAAGTGCCCGCTAGGTACCTACATAGTCCAAGTGCCCGTTCGTTAACCTAGATAGTCCAAGTGCCCGCTAGGTAACCTACATAGTCCAGGGGACCGCTAGGTAACCTAGATAATCCAAGTGCCCGCTAGGTAACCTAGATAGTCTAAGTTCCCGCTAGTTAACCTAGATAGTCCAAGTGCCCGCTAGGTAACCTAGATAGTTAAAGTGCCCTTTAGGTAACCTACATAGTCCAAGTGCCAGCTAGGTAACCTAGATAGTGAAAGTGCCCGTTAGGTAACCTAGATAGTCCAAGTGCCTGCTAGGTAACCTAGATAGTCCATGTTCCCGCTAGGTAACCTAGATAGTCCAAGTGCCCGTAACCTAACCTAGATAGTCCAAGTGCCCGCTAGGCAACATACATAGTCCAAGTGCTCGTTCGTTAACCTAGAAATCCAAGTGCCCGCTATGTTACCTAGACAGTCCAAGTGCCGCTAGGTTACCTGCATAGTCCAAGTGCCCGTTCGTTAACCTAGATAGTCCAAGTGCCCGCTAGGGAACCTATATAGTCCAAGTGCCTGCTCGGTAACCTACATAGTCCAAGTGCCCGTTCGTTAACCTTGATAGTCCAAGTGCCCGCATGGTAACCTATATAGTCCAAGTGCCCGCTAGTTAACCTAGATTGTCAAGTGCCCGCTAGTTAACCTACATAGTCCAAGTGCCAGCTAGGTAACCTAGATAGTGAAAGTGCCCGTTAGGTAACCTAGATAGTCCAAGTGCCTGCTAGGTAACCTACATTGTCCAAGTTCCCGCTAGGTTACTTAGATAGTCCAAGTGCCCGTTAGCTAACCTAGATAGTCCAATTGCCCGCTAGGGAAGCTACATAGTCCAAGTGCCCGCTAGATTGCCTAGATAGTCCAAGTGCCTGCTAGTAAACCTACATAATCCATGGCCCGCTAGTTAACCTATATAGTACAAGGGCCCACTAGTTAACCTAGATCGTGTAAGTGTCCGCTAGTTAACCTACATAGTCCAAATGCACGCTAGTTAACCTATATACCAAGTGCCCGCTACGTAACCTAGATAGTCCAAGGGCACGCTAGTTAACCTACATAGTACAAGTGCCTGATAGGCAACCTAGATTGTCCAAGTGCCCGCTAAGGAACCTACATAGTCCAAGTGAACGATAGTTAACCTAGATAGTCCAAGTGCCCGCTAGTTAACCTAGATAGTCCAAGTGCCTGCTAGGTAACCGACATAGTGCAAGTGTCCGCTAGTTAACATACATATTCCAAGTGCCCGCCAGTTAACATAGATAGTCCAAGTGCCCGCTAGGGAACGTACATAGTCCAAATTCCCGCTAGGGAACGTACTTATTCCAAGTACCCGCTAGGTAACTTAGATAGTGCAAGTGCCCGCTAGTTAACTTAGATAGATCTAGTACCCGCTAGGTAACCTCGATCGTTCAAGGGCCCCCTAGTTAGCCTACATAGTCCAAGTGCCCGCTAGATAACCTAGATAGTTCACGTGCCCGTTCGGTAACCAAGATACCCCAAGTGCCCTTGAGGGAACCTAGATAGTCCAAAGGCCCGCTAGTAAACCTACATAGTCCATGGGCCCGCTAGTTAACCTACATAGTGCAAGTGTCCGCTAGTTAACCTACAAATTCCAAGTGCCCCCTAGTTAAACTACATAATCTAAGTGCCCGTTAGCTAACCTAGGTAGTTTAAGGGCCCGCTAGTTGACCTACATAGTCCAAGTGCCAGCTAGGTAACCTAGATAGTACAAGTGCCCGCTAGGGATCCTAGATAGTCCAAGTGCCTGTTAGCTAACCTAGATAATCCAAGTGCCCGCTAGGTAACCTAGACAGTCCAAGTACCCGCTAGTTAACCTACATAGTCCAAGTGCCCGATAGGGAACCTACATAATCCAAGTGCCCGCTAGGGAACCTACGTAGTCCAAGTGCCCGCTAGGCAACCTACATAGTCCAAGTGCCCGTTATTTAACCTAGATAGTCAAAGTGCCTTCTAGGTAACCTACATAGTCCAAGTGCCCGATAGGGAACCTACATAATCCAAGTGCCCCCTAGGGAACCTACATAGTCCAAGTTCCCGCTTGGTAACCTTAATAGTCCAAATGCCCGCTAGGGAAACTACATAGTCCAAGGGCCCGCTAGTTAACCTAGATAGTCCAAGGGCCTGCTAGTAAACATACATAATCCATGGGCCCGCTAGTTAACCTACATAGTGCAAGGGCCCGCTAGTTAACCTAGATCGTGCAAGTGTTCGCTAGTTAACCTACATAGTCCAAGTGCCCGCTAGTTAACCTAGATAGTCCATGTGTCCGCTAGGGATCCTTCATAATCCAAGTGCCCGCTAGGAAAGCTAGATAGTCCAAGTGCGCGCTAGGGTATGTACATAGTCCAAGGGCCTGCCAGGAAACCTAGATAGTCCAAGTGCCCGCTAGTTAACCTACATAGTCCAAGGGCCCGCTAGTTAACCTACATAGTCCAAGGTCTGCTAGTTAACCTAGATAGTAAAAGTGCCCGCTAGGTAACCTAGACAGTCCAAGTGCTCGCTAGGTACCTACATAGTCCAAGTGCCCGTTCGTTAACCTAGATAGTCCAAGTGCCCGCTAGGTAACCTACATAGTCCAGGGGACCGCTAGGTAACCTAGATAATCCAAGTGCCCGCTAGGTAACCTAGATAGTCTAAGTTCCCGCTAGTTAACCTAGATAGTCCAAGTGCCCGCTAGGTAACCTATATAGTCAAAGTGCCCTTTAGGTAACCTACATAATCCAAGTGCCAGCTAGGTAACCTAGATAGTGAAAGTGCCCGTTAGGTAACCTAGATAGTCCAAGTGCCTGCTAGGTAACCTAGATAGTCCATGTTCCCGCTAGGTAACCTAGATAGTCCAAGTGCCCGTAACCTAACCTAGATAGTCCAAGTGCCCGCTAGGCAACATACATAGTCCAAGTGCCCGTTCGTTAACCTAGAAGTCCAAGTGCCCGCTATGTTACCTAGACAGTCCAAGTGCCGCTAGGTTACCTGCATAGTCCAAGTGCCCGTTCGTTAACCTAGATAGTCCAAGTGCCCGCTAGGGAACCTATATAGTCCAAGTGCTAAATAGGTAACCTAGATAGTCTAAGTGCCTGCTCGGTAACCTACATAGTCCAAGTGCCCGTTCGTTAACCTTGATAGTCCAAGTGCCCGCTAGGTAACCTATATAGTCCAAGTGCCCGCTAGTTAACCTAGATCGTCCAAGTGCCCGCTAGTTAACCTACATAGTCCAAGTGCCAGCTAGGTAACCTAGATAGTGAAAGTGCCCGTTAGGTAACCTAGATAGTCCAAGTGCCTGCTAGGTAACCTACATTGTCCAAGTTCCCGCTAGGTTACTTAGATAGTCCAAGTGCCCGTTAGCTAACCTAGATAGTCCAATTGCCCGCTAGGGAAGCTACATAGTCCAAGTGCCCGCTAGATTGCCTAGATAGTCCAAGTGCCTGCTAGTAAACCTACATAATCCATGGCCCGCTAGTTAACCTATATAGTACAAGGGCACACTAGTTAACCTAGATCGTGTAAGTGTCCGCTAGTTAACCTACATAGTCCAAATACACGCTAGTTAACCTATATACCAAGTGCCCGCTACGTAACCTAGATAGTCCAAGGGCACGCTAGTTAACCTACATAGTACAAGTGCCCGATAGGCAACCTAGATTGTCCAAGTGCCCGCTAAGGAACCTACATAGTCCAAGTGCACGATAGTTAACCTAGATAGTCCAAGTGCCCGCTAGTTAACCTAGATAGTCCAAGTGCCTGCTAGGTAACCGACATAGTGCAAGTGTCCGCTAGTTAACATACATATTCCAAGTGCCCGCCAGTTAACATAGATAGTCCAAGTGCCCGCTAGGGAACGTACATAGTCCAAATTCCCGCTAGGGAACGTACTTATTCCAAGTGCCCGCTAGGTAACTTAGATAGTGCAAGTGCCCGCTAGTTAACTTAGATAGATCTAGTACCCGCTAGGTAACCTCGATCGTTCAAGGGCCCCCTAGTTAGCCTACATAGTCCAAGTGCCCGCTAGATAACCTAGATAGTTCAAGTGCCCGTTCGGTAACCAAGATACCCCAAGTGCCCTTGAGGGAACCTAGATAGTCCAAAGGCCCGCTAGTAAACCTACATAGTCCATGGGCCCGCTAGTTAACCTACATAGTGCAAGTGTCCGCTAGTTAACCTACAAATTCCAAGTGCCCCCTAGTTAAACTACATAATCTAAGTGCCCGTTAGCTAACCTAGGTAGTTTAAGGGCCCGCTAGTTGACCTACATAGTCCAAGTGCCAGCTAGGTAACCTAGATAGTACAAGTGCCCGCTAGGGATCCTAGATAGTCCAAGTGCCTGTTAGCTAACCTAGATAATCCAAGTGCCCGCTAGGTAACCTAGACAGTCCAAGTACCCGCTAGTTAACCTACATAGTCCAAGTGCCCGATAGGGAACCTACATAATCCAAGTGCCCGCTAGGGAACCTACGTAGTCCAAGTGCCCGCTAGGCAACCTACATAGTCCAAGTGCCCGTTATTTAACCTAGATAGTCAAAGTGCCTGCTAGGTAACCTACATAGTCCAAGTGCCCGATAGGGAACCTACATAATCCAAGTGCCCCCTAGGGAACCTACATAGTCCAAGTTCCCGCTTGGTAACCTTAATAGTCCAAATGCCCGCTAGGGAAACTACATAGTCCAAGGGCCTGCTAGTTAACCTAGATAGTCCAAGTGCCTGCTAGTAAACCTACATAATCCATGGGCCCGCTAGTTAACCTACATAGTGCAAGGGCCCGCTAGTAAACCTAGATCGTGCAAGTGTCCGCTAGTTAACCTACATAGTCCAAGTGCCCGCTAGTTAACCTAGATAGTCCATGTGTCCGCTAGGGATCCTTCATAATCCAAGTGCCCGCTAGGAAAGCTAGATAGTCCAAGTGCTCGCTAGGGTATGTACATAGTCCAAGGGCCTGCCAGGAAACCTAGATAGTCCAAGTGCCCGCTAGTTAACCTACATAGTCCAAGGGCCCGCTAGTTAACCTACATAGTCCAAGGTCTGCTAGTTAACCTAGATAGTAAAAGTGCCCGCTAGGTAACCTAGACAGTCCAAGTGCCCGCTAGGTACCTACATAGTCCAAGTGCCCGTTCGTTAACCTAGATAGTCCAAGTGCCCGCTAGGTAACCTACATAGTCCAGGGGACCGCTAGGTAACCTAGATAATCCAAGTGCCCGCTAGGTAACCTAGATAGTCTAAGTTCCCGCTAGTTAACCTAGATAGTCCAAGTGCCCGCTAGGTAACCTATATAGTCAAAGTGCCCTTTAGGTAACCTACATAATCCAAGTGCCAGCTAGGTAACCTAGATAGTGAAAGTGCCCGTTACGTAACCTAGATAGTCCAAGTGCCTGCTAGGTAACCTAGATAGTCCATGTTCCCGCTAGGTAACCTAGATAGTCCAAGTGCCCGTAACCTAACCTAGATAGTCCAAGTGCCCGCTAGGCAACATACATAGTCCAAGTGCCCGTTCGTTAACCTAGAAGTCCAAGTGCCCGCTATGTTACCTAGACAGTCCAAGTGCCGCTAGGTTACCTGCATAGTCCAAGTGCCCGTTCGTTAACCTTGATAGTCCAAGTGCCCGCTAGGTAACCTATATAGTCCAAGTGCCCGCTAGTTAACCTAGATCGTCCAAGTGCCCGCTAGTTAACCTACATAGTCCAAGTGCCAGCTAGGTAACCTAGATAGTGAAAGTGCCCGTTAGGTAACCTAGATAGTCCAAGTGCCTGCTAGGTAACCTACATTGTCCAAGTTCCCGCTAGGTTACTTAGATAGTCCAAGTGCCCGTTAGCTAACCTAGATAGTCCAATTGCCCGCTAGGGAAGCTACATAGTCCAAGTGCCCGCTAGATTGCCTAGATAGTCCAAGTGCCTGCTAGTAAACCTACATAATCCATGGCCCGCTAGTTAACCTATATAGTACAAGGGCACACTAGTTAACCTAGATCGTGTAAGTGTCCGCTAGTTAACCTACATAGTCCAAATGCACGCTAGTTAACCTATATACCAAGTGCCCGCTACGTAACCTAGATAGTCCAAGGGCACGCTAGTTAACCTACATAGTACAAGTGCCCGCTAGGCAACCTAGATTGTCCAAGTGCCCGCTAAGGAACCTACATAGTCCAAGTGCACGATAGTTAACCTATATAGTCCAAGTGCCCGCTAGTTAACCTAGATAGTCCAAGTGCCTGCTAGGTAACCGACATAGTGCAAGTGTCCGCTAGTTAACATACATATTCCAAGTGCCCGCCAGTTAACATAGATAGTCCAAGTGCCCGCTAGGGAACGTACATAGTCCAAATTCCCGCTAGGGAACGTACTTATTCCAAGTGCCCGCTAGGTAACTTAGATAGTGCAAGTGCCCGCTAGTTAACTTAGATAGTTCTAGTACCCGCTAGGTAACCTCGATCGTTCAAGGGCCCCCTAGTTAGCCTACATAGTCCAAGTGCCCGCTAGATAACCTAGATAGTTCAAGTGCCCGTTCGGTAACCAAGATACCCCAAGTGCCCTTGAGGGAACCTAGATAGTCCAAAGGCCCGCTAGTAAACCTACATAGTCCATGGGCCCGCTAGTTAACCTACATAGTGCAAGTGTCCGCTAGTTAACCTACAAATTCCAAGTGCCCCCTAGTTAAACTACATAATCTAAGTGCCCGTTAGCTAACCTAGGTAGTATAAGGGCCCGCTCGTTGACCTACATAGTCCAAGTGCCAGCTAGGTAACCTAGATAGTACAAGTGCCCGCTAGGGATCCTAGATAGTCCAAGTGCCTGTTAGCTAACCTAGATAATCCAAGTGCCCGCTAGGTAACCTAGACAGTCCAAGTACCCGCTAGTTAACCTACATAGTCCAAGTGCCCGATAGGGAACCTACATAATCCAAGTGCCCGCTAGGGAACCTACGTAGTCCAAGTGCCCGCTAGGCAACCTACATAGTCCAAGTGCCCGTTATTTAACCTAGATAGTCAAAGTGCCTGCTAGGTAACCTACATAGTCCAAGTGCCCGATAGGGAACCTACATAATCCAAGTGCCCCCTAGGGAACCTACATAGTCCAAGTTCCCGCTTGGTAACCTTAATAGTCCAAATGCCCGCTAGGGAAACTACATAGTCCAAGGGCCCGCTAGTTAACCTAGATAGTCCAAGTGCCTGCTAGTAAACCTACATAATCCATGGGCCCGCTAGTTAACCTACATAGTGCAAGGGCCCGCTAGTTAACCTAGATCGTGCAAGTGTCCGCTAGTTAACCTACATAGTCCAAGTGCCCGCTAGTTAACCTAGAGAGTCCATGGGCCCGCTAGGGATCCTTCATAATCCAAGTGCCTGCTAGGTAACCTAGATAGTCCAAGTGCCCGCTAGTTAACCTAGATAGTCCTCGTGCCCTTTAGTTAACCTAGATAGTCCAAGTGCCCACTAGGGGATGTACATAGTCCAAGTGCCCGCTAGGTAACCTAGATAGTCCAAATGCGCGCTAGTTAACTTACATAGTCCAAGTGCCCGATAGGGAACCTACATAATCCAAGTGCCCGCTAGGTAACCTACATAGTCCAAGTGCCCGCTAGGCAACCTACATAGTCCAAGTGCCCGTTAGTTAACCTAGATAATCAAAGTGCCTGCTAGGTAACTTAGATAGTCCAAGTGCCCTCTAGGTAACCTACATAGTCCAAGTTCCCGCTTGGTAACCTAATTGGTCCAAATTCCCGCTAGGGAAACTACATAATCCAAGTGTCCGCTAGTTAACCTAGATAGTCCAAGTGCCTGCTAGTAAACCTACATAACCCATGGGCCCGCTAGTTAACCTACATAATCCATGGGCCCGCTAGTTAACCTAGATCGTGCAAGTGTCCGCTAGTTAACCTACATAGTCCAAGTGCCCGTTAGTTAACCTAGATAGTCCAAGGGCCCGCTAGGGATCCTTCATAATCCAAGTGCCTGCTAGGTAACCTAGATAGTCCAAGTGCCCGCTAGTTAACCTAGATAGTCCACGTGCCCACTAGGGGAAGTACATAGTCCAAGTGCCCGCTAGGTAAGCTAGATAGTCCAAGTGCGCGCTAGGGTATGTACATAGTCCAAGGGCCTGCCAGGAAACCTAGTTAGTCCAAGTGCCCGCTAGTTAACCTACATAGTACAAGGGCCCGCTAGTTAACCTACATAGTCCAAGGTCTGCTAGTTAACCTAGATAGTAAAAGTGCCCGCTAGGTAACCTAGACAGTCCAAGTGCCCGCTAGGTACCTACATAGTCCACGTGACCGTTCGTTAACCTAGATAGTCCAAGTGCCCGCTAGGTAACCTACATAGTCCAGGGGACCGCTAGGTAACCTAGATAATCCAAGTGCCCGCTAGGTAACCTAGATAGTCTAAGTTCCTGCTAGTTAACCTAGATAGTCCAAGTGCCCGCTAGGTAACCTAGATAGTCAAAGTGCCCTTTAGGTAACCTACATAGTCCAAGTGCCAGCTAGGTAACCTAGATAGTGAAAGTGCCCGTTAGGTAACCTAGATAGTCCAAGTGCCTGCTAGGTAACCTAGATAGTCCAAGTTCCCGCTAGGAAACCTAGATAGTCCAAGTGCCCGTAACCTAACCTAGATAGTCCAAGTGCCCGCTAGGCAACATACATAGTCCAAGTGCCCGTTCGTTAACCTAGAAGTCCAAGTGCCCGCTATGTAACCTAGACAGTCCAAGTGCCGCTAGGTTACCTGCATAGTCCAAGTGCCCGTTCGTTAACCTAGATAGTCCAAGTGCCCGCTAGGGAACCTATATCGTCCAAGTGCTAAATAGGTAACCTAGATAGTCCAAGTGCCTGCTAGGTAACCTACATAGTCCAAGTGCCCGTTCGTTAACCTCGATAGTCCAAGTGCCCGCTAGGTAACCTATATAGTCCAAGTGCTCGCTAGTTAACCTACATAGTCCAAGTGCCAGCTAGGTAACCTAGATAGTGAAAGTGCCCGTTAGGTAACCTAGATAGTCCAAGTGCCTGCTAGGTAACCTACATTGTCCAAGTTCCCGCTAGTTTACTTAGATAGTCCAAGTGCCCGTTAGCTAACCTAGATAGTCCAAGTGCCCGCTAGGCAACATACATAGTCCAAGTGCCCGTTCGTTAACCTAGAAGTCCAAGTGCCCGCTATGTAACCTAGATAGTCCAAGTGCCCGTTCGTTAACCTAGATAGTTCATGTGCCCGCTAGGGAACCTACATAATCCAAGTGCCCGCTAGACAACCTACATTGTCCAAGTGCCCGTTAGTTAACTTAGATAATCAAAGGGCCTGCTAGGTAACTTAGATAGTCCAAGTGCTCGCTAGGTAAGCTAGATAGTCCAAGTGCCCGCTAGGTAACCTAGATAGTCCAAATGCCCGCTAGGGAAGCTACATAGTCCATGTGCCCGCTAGTTTGCCTAGATAGTCCAAGTGCCTTTAGTAAACCTACATAATCCATGGCCCGCTAGTTAACCTATGTAATACAAGGGCCCACTAGTTAACCTAGATCGTGTAAGTGTCCGCTAGTTAACCTACATAGTCCAAATGCCCGCTAGTTAACCTATATACCAAGTGCCCGCTACGTAACCTAGATAGTCCAAGGGCACGCTAGTTAACCTACATAGTCCAAGTGCCCGCTAGATAACCTAGATAGTTCAAGTGCCCGTTCGGTAACCAAGATACCCCAAGTGCCCTTGAGGGAACCTAGATAGTCCAAAGGCCCGCTAGTAAACCTACATAGTCCATGGGCCCGCTAGTTAACCTACATAGTGCAAGTGTCCGCTAGTTAACCTACAAATTCCAAGTGCCCCCTAGTTAAACTACATAATCTAAGTGCCCGTTAGCTAACCTAGGTAGTATAAGGGCCCGCTAGTTGACCAACATAGTCCAAGTGCCAGCTAGGTAACCTAGATAGTACAAGGGCCCACTAGGGATCCTAGATAGTCCAAGTGCCTGTTAGCTAACCTAGATAATCCAAGTGCCCGCTAGGTAACCTAGACAGTCCAAGTACCCGCTAGTTAACTTACATAGTCCAAGTGCCCGATAGGGAACCTACATAATCCAAGTGCCCGCTAGGGAACCTATATAGTCCAAGTGCCCGCTAGGGAACCTACATACTCCAAGTGCTCGCTAGGCAACCTTCATAGTCCAAGTGCCCGTTAGTTAACCTAGATAGTCAAAGTGCCTGCCAGGTAACCTAAATAGTCCAAGTTCCCGCTAGGGAACCTACATAGTCCAAGTGCCCGCTAGGTAACCTAGATAGTCCAATTGCCCGTTAGCTAACCTAGATATTCGAAGTGTCCGCTAGTTAACCTACATAGTCCAAGTGCCAGTTCATTAACCTAGATAGTCCAAGTGCCCGCTAGGTAACCTAGACAGTCCAAGTGCCGGCTAGGTTACCTACATAGTCCAAGTGCACGTTCGTTAACCTAGATAGTCCAAGTGCCCGCTGGTAACCTACATAGTCCAAGGGCCCGATAGGTAACCTTGATAGTCCAAGTGCCTTGTAGTTAACCTACATAGTCCAAGTGCCCGCTAGGTAACCTACATAGTCCAAGTGCCCACTAGGTAACCTAAATAATCCAAATGCCCGCTAGGGAAAGTACATAGTTCAAGTGCCCGCTAGTTAACCTAGATAGTCCAAGGGCCCGCTAGTTAACCTAGATAGTCCAAGTGCCAGCTAGGTAACCTAGATAGTCCAAGTGTCCGCTAGGTAACCTACGTAGTCCAAGTGCCTGCTAGGTAACCTAGATAGTCCAAGTGCCTGATAGCTAACCTACATAGTCCAAGTGTCCGTTCGTTAACCTAGATAGTCCAAGTGCCCATTGGGTAACCTACATAGTCCAAGTGCCCGCTAGGTAATCTACATAGTCCAAGTGCCCACTAGGAAACCTAAATAATCCAAATGCCCGCTAGGGAAACTACATAGTTCAAGTGCCCGCTAGTTAAATTAGATAGTCCAAGGGCCCGCTAGTTAACCTAGATAGTCCAAGGGCCTGCTAGTTAACCTAGATAGTCCAAGTGCCCGATAGTTAACCTAAATCGTCCAAGTGTCCGCTAGGTAACCTACATAGTCCAAGTGCCTGCTAGGTAACCTAGATAGTCAAAGTGCCTGATAGCTAACCTACATAGTCCAAGTGTCCGTTTGTTAACCTAGATAGTCCAAGTGCCCATTGGGTAACCTACATAGTCCAAATGCCCGCTTGGTAACCTGGATAGTCCAAGTGCCCGCCTGTTAACCTACATAGTCCAAGTGCCTTCTATGAAGTCTATATAGTCCACGTGACCGCTAGGGAACCTACATAGTCCATGTGCCCGCTAGTTAACATAGATAGTCCAAGTGCCCGCTAGGGAAGGTACATAGTCCAAGTGCCCGCTAGGTAACCTAGAGAGTGCAAGTGACCGCTAGTTAACCTACATAGTCCAAGTGCCTGCTAGGTAAACTACATAGTCCAAGTGCCCGTTCGTTAACCTACATAGTCCAATTGCCCGCTAGGTAACGTAGATAGCCCAAGTGCCCGCTAGGGAACGTACATAGTCCAAGTGCCCACTAGGTAACCTAGACAGTCCAATTGCCCACTAGTTAACCTAGACAGTCCAAGAACCCAATAGGGAACCTACATAGTCCAAGTGCTCGCTAGGCAACCTTCATAGTCCAAGTGCCCGTTAGTTAACCTAGAGAATCAATGTGCCTGCCAGGTAACCTAAATAGTCCAAGTGCTCGCTAGGGAACCTACATAGTCCAAGTGCCCGCTAGGTAACCTAGAAAGTCCAATTGCCCGTTAGCTAACCTAGATATTCGAAGTGTCCGCTAGTTAACCTACATAGTCCAAGTGCCCGTTGATTAACCTAGATAGTCCAAGTGCCCGCTAGGTTACCTACATAGTCCAAGTGCACTTTCGTTAACCTAGATAGTCCAAGTGCCCGCTGGTAACCTACATAGTCCAAGGGCCCGCTAGGTAACCTTGATAGTCCAAGTGCCTTGTAGTTAACCTACGTAGTCCAAGTGCCCGCTAGGTAACCTACATAGTCCAAGTGCCCACTAGGTAACCTAAATAATCCAAATGCCCGCTAGGGAAACTACATAGTTCATGTGCCCCCTAGTTAACCTAGATAGTCCAAGGGCCCGCTAGTTAACCTAGATAGTCCAAGTGCCCGATAGTTAACCTAAATCGTCCAAGTGTCCGCTAGGTAACCTACATAGTCCAAGTGCCCGTTCGTTAACCAAGATAGTCCAAGTGCCCGCTAGGTAACCTAGACAGTCCAAGTGCCGGCTAGGTTACCTACATAGCCCAAGTGCACGTTCGTTAACCTAGATAGTCCATGTGCCCGCTGGTAACCTACATAGTCCAAGGGCCCGCTAGGTAACCTTGAAAGTCCAAGTGCCTTGTAGTTAACCTACATAGTCGAAGTGCCCGCTAGGTAACCTACATAGTCCAAGTGCCCGTTCGTTAACCAAGATAGTCCAAGTGCCCGCTAGGTAACCTAGACAGTCCAAGTGCCGGCTAGGTTACCTACATAGTCCAAGTGCACGTTCGTTAACCTAGATAGTCCATGTGCCCGCTGGTAACCTACATAGTCCAAGGGCCCGCTAGGTAACCTTGAAAGTCCAAGTGCCTTGTAGTTAACCTACATAGTTCAAGTGCCCGCTAGGTAACCTACATAGTCCAAGTGCCCACTAGGTAACCTAAATAATCCAAATGCCCGCTAGGGAAACTACATAGTTCAAGTGTCCGCTAGTTAACCTAGATAGTCCAAGGGCCCGCTAGTTAACCTAGATAGTCCAAGGGCCCGCTAGTTAACCTAGATAGTCCAAGGGCCCGCTAGTTAACCTAGATAGTCCAAGTGCCCGATAGTTAACCTAAATCGTCCAAGTGTCCGCTAGGTAACCTACATTGTCCAAGTGCCTGCTAGGTAACCTAGATAGTCAAAGTGCCTGATAGCTAACCTACATAGTCCAAGTGTCCGTTTGTTAACCTAGATAGTCCAAGTGCCCATTGGGTAACCTACATAGTCCAAGTGCCCGCTTGGTACCCTGGATAGTCCAAGTGCCCGCCTGTTAACCTACATAGTCCAAGTGCCTTCTATGTAGTCTACATAGTCCACGTGACCGCTAGGGAACCTACATAGTCCAAGTGCCCGCTAGTTAACATAGATAGTCCAAGTACCCGCTAGGGAAGGTACATAGTCCAAGTGCCCGCTAGGTAACCTAGAGAGTGCAAGTGCCCGCTAGTTAACCTACATAGTCCAAGTGCCTGCTAGGTAAACTACATAGTCCAAGTGCCCGTTCGTTAACCTACATAGTCCAAGTGCCCGCTAGGTAACGTAGATAGCCCAAGTGCCCGCTAGGGAACGTACATAGTCCAAGTGCCCACTAGGTAACCTAGACAGTCCAATTGCCCACTAGTTAACCTAGACAGTCCAAGAACCCAATAGGGAACCTACATAGTCCAAGTGCCCGCTAGGGAACCTACATACTCCAAGTGCTCGCTAGGCAACCTTCATAGTCCACGTGCCCGTTAGTTAACCTAGAGACTCAAAGTGCCTGCCAGGTAACCTAAATAGTCCAAGTGCTCGCTAGGGAACCTACATAGTCCAAGTGCCCGCTGGGTAACCTAGAAAGTCCAATTGCCCGTTAGCTAACCTAGATATTCGAAGTGTCCGCTAGTTAACCTACATAGTCCAAGTGCCCGTTCATTAACCTAGATAGTCCAAGTGCCCGCTAGGTTACCTACATAGTCCAAGTGCACGTTCGTTAACCTAGATAGTCCAAGTGCCCGCTGGTAACCTACATAGTCCAAGAGCCCGCTAGGTAACCTTGATAGTCCAAGTGCCTTGTAGTTAACCTACATAGTCCAAGTGCCCGCTAGGTAACCTACATAATCCAAGTGCCCACTAGGTAACCTAAATAATCCAAATGCCCGCTAGGGAAACTACATAGTTCATGTGCCCGCTAGTTAACCTAGATAGTCCAAGGGCCCGCTAGTTAACCTAGATAGTCCAAGTGCCCGATAGTTAACCTAAATCGTCCAAGTGTCTGCTAGGTAACCTACATAGTCTAAGTGCCCGTTCGTTAACCAAGATATTACAAGTGCCCGCTAGGTAACCTAGACAGTCCAAGTGCCGGCTAGGTTACCTACATAGTCCAAGTGCACGTTCGTTAACCTAGATAGTCCATGTGCCCGCTGGTAACCTACATAGTCCAAGGGCCCGCTAGGTAACCTTGATAGTCCAAGTGCCTTGTAGTTAACCTACATAGTCCAAGTGCCCGCTAGGTAACCTAGAGAGTGCAAGTGCCCGCTAGTTAACCTACATAGTCCAAGTGCCTGCTAGGTAAACTACATAGTCCAAGTGCCCGTTCGTTAACCTACATAGTCCAAGTGCCCGCTAGGTAACGTAGATAGCCCAAGTGCCCGCTAGGGAATGTACATAGTCCAAGTGCCCACTAGGTAACCTAGACAGTCCAATTGCCCACTAGTTAACCTAGACAGTCCAAGAACCCGATAGGGAACCTACATAGTCCAAGTGCCCGCTAGGGAACCTACATACTCCAAGTGCTCCCTAGGCAACCTTCATAGTCCACGTGCCCGTTAGTTAACCTAGATAGTCAAAGTGCCTGCCAGGTAACCTAAATAGTCCAAGTGCTCGCTAGGGAACCTACATAGTCCAAGTGCCAGCTAGGTAACCTAGATAGTCCAATTGCCCGTTAGCTAACCTAGATATTCGAAGTGTCCGCTAGTTAACCTACATAGTCCAAGTGCCCGTTCGTTAACCTAGATAGTCCAAGTGCCCGCTAGGTAACCTACATAGTCCAAGTGCCCACTAGGTAACCTAAATAATCCAAATGCCCGCTAGGGAAACTACATAGTTCAAGTGCCCGCTAGTTAACCTAGATAGTCCAAGGGCCCGCTAGTTAACCTAGATAGTCCAAGTGCCCGATAGTTAACCTAAATCGTCCAAGTGTCCGCTAGGTAACCTACATTGTCCAAGTGCCTGCTAGGTAACCTAGATAGTCCAAGTGCCTGAGAGCTAACCTACATAGTCCAAGTGTCCGTTCGTTAACCTAGATAGTCCAAGTGCCCATTGGGTAACCTACATAGTCCAAGTGCCCGCTTGGTAACCTGGATAGTCCAAGTGCCCGCCTGTTAACCTACATAGTCCAAGTGACTTCTATGAAGTCTACATAGTCCACGTGACCGCTAGGGAACCTACAAGTCCAAGTGCCCGCTAGTTAACATAGATAGTCCAAGTGCCCGCTAGGGAAGGTACATAGTCCAAGTGCCCGCTAGGTAACCTAGAAAGTCCAATTGCCCGTTAGCTAACCTAGATATTCGAAGTGTCCGCTAGTTAACCTACATAGTCCAAGTGCCCGTTAATTAACCTAGATAGTCCAAGTGCCCGCTAGGTTACCTACATAGTCCAAGTGCACGTTCGTTAACCTAGATAGTCCAAGTGCCCGCTGGTAACCTACATAGTCCAAGGGCCCGCTAGGTAACCTTGATAGTCCAAGTGCCTTGTAGTTAACCTACATAGTCCAAGTGCCCGCTAGGTAACCTACATAGTCCAAGTGCCCACTAGGTAACCTAAATAATCCAAATGCCCGCTAGGGAAACTACATAGTTCATGTGCCCGCTAGTTAACCTAGATAGTCCAAGGGCCCGCTAGTTAACCTAGATAGTCCAAGTGCCCGATAGTTAACCTAAATCGTCCAAGTGTCCGCTAGGTAACCTACATAATCCAAGTGCCCGTTCGTTAACCAAGATAGTCCAAGTGCCCGCTAGGTAACCTAGACAGTCCAAGTGCCGGCTAGGTTACCTACATAGCCCAAGTGCACGTTCGTTAACCTAGATAGTCCATGTGCCCGCTGGTAACCTACATAGTCCAAGGGCCCGCTAGGTAACCTTGAAAGTCCAAGTGCCTTGTAGTTAACTTACATAGTCCAAGTGCCCGCTAGGTAACCTACATAGTCCAAGTGCCCGTTCGTTAACCAAGATAGTCCAAGTGCCCGCTAGGTAACCTAGACAGTCCAAGTGCCGGCTAGGTTACCTACATAGTCCAAGTGCACGTTCGTTAACCTAGATAGTCCATGTGCCCGCTAGTAACCTACATAGTCCAAGGGTCCGCTAGGTAACCTTGAAAGTCCAAGTGCCTTGTAGTTAACCTACATAGTCCAAGTGCCCGCTAGGTAACCTACATAGTCCAAGTGCCCACTAGGTAACCTAAATAATCCAAATGCCCGCTAGGGAAACTACATAGTTCAAGTGTCCGCTAGTTAACCTAGATAGTCCAAGGGCCCGCTAGTTAACCTAGATAGTCCAAGGGCCCGCTAGTTAACCTAGATAGTCCAAGGGCCCGCTAGTTAACCTAGATAGTCCAAGTGCCCGATAGTTAACCTAAATCGTCCAAGTGTCCGCTAGGTAACCTACATTGTCCAAGTGCCTGCTAGGTAACCTAGATAGTCAAAGTGCCTGATAGCTAACCTACATAGTCCAAGTGTCCGTTTGTTAACCTAGATAGTCCAAGTGCCCATTGGGTAACCTACATAGTCCAAGTGCCCGCTTGGTACCCTGGATAGTCCAAGTGCCCGCCTGTTAACCTACATAGTCCAAGTGCCTTCTATGAAGTCTACATAGTCCACGTGACCGCTAGGGAACCTACATAGTCCAAGTGCCCGCTAGTTAACATAGATAGTCCAAGTAACCGCTAGGGAAGGTACATAGTCCAAGTGCCCGCTAGGTAACCTAGAGAGTGCAAGTGCCCGCTAGTTAACCTACATAGTCCAAGTGCCTGCTAGGTAAACTACATAGTCCAAGTGCCCGTTCGTTAACCTACATAGTCCAAGTGCCCGCTAGGTAACGTAGATAGCCCAAGTGCCCGCTAGGGAACGTACATAGTCCAAGTGCCCACTAGGTAACCTAGACAGTCCAATTGCCCACTAGTTAACCTAGACAGTCCAAGAACCCAATAGGGAACCTACATAGTCCAAGTGCCCGCTAGGGCACCTACATACTCCAAGTGCTCGCTAGGCAAACTTCATAGTCCAAGTGCCCGTTAGTTAACCTAGAGAGTCAAAGTGCCTGCCAGGTAACCTAAATAGTCCAAGTGCTCGCTAGGGAACCTACATAGTCCAAGTGCCCGCTAGGTAACCTAGAAAGTCCAATTGCCCGTTAGCTAACCTAGATATTCGAAGTGTCCGCTAGTTAACCTACATAGTCCAAGTGCCCGTTCATTAACCTAGATAGTCCAAGTGCCTGCTAGGTTACCTACATAGTCCAAGTGCACGTTCGTTAACCCAGATAGTCCAAGTGCCCGCTGGTAACCTACATAGTCCAAGGGCCCGCTAGGTAACCTTGATAGTCCAAGTGCCTTGTAGTTAACCTACATAGTCCAAGTGCCCGCTAGGTAACCTACATAGTCCAAGTGCCCACTAGGTAACCTAAATAATCCAAATGCCCGCTAGGGAAACTACATAGTTCATGTGCCCGCTAGTTAACCTAGATAGTCCAAGGGCCCGCTAGTTAACCTAGATAGTCCAAGTGCCCGATAGTTAACCTAAATCGTCCAAGTGTCCGCTAGGTAACCTACATAGTCCAAGTGCCCGTTCGTTAACCAAGATAGTCCAAGTGCCCGCTAGGTAACCTAGACAGTCCAAGTACCGGCTAGGTTACCTACATAGTCCAAGTGCACGTTCGTTAACCTAGATAGTCCATGTGCCCGCTGGTAACCTACATAGTCCAAGGGCCCGCTAGGTAACCTAGAGAGTGTAAGTGCCCGCTAGTTAACCTACATAGTCCAAGTGCCTGCTAGGTAAACTACATAGTCCAAGTGCCCGTTCGTTAACCTACATAGTCCAAGTGCCCGCTAGGTAACGTAGATAGCCCAAGTGCCCGCTAGGGAACGTACATAGTCCAAGTGCCCACTAGGTAACCTAGACAGTCCAATTGCCCACTAGTTAACCTAGACAGTCCAAGAACCCGATAGGGAACCTACATAGTCCAAGTGCCCGCTAGGGAACCTACATACTTCAAGTGCTCCCTAGGCAACCTTCATAGTCCACGTGCCCGTTAGTTAACCTAGATAGTCAAAGTGCCTGCCAGGTAACCTAAATAGTCCAAGTGCTCGCTAGGGAACCTACATAGTACAAGTGCCCGCTAGGTAACCTAGATAGTCCAATTGCCCGTTAGCTAACCTAGATATTCGAAGTGTCCGCTAGTTAACCTACATAGTCCAAGTGCCCGTTCGTTAACCTAGATAGTCCAAGTGCCCGCTAGGTAAGCTAGACAGTCCAAGTGCTCGCTAGGTTACCTACATAGTCCAAGTGCACGTTCGTTAACCTAGATAGTCCAAGTGCCCGCTGGTAACCTACATAGTCCAAGAGCCCGCTAGGTAACCTTGATAGTCCAAGTGCCTTGTAGTTGACCTACGTAGTCCAAGTGCCCGCTAGGTAACCTACATAGTCCAAGTGCCCGTTCGTTAACCTAGATAGTCCAAGTGCCCGCTAGGTAAGCTAGACAGTCCAAGTGCTCGCTAGGTTACCTACATAGTCCAAGTGCACGTTCGTTAACCTAGATAGTCCAAGTGCCCGCTGGTAACCTACATAGTCCAAGAGCCCGCTAGGTAACCTTGATAGTCCAAGTGCCTTGTAGTTGACCTACGTAGTCCAAGTGCCCGCTAGGTAACCTACATAGTCCAAGTGCCCACTAGGTAATCTAAATAATCCAAATGCCCGCTAGGGAAACTACATAGTTCAAGTGCCCGCTAGTTAACCTAGATAGTCCAAGGGCCCGCTAGTTAACCTAGATAGTCCAAGTGCCCGAGAGTTAACCTAAATCGTCCAAGTGTCCGCTAGGTAACCTACATTGTCCAAGTGCCTGCTAGGTAACCTAGATAGTCCAAGTGCCTGATAGCTAACCTACATAGTCCAAGTGTCCGTTCGTTAACCTAGATAGTCCAAGTGCCCATTGGGTAACCTACATAGTCCAAGTGCCCGCTTGGTAACCTGGATAGTCCAAGTGCCCGCCTGTTAACCTACATAGTCCAAGTGCCTTCTGTGAAGTCTACATAGTCCACGTGACCGCTAGGGAACCTACATAGTCCAAGTGCCCGCTAGTTAACATAGATAGTCCAAGTGCCCGCTAGGGAAGGTACATAGTCCAAGTGCCCGCTAGGTAACGTAGATAGCCCAAGTGCCCGCTAGGGAACGTACATAGTCCAAGTGCCCACTAGGTAACCTAGACAGTCCAATTGCCCACTAGTTAACCTAGACAGTCCAAGTACCCGATAGGGAACCTACATAGTCCAAGTGCCCGCTAGGGAACCTACATACTCCAAGTGCTCGCTAGGCAACCTTCATAGTCCAAGTGCCCGTTAGTTAACCTAGATAGTCAAAGTGCCTGCTAGGTAACCTAAATAGTCCAAGTGCCCGCTAGGGAACCTACATAGTCCAAGTGCCCGAAAGGTAACCTAGATAGTCCAATTGCCCGTTAGCTAACCTAGATATTCGAAGTGTCCGCTAGTTAACTTACATAGTCCAAGTGCCCGTTCATTAACCTAGATAGTCCAAGTGCCCGCTAGGTAACCTAGACAGTCCAAGTGCCCGCTGGTAACCTACATAGTCCAAAGGCCCGCTAGGTAACCTTGATAGTCCAAGTGCCTTGTAGTTAACCTACATAGTCCAAGTGCCCGCTAGGTAACCTACATAGTCCAAGTGCCCACTAGGTAACCTAAATTATCCAAATGCCCGCTAGGGAAAGTACATAGTTCAAGTGCCCGCTAGTTAACCTAGATAGTCCAAGGACCCGCTAGTTAACCTAGATAGTCCAAGTGCCCGATAGTTAACCTAAATCGTCCAAGTGTCCGCTAGGTTACCTACATAGTCCAAGTGCCTGCTAGGTAACCTAGATAGTCCAAGTGCCTGATAGCTAACCTACATAGTCCAAGTGTCCGTTCGTTAACCTAGATAGTCCAAGTGCCCATTGGGTAACCTACATAGTCCAAGTGCCCGCTTGGTAACCTGGATAGTCCAAGTGCCCGCCTGTTAACCTACATAGTCCAAGTGCCTTCTATGAAGTCTACATAGTCCAAGTGCCCGCTAGTTAACATAGATAGTCCAAGTGCCCGCTAGGGAAGGTACATAGTCCAAGTGCCCGCTAGGTAACGTAGATAGCCCAAGTGCCCGCTAGGGAACGTACATAGTCCAAGTGCCCACTAGGTAACCTAGACAGTCCAATTGCCCACTAGTTAACCTAGACAGTCCAAGTACCCGATAGGGAACCTACATAGTCCAAGTGCCTGCTAGGTAAACCACATAGTCCAAGTGCCCGTTCGTTAACCTACATAGTCCAAGTGCCCGCTAGGTAACGTAGATAGCCCAAGTGCCCGCTAGGGAACGTACATAGTCCAAGTGCCCACTAGGTAACCTAGATAGTCCAATTGCCCACTAGTTAACCTAGACAGTCCAAGAACCCGATAGGGAACCTACATAGTCCAAGTGCCCGCTAGGGAACCTACAAACTCCAAGTGCTCCCTAGGCAACCTTCATAGTCCAAGTGCGCGTTAGTTAACCTAGATAGTCAAAGTGCCTGCTAGGTAACCTAAATAGTCCAAGTGCCCGCTAGGGAACCTACATAGTCCAAGTGCCCGCTAGGTAACCTAGATAGTCCAATTGCCCGTTAGCTAACCTAGATATTCGAAGTGTCCGCTAGTTAACCTACATAGTCCTAGTGCCCGTTCATTAACCTAGATAGTCCAAGTGCCCGCTAGGTAACCTACACAGTCCAAGTGCCGGCTAGGTTACCTACATAGTCCAAGTGCACGTTCGTTAACCTAGATAGTCCAAGGGCCCACTAGGTAACCTTGATAGTCCAAGTGCCTTGTAGTTAACCTACATAGTCCAAGTGCCCGCTAGGTAACCTACATAGTCCAAGTGCCCACTAGGTAACCTAAATAATCCAAATGCCCGCTAGGGAAAGTACATAGTTCAAGTGCCCGCTAGTTAACCTATATAGTCCAAGGGCCTGCTAGTTAACCTAGATAGTCCAAGTGTCCGATAGTTAACCTAAATCGTCCAAGTGTCCGCTAGGTAAACTACATAGTCCAAGTGCCTGCTAGGTAACCTAGATAGTCCAAGTGCCTGATAGCTAACCTACATAGTCCAAGTGTCCGTTCGTTAACCTAGATAGTCCAAGTGCCCATTGGGTAACCTACATAGTCCAAGTGCCCGCTTGGTAACCTGGATAGTCCAAGTGCCCGCCTGTTAACCTACATAGTCCAAGTGCCTTCTATGAAGTCTACATAGTCCACGTGACCGCTAGGGAACCTACATAGTCCATGTTCCCGCTAGGGAAGGTACATAGTCCAAGTGCCCGCTAGGTAACGTAGATAGCCCAAGTGCCCGCTAGGGAACGTACATAGTCCAAGTGCCCACTAGTTAACCTAGACAGTCCAATTGCCCACTAGTTAACCTAGACAGTCCAAGTACCCGATAGGGAACCTACATAGTCCAAGTGCCCGGTAGGGAACCTACATACTCCAAGTGCTCCCTAGGCAACCTTCATAGTCCAAGTGCCCGTTAGTTAACCTAGACAGTCAAAGTGCCTGCTAGGTAACCTACATAGTGCAAGTGTCCGCTAGTTAACCTACATATTCCAAGTGCCCGCTAGTTAACATAGATAGTCCAAGTGCCCCCTAGGGAACGTACATAGTCCAAGTGCCCGCTAGGTAACCTAGATAGTGCAAGTGCCCGCTAGTTAACCTACATAGTTCAAGAACCCGCTAGGTAACCTAGATCGTCCAAGGGCCCCTTAGATAGCCTACATAGTGTAAGTGCCCGCTAGGTAACCTAGGTAGTCCAAGTGCCCGTTTGGTAACCTAGATAGTCCAAGTGCCCTTTAGGGAACCTAGATAGTCCAAGGGCCTGCTAGTAAACCTACATAGTCCATGGGCCCTCTAGTTAACCTACATAGTGCAAGTGTCCGCTAGTTAACCTACATATTCCAAGTGCCCGCTAGTTAACCTACATAATCTAAGTGCCCGTTGGCTAACCTAGATAGTCCAAGGGCCCGCTAGTTGACCTACATAGTCCAAGTGCCAGCTAGGTGACCTAGATAGTATAAGTGCCCGCTAGAGAACCTATATAGTCCAAGTGCCTGTTAGCTAACCTAGATAGTCCATGTAGCGGCTAGGTAACCTACATAGTCAAAGTGCCCGTTCGTTAACCTAGATAATCCAAGGGCCCGCTAGGTAACCTAGACAGTCCTAGTGCCCGCAAGTTAACCTACATAGTCCAAGTGCCCGATAGAGAACCTACATAATCCAAGTGCCCGCTAGGCAACCTACATAGTCCAAGTGCCCGTTAGTTAACCTAGATAGTCCAAGTGCCCGCTAGGTAACCTACAAAGTCTAAGTGCCCGCTAGGTTATCTATATAGTCCAAATGCCCGCTAGGAAACCTTCATAGTCCAAGTGCCCTCTAGTTAACCTAGATCGTCCAAGTTCCCGCTAGTTTACATACATAGTCCAAGGGCCCGCAAGTTAACATACATAGTCCAAGGTCCGCTAGTTAACCTAGATAGTCCAAGTGCTCACTAGTTAACCTACATAGTACAAGGGCCCGCTAGTTAACCTAGATAGTCCAATTGCCTGCTAGGTAACCTAAGTAGTCCAAATGTCCGATACGGATCCTACATAGTCCAAGTGTCCGCTAGGTAACCTACATAGTCCCAGTGCCCGTTCATTAACCTAGGTTGTCCAAGTGCCCGCTAGGTAACCTAGACTGTCCAAGTGTTCGCTAGGTTACCTACATAGTCCAAGTGCCCGTTCGTTAACCTAGATAGTCCAAGTGCTCGCTAGGAAACCTACATAGTCCAAGGACGCGCTAGGTAGCCTAGATAGTCCAAGTGCCCGCTATGTAACCTAGTTAGTCAAAGTGCCCGTTAGGTAACCTAGATAGTCCAAGTGCCCGCTAGGCAACCTCCATAGTCCAAGAGCCCATTCGTTAACCTAGAATTCCAAGTGCCCTCTAGGTAAGCTAGACAGTCCAGTGCCCGCTAGGTTACCTGCATATTCCAAGTGCCCGCTAGGTAACCTATATAGTCCAAGTGCCCGCTAGGTAACCTAGATAGTCCAAGGGCCGGCTAGTTAACCTACATAGTCCAAGGCATCACTTGTTAACTTTGATAGTCCAAGTGCCCGCTAGTTAACCTAGATCATCCAAGTGCCCGCTGCTTAACCTAGATTGTCCAAGTGCCTGCTAGTTAACCTACATAGTCCAATGGCCCACTAGTTAACCTAGATAGTCCAAGTGTCCTCTAGTTAACCTACATAGTCCAAGTGCCTGTTCGTTAACCTAGATAGTCCAAGTGCTCGCTAGGAAACCTACATAGTCCAAGGACCCGCTAGGTAACCTAGATAGTCCAAGTGCTCGCTAGGTAACCTAGAGTCCAAGTGCTCCCTAAGGAACCTACATAGTCCAAGTGCACGCTAATTAACCTAGATAGTCCATTTGCCCGCTAGTTAACCTAGATAGTCCAAGTGCCTCCTAGGTAACCTACATAGTGCAAGTGTCCGCTAGTTAAACTACTTATTCCAAGTGCCCTCTAGTTAACATAGATAATCCAAGTGCCCGCTAGGGAACGTACATAGTCCAAGTACCCGCTAGGTAACCTAGATAGTGCAAGTGCCCGCTAGTTAACCTAGATAGTTCAAGTACCCGCTAGGTAACCTAGATCGTCCAAGGGCCCCCTAGTTAGCCTACGTAGTCCAAGTGCCCGTTAGTTAACCTAGATAGTCAAAGTGCCTGCTAGGTAACCTACATAGTGCAAGTGTCCGCTAGTTAACCTACATATTCCAAGTGCCCGCTAGTTAACATAGATAGTCCAAGTGCCCCCTAGGGAACGTACATAGTCCAAGTGCCCGCTAGGTAACCTAGATAGTGCAAGTGCCCGCTAGTTAACCTACATAGTTCAAGAACCCGCTAGGTAACCTAGATCGTCCAAGGGCCCCTTAGATAGCCTACATAGTGTAAGTGCCCGCTAGGTAACCTAGGTAGTCCAAGTGCCCGTTTGGTAACCTAGATAGTCCAAGTGCCCTTTAGGGAACCTAGATAGTCCAAGGGCCTGCTAGTAAACCTACATAGTCCATGGGCCCTCTAGTTAACCTACATAGTGCAAGTGTCCGCTAGTTAACCTACATATTCCAAGTGCCCGCTAGTTAACCTACATAATCTAAGTGCCCGTTGGCTAACCTAGATAGTCCAAGGGCCCGCTAGTTGACCTACATAGTCCAAGTGCCAGCTAGGTGACCTAGATAGTATAAGTGCCCGCTAGAGAACCTAGATAGTCCAAGTGCCTGTTAGCTAACCTAGATAGTCCATGTAGCGGCTAGGTAACCTACATAGTCCAAGTGCCCGTTCGTTAACCTAGATAATCCAAGGGCCCGCTAGGTAACCTAGACAGTCCTAGTGCCCGCAAGTTAACCTACATAGTCCAAGTGCCCGATAGAGAACCTACATAATCCAAGTGCCCGCTAGGCAACCTACATAGTCCAAGTGCCCGTTAGTTAACCTAGATAGTCCAAGTGCCCGCTAGGTAACCTACAAAGTCTAAGTGCCCGCTAGGTTATCTATATAGTCCAAATGCCCGCTAGGAAACCTACATAGTCCAAGTGCCCTCTAGTTAACCTAGATCGTCCAAGTTCCCGCTAGTTTACATACATAGTCCAAGGGCCCGCTAGTTAACATACATAGTTCAAGGTCCGCTAGTTAACCTAGATAGTCCAAGTGCTCACTAGTTAACCTACATAGTACAAGGGCCCGCTAGTTAACCTAGATAGTCCAAGTGCCTGCTAGGTAACCTAAGTAGTCCAAATGTCCGATACGGATCCTACATAGTCCAAGTGTCCGCTAGGTAACCTACATAGTCCCAGTGCCCGTTCATTAACCTAGGTTGTCCAAGTGCCCGCTAGGTAACCTAGACTGTCCAAGTGCTCGCTAGGTTACCTACATAGTCCAAGTGCCCGTTCGTTAACCTAGATAGTCCAAGTGCTCGCTAGGAAACCTACATAGTCCAAGGACGCGCTAGGTAGCCTAGATAGTCCAAGTGCCCGCTACGTAACCTAGAGTCCAAGTGCTCGCTAGTTAAACTACATAGTCCAAGTGCCCGCTATGTAACCTAGTTAGTCAAAGTGCCCGTTAGGTAACCTAGATAGTCCAAGTGCCCGCTAGGCAACCTACATAGTCCAAGAGCCCATTCGTTAACCTAGAATTCCAAGTGCCCTCTAGGTAAGCTAGACAGTCCAGTGCCCGCTAGGTTACCTGCATATTCCAAGTGCCCGCTAGGTAACCTATATAGTCCAAGTGCCCGCTAGGTAACCTAGATAGTCCAAGGGCCGGCTAGTTAACCTACATAGTCCAAGGCATCACTTGTTAACTTTGATAGTCCAAGTGCCCGCTAGTTAACCTAGATCATCCAAGTGTCCGCTGCTTAACCTAGATTGTCCAAGTGCCTGCTAGTTAACCTACATAGTCCAATGGCCCACTAGTTAACCTAGATAGTCCAAGTGTCCTCTAGTTAACCTACATAGTCCAAGTGCCTGTTCGTTAACCTAGATAGTCCAAGTGCTCGCTAGGTAACCTAGAGTCCAAGTGCTCCCTAAGGAACCTACATAGTCCAAGTGCACGCTAATTAACCTAGATAGTCCATTTGCCCGCTAGTTAACCTAGATAGTCCAAGTGCCTCCCAGGTAACCTACATAGTGCAAGTGTCCGCTAGTTAAACTACTTATTCCAAGTTCCCTCTAGTTAACATAGATAATCCAAGTGCCCGCTAGGGAACGTACATAGTCCAAGTACCCGCTAGGTAACCTAGATAGTGCAAGTGCCCGCTAGTTAACCTAGATAGTTCAAGTACCCGCTAGGTAACCTAGATCGTCCAAGGGCCCCCTAGTTAGCCTACGTAGTCCATGTGCCCGCTAGTTAACCTAGATAGTCCAAGTGCCTGCTAGGTAACCTACATAGTGCAAGTGTCCGCTAGTTAACCTACATATTCCAAGTACCCTCTAGTTAACATAGATAATCCAAGTGCCCGCTAGGGAACGTACATAGTCCAAGTGCCCGCTAGGTAACCTAGATAGTGCAAGTGCCCGCTAGATAACCTAGATAGTTCAAGTACCCGCTAGGTAACCTAGATCGTCCAAGGGCCCCCTAGTTAGCCTACGTAGTCCATGTGCCCTCTAGTTAACCTAGATAGTCCAAGTGCCTGCTAGTTAACCTACATATTCCAAGTACCCTCTAGTTAACATAGATAATCCAAGTGCACTTTAGGGAACCTAGATAGTCCAAGGGCCCGCTAGTAAACCTACATAGTGCAAGTGTCCGCTAGGTAACCTACAAATTCCAAGTGCCCGCTAGTTTACCTACATAATCTAAGTGCCCGTTAGCTAACCTAGATAGTCCAAGGGCCCGCTAGTTGACCTACATTGTCCAAGTTCCAGTTAGGTAACCTAGATAGTACAAGTGCCCGCTAGGGAACCTAGATATTCCAAGTGCCTGTTAGCTAACCTAGATAGTCCAAGTGGCGGCTAGGTAACCTACATAGTCTAAGTGCCCGTTCGTTAACCTAGATAATCCAAGTGCCCGCTAGGTATCCTAGACAGTCCATGTGCCCGCTAGTTAACCTACATAGTCCAAGTGCCGATAGGGAACCTACATAATCCAAGTGCCCGTTAGGCAACCTACATAGTCCAAGTGCCCGTTAGTTAACCTAGATAGTCAAAGTGCCTGCTAGGTAACCTAGATAGTCCAAGTGCACGCTAGTTAACCTAGATAGTCCATGTGCCCGCTAGTTAACCTAGATAGTCAAAGTGCCTGCTAGGTAACCTACATTGTGCAAGAGTCCGCTAGTTAACCTACATATTCCAAGTGCCCGCTAGTTAACCTACATAATCTAAGTTCCCGTTAGCTAACCTAGGTAGTAGAAGGGCCCGTTAGTTGACCTACATAGTCCAAGTGCCAGCTAGGTAACCTAGATAGTACAAGTGCCCCCTAGCTAACCTAGATAGTCCAAGTGGCGGCTAGGTAACCTAAATAGTCCAAGTGCCTTTTCGTTAACCTAGATAATCCAAGTGCCTGCTAGGTAACCTAGATAGTCCAAGCGCCCGCTAGTTAACCTACATAATCCAAGTGCCCGCTAGGGAACCTACATAGTTCAAGTGCCCGCTAGGCAACCTACATAGTCCAAGTGCCCGTTAGTTAACCTAGATAGTCAAAGTGCCTCCTAGGTAACCTAGATAGTCCAAGTGCCCGCTAGGTCAGCTACATAGTCCTTGTTCCCGCTTGGTAACCTAAATTGTCCAAATGCACGCTATGGAAACTACATAGTCCAAGTGCCCGCTAGTTAACCTAGATAGTCCAAGTGCCTGCTAGAAAACCTAAATAATCCATGGGCCCGCTAGTTAACCTACATAGTGCAAGGGCCCTCTAGTTAACCTAGATAGTCCAAGTGCCCGCTAGGGATCCTTCATAATCCAAGTGCCTGCTAGGTAACCTAGATAGTCCAAGTGCCCGCTAGTTAACCTAGATAGTCTCGTGCCCGTTAGTTAACCTAGATAGTCCAAGTACCCACTAGGGGACGTACATATTCCAAGTGCCCGCTAGGTAACCTAGATAATCCAAGTGCGCGCTAGGGTATGTACATAGTCCAAGTGCCTGCTAGGAAACCTAGATAGTCCAAGTGCCCGCTTGTTAACCTACATAGTCCACGGGTCCACTAATTAACCTACATAGTCGAAGGTCTGCTAATTAACCTAGATAATCAAAGTGCCCGCTAGGTAACCTAGACAGTCCAAGTGCCCGCTAGCTTACCTACATAATCCAAGTGCCCTTTCGTTAACCTAGATAGTCCAAGTGCCCGCTAGGTAACCTACATAGTCCAAGGGCCCGCTAGGTAACCTAGATCGTCCAAGTGCCCGCTAGGTAACCTAGATAGTCCAAGTGCCCGCTAGTTAACCTACATAGTCCAAGTGCCCGCTAGGTAACCTAGATAGTGAAAGTGCCCGTTAGGTAACCTAGATAGTCCAAGTGCCTGCTAGGTAACCTACATGTCCAAGTTCTGGCTAGGTAAACTAGATAGTCAAAGTGCCCGTTAGGTAACCTAGATAGTCCAAGTGCCCGCTAGGCAACATACATAGTCCAAGTGCCCGTTCGTTAACCTAGAAGTCCAAGTGCCCGCTATGTAACCTAGACAGTCCAAGTGCCCGTTCGTTAACCTAGAAGTCCTAGTGCATGCTAGGGAACCTACATAGTCTTAGTGCTATCTAGATAACCTAGATAGTCCAAGGGCCCGCTAGTTAACATACATAGTCCAAGGGCACGCTTGTTAACTTTGATAGTCCAAGTGCCCGTTAGTTAACCTAGATAGTCCAAGTGTCCTCTAGTTAACCTACATAGTCCAAGTGCCCGCTAGTTAACGTAGATAGTCCAAATGCCCGCTAGAGAAGGTACATAGTCAAAGTGCCCGCTAGGTAACCTAGAGAGTGCAAGTGCCCGCTAGTTAACCTACATAGTCCAAATGCCTGCTAGGTAATCTAGATAGTCCAAGGGCCTGCCAGTTAACCTACATAGTCCAAGTGCCCGCTAGGTAACCTACATAGTGCAAGTGTCCGCTAGTTACACCTACATAGTCAAAGTGCCCGCTAGTTAACCTAGATAGTCCAAGTGCCCGCTAGGTAACCTACATAGTGTAAGTGTCCGCTAGTTAACCTAGATCGTCCAATTGTCCGCTAGTTAACCTACATAGTCCAAGTGCCCGTTCGGTAACCTAGATAGTCCAAGTGCCCTTTAGGGAACCTAGATAGTCCAAGTGCCCGCTAGGGAACCTACATAGTCCAATTGCTCGCTCTGGAACATACATAGTCCAAGTGCCCGTTAGTTAACCTGGATAATCCAAGTGCCCGCTAGTTAACCTAGATAGTCCAAGTGCCCGCTGGGTAACCTACATAGTCCAAGTGCCCGCTAGGTAACCTGTATAGTCCAATTGCCCGCTAGGGAACCTACACAGTCCAAGTGCCCTCTAGTTAACCTAGATAGTCCAAGTGCCCGCTAGTTAACCTAGATAGTCCAAGTGCCCGCTAGTTAACCAGAATCATCAAAGTGCCCTCTAGTTAACTTACATAGTCCAAAGGTCTGCTAGTTAACCTACATAGACCAACGGCACGCTAATTAACCTACATAGTCCAAGTTCCCGCTAGGTAACCTAGACAGTCCAAGTGACCACTAGGTTACGTACATAGTCCAAGTGCCCGTTCGTTAACCTACATAGTCCAAGTGCCCTCTAGGGAACGTAGATAGCCCAAGTGCCCGTTAGGGAACGTACGTACATAGTCCAAGTGCCCATAGGTAACCAAGAGTGTCCAAGTGCCCGCTAGTTAACCTACATAGTCCAAGTGCCCGCTAGTTAACCTAGATAGTCCAAGTGCCTGCTAGGTAACCTACATAGTGCAAGTGTCCGCTAGTTAACCTACATATTCCAAGTGCCCGCTAGTTAACATAGATAGTCCAAGTGCCTGCTAGGTAACGTAGATAGTGCAAGTGCCCGCTAGTTAACGTAGATAGTTCAAGTACCCGCTAGGTAACCTAGATCGTCCAAGGGCCCCCTAGTTAGCCTACATAGTCCAACAGCCCTTTAGGTAACCTAGATAATCCAAGTGCACTTTAGGGAACCTAGATAGTCCAAGGGCCCGCTAGTAAACCTACATAGTCCATGGGCCCGCTAGTTAACCTACATATTCCAAGTGCCCCCTAATTAACCTACATAATCTAAGTTCCCGTTAGCTAACCTAGGAAGTATAAGGGCCCGCTAGTTGACCTACATATACCAAGTGCCAGCTAGGTAACCTAGATAGTAATAGTGCCCTCTAGGGATCCTAGATAGTCCAAGTGCTTGTTAGCTAACCTAGATAATCCAAGTGCCCGCTAGGTAAGCTAGACAGTCCAAGTACCCGCTAGTTAACCTACATAGTCTAAGTGCCCGATAGGGAACCTATATAATCCAAGTGCCCGCTAGGGAACCTACATAGTCCAAGTGCCCGCTAGGCAACCTACATAGTCCAAGTGCCCGTTATTTAACCTAGATAGTCAAAGTGCCTGCTAGGTAACCTACATAGTCCAAGTGCCCGATAGGGAACCTACATAATCCAAGTGCCCGCTAGGGAACCTACATAGTCCAAGTTCCCGCTTGGTAACCTTAATAGTCCAAATGCCCGCTAGGCAAACTACATAGTCCAAGGGCCCGCTAGTTAACCTAGATAGTCCAAGTGCCTGGTAGTAAACCTACATAATCCATGGGCCCGCTAGTTAACCTACATAGTGCAAGGGCCCGCTAGTTAACCTAGATCGTGCAAGTGTCCGCCAGTTAACCTACATAGTCCAAGTGCCCGCTAGTTAACCTATATAGTCCAAGTGCCCGCTAGGGATCCTTCATAATCCAAGTGCCTGCTAGGTAACCTAGATAGTCCAATTGCCCGCTAGTTAACCTAGATAGTCCACGTGCCCACTAGGGGAAGTACATAGTCCAAGTGCCCGCTAGGTAAGCTAGATAGTCCAAGTGCGCGCTAGGGTATGTACATAGTCCAAGGGCCTGCCAGGAAACCTAGATAGTCCAAGTGCCCGCTAGTTAACCTACATAGTCCAAGGGCCCGCTAGTTAACCTACATAGTCCAAGGTCTGCTAGTTAACCTAGATAGTAAAAGTGCCCGCTAGGTAACCTAGACAGTCCAAGTGCCCGCTAGGTACCTACATAGTCCAAGTGTCCGTTCGTTAACCTAGATAGTCCAAGTGCCCATTGGGTAACCTACATAGTCCAAGTGCCCGCTTGGTAACCTGGATAGTCCAAGTGCCCGCCTGTTAACCTACATAGTCCAAGTGCCTTCTGTGAAGTCTACATAGTCCACGTGACCGCTAGGGAACCTACATAGTCCAAGTGCCCGCTAGTTAACATAGATAGTCCAAGTGCCCGCTAGGGAAGGTACATAGTCCAAGTGCCCGCTAGGTAACGTAGATAGCCCAAGTGCCCGCTAGGGAACGTACATAGTCCAAGTGCCCACTAGGTAACCTAGACAGTCCAATTGCCCACTAGTTAACCTAGACAGTCCAAGTACCCGATAGGGAACCTACATAGTCCAAGTGCCCGCTAGGGAACCTACATACTCCAAGTGCTCGCTAGGCAACCTTCATAGTCCAAGTGCCCGTTAGTTAACCTAGATAGTCAAAGTGCCTGCTAGGTAACCTAAATAGTCCAAGTGCCCGCTAGGGAACCTACATAGTCCAAGTGCCCGAAAGGTAACCTAGATAGTCCAATTGCCCGTTAGCTAACCTAGATATTCGAAGTGTCCGCTAGTTAACTTACATAGTCCAAGTGCCCGTTCATTAACCTAGATAGTCCAAGTGCCCGCTAGGTAACCTAGACAGTCCAAGTGCCCGCTGGTAACCTACATAGTCCAAAGGCCCGCTAGGTAACCTTGATAGTCCAAGTGCCTTGTAGTTAACCTACATAGTCCAAGTGCCCGCTAGGTAACCTACATAGTCCAAGTGCCCACTAGGTAACCTAAATTATCCAAATGCCCGCTAGGGAAAGTACATAGTTCAAGTGCCCGCTAGTTAACCTAGATAGTCCAAGGACCCGCTAGTTAACCTAGATAGTCCAAGTGCCCGATAGTTAACCTAAATCGTCCAAGTGTCCGCTAGGTTACCTACATAGTCCAAGTGCCTGCTAGGTAACCTAGATAGTCCAAGTGCCTGATAGCTAACCTACATAGTCCAAGTGTCCGTTCGTTAACCTAGATAGTCCAAGTGCCCATTGGGTAACCTACATAGTCCAAGTGCCCGCTTGGTAACCTGGATAGTCCAAGTGCCCGCCTGTTAACCTACATAGTCCAAGTGCCTTCTATGAAGTCTACATAGTCCAAGTGCCCGCTAGTTAACATAGATAGTCCAAGTGCCCGCTAGGGAAGGTACATAGTCCAAGTGCCCGCTAGGTAACGTAGATAGCCCAAGTGCCCGCTAGGGAACGTACATAGTCCAAGTGCCCACTAGGTAACCTAGACAGTCCAATTGCCCACTAGTTAACCTAGACAGTCCAAGTACCCGATAGGGAACCTACATAGTCCAAGTGCCTGCTAGGTAAACCACATAGTCCAAGTGCCCGTTCGTTAACCTACATAGTCCAAGTGCCCGCTAGGTAACGTAGATAGCCCAAGTGCCCGCTAGGGAACGTACATAGTCCAAGTGCCCACTAGGTAACCTAGATAGTCCAATTGCCCACTAGTTAACCTAGACAGTCCAAGAACCCGATAGGGAACCTACATAGTCCAAGTGCCCGCTAGGGAACCTACAAACTCCAAGTGCTCCCTAGGCAACCTTCATAGTCCAAGTGCGCGTTAGTTAACCTAGATAGTCAAAGTGCCTGCTAGGTAACCTAAATAGTCCAAGTGCCCGCTAGGGAACCTACATAGTCCAAGTGCCCGCTAGGTAACCTAGATAGTCCAATTGCCCGTTAGCTAACCTAGATATTCGAAGTGTCCGCTAGTTAACCTACATAGTCCTAGTGCCCGTTCATTAACCTAGATAGTCCAAGTGCCCGCTAGGTAACCTACACAGTCCAAGTGCCGGCTAGGTTACCTACATAGTCCAAGTGCACGTTCGTTAACCTAGATAGTCCAAGGGCCCACTAGGTAACCTTGATAGTCCAAGTGCCTTGTAGTTAACCTACATAGTCCAAGTGCCCGCTAGGTAACCTACATAGTCCAAGTGCCCACTAGGTAACCTAAATAATCCAAATGCCCGCTAGGGAAAGTACATAGTTCAAGTGCCCGCTAGTTAACCTATATAGTCCAAGGGCCTGCTAGTTAACCTAGATAGTCCAAGTGTCCGATAGTTAACCTAAATCGTCCAAGTGTCCGCTAGGTAAACTACATAGTCCAAGTGCCTGCTAGGTAACCTAGATAGTCCAAGTGCCTGATAGCTAACCTACATAGTCCAAGTGTCCGTTCGTTAACCTAGATAGTCCAAGTGCCCATTGGGTAACCTACATAGTCCAAGTGCCCGCTTGGTAACCTGGATAGTCCAAGTGCCCGCCTGTTAACCTACATAGTCCAAGTGCCTTCTATGAAGTCTACATAGTCCACGTGACCGCTAGGGAACCTACATAGTCCATGTTCCCGCTAGGGAAGGTACATAGTCCAAGTGCCCGCTAGGTAACGTAGATAGCCCAAGTGCCCGCTAGGGAACGTACATAGTCCAAGTGCCCACTAGTTAACCTAGACAGTCCAATTGCCCACTAGTTAACCTAGACAGTCCAAGTACCCGATAGGGAACCTACATAGTCCAAGTGCCCGGTAGGGAACCTACATACTCCAAGTGCTCCCTAGGCAACCTTCATAGTCCAAGTGCCCGTTAGTTAACCTAGACAGTCAAAGTGCCTGCTAGGTAACCTACATAGTGCAAGTGTCCGCTAGTTAACCTACATATTCCAAGTGCCCGCTAGTTAACATAGATAGTCCAAGTGCCCCCTAGGGAACGTACATAGTCCAAGTGCCCGCTAGGTAACCTAGATAGTGCAAGTGCCCGCTAGTTAACCTACATAGTTCAAGAACCCGCTAGGTAACCTAGATCGTCCAAGGGCCCCTTAGATAGCCTACATAGTGTAAGTGCCCGCTAGGTAACCTAGGTAGTCCAAGTGCCCGTTTGGTAACCTAGATAGTCCAAGTGCCCTTTAGGGAACCTAGATAGTCCAAGGGCCTGCTAGTAAACCTACATAGTCCATGGGCCCTCTAGTTAACCTACATAGTGCAAGTGTCCGCTAGTTAACCTACATATTCCAAGTGCCCGCTAGTTAACCTACATAATCTAAGTGCCCGTTGGCTAACCTAGATAGTCCAAGGGCCCGCTAGTTGACCTACATAGTCCAAGTGCCAGCTAGGTGACCTAGATAGTATAAGTGCCCGCTAGAGAACCTATATAGTCCAAGTGCCTGTTAGCTAACCTAGATAGTCCATGTAGCGGCTAGGTAACCTACATAGTCAAAGTGCCCGTTCGTTAACCTAGATAATCCAAGGGCCCGCTAGGTAACCTAGACAGTCCTAGTGCCCGCAAGTTAACCTACATAGTCCAAGTGCCCGATAGAGAACCTACATAATCCAAGTGCCCGCTAGGCAACCTACATAGTCCAAGTGCCCGTTAGTTAACCTAGATAGTCCAAGTGCCCGCTAGGTAACCTACAAAGTCTAAGTGCCCGCTAGGTTATCTATATAGTCCAAATGCCCGCTAGGAAACCTTCATAGTCCAAGTGCCCTCTAGTTAACCTAGATCGTCCAAGTTCCCGCTAGTTTACATACATAGTCCAAGGGCCCGCAAGTTAACATACATAGTCCAAGGTCCGCTAGTTAACCTAGATAGTCCAAGTGCTCACTAGTTAACCTACATAGTACAAGGGCCCGCTAGTTAACCTAGATAGTCCAATTGCCTGCTAGGTAACCTAAGTAGTCCAAATGTCCGATACGGATCCTACATAGTCCAAGTGTCCGCTAGGTAACCTACATAGTCCCAGTGCCCGTTCATTAACCTAGGTTGTCCAAGTGCCCGCTAGGTAACCTAGACTGTCCAAGTGTTCGCTAGGTTACCTACATAGTCCAAGTGCCCGTTCGTTAACCTAGATAGTCCAAGTGCTCGCTAGGAAACCTACATAGTCCAAGGACGCGCTAGGTAGCCTAGATAGTCCAAGTGCCCGCTATGTAACCTAGTTAGTCAAAGTGCCCGTTAGGTAACCTAGATAGTCCAAGTGCCCGCTAGGCAACCTCCATAGTCCAAGAGCCCATTCGTTAACCTAGAATTCCAAGTGCCCTCTAGGTAAGCTAGACAGTCCAGTGCCCGCTAGGTTACCTGCATATTCCAAGTGCCCGCTAGGTAACCTATATAGTCCAAGTGCCCGCTAGGTAACCTAGATAGTCCAAGGGCCGGCTAGTTAACCTACATAGTCCAAGGCATCACTTGTTAACTTTGATAGTCCAAGTGCCCGCTAGTTAACCTAGATCATCCAAGTGCCCGCTGCTTAACCTAGATTGTCCAAGTGCCTGCTAGTTAACCTACATAGTCCAATGGCCCACTAGTTAACCTAGATAGTCCAAGTGTCCTCTAGTTAACCTACATAGTCCAAGTGCCTGTTCGTTAACCTAGATAGTCCAAGTGCTCGCTAGGAAACCTACATAGTCCAAGGACCCGCTAGGTAACCTAGATAGTCCAAGTGCTCGCTAGGTAACCTAGAGTCCAAGTGCTCCCTAAGGAACCTACATAGTCCAAGTGCACGCTAATTAACCTAGATAGTCCATTTGCCCGCTAGTTAACCTAGATAGTCCAAGTGCCTCCTAGGTAACCTACATAGTGCAAGTGTCCGCTAGTTAAACTACTTATTCCAAGTGCCCTCTAGTTAACATAGATAATCCAAGTGCCCGCTAGGGAACGTACATAGTCCAAGTACCCGCTAGGTAACCTAGATAGTGCAAGTGCCCGCTAGTTAACCTAGATAGTTCAAGTACCCGCTAGGTAACCTAGATCGTCCAAGGGCCCCCTAGTTAGCCTACGTAGTCCAAGTGCCCGTTAGTTAACCTAGATAGTCAAAGTGCCTGCTAGGTAACCTACATAGTGCAAGTGTCCGCTAGTTAACCTACATATTCCAAGTGCCCGCTAGTTAACATAGATAGTCCAAGTGCCCCCTAGGGAACGTACATAGTCCAAGTGCCCGCTAGGTAACCTAGATAGTGCAAGTGCCCGCTAGTTAACCTACATAGTTCAAGAACCCGCTAGGTAACCTAGATCGTCCAAGGGCCCCTTAGATAGCCTACATAGTGTAAGTGCCCGCTAGGTAACCTAGGTAGTCCAAGTGCCCGTTTGGTAACCTAGATAGTCCAAGTGCCCTTTAGGGAACCTAGATAGTCCAAGGGCCTGCTAGTAAACCTACATAGTCCATGGGCCCTCTAGTTAACCTACATAGTGCAAGTGTCCGCTAGTTAACCTACATATTCCAAGTGCCCGCTAGTTAACCTACATAATCTAAGTGCCCGTTGACTAACCTAGATAGTCCAAGGGCCCGCTAGTTGACCTACATAGTCCAAGTGCCAGCTAGGTGACCTAGATAGTATAAGTGCCCGCTAGAGAACCTAGATAGTCCAAGTGCCTGTTAGCTAACCTAGATAGTCCATGTAGCGGCTAGGTAACCTACATAGTCCAAGTGCCCGTTCGTTAACCTAGATAATCCAAGGGCCCGCTAGGTAACCTAGACAGTCCTAGTGCCCGCAAGTTAACCTACATAGTCCAAGTGCCCGATAGAGAACCTACATAATCCAAGTGCCCGCTAGGCAACCTACATAGTCCAAGTGCCCGTTAGTTAACCTAGATAGTCCAAGTGCCCGCTAGGTAACCTACAAAGTCTAAGTGCCCGCTAGGTTATCTATATAGTCCAAATGCCCGCTAGGAAACCTACATAGTCCAAGTGCCCTCTAGTTAACCTAGATCGTCCAAGTTCCCGCTAGTTTACATACATAGTCCAAGGGCCCGCTAGTTAACATACATAGTTCAAGGTCCGCTAGTTAACCTAGATAGTCCAAGTGCTCACTAGTTAACCTACATAGTACAAGGGCCCGCTAGTTAACCTAGATAGTCCAAGTGCCTGCTAGGTAACCTAAGTAGTCCAAATGTCCGATACGGATCCTACATAGTCCAAGTGTCCGCTAGGTAACCTACATAGTCCCAGTGCCCGTTCATTAACCTAGGTTGTCCAAGTGCCCGCTAGGTAACCTAGACTGTCCAAGTGCTCGCTAGGTTACCTACATAGTCCAAGTGCCCGTTCGTTAACCTAGATAGTCCAAGTGCTCGCTAGGAAACCTACATAGTCCAAGGACGCGCTAGGTAGCCTAGATAGTCCAAGTGCCCGCTACGTAACCTAGAGTCCAAGTGCTCGCTAGTTAAACTACATAGTCCAAGTGCCCGCTATGTAACCTAGTTAGTCAAAGTGCCCGTTAGGTAACCTAGATAGTCCAAGTGCCCGCTAGGCAACCTACATAGTCCAAGAGCCCATTCGTTAACCTAGAATTCCAAGTGCCCTCTAGGTAAGCTAGACAGTCCAGTGCCCGCTAGGTTACCTGCATATTCCAAGTGCCCGCTAGGTAACCTATATAGTCCAAGTGCCCGCTAGGTAACCTAGATAGTCCAAGGGCCGGCTAGTTAACCTACATAGTCCAAGGCATCACTTGTTAACTTTGATAGTCCAAGTGCCCGCTAGTTAACCTAGATCATCCAAGTGTCCGCTGCTTAACCTAGATTGTCCAAGTGCCTGCTAGTTAACCTACATAGTCCAATGGCCCACTAGTTAACCTAGATAGTCCAAGTGTCCTCTAGTTAACCTACATAGTCCAAGTGCCTGTTCGTTAACCTAGATAGTCCAAGTGCTCGCTAGGTAACCTAGAGTCCAAGTGCTCCCTAAGGAACCTACATAGTCCAAGTGCACGCTAATTAACCTAGATAGTCCATTTGCCCGCTAGTTAACCTAGATAGTCCAAGTGCCTCCCAGGTAACCTACATAGTGCAAGTGTCCGCTAGTTAAACTACTTATTCCAAGTTCCCTCTAGTTAACATAGATAATCCAAGTGCCCGCTAGGGAACGTACATAGTCCAAGTACCCGCTAGGTAACCTAGATAGTGCAAGTGCCCGCTAGTTAACCTAGATAGTTCAAGTACCCGCTAGGTAACCTAGATCGTCCAAGGGCCCCCTAGTTAGCCTACGTAGTCCATGTGCCCGCTAGTTAACCTAGATAGTCCAAGTGCCTGCTAGGTAACCTACATAGTGCAAGTGTCCGCTAGTTAACCTACATATTCCAAGTACCCTCTAGTTAACATAGATAATCCAAGTGCCCGCTAGGGAACGTACATAGTCCAAGTGCCCGCTAGGTAACCTAGATAGTGCAAGTGCCCGCTAGATAACCTAGATAGTTCAAGTACCCGCTAGGTAACCTAGATCGTCCAAGGGCCCCCTAGTTAGCCTACGTAGTCCATGTGCCCTCTAGTTAACCTAGATAGTCCAAGTGCCTGCTAGTTAACCTACATATTCCAAGTACCCTCTAGTTAACATAGATAATCCAAGTGCACTTTAGGGAACCTAGATAGTCCAAGGGCCCGCTAGTAAACCTACATAGTGCAAGTGTCCGCTAGGTAACCTACAAATTCCAAGTGCCCGCTAGTTTACCTACATAATCTAAGTGCCCGTTAGCTAACCTAGATAGTCCAAGGGCCCGCTAGTTGACCTACATTGTCCAAGTTCCAGTTAGGTAACCTAGATAGTACAAGTGCCCGCTAGGGAACCTAGATATTCCAAGTGCCTGTTAGCTAACCTAGATAGTCCAAGTGGCGGCTAGGTAACCTACATAGTCTAAGTGCCCGTTCGTTAACCTAGATAATCCAAGTGCCCGCTAGGTATCCTAGACAGTCCATGTGCCCGCTAGTTAACCTACATAGTCCAAGTGCCGATAGGGAACCTACATAATCCAAGTGCCCGTTAGGCAACCTACATAGTCCAAGTGCCCGTTAGTTAACCTAGATAGTCAAAGTGCCTGCTAGGTAACCTAGATAGTCCAAGTGCACGCTAGTTAACCTAGATAGTCCATGTGCCCGCTAGTTAACCTAGATAGTCAAAGTGCCTGCTAGGTAACCTACATTGTGCAAGAGTCCGCTAGTTAACCTACATATTCCAAGTGCCCGCTAGTTAACCTACATAATCTAAGTTCCCGTTAGCTAACCTAGGTAGTAGAAGGGCCCGTTAGTTGACCTACATAGTCCAAGTGCCAGCTAGGTAACCTAGATAGTACAAGTGCCCCCTAGCTAACCTAGATAGTCCAAGTGGCGGCTAGGTAACCTAAATAGTCCAAGTGCCTTTTCGTTAACCTAGATAATCCAAGTGCCTGCTAGGTAACCTAGATAGTCCAAGCGCCCGCTAGTTAACCTACATAATCCAAGTGCCCGCTAGGGAACCTACATAGTTCAAGTGCCCGCTAGGCAACCTACATAGTCCAAGTGCCCGTTAGTTAACCTAGATAGTCAAAGTGCCTCCTAGGTAACCTAGATAGTCCAAGTGCCCGCTAGGTCAGCTACATAGTCCTTGTTCCCGCTTGGTAACCTAAATTGTCCAAATGCACGCTATGGAAACTACATAGTCCAAGTGCCCGCTAGTTAACCTAGATAGTCCAAGTGCCTGCTAGAAAACCTAAATAATCCATGGGCCCGCTAGTTAACCTACATAGTGCAAGGGCCCTCTAGTTAACCTAGATAGTCCAAGTGCCCGCTAGGGATCCTTCATAATCCAAGTGCCTGCTAGGTAACCTAGATAGTCCAAGTGCCCGCTAGTTAACCTAGATAGTCTCGTGCCCGTTAGTTAACCTAGATAGTCCAAGTACCCACTAGGGGACGTACATATTCCAAGTGCCCGCTAGGTAACCTAGATAATCCAAGTGCGCGCTAGGGTATGTACATAGTCCAAGTGCCTGCTAGGAAACCTAGATAGTCCAAGTGCCCGCTTGTTAACCTACATAGTCCACGGGTCCACTAATTAACCTACATAGTCGAAGGTCTGCTAATTAACCTAGATAATCAAAGTGCCCGCTAGGTAACCTAGACAGTCCAAGTGCCCGCTAGCTTACCTACATAATCCAAGTGCCCTTTCGTTAACCTAGATAGTCCAAGTGCCCGCTAGGTAACCTACATAGTCCAAGGGCCCGCTAGGTAACCTAGATCGTCCAAGTGCCCGCTAGGTAACCTAGATAGTCCAAGTGCCCGCTAGTTAACCTACATAGTCCAAGTGCCCGCTAGGTAACCTAGATAGTGAAAGTGCCCGTTAGGTAACCTAGATAGTCCAAGTGCCTGCTAGGTAACCTACATGTCCAAGTTCTGGCTAGGTAAACTAGATAGTCAAAGTGCCCGTTAGGTAACCTAGATAGTCCAAGTGCCCGCTAGGCAACATACATAGTCCAAGTGCCCGTTCGTTAACCTAGAAGTCCAAGTGCCCGCTATGTAACCTAGACAGTCCAAGTGCCCGTTCGTTAACCTAGAAGTCCTAGTGCATGCTAGGGAACCTATATAGTCTTAGTGCTATCTAGATAACCTAGATAGTCCAAGGGCCCGCTAGTTAACATACATAGTCCAAGGGCACGCTTGTTAACTTTGATAGTCCAAGTGCCCGTTAGTTAACCTAGATAGTCCAAGTGTCCTCTAGTTAACCTACATAGTCCAAGTGCCCGCTAGTTAACGTAGATAGTCCAAATGCCCGCTAGAGAAGGTACATAGTCAAAGTGCCCGCTAGGTAACCTAGAGAGTGCAAGTGCCCGCTAGTTAACCTACATAGTCCAAATGCCTGCTAGGTAATCTAGATAGTCCAAGGGCCTGCCAGTTAACCTACATAGTCCAAGTGCCCGCTAGGTAACCTACATAGTGCAAGTGTCCGCTAGTTACACCTACATAGTCAAAGTGCCCGCTAGTTAACCTAGATAGTCCAAGTGCCCGCTAGGTAACCTACATAGTGTAAGTGTCCGCTAGTTAACCTAGATCGTCCAATTGTCCGCTAGTTAACCTACATAGTCCAAGTGCCCGTTCGGTAACCTAGATAGTCCAAGTGCCCTTTAGGGAACCTAGATAGTCCAAGTGCCCGCTAGGGAACCTACATAGTCCAATTGCTCGCTCTGGAACATACATAGTCCAAGTGCCCGTTAGTTAACCTGGATAATCCAAGTGCCCGCTAGTTAACCTAGATAGTCCAAGTGCCCGCTGGGTAACCTACATAGTCCAAGTGCCCGCTAGGTAACCTGTATAGTCCAATTGCCCGCTAGGGAACCTACACAGTCCAAGTGCCCTCTAGTTAACCTAGATAGTCCAAGTGCCCGCTAGTTAACCTAGATAGTCCAAGTGCCCGCTAGTTAACCAGAATCATCAAAGTGCCCTCTAGTTAACTTACATAGTCCAAAGGTCTGCTAGTTAACCTACATAGACCAACGGCACGCTAATTAACCTACATAGTCCAAGTTCCCGCTAGGTAACCTAGACAGTCCAAGTGACCACTAGGTTACGTACATAGTCCAAGTGCCCGTTCGTTAACCTACATAGTCCAAGTGCCCTCTAGGGAACGTAGATAGCCCAAGTGCCCGTTAGGGAACGTACGTACATAGTCCAAGTGCCCATAGGTAACCAAGAGTGTCCAAGTGCCCGCTAGTTAACCTACATAGTCCAAGTGCCCGCTAGTTAACCTAGATAGTCCAAGTGCCTGCTAGGTAACCTACATAGTGCAAGTGTCCGCTAGTTAACCTACATATTCCAAGTGCCCGCTAGTTAACATAGATAGTCCAAGTGCCTGCTAGGTAACGTAGATAGTGCAAGTGCCCGCTAGTTAACGTAGATAGTTCAAGTACCCGCTAGGTAACCTAGATCGTCCAAGGGCCCCCTAGTTAGCCTACATAGTCCAACAGCCCTTTAGGTAACCTAGATAATCCAAGTGCACTTTAGGGAACCTAGATAGTCCAAGGGCCCGCTAGTAAACCTACATAGTCCATGGGCCCGCTAGTTAACCTACATATTCCAAGTGCCCCCTAATTAACCTACATAATCTAAGTTCCCGTTAGCTAACCTAGGAAGTATAAGGGCCCGCTAGTTGACCTACATATACCAAGTGCCAGCTAGGTAACCTAGATAGTAATAGTGCCCTCTAGGGATCCTAGATAGTCCAAGTGCCTGTTAGCTAACCTAGATAATCCAAGTGCCCGCTAGGTAAGCTAGACAGTCCAAGTACCCGCTAGTTAACCTACATAGTCTAAGTGCCCGATAGGGAACCTATATAATCCAAGTGCCCGCTAGGGAACCTACATAGTCCAAGTGCCCGCTAGGCAACCTACATAGTCCAAGTGCCCGTTATTTAACCTAGATAGTCAAAGTGCCTGCTAGGTAACCTACATAGTCCAAGTGCCCGATAGGGAACCTACATAATCCAAGTGCCCGCTAGGGAACCTACATAGTCCAAGTTCCCGCTTGGTAACCTTAATAGTCCAAATGCCCGCTAGGCAAACTACATAGTCCAAGGGCCCGCTAGTTAACCTAGATAGTCCAAGTGCCTGGTAGTAAACCTACATAATCCATGGGCCCGCTAGTTAACCTACATAGTGCAAGGGCCCGCTAGTTAACCTAGATCGTGCAAGTGTCCGCCAGTTAACCTACATAGTCCAAGTGCCCGCTAGTTAACCTATATAGTCCAAGTGCCCGCTAGGGATCCTTCATAATCCAAGTGCCTGCTAGGTAACCTAGATAGTCCAATTGCCCGCTAGTTAACCTAGATAGTCCACGTGCCCACTAGGGGAAGTACATAGTCCAAGTGCCCGCTAGGTAAGCTAGATAGTCCAAGTGCGCGCTAGGGTATGTACATAGTCCAAGGGCCTGCCAGGAAACCTAGATAGTCCAAGTGCCCGCTAGTTAACCTACATAGTCCAAGGGCCCGCTAGTTAACCTACATAGTCCAAGGTCTGCTAGTTAACCTAGATAGTAAAAGTGCCCGCTAGGTAACCTAGACAGTCCAAGTGCCCGCTAGGTACCTACATAGTCCAAGTGCCCGTTCGTTAACCTAGATAGTCCAAGTGCCCGCTAGGCAACCTACATAGTCCAGGGGACCGCTAGGTAACCTAGATAATCCAAGTGCCCGCTAGGTAACCTAGATAGTCTAAGTTCCCGCTAGTTAACCTAGATAGTCCAAGTGCCCGCTAGGTAACCTAGATAGTCAAAGTGCCCTTTAGGTAACCTACATAGTCCAAGTGCCAGCTAGGTAACCTAGATAGTGAAAGTGCCCGTTAGGTAACCTAGATAGTCCAAGTGCCTGCTAGGTAACCTAGATAGTCCATGTTCCCGCTAGGTAACCTAGATAGTCCAAGTGCCCGTAACCTAACCTAGATAGTCCAAGTGCCCGCTAGGCAACATACATAGTCCAAGTGCCCGTTCGTTAACCTAGAAGTCCAAGTGCCCGCTATGTTACCTAGACAGTCCAAGTGCCGCTAGGTTACCTGCATAGTCCAAGTGCCCGTTCGTTAACCTAGATAGTCCAAGTGCCCGCTAGGGAACCTATATAGTCCAAGTGCCTGTTAGCTAACCTAGATAGTCCAAGTGGTGGCTAGGTAACCTACATAGTCCAAGTGCCCGTTCGTTAACCTTGATAGTCCAAGTGCCCGCTAGGTAACCTATATAGTCCAAGTGCCCGCTAGTTAACCTAGATCGTCCAAGTGCCCGCTAGTTAACCTACATAGTCCAAGTGCCCGCTAGGTAACCTACATAGTCCCAGTGCCCGTTCATTAACCTAGGTTGTCCAAGTGCCCGCTAGGTAACCTAGACTGTCCAAGTGCTCGCTAGGTTACCTACATAGTCCAAGTGCCCGTTCGTTAACCTAGATAGTCCAAGTGCTCGCTAGGAAACCTACATAGTCCAAGGACGCGCTAGGTAGCCTAGATAGTCCAAGTGCCCGCTACGTAACCTAGAGTCCAAGTGCTCGCTAGTTAAACTACATAGTCCAAGTGCCCGCTATGTAACCTAGTTAGTCAAAGTGCCCGTTAGGTAACCTAGATAGTCCAAGTGCCCGCTAGGCAACCTCCATAGTCCAAGAGCCCATTCGTTAACCTAGAATTCCAAGTGCCCTCTAGGTAAGCTAGACAGTCCAGTGCCCGCTAGGTTACCTGCATATTCCAAGTGCCCGCTAGGTAACCTATGTAGTCCAAGTGCCCGCTAGGTAACCTAGATAGTCCAAGGGCCGGCTAGTTAACCTACATAGTCCAAGGCATCACTTGTTAACTTTGATAGTCCAAGTGCCCGCTAGTTAACCTAGATCATCCAAGTGCCCGCTGCTTAACCTAGATTGTCCAAGTGCCTGCTAGTTAACCTACATAGTCCAATGGCCCACTAGTTAACCTAGATAGTCCAAGTGTCCTCTAGTTAACCTACATAGTCCAAGTGCCTGTTCGTTAACCTAGATAGTCCAAGTGCTCGCTAGGAAACCTACATAGTCCAAGGACCCGCTAGGTAACCTAGATAGTCCAAGTGCTCGCTAGGTAACCTAGAGTCCAAGTGCTCCCTAAGGAACCTACATAGTCCAAGTGCACGCTAATTAACCTAGATAGTCCATTTGCCCGCTAGTTAACCTAGATAGTCCAAGTGCCTCCTAGGTAACCTACATAGTGCAAGTGTCCGCTAGTTAACCTACATATTCCAAGTGCCCGCTAGTTAACATAGATAGTCCAAGTGCCCCCTAGGGAACGTACATAGTCCAAGTGCCCGCTAGGTAACCTAGATAGTGCAAGTGCCCGCTAGTTAACCTACATAGTTCAAGAACCCGCTAGGTAACCTAGATCGTCCAAGGGCCCCTTAGATAGCCTACATAGTGTAAGTGCCCGCTAGGTAACCTAGGTAGTCCAAGTGCCCGTTTGGTAACCTAGATAGTCCAAGTGCCCTTTAGGGAACCTAGATAGTCCAAGGGCCTGCTAGTAAACCTACATAGTCCATGGGCCCTCTAGTTAACCTACATAGTGCAAGTGTCCGCTAGTTAACCTACATATTCCAAGTGCCCGCTAGTTAACCTACATAATCTAAGTGCCCGTTGGCTAACCTAGATAGTCCAAGGGCCCGCTAGTTGACCTACATAGTCCAAGTGCCAGCTAGGTGACCTAGATAGTATAAGTGCCCGCTAGAGAACCTAGATAGTCCAAGTGCCTGTTAGCTAACCTAGATAGTCCATGTAGCGGCTAGGTAACCTACATAGTCCAAGTGCCCGTTCGTTAACCTAGATAATCCAAGGGCCCGCTAGGTAACCTAGACAGTCCTAGTGCCCGCAAGTTAACCTACATAGTCCAAGTGCCCGATAGAGAACCTACATAATCCAAGTGCCCGCTAGGCAACCTACATAGTCCAAGTGCCCGTTAGTTAACCTAGATAGTCCAAGTGCCCGCTAGGTAACCTACAAAGTCTAAGTGCCCGCTAGGTTATCTATATAGTCCAAATGCCCGCTAGGAAACCTACATAGTCCAAGTGCCCTCTAGTTAACCTAGATCGTCCAAGTTCCCGCTAGTTTACATACATAGTCCAAGGGCCCGCTAGTTAACATACATAGTCCAAGGTCCGCTAGTTAACCTAGTAGTCCAAGTGCTCACTAGTTAACCTACATAGTACAAGGGCCCGCTAGTTAACCTAGATAGTCCAAGTGCCTGCTAGGTAACCTAAGTAGTCCAAATGTCCGATACGGATCCTACATAGTCCAAGTGTCCGCTAGGTAACCTACATAGTCCCAGTGCCCGTTCATTAACCTAGGTTGTCCAAGTGCCCGCTAGGTAACCTAGACTGTCCAAGTGCTCGCTAGGTTACCTACATAGTCCAAGTGCCCGTTCGTTAACCTAGATAGTCCAAGTGCTCGCTAGGAAACCTACATAGTCCAAGGACGCGCTAGGTAGCCTAGATAGTCCAAGTGCCCGCTACGTAACCTAGAGTCCAAGTGCTCGCTAGTTAAACTACATAGTCCAAGTGCCCGCTATGTAACCTAGTTAGTCAAAGTGCCCGTTAGGTAACCTAGATAGTCCAAGTGCCCGCTAGGCAACCTCCATAGTCCAAGAGCCCATTCGTTAACCTAGAATTCCAAGTGCCCTCTAGGTAAGCTAGACAGTCCAGTGCCCGCTAGGTTACCTGCATATTCCAAGTGCCCGCTAGGTAACCTATATAGTCCAAGTGCCCGCTAGGTAACCTAGATAGTCCAAGGGCCGGCTAGTTAACCTACATAGTCCAAGGCATCACTTGTTAACTTTGATAGTCCAAGTGCCCGCTAGTTAACCTAGATCATCCAAGTGCCCGCTGCTTAACCTAGATTGTCCAAGTGCCTGCTAGTTAACCTACATAGTCCAATGGCCCACTAGTTAACCTAGATAGTCCAAGTGTCCTCTAGTTAACCTACATAGTCCAAGTGCCTGTTCGTTAACCTAGATAGTCCAAGTGCTCGCTAGGAAACCTACATAGTCCAAGGACCCGCTAGGTAACCTAGATAGTCCAAGTGCTCGCTAGGTAACCTAGAGTCCAAGTGCTCCCTAAGGAACCTACATAGTCCAAGTGCACGCTAATTAACCTAGATAGTCCATTTGCCCGCTAGTTAACCTAGATAGTCCAAGTGCCTCCTAGGTAACCTACATAGTGCAAGTGTCCGCTAGTTAAACTACTTATTCCAAGTGCCCTCTAGTTAACATAGATAATCCAAGTGCCCGCTAGGGAACGTACATAGTCCAAGTACCCGCTAGGTAACCTAGATAGTGCAAGTGCCTGCTAGTTAACCTAGATAGTTCAAGTACCCGCTAGGTAACCTAGATCGTCCAAGGGCCCCCTAGTTAGCCTACGTAGTCCATGTGCCCGCTAGTTAACCTAGATAGTCCAAGTGCCTGCTAGGTAACCTACATAGTGCAAGTGTCCGCTAGTTAACCTACATATTCCAAGTACCCTCTAGTTAACATAGATAATCCAAGTGCCCGCTAGGGAACGTACATAGTCCAAGTGCCCGCTAGGTAACCTAGATAGTGCAAGTGCCCGCTAGATAACCTAGATAGTTCAAGTACCCGCTAGGTAACCTAGATCGTCCAAGGGCCCCCTAGTTAGCCTACGTAGTCCATGTGCCCGCTAGTTAACCTAGATAGATCAAGTGCCTGCTAGTTAACCTACATATTCCAAGTACCCTCTAGTTAACATAGATAATCCAAGTGCACTTTAGGTAACCTAGATAGTCCAAGGGCCCGCTAGTAAACCTACATAGTGCAAGTGTCCGCTAGGTAACCTACAAATTCCAAGTGCCCGCTAGTTTACCTACATAATCTAAGTGCCCGTTAGCTAACCTAGATAGTCCAAGGGCCCGCTAGTTGACCTACATTGTCCAAGTTCCAGTTAGGTAACCTAGATAGTACAAGTGCCCGCTAGGGAACCTAGATATTCCAAGTGCCTGTTAGCTAACCTAGATAGTCCAAGTGGCGGCTAGGTAACCTACATAGTCTAAGTGCCCGTTCGTTAACCTAGATAATCCAAGTGCCCGCTAGGTATCCTAGACAGTCCATGTGCCCGCTAGTTAACCTACATAGTCCAAGTGCCGATAGGGAACCTACATAATCCAAGTGCCCGTTAGGCAACCTACATAGTCCAAGTGCCCGTTAGTTAACCTAGATAGTCAAAGTGCCTGCTAGGTAACCTAGATAGTCCAAGTGCACGCTAGTTAACCTAGATAGTCCATGTGCCCGCTAGTTAACCTAGATAGTCAAAGTGCCTGCTAGGTAACCTACATTGTGCAAGAGTCCGCTAGTTAACCTACATATTCCAAGTGCCCGCTAGTTAACCTACATAATCTAAGTTCCCGTTAGCTAACCTAGGTAGTAGAAGGGCCCGTTAGTTGACCTACATAGTCCAAGTGCCAGCTAGGTAACCTAGATAGTACAAGTGCCCCCTAGCTAACCTAGATAGTCCAAGTGGCGGCTAGGTAACCTAAATAGTCCAAGTGCCTTTTCGTTAACCTAGATAATCCAAGTGCCTGCTAGGTAACCTAGATAGTCCAAGCGCCCGCTAGTTAACCTACATAATCCAAGTGCCCGCTAGGGAACCTACATAGTTCAAGTGCCCGCTAGGCAACCTACATAGTCCAAGTGCCCGTTAGTTAACCTAGATAGTCAAAGTGCCTCCTAGGTAACCTACATAGTCCAAGTGCCCGCTAGGTCAGCTACATAGTCCTTGTTCCCGCTTGGTAACCTAAATTGTCCAAATGCACGCTATGGAAACTACATAGTCCAAGTGCCCGCTAGTTAACCTAGATAGTCCAAGTGCCTGCTAGAAAACCTAAATAATCCATGGGCCCGCTAGTTAACCTACATAGTGCAAGGGCCCTCTAGTTAACCTAGATAGTCCAAGTGCCCGCTAGGGATCCTTCATAATCCAAGTGCCTGCTAGGTAACCTAGATAGTCCAAGTGCCCGCTAGTTAACCTAGATAGTCTCGTGCCCGTTAGTTAACCTAGATAGTCCAAGTACCCACTAGGGGACGTACATATTCCAAGTGCCCGCTAGGTAACCTAGATAATCCAAGTGCGCGCTAGGGTATGTACATAGTCCAAGTGCCTGCTAGGAAACCTAGATAGTCCAAGTGCCCGCTTGTTAACCTACATAGTCCACGGGTCCACTAATTAACCTACATAGTCGAAGGTCTGCTAATTAATCTAGATAATCAAAGTGCCCGCTAGGTAACCTAGACAGTCCAAGTGCCCGCTAGCTTACCTACATAATCCAAGTGCCCTTTCGTTAACCTAGATAGTCCAAGTGCCCGCTAGGTAACCTACATAGTCCAAGGGCCCGCTAGGTAACCTTGATCGTCCAAGTGCCCGCTAGGTAACCTAGATAGTCCAAGTGCCCGCTAGTTAACCTACATAGTCCAAGTGCCCGCTAGGTAACCTAGATAGTGAAAGTGCCCGTTAGGTAACCTAGATAGTCCAAGTGCCTGCTAGGTAACCTACATGTCCAAGTTCTGGCTAGGTAAACTAGATAGTCAAAGTGCCCGTTAGGTAACCTAGATAGTCCAAGTGCCCGCTAGGCAACATACATAGTCCAAGTGCCCGTTCGTTAACCTAGAAGTCCAAGTGCCCGCTATGTAACCTAGACAGTCCAAGTGCCCGTTCGTTAACCTAGAAGTCCTAGTGCATGCTAGGGAACCTATATAGTCTTAGTGCTATCTAGATAACCTAGATAGTCCAAGGGCCCGCTAGTTAACATACATAGTCCAAGGGCACGCTTGTTAACTTTGATAGTCCAAGTGCCCGTTAGTTAACCTAGATAGTCCAAGTGTCCTCTAGTTAACCTACATAGTCCAAGTGCCCGCTAGTTAACGTAGATAGTCCAAATGCCCGCTAGAGAAGGTACATAGTCAAAGTGCCCGCTAGGTACCCTAGAGAGTGCAAGTGCCCGCTAGTTAACCTACATAGTCCAAATGCCTGCTAGGTAATCTAGATAGTCCAAGGGCCTGCCAGTTAACCTACATAGTCCAAGTGCCCGCTAGGTAACCTACATAGTGCAAGTGTCTGCTAGTTACACCTACATAGTCAAAGTGCCCGCTAGTTAACCTAGATAGTCCAAGTGCCCGCTAGGTAACCTACATAGTGTAAGTGTCCGCTAGTTAACCTAGATCGTCCAATTGTCCGCTAGTTAACCTACATAGTCCAAGTGCCCGTTCGGTAACCTAGATAGTCCAAGTGCCCTTTAGGGAACCTAGATAGTCCAAGTGCCCGCTAGGGAACCTACATAGTCCAATTGCTCGCTCTGGAACATACATAGTCCAAGTGCCCGTTAGTTAACCTGGATAATCCAAGTGCCCGCTAGTTAACCTAGATAGTCCAAGTGCCCGCTGGGTAACCTACATAGTCCAAGTGCCCGCTAGGTAACCTGTATAGTCCAATTGCCCGCTAGGGAACCTACACAGTCCAAGTGCCCTCTAGTTAACCTAGATAGTCCAAGTGCCCGCTAGTTAACCTAGATAGTCCAAGTGCCCGCTAGTTAACCAGAATCATCAAAGTGCCCTCTAGTTAACTTACATAGTCCAAAGGTCTGCTAGTTAACCTACATAGACCAACGGCACGCTAATTAACCTACATAGTCCAAGTTCCCGCTAGGTAACCTAGACAGTCCAAGTGACCACTAGGTTACGTACATAGTCCAAGTGCCCGTTCGTTAACCTACATAGTCCAAGTGCCCTCTAGGGAACGTAGATAGCCCAAGTGCCCGTTAGGGAACGTACGTACATAGTCCAAGTGCCCATAGGTAACCAAGAGTGTCCAAGTGCCCGCTAGTTAACCTACATAGTCCAAGTGCCCGCTAGTTAACCTAGATAGTCCAAGTGCCTGCTAGGTAACCTACATAGTGCAAGTGTCCGCTAGTTAACCTACATATTCCAAGTGCCCGCTAGTTAACATAGATAGTCCAAGTGCCTGCTAGGTAACGTAGATAGTGCAAGTGCCCGCTAGTTAACGTAGATAGTTCAAGTACCCGCTAGGTAACCTAGATCGTCCAAGGGCCCCCTAGTTAGCCTACATAGTCCAACAGCCCTTTAGGTAACCTAGATAAACCAAGTGCACTTTAGGGAACCTAGATAGTCCAAGGGCCCGCTAGTAAACCTACATAGTCCATGGGCCCGCTAGTTAACCTACATATTCCAAGTGCCCCCTAATTAACCTACATAATCTAAGTTCCCGTTAGCTAACCTAGGCAGTATAAGGGCCCGCTAGTTGACCTACATATTCCAAGTGCCAGCTAGGTAACCTAGATAGTAAAAGTGCCCTCTAGGGATCCTAGATAGCCCAAGTGCCTGTTAGCTAACCTAGATAATCCAAGTGCCCGCTATGTAAGCTAGACAGTCCAAGTACCCGCTAGTTAACCTACATAGTCTAAGTGCCCGATAGGGAACCTATATAATCCAAGTGCCCGCTAGGGAACCTACATAGTCCAAGTGCCCGCTAGGCAACCTACATAGTCCAAGTGCCCGTTATTTAACCTAGATAGTCAAAGTGCCTGCTAGGTAACCTACATAGTCCAAGTGCCCGATAGGGAACCTACATAATCCAAGTGCCCGCTAGGGAACCTACATAGTCCAAGTTCCCGCTTGGTAACCTTAATAGTCCAAATGCCCGCTAGGGAAACTACATAGTCCAAGGGCCCGCTAGTTAACCTAGATAGTCCAAGTGCCTGGTAGTAAACCTACATAATCCATGGGCCCGCTAGTTAACCTATATAGTGCAAGGGCCCGCTAGTTAACCTAGATCGTGCAAGTGTCCGCTAGTTAACCTACATAGTCCAAGTGCCCGCTAGTTAACCTATATAGTCCAAGTGCCCGCTAGGGATCCTTCATAATCCAAGTGCCTGCTAGGTAACCTAGATAGTCCAATTGCCCGCTAGTTAACCTAGATAGTCCACGTGCCCACTAGGGGAAGTACATAGTCCAAGTGCCCGCTAGGTAAGCTAGATTGTCCAAGTGCGCGCTAGGGTATGTACATAGTCCAAGGGCCTGCCAGGAAACCTAGATAGTCCAAGTGCCCGCTAGTTAACCTACATAGTCCAAGGGCCCGCTAGTTAACCTACATAGTCCAAGGTCTGCTAGTTAACCTAGATAGTAAAAGTGCCCGCTAGGTAACCTAGACAGTCCAAGTGCCCGCTAGGTACCTACATAGTCCAAGTGCCCGTTCGTTAACCTAGATAGTCCAAGTGCCCGCTAGGCAACCTACATAGTCCAGGGGACCGCTAGGTAACCTAGATAATCCAAGTGCCCGCTAGGTAACCTAGATAGTTTAAGTTCCCGCTAGTTAACCTAGATAGTCCAAGTGCCCGCTAGGTAACCTAGATAGTCAAAGTGCCCTTTAGGTAACCTACATAGTCCAAGTGCCAGCTAGGTAACCTAGATAGTGAAAGTGCCCGTTAGGTAACCTAGATAGTCCAAGTGCCTGCTAGGTAACCTAGATAGTCCATGTTCCCGCTAGGTAACCTAGATAGTCCAAGTGCCCGTAACCTAACCTAGATAGTCCAAGTGCCCGCTAGGCAACATACATAGTCCAAGTGCCCGTTCGTTAACCTAGAAGTCCAAGTGCCCGCTATGTTACCTAGACAGTCCAAGTGCCGCTAGGTTACCTGCATAGTCCAAGTGCCCGTTCGTTAACCTAGATAGTCCAAGTGCCCGCTAGGGAACCTATATAGTCCAAGTGCCTGTTAGCTAACCTAGATAGTCCAAGTGGTGGCTAGGTAACCTACATAGTCCAAGTGCCCGTTCGTTAACCTTGATAGTCCAAGTGCCCGCTAGGTAACCTATATAGTCCAAGTGCCCGCTAGTTAACCTAGATCGTCCAAGTGCCCGCTAGTTAACCTACATAGTCCAAGTGCCAGCTAGGTAACCTAGATAGTGAATGTGCCCGTTAGGTAACCTAGATAGTCCAAGTGCCTGCTAGGTAACCTACATTGTCCAAGTTCCCGCTAGGTTACTTAGATAGTTCAAGTGCCCGTTAGCTAACCTAGATAGTCCAAGTGCCCGCTAGGGAAGCTACATAGTCCAAGTGCCCGATAGATTGCCTAGATAGTCCAAGTGCCTGCTAGTAAACCTACATAATCCATGGCCCGCTAGTTAACCTATATAGTACAAGGGCCCACTAGTTAACCTAGATCGTGTAAGTGTCCGCTAGTTAACCTACATAGTCCAAATGCACGCTAGTTAACCTATATACCAAGTGCCCGCTACGTAACCTAGATAGTCCAAGGGCACGCTAGTTAACCTACATAGTACAAGTGCCCGCTAGGCAACCTAGATTGTCCAAGTGCCCGCTAAGGAACCTACATAGTCCAAGTGCCCGCTAGTTAACCTAGATAGTCCAAGTGCCTGCTAGGTAACCGACATAGTGCAAGTGTCCGCTAGTTAACATACATATTCCAAGTGCCCGCAAGTTAACATAGATAGTCCAAGTGCCCGCTAGGGAACGTACATAGTCCAAATTCCCACTAGGGAACGTACTTATTCCAAGTGCCCGCTAAGTAACTTAGATAGTGCAAGTGCCCGCTAGTTAACCTAGATAGTTCTAGTACCCGCTAGGTAACCTCGATCGTTCAAGGGCCCCCTAGTTAGCCTACATAGTCCAAGTGCCCGCTAGATAACCTAGATAGTTCAAGTGCCCGTTCGGTAATCAAGATACCCCAAGTGCCCTTGAGGGAACCTAGATAGTCCAAAGGCCCGCTAGTAAACCTACATAGTCCATGGGCCCGTTAGTTAACCTACATAGTGCAAGTGTCCGCTAGTTAACCTACAAATTCCAAGTGCCCCCTAGTTAAACTACATAATCTAAGTGCCCGTTAGCTAACCTAGGTAGTATAAGGGCCCGCTAGTTGACCTACATAGTCCAAGTGCCAGCTAGGTAACCTAGATAGTACAAGTGCCCGCTAGGTAACCTAGATATTCCAAGTGCCTGTTAGCTAACCTAGATAATCCAAGTGCCCGCTAGGTAACCTAGACAGTCCAAGTACCCGCTAGTTAACCTACATAGTCCAAGTGCCCGATAGTTAACCTACATAATCCAAGTGCCCGCTAGGGAACCTACGTAGTCCAAGTGCCCGCTAGGCAACCTACATAGTCCAAGTGCCCGTTATTTAACCTAGATAGTCAAAGTGCCTGCTAGGTAACCTACATAGTCCAAGTGCCCGATAGGGAACCTACATAATCCAAGTGCCCCCTAGGGAACCTACATAGTCCAAGTTCCCGCTTGGTAACCTTAATAGTCCAAATGCCCGCTAGGGAAACTACATAGTCCAAGGGCCCGCTAGTTAACCTAGATAGTCCAAGTGCCTGCTAGTAAACCTACATAATCCATGGGCCCGCTAGTTAACCTACATAGTGCAAGGGCCCGCTAGTTAACCTAGATCGTGCAAGTGTCCGCTAGTTAACCTACATAGTCCAAGTGCCCGCTAGTTAACCTAGAGAGTCCAAATGCCCGCTAGGGATCCTTCATAATCCAAGTGCCTGCTAGGTAACCTAGATAGTCCAAGTGCCCGCTAGTTAACCTAGATAGTCCTCGTGCCCGTTAGTTAACCTAGATAGTCCAAGTGCCCACTAGGGGATGTACATAGTCCAAGTGCCCGCTAGGTAACCTACATAGTCCAAGTGCCCGCTAGGCAACCTACATAGTCCAAGTGCCCGTTAGTTAACCTAGATAATCAAAGTGCCTGCTAGGTAACTTAGATAGTCCAAGTGCCCTCTAGGTAACCTACATAGTCCAAGTTCCCGCTTGGTAACCCAATTGGTCCAAATGCCCGCTAGGGAAACTACATAATCCAAGTGTCCGCTAGTTAACCTAGATAGTCCAAGGGCCTGCTAGTAAACCTACATAATCCATGGGCCCGCTAGTTAACCTACATAGTGCAAGGGCCCGCTAGTTAACCTAGATCGTGCAAGTGTCCGCTAGTTAACCTACATAGTCCAAGTGCCCGCTAGTTAACCTAGATAGTCCAAGGGCCCGCTAGGGATCCTTCATAATCCAAGTGCCTGCTAGGTAACCTAGATAGTCCAAGTGCCCGCTAGTTAACCTAGATAGTCCACGTGCCCACTAGGGGAAGTACATAGTACAAGTGCCCGCTAGGTAAGCTAGATAGTCCAAGTGCGCGCTAGGGTATGTACATAGTCCAAGGGCCTGCCAGGAAACCTAGTTAGTCCAAGTGCCCGCTAGTTAACCTACATAGTACAAGGGCCCGCTAGTTAACCTACATAGTCCAAGGTCTGCTAGTTAACCTAGATAGTAAAAGTGCCCGCTAGGTAACCTAGACAGTCCAAGTGCCCGCTAGGTACATACATAGTCCACGTGACCGTTCGTTAACCTAGATAGTCCAAGTGCCCGCTAGGTAACCTACATAGTCCAGGGGACCGCTAGGTAACCTAGATAATCCAAGTGCCCGCTAGGTAACCTAGATAGTCTAAGTTCCTGCTAGTTAACCTAGATAGTCCAAGTGCCCGCTAGGTAACCTAGATAGTCAAAGTGCCCTTTAGGTAACCTACATAGTCCAAGTGCCAGCTAGGTAACCTAGATAGTGAAAGTGCCCGTTAGGTAACCTAGATAGTCCAAGTGCCTGCTAGGTAACCTAGATAGTCCAAGTTCCCGCTAGGTAACCTAGATAGTCCAAGTGCCCGTAACCTAACCTAGATAGTCCAAGTGCCCGCTAGGCAACATACATAGTCCAAGTGCCCGTTCGTTAACCTAGAAGTCCAAGTGCCCGCTATGTAACCTAGACAGTCCAAGTGCCGCTAGGTTACCTGCATAGTCCAAGTGCCCGTTCGTTAACCTAGATAGTCCAAGTGCCCGCTAGGGAACCTATATCGTCCAAGTGCTAAATAGGTAACCTAGATAGTCCAAGTGCCTGCTAGGTAACCTACATAGTCCAAGTGCCCGTTCGTTAACCTCGATAGTCCAAGTGCCCGCTAGGTAACCTATATAGTCCAAGTGCTCGCTAGTTAACCTAGATCGTCCAAGTGCCCGCTAGTTAACCTACATAGTCCAAGTGCCAGCTAGGTAACCTAGATAGTGAAAGTGCCCGTTAGGTAACCTAGATAGTCCAAGTGCCTGCTAGGTAACCTACATTGTCCAAGTTCCCGCTAGGTTACTTAGATAGTCCAAGTGCCCGTTAGCTAACCTAGATAGTCCAAGTGCCCGCTAGGCAACATACATAGTCCAAGTGCCCGTTCGTTAACCTAGAAGTCCAAGTGCCCGCTATGTAACCTAGATAGTCCAAGTGCCCGTTCGTTAACCTAGATAGTTCAAGTGCCCGCTAGGGAACCTACATAATCCAAGTGCCCGCTAGACAACCTACATTGTCCAAGAGCCCGTTAGTTAACGTAGATAGTCAAAGGGCCTGCTAGGTAACTTAGACAGTCCAAGTGCTCGCTAGGTAAGCTAGATAGTCCAAGTGCCCGCTAGGTAACCTAGATAGTCCAAATGCCCGCTAGGGAAGCTACATAGTCCATGTGCCCGCTAGTTTGCCTAGATAGTCTAAGTGCCTGCTTGTAAACCTACATAATCCTTGGCCCGCTAGTTAACCTATATAATACAAGGGCCCACTAGTTAACCTAGATCGTGTAAGTGTCCGCTAGTTAACCTACATAGTCCAAATGCCTGCTAGTTAACCTATATACCAAGTGCCCGCTACGTAACCTAGATAGTCCAAGGGCACGCTAGTTAACCTACATAGTACAAGTGCCCGCTAGGCAACCTAGATTGTCCAAGTGCCCGCAAAGGAACCTACATAGCAAGTGCACGATAGTTAACCTAGATAGTCCAAGTGCCCGCTAGTTAACCTAGATAGTCCAAGTGCCTGCTAGGTAACCGACATAGTGCAAGTGTCCGCTAGTTAACATACATATTCCAAGTGCCCGCCAGTTAACATAGATAGTCCAAGTGCCCGCTAGGGAACGTACATAGTCCAAATTCCCACTAGGGAACGTACTTATTCCAAGTGCCCGCTAGGTAACTTAGATAGTGCAAGTGCCCGCTAGTTAACCTAGATAGTTCTAGTACCCGCTAGGTAACCTCGATCGTTCAAGGGCCCCCTAGTTAGCCTACATAGTCCAAGTGCCCGCTAGATAACCTAGATAGTTCAAGTGCCCGTTCGGTAACCAAGATACCCCAAGTGCCCTTGAGGGAACCTAGATAGTCCAAAGGCCCGCTAGTAAACCTACATAGTCCATGGGCCCGCTAGTTAACCTACATAGTGCAAGTGTCCGCTAGTTAACCTACAAATTCCAAGTGCCCCCTAGTTAAACTACATAATCTAAGTGCCCGTTAGCTAACCTAGGTAGTATAAGGGCCCGCTAGTTGACCAACATAGTCCAAGTGCCAGCTAGGTAACCTAGATAGTACAAGGGCCCACTAGGGATCCTAGATAGTCCAAGTGCCTGTTAGCTAACCTAGATAATCCAAGTGCCCGCTAGGTAACCTAGACAGTCCAAGTACCCGCTAGTTAACCTACATAGTCCAAGTGCCCGATAGGGAACCTACATAATCCAAGTGCCCGCTAGGGAACCTACATACTCCAAGTGCTCGCTAGGCAACCTTCATAGTCCAAGTGCCCGTTAGTTAACCTAGATAGTCAAAGTGCCTGCCAGGTAACCTAAATAGTCCAAGTTCCCGCTAGGGAACCTACATAGTCCAAGTGCCCGCTAGGTAACCTAGATAGTCCAATTGCCCGTTACCTAACCTAGATATTCGAAGTGTCTGCTAATTAACCTACATAGTCCAAGTGCCCGTTCATTAACCTAGATAGTCCAAGTGCCCGCTAGGTAACCTAGACAGTCCAAGTGCTGGCTAGGTTACCTACATAGTCCAAGTGCACGTTCGTTAACCTAGATAGTCCAAGTGCCCGCTGGTAACCTACATAGTCCAAGGGCCCGCTAGGTAACCTTGATAGTCCAAGTGCCTTGTAGTTAACCTACATAGTCCAAGTGCCCGCTAGGTAACCTACATAGTCCAAGTGCCCACTAGGTAACCTAAATAATCCAAATGCCCGCTAGGGAAACTACATAGTTCAAGTGCCCGCTAGTTAACCTAGATAGTCCAAGGGCCCGCTAGTTAACCTAGATAGTCCAAGTGCCAGCTAGGTAACCTAGATAATCCAAGTGTCCGCTAGGTAACCTACATAGTCCAAGTGCCTGCTAGGTAACCTAGATAGTCCAAGTGCCTGATAGCTAACCTACATAGTCCAAGTGTCCGTTCGTTAACCTAGATAGTCCAAGTGCCCATTGGGTAACCTACATAGTCCAAGTGCCCGCTTGGTAACCTGGATAGTCCAAGTGCCCGCCTGTTAACCTACATAGTCCAAGTGCCTTCTATGAAGTCTACATAGTCCACGTGACCGCTAGGGAACCTACATAGTCCAAGTGCCCGCTAGTTAACATAGATAGTCCAAGTGCCCCCTAGGGAAGGTACATAGTCCAAGTGCCCGCTAGGTAACGTAGATAGCCCAAGTGCCTGCTAGGGAACGTACATAGTCCAAGTGCCCACTAGGTAACCTAGACAGTCCAATTGCCCACTAGTTAACCTAGACAGTCCAAGTACCCGATAGGGAACCTACATAGTCCAAGTGCCCGCTAGGGAACCTACATACTCCAAGTGCTCCCTAGGCAACCTTCATAGTCCAAGTGCCCGTTAGTTAACCTAGATAGTCAAAGTGCCTGCTAGGTAACCTAAATAGTCCAAGGGCCCGCTAGGGAACCTACATAGTCCAAGTGCCCGCTAGGTAACCTAGATAGTCCAATTGCCCGTTAGCTAACCTAGATATTCGAAGTGTCCGCTAGTTAACCTACATAGTCCAAGTGCCCGTTCATTAACCTAGATAGTCCAAGTGCCCGCTAGGTAACCTAGACAGTCCAAGTGCTGGCTAGGTTACCTACATAGTCCAAGTGCACGTTCGTTAACCTAGATAGTCCAAGTGCACGCTGGTAACCTACATAGTCCAAGGGCCCGCTAGGTAACCTTGATAGTCCAAGTGCCTTGTAGTTAACCTACATAGTCCAAGTGCCCGCTAGGTAACCTACATAGTCCAAGGGCCCGATAGGGAACCTATATAATCCAAGTGCCCGCTAGGGAACCTACATAGTCCAAATGCCCGCTAGTTAACCTAGATAGTCCAAGGGCCCGCTAGTTAACCTACGTAGTCCAAGGTCCGCTAGTTAACCTAGATAGTCCAAGTTCTCGCTAGTTAACCTACATAGTACAAGGGCCCGCTAGCTGACCTAGATAGTCCAAGTGCCCGCTAGTTAACCTAGATAGTCCAAGTACCCGCTAGGTAACCTAAGTAGTCAAAATGTCCGATAGGGATCCTACATAGTCCAAGTGCCTGTTCTTTAACCTAGATAGTCCAAGTGCCCGCAAGGAAACCTAGACTTTCCAAGTGCCCGCTAGGTTGCCTACATAGTCCAAGTGCCCGTTCTTTAACCTAGATAGTCCAAATGCCCGCTAGGAAACCTACATAGTCCAAGGGCCCGCTAGGTAACCTAGATAGTCCAAGTGCCCGCTAGGTAACCTAGAGTCCAAGTGCTCGCTATTTAACCTTCATAGTCCAAGTGCCCGCTATGTAACCTAGATAGTCAAAGTGCCCGTTAGGTAACCTAGATTGTCCAAGTGTCCGCTAGGTGGCTTACATTGTCCAAGTTCCCGCTAGGTAACTTAGATACTCAAAGTGCCCGTTACCTAACCTAGATAGTCCAAGTGCCCGCTAAGCAACCTACATAGTCCAAGTGCCCGTTTGTTAACCTAGATGTCCAAGTGCCCGCTAGGTAACCTAGACTGTCCAAGTGCCCGCTAGTTTACCTACATAGTCCAAATGCCCGTTCGGTAACCTAGATAGTGCAAGTGCCCGGTAGTTAACCTACATAGTCCAAGTGCCCGCTAGGTAACCTAGATAGTCCAAGGACCCGCTAGTTAACCTACATAGTCCAAGTGCCCGGTAGTTAACTTACTTAGTTCAAGTGTGCGTAGGGAACATACATTGTCCAAGTGCCCGCTAGGGAACATACAGAGTCCAAGTGCCCGCTAGGGAACCTACATAGTCCAAGTGCCCGCTAGGGAATCTACATAGTCCAAGGGCCCCCTAGTTAATGTAGATAGTCCAAGTGCCGCTAGTTAACCTAGATCGTCCAAGTGTCCGCTAGTTAACCTACATAGTACAAGTGCCGCTAGGGAACCTACATAGTCCAAGTGCCCGCTCTGGAACCTACATACTCCAAGTGCTTGCTAGGGAACCTACATAGTCCAAGTGCCCGCTCTGGAACATACATAGTCCAAGTGCCGCTAGTTAACCTAGATCGTCCAGGTGTCCGCTAGTTAACCTACCTAGTACAAGTGCCTGCTAAGGAACCTACATAGTCCAAGTGCCCGCTCTGGAACATACATAGTCCAGGTGCCCACTAGGGAATGTACATAGTCCAAGGGTCCGCTAGTTAACATAGATAGTCCAAGTGCCGCTAGTCAATCTACATAGTCCAAGGGCCCGCTAGTTAACCTACAAAGTCCACGAACCCGCTAGTTAACCTAGATCGTCCAAGTGCCCGCTAGGTAACATACATAGTCCAAGGGCCCGCTAGTTAACCTACATAGAACCAAGGGCCCCCCTAGTTAAACTACATCGTCCAAGGGCCCGCTAGTTAACCTAGATAGTCCTATTGCCCGTTAGTTAACCTACATAGTCCAAGTGCCCGCTAGGTAACCTAGATAGTCCAAGGACCCGCTAGTTAACCTACATAGTCCAAGTGCCCGGTAGTTAACTTACATAGTTCAAGTGTCCGTAGGGAACATACATAGTCCAAGTGCCCGCTAGGGAACATACAGAGTCCAAGTGCCCGCTAGGGAACCTACATAGTCCAAGTGCCCGCTGGGGAATCTACATAGTCCAAGGGCCCCCTAGTTAATGTAGATAGTCCAAGTGCCGCTAGTTAACCTAGATCGTCCAAGTGTCCGCTAGTTAACCTACATAGTACAAGTGCCGCTAGGGAACCTACATAGTCCAAGTGCCCGCTCTGGAACCTACATACTCCAAGTGCTTGCTAGGGAACCTACATAGTCCAAGTGCCCGCTCTGGAACATACATAGTCCAAGTGCCGCTAGTTAACCTAGATCGTCCAGGTGTCCGCTAGTTAACCTACCTAGTACAAGTGCCTGCTAAGGAACCTACATAGTCCAAGTGCCCGCTCTGGAACATACATAGTCCAAGTGCCCACTAGGGAATGTACATAGTCCAAGGGTCCGCTAGTTAACATAGATAGTCCAAGTGCCGCTAGTCAATCTACATAGTCCAAGGGCCCGCTAGTTAACCTACAAAGTCCACGAACCCGCTAGTTAACCTAGATCGTCCAAGTGCCCGCTAGGTAACATACATAGTCCAAGGGCCCGCTAGTTAACCTACATAGAACCAAGGGCCCCCCTAGTTAAACTACATCGTCCAAGGGCCCGCTAGTTAACCTAGATAGTCCTATTGCCCGTTAGTTAACCTACATAGTCCAAGTGCCCGCTAGGTAACCTAGATAGTCCAAGGACCCGCTAGTTAACCTACATAGTCCAAGTGCCCGGTAGTTAACTTACATAGTTCAAGTGTCCGTAGGGAACATACATAGTCCAAGTGCCCGCTAGGGAACATACAGAGTCCAAGTGCCCGCTAGGGAACCTACATAGTCCAAGTGCCCGCTAGGGAATCTACATAATCCAAGGGCCCCCTAGTTAATGTAGATAGTCCAAGTCCCGCTAATTAACCTAGATCGTCCAAGTGTCCGCTCGTTAACCTACATAGTACAAGTGCCCGCTTGGGAACCTATTCATTCCAAGTACCCGCTAGGAAACGTACATAGTCCAAGTGCCCGCTAGGTAACCTACATAGTTCAAGTGCACGCTAGGTAACGTAGATAGTCCAAGTGCCCGCTAGGGAACGTACATAGTCCAAGTGCCACTAGGTAACCTAGATAGTCCAAGTGCCCGCTAGTTAACCTACATAGTCCAAGTGCCCGCTAGGTAACGTACATAGTTCAAGTGCACGCTAGGTAACGTAGATAGTCCAAGTGCCCGCTAGGGAACGTACATAGTCCAAGTGCCGCTAGTTAACATTGATCATCCAAGTGCCCGCTAGTTAACCTAGATTGTCCAAGGGCCCGCTAGTTAACCTACGTAGTCCAAGGTCCGCTAGTTAACCTAGATAGTCCAAGTGCCCGCTAGTTAACCTAGATAGTCCAAGTACCCGCTAGGTAACCTAAGTAGTCCAAATGTCTGATAGGGATCCTACATAGTCCATGTGCCCGTTCGTTAACCTAGATAGTCCAAGTGCCCGCTAGGTAACATAGACTTTCCAAGTGCCCGCTAGGTTACCTACATAGTCCAAGTGACCGTTCTTTAACCTAGATAGTCCAAATGCCCGCTAGGAAACCTACATAGTCCAAGGGCCCGCTAGGTAACCTAGATAGTCCAAGTGCCCGCTAGGTAACCTAGAGTCCAAGTGCCCGCTATGTAACCTAGATAGTCAAAGTGCCCGTTAGGTAACCTAGATAGTCCAAGTGTCCGCTAGGTAACTTACATTGTCCAAGTTCCCGCTAGGTAACCTAGATACTCAAAGTGCCCGTTACCTAACCTAGATAGTCCAAGTGCCCGCTAAGCAACCTACATAGACCAAGTGCCCGTTCGTTAACCTAGAAGTCCAAGTGCCCGTTAGGTTACCTACATAGTCCAAGTGCTCGTTCTTTAACCTAGATAGTCCAAATGCCCGCTAGGAAACCTACATAGTCCAAGGGCCCGCTAGGTAACCTAGATAGTCCAAGTGCCCACTAGTTAACCTACATACACCAGGTTCCCCCTAGGTAACCTAGATAATCCAAGGGCCTGCTTGGTAACCTACATTGTCCTAGTTCCCCCTAGTTAACCTACATTCTCCAAGTGCCCGATAGGGAACCTACAATGTCTAAGTGCCCGCGAGGTAATCTATATAGTCCAAATGACCGCTAGGGAGCATACATAGTCCAAATGCCCGCTAGGTAACCTAGTTATTCCAAGGGTCCGCTAGGTAACCTACATAGTCCTAGTGCCCCCTAGTTAACCTACATAGTCCAAGTGCCCGATAGGGAACATACATAATCCAAGTGCCCGCTAGGGAACCTATATAGTGCAAGTGCCCGGTAGGTAACCTAGATAGTCCAAGTACCCGGTAGGTAACGTAGATAGTTCAAGTGCACGCTAGGTAACCTACATAGTCCAAGTTCCTGCTAGGTAACCTAGATAGTCCAAGTGCCCGTTACTTAACCTAGATAGTCCAATTGCCCGCTATGCAACATACATAGTCCAAGTGCCTGTTCGTTAACCTAGAAGTCCAAGTGCCCGCTAGTTTACCTACATACTCCAAATGCCCGTTCGGTAACCTAGATAGTGCAAGTGCCCGGTAGTTAACCTACATAGTCCAAGTGCCCGCTAGGTAACCTAGATAGTCCAAGGACGCGCTAGTTAACCTACATAGTCCAAGTGCCCGGTAGTTAACTTACATAGTTCAAGTGTCCGTAGGGAATATACATAGTCCAAGTGCCCGTTAGGGAACATATAGAGTCCAAGTGCCCGCTAAGGAACCTACATAGTCCAAGTGCCCGCTAGGGAATCTACATAGTCCAAGGGCCCCCTAGTTAATGTAGATAGTCCAAGTGCCGCTAGTTAACCTAGATCGTCCAAGTGTCCGCTAGTTAACCTACATAGTACAAGTTCCCGCTAGGGAACCTAGATAGTCCAAGTGTCCGCTCTGGAACATACATAGTCCAAGTGCCGCTAGTTAATCTACATAGTCCAAGGGCCCGCTAGTTAACCTACATAGTCCAAGGTCCCGCTAGTTAACCTAGATCGTCCAAGTGCCCGCTAGGTAACCTACATAGTCCAAGGTCCCGCTAGTTAACCTACATAGTCCAAGGGCCCGCTAGTTAACCTACATCGTCCAAGGGCCCGCTAGTTAACCTAGATAGTCCAAGTGCCCGCTAGTTAACCTACATAGTCCAAGTGCCCGCTAGGTAACCTAGACAGTTCAAGTGACCACTAGGTTACCCACATAGTCCAAGTGCCCGTTCGTTAACCTACATAGTCCAAGTGCCCGCTATGTAACCAATATAGTCCAAATGCCCGCTAGGGTCCCTAATAGTCCAAATGCCCGCTAGTTAACCTAGATAGTCCAAGTGCTCGCTAGTTAACCTAGATAGTCCAAGTGCCCGTTAGTTAACCTAGATAGACCAAGTGCCCTCTAGGGAACCTATCTAGTCCAAGTACCCGCTAGGAAACGTACATAGTCCAATTGCCCGCTAGGTAACGTACATAGTTCAAGTGCACGCTAGGTAACGTAGATAGTCCAAGAGCCCGCTAGGGAACGTACATAGTCCAAGTGCCGCTAGTTAACATTGATCATCCAAATGCCCGCTAGTTAACCTAGATAGTCCAAGTACCCGCTAGGTAACCTAAGTAGTCAAAATGTCCGATAGGGATCCTACATAGTCCAAGTGCCTGTTCGTTAACCTAGATAGTCCAAGTGCCCGCAAGGAAACCTAGACTTTCCAAGTGCCCGCTAGGTTACCTACATAGTCCAAGTGCCCGTTCTTTAACCTAGATAGTCCAAATGCCCGCTAGGAAACCTACATAGTCCAAGGGCCCGCTAGGTAACCTAGATAGTCCAAGTGCCCGCTAGGTAACCTAGAGTCCAAGTGCTCGCTATTTAACCTTCATAGTCCAAGTGCCCGCTATGTAACCTAGATAGTCAAAGTGCCTGTTAGGTAACCTAGATAGTCCAAGTGTCCGCTAGGTGGCTTACATTGTCCAAGTTCCCGCTAGGTAACCTAGATACTCAAAGTGCCCGTTACCTAACCTAGATAGTCCAAGTGCCCGCTAAGCAACCTACATAGTCCAAGTGCCCGTTCGTTAACCTAGATGTCCAAGTGCCCGCTAGGTAACCTAGACTGTCCAAGTGCCCGCTAGTTTACCTACATAGTCCAAATGCCCGTTCGGTAACCTAGATAGTGCAAGTGCCCGGTAGTTAACCTACATAGTCCAAGTGCCCGCTAGGTAACCTAGATAGTCCAAGGACCCGCTAGTTAACCTACATAGTCCAAGTGCCCGGTAGTTAACTTACTTAGTTCAAGTGTGCGTAGGGAACATACATTGTCCAAGTGCCCGCTAGGGAACATACAGAGTCCAAGTGCCCGCTAGGGAACCTACATAGTCCAAGTGCCCGCTAGGGAATCTACATAGTCCAAGGGCCCCCTAGTTAATGTAGATAGTCCAAGTGCCGCTAGTTAACCTAGATCGTCCAAGTGTCCGCTAGTTAACCTACATAGTACAAGTGCCGCTAGGGAACCTAGATAGTCCAAGTGCCCGCTCTGGAACCTACATACTCCAAGTGCTTGCTAGGGAACCTACATAGTCCAAGTGCCCGCTCTGGAACATACATAGTCCAAGTGCCGCTAGTTAACCTAGATCGTCCAAGTGTCCGCTAGTTAACCTACCTAGTACAAGTGCCTGCTAGGGAACCTACATAGTCCAAGTGCCCGCTCGGGAACATACATAGTCCAAGTGCCCGCTAGGGAATGTACATAGTCCAAGGGCCCGCTAGTTAACATAGATAGTCCAAGTGCCGCTAGTCAATCTACATAGTCCAAGGGCCCGCTAGTTAACCTACAAAGTCCACGAACCCGCTAGTTAACCTAGATCGTCCAATTGCCCGCTAGGTAATATACATAGTCCAAGGGCCCGCTAGTTAACCTACATAGAACCAAGGGCCCCCCTAGTTAAACTACATCGTCCAAGGGCCCGCTAGTTAACCTAGATAGTCCTATTGCCCGTTAGTTAACCTACATAGTCCAAGTGCCCGCTAGGTAACCTAGATACTCCAAGGACCCGCTAGTTAACCTACATAGTCCAAGTGCCCGGTAGTTAACTTACATAGTTCAAGTGTCCGTAGGGAACATACATAGTCCAAGTGCCCGCTAGGGAAAATACAGAGTCCAAGTGCCCGCTAGGGAAACTACATAGTCCAAGTGCCCGCTGGGGAATCTACATAGTCCAAGGGCCCCCTAGTTAATGTAGATAGTCCAAGTGCCGCTAGTTAACCTAGATCGTCCAAGTGTCCGCTAGTTAACCTACATAGTACAAGTGCCCGCTAGGGAACCTAGATAGTCCAAGTACCCGCTCTGGAACCTACATACTCCAATTGCCTGATAGGGAACCTACATAGTCCAAGTGCCCGCTCTGGAACATACATAGTCCAAGTGCCCGCTAGGGAATCTACATAGTCCAAGGGCCTGCTAGTTAACATAGATAGTCCAAGTGCCGCTAGTTAATCTACATAGTCCAAGGGCCCGCTAGTTAACCTAGATCGTCCAAGTGCCCGCTAGGTAACCTACACAGTCCAAGGGCCCGCTAGTTAACCTACATAGAACCAAGGGCCCCCTAGTTAAACTACATCGTCCAAGGGCCCGCTAGTTAACCTAGATAATCCTATTGCCCGTTAGTTAACCTACATAGTCCAAGTGCCCGCTAGGTAACCTAGATAGTCCAAGGACCCGCTAGTTAACCTACATAGTCCAAGTGCCCGGTAGTTAACTTACATAGTTCAAGTGTCCGTAGGGAACATACATAGTCCAAGTGCCCGCTAGGGAACATACAGAGTCCAAGTGCCCGCTAGGGAACCTACATAGTCCAAGTGCCCGCTAGGGAATCTACATAATCCAAGGGCCCCCTAGTTAATGTAGATAGTCCAAGTCCCGCTAATTAACCTAGATCGTCCAAGTGTCCGCTAGTTAACCTACATAGTACAAGTGCCCGCTAGGGAACCTATCCAGTCCAAGTACCCACTAGGAAACGTACATAGTCCAAGTGCCCGCTAGGTAACGTACATAGTTCAAGTGCACGCTAGGTAACGTAGATAGTCCAAGTGCCCGCTAGGGAACGTACATAGTCCAAGTGCCACTAGGTAACCTAGATAGTCCAAGTGCCCGCTAGTTAACCTACATAGTCCAAGTGCCCGCTAGGTAACGTACATAGTTCAAGTGCACGCTAGGTAACGTAGATAGTCCAAGTGCCCGCTAGGGAACGTACATAGTCCAAGTGCCGCTAGTTAACATTGATCATCCAAGTGCCCGCTAGTTAACCTAGATTGTCCAAGGGCCCGCTAGTTAACCTACGTAGTCCAAGGTCCGCTAGTTAACCTAGATAGTCCAAGTGCCCCCTAGTTAACCTAGATAGTCCAAGTACCCGCTAGGTAACCTAAGTAGTCCAAATGTCTGATAGGGATCCTACATAGTCCATGTGCCCGTTCGTTAACCTAGATAGTCCAAGTGCCCGCTAGGTAACCTAGATAGTCCAAGTGCCCGCTAGGTAACCTAGACTTTCCAAGTGCCCGCTAGGTTACCTACATAGTCCAAGTGACCGTTCTTTAACCTAGATAGTCCAAATGCCCGCTAGGAAACCTACATAGTCCAAGGGCCCGCTAGGTAACCTAGATAGTCCAAGTGCCCGCTAGGTAACCTAGAGTCCAAGTGCCCGCTATGTAACCTAGATAGTCAAAGTGCCCGTTAGGTAACCTAGATAGTCCAAGTGTCCGCTAGGTAACTTACATTGTCCAAGTTCCCTCTAGGTAACCTAGATACTCAAAGTGCCCGTTACCTAACCTAGATAGTCCAAGTGCCCGCTAAGCAACCTACATAGACCAAGTGCCCGTTCGTTAACCTAGATGTCCAAGTGCCCGCTAGGTTACCTACATAGTCCAAGTGCCCGTTCTTTAACCTAGATAGTCCAAATGCCCGCTAGGAAACCTACATAGTCCAAGGGCCCGCTAGGTAACCTAGATAGTCCAAGTGTCCGCTAGGTAACTTACATTGTCCAAGTTCCCGCTAGGTAACCTAGATACTCAAAGTGCCCGTTACCTAACCTAGATAGTCCAAGTGCCTGCTAAGCAACCTACATAGTCCAAGTGCCCGTTCGTTAACCTAGAAGTCAAAGTGCCCGCTAGGTAACGTAGACAGTCCAAGTGCCCGCTAGGTTACATGCATATTCCAAGTGCCCGTTCGTTAACCTAGATAGTCCAAGTGCCCACTAGGTAACCTACATAGTTCAAGTGCCCGCTAGGTAACCTAGATAGTCCAAGTGCCCGCTAGGTAACCTAGATTGTCCAAGTGCCCGCTAGTTAACCTACATAGTCCAAGGGCCCACTAGTTAACCTAGATAGTCCAAGTGTCCTCTAGTTAACCTACATAGTCCAAGTGCCCGCTAGTTAACCTATATACCAAGTGCCGGCTAAGTAACCTAGATAGGCCAAGGGCACGCTAGTTAACCTACATAGTCCAAGTGCCAGCTAGGCAACCTAGATAGTCCAAGTGCCCGCTAAGGAACCTACATAGTCCAAGTGCACGCTAGTTAACCTAGATAGTCCAAGTGCCCGCTACTTAATCTCGATATTCCAAGTGCCTGCTAGGTAACCTACATAGTGCAAGTGTCCACTAGTTAACCTACATATTCCAAGTGCCCGCTAGTTAACATAGATATTCCAAGTGCCCGCTAGGGAACGTACATTGTCCAAGTGCCCGCTAGGTAACCTAGATCGTCCAAGGGCCCCCTAGTTAGCCTACATAGTCCAAGTGCCCGCTAGGTAACCTAGATAGTCCAAGTGCCCGTTCGGTAACCTAGATAGTCCAAGTGCCCTTTAGGGAACCTAGATAGTCCAAGGGCCCGCTAATAAACCTACATAGTCCATGGGCCCGCTAGTTAACCTACATAGTGCAAGTGTCCGCTAGTTAACCTACATATTCCAAGTGCCCGCTAGTTAAACTACATAATCTAAGTGCCCGTTAGCTAACCTAGATAGTCCAAGGGCCCGCCAGTTAACCTACATTGTCCAAGTGCCCGATAGGGAACCTAGATAGTCCAAGTGCCTCTTAGATAACCTAGATAGTCCAAGTGGTGACTAGGTAACAGACATAATCCAAGTGCCCGTTCGTTAACCTAGATAATCCAAGTGCCCGCTAGGTAACCTAGACAGTCCAAGTGCCCGCTAGTTAACCTACATAGTCCAAGTGCCCGAAAGGGAACCTACATAATCCAAGTGCCCGCTGGGCAACCTACATAGTCCAAGTGCCCGTTAGTTAACCTAGATAGTCAAAGTGCCTGCAAGGTAACCTAGATAGTCCAACGGCTCACTTATTAACTTTGATAGTCGAAGGGCCCGCTAGTTAACCTAGATCGTCCAAGTGCCCGCTAGTTAACCTAGATAGTCCAAGGGCACGCTAGTTAAGCTACATAGTCCAAGTGCACGCTAGTTAACCTAGATAGTCCAAGTTCCTGTTATCTAACCTAGATAATCCAAGTGCCCGCTAGGTAACCTACATAGTCCAAGTGCCCTTTCGTTAACCTAGATAGTCCAAGTGCCCGCTAGGTAACCTACATAGTCCAAGGGCCCGCTAGGTAACCTATATAGTCCAAGTGCCCGCTAAGAAACCAAGATAGTCCAAGTGCCCGTTAGGTAACCTAGATAGTCCAAGTGCCCGCTAGGTAACCTACATAGTCCAAGTTCCCGCTAGGTAACCTAGATAGTCCAAGTGCCCGTTACCTAACCTAGATAATCCAATTGCCCGCTATGCAACATACATAGTCCAAGTGCCCATTCGTTAACCTAGAAGTCCAAGTGCCCGCTAATTAACCTACATAGTCCAATGTCCGCTAGGTAACCTAGATAGTGCAAGTGCCCGCTAGGTAACCTACATAGTCCAAGTGCCCGCTAGTTAACCTAGATAGTCCAAGTGCCCGTTCATTAACCTAGATAGTCCAAGTGCCCGTTAGGGAACCTAGATAGTCCAAGTGCCAGTTAGGGAACCTAGATAGTCCAAGTGCCGCTGGGTAACCTACATAGTGCAAGTGTCCCCTAGTTAACGTACATAGTCCAAGTGCCCGCTAGGTAACCTAGATAGTGCAAGTGCTGGGAGTTAAACTGCATAGTCCAAGTGCCCGCTAGGTAACCTAGATAGTCTAAGGGCCCGCTAGTTAACCTACATAGTCCAAGTGCCCGGTAGTTAACTTACATAGTTCAAGTGTCCGTAAGGAACATATATAGTCCAAGTGCCCGCTAGGGAATATACACAGTCTAAGTGCCCGCTAGGGAACCTATGTAGTCCAAGTGCCCGCTAGGGAATCTACATAGTACAAGGGCCCACTAGTTAACGTAGATAGTCCAAGTGCCGCTAGTTAATCTACATAGTTCAAGGGCCCGCTAGTTAACCTACATAGACCAAGTGCCTGATAGGGAACCTACATAGTCCAAGTGCCCGCAGAGGAACCTACATAGTCCAAGTTCCCGATAGGGAACATACATATTCCAAGTGCCCGTTAGGGAACCTAGATAGTCCAAGTGCCCGCTAGGGAACCTACATAGTCAAAGTGCCCGCTAGGAAACCTGCATTGTGCAAGTGCCCGCTAGTTAACCTAGATAATCCAAGTGCCCGCTAGTTAACTTACATAGTCCAAGGTCCCTCTAGTTAACCTAGATAGTCCAAGTGCCCGCTAGGGGACGTACATAGAACAAGTGCCCGCTAGGTAACCTAGATAGTCCAAGTGCCCGCTAGGGTATGTACATAGTTCAAGTGCCCGCTAGGTAACCTAGATTGTCCAAGTGTGCGCTACTTAACCTACATAGTCCAAGTGCCCGCTAGGTAACCTAGATAGTCCAAGGTCCTGCTAGATAACCTACATAGTCCAATGCCCGATAGGGAACCTACAAAGTCCAAGTGCCCGCTGAGGAACCTATATAATCCAAGTCCCCGATAGGGAACCTACATATTCCAAGTGCCCGTTAGGGAACCTAGATAGTCCAAGTGCCCGTAGGGAACCTATATAGTCCAAGTGCCCTCTAGGGAACCTACAAAGTCAAAGTGCCCGCTAGGGAATCTGCATTGTAAAAGTGCTCGCTAATTAACCTAGATAGTCCAAGTGCCCGCTAGTTAACCTAGATAGTCGAAGTGCCCGCTAGGGAACCTACATTGTTTAGTGCCCGCTAGGGAGCCTGCATTGTGCAAGTGCCCGCTAGTTAACCTAGATAGTCCAAGTGCCCGCTAGTTAACCTAGATTGTCGAAGTGCCCGATAGTTAACCTACATAGTCCAAGGTCAGCTAGTTAACCTAGATAGTCCAAGTGCCCGCTAGTTAAACTACATAGTCCAAGAACCTGCTAGTTAACCTAGATAGTCCAAGTGCCCGCTAGTTAACCTACATAGTCCAAGGGCCTGCTAGTTATCCTAGATATTCCAAGTTCCTGTTATCTAACCTAGATAATCCAAGTGCCCGCTAGGTAACCTACATAGTCCAAGTGCCCTTTCGTTAACCTAGATAGTCCAAGTGCCCGCTAGGTAACCTACATAGTCCAAGGGCCCGCTAGGTAACCTATATAGTCCAAGTGCCCGCTAAGAAACCAAGATAGTCCAAGTGCCCGTTAGGTAACCTAGATAGTCCAAGTGTCCGCTAGGTAACCTACATAGTCCAAGTTCCCGCTAGGTAACCTAGATAGTCCAAGTGCCCGTTACCTAACCTAGATAATCCAATTGCCCGCTATGCAACATATATAGTCCAAGTGCCCATTCGTTAACCTAGAAGACCAAGTGCCCGTTAGGTAACCTACATAGTCCAAATGCCCGTTCGGTAACCTAGATAGTCCAAGTGCCCGCTAATTAACCTACATAGTCCAAGTGCCCGCTAGGTAACCTAGATAGTGCAAGTGCCCGCTAGGTAACCTACATAGTCCAAGTGCCCGCTAGTTAACCTAGATAGTCCAAGTGCCCGTTCGTTAACCTAGATAGTCCAAGTGCCCATTAGGGAACCTAGATAGTCCAAGTGCCGCTGGGTAACCTACATAGTGCAAGTGTCCCCTAGTTAACGTACATAGTCCAAGTGCCCGCTAGGTAACCTAGATAGTGCAAGTGCTGGGAGTTAAACTGCATAGTCCAAGTGCCCGCTAGGTAACCTAGATAGTCTAAGGGCCCGCTAGTTAACCTACATAGTCCAAGTGCCCGGTAGTTAACTTACATAGTTCAAGTGTCCGTAAGGAACATATATAGTCCAAGTGCCCGCTAGGGAATATACAGAGTCTAAGTGCCCGCTAGGGAACCTATGTAGTCCAAGTGCCCGCTAGGGAATCAACATAGTACAAGGGCCCACTAGTTAACGTAGATAGTCCAAGTGCCGCTAGTTAATCTACATAGTTCAAGGGCCCGCTAGTTAACCTACATAGTCCAAGTGCCTGATAGGGAACCTACATAGTCCAAGTGCCCGCAGAGGAACCTACATAGTCCAAGTGCCCGATAGGGAACCTACATATTCCAAGTGCCCGTTAGGGAACCTAGATAGTCCAAGTGCCCGCTAGGGAACCTACATAGTCAAAGTGCCCGCTAGGAAACCTGCATTGTGCAAGTGCCCGCTAGTTAACCTAGATAATCCAAGTGCCCGCTAGTTAACTTACATAGTCCAAGGTCAGCTAGTTAACCTAGATAGTCCAAGTGCCCGCTAGTTAACCTACATAGTCCATGGTCAGCTAGTTAACCTAGATAGTCCACGTGCCCGCTAGTTAACCTACATAGTCCAAGAACCCGCTAGTTAACCTACATAGTCAATGTGCCCGCTAGGGAACCTGCATTGTAAAAGTGCCCGCTAATTAACCTAGATAGTCCAAGTGCCCGCTAGTTAACCTAGATAGTCGAAGTGCCCGCTAATTAACCTAGATAGTCAAAGTGCCCGCTAGTTAACCTAGATAGTCGAAGTGCCCGCTAGGGAACCTACATAGTCCAAGTGCCCACTAGGTAACCTAGTTATTCCAAGTTCCTGTTAGCTAACGTAGATAATCGAAGTGCCCGCTAGGTAACCTACATAGTCCAAGTGCCCTTTCGTTAACCTAGATAGTCCAAGTGCCCACTAGTTAACATAGATAGTCCAAGTGCCCGCTAGGGAACATACATAGTCCAAGTGCCCGCTAGGTAACCTAGATAGTGCATGTGCCCGGTAGTTAACCTACATAGTCCAAGTGCCCGCTAGGTAACCTAGATAGTCCAAGGGCCCGCTAGTTAACCTACATAGTCCAAGTGCCCGGTAGTTAACTTACATTGTCCAAGTGCCCCCTCTGCAACCTACATAGTCCAAGTGCCTGCTAGGGAACCTACATAGTTCAAGTGTCTGTAGGGAACATACAGAATCCAAGTTCCCGCTAGGGAATCTACATAGTCCAAGGGCCCGCTAGTTAACATAGATAGTCCAAGTACCCGCTAGTTAACCTAGATCGTCCAAGTGCACGCTAGTTAACCTACATAATAGTTAACCTATATAGTCCAAGTGCCCGCTAGGGAACCTACATAGTCCAAGTGCCCGCTAGGGAACCTACATAGTCCAAGTGCCCGCTAGTTAACCTAGATAATCCAAGTGCCCGCTAGTTAACCTAGATAGTCCAAGTGCCCGCTAGGGGACGTACATAGTCCAAGTGCCCGCTAGGTAACCTAGATAGTCCAAGTGCCCGCTAGGGTATGTACATAGTTCAAGTGCCCGCTAGGTAACCTAGATTGTCCAAGTGTGCGCTAGTTAACCTACATAGTCCAAGTGCCCGCTAGGAAACCTAGATAGTCCAAGGTCCTGCTAGTTAACCTACATAGTCCAATGCCCGATAGGGAACCTACAAACTCCAAGTGCCCGCTGAGGAACCTATATAGTCCAAGTGCCCGATAGGGAACCTACATATTCCAAGTGCCCGTTAGGGAACCTAGATAGTCCAAGTGCCCGTAGGGAACCTATATAGTCCAAGTGCCCTCTAGGGAACCTACATAGTCAAAGTGCCCGCTAGGGAACCTGCATTGTACAAGTGCCCGCTAGTTAACCTAGATAGTCCAAGTGCCGCTAGGTAACCTACATAGTGCAAGTGTCCCCTAGTTAACGTACATAGTCCAAGTGCCCGCTATTTAACATAGATAGTCCAAGTGCCCTCTAGGTAACGTACATAGTCCAAGTGCCCGCTAGGTAACCTAGATAGTGCAAGTGCCCGGTAGTTAACCTACATAGTCCAAGTGCCCGCTAGGTAACCTAGATAGTCTACTGGCCCGCTAGTTAACCTACATAATCCAAGTGCCCGGTAGTTAACTTACATAGTTCAAGTGTCTGTAAGGAACATATATAGTCCAAGTGCCCGCTAGGGAACATAAAGAGTCTAAGTGCCCGCTAGGGTACCTATGTAGTCCAAGTGCCTGCTAGGGAATCTACATAGTCCAAGGGCCCGCTAGTTAACGTAGATAGTCCAATTGCCGCTAGTTAATCTACATAGTTCAAGGGCCCGCTAGTTAACCTACATAGTCCCAGTGCCTGATAGGGAACCTACATAGTCCAAGTGCCCGCAGAGGAACCTACATAGTCCAAGTGCCCGATAGGGAACCTATATATTCCAAGTGCCCGTTAGTGAAACTAGATAGTCCAAGTGCCCGCAGGGAACCTATATAGTCCAAGTGCCCGCTAGGGAACCTACATAGTCAAAGTGCCCGCTAGGGAACCTGCATTGTGCAAGTGCCCGCTAGTTAACCTAGATAGTCCAAGTGCCCGCTAGTTAACTTACATAGTCCAAGGTCAGCTAGTTAACCTAGATAGTCCAAGTGCCCGCTAGTTAACCTACATAGTCCAAGGTCAGCTAGTTAACCTAGATAGTCCAAGTGCCCGCTAGTTAACCTACATAGTCCAAGAACCCGCTAGTTAACCTAGATAGTCCAAGTGCCCGCTAGTTAACCTACACAGTCCTAGGGCCCGCTAGTTAACCTAGATCGTCCAAGTGTCCGCTAGTTAACCTACATAGTCCATGTTCCCGTTAGGTAACCTAGATAGTCCAAGTGCCCGCTAGGTAACCTACATAGTCAAAGGGTCCGCTAGGTAACCTATATAGTCCAAGTGCCCGTTACCTCACCTAGATAGTCCAATTGCCTGCTATGCAACATACATAGTCCAAGTACCCGCTAGTTAAACTACATAGTCCAAGTGCCCGCTAGGTAACCTAGATAGTCCAAGTGCCCGCTAGGTAACTTACATAGTCCAAATGCCCGCTAGGCAACCTAGATAGTCCAAGTGCCCGTTCGTTAACCTAGATAGCCAAGTGCCCGCTAGGTAAGCTAGACAGTCCAAGTGTCTTCTAGGTAACCTACATAGTCCAAATGCCCATTCGTTAACCTACATAGTCCAAGGGCCCACTAGTTAACCTAGATCGTCTAAGTGTCCTCTACTTAACCTACATAGTCCATATACACGCTAGTTAACCTACATAGTCCAAGTGCTGCTAGGTAACCTACATAGTGCAAGTGTCCCCTAGTTAACCTACATAGTCCAAGTGGCCGGTAGTTAACATAGATAGTCCAAGTGCCCACTAGTTAACATAGATAGTCCAAGTGCCCGCTAGGTAACCTAGATAGTGCATGTGCCCGGTACTTAACCTACATAGTCCAAGTGCCCGCTAGGTAACCTAGATAGTCCAAGGGCCCGCTAGTTAACCTATATAGTCCAAGTGCCCGGTAGTTAAATTACATAGTCCAAGTGCCCCCTCTGGAACCTACATAGTCCAAGTGCCTGCTAGGGAACCTACATAGTTCAAGTGTCCGTTGGGAACATACAGAATGCAAGTGCCCGCTAGGGAATCTACATAGTCCAAGGGCCCGCTAGTTAACGTAGATAGTCCAAGTACTCGCTAGTTAACCTAGATCGTCCAAGTGCACCCTAGTTAACCTACATAGTCCAAGGGCCCGCTAGTTAACCTATATAGTCCAAGTGCCCGCTAGGCAACCTACATAGTCCAAGTGCCCGCTAGTTAACCTAGATAGTCCAAGTGCCCGCTAGTTAACCTAGATAATCCAAGTGCCCGCTAGTTAACCAGGATCATCAAAGGGCCCTCTAGTTAACTTACATAGTCCAAAGGCCTGCTAGTTAACCTACATAGAGCAAGGGCCCGCTAGTTAACCTTGATAGTCCAAGTACCCGCTAGTTAACCTACATAGTCCAAGTTCCCGCTAGGTAACCTAGACAGTCCAAGTGACCATTAGGTTACCTACATAGTCCAAGTGCCCGTTCGTTAACCTACATAGTCCAAGTGCCCGCTAGGTAACGTAGATAGCCCAAGTGCCCGCTAGGGAACGTACATAGTCCAAGTGCCCGCTAGGTAACCTAGATAGTCCAAGTGCCCGCTAGTTTACCAACATAGTCCAAGTGCCTCCTAGGTAAACTACATAGTCCAAGTGCCCACTAGGTAACCTAGACTGTCCAATTGCCCCCTAGTTAACCTAGACAGTCCAAGTACCCCATAGGGAACCTACATAGTCCAAGTGCTCGCTAGGGAACCTACATAGTCCAAGTGCTCTCTAGGCAACCTACATAGTCCAAGTGCCCGCTAGGTAACCTAGATAGTCCAATTGCCCGTTAGCTAACCTAGATAGTCGAAGTGTCCGCTAGTTAACCTACATAGTCCAAGTGCCCGTTCGTTAACGTAGATAGGCCAAGTGCCTGCTAGGTAACCTAGACAGTCCAAGTGCCCGCTAGGTTACCTACATAGTCCAAGTGCACGTTCGTTAACCTAGATAGTCCAAGTGCCCGCTGGTAACCTACATAGTACAAGGGCCCGCTAGGCAACCTTGATAGTCCAAGTGCCTTCTAGTTAACCTAGATAGTCCAATTTCCCGTTAGCTAACCTAGATAGTCGAAGTGTCCGCTAGTTAACCTACATAGTCCAAGTGCCCGCTAGTAAACCTATATAGTCCAAGTGCCCGCTAGTTAACCTAGATAGTCCAAGTGCACGCTAGTTAACCTAGATCGTCTAAGGGCCCGCTAGTTAACCTAGATAATCCAAGTGCCCGCTAGTTAACCTACATATTCCAAGGGCCCTCTAGTTAACGTAGATAGTCCAAGTGCCCGCTAGGGGACGTACATAGTCCAAGTGCCCACTAGGTAACCTAGATAGTCCTAGTGCCCGCCAGGGTATGTACATAGTTCAAGTGCCCGCTAGGTAACCTAGATAGTCCAAGTGCCCGCTAGGTAACCTACATAGTCCAAGTTCCCGCTAGGTAACCTAGATAGTCCAAGTGCCCGTTACCTAACCTAGATAATCCAATTGAACGCTATGCAACATACATAGTCCAAGTGCCCATTCGTTAACCTAGAAGTCCAAGTGCCCGCTAGGCAACCTACATAGTCCAAATGCCCGTTCGGTAACCTAGATAGTCCAAGTGCCCGCTTATTAACCTACATAGTCCAAGTGCCCGCTAGGTAACCTAGATAGTGCAAGTGCCCGCTAGGTAACCTACAAAGTCCAAGTGCCCGAATGTATAATGGTGCTTTGCTCAATTGATGTATGTACAGATTGTGATAAGAGCCTTATGAGCCCCAATAAAACGATTAAAATAAATAAATAAAGAATGAAAGAAAAAAAAAAGAAATGTATTGGCCTTAGGGGAGGGGCAAAGAGGGCTGGATTGAGAAAGTCTGTGGCATCCAGTTCTGACTTGACTTTTGGATCCAGAATCTTTCAGGAGTCATGGCCTTGCCCTCCAGCCAGAACTTCCAATAACCGTCTTCTCAGAGCCTTGTTAAATTCTCATAATACGTTACACCTGCCATCCTGTGAGCAGCTACCAAACCCAGGCACTTTTTTCTTTCTTTTTTTTTTTTTAACAGGAACAATAAAGTTTATTGAACCGTAGCTTAGTACAGGCGCTGGGGTTTCCCCACGGTGCTCTTAATGTACAAAGCACGGATATTCTGCCAATTCTTCTTCAGCAGCGAAACCAAAAAGTTGACAGCCAAGTGGATGTTGTACACGAGTTCATCATCTGTCATCTTCACCTGGCCAACTGCCACTGCCAGACACAGCACCTTCTTCATCTGGAACTTGACGGTGGACTTCACCTCGTCGACCTTGGCCACCATGTTCTCATTGTGGGTCAGCAGGGAAGGGAATTTCCCGGCCTTGTTCAGGCCCGGGCCCAGAATTCGAGGAATCTGCTTGATCAGGGTCTCTGAGGCCAAAAAGGCATCATACTTCTTGGCCAGCTTTTTGACCAACTTCTTATTCTTGTTGAGCTTCTTGAGCGCCTCGATGTCCATGTGAGGGATCTCCACGGCCTTCGCTTGTCGCAGTGCTGCTGGTCCCCAAGGACACACACTGAGAACTTGGGGCGCGGGGTGGACTTAAGCCTGACGGTGCCAGAGAAGCGTTTGTCCTTCTGAGGGTCGTAGTTCTTCAGGCTGCTCTGCAGCTCCACCGTCTCCAAAAACTTCCGGCGCTTGCGCTGGTTCCTGTGCAGGACTTCCCGCACCGCCTCGTAGAGGGTGTCGCGAGAGACTTTGGTACTCATGGTTCCTAGCGCTGCGGCAACCGGAAAAGAGACCCAGGCACCTTTTTCAAAGACAAGCTCGCTCTCTCTACCCTTAAGAGCAGGTAGTTTTTGGATGATGGATATGCGATACCACAGAAGGCAAATCTGTAATCTTCCATGATGCCCAAAACATGCTGTCACAACCAGGACCCATGACAATCCCTCAGTTTCCTAAATTGCTTCACTGTTGCTTTTTAATTAATATATGACATTAACTTGTCATATATTGATAACAGGGATGACCCTGAACTAGATGAATAAATTAAAGCTCTCCTCATCCTGTGCTTTTATATGAATGTGTTAATTATTTTTGTCATTAGGGAGAATGATGGAGGGATGGAGCAATACCAAACGGAGTTTGACAAAGTGTTGTGTTTGCTGCGGGAAACATGGTGCGTGTCAGATACAATCCGTCACCCAGTGAGTCTGCAATTAACACCAAGGCACCAAGGTAGGATTCCCGGTAATAAATAGCCTTCCTCCCAGATGCTAGTGGAGACCCAGCAGGACCCACTGTTGTGTTGTAGCAGTTGTACACGGGACCTTATGGGAGACAGAGCTGGTGTTTGAAATGAGTTTTGTTTGTCCCCAGTTGGCTCAGATTTGTTTTTTAGATAGCATAATCACTAACATTTAAACACAGGGTGATGTCACGTAACAATCTGCAGCTTCTGAGAAATGGAGAGGCCCGACTTTGCTGGTTGACAATGCACCTCTGGAAGACAAGGGGGACCACAGAGGGACTGGGGGGGGGCAGGCAGATGTGGTGATCGGAGTTTGGAATCCTTGTTTTCCACATAGAGGTGGCAAGGAGTTCAAGGGTTCAGAAATTGAGGAGGGAAGTTCCAGAAGACAAGTCTGTGTGGTCCATAATAAACCAATATAGGGGTTGAGATTTCAATCCGTTGGCTATTTATTTTGTGCCTGGTAGCCAACAACCAGTCCAGAATTCCTGACCTCGCCGACCGTGTGAAACAAGGACCATTCCAGAATTACATAGAAGCAAGCATGGAAGCAAGGGCATCCACCACCCCGAATGCGTAGGGGTCAGGAACCAAGTGCTTTCTGTAGAACAGCCCCAGAAGGCAGACCTTTGGCTGGAAAACCTGTTAGGGAGCTAGCATAGGGACTGGCAGGCCCATTACACAAGCTCAGAGGTCTGAGCTACGGGCTCATGAAGTAGAGGCTCACTGCATGCTCAGAAGTTCAGGTTTCCAGCCAGCAGGGGGAGCTATGCCTGGGTGGGCGCTGTACCTGCATTGGCTCACCTAGGCCAGGTGAATTCAATTCAACAATACAGCCAATGAGGTCGAACTACGTCATCGACCACGCCTCCCTACCCGCTCATAAAACTCAAGAGGATCCCAAACCAGGCCTCGGCGTGAGCTGTTTCTGGGTGGAGCCGCGGACCGAGGCACACCTGCCCCAGGTGAGGTCCAACAGAAGCGGTGCTGTGTGACTGGAAGCTATGAGGTAAGCCGGCCCCAGGAGTGGGCCTTCCCATGCTGGTCTCACGGGTTGTGGGCCCCTCTGGGCTCCTTTCACCTCACCACCCTTGGGAGAATTGTTGGGTTGAGTTCACCTGGCCTAGGTGAGCCAATCCAAGTGGCGCCCCACCCAATACGGTGGAGGCCCCTGGGGATGCTTGTAGCGTATTGCCGCAGCCCCAGCCTTTTGTGTCGGTCTTTGCGCCATTTCTTGCTGGTGTCAGTCTTTGCGCCGTTTCCTGCTGGTGTCGGTCTTTGCACCGTTTCTTGCTGGTGTCGGTCTTTGCGCCGTTTCTTGCTGGTGTCGGACTTTGGGCCGTTTCTTGCTGGTGTCGGTCTTTGCGCCGTTTCTTGCTGGTGTCGGTCTTTGCGCCGTTTCTTGCTGGTGTCGGTCTTTGCGCCGTTTCTTGCTGGTGTCGGTCTTTGCGCCGTTCCTTGCTGGTGTGCGGGACTTGATGTGCCTCTCTGTGCCTGCCTTCCCGGGCTGCATTTGGGAGGGGGCTGGGACGCTGCTGCCTGGAGGCTGGGAGGATTTTGACTCCCAAAGCCTTCTCGAGGCTCAGTGTAAAAGTTTATTTGGACTCGAAAACAGAATCAAAGACCCAATTAATTAAGTTTTAGAAGCAGGCTTTATTGCGAACTTGTGGCGGGTTCAGCAACACAGGGTATTGAGCTATTGAAGCCACGCCAGGGAAAAAATCCTGGCGGCGTTTTTATGCCCACTGCTGGCAGGCACAGCTGGGGAGAATCATAGCTTGGGGGGGGGGGGGTTGGATCTGCGCACACAGGTGCTTCCGAAGGGAGAAGGTCGTTAATCTTACCTATATATGTCAGGGACGCGTGGAGTGACCATATCTTCAGAAAACCTTCTGGCTTTGGGAGGAGCTGGTTCCAGGAATTTGGGGTTGAGCAGAGGATGGGAGGTCAGTTAGGGGTCAGTCTTGAGAGCTAAAATGGAGTCTGTTGTGCCAAGACAGGACGTTTTAGACTGACCCTATAGGGAAAAGGGACAACATTAGTCCATTTCTGTAACTGCTTCCTGTGGGTAGTGGGCGAAGAGCAAGGGGAGGGGCTTTTCCAGGCAGAGTACTGGGAGTTGCGGCCTGGCACAGGGTGGAGAGGTTGTTGTTGCTGGTGGACTGCTATACGGGTGATTTCGCGGAGTCGACTTTGCAGGAGCTGAATGAGACAAGGAGCAATTAAGAGCAAAATTACTACTAAAATTATGGGTTCTAGTATGGGGGCTAGGAAGGAGTACAGAGAAGAGTTCCACCAGGAAGAGGATCCGTCTGTTCTGAATCTGTTGTTTTGCAGCTCACGGTTTAGCTTGTTGAGGGTCTGGACTCTAGTTTCCACAATTCCCAGCTTATTGATGTAATAACGGCATTCCTCCTGGAGGAATAAGCAGGTTCCTCCTTTTTCAGCAGTGATGAGGTCTAAAGTGCAACGGCTCTGCAAGGCAACTTGGGCAACAGAGGTTGTTTGTTTCTGCAGGGAGGCTAGAGATTTGGCAGAGGCATCGACTGCCAGCTGGAAGCATGTGGATAACTTGTCTGCTGTGGTGATAGAGGGTCTAAGGGTCCCGCCGCTGAGTCCTACTGCACCTGCTGCTGAGGCTAAGGAGATTCTCACTGCTATCGGAAGAAAAACTGCTCTTTTAGTTTGGCGAATGTATACCTGGATGTATTTGTCCTGGACCTCAGTCGGAGTGTATGTAGTGAGCTGCGGAACCAGAGTGACGGGCAGGCACAAAAGGGTAAGGTAGAACTGATGGTTAAATGCTTAGTGTATAGTTGCACCAAAAGAAAATTTTTTTCTGGCGCTGTTAGTGGTTTGGAGGGGATTTGGGTGACATTACATGTCTGTGTCGATGGATTGGAGTAGCAAAAGGGCACTTGAGTGTTTTCTGGTTGGATGTACAGAGGAATATTGGGGATGGTTATGGGTTTTGTGGTCTTTACGTTGGATGAAAATGACAGGGCAGGACCTGGTACTGCTACCAGAGGAGGGCGTTCTAGGGCTGCACACATGCAGCAGGTGGAGAGGTTGCCTAGTCCAGCAAAGTGGCGATGGCCAGTCCCTGCTGTAGCAGGGTAAGCTGGGAGAAGGGAGACTCAGAAGGTTTAGAAATTTGCTTAGTGAGTTGAAGGTCTTGGATCTGAATATTACAGTGGATGGTGGATTGGACCTGGAGTAGCGACCTCCATACATAGAGTTTGGCATCTGGAAATTTCTCTCGGCGAGTGGCGTACCACGCTCCTGGAACCAGAGGTGTCCAGCGGCTATCCCAGGGGTCTGGGATTGTGAGAGTGTATTTAGATTGATGGTAGTAGAATCATCCCTGGGGACAAAGGGAAAGGTAAAGTATCTGGCAGGAAGACCAAGGACACCCTACATTTTTCTGTATTCACCTTTTTGCACATTGGGTAGTTGCCTTCTGGTCATACAGGTAGCAAATGATGGGATCAGCTTTTCCTTGATGCCGCTTAAAGTCAGTGAAATTTAAGTATATGGGTGTTCTGCACCCTGTGGGTGGGCAGTCAGCGGTGGCCAGCAAATAATCATAACGCTTAGTGCGGGCGTAATTGGTATAGTTTTCAGTCAAGTAAAATCGCCAGCAAAAGGGGAAATTATATTAGGTTTAGCTGGCTGGCTTGGTGAGGCGAGTGAGGTGGAGAGACATAGGACCAGTAGACTGAGCCAGACCACTGGGAGCCATGGTCAGAGTTCACTGCTGCCTTGACTCGGGACAAATGTACCCAGGAATCTATTCCAAGACCCTTGACTGCCAAGGGAGTGGTGAGCACTACGGTGTAAGGGCCTTCCCACCGGGGTGCTAAGGGTCTGGGTGCTAGGGATTTAATTAACACAGCATTTCCAGGATGCACTGGTTTTTGGTGATCAGCAGAGGTCGGAGATGGTTCAGGGATGGGTGAGTTTTCGTGTTGTCTAAGAAGGTTGCGGAGCAAGGACAAGTATGGAAGGTACGAAGCTAGCGGAGGGCAATCAGTTGCAGGAAGAGGCGAGAAAAGAAAAGGTTGTCCGTAGAGTATTTCGATCATGGCTGGGGAGGATCTGCACACATAGGTGCTTCAGAGGGGTCGTTAATCTTATCTATATGTGAGGGAGGGTTGGAGTGACCATATATTCAGAAAACATTCTGGCTTTGGGACGAGCTGGTTCCAGGAATTTGGGGTAGAGCAGGGGAGGGGAGGTGGGTTAGGGGTCAGTCTTGAGAGCTAAGATGGAGGTGCAGGCCTCTAAATGGAGTCTGTTGCACCAAGACTGGGACACAGTGGTGTGCTGCGGCTCCGCCAAGCAAGATGGCTGGGAGCGCCCACATCTACCCTGTTGGTTTGGGCAGGTCTCTGGCTGGGTGGTTGGCTCCAGGCTGGCTTTCGGCTAGGCCACAATCTGCGGCTTCCATTTTCCCAGCCACATGACTCCACTCCCAGGCAGAATGGCGCCACCTGTGTCTATTGTAGCTACTGTCTCTTCCCAGAAAGAAAGCCACCCAGACCGCGGGCAAGTTCAACAGAACAAGTTTTATTTTCTGCGCAGAGACTGTCAGCTCTCTTGAGAGGAGACTGAGTGGCCCCCAGTCTAATTTTCCAAAGGTTTTTATACTTTTGCAATGTGCAGGTGTGCAAGCAGGTAGAGTAGAGAAGCAGGGTGTTGCAGTTAGCCATTCTTAGTTGAACATTACATGCTCTGGTCTTTCCTTCTGTACGTTCCCTTGGGCTATGTCTGCACAGCCTACCTCCCCAATATCAGCTAGTTCGTTGACAGTTCATAGCTAGTTTATTTACTGTTCATAATGGCTTCTATCAGCTCAAAATGACTTCTCTTGTCAAGGCTGTTTAAGCTTTGCCCAGAGCTGCTACATTCCCTCCTCTTCTTAGCCGAGTTCAAATCATTGAATCTGCGGTAGCCAGCCCAGTGTATGGTGGGCTCAGCACTAAGAGTTTTATGGTTTGTACTTTCTGTGTGAGGACTGCCACTAGCTTATTGGTTATTATTGGTCCAAACGTGAGGTTTAGCAGGAGGAGGATTAGGGGTCCGGCTAGGGGTGTTACTAGGGTGGTTCGCCAGGTTGCCCAATTAAGTAGCTTTTCAAACCAATTGGTTTCTTCATTTCTTTTCTTGACTCTTTCCTCTAATCTTTTCCTAACCAGGGCTAAACTATCTTTAATGATTCCTGAATGGTTTGCATAAAACAAGTTTCTCCTAATGCCATGCACAACACTCCTTGTTTCAAAAGGAGCAAGTCAAGCCCTCGGCGGTTTGGCAACACACTTCTACAAGGGAGTGTAAGGATCTTTCTAAATGGGAAACATGGTATTTTTATCCCTGTATATCTAAAGCAATTTGCTGACAAAGAGTCTGATAGTTTAAGTTTCCTTGTATTAAAGCAACTGACCCGACCTCAGCTAATCCCATAATCCCAAGCACCGTTAACAGTGGGACTGACATTGGGGCTCTTTTAGCTCATCCAGAAATTCCAAAGTTATCCCTACCTCCTTCACCAGAACACAGGTACACTTGAGGAATAACATGCACTAGGACACAAATACCCGGGTCTGCTGCTAATACTGGGGAAAGGAGACAGGGTGCTAGTCCTGTGGAACAAGTAAAGCAAGTACCCGTTGTGGCAGATAACAAATAAGGATCACCATTTGGTTCAATAGGAACAGCTTGAAGGCAAAAATCTTGATATTTTGATATATTAAAGGGATAATTAGATGAATAAAAACAGTCTTCGCCCTTGGTAATCTTTTAAAGTGAGCTAGAGTTGAGTCCACTCTAACCTCACCTACAGACTGCTGCTTCGTGTAATCCTTCTTACTAACATTTCTAATTGGATTACGCTCTGCACCAATAGTGCTATTTGTAGCTGTGCCTACCGAGTAAGGGGGAGCAGGGTTCAGACAAAGCCAACAATCAGTTGCGAGGTTAGGATTTGAGTTCATAAATTGGAATACAGCATCCAGAGTATCAAACACAGAACCTTGAGGTGGCTCCTGAATGGGAAGGGCCCTTTGAGTTGGGCTGGCAGTGAACGGGAAAGTTACTGAAGAGTCTGGAGGGTGCGGCAAAGGAATCTTAATGATACCCAGCTGTGGCTCTTCAGGATTTATCACCAGGTTTGGGCCTATTTATGGACAGGAAGTTGCCATATTTTACTTTGCTGCATAGTAAAGGTTGTCCCGGGATCTCTATCATTTACATAATACTGAATTCCCCATGTGTTCCCAGTGAACCCAATAACGCTTGAATCCAGTTCTTATTGGGTTACATTTGGAAACCATACACGTGGTGGGATCAAACCCCTCCGACTTGAGTCCCATTCTTGTAAAAACAATAGGGTCGTCTTTAACAAGTTTCCACCCTGAAGATGATAGTTTCACAACCCTAAGCTGCACAATGGCAATGTCCCTCCCCTTGGCAGTTAGGGAGCCCATGAGCCGGGCATCTATAGAAATGGTGTGTTTGGAGCCTTCTTTCTATAGAGGGTATTCCGCACCCATAGGACGGGATTCCGGTTATGGGCCCCATTGTGCCCTTTACCTTTAAAGGATCCGGAATGCCAGCTCTTTCCTAGCAAATCAAACAAATGAAAGCAGAAACGGGGGTCAGACCCAGTGTAAGAAGTTACATATTCACTGTTGGAGGTTCGAGTAGCAGTCCACAGATGTGTTTGTGGTTGGGCGAAATGGCGGGTGCTGACAGCAATGCTCAGACAAAAACAATTAAGTTCTGTAAAGCCTTAATTTTGAGGGTTTTTCTGTCTTTCTGAGTGTTCATCTTTTCAGGATATGCTCAGGGAGGGCTTTTTTTGACTTGTGACTGATGAATCCACGGCCCCTTCCCCACTACTTTAATAGCAGTTGGTGTTATAAGTATCACCTAGTATGGGCCACTCCCCCTAGGTTCTAAGGTCTCGGGTCAGTGCTTCTTTACCCACGTTCAGTCTACAGGTTGCAAGTTGTGGGCTGCCTCTTCACTTTTCCCTTGGTTGGGCCCAAAATGAAGGTGTCGGAGCAGATGATTTGTCTCACCTGCTGGACAGCCTGCAGGCACTTCATGAAGGAACAAGTAGTGACTTCCATTACTTCTACTTCCTTCAGTCTTGGGAGGATTGGGGAAGGTCTGCCAAACTTAAATTCAAACGGGGTCGTGCTTTTCACATAGGGAGTGCATCGGACTCGAAGTAGGGCAAAAGGTAAAGAAAGGATCAATCCAGTTCTCGCCAGTTTCTAAATGCAACTTAACTAACAATTCCTTTAGGGTTCTGTTTATTCTTTCTACTTGCCTTGAACTTTGGGGCCTATAAGCCCAGTAGAGCTTCCAGTTAATATTTAGAAGCATTGCTAATACTTTAGTAATTTGAGCAATGAATACTGGGCCATTGTTGGACCCCAAGGTGGTGGGAAGCCAAATCTAGGGACAATTTTAGTTACTAATAATTTACACCCAGTGGCAGCAGTGTCCTTCTTCGTTGGGAAGGCTCCCACCCATCCAGAATAGGTGTCCACTAGCACCAGCAAATACCCGTAGCCATACTTTCTAAGTTTGATATCCATAAAGTCCACCTCCCAGAATTCTCCAGGAGTACTACCTCGAGCTTGTGGTTGGGGTTGCTCCTTTTCTTTTGTAGGGATGTTTCCCCGAGCGAGCACAGTGCAAGCAACAGTGGTGTCATCTGCCACCTAGTGTCCAAGCCTGGGTATGTAAAAGTACCTGAGGAGCAACTGAGACCATTTAGAGGATCCTGAGTGCATACCTTCATGTAGTCCTTGAATCAGATCTCTCCCAGAGCTTCTGGCATGAATCTTCTTCCATCAGGATGCAGCAGCCACCTGGATGCTCCGAGTTTCTTTGGCAGCCCAGCTCTTGGCTTACCTTTAGATCATTTTCCGAGTATGTAGGTTGTGGCAGTAACACTGGGGATGGCATGGTCATGGCCATTACCTTGGGGATTTGTGGTATAATCCTGGCATTCGAGATCCACCGGTCCAGGGGACTTGTTAGGAGGGGCTCAACCATAGGTCCCCCTACCCCAGCAATATCCTGCCCCAGTGTAAGCTTCCTAGCTTCTATAACTAGGATGGCCATGGCAGCCTCAGCTCGCATGCAGCTCGGCCATCCTGCAGTTGCAGAGTCTAGTGTGATTGAAAGATCGGCCACAGGTCTCTTTCATGGCTGCAAGTTCTGAGTTAGCATTCCTTTTGCTGTGCCCCTGGCCTGATAGACAATTGGAAGGGATTTTCTATGTCTGGAAGGGGAAGAGAGGGTGCCCATATGAACGACGTTTTTAAGGATTCAAAGGCTTGCTGTTCTACTTCAGTCCATTGAAGTTTTTTCCTTTCCCCAGTACTTGCATATAGGAGTTTGGCTAATCCATCAAATCCCAAATTCCACAATGGACAGTACCCCACAAATCCTAGAAACTCTCACACCTGCCTCTTAGTCTCAGGGACTGGGATTTTGAGGATCACCTCAGTGCGGCTGGGGGACAAGGTCTGTTTTCCCTCCTCCAGTTGGTAGCCTAGGTATACAGCTTTATTGACACACAGTTGAGCCTCTCTTTCAGATTCCCTGGACCCCAATTGGCCAAGGACTATTAACAGGTCCTCGGTAGCACTTGGGCATTCCTCCAGGGTTTCGGAGGCCAGGAGGAGGTCATCTGCATACTGGAGCAAGGGGGTTTGGGGGTGTTCCTCCTTGTATTCCTGTAAGTCTTCATTGGGTTGACGTACAGAGGACAAGGGTATGGAGAACAAAGCATCCTTTAAGTCCAAAACAGTATAACAAATTCAGTTTGATGGGATAGTACTCAGGAGGGTCTCGGAGTTTGGTACCGTGGAGTGGACAGTTTCTACCCTCGCATTTACCTCTCCGAGATCCTGCACCATTTGGAAGTCCTCAGTTCCCGGTTTCGGCATGGGCAGCAGGGGAGCGTTCCATGTGGACTTGCAGGGCACCAAAATGCCTGTCCTCTTTAGTCTGCATATGTGAACAGCAATACCCACCTGTGCTTTCCAGGGAGTAGGGTTTTGCTTGACACTCACCAGTGTGGCTGAGCTCAGAAGTTGTACGACCGCAGGCACCTGATGTTCAGCAAGGTCTGGCAGGTTGTTCTCTGCCCAAACAAAAGGAATATCTTTTAGCCATTTATCAAGAAGTTCCTTTGAGGAGGTTTCTTCTGCTCTTTGATAAAACACATATCCCTCTGGCAGTGGAGCGGTGAGCAAAACCTTTGCCTTTTCAAGTTCAAGGGTTAAGGTGGTTGCAGCAGATGAGAAAGTAATCATGGCCACCATTTATCGAATAAATCCCGACCAATTAGGGGAAAGGGGCCCTGAGGCATTACCAGGAAGGAGTGTGGAACTGTCTCTTGTGCTAAATCTGTTATTCTGGCTGTTGTCCATGGGTATGCTTGGGTATGCCATGTGGCACCTGTAATTAAAATCTTTCCTTTTGACAATGCACCTGTAGTCTTTTCCAAAACCAAGAAGGTGGCCCCTGTGTCCACCAAGAAATTTACTGGCTGGCCCCCTTTTTGGAGTGTTAGCGTGGGATCCTGGAGGCCAAGTGAAACAGCCCTGACACCTTCATTCAGCTTCTTCAAGCATTATTGTCTCTCGCTTGGGTCTTTCTAGGTGTGAATGAGGCCCGTCCTCTCTAGTGGAGGGTCGTGCACCTCTCCTGGCGTTTTCAAGGGACTGATGTTTCCAATGTCCTTCTTTCCTGCAGTAGGCACATTGATCCTTCTTCGGGGCTTGGTGGTGCCCACAGGTTAGTCTCTCCGTGAGTGGGCCATGCTCTCCATTTCCTGAGCCTCTGGGGTCTCTCATGGCAATTACTAGTATTTTAGCTAGTTTCTTTGTCTCTGTTGTTATACACTCAATGAGCCACTTCTACCAAATCACTAGGATTTTTCCCTTCAAACCCTTCCCACTTCTTTTTCATGTCTGAGGCAGACTGACTGAATAATACAGGCAATACTTACTTCCCTCCTGTTCTCAGGGGGCTTTCAGGTCAATAGGGGTATAAAGCCCGTAGGCGTCCATCAGCCACTCTAAAAAGGCAGGCGGACATTCTCTTGTAGGAGCCTGAGAATTCTCACTGACCTTAGATAAATTTATAGGCTTAAGTGGTTAAGCGGAGGCCCTGCAAGAGCAACTGGTGATATCTGCTTAAGCCCTCTGGGCCTTGCTAGGAGTTTGGATCCCACATTGGTTGTGCAGTGGGGAAAAAAATTTCTCTCAAGTGGGGAGTGCCCGCTGGCTGACCATTAGGTCCATTGACTGCCTTCTGGGCCTCTCTGGAAGGGGTCCCATTCCTCTGATATGAACAGCACCTGGAGAAGTTGCAGGAAATCACCTCAGGTGGGCTGATGCGTATGGAAAACCATATCTAGCAAAGAAATCAGACCTAATGGTTTGTCAGAAAAAAGGGGTTTTGTTGGTTCCAATTATACAAATCCCTGGAACAAAAGGGAACATATACTGAAAAAGGGATTCGGGAGTCTTCCCAGGTTTGGGGGCTGCTTGCCTTAAGGGGAGAATGGCTGCTGCTGAGTGATCTTTCTCTGGGGGTTGTTAAGACATGTCTGCCCTAGTGTATTTGTTGTGGGGTGGGGGGGCTCAAAAAGAGGCTGTGAGTATTCCTCTCTCCGGCCCCTTGGGAACCTGATAGGGTGGCAGCGGCACCAAGGGTCGGAAGCCAGCTCTCCTGCTCCCAGAGTCCTCTTGCAAAATGGGATAAATCAGACAGGGAGGGAAAGGGGGAAGGGAGGGGGAGGGACAGGGACAGCCTCCACCTTGGTGGTTTTAGGAACTTGGACAGGTTGTTTTTCCGGTCCTGCCATGTTTACTGAAATCTTGGAAACAAGAACTCTTTATGTTGGGGGAGGAAGTCTTTTATATATGTTGGCTTCTTAGTGGCAATGTCAATCCACACATGAATTTAAGGGATCAGATCAGGATGTCCTGGTTCCCCTTTCTAAGCAGGCTCCGACAGTGGCACTCGGATCTCGGTGCACCTCGAAATGTTGTAGCTACTGTCCATTCCCAGAAAGAAAGCATCTCCGACCACCGGCAAGTTCAACAGAAAAAGTTTTATTTTCTGCACAGGGTCTGTCAGCCCTCTTGAGAGGGGACTGAGCAGCCCCCTGTTGAATTTTCCAAAGGTTTTTATACTTGTGCAATGTGCAGGTGTGCAAGCAGGCAGAGTAGAGAAGTGGGGTGTTGCGGTTAGCCATTCTTAGTTGAACAAAAACTGCTCTTGTTCTCAAAAGCCTTCTGAACATCCATTTCCTTTGGGACATTCCCTTGGGCTACGTCTGCACGACCTACCACCCCAATATCAGCTAGTTCATTGACAGTTCATAGCTACTTTATTTACCTTTCATGGTGGCTTCTGTCAGTTCAGAATGGCTTCACCATTATCAAGGCTCTTTATGGTTTTACCAGAGAACCTACATAGCCGCCATGGGGAAACAGGGCCTATGACCCTGGCCAAAATGGTGCCCACCAGTCCAAACACGTGGAAGGGCACTGCCTCGGGAGCTGGTTGATTTAGGCCTGGGAGATAGCCCTGCCTTGTCCCGGCAGCCAAATGTTTCCCTTTTCCCCTCCGTTCCCTTTGCCTTTCTCCTGGTTTTTAAAACAAGCTGCTTGAGCCCTATAACACTGAGCAGGACTTTTTTGTAACATTTAATTAAAATGTATCTGGTACCAAAATTATATATTATAAATATGACAATTTGGTTATATTTTTGAAAATTTATACTTTTAAAATATACTTTGGTTGTCATATATATTGATAACAATGAAAGTAAAGAATAGAAACAAAAAAATATTATTTCCTGCATTGAAAACTTCAGGTGTTCTAGGGTTAGTGTTCTACCAGTGTAGGTTTGTTCCTTGTTACTGGCTGGTTTTCCGTTGCTCAGTCTTAAGACAAAGGCGTTCGGAAGCCTAGCCTGGGTAACCCTTACTTTTAGGCTTTCAGTGGTGTTTCTTCATGCACTTTTGGGGACAGCTCTTAATATAGCTCAGCTGCCATGATGTTCCAGCCAGAAATTCCTATTTTCCTAAAGGTTCCCTGAGCTGCCAGATGCCCCTTCCCTTCAGAGATTTGAGAGTCTGCTCCTGCCAGCAGGCATCTTAGAAGGCTGTGGGGCCATCCCAAGCAGTGGTCCTCCTAGCTTATTGTCTAGAAAATGGTTGGACCTAAAGTCGCCCACAGCGACTGCTCTTTGACCCTTTGTCTATGGTGGGGGCACCTGTCAGAGGCATCAGTTTAATAGCACACCAGGGGTCTGCTCTGAAGCGGGGTTATTGACCTTGAGGCAGCAAGCTCTAAATAGCCTTGTTTTGTGCTTTCCAGATGGGACTTAGCAGCTTCATACTCAGGAATTGCCCCCTTGCATGAATCCTGTCCAATTGGGATAGAGTTGACACAGAGGCTAGACAAACAAAAGCTGATACACTATGCAACTTTATTTGAGAAAGGAGAATGGTGGCCAGAGAATGGCACACTTTTCCTTCCAACCCTGATTCACCTGGAACAGTTCTGTAGAGTGATGGGAAATGGGCGGAGATGCCAGAAGTTAGAGCATTTCTCCTTTTGAGGAGCAGTAGAGACCTTCATCCCCAGTGCACACAGGAACCCCTAAGGCAGGCGTCCTCAAACTGTGGCCCGTGGGACACATGTGGCCTGACGATATTTATTCCACCCTCAGGGTGTTTTTGCTGCCTCTGCCTGTCCTGCTTAGCAGCCGACTCGTGCAGTGTGCATAGGAACTTGTTCATAGGTTTTTAAAAAACTATAGTCTGACCCTCCAATGATCTGAGGGACAGAACTGGCCCCCTAGGTAAACAGTTTGAGGACCCCTGCCCTAAGGGATCCTGGACTTAGGGGTTACTATTCTCGCAGCCCTGACACACCCCTGATCATTCTACCCATAGTAGAGGCACCAGGGAAATTTGGTCCCTGGGTAATTTACCAGCCTTTTATTCAAATTGAAGCCAAGAAAATTAAAAATGACTTAGGCAGTTACTCTACTTTTGATTACGGTTGACTCCCCCTGTAGTACCCCAATATTACCATTTAACTCTATAACGCTGAGCATATTTCCATAACATATAAAGAAATGTATATATTAATAGATAGATAGATAAACAGACAGATAAATAGGTAGATAACTTTGAAAATAAAGAATAAAAACAAAAACATTTCCCCCAAATTGAAAATTGAGCCATTATAGGGTTAAAAAGGATGGGTCTTATCAGCAGGTGTAAGACCTTAGGATCATAAATGAAGCAGTGATCCCACTGCACCTAGTAGTGCCCAAACCCTGTGCCCTCCTAGGGAAATTGTGAATGCTTTAATCCCCGTTCCTGTACTTAGAGTGAACAAACACATGCCTGATAATCCTAAGTATATTTATTTCTTGTGACACTCACCTAACTTGAAGGGAACGACCTCCTCCGAATCTTAGACTTGTCTCACTTAAACTCTTCAACCTTTTGTCTTTTTGTTTGTTTTTCCAGAAGTTCTCAGGTTACCAAGGCCTCCAAACCAAGTGTGCCAGCTGCAGGACCACGATTTCCTGAACAACCTCAACTTTATCCATCCTGGGACCTGAGTGGACAATCCCTTCTGAGCCCCATTTGCCCCTTTTGCAGCAGGAAGTACTTAGAGATGTCGTCGCCCAGTACCCCAAAGATTTGGGTCCATACCTCTTCAGGGGGCAAATGTTAGGTAGCTATCCTAGGGACTGGGGTGTCCATTATGCATGCCCAGAGGGCCAAGGTAGCAGCCCAAGAAGGAGTGGCACACTGTGCGTGCTCAGAGGTTCAGGTTTCCGGCCAGGAAGAGGAGGTACACCTGGGTGAGTGCTGCAACTTGATTGACCCACCAAGGCCAAGTAAATTAAATTCAGCTGCTGGGGTTGACCAGGGTTGCCCACCATGCCTCCCTAATGCTCATAAAACCCACTTGGATGACAATCAGGCTTCTACATGCATTCTTTCTCACGCAGAGCAGAGGACCAAGGTCTGTCTGTCCTCAGAGAGATCTGACAAACCCAGGAAGGCTCTTTGGAGGCAGCATAACTGGACATGAATGGCTGGTGGATACTGTTCAGATGCAGGACTTTCTACTTAGAAGGGTCTAATCCAGCCTGAGATAATCCTTGAATGAGTCCTCTGCCCAGATCTTTTTTTTTTAACGTTTTATTAGGGGCTCATACAACACTAAACACATTCTATGCATACATCAGTTGTGTAAAGCACATTTGTACATTCATTTCCCTCATTCTCAAAATATCCACTCTCCACCCAAGCCCATGGCCTCAGCTCCTCATTCCCATCCCCACCCCCCATGTGCGCTACCCCTCGCTCATCAATCCTTGGTAATTTACTAATTTTTGTCATATCTTGCACTGTCTGATATCCCCCTTCACCCACTTTTCTGTTGAAGTAAAATGTACATCCTTGTAATCAGTTCCCCGTTTCCAAACTGCCCTCCCTCTTACCCTCTCAGTGTCTTCACTCATAATACTGGTCCTAAAGGACTCATCCACCCTGGATTCCCTGTGTTTCCAGTTGCTATCTGTACCAGTGTACATTCTCTGGTCTAGCCAGATTTGTAAGGTAGAATTGGGGTCATGATAATGGGGGGAGAGAAAGCATTTAGCAACGAGAGGAAAGTTGTGTTTCATCGTTGCTATCTTGTACCTAGTCTTGGCTCATCTCCTCTCTGAGACCCTTCTGTAAGGTATTGTCCAGTGGTCTGGAAATGGGCTTTGGGTCTCTACCAAGCACTCTTCTCATTCCCAATAAGATGTTTTTGTTCTGACGATGCCTGACACCTGATCCCTTCGAAACCTCGTGATCTCATAGGCTGGTGTGATTATTCCATATGGGCTTTGTTGCTTCTGAGCTAGGTGGCCGCTTGTTTACATTCAAGCTTTTAAGACCTCAGACGCTATATCTTTTGACAGCTGGGCACCATCCGCTTTGTCTTCAGTGTACCTGTGGGGAAGGTGAGCACCATAGAATGCCAATTTAATAGAACAAAGTATTCTTGCAATGAGGGAGTACTTGAGTGGAGGCTCAGAGTCCATCTGCTACCTTAATACGAAACCTATAAATATATGGACGTAGGTCTATTTCCCCATGCTCATATATGAATATATTTACATATGGACATACTTTTTTAAAGACCTCTATAACAGGCCCTTGCTTCCTCGCTTGCTCTTCTATTTCCCTTTCATTTTCCTCTTGTGCCCACTGCCATGCTCAGTCTTCCTTTGGGTTTCAGTAATTCTTCTTGGTTCCATTACCCTTGATCCCACCCTACCAGGCCTCCTACATCTACCTCACCACGGATATGCATGACTTCCTGTTCTCTTGTTTCTGGGTTTCTTAACACCGCTTCCTTTATGCCCACCTCCCTCTTTCCCATGCCCCACCCCCCAGAAGTGTTGGTCCTGGGTTTTGTCCTCCAGATTGGACATCCAGCCTATCTAATTTAGACAGACCAGAAAAGGTAATAACATGCACAAAACCAAGACAAGCAACGCAAAAAAACCAAGACAACAAAAATCCAATGACACTAAAAGAAAACAAAACTAACCAAGAAAGAAAAGCTCATAGTTAGTACAAGGACTGTGTGGTGAACTTTAGGAGTGTTTTCCAGTCCAGTCTGTTGGGGCACCGAGCCCTGACCACAAAGTCCACCTTTGGCATTCCCCGGGAACTTTGATGCTCCGTTTTCTAGCTCTTCCGCTGCACTCCCTTAGTGTCATGCCTCGATGTAGCAAGATCAGTTCGGGCGCAGTTCCCACACTGTGTCTCCAGTGTTGTCCCCTCTAGGGCAATGGGTCTTTGAGGGACGTTTCTCATCGTGGGGCTGCCCATGTGGTCTTTTCTGTGGACTGGCTTCTCTGATTGGGAACATCATCCTCAAGGTGTAGTGGGCCAGGATGTGCTCCATTCTCCCCTCCTCCGCCTTGTTCTGCTCTGTGTTCTCTGATCAGATATGTCCCTCTCTGCGAGCTGCAGCTCCGGTGCCATCCTGTGAAATACAATCTTTGGGGGCTGCAAGGAGGTGGGAGGGGGGGCATCAGCTCAGATCTTTTGAGAGTCCAGGAGATATTGACTTCTCGATGGGCACAGTTCTGTGAGGCACCGTGCTCTTGGTCCAGAAGCTGGTTGTGAATATGACTTTGTTGTTAACCAGTTGTGTGTCTCTGGGTCAACTCCTGTGTGTTTTGAGGGAGTTTTCTCATCTGGAAAGTAAATGTACTGGATTATCCAGAAGCCCATATCAGCAAGTTATTGAGAAGGGTTAATCAGAGACTGTTTCATATAGTGTGTATCTGCGCGGTGCATTCAAGACCTGGGGTGGCAATTATGAGCTCAGAATAGAGATGGTGTCCAGTAGGTGACAGACGTGGCTCCATATAGAAACAGGAAGCCCACTGTGGAGATTTGGTCCTTCCGTTGATGGCCACCGGCCACCTAGTCTTCTCCTGCTATAACTGCTTCACTGGCTCAGCAGCTGAGCCAGGAGCCAGTGCCATCATAACCAGGTGGCTAACTGGGAGAAAGGGCAGATAGATATTTGTTATCTTGTTGTCTTGGGAAGCCCACCTAACCTCCATGCAAACCTTCTGGTGTGAGTTATCTGTGGAAGGAATCATAGGCTCACAGTAATACACATCTTTCTTTTTGAAAATGTGCCCGTATTCCTTTCTGAACCTGAGAAGGTGGCTCCTGTGTCCACCAAGGAATTTACTTCCTGGCCTCCTACATGGAGTGTTAGCCTGGGTTTTGGCGGCGAAGTGAAACAGAGCCCTGACCCCTTCATTCAGCTCTTCAAGCCTTATTGTCTCTTGCTTGGGTCTTTCTCGTTGCAGATGAGGCCCGTCCACTCTTGTGGAGGGTCGTGGACCTCTCCTGGGGTTTTCAAGGCACTGATTTTTCCAGTGTCCTTCTTTCCTGCAGTAGGCACATTGATCCTTCCCCATGGCTTGGAGGTGCCCAGAGGTTAGTCTCTCCGTGAGTGGGCCATGCTCTCCTTTTCCTGAGTCTCTGGGGTCTCTCATGGCAATTCCTAGTATTTTAGCTAGTTTCTTTGTCTCTGTCGTGCTAGGGTCATCTCGGTTGTTATATACTCAATGAACCACTTGTATCAAATCACTAAGATTTTTCCCTTGAAACCCTTCCCACTTCTTTTTCATGTCTGAGGCAGACTGACTGAGTCATAAAGGCAATATTTATTGCCCTCCTGTACTCGGGGCCTCCGGGCTGTTAGGGGTATAAAGCCTGTAGGCTTCCATCAGCCACTCTAGAAAGGAAGGCAGACATTCTCTTAGCCTGAAAATTCTCACTGACCTTAGATAAATTCATAGGTTTCCTAGCTCTTCCGCAGAGGGTCATGTAAGAGCAATGGGTGATACCTGGTAAAGCCCTCTGGGCCTTGCTAGGAATTGAGATCCCACATTGTTGGTGTAGTGGCCAAAAGAGTTTCTCTCAAGTGGGGAGTGCCCGCTCGCTGACCATCAGGTTCACTGACTGCTTACTGGGCCTCTGTCTGGAAGGGCTACCCTCCTCCGTTGTGAACAGCACCTGGAAAAGTTGTTGGCAAGCATTCCAGGTGGGCTGATGAGTATGGAAGTCATACCAGTACTAGTGTGTGTGGGGGGCTGCTTGTTAGGGGTGGGGGTGAGGTTGTGGGGCCGGTGGGGGAGGGAGTGACTCAATAAGGGCCTGTTAGAAGTTTTCTATTTCTGGACCCTAGAAACCTTATAGGGCGGGGGTTGAAAGAAAGGGTTTGAAGCCAGCTCTCCCACTCCCAGAGTTCTCCTGCAAAATGGGATAAAGCCGATTAGGGGAGAGAGATCGTGAGGGGAGGGGAGGGGTAGCGGTGAGGGAGGGGTGGGGGAGGGTGATGGGGAGGGATGGCCTTCACCTATGTGGTTTTGGGAACTTGGACCGTTTGTTTTTCCGGTCCTTCCATGTTTCCTGAAACCTTGGAAACAAGGGCCCTTTTTTTGCGGGAGGGAGTAAGTCTTTTATATTTGCAGGCTTCTTAGTGGCAAAGTCAGCCCACACTTGAAGTAACGGGATCAGATCGGGATATCCTGGTTCCCTTTAACCATTACTATGAACTCTTAGTAATAGGGGATGGGAAAACTAGTCTTGCGTGGGTCAATCAGGGACTCCTTCTGCCCCATCACTTTTAAACAAATTGTAGAGTCTCCAAGCTTTTGGGTTGAAACCACATCCTCTTGGTGAATGCCGAGAGCAGGGGTCCTCAAACTACAACCTGTGGGCCACATGCAGACAGCCGAGGACGTTGATCCTTTCTGCCGGGTGTATGTGCCCCATTTATTTTTTTTTTTGAACTTCAATATGTGCAGTGTGCACATGAATTTGTTCGTAATATTTGTTTTTTTAAACTATAGTCTTTCCTTCAAAAGGCCTGAGGGATAGTGAACTGGCCCCCTGGGTAAACAGTTTCAGGACCCCTGCCCTAAGGTATCCTGGACTTAGGGGTTATTAATCTCCCAGCCCCGAAACATCCCTGAACATTCTACCCGTTGTAGGAGGCACCATGGGAATTTGGACCCCGGGTAATTTACAAGCCTTTACTCCAATTGAACCCAAGAAAATTCAAAATGACTTAGGCAGTTACTCTATTTTGGTCACTTTTGACTCGTCCTGCACTAGCCCATTATTTCCATTGAACTCTATAACGCGAAGCATGATGTTTTCATAACATTAAAAAATGTATATATTAATACATATATATATATATTTATAACTATGAAAGTCCACAACAAAAAGAAAATTTTTTCCCAAAATTAAAATTGAAGCGTTATAGGGTTAAAAAGAAGGATGGGTCTGATCAGCGTGTCCAAGACCTTAGCATCATAAATGAATCAGTGATCCGACTGCACCTAGTAGTGCCCAAACCTGTGACCTCCTAGGGGAAAGTGTGAATGCTTTTATCCCTCTTCCTGTACTTCCAATGAACAAACACACATGTCTGGTAATCCTAAGATTATTTTTGTTTCCTGTGACACTCACCTAATTTCAAGGCCACTGCCACCTCACAAGCTTAGCCTTGTCGTAGTCAAACTGTTCACCTTTTAGACCGTTTGTTTTTCTCAGAAGTTATCGGGTGATTAAAGCTTCTGAACCAAGTGTGCCAGGTCCACGACTACCATCTCCTGGACCACCTCAACCTTATCCATCCTGGATAAAGTTGCCCTCAATGGACAACCCCTCTCAGCAGTGTAGGAAGGGTATGGACCCAAAGCCCCACCTCGCCCCTTTTGCCAGCAGGAAGTAGCTAGAGATGTCGTCGCCCAGTACCCCAAAGATTTGGGTCCATATCTCTTCAGGGGGGCAAATGTTAGGTAGCTATGCTAGGGACTGGGGCATCCGTTATGCATGCCCATAGGGCCAAGAAAAGAGCCCAGTTAGGAGAGGCACCCTGTGCATGCTCAGAGGTCCAGATTTCTGGCCATGAAGGGGAGGTCACCTGGGTGGTTCCTGTACCTGGATTGACCAATCTAGGCCATGTTAATTCAATTCAGCCACTGGGGTCGGCCAGACTTGCCCACCACGCCTCCCTAACGCTCATAAAACTCTCTTGAGTGCAGACCAGGCTTCTGCATGATTTCTCTCACACTCAGGAAGGCTCTTTGGAGGCAGCTGGGCTGCACAAGAGTGGCTGGTGGATACTGTTCAGATGCATGGCTTTCTGCTTGCAAGGGTTTTTGTCTCAGCTGACTGGAAGGGAGGAGGTAGTACGTCTGGATCACAGAGTATCCATGTCCACAAACGAGGCTGCTCATTCCACTGTCCTGGAAGTGCTTTATGAAAACCCTCTGCTTTGCAATGTCACTCCTTGTAGATTAGAGTGGGAGGGGCTGGGACCAAGGTATGCAGCCTCTTGCTCCCAGTTGCAGGTTTCTGGATGCTGATTGTATCTCTTACAGCATCAGTTAGTGGGCTTGTTGTCTGCCTCAGGCTTTGTTCACGGAGATCCTCCAGCTAGGTGGTGGTGTATGCACATGAGCAGAGGCTTCCTGCCAATCCTCCATGAGTAGTAGAGCTCCCATGGTGTGGACTCCATGAAAGCCTTGCCCCAGGCAGCACGCTTACAAAGGAGGGTGGGCCCTGCAGGACAGAAGACCATTCCCCCTGTGGAATGGCCTCAGAGATCCACCTCCCTCTCTGGCCAGCTGCTGGGGCTGTGGGTCCTAAGCATCATGGCTGACTCAGTAATAGACACAGGGTGAGGCCACTCCAGTAGCTGTTTTGACTGGTCTCATCCAGCCTGAGATCATCCTTGCATGAGCCCTCTGCCAAGATTATTTTTGTTTCTTTTATGATCTTTTCATTAGTGGCTCCTACAACACTAACCGCAATCCATAAATACATCATCTGTTTGAAGCACATCTGTACATTAATTGCCCTCCTTATTCACAAAATATCCACTCTCCACCCAAGCCCCTGGCCTCAGCTCCTCATTTTTCCCCCCTCAATGCCCGCCACCCATCCCTCATCAATCCTTGGAAATGTACTAATTCTTTTGTCATATCTTCACCCACCTTTCTTTTGAGGTCAATGAAGATCCTTGTAATCGGTTCCCACTTTCCATCCTGCCCTTCCTCCACCCTCCCAGTATCTCCACTTATAACACTGGTAAAGGGCCCATCCACTCTGGATATCCCGTGTTTGAAATTCCTATCGGTACTAGAATACCTTCTCTAGTTTGACCAGATTAGTATGGTAGAACTGGGATCATGATAGTGGGGCAAGAGGAAGCATTAAGAACTAGAGGAAAGTTGTGTTTCATCTTTGCTGTCTCATACCCTGTATTCTTTAATCTCCACTCTGAGTTCCTTCTGTAAGGGGATGTCCAGTGCACTGCAAATAGGTTTTGGGTCTATACCCGGCAGTCCCCTCTCATTCTCCATGATAAGATTTTTTTGTTCTCATGATGCCTCTTGCCTTATCCCTTTAAAACTTTGTGATCACACAGGCTGGTATGCTTTCTCCATGTGGGCTCTGTTGCTTCAGAGCCAGATGGCTGTTTCTTTACCCTCAAGCCTTTAAGACCCCACACGCTATATCTTTAGGTAGCTGGACACCATCGGATTTCTTCACCACATTTGCTTATGCAGCCGCTTTGTGGTCAGTGATTGTGTAGGAAAGGTGAGCATCTTAGAATGCCAATTTTATAAAACAGTGTTCTTGCAATGAGGGATTCCTTGAGCGGAGGCCCTATGTCCATCTGCTACCTCAATACTAAATCTATAAACATATGGACATAGATCGATTTCCCCATGCCCCTTTGTAAATATATGTACATAAGTACATGCCTTTTTTTAGATGTCTATAACTGGCCCTTGCTTCCCAGCTCACTCTTCTATACCCTTTGATTTTCCTCTTGTGCCCACTGACATGCTCAGTCTTCCTTTGGGTTTCAGTAATTCCTCTTGGTTACATTACCTTTGATCACGCCCTACCAGGCCTCCTACATCCCCCTCACTACCGTTTTCCATCACTTGTTGTACCCTTGTCTCTGGGTTTCTTTACACCACTTCCTTTCCCCCCACCCTCCTCACTCCCATGCCCAATGGAAAGGGCCGGTCACATGTTTACTCCTCCATATTCTTCATCCAGCCTCTCTTAATTAGACAGACCTGTAAAGGTAATAACATGCACAAAACAAGACTGAGCTAAACCAAGCAGCAAAAAGAAAAACAAACAAAAATGAAAACAAAACCCAACCCAAATCCAATGACACTAAAAGAAAACAACACTAACCAGAAAGAAAAGTACAAGGACTGTGTGGTGAACTTTAGGAGTGTTTTCCAGTCCAGTCTGTGGGGGCACCGAACCCTGACCACAAAGTCCACCTTTGGCATTCCCCGGGGACTTTGATGCTCCGTTTTCTTTCTCTTCCGCTGACTCTCTTAGTATCATGCCTCGAAGTGGCAGGATCAGTTCGGGCGCAGTTCCCACACTGTGTGTCCAGTGTTGTCCCCTCTAAGGCTATGGGTCTTTGAGGGACGTTTCTCATCGTGGGGCTGCCCATGTGGTCTTCTCTGTGGATTGGCTTCTCTGATTGGGAACATCATCCTCAAGGTGTATTGGGCCAGGGTGTGCTCCATTCTTCCCTCCTCTCCCTTGTTCTGCCCTGTGTTCTCTGATCAGATATGTCCCTCTCCACGAGCTGCAGATCCGGTGCCATCCTGTGAAATACAATCTTTTGGGGCTGCAAGGATGTGGGGTGGGTGGGTGTCAGCTCAGATCTTTTGAGAGTCCAGGAGATATTGACTGCTCGATGGGCACAGTTCTGTGGGGCACCGTGCTCTTGGTCCAGACGCTGGTTTGAATATGACTTTGTTGTTAACCAGTTGTGTGTCTCTGGGTGAACTCCCGTGTGTTTTTGAGTGAGTTTTCTAATTTGCAAAGTAAATGTACAGGATTATCCAGACTCCCATGTCAGCAAGTTATCCAGAGGAGTTAATCAGAGACTGTTTCATATAGTGTGTACCTGCGCGCCGCATTCTAGACCTGGGATGGCAATTATGAGCTCAGGATAGAGATGGTGTCCAGCAGGTAACATACGTGGCTCCATATTGAAACAGGAAGCCCACTGTGGAGATTTGGTCCTTCCATTGATGGCCACCGGCCACCTAGTCTTCTCCTGCTATAACTGCATCACTGGCTCAGCAGCTGAGTCAGAAGCCAGTGATATCATAACCAGGTGGCTAACTGGGCCAAAGGGCTGATAGATATTTGTTATCTTGTTGTCTTGGGAAACCCACCTACCCTCCATGCAAACCTTCTGGTGTGAGTTATCTGTGGAAGGAATCATGGGCTCACAGTAATTCACATCTTTCTTCTTGAAAATGTGCCCATATTCCTTTCTGAACCTGAGAAGGTGGCCCCTGTGTCCACCAAGAAATTTACTGCCTGGCCTCCTACTTGGAGAGTTAGCCTGGGCTTTTGGCGGCGAAGCGAAACAGAGCCCTGACCCCTTCATTGAGCTTCTTCAAGCATTATTGTCTCTTGCTTGGGTCTTTCTACGTGCAGATGAGGCCCATCCACTCTATTGGAGGGTCGTGCACCTCTCCTGGGGTTTTCAAGGCACTGATTTTTCCAGTGTCCTTCTTTCCTGCAGTAGGCACATTGGTCCTTCCCCATGGCTTGGCGGTGCCCACAGGTTAGTCTCTCCGTGAGTGAGCCATGCTCTCCTTTTCCTGAGTCTCTGGGGTATCTCATGGCAATTATGATTATTTTAGCTAGCTTCTTTGTCTCTGTCGTGCTAGGGTCATCTCTGTTGTTATACACTCAATGAGCCACTTGTACCAAATCGCTAAGGTTTTCCCTTCAAACCCTCCCCACTTCGTTGTCATGTCTGAGGCAGACTGACTGAGTAATAAAGGCAATACTTATTGCCCTCCTGTTCTCAGTGCCTCCGGGCCGTTAGGGGTATAAAGCCCGTAGGCTTACATCAGCCACTCTAGAAAGGCAGGCGGACATTCTCTTATAGGAACCTGAAAATTCTCACTGACCTTAGATAAATTCATAGGTTTCCTAGCTCTTCCGCAGAGTGTCATGTAACAGCAACGGGTGATACCTGGTAAAGCGCTCATGGCCTTGCTAGGAATTGAGATCCCACATTCTCCGTGTAGTGGCCAAAAGAGTTTCTCTCAAGTGGGTAGTGCCCGCTCGCTGACCATCAGGTTCACTGACTGCTTACTGGGCCTCTGTGTGGAAGGGCTACCCTTCCTCCGTTGTGAACAGCACCTGGAGAAGTTGCTGGCAATCATTCAAGGTGGGCTAATGAGTACGGAAGAAATACCAGTACTAGTGTGTGTGGGGGGCTGCTGGTTAGGGGTGTGGGTGAGGTTGGGGGGCCGGTGTGGGAGGGAGTGACTCAATAACGGCCTGTTAGAAGTTTTCTATTTCTGGCCCCTAGAAACCTTATAGGGCGGGGATGGAACCATAGGGTCTGAAGCCAGCTCTCACACTCCCAGAGTTCTCCTGCAAAATGGGATAAAGCCGATTAGGGGAGAGAGATCGGGAGGGGAGGGGAGCGGAAAGGAGGGGGAAGGGGAGGGGGTTGGGGAGGGGGAAAGTGAGGGAGGGCCTCCACCTATGTGGTTTTGGGAACTTGGACCGTTTCTTTTTCCGGTGCCATGTTTCCTGAAACCTTGGAAACAAGGACCCTTTCTTTGAGGGAGGGAGTAAGTCTTTTATATTTGCAGGCTTCTTAGTGGCAAAGTCAGCCCACACTTGAATTAAAGGGTTCAGATCGTGATGTCCTGGTTCCCCTTAACCATAACTATGAACTCTTAGTAATAGGGGATGGGAAAATTAGTCTTGTGTGGGTCAATCAGGGACTCCTTCTGCCCCATCACTTTTAAACAAATTGTAGAGTCTACAAGCTTTTGGGTTGAAACAACATCCTCTTGGTGAACGCCTAGAGCTGGAGTCCTCAAACTACAACCTGTGGGCCACATGCAGAGAGCCGAGGACATTGATCCTTTCTGACGTTTGTATGTGCCCCATTAATTTTTTTTTGAACTTCAAATCAAGATGTGCAGTGTGCACATGAATTTTTTCGTAATTTTTGTTTTTTTTAAACTCTAGTCTGTCCCTCCAATGGCCTGAGGGACAGTGAACTGGCCCTTTGGGTAAACAGTTTCAGGACCGCTGCCCTAAGGTATCCTGGACTTAGAGGTTACTAATCTCCCAGCCCTGAAACATCCCTGAACATTCTACCCATTGTAGGAGGCACCATGGGAATTTGGACCCCGGGTAATTTACAAGCCTTTACTCCAATTGAACCCAAGAAAATTCAAAATGACTTAGGCAGTTACTCTATTTGGTCACTTTTGACTCCTCCTGTACTAGCCCATTATTTACATTTAACTCTATAACGCGGAGAATGATGTTTTCATAACATTTAAAAATGTATATATTCATATATATATTTATAACTATGAAAGTCCACAACAATAAGGAAATAATTTTTTCCCTAAATTAAACGTGATGGGTTATAGGGAAAAAAGAAGGATGGGTCTTATCAGCGGGTCCAATATGTTAACATCATAAATGTGTCAGTGATCCCACTGCACCTAGTAGTGCCCAAACCTGTGCCCTCCTAGGGGAAAGTGTGAATGCTTTTATCCCTCTTCCTGTATTTCCAATGAACAAACACACATGTCTGGTAATCCTAAGATTTTTTTTGTTGCCTGTGACACTCACCTAATTTCAAGGCCACTGCCACCTCACAAGCTTAGCCTTGTCGCATTCAAAATGTTCACCTTTTTGACAGTTTGTTTTTCCCAGAAGTTATCGGGTGACTAAAGCTTCCGAACCAAGTGTGCCAGCTCCACGACTACCATCTCCTGAACCACCTCAACCTTATCCATCCTGGATAAAGTTGCCCTCAATGGACAACCCCTCCCAGCAGTGTAGGAAGGGTATGGACCCAAAGCCCCACTTTGCCCCTTTGCCAGCAAGAAGTAGCTAGAGATATGGTCGCCCAGTACCCCAAAGATTTGGGTCCATATCTCTTCAGGGGGGCAAATGTTAGGTAGCTATGCTAGGGACTGGGGCATCCGTTATGCATGCCCATAGGGCCAGGATAAGAGCCCAGTTAGGAGAGGCACCCTGTGCATGCTCAGAGATCCAGGTTCTGGCCATGAAGGGGAGGTACACCTGGGTGGGTCCTGTACCTGGAGTGACCAACCTAGGCCATGTAAATTAAATTCATCCACTGGGGTCCGCCAGGCTTCCCCACCACACCTCCCTAACGCTCATAAAACTCACGTGAGTGACTGACCAGGCTTCTGCGTGATTTCTCTCTAACTCAGGAAGGCTCTTTGGAGGCAGCGGGGCTGCACATGAGTGGCTGGTGGATACTGTTCAGATGCATGGATTTCTGCTTGCAAGGGTTTTTGTCTCAGCTGACTGGAAGGGAGGAGGTAGTGCGTCTGGATCACAGAGTATCCATGTCCACAAATGAGGCTGCTCATTTCACAGTCCTGGCAGTGCTTTATGAAAACCCTCTGCTTTGCAATGTCACTCCTTGTAGATTAGAGTGGGAGGCGCTGGGACCAAGGTATGCTGCCTCTTACTCCCACTTGCAGGTTTCTGGATGTTGATTGTATCTCTTACAGCATCAGTTAGTGGGCTTCTTGTCTGCCTCAGGCTTTGTTCACGGAAATCCTCCAGCTAGTTTGTGGTGTGTGCGCATGAGCAGAGGCTTCCTACCAATCCCCCATGAGTAGTAGAGCTCCCATGGTGTGGACTCCATGAAAGCCGTGCCCCAGACAGCACGCTTACAAAGGAGGTTGGGCCCTGCAATACAGAGGACCATTCCCCCTGTGGAATTGCCTCAGAGACCCACCTCCCTCACTGGACAGCTGCTGGGGCTGTGGTCCCTAAGTTTCATGCCTGACTCAGGAATAGACACAGGGTGAGGCGACTCTAGTAGCTGTTTTGACTGGTCTAATCCAGCCTGAGATCATGCTTGCATTAACCCTTTGGCCAGATTATTTTTGTTTCTTTTATGATCTTTTTATTAGTCGCTCCTACAACACTAACCACAATCCATATATACATCAGCTGTTTGAAGCACATCTGTACATTAATTGCCCTCCTTATTCTCAAAATCTCCATTCTCCACCCAAGCCCCTGGCCTCAGCTTCTCATTTTTTCCCCCTCAAAGCCCACCACCCATCCCTCATCAATCCTTGAAAATGTACTAATTCTTTTGTCATATCTTCACCCAACTTTCTTTTGAGGTCAATGAAGATCCTTGTAATCGGTTCCCACTTTCCATCCTGCCCTTCCTCCACCCTCCCAGTATCTCCACTCAAAACACTGGTCCTAAAGAGCCCATCCACTCTGGATTCCCCGTGTTTGAAATTCCTATCTGTAGTAGAATACCTTCTCTAGTTTGGCCAGATTAGTATGGTAGAACTGGGATCATGATAGTGGGGCAAGAGGAAGCATTAAGACCTAGAGGAAAGTTGTGTTTCAACTTTGCTGTCTCATACCCTGTATTGTTTAATCTCCTCTCTGAGCTCCTTCTGTAAGGGGATGTCCAGTGCACTGCAAATAGGTTTTGGGTCTATACCCGGCAGTCCCCTCTCATTCTCCATGATAAGATTTTTTTGTTCTCATGATGCCTGTTGCCTTATCCCTTTGAAATTTTGTGATCACACAGGCTGGTATGCTCCCTCCATGTGGGCTCTGTTAGTTCGGAGCTAGATGGCTGCTTCTGTACCTTCAAGCCTTTAAGACCCCACACGCTATATCTTTAGGTAGCTGGACACCATCGGCTTTCTTCACCATACTTGCTTATGCAGCCTCTTTGTGGTCAGTGATCGTGTAGGGAAGGTGAGCATCAATTAATGCCAATTTAATAGAACAATGTTCTTGCAATGAGGGAGTCCTTGAGCGGAGGCACAAAGTGTATTTGCTACCTTAATACTAAATCTATAAACATATGGACATAGATCTATTTCCCCATGCCCCTTTGTAAATATATGTACATGACTTTATTTAGACATCTATAACTGGCCCTTGCTTCCCAGCTCACTCTTCTATACCCTTTGATTTTCCTCTTGTGCCCACTGCCATGCTAAGTCTTCCTTTGGGTTTCAGTAATTACTCTTGGTTATATTACCCTTGATCACGCCCTACCAGGCCTCCTACATATCTCTCACCACCGATTTCCATCACTTTTTGTTCCCTTCTCTCTGGGTTTCCTTACACCACTTCCTTTCCCCCCACCGTGCACACTCCCATGCCCAATGGAAAGGGCTGGTCACATGTTTACTCCTCCAGATAATTCATCCAGCCTTTCTTAATTAGACAGACACTGTAAGGGTAATAACATGCACAAAACGAGACTGAGCAAACCCAAGCAGCAAAAAGAAAAAAAACAAACAAAAATGAAAACAAAACCCAACCAAAATCCAATGACACTAAAAGAAAACAACACTAACCAAGAAAGAAAAGTACAAGGACTGTGTGGTGAATTTTAGGAGTGTTTTGCAGTACAGTCTGTTGGGGAACCGATCCCTGACCACAAAGTCCACCTTTGCCATTCCCCGGGGACTTTGATGCTCCGTTTTCTTTCTCTTCCGCTGCACTCTCTTAGTATCATGCCTCGATGTGGCAGGATCAGTTCGGGCGTAGTTCCCACACTGTGTCTCCAGTGTTGTCCCCTCTAGGGCTATGGGTCTTTGAGGGACGTTTCTCATCGTGGTCCTCTCTGTGAGCTGGCTTCTCTGATTGGGAACATCATCCTCAAGGCATATTGGGCCAGGATGTGCTCCATTTTCCCCTCCTCCCCCTTGTTCTGTCCTGTGTTCTCTGATCAGATATGTCCCTCTCCGCGAGCTGCAGATCCGGTGCCATCCTGTGAAATACAATCTTCGGGGGCTGCAAGCATGTTGGGGTGGGTGGGTGTCAGCTCAGATCTTTTGAGAGTCCAGGAGATATTGACTGCTCGATGGGCATAATACTTTGGGGCACCGTGCTCTAAGTCCAGATGCTGGTTGTGAATATGACTTTGTTGTTAACCAGGTGTGTGTCTCTGGGTCAACTCCTGTGTGTTTTTGAGTGAGTTTTCTCATCTGGAAAGTAAATGAACTGGATTATCCAACTCCCATGTCAGCAAGTTATCGAGAGGGGTTAATCAGAGACTGTTTCATATAGTGTGTACCTGCGCGCTGCATTCTAGACCTGGGGTGGCAATTTTGAGCTCGGGATAGAGATGGTGTCCTGCAGGTGACATACGTGGCTCCATATTGAAACAGGAAGCCCACTGTGGAGATTTGGTCCTTCCGTTGATGTCCACCGTCTACCTAGTCTTCTCCTGTTATAACTGCTTCAATGGCTCAGCAGCTGAGCTAGGAGCCAGTGCCATCATAACCAGGTGGCTAATTGGGACAAAGGGCAGATAGATATTTGTTATCTTGTTGTCTTGAGAAGCCCACCTACCCTCCATGCAAACCTTCTGGTGTGAGTTATCTGTGGAAGGAATCATAGGCTCACAGTAATTCACATCTTTCTTTTTGAGAATGTGTCCGTATTCCTTTCTGAACCTGAGAAGGTGGCCCCTGTGTCCACCAAGAAATTTACTGGCTGGCCCCCTACATGGAGAGTTAGCCTGGGCTTTTGGTGGTGAAGTTAAACAGAGCCCTGACCCCCTTCACTCAGCTTCTTCAAGCATTATTGTCTCTTGCTTGGGTCTTTCTAGGTGCAGATGAGGCCCGTCCACTCTAGTGGAGGGTCGTGCACCTCTCCTGGGGTTTTCAAGGCACTGATTTTTCCAGTGTCCTTCTTTCCTGCAGTAGGCACATTGATCCTTCCCCATGGCTTGTCGGTGCCCACAGGTTAGTCTATCCGTGAGTGGGCCATGCTCTCCATTTCCTGTGTCTCTGGGGTCTCTCATGGCAATTACTAGTATTTTAGCTAGTTTCTTTGTCTCTGTCGTGCTAGGGTCATCTCTGTTGTTATACACTCAATGAGCTACTTGTACCAAATCACTAAGATTTTTCCGTTCAAACCTTTCCCACTGCTTTTTCATGTCTTAGGCAGACTGACTGAGTCATAAAGGCAATACTTATTGCCCTCCTGTTTCGGGGCCTCTGGGCAGTTAGGGGTATAAAGCCCGTATGCTTCCATCAGCCACTCTAAAAAGGCAGGCGGACATTCTCTTATAAGAGCCTGAAAATTGTCACTGACCTTAGATAAATTCATATGTTTCCTAACTCTTCCACAGAGGGTCATGTAAGAGCAACGGGTGATACCTGGTAAAGCCCTCTGGGCCTTGCTAGGAATTGAGATCCCACATTGTTCGTGTAGTGGCCAAAAGAGTTTCTCTTAAGTGGGTAGTGCCCGCTCGCTGACCATCAGGTTCACTGACTGCTTACTGGTCCTCAGTCTGGAAGGGCTACCCTTCCTCCGTTGTGAACAGCACCTGGAGAAGTTGCTGGCAATCATTCCAGGTGGGCTGATGAGTATGGAAGACATACCAGGACTAGTGTGTGTGGGGGGCTGCTGGTAGGGCGAGGGATGGGGTGGGGTGGCGGTGAGGGAGGGCATGACTCAATAAGGGCCTGTTAGAAGTTTTCTATTTGTGTCCCCTAGAAACCTTATAGGGCGGGGGTGGAACTAAAGGGTCTGAAGCCAGCTCTCCCACTCCCAGAGTTCTCCTGCAAAATGGGATAAAGCGGATTAGGGGAGAGAGGTCGGGAGAGGAGGGGAGGGGAAGGGATGGGGAGGGGGTCAGGGTGGGGGACGGGGAGGGATGGCCTCGCCCTATTTGGTTTTGGGTACTTGGACCGTGTGTTTTCCCAGTCCTGCCATGTTTCCTGAAACCTTGGAAACAAGGACCCTTTCTTTGAGGGAGGGAGTAAGTCTTTTATATTTGCAGGATTCTAATTGACAATGTTAGCCCACACTTGAATTAAAGGGATCAGATCGGGATGTCCTGGTTGCCCATAACCATAACTATGAACTCTTAGTAATAGGGGATGGGAAAACTAGTCTTGCGTGGGTCAATCAGGGACTCCTTCTGCCCCATCACTTTTAAACAAATTGTAGAGTCTCCAAGCTTTTGGGTTGAAACCACATCTTCTTGGTGAACGCCTAGAGCAGGGGTCCTCAAACTACAGCCTGTGGGACACATGCAGACAGCCGAGGACGTTGATCCTTTCTGCAGGGTGTATGTGCCCTATTTATTTTTATTTTTGAACTTCAAATCAATATGTGCAGTGTGCACATGAATTTGTTCGTAATATTTGTTTTTTTAAACTATAGTCTTTCCTTCAAAAGGCCTGAGGGATAGTGAACTGGCCCCCTGGGTAAACAGTTTCAGGACCTCTGCCCTAATGTATCCTGGACTTAAGGGTTACTAATCTCCCAGCCCTGAAACACCCCTGAACATTCTACCCGTTGTAGGAGGCACCATGGGAATTTGGACCCCGGGTAATTTACAAGCCTTTACTCCAATTGAACCCAGGAAACTTCAAAGTGACTTAGGCAGTTACTCTATTTTGTTCACTTTTGACTCCTCCAGTGCTTGCCCATTATTGCAATTTAACTCTATAACGCGGAGCATGATGTTTTCATAACATTTTTAAAAATGTATATATTAATACATATATATATTTAAAACTATGAAAGTCCACAACAAAAAGAAAATAATTTTTTCCAAAATTAAAATTGAAGTGTTATAGGGTTAAAAAGAAGGATGGGTCTTATCAGCGGGTCCAAGACCTTAGCATGATAAATGAATCAGTGATCCCACTGCACCTAGTAGTGCCCAAACCTGTGCCCACCTAGGGGAATGTGTGAATGCTTTTATCCCTCTTCCTGGACTTCCAATGAACAAACACACATGTCTGGTGATCCTAAGATTTTTTTTGTTGCCTGTGACACTCACCTAATTTCAAGGCCACTGCCACCTCACAAGCTTAGCCTTGTCGCAGTTAAACTGCTCACCTTTTAGACCGTTTGTTTTTCCCAGAAGTTATCGGGTGACTAAAGCTTCCGAACCAAGTGTGTCAGGTCCACGACTAACATCTCCTGGAGCACCTCAACCTTATCCATCCTAGATAAAGTTGCCCTCAATGGACAACCCCTCCCAGCAATGTAGGAAGGGTATGGACCCAAAGCCCCACCTCGCCCCTTTTGCCAGCAGGAAGTAGCTAGAGATGTCGTCGCCCAGTACCCCAAAGATTTGGGTCCATATCTCTTCAGGGGGGCAAATGTTAGGTAGCTATGCTAGGGACTGGGGCATCTGTTAAGCATGCCCATAGGGCCAAGATAAGAGCCCAGTTAGGAGAGGCACCCTATGCATGCTCAGAGGTCCAGGTCCTGGCCATGAAGGGGAGGTACACCTGCGTGGGTCCTATACCTGTATTGACCAACCTAGGCCATGTAAATTCAATTCAGCCACTGGGGTCGGCCAGACTTGCCCACCACGCCTCCCTAGCGCTAATAAAACACACTTGAGTGACAGACCAGGCTTCTGCGTGATTTCTCTGTCACTCAGGAAGGCTCTTTGTAGGCAGTAAGGCTGCACATGAGTGGCTGGTGGATACTGTTCAGATGCATGGCTTTCTGCTTGCAAGGGTTTTTGTCTCAGCTGACTGGAAGGGAGGAGGTAGTACGTCTGGATCACAGAGTATCCATTTCCACAAATGAGGCTGCTAATTCCACGGTCCTGGCAGTGCTTTATGAAAACGCTCTGCTTTGCAATGTCACTCCTTGTAGATTAGAGTGGGAGGGGCTGGGACCAAGGTATGCTGCCTCTTACTCCCAGTTGCAGGTTTCTGGATGCTGATTGTATCTCTTACAGCATCAGTTAGTGGGCTTGTTGTCCCTCAGGCTTTGTTCACAGAGATCCTCCAGCTAGTTGGTGGTGAGTGCGCATGAGCAGAGGCTTCCTGCCAATCCCCCATGATTAGTAGAGCTCCCATGGTGTGGACTCCATGTAAGCCCTGTCCCAGAGAGCACGCTTACATAGGAGGGTGGGCCCTGCATGAAAGAGGACCATTCCCCCTGTGGAATGGCCTCAGAGACCCAGGTCCCTCACTAGCCAGCTGCTGGGGCTGTGGGCCCTAAGCTTCATGCCTGACTCAGGAATTGACACAGGGTGAGGCGACTCCAGTAGCTGTTTTGACTGGTCTAATCCAGCCTGAGATCATCCTTGCATGAGCCCTCTGCCCAGATTATTTTTGTTTCTTTTATGATCTTTTCATTAGTGGCTCCTACAACACTACCCACAAAATATATATACATCAGCTGTTTGATGCACATCTGTACATTAAGTGCCCTCATTATTCTCAAAATATCTACTCTTCACCCAAGCCCCTGGGCTCAGCTCCTCATTTTTCCCCCCTCAATGCCCGCCACCCATCCCTCATCAATCCTTTGAAATGTACTAATTCTTTTGTCATATCTTCACCCACCTTTCTTTTGAGGTCAATGAAGATCCTTGTAATCGGTACCCACTTTCCATTCTGCCCTTCCTCCACCCTCCCAATATCTCCACTCATAACACTGGTCCTAAAGGGCCCATCCACCCTGGATTCCCCGTGTTTGAAATTCCTATCGGTACTAGAATACCTTCTCTAGTTTGGCCAGATTAGTATGGTAGAACTGGGATCATGATAGTGGGGCAAGAGGAAGCATTAAGAACTAGAGGAAAGTTGTGTTTCATCTTTGCTGTCTCATAACCTGTATTCTTTAATCTCCTCTCTGAGATTCTTCTGTAAGGGGATTTCCAGTGCACTGCAAATAGGTTTTGGTTCTATACCCGGCAGTCCCCTCTCATTTTCCATGATAAATTTTATTTGTTTTCATGATGCCTGTTGCCTTATCCCTTTGAAACTTTGTGATCACACAGGCTGGTATGCTTCCTACATGTGGGCTCTGTTGCTTCTGAGCTACATGGCTGCTTCTGTACCTTCAAGACTTTAAGACCCCACACGCTATATCTTTTGGTAGATGGACACCATCGGCTTTCTTCACCACATTTGCTTATGCAGCCGCTTTGTGCTGAGTGATCGTGTAGGGAAGGTGAGCATTGTAGAATGCCAAATTAATAGAACACTGTTCTTGCAATGAGGGAGTCCTTGAGCGGAGGCCCTATGTCCATCTGCCTACTTAATACTAAATCTATAAACATATGGACATAGATCTATTTCCCCATGCCTCTTTGAAAATATATGTACATGACTTTATTTAGACGTCTATAACTGGCCCTTGCTTCCCAGCTCACTCTTCTATACCCTTTGATTTTCCTCTTGTGCCCACTGCCATGCTCAGCCTTCCTTTGGGTTTCAGTAATTCCTCTTGGTTACATTACCCTTGATTATGCCCTACCAGGCCTCCTACATCCCCCTAATCACCGATTTCCATCACTTGTTGTTCCTTTGTCTCTGGGTTTCTTTACACCACTCCCTTTACCCCCAGCGTGCTCACTCCCATGCCCAATGAAAGGGCCGGTCACATGTTTACTCCTCCAGATTGTTCATCCAGCCTCTCTTAATTAGACAGACCTGTAAAGGTAATAACATGCACAAAACAAGACTGAGCAAATCCAAGCAGCAAAAAGAAAAAAAACATACAAAAATGAAAACAAAACCCAACCAAAATCCAATGACACTAAAAGAAAACAACACTAACCAAGAAAGAAAAGTACAAGGACTGTGTGGTGAACTTTAGGAGTGTTTTCCAGTCCAGTCTGTTGGGGCACCGAGCCCTGACCACAAAGTCCACCTTTGGCATTCCCCGGGGACTTTGATGCTCCATTTTCTTTCTCTTCCGCTGCACTCTCTTAGTGTCATGCCTCGATGTGGCAGGATCAGTTCGGGCGCAGTTCCCACACTGTGTCTCCAATGTTGTCCACTCTTGGGCTATGGGTCTTTGAGGGACGTTTCTCATCGTGGGGCTGCCCATGTGGTCTTCTCTGTGGACTGGCTTCTCTGATTGGGAACATCGTCCTCAAGGTGTAGAGGGCCAGGATGTGCTCCATTCTCCCCTCCTCCCCCTTGTTCTGCCCTGTGTTCTCTGATCAGATATGTCCCTCTTCGCGAGCTGCAGATCCGGTGCCATCCTGTGAAATACAATCTTTGGGGGCTGCAAGGATGTGGGGGATGGGTGGCAGCTCAGATCTTTTGAGAGTCCAGGAGATATTGACTGCTTGATGGGCACAGTTCTTTGCGGCACCGTGCTCTTGGTGCAGACGCTGGTTGTGAATATGACTTTGTTGTTAACCAATTGTGAGTCTCTGGGTCAACTCCTGTGTGTTTTTAAGTGAGTTTTCTCATCTGGAAAGTAAATGTACTGGATTATCCAGACTCCCATGTCAGCAAGTTATCCAGAGGAGTTAATCAGAGACTGTTTCATATAGTGTGTACCTGCGCGTCGCATTCTAGACCTGGGATGGCAATTATGAGCTCAGGATAGAGATGGTGTCCAGCAGGTGACATACGTGGCTCCATATTGAAACAGGAAGCCCACTGTGGAGATTTGGTCCTTCCGTTGATGGCCACTGGCCACCTAGTCTTCTCCTGCTATAACTGCTTCACTGGCTCAGCAGCTGAGCCAGGATCCAGTGATACCATAACCAGGTGGCTAACTGGGACAAAGGGCAGATAGATATTTGTTATCTTGTTGTCTTGGGAAGCCCACCTAACCTCCATGAAAACCTTCTGGTGTGAGTGATCTGTGGAAGGAATCATAGGCTCACAGTAATTCACATCTTTCTTTTTGAAAATGTGCCCGTATTCCTTTCTGAACCTGAGAAGGTGGCCCCGGTGTCCACCAAGAAATTTACTGGCTGGCCCCCTACAAGGAGAGTTAGCCTGGGCTTGGTGGCGAAGGGAAAAAGAGCTCTGACCCCTTCATTCAGCTTCTTCAAGCATTATAGTCTCTTGCTTGGTTTTTCTAGGTGCAGATGAGGCCCGTCCACTCTAGTGGAGGGTCGTGCACCTCTCCTGGGGTTTCAAGACACTGATTTTTCCAGTGTCCTTCTTTCCTGCAGTAGGCACATTGATCCTTCCCCATGGCTTGGCGGTGCCCACAAGTTAGTCTCTCCGTGAGTGGGCCATGCTCTCCTTTTCCTGAGTCTCTGGGGTCTCTCATGGCAATTACTAGTATTTTAGCTAGTTTCTTTGTCTCTGTCGTGCTAGGGTCATCTCTGTTGTTATACACTCAATGAGCCACTTGTACCAAATCACTAAGATTTTTCCATTCAAACCCTTCCAACTTCTTTTTCATGTCTGAGACAGACTGACTGAGAAATAAAGGCAATACTCATTGCCCTCCGGTTCTCGGGGCCGTTAGGGGTATAAAGCCCGTAGGCTTACATCAGCTACTCTAGAAAGGCAGGCGGACATTCTCTTATAAGGCACGAAAGTTCTCACTGACCTTAGATACAGTCATAGGTTTCCTAGTTCTTCCGCAGAGGGTCATGTAAGAGCAATGGGTGATACCTGGTAAAGCCCTCTGGGCCTTGCTAGGAATTGAGATCCCACATTGATCCGTAGTGGCCAAAGGAGTTTCTCTCAAGTGGGGAGTGCCCGCTCGCTGACCATCAAGTTCACTGACTGCTTACTGGGCCTCTGTCTGGAAGGGTTACCCTTCCTCCGTGGTGAACAGCACCTGGAGAAGTTGCTCGCAATCATACAGGTGGGCTGATGAGTATGGAAGACATACCAGTACTAGTGTGTGTGGAGGGCTGCTGGTTGGGGGTGGGGGTGAGGTTGGTGGGGGAGGTGGGGGAGGGAGTGACTCAATAAGGGCCTGTTAGAAGTTTTCTATTTCTGGACCCTAGAAAACTTATAGGGCGGGGTTGGAACCAAAGGGTCTGAAGCCAGCTCTCCCACTCCCAGAGTTCTCCTGCAAAATGGGATAAAGCCGATTAGGGGAGAGAGATCGGGAGGGGAGGGGAGGGGAAGATGGGGGAGAGGGAGGTGGTGGGGGAGGGGGTAGGGGAGGGATGGCCTCCACCTATGTGGTTTTGGGAACTTGGACCGTTTGTTTTTCCGGTCCTGCCATGTTTCCTGAAACCTTGGAAACAAGGACCCTGTCTTTGAGGGAGGGAGTAAGTCTTATATTTGCAGGCTTCTTCGTGGCAATGTCAGCCCACACTTGAATTAAAGGGATCAGATCGGGATGTCCTGGTTCCCCTTAACCATAACTATGAACTCTTAATAATAGGGGATGGGAAAACTAATCTTGCGTGGGTCAATCAGGGACTCCTTCTGCCCCATTACTTTTAAACAAATTGTAGTGTCTCCAAGCTATTGGGTGAAAACCACATCTTCTTGGGGACCGCCTAGAGCATGGGTCCAAAACTACAGCCTATGGGCCACATGCAGACAGCCGAGGACACTGAGCCTTTCTGTCGGGTGTATGTGACGCATTTATTTTTTTTTTAACTTCAAATCAAGATGTGCATGGTGCACATGAATTTTTTCATAATTTTTGTTGTTTTTTTAACTATAGTCTGCCCCTCCAATAGCCTGAGGTACAGTAAACTGGCCCCCTGGGCACTTGGACTATGTAGGTTAACTACCGGGCACTTGCACTATCTAGGTTACCGAACGGGCATTTGGACTATGTAGGTAACCTAGCGGGCACTTGGACAGTCTAGGTTACCTAGCGGGCACTTGGATTTCTAGGTTAACGAACGGGCACTTGGTCTATGTATGTTGCATAGCGGGCAATTGGACTATCTAGGTTAGGTAACGGGCACTTGGACTATCTAGGTTACCTAGCGGGAACTTGGACTATGTAGGTTACCTAGCGGGCACTTGGACTATCTAGGTTACCTAACGGGCACTTGGACCATCTAGGTTTCTTAGCGGGCACTTGGACTCTGTAGGTTAACTAGCGGGCACTTGGACTATATAGGTTACCTAGAGGGCCCTTGGACTATGTAGGTTACGTAGCGGGCACGTGGACTATCTAGGTTAACGAACGTGCACTTGGACTATGTAGGTAACCTAGCGGACAATTGGACAGTCTAGGTTACCTAGCGGGCACTTGGACTATATAGGTTAACGAAAGGGCACTTGGACTATGTAGGTTCCCTAGCGGGCACTTGGATTATCTAGGTAAGCTAACAGGAACTTGGAATATCTAGGTTACCTAGCGGGCACTTGGACTATGTAGGTTACATTGCGGGCACTTGTACTATCTAGGTTACCTAAATGTAACTTGGACTATGTAGGTTAACTAGCGGACACTTGGACTATCTAGGTTAACTAGTGGGCACTTGGAATATCTAGGTTAACTAGCGGGCCCTTGGACTATGTAGGTTAACTAGCGGGCACTTGGACTATCTTGGTTAACTAGCGGGCACTTGGACTATCTAGGTTAACTAGCGGGCACTTGCACAATGCAGGTTCCCTAGCGGGCACTTTGACTATGTAGGTTCCCTAGCGGGCACTTGGACTATATAGGTTCCCTACGGGCACTTGGACTATCTAGGTACCCTAACGGGCACTTGGAATATGTAGGTTCCCTATCGGGCAATTGGACTATGTAGGTTCCTCAGCGGGCACTTGGACTATGTAGGTTCCCTATCAGGCACTTGGACTATGTAGGTTAACTAGCGAGCACGTGGATGATCAATGTTAACTAGTGGGCACTTTGACTATCTAGGTTAACTAGCGGGCAATTGGACTATCTAGGTTAATTAGCGTGCACTTGTACAATGCAGGTTCCCTAGCAGGCACATTGACTATGTAGGTTCACTACGGGCACTTGGACTATCTAGGTTCCCTAACGGGCACTTGGACTATATAGGTTCCTCAGCGGGCACTTGGACTATGTAGGCTAACTAGGGGGCCCTTGGACGATCAAGGTTACCTAGCGGGTACTTGAACTATCTAGGTTAACTAGCGCGCACTTGCACTCTTTAGGTTACCTAGTGGGCACTTGGACTATGTACGTTCCCTAGCGGGCACTTGGAATATCTATGTTAACTAGCGGGCACTTGGAATATGTAGGTTAACTAGTGGACACTTGCACTATGTAGGTTACCTAGCAGGCACTTGGACTATCTAGGTTAACTAGTGTGCACTTGGATTATGTAGGTTCCTTAGCAGGCACTTGGACTATCTAGGTTACGTAGCGGGCACTTGGTATATAGGTTAACTAGCGGGCACTTGGACTATGTAGGTTAACTAGAGGACACTTGGACTATCTAGGTTAACTTGTGGGCCCTTGGACTATGTAGGTTAACTAGCGGGCACTTGGACAATCTAGGTTAACTAGCAGGCATTTGGACGATCTAGGTTAACTAGCGGGTACTTGGACTATGTAGGTTAACTAGAGGACACTTGGACTATCTAGGTTAACTTGTGGGCCCTTGGACTATGTAGGTAACTAGCGGGCACTTGGACAATCTAGGTTAACTAGCAGGCATTTGGACGATCTAGGTTAACAAGCGGGCACTTGGACTATCAAAGTTAACAAGTGAGCCCTTGGACTATGTAGGTTAACTAGCGGGCCCTTGGACTATCTAGGTTACCTAGCGGGCACTTGGACTATCTAGGTTACCTAGCGGGCACTTGGACTATCTAGGTTACCTAGTGGGCATTTGGACTATCTAGGTTAACTAACGGGCACTTGGTATGTGCAGGTAACCTAGCGGGCACTTGGACTGTCTAGGTTACCTAGCGGGCACCTGGACTTCTAGGTTAACGACGGGCACTTGGACTATGTAGGTTGCTTAGCGGGCACTTGGACTATCTAGGTTAGGTAACGGGCACTTTGAGTATCTAGGTTACCTAGCGGGAACTTGGACAATGTAAGTTACCTAGCGGGAACTTTGACTATCTAGGTTACATAGCGGGCACTTGGACTATGTAGGTTAACTAGCGAGCACTAGGACTCTAGGTTACCTAGCGGGCCCTTTGACTATGTAGGTTTCCTAGCGGGTACTTGGACTATCTAGGTTAACGAACGGGCACTTGGACTATGTATGTAACCTAGCGGGCACTTGGACAGTCTAGGTTACCTAGCGTGCACTTGGACTATCTAGGTTAACGAACGGGCACTTGGACTATATAGGTTACCTAGCGGGCACTTGGACTATGTAGGATCCCTATCGGACATTTGAACTACTTAGGCCACCTAGCGGGCACTTGGACTATCTATGTTAACTAGCGGGAACTTGGACTATCTAGGTCAACTAGCGGGCCCTAGTACTATGTAGGTTAACTAGCGAGTACTTGGACTATCTAGGTTAACTAGCGGACCTTGGACTACGTAGGTTAACTAGCGGGCACTTGGATGATCAATGTTAACTAGCGGGGCCCTTGGACTATCTAGGTTAGCTAACGGGCACTTGGACTAAGTACATCCCCTAGTGGGCACTTGGACACTCTAGGTTAACTAACGGGCACTAGGACTATCTAGGTTAACGAGCGGGCACTTGAACTATCTAAGTTACCTAGCTGGCACTTGGACTATGAAGGTTCCCTAGCGGGCACTTGGACTATGAAGGTCAACTAGCGGGCCCTTGGACTATCTAGGTTAGCTAACTGGCACTTGGACTATGTAGGTTAACTAGCGGACACTTGGACTATGTAGGTTACCTAACGGGCACTTGGACTATGCAGGTAACCTAGCGGGTACTTGGACTGTCTAGGTTACCTAGCGGGCACTTGGACTTCTATGTTAACGAACGGGCACTCGGACTATGTAGGTTGCCCAGCGGGCAATTGGACGATCTAGGATAGGTAACGGGCCCTTGACTATCTAGGTTACCTAGCGGGAACTTGGACTATGTAGGTTACCTAAGGGCACTTAGACTATGTAGGTTAACTAGCGGACACTTGGACAATCTAGGTTAACTAGCGGGCACGTGGACTATCTAGGTTAACTAAGGGGCCCTTCGACTATGTAGGATAACTAGCGGGCACTTGGACTATCTAGGTTGCCTAGCGGGCACTTGGTCTATGTACATACCCTAGCGGGCACTTGGACTATCTGGGTTACCTAGCGGGCACTTGGACTACCTAGGTTAACTAACGGGTAATAGGACAATCTAGGTTACCTAGCGGGCACTTGGACTATGTAGGTCAACTAGCGGGCCTTGGACTATGTAGGTTAACTAGCGGGCCTTTGGGCTATGTAGGTTAACTAGCGGGCACATGGACTATCTAGGTTACCTAGCGGGCACTGAGACTATATAGGTTACCTAGCGGGCACTTGGACTATCTAGGTAAACGAAAGTGCACTTGGGCTATGTAGGTAACCTAACGGGCACTTGGACTGTCTAGGATACCTAGCGGGCACTTGGACTATCTATGTTAACGAACGGGCACTTGGACTATGTAGGTTAACTAGCGGACACTTGGACTATCTAGATGAGCTAACGGGCAATTGGACTATCAAGGTTACCTAACGGGCACTTGGACTATGTAGGTTACCTAGCGGGCAATTGGACTATCTAGGTTACCTAGCAGGCACTTTGACTATCTTGGTTAACTAAGGGGCACTTGAACTATGTAGGTTGCCAAGCGAGCACTTGGACTATGTAGGTTCCCTAGCGGGCGCTTGGACTATGTAGGTTCCCTAGCGGGTACTTGGACTATCTAGGTTAACTAGCGGGCACTTGGACTATCTAGGTTACCTAGCGGGCACTTGGAGTATGTACGCTCCTTAGCGGGCACTTGGGCTATCTACATTACCTAGCGGGCACTTGGACTATGTAGGTTAACGAACGGGCACTTGGACTATGTAGGTAACCTAGAGGTCACTTGGACTGTCTAGGTTACCTAGCGGACACTTGGACTATGTAGGTTAAGTGGCGGGCACGTGGACTATCTAGGTTAACTAGCGGGCACTTGGACTATGTAGGTTCCCTAGGGGGCATTTGGACTATATAGGTTACCTAGCGGGCACTTGGATTATGTAGGTTGCCTAGCGGGCACTTGGACTATGTAGGTTAACTAGTGGGCACTTGGATTATCTAGGTTAACTAACAGGCACTTGAACTATGTATGTTCCAGAGCGGACAATTGGACTATGTAGGTTCCTTAGCGGGCACTTGGACTATCTAGGTTCCCTAAAGGACACTTGGACTATGTAGGTTAACTAGCGGACAATTGGATGATCTAGGTTAACTAGCGGGTACTTGGACTATCTAGGTTAACTAGGGGTTCCTTTGACTACGTAGGTTAACTAGCGGACACTTGCACTATGTAGGTTACCTAGCGGGCACTTGGACTATCTAGGTTAACTAGCAGGCCCTTGGACTATCTAGGTTACCTAGCAGGCACTTGGACTATGTAGGTTAACTAGCGGACACTTGAACGATCTAGGTTAACCAGCGGGCCCTTGCACTATGTAGGTTAACTAGCGGGCCCATGGATTATGTAGGTTTACTAGGGGGCACTTGGACTATCTAGGTTAACTAGCGGGCACTTGGACTATGTAGTTTCCCTAGAGGGCATTTGGACTATTTAGGTTGCCTAGCGGGCACTTGGACTATGTAGGTTACCTAGCGGGCTCTTGGACTGTCTAGGTTACCTAGCAGGCACTTTGACTATCTAGGTTAACTAACGGGCACGTGGACTATGTAGGGTAAGTAGCGGGCACATGGACTGTCTAGGTCACCTAACGGGCATTTGGATTATCTAGGTTAACGAACGGGCAATAGGACAATCTAGGTTACCTAGCGGGTACTTGGACTATGTAGGTCAACTAGCGGGCCCTTGGACTATGTAGGTTAACTAGCGGGCCTTTGGACTATGTAGGTTAACTAGCGGGCACTTGGATTATCTAAGTTACCTAGCGGGCACTTGAACTATGTAGGTTAACTAGTGGGCTCTTAGACTATCTAGGTTAGCTAATGGTCACTTGGACTATGTAGGTTAATTAGCGGGCACTTGCACTCTCTAGGTTACCTAGCGGACACTTGGACTATCTAGGTTAACTAGCGGGCACTTGGATTATGTAGGTTGCCTAGCGGGCACTTGGACTATGTAGGTTAACTAGCGGGCACTTGGATTATCTAGGTTAACTAACAGGCACTTGAACTATGTATGTTCCAGAGCGGACAATTGGACTATGTAGGTTCCTTAGCGGGCACTTAGACTATCTAGGTTCCCTAAAGGACACTTGGACTATGTAGGTTAACTAGCGGACAATTTGATGATCTAGGTTAACTAGCGGGTACTTGGACTATCTAGGTTAACTAGGGGTTCCTTGGACTACGTAGGTTAACTAGTGGACACTTGCACTCTGTAGGTTACCTAGCGTGCACTTGGACTATCTAGGTTAACTAGCAGGCACTTGGACTATGTAGGTTAACTAGCGGGCCTTTGCACTCTCTAGTTTACCTAGCGGGCACTTGGACTATGTACCTTCCCTAGCGGGCACTTGGACTATCTATGTTAACTTTCGGGCCCTTGGACTATGTAGGTTACCTAGCGGACACCTGCAATATGTAGGTTACCTAGCGGGCACTTGGACTATGTAGGTTAACTAGCGGACACTTGCACGATGAAGGTTAACTAGCGGGCCCTTGCACTATGTAGCTTAACTAGCGGGCCCATGGATTATGTAGGTTTACTAGGGGGCACTTGGACTATCTAGGTTAACTAGCGGACACTTGGACTATGTAGTTTCCCTAGCGGACATTTGGACTATTTAGGTTACCTAGCGGGCACTTGGACTATGTAGGTTATCTAGCGGGCACTTGGACTATCTAGGTTACCTAGCAGGCACTTTGACTATCTAGGTTAACTAACGGGCACTTGGACTATGTAGGGTAACTAGCGGGCACTTGGACTGTCTAGGTCACCTAACGGGCACTTGGATTATCTAGGTTAACTAGCAGACACTTGGACTATGTAGTTACCCTAGCGGACACTTGGACTATGTAGTTTCCCTAGCGGGCATTTGAACTATGTAGGTTCCCTAGCGGTCACGTGGACTATGTAGGCTCCCTAGAAGGCACTTGGACTATGTAGGTTAACTAGCGGGCACTTGGACTAACCAGGTTACCAAGCGGGCACTTGGACTATGTAGGTTACCCAATGGGCACTTGGACTATCTAGGTTAACTAACGGACACTTAGACTATGTAGGTTAGGTATCAGGCACTTGGACTGTCTAGGTTACCTAGCAGGCACTTGGTCTATGTAGGTTACCTAGCGGACACTTGGACGATTTAGGTTAACTAGCGGGCACTTGGACTATCTAGGTTAACTAGCAGGCCCTTGGACTATCTAGGTTTACTAGCGGGCACTTGGACTATCTAGGTTAACTAGCGGGCACTTGGACTATGTAGGTTAACTAGCGGACACTTGCATGATCTAGGTTAACTAGCGGGCTCTTGGACTATGTAGGTTAACTAGCGGGCACTTGCACTCTCTAGGTTACCTAGCGGACACTTGGACTATGTACCTTCCCTAGCGGGCACTTGGACTATCTAGGTTACCTAGCAGGCACTTGGATTATGAAGGATCCCTAGCGGGCAATTGGACTATCTAGGTTACCTAGCTGGCACTTGGACTATGTAGGTTAACTAGCGGACACCTGCATGATCTAGGTTAACTAGCGGGCCCTTGCATTATGTAGGTTAACTAGCTGGCCCATGGATTATGTAGGTTTACTAGGGGGCACTTGGACTATCTAGGTTAACTAGCGGGCACTTGGACTATGTAGTTTCCCTAGCGGGCATTTGGACTATTTAGGTTGCCTAGCGGGCACTTGGACTATGTAGGTTACCTGGCGGGCACTTGGAATATCTAGGTTACCTAGGAGGCACTTTGACTATCTAGGTTAACTAACGGGCACGTGGACTATGTAGGGTAACTAGCGGGCACTTGGACTGTCTAGGTTAGCTAACAGACACTTGGACTATCTAGGTCACCTAACGGGCACTTGGATTATCTAGGTTAACGAATGGGCACTTGGACTATGTAGGTTAACTAGCCACCACTTGGACTATCTAGGTTAGCTAAAAGGCACTTGGACTATCTAGGTTCCCTAGCGGGCACTTGTACTATCTAGGTTACCTAGCTGGCACTTGGACTATGTAGGTCAACTAGCGGGCCCTTGGACTATCTAGGTTAGCTAACGGGCACTTGGACTATGTATGTTCCAGAGCGGGCACTTTGATTATGTAGGTTGCCTAGAGGACATTTAGACTATATAGGTTCCCTAACGGGCACTTGGACTATGTAGGTTCCCTAGCTGTCACATGGACAATGTAGGCTCCCTAGAAGGCACTTGGACTATGTAGGTTAACTAGCGGCCACTTGGACTATGTAGGTTACCCAATGGGCACTTGGACTATCTAGGTTAACCAACGGACACTTGGACTATGTAGGTTAGCTATCAGGCACTTGGACTATCTAGGTTACCTAGCGGACACTTGGACGATTTAGGTTAACTAGCGGGCACTTGGACTATCTAGGTTAACTAGCAGGCCCTTGGACTATCTAGGTTTACTAGCGGGCACTTGGACTATCTAGGTTAACTAACGGGCACTTGGTATGTGCAGGTAACCTAGCGGGCACTTGGACTGTCTAGGTTACCTAGCGGGCACTTGGACTTCTAGGTTAACGACGGGGACTTGGACTATGTAGGTTGCTTAGCGGGCACTTGGACTATCTAGGTTAGGTAACGGGCACTTTGAGTATCTAGGTTACCTAGCGGGAACTTGGACAATGTAAGTTACCTAGCGGGCACTTTAACTATCTTGGTTACATAGCGGGCACTTGGACTATGTAGGTTAACTAGCGAGCACTTGGACTCCAGGTTACCTAGCGGGCCCTTTGACTATGTAGTTTCCTTAGCGGGCATTTGGACTATTTAGGTTGCCTAGCGGGCACTTGGACTATGTAGGTTACCTGGCGGGCACTTGGACTATCTAGGTTACCTAGCAGGCACTTTGACTATCTAGGTTAACTAATGGGCACGTGGACTATGTAGGGTAACTAGCGGGCACTTGGACTGTCTAGGTCACCTAACGGGCACTTGGATTATCTAGGTTAATGAACGGGCACTTGGACTATGTAGGTTACCTAGCCACCACTTGGACTATCTAGGTTAGCTAAAAGGCACTTGGACTATCTAGGTTCCCTAGCGGGCACTTGTACTATCTAGGTTACCTAGCTGGCACTTGGACTATGTAGGTCAACTAGCGGGCCCTTGGACTATCTAGGTTAGCTAACGGGCACTTGGACTATGTATGTTCCAGAGTGGGCACTTGGATTATGTAGGTTGCCTAGCGGACATTTAGAGTATGTAGGTTTCCTTGCGGGCATTTGGACTATGTAGGTTCCCTAGCGGTCACGTGGACTATGTAGGCTCCCTAGAAGGCACTTGGACTATGTAGGTTATCTAGCGGGCACTTGGACTAACCAGGTTACCAAGCGGGCACTTGGACTATGTAGGTTACCCAATGGGCACTTGGACTATCTAGGTTAACGAACGTTCACTTGGACTATGTAGGTTAGGTATCAGGCACTTGGACTATCTAGGTTACCTAGCAGGCACTTGGACTATGTAGGTTACCTAGCGGACACTTGGACGATTTAAGTTAACTAGCGGGCACTTGGACTATCTAGGTTAACTAGCAGGCCCTTGGACTATCTAGGTTTACTAGCGGGCACTTGGACTATCTAGGTTAACTAGCGGGCACTTGGACTATGTAGGTTAACTAGCGGGCACTTGCACTCTCTAGGTTACCTAGCGGACACTTGGACTATGTACCTTCCCTAGCGGGCACTTGGACTATCTAGGTTACCTAGCAGGCACTTGGATTATGAAGGATCCCTAGCGGGCAATTGGACTATCTAGGTTACCTAGCTGGCACTTGGACTATGTAGGTTAACTAGCGGACACTTGCACGATCTAGGTTAACTAGCGGGCCCTTGCACTATGTAGGTTAACTAGCTGGCCCATGGATTATGTAGGTTTACTAGGGGGCACTTGGACTATCTAGGTTAACTAGCGGGCACTTGGACTATGTAGTTTCCCTAGCGGGCATTTGGACTATTTAGGTTGCCTAGCGGGCACTTGGACTATGTAGGTTACCTGGAGGGCACTTGGACTATCTAGGTTACCTAGCAGGCACTTTGACTATCTAGGTTAACTAACGGGCACGTGGACTATGTAGGGTAACTAGCGGGCACTTGGACTGTCTAGGTCACCTAACGGGCACTTGGATTATCTAGGTTAACGAACGGGCACTTGGACTATGTAGGTTACCTAGCCACCACTTGGACTATCTAGGTTAGCTAAAAGGCACTTGGACTATCTAGGTTCCCTAGCGGGCACTTGTACTATCTAGGTTACCTAGCTGGCACTTGGACTATGTAGGTCAACTAGCGGGCCCTTGGACTATCTAGGTTAGCTAACGAGCACTTGGACTATGTATGTTCCAGAGCGGGCACTTTGATTATGTAGGTTGCCTAGAGGACATTTAGACTATATAGGTTCCCTAACGGGCACTTGGACTATGTAGGTTCCCTAGCGGTCACGTGGACAATGTAGGCTCCCTAGAAGGCACTTGGACTATGTAGGTTAACTAGCGGCCACTTGGACTATGTAGGTTACCCAATGGGCACTTGGACTATCTAGGTTAACGAACGGACACTTGGACTATGTAGGTTAGCTATCAGGCACTTGGACTATCTAGGTTACCTAGCGGACATTTGGACGATTTAGGTTGCTTAGCGGGCACTTGGACTATCTAGGTTAGGTAACGGGCACTTTGAGTATCTAGGTTACCTAGCGGGAACTTGGACAATGTAAGTTACCTAGCGGGCACTTTGACTATCTAGGTTACATAGCGGGCACTTGGACTATGTAGGTTAACTAGCGAGCACTTGGACTCTAGGTTACTTAGCGGGCCCTTTGACTATGTAGGTTTCCTAGCGGGTACTTGGAGTATCTCGGTTAACGAACGGGCACTTGGATTATGTAGGTAACCTAGCGGGCACTTGGACAGTCTAGGTTACCTAGCGTGAACTTGCACTATCTAGGTTAACAAACGGGCACTTGGACTATATAGGTTACCTAGCGGGCACTTGGACTATGTAGGATCCCTATCGGACATTTGAACTACTTACGCTACCTAGCGGGCACTTGGACTATCTAGGTTAACTAGCGGGCACTTGGACTATCTATGTCAACTAGCGGGCCCTTGTACTATGTAGGTTAACTAGCGAGCACTTGGACTATCTAGGTTAACTAGCGGAACTTGGACTACGTAGGTTAACTAGCGGGCACTTGGATGATCAATGTTAACTAGCGGGGCCCTTGGACTATCTAGGTTAGCTAACGGGCACTTGGACTAAGTACGTCCCCTCGTGGGCACTTGGACACTCTAGGTTAAATAACGGGCACTAGGACTATCTAGGTTAACGAGCGGGCACTTGGACTATCTAAGTTACCTAGCTGGCACTTGGACTATGAAGGTTCCCTAGCGGGCACTTGGATTATCTAGGTTACCTAGCGGGCACTTGGACTATGTAGATCAACTAGCGGGCCCTTTGACTATCTAGGTTAGCTAACTGGCACTTGGACTATGTAGGTTAACTAGCGGACACTTGGACTATGTAGGTTAACTAACGGGCACTTGGACTATGCAGGTAACCTAGCGGGCACTTGGACTGTCTAGGTTACCTAGTGGGCACTTGGACTTCTATGTTAACGAACGGGCACTCGGACTATGTAGGTTGCCCAGCGGGCAATTGGACGATCTAGGATAGGTAACGGGCCCTTGACTATCTAGGTTACCTAGCGGGAACTTGGACTTTGTAGGTTACCTAAGGGCACTTGGACAATGTAGGTAACCTAGCGGGCACTTAGATAGTCTAGGTTACCTAGCGTGCACTTGGACTATCTAGGGTAACGAACGGGCACTTGGACTATATAGGTTACCTAGCGGGCACTTGGACTATGTAGGATCCCTATCGGACATTTGGACTACTTAGGCCACCTAGCGGGCACTTGGACTATCTAGGTTAACTAGCGGGCACTTGGACTATCTAGGTCAACTAGCGGACAGTTGGACAATATAGGTTACTAGCGGGCACGTGGACTATCTAGGTTAACAAGGGGCTTCTTGGACTATGTAGGTTAACTAGCGGGCACTTGGACTATCTAGGTTACCTAGCGGGCACTTGGTCTATGTACATACCCTAGCGGGCACTTGGACTATCTTGGTTACCTAGCGGGCACTTGGACTATCTAGGTTAACTAACGGGCAATAGGGCAATCTAGGTTACCTAGCGGGCACTTGGACTATGTAGGTCAACTAGCGGGCCCTTGGACTATGTAGGTTAACTAGCGGGCCTTTGGACTATGTAGGTTAACTAGCGGACACTTGGATTATCTAAGTTACCTAGCGGGCACTTGAACTATGTAGGTTAACTAGTGGGCCCTTAGAGTATCTAGGTTAGCTAATGGTCACTTGGACTATGTAGGTTAATTAGCGGGTACGTGGACTATGTAGGTTCCCTAGCGGGCATTTGGACTATATAGATAACCTAGCGGGCACTTGGACTTTGTAGGTTACCTAGCGGGCACTTGGACTATCTAGGTTACCTAGCGGGCACTTGGATGATACAGGTTCCCTAGCCAGCACTAAGACTATTGGTTCCCTAACGGGCACTTGGACTATGTAGGTTCCCTAAAGGGCACTTGGACTATATAGGTTTCTATCGGGCATTTGGACTATGTAGGTTAACTAGCGGGCACATGTACTATCTAGGTTACCTAGCGGGCACTGAGACTATCTAGGTTACCTATCGGGCACTTGGACTATGTAGATTAACTAGAAGGCACTTGGACTATCAAGGTTACCTAGCGGGCTCTTGGACTATGTAGGTTACCAGCGGGCATTTGGACTATCTAGGTAAACTAAAGTGCACTTGGGCTATGTAGGTAACCTAACGGGCACTTGGACTGTCTAGGTTACCTAGCGGGCACTTGGACTATCTAGGTTACCTAGCGGGCACTTGGTCTATGTACATACCCTAGCGGGCACTTGGACTATCTGGGTTAATTAACGGGCAATAGGACAATCTAGGTTACCTAGCGGGCACTTGGCCTATGTAGGTCAACTAGCGGGCCCTTGGACTATGTAGGTTAACTAGCGGGCCTTTGGACTATGTAGGTTAACTAGCGGGCACTTGGATTATCTAAGTTACCTAGCGGGCACTTGAACTATGTAGGTTAACTAGTGGGCCCTTAGACTATCTAGGTTAGCTAATGGTCACTTGGACTATGTAGGTTAATTAGCGGGTACGTGGACTATGTAGGTTTCCTAGCGGGCATTTGGACTATATAGATAACCTAGCAGGCACTTGGACTTTGTAGGTTACCTAGCGGGCACTTGGATGATACAGGTTCCCTAGCCAGCACTAAGACTATTGGTTCCCTAACGGGCACTTGGACTATGTAGGTTCCCTAAAGGGCACTTGGACAATATAGGTTTCTATCGGGCACTTGGACTATGTAGGTTAACTAGCGAGCACTTGGACGATCTTGGTTACCTAGCGGGCACTGAGACTATCTAGGTTACCTAGCAGGCACTTGGACTATGTAGGTTAACTAGAACGCACTTGGACTATCAAGGTTACCTAGCGGGCTCTTGGACTATGTAGGTGACCAGCGGGCACTTGGACTATCTAGGTAAACGAAAGTGCACTTGGGCTATGTAGGTAACCTAACGGGCACCTGGACTGTCTAGGTTACCTAGCGGGCACTTGGACTATCTAGGTTAACGAACGGGCACTTGGACTATGTAGGTTAACTTGCGGGCACTTGGACTATCTAGATTAGCTAACGGGCAATTGGACTATCAAGGTTACCTAACGGGCACATGGACTATGTATGTTACCTAGCGGGCAATTGGACTATCTAGGTTACCTAGCAGGCACTTTGACTATCTTGGTTAACTAAGGGGCACTTGAACTATGTAGGTTGCCAAGCGAGCACTTGGACTATGTAGGTTCCCTAGCGGGCGCTTGGACTATGTAGGTTCCCTAGCGGGTACTTGGACTGTCTAGGTTAACTAGCGGACAATTGGACTGTCTAGGTTACCTAGTGGGCACTTGGACTATGTAGTTTACCTAGCAGGCACTTGGACTATGTAGGTTAACTAGCGGGCACTTGGACTATCTAGGTTACCTAGCGGGCACTTGGACTATGTACGTTCCCTAGCGGGACCTTGGGCTATCTACGTTACCTAGCGGGCACTTGGACTATGTAGGTTAACGAATGGGCACTTGGACTATGTAGGTAACCTAGTGGTCACTTGGACTGTCTAGGTTACCTAGCGGACACTTGAACTATGTAGGTTAACTAGCGGGCACTTGGACTCTCTAGGTTAACTAGCGAGCACTTGGACTATGTAGGTTCCCTAGCGGGCATTTGGACTATATAGGTTACCTAGCGGGCACTTGGATTATGTAGGTTGCCTAGCGGGCACTTGGACTATGTAGGTTAACTAGCGGGCACTTGGATTATCTAGGTTAACTAACTGGCACTTGAACTATGTATGTTCCAGAGCGGACAATTGGACTATGTAGGTTCCTTAGCGGGCACTTGGACTATCTAGGTTCCCTAAAGGACACTCGGACTATGTAGGTTAACTATCGGACAATTGGATGATCTAGGTTAACTAGCGGGTACTTGGACTATCTAGGTTAACTTGGGGTTCATTGGACTACGTAGGTTAACTAGCAGACACTAGCACTATGTAGGTTACCTAGCGTAAACTTTGACTATCTAGGTTAACTAGCAGGCCCTTGGACTATCTAGGTTACCTAGCAGGCACTTGGACTATGTAGGTTAACTAGCGGGCATTTGCACTCTCTAGGTTACCTAGCGGGCTCTTGGACTATGTACATTACAAGGCGGGCACTTGGACTATCTATGTTAACTAGCGGGCACTTGGACTATGTAGGTTACCTAGCGGACACCTGCACTATGTAGGTTACCTAGCGGGCACTTGGACTATGTAGGTTAACTAGCGGACACTTGCACGATCTAGGTTAACTAGCGGGCCCTTGGACTATCTAGGTTGACTAGCGGGCACTTGGACTATCTAAGTTAACTAACGGGCACTTGGACTATCTAGGTTAACGAACGGGCACTTGATATGTGCAGGTAACCTAGCGGGCACTTGGACTGTCTAGGTTACCTAGCGGGCACTTGGATTATCTAGGTTACCTAGCGGGCACTTGGACTATGTAGGTCAACTAGCGGGCCCTTGGACTATCTAGGTTAGCTAATTGGCATTGGACTATGTAGGTTAACAAGCGGACACTTGGAGTATGTAGGTAACCTAACGGGCACTTGGACTATGCAGGTAACCTAGCGGGCACTTGGACTGTCTAGGTTACCTAGCGGGCACTTGGACTTATATGTTAACGAACGGGCACTCGGACTATGTAGGTTGCACAGCGGGCAATTGGACTATCTAGGTTACCTAGCAGGCACTTTGACTATCTAGGTTAACTAACGGGCACTTGGACTATGTAGGGTAACTAGCGGGCACTTGGACTGTCTAGGTTACCTAACGGGCACTTGGATTATCTAGGTTAACGAACGGGCACTTGGACTATGTAGGTTACCTAGCCACCACTTGGACTATCTAGGTTAGCTAAAAGGCAATTGGACTATCTAGGTCCCCTAGCGGGCACTTGTACTATCTAGGTTACCTAGCTGGAACTTGGACTATGTAGGTCAACTAGCGGGCCCTTGGAATATCTAGGTTAGCTAATGGGCACTTGGACTATGTATGTTCCAGAGCGGGCACTTGGATTATGTAAGTTGCCTTGCGGACATTTAGACTATGTAGGTTTCCTTGCGGGCATTTGGACTATGTAGGTTACCTAGCGGGCACTTGGACTATGTAGGTTCCCTAACGGGCACTTGGACTATGTAGGTTCCCTAGCGGTCACGTGGACTATGTAGGCTCCCTAGAGGGCACTTGGACTATGTAGGTTAACTAGCGGGCACTTGGACTATGTATGTTACCCAATGGGCACTTGGACTATCTAGGTTAACGAACGGACACTTGGACTATGTAGGTTAGCTATCAGGCACTTGGACTATCTAGGTTACCTAGCGGACACTTGGACGATTTAGGTTAACTAGCGGGCACTTGGACTATCTACGTTAACTAGCAGGCCCTTGGATTATCTAGGTTTACTAGCGGGCACTTGGACTATCTAGGTTAGGTAACGGGCACTTTGAGTATCTAGGTTACCTAGCGGGAACTTGGACAATGTAAGTTACCTAGCGGGCACTTTGACTATCTAGGTTACATAGCGGGCACTTGGACTATGTAGGTTAACTAGCGAGCACTTGGATTCTAGATTACCGAGCGGGGCCTTTGACTATGTAGGTTTCCTAGCGGGTCCTTGGACTATCTAGGTTAACGAACGGGCACTTGGACTATGTAGGTAACCTAGCGGGCACTTGGACAGTCTAGGTTACCTAGCGTGCACTTGGACTATCTAGGTTAACGAACGGGCACTTGGACTATATAGGTTACCTAGCGGGCACTTGGACTATGTAGGATCCCTATCGGACATTTGGACTACTTAGGCCACCTAGCGGGCACTTGGACTATCTAGGTTAACTAGCGGGCACTTGGACTATCTAGGTCAACTAGCGGGCCCTTGTACTATGTAGGTTAACTAGCGAGCACTTGGACTATCTAGGTTAACTAGCGGACCTTGGACTACGTAGGTTAACTAGCGGGCACTTGGATGATCAAGGTTAACTAGCGTGGCCCTTGGACTATCTAGGTTAGCTAACGGGCACTTGAACTAAGTACGTCCCCTCGTGGGCACTTGGACACTCTAGGTTAACTAACGGGCACTAGGACTATCTAGGTTAACGAGCGGGCACTTGGACTATCTAAGTTACCTAGCTGGCACTTGGACTATGAAGGTTCCCTAGCGGGCACTTGGATTATCTAGGTTACCTAGCGGGCACTTGGACTATGTAGGTCAACTAGCGGGCCCTTGGACTACCTAGGATAGCTAACTGGCACTTGGACTGTGTAGGTTAACTAGCGGGCACTTGGGCTATGCAGGTAACCTAGCGCGCACTTGGACTGTCTAGGTTACCCTGCGGGCACTTGGACTTCTATGTTAACGATCGGGCACTCGGACTATGTAGGTTGCCCAGCGGGCAATTGGACAATCTAGGATAGGTAACGGGCCCTTGACTATCTAGGTTACCTTGCGGGAACTTGGACTATGTAGGTCACCTAAGGGCACTTGGACTATGTAGGTTAACTAGCGGACACTTGGACAATCTAAGTTAACTAGCGGGCACGTGGACTATCTTGGTTAACTAAGGGGCCCTTCGACTATGTAGGTTAACTAGCGGGCCTTTGCACTCTCTAGGTTACCTAGCGGGCACTTGGACTATGTACCTTCCCTAGCGGGCACTTGGACTATCTATGTTAACTTTCGGGCCCTTGGACTATGTAGGTTACCTAGCGGACACCTGCAATATGTAGGTTACCGAGCGGGCACTTGGACTATGTAGGTTAACTAGCGGACACTTGCACGATCAAGGTTAACTAGCGGGCCCTTGCACTATGTAGGTTAACTAGCGGGCCCATGGATTATGTAGGTTTACTAGGGGGCACTTCGACTATCTAGGTTAACTAGCGGACACTTGGACTATGTAGTTTCCCTAGCGGACATTTGGACTATTTAGGTTACCTAGCGGGCACTTGGACTGTCTAGGTCACCTAACGGGCACTTGGATTATCTAGGTTAAGTAGCAGACACTTGGACTATGTAGTTTCCCTAGCGGACACTTGGACTATGTAGTTTCCCTAGCGGGCATTTGGACTATGTAGGTTCTCTAGCGGTCACGTGGACTATGTAGGCTCCCTAGAAGGCACTTGGACTATGTAGGTTAACTAGCGGGCACTTGGACGAACCAGGTTACCAAGCGGGCACTTGGACTATGTAGGTTATCTAGCGGGCACTTGGACTATCTAGGTTACCTAGCAGGCACTTTGACTATCTAGGTTAACTAACGGGCACTTGGACTATGTAGGGTAACTAGCGGGCACTTGGACTGTCTAGGTCACCTAACGGGCACTTGGATTATCTAGGTTAAGTAGCAGACACTTGGACTATGTAGTTTCCCTAGCGGACACTTGGACTATGTAGTTTCCCTAGCGGGCATTTGGACTATGTAGGTTCTCTAGCGGTCACGTGGACTATGTAGGCTCCCTAGAAGGCACTTGGACTATGTAGGTTAACTAGCGGGCACTTGGACGAACCAGGTTACCAAGCGGGCACTTGGACTATGTAGGTTACCCAATGGGCACTTGGACTATCTAGGTTAACGAACGGACACTTGGACTATGTAGGTTAGGTATCAGGCACTTGGACTATCTAGGTTACCTAGCAGGCACTTGGACTATGTAGGTTACCTAGCGGACACTTGGACGATTTAGTTTAACTAGCGGGCACTTGGACTATCTAGGTTAACTAGCAGGCCCTTGGACTATCTAGGTTTACTAGCGGGCACTTGGACTATCTAGGTTAACTAGCGGGAACTTGGACTATGTAGGTTAACTAGCGGACACTTGCATGATCTAGGTTAACTAGCGGGCTCTTGGACTATGTAGGTTAACTAGCGGGCACTTGCACTCTCTAGGTTACCTAGCGGACACTTGGACTATGTACCTTCCCTAGCGGGCACTTGGACTATCTAGGTTACCTAGCAGGCACTTGGATTATGAAGGATCCCTAGCGGGCAATTGGACTATCTAGGTTACCTAGCTGGCACTTGGACTATGTAGGTTAACTAGCGGACACTTGCATGATCTAGGTTAACTAGCGGGCCCTTGCATTATGTAGGTTAACTAGCTGGCCCATGGATTATGTAGGTTTACTAGGGGGCACTTGGACTATCTAGGTTAACTAGCGGGCACTTGGACTATGTAGTTTCCCTAGCGGGCATTTGGACTATTTAGGTTGCCTAGCGGGCACTTGGACTATGTAGGTTACCTGGCGGGCACTTGGACTATCTAGGTTACCTAGCAGGCACTTTGACTATCTAGGTTAACTAACGGGCACGTGGACTATGTAGGGTAACTAGCGGGCACTTGGACTGTCTAGGTTACCTAACAGACACTTGGACTATCTAGGTCACCTAACGGGCACTTGGATTATCTAGGTTAACGAATGGGCACTTGGACTATGTAGGTTACCTAGCCACCACTTGGACTATCTAGGTTAGCTAAAAGGCACTTGGACTATCTAGGTTCCCTAGCGGGCACTTGTACTATCTTGGTTACCTAGCTGGCACTTGGACTATGTAGGTCAACTAGCGGGCCCTTGGACTATCTAGGTTAGCTAACGAGCACTTGGACTATGTATGTTCCAGAGCGGGCACTTTGATTATGTAGGTTGCCTAGAGGACATTTAGACTATATAGGTTCCCTAACGGGCACTTGGACTATGTAGGTTCCCTAGCTGTCACGTGGACAATGTAGGCTCCCTAGAAGGCACTTGGACTATGTAGGTTAACTAGCGGCCACTTGGACTATGTAGGTTACCCAATGGGCACCTGGACTATCTAGGTTAACCAACGGACACTTGGACTATGTAGGTTAGCTATCAGGCACTTGTACTATTTAGGTTACCTAGCGGACACTTGGACGATTTAGGTTAACTAGCGGGCACTTGGACTATCTAGGTTAACTAGCAGGCCCTTGGACTATCTAGGTTTACTAGCGGGCACTTGGACTATCTAGGTTAACTAACGGACACTTGGTATGTGCAGGTAACCTAGCGGGCATTTGGACTGTCTAGGTTACCTAGCGGGCACTTGGACTTCTAGGTTAACGACGGGGACTTGGACTATGTAGGTTGCTTAGCGGGCACTTGGACTATCTAGGTTAGGTAACGGGCACTTTGTGTATCTAGGTTACCTAGCGGGAACTTGGACAATGTAAGTTACCTAGCGGGCACTTTGACTATCTTGGTTACATAGCGGGCACTTGGATTATGTAGGTTAACTAGCGAGCACTTGGACTCTAGGTTACCTAGCGGGCCCTTTGACTATGTAGTTTCCTTAGCGGGCATTTGGACTATTTAGGTTGCCTAGCGGGCACTTGGACTATGTAGGTTACCTGGCGGGCACTTGGACTATCTAGGTTACCTAGCAGGCACTTTGACTATCTAGGTTAACTAACGGGCACGTGGACTATGTAGGGTAACTAGCGGGCACTTGGACTGTCTAGGTTACCTAACGGGCACTTGGACTATCTAGGTCACCTAACGGGCACTTGGATTATCTAGGTTAACGAACGGGCACTTGGACTATGTAGGTTACCTAGCCACCACTTGGACTATCTAGGTTAGCTAAAAGGCACTTGGACTATCTAGGTTCCCTAGCGGGCACTTGTACTATCTAGGTTACCTAGCTGGCACTTGGACTATGTAGGTCAACTAGCGGGCCCTTGGACTATCTAGGTTAGCTAACGGGCACTTGGACTATGTATGTTCCAGAGTGGGCACTTGGATTATGTAGGTTGCCTAGCGGACATTTAGAGTATGTAGGTTTCCTTGCGGGCATTTGGACTATGTAGGTTCCCTAGCGGTCACGTGGACTATGTAGGCTCCCTAGAAGGCACTTGGACTATGTAGGTTATCTAGCGGGCACTTGGACTAACCAGGTTACCAAGCGGGCACTTGGACTATGTAGGTTACCCAATGGGCACTTGGACTATCTAGGTTAACGAACGTTCACTTGGACTATGTAGGTTAGGTATCAGGCACTTGGACTATCTAGGTTACCTAGCAGGCACTTGGACTATGTAGGTTACCTAGCGGACACTTGGACGATTTAAGTTAACTAGCGGGCACTTGGACTATCTAGGTTAACTAGCAGGCCATTGGACTATCTAGGTTTACTAGCGGGCACTTGGACTATCTAGGTTAACTAGCGGGCACTTGGACTATGTAGGTTAACTAGCGGGCACTTGCACTCTCTAGGTTACCTAGCGGACACTTGGACTATGTACCTTCCCTAGCGGGCACTTGGACTATCTAGGTTACCTAGCAGGCACTTGGATTATGAAGGATCCCTAGCGGGCAATTGGACTATCTATGTTACCTAGCTGGCACTTGGACTATGTAGGTTAACTAGCGGACACTTGCACGATCTAGGTTAACTAGCGGGTCCTTGCACTATGTAGGTTAACTAGCTGGCCCATGGATTATGTAGGTTTACTAGGGGGCACTTGGACTATCTAGGTTAACTAGCGGGCACTTGGACTATGTAGTTTCCCTAGCAGGCATTTGGATTATTTAGGTTGCCTAGCGGGCACTTGGACTATGTAGGTTACCTGGAGGGCACTTGGACTATCTAGGTTACCTAGCAGGCACTTTGACTATCTAGGTTAACTAATGGGCACGTGGACTATGTAGGGTAACTAGCGGGCACTTGGACTGTCTAGGTCACCTAACGGGCACTTGGATTATCTAGGTTAATGAACGGGCACTTGGACTATGTAGGTTACCTAGCCACCACTTGGACTATCTAGGTTAGCTAAAAGGCACTTGGACTATCTAGGTTCCCTAGCGGGCACTTGTACTATCTAGGTTACCTAGCTGGCACTTGGACTATGTAGGTCAACTAGCGGGCCCTTGGACTATCTAGGTTAGCTAACGGGCACTTGGACTATGTATGTACCAGAGCGGGCACTTTGATTATGTAGGTTGCCTAGAGGACATTTAGACTATATAGGTTCCCTAACGGGCACTTGGACTATGTAGGTTCCCTAGCGGTCACGTGGACAATGTAGGCTCCCTAGAAGGCACTTGGACTATGTAGGTTAACTAGCGGCCACTTGGACTATGTAGGTTACCCAATGGGCACTTGGACTATCTAGGTTAACGAACGAACACTTGGACTATGTAGGTTAGCTATCAGGCACTTGGACTATCTAGGTTACCTAGCGGACACTTGGACGATTTAGGTTAACTAGCGGGCACTTGGACTATCTAGGTTAACTAGCAGGCCCTTGGACTATCTAGGTTTACTAGCGGGCACTTGGACTATCTAGGTTAACTAACCGGCACTTGGTATGTGCAGGTAACCTAGCGGGCACTTGGACTGTCTAGGTTACCTAGCGGGCACTTGGACTTCTAGGTTAACGACGGGGACTTGGACTATGTAGGTTGCTTAGCGGGCACTTGGACTATCTAGGTTAGGTAACGGGCACTTTGAGTATCTAGGTTACCTAGCGGGAACTTGGACAATGTAAGTTACCTAGCGGGCACTTTGACTATCTAGGTTACATAGCGGGCACTTGGACTATGTAGGTTAACTAGCGAGCACTTGGACTCTAGGTTACTTAGCGGGCCCTTTGACTATGTAGGTTTCCTAGCGGGTACTTGGACTATCTCGGTTAACGAACGGGCACTTGGATTACGTAGGTAACCTAGCGGGCACTTGGACAGTCTAGGTTACCTAGCGTGAACTTGCACTATCTAGGTTAACGAACGGGCACTTGGACTATATAGGTTACCTAGCGGGCACTTGGACTATGTAGGATCCCTATCGGACATTTGAACTACTTACGCTACCTAGCGGGCACTTGGACTATCTAGGTTAACTAGCGGGCACTTGGACTATCTATGTCAACTAGCGGGCCCTTGTACTATGTAGGTTAACTAGCGAGCACTTGGATTATCTAGGTTAACTAGCGGAACTTGGACTACGTAGGTTAACTAGCGGGCACTTGGATGATCAATGTTAACTAGCGGGCCCTTGGACTATCTAGGTTAGCTAACGGGCACTTGGACTAAGTACGTCCCCTCGTGGGCACTTGGACACTCTAGGTTAAATAACGGGCACTAGGACTATTTAGGTTAACGAGCGGGCACTTGGACTATCTAAGTTACCTAGCTGGCACTTGGACTATGAAGGTTCCCTAGCGGGCACTTGGATTATCTAGGTTACCTAGCGGGCACTTGGACTATGTTGATCAACTAGCGGGCCCTTGGGCTATCTAGGTTAGCTAACTGGCACTTGGACTATGTAGGTTAACTAGCGGACACTTGGACTATGTAGGTTAACTAACGGGCACTTGGACTATGCAGGTAACCTAGCGGGCACTTGGACTGTCTAGGTTACCTAGCGGGCACATGGACTTCTATGTTACCGAACGGGCACTCGGACTATGTAGGTTGCCCAGCGGGCAATTGGACGATCTAGGATAGGTAACGGGCCCTTGACTATCTAGGTTACCTAGCGGGAACTTGGACTTTGTAGGTTACCTAAGGGCACTTGGACAATGTAGGTAACCTAGCGGGCACTTGGACAGTCTAGGTTACCTAGCGTGCACTTGGACTATCTAGGTTAACGAACGGGCACTTGGACTATATAGGTTACCTAGCGGGCACTTGGATTATCTAGGTTAACTAGCGGAACTTGGACTACGTAGGTTAACTAGCGGGCACTTGGATGATCAATGTTAACTAGCGGGCCCTTGGACTATCTAGGTTAGCTAACGGGCACTTGGACTAAGTACGTCCCCTCGTGGGCACTTGGACACTCTAGGTTAAATAACGGGCACTAGGACTATTTAGGTTAACGAGCGGGCACTTGGACTATCTAAGTTACCTAGCTGGCACTTGGACTATGAAGGTTCCCTAGCGGGCACTTGGATTATCTAGGTTACCTAGCGGGCACTTGGACTATGTTGATCAACTAGCGGGCCCTTGGGCTATCTAGGTTAGCTAACTGGCACTTGGACTATGTAGGTTAACTAGCGGACACTTGGACTATGTAGGTTAACTAACGGGCACTTGGACTATGCAGGTAACCTAGCGGGCACTTGGACTGTCTAGGTTACCTAGCGGGCACTTGGACTTCTATGTTAACGAACGGGCACTCGGACTATGTAGGTTGCCCAGCGGGCAATTGGACGATCTAGGATAGGTAACGGGCCCTTGACTATCTAGGTTACCTAGCGGGAACTTGGACTTTGTAGGTTACCTAAGGGCACTTGGACAATGTAGGTAACCTAGCGGGCACTTGGACAGTCTAGGTTACCTAGCGTGCACTTGGACTATCTAGGTTAACGAACGGGCACTTGGACTATATAGGTTACCTAGCGGGCACTTGGACTATGTAGGATCCCTATCGGACATTTGGACTACTTAGGCCACCTAGCGGGCACTTGGACTATCTCGGTTAACTAGCGGGCACTTGGACTATCTAGGTCAACTAGCGGACACTTGGACAATCTAGGTTAACTAGCGGGCACGTGGACTATCTAGGTTAACAAGGGGCTTCTTGGACTATGTAGGTTAACTAGCGGGCACTTGGACTATGTAGGTTAACTAGCGAGCACTTGGACTCTAGGTTACTTAGCGGGCCCTTTGACTATGTAGGTTTCCTAGCGGGTACTTGGACTATCTCGGTTAACGAACGGGCACTTGGATTATGTAGGTAACCTAGCGGGCACTTGGACAGTCTAGGTTACCTAGCGTGAACTTGCACTATCTAGGTTAACGAACGGGCACTTGGACTATATAGGTTACCTAGCGGGCACTTGGACTATGTAGGATCCCTATCGGACATTTGAACTACTTACGCTACCTAGCGGGCACTTGGACTATCTAGGTTAACTAGCGGGCACTTGGACTATCTATGTCAACTAGCGGGCCCTTGTACTATGTAGGTTAACTAGCGAGCACTTGGATTATCTAGGTTAACTAGCGGAACTTGGACTACGTAGGTTAACTAGCGGGCACTTGGATGATCAATGTTAACTAGCGGGCCCTTGGACTATCTAGGTTAGCTAACGGGCACTTGGACTAAGTACGTCCCCTCGTGGGCACTTGGACACTCTAGGTTAAATAACGGGCACTAGGACTATTTAGGTTAACGAGCGGGCACTTGGACTATCTAAGTTACCTAGCTGGCACTTGGACTATGAAGGTTCCCTAGCGGGCACTTGGATTATCTAGGTTACCTAGCGGGCACTTGGACTATGTTGATCAACTAGCGGGCCCTTGGGCTATCTAGGTTAGCTAACTGGCACTTGGACTATGTAGGTTAACTAGCGGACACTTGGACTATGTAGGTTAACTAACGGGCACTTGGACTATGCAGGTAACCTAGCGGGCACTTGGACTGTCTAGGTTACCTAGCGGGCACATGGACTTCTATGTTACCGAACGGGCACTCGGACTATGTAGGTTGCCCAGCGGGCAATTGGACGATCTAGGATAGGTAACGGGCCCTTGACTATCTAGGTTACCTAGCGGGAACTTGGACTTTGTAGGTTACCTAAGGGCACTTGGACAATGTAGGTAACCTAGCGGGCACTTGGACAGTCTAGGTTACCTAGCGTGCACTTGGACTATCTAGGTTAACGAACGGGCACTTGGACTATATAGGTTACCTAGCGGGCACTTGGATTATCTAGGTTAACTAGCGGAACTTGGACTACGTAGGTTAACTAGCGGGCACTTGGATGATCAATGTTAACTAGCGGGCCCTTGGACTATCTAGGTTAGCTAACGGGCACTTGGACTAAGTACGTCCCCTCGTGGGCACTTGGACACTCTAGGTTAAATAACGGGCACTAGGACTATTTAGGTTAACGAGCGGGCACTTGGACAATCTAAGTTACCTAGCTGGCACTTGGACTATGAAGGTTCCCTAGCGGGCACTTGGATTATCTAGGTTACCTAGCGGGCACTTGGACTATGTTGATCAACTAGCGGGCCCTTGGGCTATCTAGGTTAGCTAACTGGCACTTGGACTATGTAGGTTAACTAGCGGACACTTGGACTATGTAGGTTAACTAACGGGCACTTGGACTATGCAGGTAACCTAGCGGGCACTTGGACTGTCTAGGTTACCTAGCGGGCACTTGGACTTCTATGTTAACGAACGGGCACTCGGACTATGTAGGTTGCCCAGCGGGCAATTGGACGATCTAGGATAGGTAACGGGCCCTTGACTATCTAGGTTACCTAGCGGGAACTTGGACTTTGTAGGTTACCTAAGGGCACTTGGACAATGTAGGTAACCTAGCGGGCACTTGGACAGTCTAGGTTACCTAGCGTGCACTTGGACTATCTAGGTTAACGAACGGGCACTTGGACTATATAGGTTACCTAGCGGGCACTTGGACTATGTAGGATCCCTATCGGACATTTGGACTACTTAGGCCACCTAGCGGGCACTTGGACTATCTCGGTTAACTAGCGGGCACTTGGACTATCTAGGTCAACTAGCGGACACTTGGACAATCTAGGTTAACTAGCGGGCACGTGGACTATCTAGGTTAACAAGGGGCTTCTTGGACTATGTAGGTTAACTAGCGGGCACTTGGACTATCTAGGTTACCTAGCGGGCACTTGGATTATCTAGGTTAACTAACTGGCACTTGAACTATGTATGTTCCAGAGCGGACAATTGGACTATGTAGGTTCCTTAGCGGGCACTTGGACTATCTAGGTTCCCTAAAGGACACTCGGACTATGTAGGTTAACTATCGGACAATTGGATGATCTAGGTTAACTAGCGGGTACTTGGACTATCTAGGTTAACTTGGGGTTCCTTGGACTACGTAGGTTAACTAGCAGACACTAGCACTATGTAGGTTACCTAGCGTGCACTTGGACTATCTAGGTTAACTAGCAGGCCCTTGGACTATCTAGGTTACCTAGCAGGCACTTGGACTATGTAGGTTAACTAGCGGGCATTTGCACTCTCTAGGTTACCTAGCGGGCTCTTGGACTATGTACATTACAAGGCGGGCACTTGGACTATCTATGTTAACTAGCGGGCACTTGGACTATGTAGGTTACCTAGCGGACACCTGCACTATGTAGGTTACCTAGCGGGCACTTGGACTATGTAGGTTAACTAGCGGACACTTGCACGATCTAGGTTAACTAGCGGGCCCTTGGACTATCTAGGTTGACTAGCGGGCACTTGGACTATCTAAGTTAACTAACGGGCACTTGGACTATCTAGGTTAACGAACGGGCACTTGATATGTGCAGGTAACCTAGCGGGCACTTGGACTGTCTAGGTTACCTAGCGGGCACTTGGATTATCTAGGTTACCTAGCGGGCACTTGGACTATGTAGGTCAACTAGCGGGCCCTTGGACTATCTAGGTTAGCTAATTGGCATTGGATTATGTAGGTTAACAAGCGGACACTTGGAGTATGTAGGTAACCTAACGGGCACTTGGACTATGCAGGTAACCTAGCGGGCACTTGGACTGTCTAGGTTACCTAGCGGGCACTTGGACTTATATGTTAACGAACGGGCACTCGGACTATGTAGGTTGCACAGCGGGAAATTGGACTATCTAGGTTACCTAGCAGGCACTTTGACTATCTAGGTTAACTAACGGGCACTTGGACTATGTAGGGTAACTAGCAGGCACTTGGACTGTCTAGGTTACCTAACGGGCACTTGGATTATCTAGGTTAACGAACGGGCACTTGGACTATGTAGGTTACCTAGCCACCACTTGGACTATCTAGGTTAGCTAAAAGGCAATTGGACTATCTAGGTCCCCTAGCGGGCACTTGTACTATCTAGGTTACCTAGCTGGAACTTGGACTATGTAGGTCAACTAGCGGGCCCTTGGAATATCTAGGTTAGCTAATGGGCACTTGGACTATGTATGTTCCAGAGCGGGCACTTGGATTATGTAAGTTGCCTAGCGGACATTTAGACTATGTAGGTTTCCTTGCGGGCATTTGGACTATGTAGGTTACCTAGCGGGCACTTGGACTATGTAGGTTCCCTAACGGGCACTTGGACTATGTAGGTTCCCTAGCGGTCACGTGGACTATGTAGGCTCCCTAGAGGGCACTTGGACTATGTAGGTTAACTAGCGGGCACTTGGACTATGTATGTTACCCAATGGGCACTTGGACTATCTAGGTTAACGAACGGACACTTGGACTATGTAGGTTAGCTATCAGGCACTTGGACTATCTAGGTTACCTAGCGGACACTTGGACGATTTAGGTTAACTAGCGGGCACTTGGACTCTCTACATTAACTAGCAGGCCCTTGGACTATCTAGGTTCACTAGCGGGCACTTGGACTATCTAGGTTAACTAACGGGCACTTAGACTATCTAGGTTAACGAACGGGCACTTGGTATGTGCAGGTAACCTAGCGGGTACTTGGACTGTCTAGGTTACCTATCGGGCACTTGGATTTCTAGGGTAACGACGGGCACTTGGACTATGTAGGTTGCTTAGCGGGCACTTGGACTATCTAGGTTAGGTAACGGGCACTTTGAGTATCTAGGTTACCTAGCGGGAACTTGGACAATGTAAGTTACCTAGCGGGCACTTTGACTATCTAGGTTACATAGCGGGCACTTGGACTATGTAGGTTAACTAGCGAGCACTTGGATTCTAGGTTACCGAGCGGGGCCTTTGACTATGTAGGTTTCCTAGCGGGTCCTTGGACTATCTAGGTTAACGAACGGGCACTTGGACTATGTAGGTAACCTAGCGGGCACTTGGACAGTCTAGGTTACCTAGCGTGCACTTGGACTATCTAGGTTAACGAACGGGCACTTGGACTATATAGGTTACCTAGCGGGCACTTGGACTATGTAGGATCCCTATCGGACATTTGGACTACTTAGGCCACCTAGCGGGCACTTGGACTATCTACGTTAACTAGCGGGCACTTGGACTATCTAGGTCAACTAGCGGGCCCTTGTACTATGTAGGTTAACTAGTGAGCACTTGGACTATCTAGGTTAACTAGCGGACCTTGGACTACGTAGGTTAACTAGCGGGCACTTGGATGATCAATGTTAACTAGCGTGGCCCTTGGACTATCTAGGTTAGCTAACGGGCACTTGGACTAAGTACGTCCCCTCGTGGGCACTTGGACACTCTAGGTTAACTCACGGGCACTAGGACTATCTAGGTTAACGAGCGGGCACTTGGACTATCTAAGTTACCTAGCTGGCACTTGGACTATGAAGGTTCCCTAGCGGGCACTTGGATTATCTAGGTTACCTAGCGGGCACTTGGACTATGTAGGTCAACTAGCTGGCCCTTGGACTACCTAGGATAGCTAACTGGCACTTGGACTATGTAGGTTAACTAGCGGGCACTTGGGCTATGCAGGTAACCTAGCGCGCACTTGGACTGTCTAGGTTACCCTGCGGGCACTTGGACTTCTATGTTAACGAACGGGCACTCGGACTATGTAGGTTGCCCAGCGGGCAATTGGACAATCTAGGATAGGTAACGGGCCCTTGACTATCTAGGTTACCTTGCGGGAACTTGGACTATGTAGGTCACCTAAGGGCACTTGGACTATGTAGGTTAACTAGCGGACACTTGGACAATCTAAGTTAACTAGCGGGCACGTGGACTATCTTGGTTAACTAAGGGGCCCTTCGACTATGTAGGTTAACTAGCGGGCACTTGGATTATCAAAGTTACCTAGCGGACACTTGAACTATGTAGGTTAACTAGTGGGCCCTTAGACTATCTAGATTAGCTAATGGTCACTTGGACTATGTAGGTAAATTAGCGGGTACGTGGACTATGTAGTTTCCCTAGGGGGCATTTGGACTATATAGATAACCTAGCGGGCACTTGGACTTTGTAGGTTACCTAGCGGGCACATGGACTATCTAGGTTACCTAGCGTGCACTTGGATGATACAGGTTCCCTAGCCAGCACTAAGACTATTGGTTCCCTAACGGGCACTTGGACTATGTAGTTTCCCTAAAGGGCACTTGGAATATATAGGTTTCTATCGGGCACTTGGACTATGTAGGTTAACTAGCGGGCACATGGACTATCTAGGTTACCTAGCTGGCACTGAGACTATCTAGGTTACCAGCGGGCACTTGGACAATCTAGGTAAACGAAAGTGCACTTGGGCTATGTAGGTAACCTAACGGGCACTTGGACTGTCTAGGTTACCTAGCGGGCACTTGGACTATCTAGGTTAACGAACGGGCACTTGGACTATGTAGGTTAACTACCGGACACTTAGACTATCTAGATTAGCTAACGGGCAATTGGACTATCAAGGTTACCTAACGGGCACTTGGACTATGTATGTTACCTAGCGGGCAATTGGACTATCTAGGTTACCTAGCAGGGACTTTGACTATCTTGGTTAACTAAGGGGCACTTGAACTATGTAGGTTGCCAAGCGAGCACTTGGACTATGTAGGTTCCCTAGCGGGCGCTTGGACTATGTAGGTTCCCTAGCGGGTACTTGGACTGTCTAGGTTAACTAGCGGGCAATTGGACTGTCTAGGTTACCTAGTGGGCACTTGGACTATGTAGTTTACCTAGCAGGCACTTGGACTATGTAGGTTAACTAGCGGGCACTTGGATTATCTAGGTTACCTAGCGGGCACTTGGACTATGTACATTCCTTAGCGGGCACTTGGGCTATCTACGTTACCTAGCGGGCACTTGGACTATGTAGGTTAACGAACGGGCACTTGGACTATGTAGGTAACCTAGTGGTCACTTGGACTGTCTAGGTTACCTAGCGGACACTTGGACTATGTAGGTTAACTAGCGTGCACTAGGACTATCTAGGTTACCTAGCGGGCACTTGGATTATATAGGTTGCCTAGCGGGCACTTGGACTATGTAGGTTAACTAGCGGGCACTTGGATTAACTAGGTTAACTAACAGGCACTTGAACTATGTATGTTCCAGAGCGGACAATTGGACTATGTAGGTTCCTTAGCGGGCACTTGGATTATCTAGGTTCCCTAAAGGACACTTGGACTATGTAGGTTAACTAGCGGACAATTGGATGATCTAGGTTAACTAGCGGGTACTTGGACTATCTAGGTTAACTAGGGGTTCCTTGGACTACGTAGGTTAACTAGCGGACACTTGCACAATGTAGGTTACCTAGCGGGCACTTGGACTATCTAGGTTAACTAGCAGGCCCTTGGCTATCTAGGTTACCTAGCAGGCACTTGGACTATGTATGTTAACTATCGGGCATTTGCACTCTCTAGGTTACCTAGCGGGCAGTTGGACTATGTACCTTCCCTAGCGGCCACTTGGACTATCTATGTTAACTAACGGGCACTTGGACTATGTAGGTTACCTAGCGGACACCTGCACTATGTAGGTTACCTAGCGGGCACTTGGACTATCTAGGTTAACTAGCGGGCCCTTGCACTATGTAGGTTAACTAGCGGGCCCATGGATTATGTAGGTTTACTAGGGGGCACTTGGAGTATCTAGGTTAACTAGCGGGCACTTGGACTATCTAGGTTACCTAGCAGGCATTTGACTATCTAGGTTAACTAACGGGCACTTGGACTATGTAGGGCAACTAGCGGGCACTTGGACTGTCTAGGTTACCTAACGGGCACTTGGATTATCTAGGTTAACGAACGGGCACTTGGACTATGTAGGTTACCTAGCCACCACTTGGACTATCTAGGTTACCTAACAGGCACTTGGACTATCTAGGTTCCCTAGCGGGCACTTGTACTATCTACGTTACCTAGCTGGCACTTGGACTATGTAGGTCAACTAGCGGGCCCTTGGACTATCTAGGTTATCTAACGGGCACTTGGACTATGTATGTTCCAGAGTGGGCACTTGGATTATGTAGGTTGCCTAGTGGACATTTAGACTATGTAGGTTTCCTTGCGGGCATTTGGACTATGTAGGTTACCTAGCGGGCACTTGGACTATGTAGGTTCCCTAGCGGTCACGTGGACTATGTAGGCTCCCTAGAAGGCACTTGGACTATGTAGGTTAACTAGCGGGCACTTGGACTAACCAGGTTACCAGGCGGGCACTTGGACTATGTAGGTTACTCAATGGGCACTTGGACTATCTAGGTTAACGAACGGACACTTGGACTATGTAGGTTAGGTATCAGGCACTTGAACTATCTAGGTTACCTAGCAGGCACTTGGACTATGTAGGTTACCTAGCGGACACTTGGATGATTTAGGATAACTAGCGGGCACTTGGACTATCTAGGTTAACTAGCAGGCCCTTGGACTATCTAGCTTTACTAGCGGGCACTTGGACTATCTAGGTTAACTAGCGGGCACTTGGACTATGTAGGTTAACTAGTGGGCACTTCAACTCTCTAGGTAACCTAGCGGACACTTGGACTATGTACCTTCCCTAGCAGGCACTTGGACTATCTAGGTTACCTAGCAGGCACTTGGATTATGAAGGATCCCTAGCGGGCAATTGGACTATCTAGGTTACCTAGCTGGCACTTGGACTATGTAGGTTAACTAGCGGACACTTGCACGATCTAGGTTAACTAGCGGGCACTTGCACTATGTAGGTTAACTAGCGGGCCCATGGATTATGTAGGTTTACTAGGGGGCACTTGGAACATCTAGGTTAACTAGCGGGCACTTGGACTATGTAGTTTCCCTAGCGGGCATTTGGACTATTTTGGTTGCCTAGCGGGCACTTGGACTATGTAGGTTACCAAGCAGGCACTTTAACTATCTAGGTTAACTAACGGGCACTTGGACTATGTAGGGTAACTAGCGGGCTCTTGGACTGTCTAGGTTACCTAACGGGCACTTGGATTATCTAGGTTAACGAACGGGCACTTGGACTATGTAGGTTACCTAGCCTCCACTTGGACTATCTAGGTTCCCTAAGGGGCACTTGGACTATCTAGGTTACCTAGCTGGCACTTGGACTATGTAGGTCAACTAGCGGGCCCTTGGACTATCTAGGTTAGCTAACGGGCACTTGGACTATGTATGTTCCAGAGCGGGCACTTGGATTATGTAGGTTGCCTAGCGGACATTTAGACTATGTAGGTTTCCTTGCGGGCATTTGGACTATGTAGGTTACCTAGCGGGCACTTGGACTATGTAGGTTCCCTAACGGGCACTTTGAGTATGTAAGTTCCCTAGCGGTCACGTGGACTATGTAGGCTCCCTAGAAGGCACTTGGACTATGTAGGTTAACTAGCGGGCACTTGGACTATGTAGGTTACCCAATGGGCACTTGGACTATCTAGGTTAACGAACGGACACTTGGACTGTGTAGGTTAGGTATCAGGCACTTGAACTATCTAGGTTACCTAGCAGGCACTTGGACTATGTAGGTTACCTAGCGGACACTTGGATGATTTAGGTTAACTAGCGGGCACTTGGACTATCTAGGTTAACTCGCAGGCCCTTGGACTATCTAGCTTTACTAGCGGGCACTTGGAATATCTAGGTTAACTAGCGGGCACTTGGACTATGTAGGTTAACTAGCGGGCACTTGAACTCTCTAGGTTACCTAGCGGACACTTGGACTATGTACCTTCCCTAGCGGGCACTTGGACTATCTAGGTTACCTAGCAGGCACTTGGATTATGAAGGATCCCTAGCGGGTAATTGGACTATCTAGGTTACCTAGCTGGCACTTGGACTATGTAGGTTAACTAGCGGACACTTGCACGATCTAGGTTAACTAGCGGGACCTTGCACTATGTAGGTTAACTAGCGGGCCCATGGATTATGTAGGTTTACTAGGGGGCACTTGGAACATCTAGGTTAACTAGCGGGCACTTGGACTATGTAGTTTCCCTAGCGGGCATTTGGACTATTTAGGTTGCCTAGCGGGCACTTGGACTATGTAGGTTACCTAGCAGGCACTTTAACTATCTAGGTTAACTAACGGGCACTTGGACTATGTAGGGTAACTAGCGGGCACTTGGACTGTCTAGGTTACCTAACGGGCACTTGGATTATCTAGGTTAACGAACGGGAACTTGGAATATGTAGGTTACCTAGCCACCACTTGGACTATCTAGGTTAGCTAACAGGCACTTGGACTATCTAGGTTCCCTAGCGGGCACTTGGACTATGTAGGTCAACTAGCGGGCCCTTGGACTATCTAGGTTAGCTAACGGGCACTTGGACTATGTATGTTCCAGAGCGGGCACTTGGATTATGTAGGTTGCCTAGCGGACATTTAGACTATGTAGGTTTCCTTGCAGGCATTTGCACTATTTAGGTTACCTAGCGGGCACTTGGACTATGTAGGTTCCCTAACGGGCACTTTGAGTATGTAGGTTCCCTAGCGGTCACGTGGACTATGTAGGCTCCCTAGAAGGCACTTGGACTATGTAGGTTAACTAGCGGGCACTTGGACTATGTAGGTTACCCAATGGGCACTTGGACTATCTAGGTTAACGAACGGACACTTGGACTATGTAGGTTAGGTATCAAGCACTTGAACTATCTAGGTTACCTAGCAGGCACTTGGACTATGTAGGTTACCTAGCGGACACTTGGATGATTTAGGTTAACTAGCGGGCACTTGGACTATCTAGGTGAACTAGCAGGCCCTTGGACTATCTAGCTTTACTAGCGGGCACTTGGGCTATCTAGGTTACCTAGCAGGCACTTGGAATATGTAGGTTAACTATCGGGCATTTGCACTCTCTAGGTTACCTAGCGGGCAGTTGGACTATGTACCTTCCCTAGCGGGCACTTGGACTATCTATGTTAACTAACGGGCACTTGGACTATGTAGGTTAACTAGCGGACACCTGCACTATGTAGGTTACCTAGCGGGCACTTGGACTATCTAGGTTAACTAGCGGGCCCTTGCACTATGTAGGTTAACTAGCGGGCCCATGGATTATGTAGGTTTACTAGGGGGCACTTGGAGTATCTAGGTTAACTAGCGGGCACTTGGACTATCTAGGTTACCTAGCAGGCATTTGACTATCTAGGTTAACTAACGGGCACTTGGACTATGTAGGGCAACTAGCGGGCACTTGGACTGTCTAGGTTACCTAACGGGCACTTGGATTATCTAGGTTAACGAACGGGCACTTGGACTATGTAGGTTACCTAGCCACCACTTGGACTATCTAGGTTACCTAACAGGCACTTGGACTATCTAGGTTCCCTAGCGGGCACTTGTACTATCTACGTTACCTAGCTGGCACTTGGACTATGTAGGTCAACTAGCGGGCCCTTGGACTATCTAGGTTATCTAACGGGCACTTGGACTATGTATGTTCCAGAGTGGGCACTTGGATTATGTAGGTTGCCTAGTGGACATTTAGACTATGTAGGTTTCTTTGCGGGCATTTGGACTATGTAGGTTACCTAGCGGGCACTTGGACTATGTAGGTTCCCTAGCGGTCACGTGGACTATGTAGGCTCCCTAGAAGGCACTTGGACTATGTAGGTTAACTAGCGGGCACTTGGACTAACCAGGTTACCAGGCGGGCACTTGGACTATGTAGGTTACTCAATGGGCACTTGGACTATCTAGGTTAACGAACGGACATTTGGACTATGTAGGTTAGGTATCAGGCACTTGAACTATCTAGGTTACCTAGCAGGCACTTGGACTATGTAGGTTACCTAGCGGACACTTGGATGATTTAGGATAACTAGCGGGCACTTGGACTATCTAGGTTAACTAGCAGGCCCTTGGACTATCTAGCTTTACTAGCGGGCACTTGGACTATCTAGGTTAACTAGCGGGCACTTGGACTATGTAGGTTAACTAGTGGGCACTTCAACTATCTAGGTAACCTAGCGGACACTTGGACTATGTACCTTCCCTAGCAGGCACTTGGACTACCTAGGTTACCTAGCAGGCACTTGGATTATGAAGGATCCCTAGCGGGCAATTGGACTATCTAGGTTACCTAGCTGGCACTTGGACTATGTAGGTTAACTGGCGGACACTTGCACGATCTAGGTTAACTAGCGGGCACTTGCACTATGTAGGTTAACTAGCGGGCCCATAGATTATGTAGGTTTACTAGGGGGCACTTGGAACATCTAGGTTAACTAGCGGGCACTTGGACTATGTAGTTTCCCTAGCGGGCATTTGGACTATTTAGGTTGCCTAGCGGGCACTTGGACTATGTAGGTTACCAAGCAGGCATTTTAACTATCTAGGTTAACTAACGGGCACTTGGACTATGTAGGGTAACTAGCGGGCTCTTGGACTGTCTAGGTTACCTAACGGGCACTTGGATTATCTAGGTTAACGAACGGGCACTTGGACTATGTAGGTTACCTAGCCACCACTTGGACTATCTAGGTTCCCTAAGGGGCACTTGGACTATCTAGGTTACCTAGCTGGCACTTGGACTATGTAGGTCAACTTGCGGGCCCTTGGACTATCTAGGTTAGCTAAAGGGCACTTGGACTATGTATGTTCCAGAGCGGGCACTTGGATTATGTAGGCTGCCTAGCGGACATTTAGACTATGTAGGTTTCCTTGCGGGCATTTGGACTATGTAGGTTACCTAGCGGGCACTTGGACTATGTAGGTTCCCTAACGGGCACTTTGAGTATGTAGGTTCCCTAGCGGTCACGTGGACTATGTAGGCTCCCTAGAAGGCACTTGGACTATGTAGGTTAACTAGCGGGCACTTGGACTATGTAGGTTACCCAATGGGCACTTGGACTATCTAGGTTAACGAACGGACACTTGGACTGTGTAGGTTAGGTATCAGGCACTTGAACTATCTAGGTTACCTAGCAGGCACTTGGACTATGTAGGTCAACTTGCGGGCCCTTGGACTATCTAGGTTAGCTAAAGGGCACTTGGACTATGTATGTTCCAGAGCGGGCACTTGGATTATGTAGGCTGCCTAGCGGACATTTAGACTATGTAGGTTTCCTTGCGGGCATTTGGACTATGTAGGTTACCTAGCGGGCACTTGGACTATGTAGGTTCCCTAACGGGCACTTTGAGTATGTAGGTTCCCTAGCGGTCACGTGGACTATGTAGGCTCCCTAGAAGGCACTTGGACTATGTAGGTTAACTAGCGGGCACTTGGACTATGTAGGTTACCCAATGGGCACTTGGACTATCTAGGTTAACGAACGGACACTTGGACTGTGTAGGTTAGGTATCAGGCACTTGAACTATCTAGGTTACCTAGCAGGCACTTGGACTATGTAGGTTACCTAGCGGACACTTGGATGATTTAGGTTAACTAGCGGGCACTTGGACTATCTAGGTTAACTAGCAGGCCCTTGGACTATCTAGCTTTACTAGCGGGCACTTGGACTATCTAGGTTAACTAGCGGGCACTTGGACTATGTAGGTTAACTAGCGGGCACTTGAACTCTCTAGGTTACCTAGCGGACACTTGGACTATGTACCTTCTCTAGCGGGCACTTGGACTATCTAGGTTACCTAGCAGGCACTTGGATTATGAAGGATCCTTAGCGGGCAATTGGACTATCTAGGTTACCTAGCTGGCACTTGGACTATGTAGGTTAACTAGCGGACACTTGCACGATCTAGGTTAACTAGCGGGACCTTGCACTATGTAGGTTAACTAGCGGGCCCATGGATTATGTAGGTTTACTAGGGGGCACTTGGAACATCTAGGTTAACTAGCGGGCACTTGGACTATGTAGTTTCCCTAGCGGGCATTTGGACTATTTAGGTTGCCTAGCGGGCACTTGGACTATGTAGGTTACCTAGCAGGCACTTTAACTATCTAGGTTAACTAACGGGCACTTGGACTATGTAGGGTAACTAGCGGGCACTTGGACTGTCTAGGTTACCTAAAGGGCACTTGGATTATCTAGGTTAACGAACGGGCACTTGGACTATGTAGGTTACCTAGCCACCACTTGGACTATCTAGGTTAGCTAACAGGCACTTGGACTATCTAGGTTCCCTAGCGGGCACTTGGACTATGTAGGTCAACTAGCGGGCCCTTGGACTATCTAGGTTAGCTAACGGGCACTTGGACTATGTATGTTCCAGAGCGGGCACTTGGATTATGTAGGTTGCCTAGCGGACATTTAGACTATGTAGGTTTCCTTGCAGGCATTTGCACTATTTAGGTTACCTAGCGGGCACTTGGACTATGTAGGTTCCCTAACGGGCACTTTGAGTATGTAGGTTCCCTAGCGGTCACGTGGACTATGTAGGCTCCCTAGAAGGCACTTGGACTATGTAGGTTAACTAGCGGGCACTTGGACTATGTAGGTTACCCAATGGGCACTTGGACTATCTAGGTTAACGAACGGACACTTGGACTATGTAGGTTAGGTATCAGGCACTTGAACTATCTAGGTTACCTAGCAGGCACTTGGACTATGTAGGTTACCTAGTGGACACTTGGATGATTTAGGTTAACTAGCGGGCACTTGGACTATCTAGGTGAACTAGCAGGCCCTTGGACTATCTAGCTTTACTAGTGGGCGCTTGGACTATCTAGGTTAACTAGCGGGCACTTGGACTATGTAGGTTAACTAGCGGGCACTTGAACTCTCTAGGTTACCTAGCGGACACTTGGACTATGTACCTTCCCTAGCGGGCACTTGGACTATCTAGGTTACCTAGCAGGCACTTGGATTATGAAGGATCCCTAGCGGGCAATTTGACTATCTAGGTTACCTAGCTGGCACTTGGACTATGTAGGTTAACTAGCGGACACTTGCACAATCTAGGTTAACTAGCGGGCCCTTGCACTATGTAGGTTAACTAGCGGGCCCATGGATTATGTAGGTTTACTAGGGGGCACTTGGAACATCTAGGTTAACTAGCGGGCACTTGGACTATGTAGTTTCCCTAGCGGGCATTTGGACTATTTAGGTTGCCTAGCAGGCACTTGGACTATGTAGGTTACCTAGCAGGCACTTTAACTATCTAGGTTAACTAACGGGCACTTGGACTATGTAGGGTAAGTAGCGGGCACTTGGACTCTCTAGGTTACCTAACGGGCACTTGGATTATCCAGGTTAACGAACGGGCACTTGGACTATGTAGGTTACCTAGCCACCACTTGGACTATCTAGGTTCCCTAGCGGGCACTTGTACTATCTAGGTTACCTAGCTGGCACTTGGACTATGTAGGTCAACTAGCGGGCCCTTGGACTATCTAGTTTAGCTAACGGGCACTTGGACTATGTATGTTCCAGAGCGGGCACTTGGATTATGTAGGTTGCCTAGCGGACATTTAGACTATGTAGGTTTCCTTGCGGGCATTTGGACTATGTAGGTTACCTAGCGGGCACTTCGACTATGTAGGTTCCCTAACGGGCACTTTGAGTATGTAGGTTCCTTAGCGGTCACGTGGACTATGTAGGCTCCCTAGAAGGCACTTGGACTATGTAGGTTAACTAGCGGGCACTTGGACTATGTAGGTTACCCAATGGGCACTTGAACTATCTAGGTTAACGAACGGACACTTGGATGATACTGGTTCCCTAGCCAGCACTAAGACTATTGGTTCCCTAACGGGCACTTGGACTATGTAGTTTCCCTAAAGGGCATTTGGACTATATAGGTTTCTATCGGGCACTTGGACTATGTAGGTTAACTAGCGGGCACATGGACTATCTAGGTTACCTAGCTGGCACTGAGCCTATCTAGATTACCTAGCGGGCACTTCGACTATGTAGGTTAACTAGAAGGCTCTTGGACTATGTAGGTTACCAGCGGGCACTTGGACTATCTAGGTAAACGAAAGTGCACTTGGGCTATGTAGGTAACCTATCGGGCACTTGGACTGTCTAGGTTACCTAGCGGGCACTTGGACTATCTAGGTTAACGAACGGGCACTTGGACTATGTAGGTTAACTAGCGGACACTTGGACTATCTAGATTAGCTAACGGGCAATTGGACTATCAAGGTTACCTAACGGGCACTTGGACTATGTATGTTACCTAGCGGGCAATTGGACTATCTAGGTTACCTAGCAGGCACTTTGACTATCTTGGTTAACTAAGGGGCACTTGAACTATGTAGGTTGCCAAGCGAGCACTTGGACTATGTAGGTTCCCTAGCGGGCGCTTGGACTATGTAGGTTCCCTATCGGGTACTTGGACTGTCTAGGTTAACTAGCGGGCAATTGGACTGTCTAGGCTACCTAGTGGGCACTTGGACTATGTAGTTTACCTAGCAGGCACTTGGACTATGTAGGTCAACTAGCGGGCACTTGGACTATCTTGGTTACCTAGCGGGCACTTGGACTATGTACGTTCCTTAGCGGGCACTTGGGCTATCTACGTTACCTAGCGGGGACTTGGACTATGCAGGTTAACGAACGGGCACTTGGACTATGTAGGTAACCTAGTGGTCACTTGGACTGTCTAGGTTACCTAGCGGACACTTGGACTACGTAGGTTAACTAGCGTGCACTAGGACTATCTAGGTTACCTAGCGGGCACTTGGATTATGTAGGTTGCCTAGCGGGCACTTGGACTATGTAGGTTAACTAGCGGGCACTTGGATTATCTAGGTTAACTAACAGGCACTTGAACTATGTATGTTCCAGAGCGGACAATTGGACTATGTAGGTTCCTTAGCGGGCACTTGGATTATCTAGGTTCCCTAAAGGACACTTGGACTATGTAGGTTAACTAGCGGACAATTGGATGATCTAGGTTAACCAGCGGGTACTTGGACTATCTAGGTTAACTAGGGGTTCCTTGTACTACGTAGGTTAACTAGCGGACACTTGCACAATGTAGGTTACCTAACGGTCACTTGGATTATCTAGGTTAACGAACGGGCACTTGGACTATGTAGGTTACCTAGCCACCACTTGGACTATCTAGGTTAGCTAACAGGCACTTGGACTATCTAGGTTCCCTAGCGGGCACTTGTACTATCTAGGTTACCTAGCTGGCACTTGGACTATGTAGGTCAACTAGCGGGCCCTTGGACTATCTAGGTTAGCTAACGGGCACTTGGACTATGTATGTTCCAGAGTGGGCACTTGGATTATGTAGGTTGCCTAGCGGACATTTAGACTATGTAGGTTTCCTTGCGGGCATTTGGACTATGTAGGTTACCAGCGGGCACTTGGACAATCTAGGTTAACGAACGTGCACTTGGACTATGTAGGTAACCTAGCGGGCACTTGGACTGTCTAGGTTACCTAGCGGGCACTTGGACTTTCTAGGTTAACGAACGGGCACTTGGACTATGTAGGTTAACTAGCGGACACTTCGACTATCTAGGTTAGCTAACGGGCAATTGGACTATCTAGGTTACCTAGCGGGCACTTGGACTATCTAGGTTCCCTAGCGGGCACTTGTACTATCTAGGTTACCTAGCTGGCACTTGGACTATGTAGGTCAACTAGCGGCCCCTTGGACTATCTTGGTTAACTAACGGGCACTTGGACTATGTAGGTTGCCTAGCGAGCACTTGGAGTATGTAGGTTCCCTAGCGGGCAATTGGACTATGTAGGTTCCCTATCGGGTACTTGGACTGTCTAGGTTAACTAGCGGGCAATTGGACTGTCTAGGTTACCTAGTGGGCACTTGGAGTATGTACGTTCCCTAGCGGGCACTTGGGCTTTCTACGTTACCTAGCGGGCACTTGGACTATGTAGGTTAACGAACGGGCACTTGGACTATGTAGGTTAACGAACAGGCACTTGGATTATGTAGTTTACCTAGCAGGTACTTGGACTAGGTAGGTTAACTAGCGGGCACTTGGACTATCTAGGTTACCTACGGGCACTTGGAATATGTACCTTCCCTAGCGGGCACTTGGGCTATCTGCGTTACCTAGCAGGCACTTGGACTATATAGGTTAACGAACGGGCACTTGGACTATGTAGGTAACCTAGTGGTCACTTGGACTATGTAGGTTATCTAGCGGACACTTGGACTATCTAGGTTACCTAGCTGGCACTTGGACTATGTAGGTCAACTAGCGGGCCCTTGGACTATCTAGGTTAGCTAACGGGCACTTGGACTATGTATGTTCCAGAGTGGGCACTTGGATTATGTAGGTTGCCTAGCGGACATTTAGACTATGTAGGTTTCCTTGCGGGCATTTGGACTATGTAGGTTACCAGCGGGCACTTGGACAATCTAGGTTAACGAACGTGCACTTGGACTATGTAGGTAACCTAGAGGGCACTTGGACTGTCTAGGTTACCTAGCGGCCACTTGGACTTTCTAGGTTAACGAACGGGCACTTGCACTATGTAGGTTAACTAGCGGACACTTGGACTATCTAGGTTAGCTAACGGGCAATTGGACTATCTAGGTTACCTAGCAGGCACTTGGACTATGTAGGTTCCCTAGCGGGCACTTGGACTATTTAGGTTACCTAGCAGGCACTTTGACTATCTAGGTTAACTAACGGGCACTTGGACTATGTATGTTGCCTAGCGAGCACTTGGAGTATGTAGGTTCCCTAGCGGGCAATTGGACTATGTAGGTTCCCTATCGGGTACTTGGACTGTCTAGGGTAACTAGCGGGCAATTGGACTGTCTAGGTTACCTAGTGGGCACTTGGAGTATGTACGTTCCCTAGCGGGCACTTGGGCTTTCTACATTACCTAGCTGGCACTTGGACTATGTAGGTTAACGAACGGGCACTTGGACTATGTAGGTTAACGAACAGGCACTTGGATTATGTAGTTTACCTAGCAGGTACTAGGACTATGTAGGTTAACTAGCGGGCACTTGGATTATCTAGGTTACCTACGGGCACTTGGAATATGTACCTTCCCTAGCGGGCACTTGGGCTATCTACGTTACCTAGCGGGCACTTGGATTATATAGGTTAACGAACGGGCACTTGGACTATGTAGGTAACCTAGTGGTCACTTAACTATGTAGGTTATCTAGCGGACACTTGGACTATCTAGGTTACCTAGCAGGCACTTTGACTATCTAGCTTAACTAACGGGCACTTGGACTATCTAGGTTAGCAAACGGGCAATTGGACAATCTAGGTTAACTAACGGGCACTTGGACTATGTAGGTTGCCTAGCGAGCACTTGGACTATGTAGGTTCCCAGAGGGCACTTGGACTATGTAGGTTCCCTATCGGGTACTTGGACTGTCTAGGTTAACTAGGGGGCAATTGGACTGTCTAGGTTACCTAGTGGGCACTTGGGATATCTACGTTACCTAGCGGGCACTTGGACAATGTAAGTTAACGAACGGCCACTTGGACTATGTAGGTTAACTAGCGGACACTTGGCCTATCTAGGATAGCTAACGGGCAATTGGACTATCAAGGTTACCTAACGGGCACTTGGACTATGAAGGTTACCTAGCGGGTACTTGGACTATGTAGGTTGCCTAGCGAGCACCTGGACTATGTAGGTTCCCTAGCGGGCGCTTGGACTATGTAGATTCCCTAGCGGTACTTGGACTGTCTAGGTTAACTAGCGGGCAATTGGACTGTCTAGGTTACCTAGTGGGCACTTGGACTATGTAGTTTACCTAGCAGGAACTTGGACTATGTAGGTTTACTACCAGGCACTTAGACTATCCAGGTTACCTAGAGGGCACTTGGACTATGTACGTTCCCTAGCGGGCCCTTGGGCTATCTACGTTACCTAGCGGGCACTTGGACTATGTAGGTTAACGAATGGGCACTTGGACTATGTAGGTAACCTAGTGGTCACTTGGACTGTCTAGGTTACCTAGCGGGCACTTGGACTATGTAGGTTAACTAGCGGGCACTTGGACTATCTAGGTTAACTAGCGGGCACTTGGACTATCTAGGTTAACTAGCGGGCACTTGGACTATCTAGGTTAACTAGCGGGCCCTTGCACTATGTAGGTTAACTAGCGGGCCCATGGATTATGTAGGTTTACTAGGGGGCACTTGGACTATCTAGGTTAATTAGCGGGCACTTGGACTATGTAGTTTCCCTAGCGGACATTTGGACTATTTAGGTTACCTAGCGGGCACTTTGACTATGTAGGTTATCTAGCGGGCACTTGGACTGTCTAGGTTACCTAACGGGCACTTGGATTATCTAGGTTAACGAACGGGCACTTTGACTATGTAGGTTACCTAGCCACCACTTGGACTATCTAGGCTAGCTAACAGGCACTTGGACTATCTAGGTTCCCTAGCGGGCACTTGTACTATCTAGGTTACCTAGCTGGCACTTGGACTATTTAGGTCAACTAGCGGGCCCTTGGACTATATAGGTTAGCTAACAGGCAGTTGGACTATCTAGGTTCCCTAGCGGGCACTTGTAATATCTAGGTTACCTAGCTGGCACTTGGACTATGTAGGTCAACTAGCGGGCCCTTTGACTATCGAGGTTAGCTAACGGGCACTTGGACTATGTATGTTCCAGAGTGGGCACTTGGATTATGTAGGTTGCCTAGCGGACATTTAGACTATGTAGGTTTCCTTGCGGGCATTTGGACTATGTAGGTTACCAGCGGGCACTTGGACAATCTAGGTTAACGAACGTGCACTTGGACTATGTAGGTAATCTAGCGTGCACTTGGACTGTCTAGGTTACCTAAGGGCACTTGGATTATCTAGGTTAACGAACGGGCACTTGGACTATGTAGGTTACCTAGCCACCACTTGGACTATCTAGGTTAGCTAACAGGCACTTGGACTATCTAGGTTCCCTAGCGGGCACTTGTGCTATCTAGGTTACCTAGCTGGCACTTGGACTATTTAGGTCAACTAGCGGGCCCTTGGACTATCTAGGTTAGCTAACGGGCACTTGGACTATGTATGTTCCAGAGTGGGCACTTGTATTATGTAGGTTGCCTAGCGGACATTTAGACTATGTAGGTTTCCTTGCGGGCATTTGGACTATGTAGGTTACCAGCGGGCACTTGGACAATCTAGGTTAACGAACGTGCACTTGGACTATGTAGGTAACCTAGCGGGCACTTGGACTGTCTAGGTCACCTACCGGGCACTTGGAATTTCTAGGTTAACGAACGGGCACTTGGACTATGTAGGTTTACTAGCGGACATTTCGACTATCTAGATTAGCTAACGGGCAATTGGACTATATAGGTTACCTATCGGGCACTTGGACTATGTAGGTTCCCTAGCGGGCACTTGGACTATTTAGGTTACCTAGCAGGCACTTTGACTATCTAGGTTAACTAACGGGCACTTGGACTATGTAGGTTGCCTAGCGAGCACTTGGAGTATGTAGGTTCCCTAGCGGGCAATTGGACTATGTAGGTTTCCTATCGGGTACTTGGACTGTCTAGATTAACTAGCGGCATTTGGACTGACTAGATTACCTAGTGGGCACTTGGAGTATGTACGTTCCCTAGCGGGCACTTGGGCTTTCTACGTTACCTAGCGGGCACTTGGACTATGTAGGTTAACGAACGGGCACTTGGACTATGTAGGTTAACGAACGGGCACTTGGATTATGTAGTTTACCTAGCAGGTACTTGGACTATGTAGGTTAACTAGCGGGCAGTTGGACTATCTAGGTTACCTACGGGCACTTGGACTATGTACCTTCCGTAGCGGGCACTTGGGCTATCTACGTTACCTAGCGGGCACTTGGTCTATGTAGGTTAACGAACGGGCACTTGGACTATCTAGGTTAACGAACGGGCACTTGGACTATGTAGGTTAACTAGCGGACACTTCGACTATCTAGGTTAGCTAACGGGCAATTGGACAATCTAGGTTAACTAACGGGCAGTTGTACTATGTAGGTTGCCTAGCGAGCACTTGGACTATGTAGGTTCCCTAGAGGGCACATGGACTATGTAGGTTCCCTATCGGGTACTTGGACTGTCTAGGTTAACTAGGGGGCAATTGGACTGTCTAGGTTACCTAATGGGCACTTGGACTATGTACGTTCCCTAGCGGGCAATTGGGATATCTACGTTACCTAGCGGGCACTTGGACAATGTAAGTTAACGAACGGGCACTTGGACTATGTAGGTTAACTAGCGGACACTTGGACTATCTAGGATAGCTAACGGGCAATTGGACTATCAAGGTTACCTAACTGGCACTTGGACTATGAAGGTTACCTAGTGGGCACTTGGACTATCTAGGTTACCTAGCAGGGACTTTGACTATCTAGGTTAACTAACGGGCACTTGGACTATGTAGGTTGCCTAGCGAGCACCTGGACTATGTAGGTTCCCTAGCGGGCGCTTGGACTATGTAGATTCCCTAGCGGTACTTGGACTGTCTAGGTTAACTAGTGGGCAATTGGACTGTCTAGGTTACGTAGTGGGCACTTGGACTATGTAGTTTACCTAGCAGGAACTTGGACTATGTAGGTTTACTACCAGGCAATTAGACTATCCAGGTTACCTAGCGGGCACTTAGACTATGTACGTTCCCTAGCGGGCACTTGGGCTAACTACGTTACCTAGCGGGCACTTTGACTATGTAGGTTAACTAGTGGTCACTTGGACTGTCTAGGTTACCTAGCGGGCATTTGGACTCTGTAGGTTAACTAGCGGGCACTTGGACTATCTAGGTTAACTAGCGGGCACTTGGACTATCTAGGTTAACTAGCGGGCATTTGGACTATCTAGGTTAACTAGCGGGCCCTTGCACTATGTAGGTTAACTAGCGGGCCCATGGATTATGTAGGTTTACTAGGGGGCACTTGGACTATCTAGGTTAACTAGCGGGCACTTGGACTATGTAGTTTCCCTAGCGGACATTTGGACTATTTAGGTTACGTAGCAGGCACTTGGACTATGTAGGTTATCTAGCGGGCACTTGGACTATATAGGTTACCTAGCAGGCACTTTGACTATCTAGGTTAACTAACGGGCACTTGGACTATGTAGGGCAACTAGCGGGCACTTGGACTGTCTAGGTTACCTAACGGGCACTTGGATTATCTAGGTTAACGAACGGGCACTTGGAGTATGTAGGTTACCTAGCCACCACTTGGACTATCTAGGTTAGCTAACAGGCACTTGGACTATCTAGGTTCCCTAGCGGGCACTTGTACTATCTAGGTTACCTAGCTGGCACTTGGACTATGTAGGTCAACTAGCGGGCCCTTTGACTATCGAGGTTAGCTAACGGGCACTTGGACTATGTATGTTCCAGAGTGGGCACTTGGATTATGTAGGCTGCCTAGCGGACATTTAGACTATGTAGGTTTCCTTGCGGGCATTTGGACTATGTAGGTTACCAGCGGGCACTTGGACAATCTAGGTTAACGAACGTGCACTTGGACTATGTAGGTAACCTAGCGGGCACTTGGACTGTCTAGGTTACCTAAGGGCACTTGGATTATCTAGGTTAACGAATGGGCACTTGGACTATGTAGGTTACCTAGCCACCACTTGGACTATCTAGGTTAGCTAACAGGCACTTGGACTATCTAGGTTCCCTAGCGGGCACTTGTACTATCTAGGTTACCTAGCTGGCACTTGGACTATTTAGGTCAACTAGCGGGCCCTTGGACTATCTAGGTTAGCTAACGGGCACTTGGACTATGTATGTTCCAGAGCGGGCACTTGGATTATGTAGGTTGCCTAGCGGACATTTAGACTATGTAGGTTTCCTTGCGGGCATTTGGACTATGTAGGTTACCAGCGGGCACTTGGACAATCTAGGTTAACGAACGTGCACTTGGACTATGTAGGTAACCTAGCGGGCACTTGGACTGTCTAGGTTACCTAGCGGGCACTTGGACTTTCTAGGTTAACGAACGGGCACTTGGACTATGTAGGTTAACTAGCGGACACTTCGACTATCTAGGTTAGCTAACGGGCAATTGGACTATCTAGGTTACCTAGCGGGCCCTTGCACTATGTATGTTAATTAGCGGGCCTATGGATTATGTAGGTTTACTAGGGGGCACTTGGACTATCTAGGTTAACTAACGGGCACTTGGACTATGTAGGTTGCCTAGCGAGCACTTGGTGTATGTAGGTTCCCTAGCGGGCAATTGGACTATGTAGGTTCCCTATCGGGTACTTGGACTGTCTAGGTTAACTAGCGGGCAATTGGACTGTCTAGGTTACCTAGTGGGCACTTGGAGTATGTACGTTCCCTAGCGGGCACTTGGGCTTTCTACGTTACCTAGCGGGCACTTGGACTATGTAGGTTAACGAACGGGTACTTGTACTATGTAGGTTAACGAACGGGCACTTGGATTATGTAGTTTACCTAGCAGGTACTTGGACTATGTAGGTTAACTAGCGGGCACTTGGACTATCTAGGTTACCTACGGGCACTTGGACTATATACCTTCCCTAGCGGGCACTTGGGCTATCTACGTTACCTAGCGGGCACTTCGACTATGTAGATTGACGAACGGGCACTTGGACTATGTAGGTAACCTAGTGGTCACTTGGACTATGTAGGTTATCTAGCGGACACTTGGACTATCTAGGTTACCTAGCAGGCACTTTGACTATCTAGGTTAACTAACAGGCACTTGGACTATGTAGGGTAACTAGCGGGCACTTGGACTGTTAGGTTACCTAACGGGCACTTGGATTATCTAGGTTAACGAACGTGCACTTGGACTATGTAGGTAATCTAGCGGGCACTTGGACTGTCTAGGTCACCTAGCGGGCACTTTGACTATCTAGGTTAACGAACGGGCACTTGGACTATGTAGGTTCCCTATCGGGTACTTGGACTGTCTAGGTTAACTAGGGGGCAATTGTACTGTCTAGGTTACCTAGTGGGCACTTGGACTATGTACGTTCCCTAGCGGGCACTTGGGATATCTACGTTACCTAGCGGGCACTTGGACAATGTAAGGTAACGAATGGGCACTTGGACTATGTAGGTTAACTAGCGGACACTTGGACTATCTAGGATAGCTAACGGGCAATTGGACTATCAAGGTTACCTAACGGGCACTTGGACTATGTAGGTTACCTAGCGGGCACTTGGACTATCCAGGTTACCTAGCCACCACTTGGATTATCTAGGTTAGCTAACAGGCACTTGGACTATCAAGGTTCCCTAGCGGGCACTTGTACTATCTTGGTTACCTAGCTGGCACTTGGACTATGTAGGTCAACTAGCGAGCCCTTGGACAATCTAGGTTAGCTAACGGGCACTTGGACTATGTATGTTCCAGAGTGGGCACTTGTATTATGTAGGTTGCCTAGCGGACATTTAGACTATATAGGTTTCCTTGCGGGCATTTGGACTATGTAGGTTACCTAGCGGGCACTTGGACTATGTAGGATCCCTAGCGGTCACGTGGAGTATGTAGGCTCCCTAGAAGGCACTTGGACTATGTAGGTTAACTAGCGGGCACTTGGACTAACCAGGTTACCAGGCGGGCACTTGGACTATGTAGGTTACCCAATGGGCACTTGGACTATCTAGGTTAACGAACGGACACTTGGACTATGTAGGTTAGGTATCAGGCACTTGGACTATCTAGGTTACCTAGCAGGCACTTGGACTATGTAGGTTACCTAGCGGACACTTGGACGATTTAGGTTAACTAGCGGGCACTTGGACTATCTAGGTTAACTAGCAGGCCCTTGGACTATCTAGGTTTACTAGCGGGCACTTGGACTATCTAGGTTAACTAGCGGGCACTTGGACTATGTAGGTTAACTAGCGGGCACTTGAACTCTCTAGGTTACCTAGCGGACACTTGGACTATGTACCTTCCCTAGCGGGCACTTGGACTATCTAAGTTACCTAGCAGGCACTTGGATTATGAAGGATCCCTAGCGGGCAATTGGACTATCTAGGTTACCTAGCTGGCACTTGGACTATGTAGGTTAACTAGCGGACACTTGCACGATCTAGGTTAACTAGCGGGCCCTTGCACTATGTAGGTTAACTAGCGGGCCCATGGATTATGTAGGTTTACTAGGGGGCACTTGGAACATCTAGGTTAACTAGCGGGCACTTGGACTATGTAGTTTCCCTAGCGGGCATTTGGACTATTTAGGTTGCCTAGCGGGCACTTGGACTATGTAGGTTACCTAGCAGGCACTTTGACTATCTAGGTTAACTAAGGGCACTTGGACTATGTAGGGTAACTAGCGGGCACTTGGACTGTCAAGGTTACCTAACGGGCACTTGGATTATCTAGGATAACGAACTGGCACTTGGACTATATAGGTTACCTAGCCACCACTTGGACTATCTAGTTTCCCTAGCGGGCACTTGTACTATCTAGGTTACCTAGCTGGCACTTGGACTATGTAGGTCAACTAGCGGGCCCTTGGACTATCTAGGTTAGCTAACGGGCACTTGGACTATGTATGTTCCAGAGCGGGCACTTGGATTATGTAGGTTGCCTAGCGGACATATAGACGATGTAGGTTTCTTTGCGGGCATTTGGACTATGTAGGTTACCTAGAAGGCACTTGGACTATGTAGGTTCCCTAACGGGCACTTGGACTATGTAGGGTAACTAGAGGGCACTTGGACTATCTAGGTTACCTAACGGGCACTTGGATTATCTAGGTTAACGAACGGGCACTTGGACTATGTAGGTTACCTAGCCACCACTTGGACTATCTAGGTTAGCTAACAGGCACTTGGATTATCTAGGTTCCCTAGCGGGCACTTGTACGATCTAGGTTACCTAGCTGGCACTTGGACTATGTAGGTCAACTAGCGGGCCCTTGGACTATCTAGGTTAGCTAACGGGCACTTGGACTATGTATGTTCCAGAGTGGGCAGTTGTATTATGTAGGTTGCCTAGCGGACATTTAGACTATGTAGGTTTCCTTGCAGGCATTTGGACTATGTAGGTTACCTAGCGGGCAGTTGGACTATGTAGGTTCCCTAGCGGTCACGTGGACTATGTAGGCTCCCTAGAAGGCACTTGGACTATGTAGGTTAACTAGCGGGCACTTGGACTAACCAGGTTACCAGGCGGGCACATGGACTATGTAGGTTACCCAATGGGCACTTGGACTATCTAGGTTAACGAACGGACACTTGGACTATGTAGGTTAGGTATCAGGCACTTGGACTATCTAGGTTACCTAGCAGGCACTTGGACTATGTAGGTTACCTAGCGGACACTTGGACGATTTAGGTTAACTAGCGGGCACTTGGACTATCTAGGTTAACTAGCAGGCCCTTGGACTATCTAGGTTTACTAGCGGGCACTTGGACAATCTAGGTTAACTAGCGGGCACTTGGACTATGTAGGTTAACTAGCGGGCACTTGAACTCTCTAGGTTACCTAGCGGACACTTGGACTATGTACCTTCCCTAGCGGGCACTTGGACTATCTAGGTTACCTAGCAGGCACTTGGATTATGAAGGATCCCTAGCGGGCAATTGGACTATCTAGGTTACCTAGCTGGCACTTGGACTATGTAGGTTAACTAGCGGACACTTGCACGATCTAGGTTAACTAGCGGGCCCTTGCACTATGTAGATTAACTAGCGGGCCCATGGATTATGTAGGTTTACTAGGGGGCACTTGGAACATCTAGGTTAACTAGCGGGCACTTGGACTATTTAGTTTCCCTAGCGGACATTTGGACTATTTAGGTTGCCTAGCGGGCACTTGGACTATGTAGGTTACCTAGCAGGCACTTTGACTATCTAGGTTAACTAAGGGCACTTGGACTATGTAGGGTAACTAGCGGGCACTTGGACTGTCTAGGTTACCTAACGGGCACGTGGATTATCTAGGTTAACGAACGGGCACTTGGACTATATAGGTTACCTAGCGGGCACTTGTACTATCTAGGTTACCTAGCTGGCACTTGGACTATGTAGGTCAACTAGCGGGCCCTTGGACTATCTAGGTTAGCTAACGGGCACTTGGACTATGTATGTTCCAGAGCGGGCACTTTGATTATGTAGGTTGCCTAGCGGAAATTTAGACGATGTAGGTTTCCTTGGGGGCATTTGGACTATGTAGGTTACCTAGCGGGCACTTGGACTATGTAGGTTCCCTAACGGGCACTTGGACTATGTAGGTTCCCTAGCGGTCACGTGGACTATGTAGGCTCCCTAGAAGGCACTTGGACTATGTAGGTTAACTAGCGGGCACTTGGACTATGTAGGTTACCCAATGGGCACTTGGACTATCTAGGTTAACGAACGGACACTTGGACTATGTAGGTTAGCTATCAGGCACTTGGACTATCTAGGTTACCTAGCGCACACGTGGACGATTTAAGTTAACTAGCGGGCACTTGGACTATCTAGGTTAACTAGCAGGCCCTTGGACTATCTAGGTTTACTAGCGGGCACTTGGACTATCTAGGTTAACTAATGGGCACTTGGACTATGTAGTTTCCCTAGCTGGCATTTGGATTATTTAGGTTACCTAGTGGGCACTTGGACTATGTAGGTTATCTAGCGGGCACTTGGACTACGTAGGTTAACTAGAAGGCACTTGGACTATCAAGGTTACCTAACGGGCCCTTGGACTATGTAGGTTACCAGCGGGCACTTGGACTATCTAGGTTAACGAACGTACACTTGGACTATTTAGGTAACCTAGCGGGCACTTGGACTGTCTAGGTTACCTAGCGGGCACTTGGACTATCTAGGTTAACGAACGGGCACTTGGACTATGTAGGTTAACTAGCGGACACTTCGACTATCTAGGTTAGCTAACGGGCAATTGGACAATCTAGGTTAACTAACGGGCACTTGGACTATGTAGGTTGCCTAGCGAGCACTTGCACTATGTAGGTTCCCTAGTGGGCACTTGGACTATGTAGGTTCCCTATCGGGTACTTGGACTGTCTAGGTTAACTAGGGGGCAAATGGACTCTCTAGGTTACCTAGTGGTCACTTGGACTATGTACGTTCCCTAGCGGGCACTTGGGTTATCTACGTTACCTAGCGGGCACTTGGACAATGTAAGTTAACGAACGGGCACTTGGACTATGTAGGTTAACTAGCGGACACTTGGACTATCTAGGATAGCTAACGGGCAATCGGACTATCAAGGTTACCTAACGGGCACTTGGACTATGTAGGTTACATAGCGGGCACTTGGACTATCTAGGTTACCTAGCAGGCACTTTGACTATCTAGGTTAACTAACGGGTACGTGGACTATGTAGGTTGCCTAGCGAGTACCTGGACTATGTAGGTTCCCTGGCGGGCGCTTGGACTATGTACATACCCTAGCGGTACTTGGACTGTCTAGGTTAACTAGCGGGCAATTGGACTGTCTAGGTTACCTAGTTTGCACTTGGACTATGTAGTTTACCTAGCAGGCACTTGGACTATGTAGGTTTACTAGCAGCCACTTAGACTATCTAGGTTACCTAGCGGGCACTTGGACTATGTACGTTCCTTAGCGGGCACTTGGGCTATCTACGTTCCCTAGCGGGCACTTGGACTATGTAGGTTAATGAATGGGCACTTGGACTATGTAGGTAACCTAGTGGTCACTTGGAATGTCTAGGTTACCTAGCGGGCACTTGGACTATGTAGGTTAACTAGCGGGCACTTGGACTATCTAGGTTAACTAGCGGGCACTTGGACTATGTACGTTCCCTAGCGGGCACTTGGGCTATCTACGTTACCTAGCGTGCACTTGGGCTATCTACGTTACCTAGCGGGCACTTGGACTATGTAGGTTAACGAATGGGCACTTGGACTATGTAGGTAACCTAGTGGTCACCTGGACTGTCTAGGTTACCTAGCGGGCACTTGGACTATATAGGTTAACTAGCGGGCACTTGGACTATCTAGGTTTACTAGCAGGCATTTAGACTATCTAGGTTACCTAGCGGGCACGTGGACTATGTACGTTCTCTAGCGGGCACTTGGGCTATCTACGTTACCTAGCGGGCACTTGGACTATGTAGGTTAACGAATGGGCACTTGGACTATGTAGGTAACCTAGTGGTCACTTGGACTGTCTAGGTTACCTAGCGGGCACTTGGACTATGTAGGTTAACTAGCGGGCACTTGTACTATCTAGGTTACCTAGCGGGCACTTAGACTTTTAGGTTAACGAACGGGCACTTGGACTATGTAGGTTAACTAGCGGACACTTCGACTATCTAGGTTAGCTAACAGGCAATTGGACTATCTAGGTTACCTAGCGGGCACTTGGACTATGTAGGTTCCCTAGCGGGCACTTGGACTATTTAGGTTACCTAGCAGGCACTTTGACTACCTAGGTTAACTAACGGGCACTTGGACTATGTAGGTTGCCTAGCGAGCACTTGGAGTATGTAGGTTCCCTAGCGGGCAATTGGACTATGTAGGTTCCCTATCGGGTACTTGGACTGTCTAGGTTAACTAGCGGGCAATTGGACTGTCTAGGTTACCTAGTGGGCACTTGGAGTATGTACGTTCCCTAGCGGGCACTTGGGCTTTCTACGTTACCTAGCGGGCACTTGGACTATGTAGGTTAACGAACGGGCACTTGGACTATGTAGGTTAACCAAAGGGCACTTGGATTATGTAGTTTACCTAGCAGGTACTTGGACTATGTAGGTTAACTAGCGGGCACTTGGACTATCTAGGTTACCTACGGGCACTTGGACTATGTACCTTCCCTAGCGGGCACTTGGGCTATCTACGTTACCTAGCGGGCACTTGGACTATGTAGGTTAACGAACGGGCACTTGGACTATGTAGGTAACCTAGTGGTCACTTGGACTATGTAGGTTATCTAGCGGACACTTGGACTATCTAGGTTACCTAGCAGGCACTTTGACTATCTAGGTTAACTAACGGGCACTTGGACTATGTAGTGTAACTAGCGGGCACTTGGACTGTCTAGGTTACCTAACGGGCACTTGGATTATCTAGGTTAACGAATGGGCACTTGGACTATGTAGGTTACCTATCCACCACTTGGACTATCTAGGTTAGCTAACAGGCACTTGGACTATCTAGGTTCCCTAGCGGGCACTTGTACTATCTAGGTTACCTAGCTGGCACTTGGACTATGTAGGTCAACTAGCGGGCCCTTGGACTATCTAGGTTAGCTAACGGGCACTTGGACTATGTATGTTCCAGAGTGGGCACTTGTATTATGTAGGTTGCCTAGCGGACATTTAGACTATGTAGGTTTCCTTGCGGGCATTTGGACTATGTAGGTTACCTAGCGGGCACTTGGACTATGTAGGTTCCCTAGCGGTCACGTGGACTATGTAGGCTCCCTAGAAGGCACTTGGACTATGTAGGTTAACTAGCGGGCACTTGGACTAACCAGGTTACCAGGCGGGCACATGGACTATGTAGGTTACCCAATGGGCACTTGGATTATCTAGGTTAACGAAAGGACACTTGGACTATGTAGGTTAGGTATCAGGCACTTGGACTATCTAGGTTACCTAGCAGGCACTTGGACTATGTAGGTTACCTAGCGGACACTTGTACGGTTTAGGTTAACTAGCGGGCACGTGGACTATCTAGGTTAACTAGCAGGCCCTTGGACTATCTAGGTTTACTAGCGGGCACTTGGACTATCTAGGTTAACTAGCGGGCACTTGGACTATGTAGGTTAACTAGCGGGCACTTGAACTCCCTAGGTTACCTAGCGGACACTTGGACTATGTACCTTCCCTAGCGGGCACTTGGACTATCTAGGTTACCTAGCTTGCACTTGGATTATGAAGGATCCCTAGCGGGCAATTGGACTATCTAGGTTACGTAGCTGGCACTTGGACTATGTAGGTTAACTAGCGGACACTTGCACGATCTAGGTTAACTAGCGGGCCCTTGCACTATGTAGGTTAACTAGCGGGCCCATGGATTATGTAGGTTTACTAGGGGGCACCTGGGACATCTAGGTTAACTAGCGGGCACCTGGACTATGTAGTTTCCCTAGCGGGCATTTGGACTATTTAGGTTGCCTAGCGGGCACTTGGACTATGTAGGTTACCTAGCAGGCACTTTGACTATCTAGGTTAACTAACGGGCATTTGGACTATGTAGGTTAACTAGCGGGCACTTGGACTATCTAGGTTTACTAGCAGGCACTTAGACTATCTAGGTTACCTAGCGGGCACTTGGACTATGTACGTTCCCTAGGGGGCACTTGGGCTATCTACGTTACCTAGCGGGCACTTGGACTATGTAGGTTAACGAATGGGCACTTGGACTATGTAGGTAACCTAGTGGTCACTTGGACTGTCTAGGTTACCTAGCGGGCACTTGGACTATGTAGGTTAACTAGCGGGCACTTGGACTATCTAGGTTAACTAGCGGGCACATGGACTATCTAGTTTAACTAGCGGGCACTTGGAGTATCTAGGTTAACTAGCGGGCACTTGGACTATCTAGGTTAACTAGCAGGCCCTTGCACTATGTAGGTTAACTAGCGGGCCCATGGATTATGTAGGTTTACTAGGGGGCACTTGGACTATCTAGGTTAACTAGTGGGCACTTGGACTATGTAGTTTCCCTAGCGGACATTTGGACTATTTAGGTTACCTAGCGGGCACTTGGACTATGTAGGTTATCTAGGGGGCACTTGGACTATCTAGGTTACCTAGCAGGCACTTTGACTATCTAGGTTAACTAACGGGCATTTGGACTATGTAGGGCAACTAGCGGGCACTTGGACTGTCTAGGTTACCTAACGGGCACTTGGATTATCTAGGTTAACGAACGGGCACTTGGACTATGTAGATTACCTAGCCACCACTTGGACTATCTAGGTTAGCTAACAGGCACTTGGACTATCTAGGTTCCCTAGCGGGCACTTGTATTATCTAGGTTACCTAGCTGGCACTTGGACTATGTAGGTCAACTAGCGGGCCCTTGGACTATCTAGGTTAGCTAACGGGCACTTGGACTATGTATGTTTCAGAGAGGGCACTTGGAATATGTAGGTTGCCTAGCGGACATTTAGACTATGTAGGTTTCCATGCGGGCATTTGGACTATGTAGGTTACCAGCGGGCACTTGGACAATCTAGGTTAACGAACGTGCACTTGGACTATGTAGGTAACCTAGCGGGCACTTGGACTGTCTAGGTTACCTAGCGGACACTTGGACTTTCTAGGTTAACAAACGTGCACTTGGACTATGTATTTTTACTAGCGGAAACTTCGACTATCTAGGTTAGCTAACGGGCAATTGGACTATCTAGGTTACCTAGCGGGCACTTGGACTATGTAGGTTCCCTAGCGGGCACTTGGACTATTTGGGTTACCTAGCAGGCACTTTGACTATCTAGGTTAACTAACGGGTACTTGGACTATGTAGGTTGCCTAGCGAGCACTTGGAGTATGTAGGATCCCTAGCCGGCAATTGGACTATGTAGGTTCCCTATCGGGTACTTGGACTGTCTAGGTTAACTTGCGGGCAATTGGACTGTCTAGGTTACCTAGTGGGCACTTGGAGTATGTATGTTCCCTAGAGGGCACTTGGGCTTTCCACGTTACCTAGCGGGCACTTGGACTATGTAGGTTAACGAACGGGCACTTGGATTATGTAGTTTACCTAGCAGGTACTTGGACTATGTAGGTTAACTAGCGGGCACTTGGACTATCTAGGTTACCTACGGGCACTTGGAATATGTACCTTCCCTAGCGGGCACTTGGGCTATCTACGTTACCTAGTGGGCACTTGGACTATGTAGGTTAACGAACGGGCACTTGGACTATGTAGGTAACCTAGTGGTCACTTGGACTATGTAGGTTATCTAGCGGACACTTGGACTATCTAGGTTACCTAGCAGGCACTTTGACTATCTAGGTTAACTAACGGGCACTTGGACTATGTAGGGTATCTAGCGGGCACTTGGACTGTCTAGGTTACCTAACGGGCACTTGGATTATCTAGGTTAACGAACGTGCACTTGGACTATGTAGGTAACCTAGCGGGCACTTGGACTGTCTAGGTTACCTAGCGGGCATTTGGACTATCTAGGTTAACGAACGGGCACTTGGACTATGTATGTTAACTAGCGGACACTTCGACTATCTAGGTTAGCTAACGGGCAATTGGACAATCTAGGTTAACTAACGGGCACTTGGACTATGTAGGCTGCCTAGCGAGCACTTGGACTATGTAGGTTCCCTAGTGGGCACTTGGACTATGTAGGTTCCCTATCGGGTACTTGGACTGTCTAGGTTAACTAGGGGGCAATTGGACTGTCTAGGTTACCTAGTGGGCACTTGGACTATGTACGTTCCCTAGCGGGCACTTGGGCTATCTACGTTACCTAGCGGGCACTTGGACAAAGTAAGTTAACGAACGGGCACTTGGACTATGTAGGTTAACTAGCGGACACTTGGACTATCTAGGATAGCTAACGGGCAATTGGACTATCAAGGTTACCTAACGGGCACTTGGACTATGAAGGGTACCTAGCGGGCACTTGGACTATCTAGGTTACCTAGCAGGCACTTTGACTATCTAGGTTAACTAACGGGCACTTGGACTATGTAGGTTGCCTAGCGAGCACCTGGACTATGTAGGTCCCCTAGCGGGCGCTTGGACTATGTAGATTCCCTAGCGGTACTTGGACTGTCTAGGTTAACTAGCGGGAAATTGGACTGTCTAGGTTACCTAGTGGGCACTTGGACTATGTAGTTTACCTAGCATGCACTTGGAGTATGTAGGTTTACTAGCAGGCACTTAGACTATCTAGGTTACCTAGCGGGCACTTGGAATATGTACGTTCCCTAACGGGCACTTTGGCTATCTACGTTACCTAGCGGGCACTAGATTATGTAGGTTAACGAATGGGCACTTGGACTATGTAGGTAACCTAGTGGTCACTTGGACTGTCTAGGTTACCTAGCGAGCATTTGGACTATGTAGGTTAACTAGCGGGCACTTGGACTATCTAGGTTAACTAGCGGGCACTTGGACTATCTAGGTTAACTAGCGGGCACTTGGACTATCTAGGTTAACTAGTGGGCCCTTGCACTATGTAGGTTAACTAGCGGGCCCATTGATTATGTAGGTTTACTAGGGGGCACTTGGACTATCTAGGTTAACTAGCGGGCACTTGGACTATGTAGTTTCCCTAGCGGACATTTGGACTATTTAGGTTACCTAGCGGACACTTGGACTATGTAGGTTATCTAGCGGGCACTTGGACTATCTAGGTTACCTAGCAGGCACTTTGACTATCTAGGTTAACTAACGGTCACTTGGACTATGTAAGGCAACTAGCGGGCACTTGGACTGCCTAGGTTACCTAACGGGCACTTGGATTATCTAGGTTAACGAACGGGCACATGGACTATGTAGGTTACCTAGCCACCACTTGGACTATCTAGGTTAGCTAACAGGCACTTGGACTATCTAGGTTCCCTAGCGGGCACTTGTACTATCTAGGTTACCTAGCTGGCACTTGGACTATGTAGGTCAACTAGCGGGCCCTTGGACTATCTAGGTTAGCTAACGGGCACTTGGACTATGTATGTTCCGAGGGGGCACTTGGATTATGTAGGTTGCCTAGCGGACATTTAGACTATGTAGGTTTCCTTGCGGGCATTTGGACTATGTAGGTTACCAGCGGGCACTTGGACAATCTAGGTTAACGAACGTGCAATTGGACTATGTAGGTAACCTAGCGGGCACTTGTACTGTCTAGGTTACCTAGCGGGCACTTGGACTTTCTAGGTTAACGAACGGGCACTTGGACTATATAGGTTAACTAGCGGACACTTCGACTATCTAGGTTAGCTAACAGGCAATTGGACTATCTAGGTTACCTAGCGGGCACTTGGACTATGTAGGTTCCCTAGCGGGCACTTGGACTATTTAGGTTACCTAGCAAGCACTTTGACTATCTAGGTTAACTAACGGGCACTTGGACTATGTAGGTTGCCTAGCGAGCACTTGGAGTATGTAGGTTCCCTAGCGGGCAATTGGACTATGTAGGTTCCCTATCGGGTACTTGGACTGTCTAGGTTAACTAGCGGGCAATTGGACTGTCTAGGTTACCTAGTGGGAACTTGGACTATGTATGTTCCCTAGCGGGCACTTGGGATATCTACGTTACCTAGCAGGCACTTGGACAATGTAAGTTAACGAACGGGCACTTGGACTATGTAGGTTAACTAGCGGACACTTCGACTATCTAGGTTAGCTAACGGGCAATTGGACTATCTAGGTTCCCTAGCGGGCGCTTGGACTATGTAGATTCCCTAGCGGTACTTGGACTGTCTAGGTTAACTAGCGGGCAATTGGACTGTCTAGGTTACCTAGTGGGCACTTGGACTATGCAGTTTACCTAGCAGGCACTTGGACTATGTAGGTTTACTACCAGGCACTTAGACTATCCAGGTTACCTAGCGGGCACTTGGACTACGTACGTTCCCTAGCGGGCACTTGGGGTATCTACGTTACCTAGCGGGCACTTGGACTATGTAGGTTAACGAATGGGCACTTGGACTATGTAGGTAACCTAGTGGTCACTTGGACTGTCTAGGTTACCTAGCGGGCACTTGGACTATGTAGGTTAACTAGCGGGCACTTGGACTATCTAGGTTAACTAGCGGGCACTAGGACTATCTAGGTTAACTAGCGGGCACTTGGACTATCTAGGTTAACTAGCGGGCCTTTGCACTATGTAGGTTAACTAGCGGGCCCATGGATTATGTAGATTTAATAGGGGGCACTTGGACTATCTAGGTTAACTAGCGGGCACTTGGACTATGTAGTTTCCCTAGCGGACATTTGGACTATTTAGGTTACCTAGCGGGCACGTGGACTATGTGGGTTATCTAGCGGGCACTTGGACTATATAGGTTACCTAGCAGGCACTTTGACTATCTAGGTTAACTAACGAGCACTTGGACTATATAGGGCAACTAGCGGGCACTTGGACTGTCTAGGTTACCTAACGGGCACTTGGATTATCTAGGTTAACGAACGGGCACTTGGACTATGTAGGTTACCTAGCCACCACTTGGACTATCTAGGTTAACTAACAGACACTTGGACTATCTAGGTTCCCTAGCGGGCACTTGTACTATCTAGGTTACCTAGCTGGCACTTGGACTATTTAGGTCAACTAGCGGGCCCTTGGACTATCTAGGTTAGCTAAGGGGCACGTGGACTATGTATGTTCCAGAGTGGGCATTTGGATTATGTAGGTTGCCTAGCGGACATTTAGACTATGTAGGTTTCCTTGCGGGCATTTGGACTATGTAGGTTACCAGCGGGCACTTGGACAATCTAGGTTAACGAACGTGCACTTGGACTATGTAGGTAACCTAGCGGGCACTTGGACTGTCTAGGTTACCTAGCGGGCACTTGGACTTTCTAGGTTAACGAACGGGCACTTGGACTATGTAGGTTAACTAGCGGACACTTCGACTATCTAGATTAGCTATCGGGCAATTGGACTATCTAGGTTACCTATCGGGCACTTGGACTATGTAGGTTCCCTAACGGGCACTTGGACTATTTAGGTTACCTAGCAGGCACTTTGACTATCTAGGTTAACTAACGGGCACTTGGACTATGTAGGTTGCCTAGCGAGCACTCGGAGTATGTAGGTTCCCTAGCGGGCAATTGGACTATGTAGGTTCCCTATCGGGTACTTGGACTGTCTAGATTAACTAGCGGCAATTGGACTGACTAGATTACCTAGTGGGCACTTGGAGTATGTACGTTCCCTAGCGGGCACTTGGGCTTTCTACGTTACCTAGCGGCAATTGGACTGACTAGATTACCTAGTGGGCACTTGGAGTATGTACGTTCCCTAGCGGGCACTTGGGCTTTCTACGTTACCTAGCGGGCACTTGGACTATGTAGGTTAACGAACGGGCACCTTGACTATGTAGGTTAACGAACGGGCACTTGGATTATGTAGTTTACCTAGCAGGTACTTGGACTATGTAGGTTAACTAGCGGGCACTTGGACTATCTAGGTTACCTACGGGCACTTGGACTATGTACCTTCCCTAGCGGGCACTTGGGCTATCTACATTACCTAGTGGGCACTTGGACTATGTACGTTCCCTAGCGGGCACTTGGGCTATCTACGTTACCTAGCGGGCACTTGGACAATGTAAGTTAACGAACGGGCACTTGGACTATGTAGGTTAACTAGCGGACACTTGGACTATCTAGGATAGCTAACGGGCAATTGGACTATCAAGGTTACCTAACGGGCACTTGGACTATGAAGGTTACCTAGCGGGCACTTGGACTATCTAGGTTACCTAGCAGGCACTTTGACTATCTAGGTTAACTAACGGGCACTTTGACTATGTAGGTTGCCTAGCGAGCACCTGGACTCTGTAGGTTCCCTAGCGGGCGCTTGGACTATGTAGATTCCCTAGCGGTACTTGGACTGTCAGGGTTAACTAGCGGGCAATTGGACTGTCTAGGTTACCTAGTGGGCACTTGGACAATGTAGTTTACCTAGCAGGCACTTGGACTATGTAGGTTTACTACCAGGCACTTAGACTATCCAGGTTACCTAGCGGGCACTTGGACTATGTACGTTCCCTAGCGGGCACTTGGGTTATCTACGTTACCTAGCGGACACTTGGACTATGTAGGTTAACGAATGGGCACTTGGAATATGTAGGTAAACTAGTGGTCACTTGGACTGTCTAGGTTACCTAGCGGGCACTTGGACTATGTAGGTTAACTAGCGGGCAATTGGACTATCTAGGTTAACTAGCGGGCACTTGGACTATCTAGGTTAACTAGCGGGCACTTGGACTATCTAGGTTAACTAGCGGGCCCTTGCACTATGTAGATTAACTAGCGGGCCCATGGATTATGTAGGTTTACTAGGGGGCACTTGGACTATCTAGGTTAACTAGCGGGCACTTGGACTATGTAGTTTCCCTAGCGGACATTTGGACTATTTAGGTTACGTAGCAGGCACTTGGACTATGTAGGTTATCTAGCGGGCACTTGGACTATCTAGGTTACCTAGCAGGCACTTTGACTATCTAGGTTAACTAACAGGCACTTGGACTATGTAGGGCAACTAGCGGGCACTTGGACTGTCTAGGTTACCTTACGGGCACTTGGATTATCTAGGTTAACGAACGGGCACTTGGACTATGTAGGTTACCTAGCCACCACTTGGACTATCTAGGTTAGCTAACAGGCACTTGGACTATCTAGGTTCCCTAGCGGGCACTTGTACTATCTAGGTTACCTAGCTGGCACTTGGACTATGTAGGTCAACTAGCGGGCCCTTTGACTATCTAGGTTAGCTAACGGGCACATGGACTATGTATGTTCCAGAGTGGGCACTTGTATTATGTAGGTTGCCTAGCGGACATTTAGACTATGTAGGTTTCCGTGCGGGCATTTGGACTATGTAGGTTACCAGCGGGCACTTGGACAATCTAGGTTAACGAACGTGCACTTGGACTGTGTAGGTAACCTAGCGGGCACTTGGACTGTCTAGGTTACCTAACGGGCACTTGGATTATCTAGGTTAACGTACGGGCACTTGGACTATGTAGGTTACCTAGCCACCACTTGGACTATCTGGGTTAGATAACAGGCATTTGGACTATCTAGGTTCCCTAGCGGGCACTTGTACTATCTAGGTTACCTAGCTGGCATTTGCACTATTTAGGTCAACTAGCGGGCCCTTGGACTATCTAGGTTAGCTAACGGACACTTGGACTATGTATGTTCCAGAGTGGGCACTTGGATTATGTAGGTTGCCTAGCGGACATTTAGACTATGTAGGTTTCCTTGCGGGCATTTGGACTATGTAGGTTACCAGCGGGCACTTGGACAATCTAGGTTAACGAATGTGCACTTGGACTATGTAGGTAACATAGCGGGCACTTGGACTGTCTAGGTTACCTAGTGGGCACTTGGACTATGTATGTTCCCTAGCGGGCACTTGGGCTATCTACGTTACCTAGCGGGCACTTGGACAATGTAAGTTAACGAACGGGCACTTGGACTATGTAGGTTAACTAGCGGACAGTTCGACTATCTAGGTTAGCTAACGGGCAATTGGACTATCTAGGTTACCTAGCGGACACTTGGACTATGTAGGTTCCCTAGCGGGCACTTGGACTATTTAGGTTACCTAGCAGGCACTTTGACTATCTAGGTTAACTAACGGGCACTTGGACAATGTAGGTTGCCTAGCGAGCACTTGGAGTATGTAGGTTCCCTAGCGGGCAATTGGACTATGTAGGTTCCCTATTGGGTACTTGGACTATCTAGGTTAACTAGCGGGCAATTGGACTGTCTAGGTTACCTAGTGGGCACTTGGAGTATGTACGTTCCCTAGCGGGCACTTGGGCTTTCTACGTTACCTAGCGGGCACTTGGACTATGTAGGTTAACGAACGGGTACTTGGACTATGTAGGTTAACGAATGGGCACTTGGATTATGTAGTTTACCTAGCAGGTACTTGAATTATGTAGGTTAACTAGCGGGCACATGGACTATCTAGGTTACCTACGGGCACTTGGACTATGTACCTTCCCTAGAGGGCACTTGGGATATCTACGTTACCTAGCGGGCACTTGGACTATGTAGGTTAACGAACGGGCACTTGGACTATGTAGGTAACCTAGTGGTCACTTGGACTATGTAGGTTATCCTGCGGACACTTGGACTATCTAGGTTACCTAGCAGGCACTTTGACTATCTAGGTTAACTAACGGGCACTTGGACTATGTAGGGTAACTAGGGGGCACTTTAACTGTCTAGGTTACCTAACGGGCATTTGGATTATCTAGGTTAACGAACGTGCACTTGGACTATGTAGGTAACCTAGCGGGCACTTGGACTGTCTAGGTTACCTAGCGGGCACTTGGACTATCTAGGTTAACGAACGGGCACTTGGACTATGTAGGTTAACTAGCAGACACTTCGACTATCTAGGTTAGCTAACGGGCAATTGGACAATCTAGGTTAACTAACGGGCACTTGGACTATGTATGTTGCCTAGCGAGCACTTGGACTATGTAGGTTCCCTAGAGGGCACTTGGACTATGTAGGTTCCCTATCGGGTACTTGGACTGTCTAGGTTAACTAGGGGGCAATTGGACTATGTAGGTTGCCTAGCGAGCACTTGGAGTATGTAGGTTCCCTAGCGGGCAATTGGACTATGTAGGTTCCCTATTGGGTACTTGGACTATCTAGGTTAACTAGCGGGCAATTGGACTGTCTAGGTTACCTAGTGGGCACTTGGAGTATGTACGTTCCCTAGCGGGCACTTGGGCTTTCTACGTTACCTAGCGGGCACTTGGACTATGTAGGTTAACGAACGGGTACTTGGACTATGTAGGTTAACGAATGGGCACTTGGATTATGTAGTTTACCTAGCAGGTACTTGGACTATGTAGGTTAACTAGCGGGCACTTGGACTATCTAGGTTACCTATGGGCACTTGGACTATGTACCTTCCCTAGAGGGCACTTGGGCTATCTACGTTACCTAGCGGGCACTTGGACTATGTAGGTTAACGAACGGGCACTTGGACTATGTAGGTAACCTAGTGGTCACTTGGACTATGTAGGTTATCTAGCGGACACTTGGACTATCTAGGTTACCTAGCAGGCACTTTGACTATCTAGGTTAACTAACGGGCACTTGGACTATGTAGGGTAACTAGGGGGCACTTGAACTGTCTAGGTTACCTAACGGGCATTTGGATTATCTAGGTTAACGAACGTGCACTTGGACTATGTAGGTAACCTAGCGGGCACTTGGACTGTCTAGGTTACCTAGCGGGCACTTGGACTATCTAGGTTAACGAACGGGCACTTGGACTATGTAGGTTAACTAGCGGACACTTCGACTATCTAGGTTAGCTAAAGGGCAATTGGACAATCTAGGTTAACTAATGGGCACTTGGACTATGTATGTTGCCTAGCGAGCACTTGGACTATGTAGGTTCCCTAGAGGGCACTTGGACTATGTAGGTTCCCTATCGGGTACTTGGACTGTCTAGGTTAACTAGGGGGCAATTGGACTGTCTAGGTTACCTAGTGGGCACTTGGACTATGTACGTTCCCTAGCGTGCACTTGGGATATCTACGTTACCTAGCGGGCACTTGGACAATGTAAGTTAACGAACGGGCACTTGGACTATGTAGGTTAACTAGCGGACACTTGGACTATCTAGGATAGCTAACGGGCAATTGGACTATCAAGGTTACCTAACGGGCACTTGGACTACGAAGGTTACCTAGCGGGCACTTGGACTATCTAGGTTACCTAGCAGGGACTTTGACTATCTAGGTTAACTAACGGGAACATGGACTATGTAGGTTGACTAGCGAGCACCTGGACTATGTAGGTTCCCAAGCGAGTGCTTGAACTATGTAGATTCCCTAGCGGTACTTGGACTGTCTAGGTTAACTAGCGGGCAATTGGACTGTCTAGGTTGCCTAGTGGGCACTTGGACTATGTAGTTTACCTAGCAGGCACTTGGACTATGGAGGTTTACTACCAGGCACTTAGACTATCCAGGTTACCTAGCGGGCACTTGGACTATGTACGTCCCCTAGCGGGCACTTGGGCTATCTACGTTACCAAGCGGGCAGTTGGACTATGTAGGTTAACGAACGTGCACTTGGACTATGTAGGTAACCTAGCGGGCACTTGGACTGTCTAGGTTACCTAGCAGGCACTTGGACTTTCCAGGTTAAGGAACGGGCACTTGGACTATGTAGGTTAACTAGCGGACACTTCGACTATCTAGGTTAGCTAACGGGCAATTGGACTATCTAGGTTACCTAGCGGGCACTTGGACTATGTAGGTTCCCTAGCGGGCACTTGGACTATTTAGGTTACCTAGCAGGCACTTTGACTATCTAGGTTAGCTAACGGGCACTTGGACTATGTAGGTTGCCTAGCGAGCACTTGGAGTATGTAGGTTCCCTAGCGGGCAATTGGACTATGTAGGTTCCCTATTGGGTACTTGGACTATCTAGGTTAACTAGTGGGCAATTGGACTGTCTAGGTTACCTAGTGGGCACTTGGAGTATGTACGTTTCCTAGCGGGCACTTGGGCTTTCTACGTTACCTAGCGGGCACTTGGACTATGTAGGTTAACGAACGGGTACTTGGACTATGTAGGTTAACGAACGGGCACTTGGATTATGTAGTTTACCTAGCAGGTACTTGGACTATGTAGGTTAACTAGCGGGCATTTGGACTATCTAGGTTACCTACGGGCACTTGGACTATATACCTTCCCTAGAGGGCACTTGGGCTATCTACGTTACCTAGCGGGCACTTGGACTATGTAGGTTAACGAACGGGCACTTGGACTATGTAGGTAACCTAGTGGTCACTTGGACTATGTAGGTTATCTAGCGGACACTTGGACTATCTATGTTACCTAGCAGGCACTTTGACTATCTAGGTTAACTAACGGGCACTTGGACTATGTAGGGTAACTAGGGGGCACTTGAACTGTCTAGGTTACCTAACGGGCACTTGGATTATCTAGGTTAACGAACGTGCACTTGGACTATGTAGGTAACTTAGCGGGCACTTGGACTGTCTAGGTTACCTAGCGGGCACTTGGACTATCTAGGTTAACGAACGGGCACTTGGACTATGTAGGTTAACTAGCGGACACTTCGACTATCTAGGTTAGCTAACGGGCAATTGGACAATCTAGGTTAACTAACGGGCACTTGGACTATGTAGGTTGCCTAGCGAGCACTAGGACTATGTAGGTTCCCTAGAGGGCACTTGGTCTATGTAGGTTCCCTATCGGGTACTTGGATTGTCTAGGTTAACTAGGGGGCAATTGGACTGTCTAGGTTACCTAGTGGGCACTTGGACTATGTACGTTCCCTAGCGGGCACTTGGGATATCTACGTTACCTAGCGGGCACTTGGACAATGTAAGTTAACGAACGGGCACTTGGACTATGTAGGTTAACTAGCGGACACTTGGACTATCTAAGATAGCTAACGGGCAATTGGACTATCAAGGTTACCTAACGGGCACTTGGACTATGAAGGTTACCTAGCAGGCACTTGGACTATCTAGGTTACCTAGCAGGGACTTTGACTATCTAGGTTAAGTAACGGGAACTTGGACTATGTAGGTTGCCTAGCGAGCACCTGGACTATGTAGGTTCCCAAGCGGGCGCTTGGACTATGTAGATTCCCTAGCGGTACTTGGACTGTCTAGGTTAACTAGCGGGCAATTGGACTGTCTAGGTTACCTAGTGGGCACTTGGACTATGTGGTATACCTAGCAGGCACTTGGACTATGTAGGTTTACTACCAGGCACTTAGACTATCCAGGTTACCTAGCGGGCACTTGGACTATGTACGTTCCCTAGCGGGCACTTGGGCTATCTACGTTACCTAGCGGGCACTTGGACTATGTAGGTTAACGAATGGGCACTTGGACTATGTAGGTAACCTAGTGGTCACTTGGACTGTCTAGGTTACCTAGCGGGCACTTGGACTATGTAGGTTAACTAGCGGGCACTTGGACTATCTAGGTTAACTAGCGGGCACTTGGACTATCTAGGCTAACTATCGGGCACTTGGACTATCTAGGTGAACTAGCGGGCCCTTGCACTATGTAGGTTAACTAGCGGGCCCATGGATTATGTAGGTTTACTAGGGGGCACTTGGACTATCTAGGTTAACTAGCGGGCACTTGGACTATGTAGTTTCCCTAGCGGACATTTGGACTATTTAGGTTACGTAACGGGCACTTGGACTATGTAGGTTATCTAGCAGGCACTTGGACTATCTAGGTTACCTAGCAGGCACTTTGACTATCTAGGTTAACTAACGGGCACTTGGACTATGTAGGGCAACTAGCGGGCACTTGGACTGTCTAGGTTACCTAACGGGCACTTGGATTATCTAGGTTAACGAACGGGCACTTGGACTATGTAGGTTACCTAGCCACCACTTGGACTATCTAGGTTAGCTAACAGGCACTTGGACTATCTAGGTTCCTAGCGGGCACTTGTACTATCTAGGTTACCTAGCTGGCACTTGGACTATGTAGGTCAACTAGCGGGCCCTTTGACTATCTAGGTTAGCTAACGGGCACTTGGACTATGTATGTTCCAGAGTGGGCACTTGGATTATGTAGGTTGCCTAGCGGACATTTAGACTATGTAGGTTTCCTTGCGGGCATTTGGACTATGTAGGTTACCAGCGGGCACTTGGACAATCTAGGTTAACGAACGTGCACTTGGACTATGTAGGTAACCTAGCGGGCACTTGGACTGTCTAGGTTACCTAACGGGCACTTGGATTATCTAGGTTAACGAACGGGCACTTGGACTATGTAGGTTACCCAGCCACCACTTGGACTATCTAGGTTAGCTAACAGGCACTTCGACTATCTAGGTTCCCTAGCGGGCACTTGTACTATCTAGGTTACCTAGCTGGCACTTGGACTATTTAGGTCAACTAGCGGGCCCTTGGACTATCTAGGTTAGCTAACGGGCACTTGGACTATGTATGTTCCAGAGTGGGCACTTGGATTATGTAGGTTGCCTAGCGGACATTTAGACTATGTAGGTTTCCTTGCGGGCATTTGGACTATGTAGGTTACCAGGGGGCACTTGGACAATCTAGGTTAACGAATGTGCACTTGGACTATGTAGGTAACATAGCGGGCACTTGGACTGTCTAGGTTACCTAGCGGGCACTTGGACTTTCTAGGTTAACGAACGGGCACTTGGACTATGTAGGTTACCTAGCAGGCACTTTGACTATCTAGGTTAGCTAACGGGCACTTGGACTATGTAGGTTGCCTAGCGAGCACTTGGAGTATGTAGGTTCCCTAGCAGGCAATTGGACTATGTAGGTTCCCTATTGGGTACTTGGACTGTCTAGGTTAACTAGTGGGCAATTGGACTGTCTAGGTTACCTAGTGGGCACTTGGAGTATGTACGTTTCCTAGCGGGCACTTGGGCTTTCTACGTTACCTAGCGGGCACTTGGACTATGTAGGTTAACGAACGGGTACTTGGACTATGTAGGTTAACGAACGGGCACTTGGATTATGTAGTTTACCTAGCAGGTACTTGGACTATGTAGGTTGACTAGCGGGCACTTGGACTATCTAGGTTACCTACGGGCACTTGGACTATATACCTTCCCTAGAGGGCACTTGGGCTATCTACGTTACCTAGCGGGCACTTGGACTATGTAGGTTAACGAACGGGCACTTGGACTATGTAGGTAACCTAGTGGTCACTTGGACTATGTAGGTTATCTAGCGGACACTTGGACTATCTATGTTACCTAGCAGGCACTTTGACAATCTAGGTTAACTAACGGGCACTTGGACTATGTAGGGTAACTAGGGGGCACTTGAACTGTCTAGGTTACCTAACGGGCACTTGGATTATCTAGGTTAACGAACGTGCACTTGGACTATGTAGGTAACTTAGCGGGCACTTGGACTGTCTAGGTTACCTAGCGGGCACTTGGACTATCTAGGTTAACGAACGGGCACTTGGACTATGTAGGTTAACTAGCGGACACTTCGACTATCTAGGTTAGCTAACGGGCAATTGGACAATCTAGGTTAACTAACGGGCACTTGGACTATGTAGGTTGCCTAGCGAGCACTTGGACTATGTAGGTTCCCTAGAGGGCACTTGGTCTATGTAGGTTCCCTATCGGGTACTTGGACTGTCTAGGTTAACTAGGGGGCAATTGGACTGTCTAGGTTACCTAGTGGGCACTTGGACTATGTACGTTCCCTAGCGGGCACTTGGGATATCTACGTTACCTAGCGGGCACTTGGACAATGTAAGTTAACGAACGGGCACTTGGACTATGTAGGTTAACTAGCGGACACTTGGACTATCTAAGATAGCTAACGGGCAATTGGACTATCAAGGTTACCTAACGGGCACTTGGACTATGAAGGTTACCTAGCAGGCACTTGGACTATCTAGGTTACCTAGCAGGGACTTTGACTATCTAGGTTAAGTAACGGGAACTTGGACTATGTAGGTTGCCTAGCGAGCACCTGGACTATGTAGGTTCCCAAGCGGGCGCTTGGACTATGTAGATTCCCTAGCGGTACTTGGACTGTCTAGGTTAACTAGCGGGCAATTGGACTGTCTAGGTTACCTAGTGGGCACTTGGACTATGTGGTATACCTAGCAGGCACTTGGACTATGTAGGTTTACTACCAGGCACTTAGACTATCCAGGTTACCTAGCGGGCACTTGGACTATGTACGTTCCCTAGCGGGCACTTGGGCTATCTACGTTACCTAGCGGGCACTTGGACTATGTAGGTTAACGAATGGGCACTTGGACTATGTAGGTAACCTAGTGGTCACTTGGACTGTCTAGGTTACCTAGCGGGCACTTGGACTATGTAGGTTAACTAGCGGGCACTTGGACTATCTAGGTTAACTAGCGGGCACTTGGACTATCTAGGCTAACTATCGGGCACTTGGACTATCTAGGTGAACTAGCGGGCCCTTGCACTATGTAGGTTAACTAGCGGGCCCATGGATTATGTAGGTTTACTAGGGGGCACTTGGACTATCTAGGTTAACTAGCGGGCACTTGGACTATGTAGTTTCCCTAGCGGACATTTGGACTATTTAGGTTACGTAACGGGCACTTGGACTATGTAGGTTATCTAGCAGGCACTTGGACTATCTAGGTTACCTAGCAGGCACTTTGACTATCTAGGTTAACTAACGGGCACTTGGACTATGTAGGGCAACTAGCGGGCACTTGGACTGTCTAGGTTACCTAACGGGCACTTGGATTATCTAGGTTAACGAACGGGCACTTGGACTATGTAGGTTACCTAGCCACCACTTGGACTATCTAGGTTAGCTAACAGGCACTTGGACTATCTAGGTTCCTAGCGGGCACTTGTACTATCTAGGTTACCTAGCTGGCACTTGGACTATGTAGGTCAACTAGCGGGCCCTTTGACTATCTAGGTTAGCTAACGGGCACTTGGACTATGTATGTTCCAGAGTGGGCACTTGGATTATGTAGGTTGCCTAGCGGACATTTAGACTATGTAGGTTTCCTTGCGGGCATTTGGACTATGTAGGTTACCAGCGGGCACTTGGACAATCTAGGTTAACGAACGTGCACTTGGACTATGTAGGTAACCTAGCGGGCACTTGGACTGTCTAGGTTACCTAACGGGCACTTGGATTATCTAGGTTAACGAACGGGCACTTGGACTATGTAGGTTACCCAGCCACCACTTGGACTATCTAGGTTAGCTAACAGGCACTTGGACTATCTAGGTTCCCTAGCGGGCACTTGTACTATCTAGGTTACCTAGCTGGCACTTGGACTATTTAGGTCAACTAGCGGGCCCTTGGACTATCTAGGTTAGCTAACGGGCACTTGGACTATGTATGTTCCAGAGTGGGCACTTGGATTATGTAGGTTGCCTAGCGGACATTTAGACTATGTAGGTTTCCTTGCGGGCATTTGGACTATGTAGGTTACCAGGGGCCACTTGGACAATCTAGGTTAACGAATGTGCACTTGGACTATGTAGGTAACATAGCGGGCACTTGGACTGTCTAGGTTACCTAGCGGGCACTTGGACTTTCTAGGTTAACGAACGGGCACTTGGACTATGTAGGTTAACTAGCGGACACTTCGACTATCTAGGTTAGCTAACGGGCACTTGGACTATGAAGGTTACCTATCGGGCACTTGGACTATCTAGGTTACCTAGCAGGGACTTTGACTATCTAGGTTAACTAACGGGAACTTGCACTATGTAGGTTGCCCTGCGAGCACCTGGAATATGTAGGTTCCCAAGCGGGCGCGTGGACTATGTAGATTCCCTAGTGGTACGTGGACTGTCTAGGTTAACTAGCGGGCAATTGGACTGTCTAGGTTACCTAGTGGGCACTTGGACTATGTAGTTTACCTAGCAGGCACTTGGACTATGTAGGTTTACTACCAGGCACTTACTATCCAGGTTACCTAGCGGGCACTTGGACTATGTACGTTCCCTAGCGGGCACTTGGGCTATCTACGTTACCTAGCGGGCACTTGGACTATGTAGGTTAACGAATGGGCACTTGGACTATGTAGGTAACCTAGTGGTCACTTGGAATGTCTAGGTTACCTAGCGGGCACTTGGACTATGTAGGTTAACTAGCGGGCACTTGGACTATCTAGGTTAACTAGCGGGCACTTGGACTATCTAGGCTAACTAGCGGGCACTTGGACTATCTAGGTTAACTAGCGGGCCCTTGCACTATGTAGGTTAACTAGCGGGCCCATGGATTATGTAGGTTTACTAGGGGGCACTTGGACTATCTAGGTTAACTAGCGGGCACTTGGACTATGTAGTTTCCCTAGCGGACATTTGGACTATTTAGGTTACGTAGCGGGCACTTGGACTATGTAGGTTATCTAGCAGGCACTTGGACTATCTAGGATACCTAGCAGGCACTTTGACTATCTAGGTTAACTAACGGGCACTTGGACTATGTAGGGCAACTAGCGGGCACTTGGACTGTCTAGGTTACCTAACGGGCACTTGGATTATCTAGGTTAACGAACGGGCACTTGGACTATGTAGGTTACCTAGCCACCACTTGGACTATCTAGGTTAGCTAACAGGCACTTGGACTATCTAGGTTCCCTAGCGGGCACTTGTACTATCTAGGTTACCTAGCTGGCACTTGGACTATGTAGGTCAACTAGCGGGTCCTTTGACTATCTAGGTTAGCTAACGGGCACTTGGACTATGTATGTTCCAGAGTGGGCACTTGGATTATGTAGGTTGCCTAGCGGACATTTAGACTATGTAGGTTTCCTTGCGGGCATTTGGACTATGTAGTTTACCAGCGGGCACTTGGACAATCTAGGTTAACGAACGTGCACTTGGACTATGTAGGTAACCTAGCGGGCACTTGGACTGTCTAGGTTACCTAACGGGCACTTGGATTATCTAGGTTCACGAACGGGCACTTGGACTATGTAGGTTACCTAGCCACCACTTGGACTATCTAGGTTAGCTAACAGGCACTTGGACTATCTAGGTTCCCTAGCGGGCACTTGTACTATCTAGGTTACCTAGCTGGCACTTGGACTATGTAGGTCAACTAGCGGGCCCTTGGACTATCTAGGTTAGCTAACGGGCACTTGGACTATGTATGTTCCAGAGTGGGCACTAGGATTATGTAGGTTGCCTAGCGGACATTTAGACTATGTAGGTTTCCTTGCGGGCATTTGGACTATGTAGGTTACCAGCGGGCACTTGGACAATCTAGGTTAACGAACGTGCACTTGGACTATGTAGGTAACCTAGCGGGCACTTGGACTGTCTAGGTTACCTAGCGGGCACTTGGACTTTCTAGGTTAACGAACGGGCACTTGGACTATGTAGGTTAACTAGCGGACACTTCGACTATCTAGATTAGCTATCGGGCAATTGGACTATCTAGGTTACCTATCGGGCACTTGGACTATGTAGGTTCCCTAACGGGCACTTGGACTATTTAGGTTACCTAGCAGGCACTTTGACTATCTAGGTTAACTAACGGGCACTTGGACTATGTAGGTTGCCTAGCGAGCACTCGGAGTATGTAGGTTCCCTAGCGGGCAATTGGACTATGTAGGTTCCCTATCGGGTACTTGGACTGTCTAGATTAACTAGCGGCAATTGGACTGACTAGATTACCTAGTGGGCACTTGGAGTATGTACGTTCCCTAGCGGGCACTTGGGCTTTCTACGTTACCTAGCGGCAATTGGACTGACTAGATTACCTAGTGGGCACTTGGAGTATGTACGTTCCCTAGCGGGCACTTGGGCTTTCTACGTTACCTAGCGGGCACTTGGACTATGTAGGTTAACGAACGGGCACCTTGACTATGTAGGTTAACGAACGGGCACTTGGATTATGTAGTTTACCTAGCAGGTACTTGGACTATGTAGGTTAACTAGCGGGCACTTGGACTATCTAGGTTACCTACGGGCACTTGGACTATGTACCTTCCCTAGCGGGCACTTGGGCTATCTACATTACCTAGTGGGCACTTGGACTATGTACGTTCCCTAGCGGGCACTTGGGCTATCTACGTTACCTAGCGGGCACTTGGACAATGTAAGTTAACGAACGGGCACTTGGACTATGTAGGTTAACTAGCGGACACTTGGACTATCTAGGATAGCTAACGGGCAATTGGACTATCAAGGTTACCTAACGGGCACTTGGACTATGAAGGTTACCTAGCGGGCACTTGGACTATCTAGGTTACCTAGCAGGCACTTTGACTATCTAGGTTAACTAACGGGCACTTTGACTATGTAGGTTGCCTAGCGAGCACCTGGACTCTGTAGGTTCCCTAGCGGGCGCTTGGACTATGTAGATTCCCTAGCGGTACTTGGACTGTCAGGGTTAACTAGCGGGCAATTGGACTGTCTAGGTTACCTAGTGGGCACTTGGACAATGTAGTTTACCTAGCAGGCACTTGGACTATGTAGGTTTACTACCAGGCACTTAGACTATCCAGGTTACCTAGCGGGCACTTGGACTATGTACGTTCCCTAGCGGGCACTTGGGTTATCTACGTTACCTAGCGGACACTTGGACTATGTAGGTTAACGAATGGGCACTTGGAATATGTAGGTAAACTAGTGGTCACTTGGACTGTCTAGGTTACCTAGCGGGCACTTGGACTATGTAGGTTAACTAGCGGGCAATTGGACTATCTAGGTTAACTAGCGGGCACTTGGACTATCTAGGTTAACTAGCGGGCACTTGGACTATCTAGGTTAACTAGCGGGCCCTTGCACTATGTAGATTAACTAGCGGGCCCATGGATTATGTAGGTTTACTAGGGGGCACTTGGACTATCTAGGTTAACTAGCGGGCACTTGGACTATGTAGTTTCCCTAGCGGACATTTGGACTATTTAGGTTACGTAGCAGGCACTTGGACTATGTAGGTTATCTAGCGGGCACTTGGACTATCTAGGTTACCTAGCAGGCACTTTGACTATCTAGGTTAACTAACAGGCACTTGGACTATGTAGGGCAACTAGCGGGCACTTGGACTGTCTAGGTTACCTTACGGGCACTTGGATTATCTAGGTTAACGAACGGGCACTTGGACTATGTAGGTTACCTAGCCACCACTTGGACTATCTAGGTTAGCTAACAGGCACTTGGACTATCTAGGTTCCCTAGCGGGCACTTGTACTATCTAGGTTACCTAGCTGGCACTTGGACTATGTAGGTCAACTAGCGGGCCCTTTGACTATCTAGGTTAGCTAACGGGCACATGGACTATGTATGTTCCAGAGTGGGCACTTGTATTATGTAGGTTGCCTAGCGGACATTTAGACTATGTAGGTTTCCGTGCGGGCATTTGGACTATGTAGGTTACCAGCGGGCACTTGGACAATCTAGGTTAACGAACGTGCACTTGGACTGTGTAGGTAACCTAGCGGGCACTTGGACTGTCTAGGTTACCTAACGGGCACTTGGATTATCTAGGTTAACGTACGGGCACTTGGACTATGTAGGTTACCTAGCCACCACTTGGACTATCTAGGTTAGATAACAGGCATTTGGACTATCTAGGTTCCCTAGCGGGCACTTGTACTATCTAGGTTACCTAGCTGGCATTTGCACTATTTAGGTCAACTAGCGGGCCCTTGGACTATCTAGGTTAGCTAACGGACACTTGGACTATGTATGTTCCAGAGTGGGCACTTGGATTATGTAGGTTGCCTAGCGGACATTTAGACTATGTAGGTTTCCTTGCGGGCATTTGGACTATGTAGGTTACCAGCGGGCACTTGGACAATCTAGGTTAACGAATGTGCACTTGGACTATGTAGGTAACATAGCGGGCACTTGGACTGTCTAGGTTACCTAGTGGGCACTTGGACTATGTATGTTCCCTAGCGGGCACTTGGGCTATCTACGTTACCTAGCGGGCACTTGGACAATGTAAGTTAACGAACGGGCACTTGGACTATGTAGGTTAACTAGCGGACAGTTCGACTATCTAGGTTAGCTAACGGGCAATTGGACTATCTAGGTTACCTAGCGGACACTTGGACTATGTAGGTTCCCTAGCGGGCACTTGGACTATTTAGGTTACCTAGCAGGCACTTTGACTATCTAGGTTAACTAACGGGCACTTGGACTATGTAGGTTGCCTAGCGAGCACTTGGAGTATGTAGGTTCCCTAGCGGGCAATTGGACTATGTAGGTTCCCTATTGGGTACTTGGACTATCTAGGTTAACTAGCGTGCAATTGGACTGTCTAGGTTACCTAGTGGGCACTTGGAGTATGTACGTTCCCTAGCGGGCACTTGGGCTTTCTACGTTACCTAGCGGGCACTTGGACTATGTAGGTTAACGAATGGGTACTTGGACTATGTAGGTTAACGAATGGGCACTTGGATTATGTAGTTTACCTAGCAGGTACTTGGATTATGTAGGTTAACTAGCGGGCACATGGACTATCTAGGTTACCTACGGGCACTTGGACTATGTACCTTCCCTAGAGGGCACTTGGGATATCTACGTTACCTAGCGGGCACTTGGACTATGTAGGTTAACGAACGGGCACTTGGACTATGTAGGTAACCTAGTGGTCACTTGGACTATGTAGGTTATCCTGCGGACACTTGGACTATCTAGGTTACCTAGCAGGCACTTTGACTATCTAGGTTAACTAACGGGCACTTGGACTATGTAGGGTAACTAGGGGGCACTTTAACTGTCTAGGTTACCTAACGGGCATTTGGATTATCTAGGTTAACGAACGTGCACTTGGACTATGTAGGTAACCTAGCGGGCACTTGGACTGTCTAGGTTACCTAGCGGGCACTTGGACTATCTAGGTTAACGAACGGGCACTTGGACTATGTAGGTTAACTAGCAGACACTTCGACTATCTAGGTTAGCTAACGGGCAATTGGACAATCTAGGTTAACTAACGGGCACTTGGACTATGTATGTTGCCTAGCGAGCACTTGGACTATGTAGGTTCCCTAGAGGGCACTTGGACTATGTAGGTTCCCTATCGGGTACTTGGACTGTCTAGGTTAACTAGGGGGCAATTGGACTATGTAGGTTGCCTAGCGAGCACTTGGAGTATGTAGGTTCCCTAGCGGGCAATTGGACTATGTAGGTTCCCTATTGGGTACTTGGACTATCTAGGTTAACTAGCGGGCAATTGGACTGTCTAGGTTACCTAGTGGGCACTTGGAGTATGTACGTTCCCTAGCGGGCACTTGGGCTTTCTACGTTACCTAGCGGGCACTTGGACTATGTAGGTTAACGAACGGGTACTTGGACTATGTAGGTTAACGAATGGGCACTTGGATTATGTAGTTTACCTAGCAGGTACTTGGACTATGTAGGTTAACTAGCGGGCACTTGGACTATCTAGGTTACCTATGGGCACTTGGACTATGTACCTTCCCTAGAGGGCACTTGGGCTATCTACGTTACCTAGCGGGCACTTGGACTATGTAGGTTAACGAACGGGCACTTGGACTATGTAGGTAACCTAGTGGTCACTTGGACTATGTAGGTTATCTAGCGGACACTTGGACTATCTAGGTTACCTAGCAGGCACTTTGACTATCTAGGTTAACTAACGGGCACTTGGACTATGTAGGGTAACTAGGGGGCACTTGAACTGTCTAGGTTACCTAACGGGCATTTGGATTATCTAGGTTAACGAACGTGCACTTGGACTATGTAGGTAACCTAGCGGGCACTTGGACTGTCTAGGTTACCTAGCGGGCACTTGGACTATCTAGGTTAACGAACGGGCACTTGGACTATGTAGGTTAACTAGCGGACACTTCGACTATCTAGGTTAGCTAAAGGGCAATTGGACAATCTAGGTTAACTAATGGGCACTTGGTCTATGTATGTTGCCTAGCGAGCACTTGGACTATGTAGGTTCCCTAGAGGGCACTTGGACTATGTAGGTTCCCTATCGGGTACTTGGACTGTCTAGGTTAACTAGGGGGCAATTGGACTGTCTAGGTTACCTAGTGGGCACTTGGACTATGTACGTTCCCTAGCGTGCACTTGGGATATCTACGTTACCTAGCGGGCACTTGGACAATGTAAGTTAACGAACGGGCACTTGGACTATGTAGGTTAACTAGCGGACACTTGGACTATCTAGGATAGCTAACGGGCAATTGGACTATCAAGGTTACCTAACGGGCACTTGGACTACGAAGGTTACCTAGCGGGCACTTGGACTATCTAGGTTACCTAGCAGGGACTTTGACTATCTAGGTTAACTAACGGGAACTTGGACTATGTAGGTTGACTAGCGAGCACCTGGACTATGTAGGTTCCCAAGCGAGTGCTTGAACTATGTAGATTCCCTAGCGGTACTTGGACTGTCTAGGTTAACTAGCGGGCAATTGGACTGTCTAGGTTGCCTAGTGGGCACTTGGACTATGTAGTTTACCTAGCAGGCACTTGGACTATGGAGGTTTACTACCAGGCACTTAGACTATCCAGGTTACCTAGCGGGCACTTGGACTATGTACGTCCCCTAGCGGGCACTTGGGCTATCTACGTTACCAAGCGGGCAGTTGGACTATGTAGGTTAACGAACGTGCACTTGGACTATGTAGGTAACCTAGCGGGCACTTGGACTGTCTAGGTTACCTAGCAGGCACTTGGACTTTCCAGGTTAAGGAACGGGCACTTGGACTATGTAGGTTAACTAGCGGACACTTCGACTATCTAGGTTAGCTAACGGGCAATTGGACTATCTAGGTTACCTAGCGGGCACTTGGACTATGTAGGTTCCCTAGCGGGCACTTGGACTATTTAGGTTACCTAGCAGGCACTTTGACTATCTAGGTTAGCTAACGGGCACTTGGACTATGTAGGTTGCCTAGCGAGCACTTGGAGTATGTAGGTTCCCTAGCGGGCAATTGGACTATGTAGGTTCCCTATTGGGTACTTGGACTATCTAGGTTAACTAGTGGGCAATTGGACTGTCTAGGTTACCTAGTGGGCACTTGGAGTATGTACGTTTCCTAGCGGGCACTTGGGCTTTCTACGTTACCTAGCGGGCACTTGGACTATGTAGGTTAACGAACGGGTACTTGGACTATGTAGGTTAACGAACGGGCACTTGGATTATGTAGTTTACCTAGCAGGTACTTGGACTATGTAGGTTAACTAGCGGGCATTTGGACTATCTAGGTTACCTACGGGCACTTGGACTATATACCTTCCCTAGAGGGCACTTGGGCTATCTACGTTACCTAGCGGGCACTTGGACTATGTAGGTTAACGAACGGGCACTTGGACTATGTAGGTAACCTAGTGGTCACTTGGACTATGTAGGTTATCTAGCGGACACTTGGACTATCTATGTTACCTAGCAGGCACTTTGACTATCTAGGTTAACTAACGGGCACTTGGACTATGTAGGGTAACTAGGGGGCACTTGAACTGTCTAGGTTACCTAACGGGCACTTGGATTATCTAGGTTAACGAACGTGCACTTGGACTATGTAGGTAACTTAGCGGGCACTTGGACTGTCTAGGTTACCTAGCGGGCACTTGGACTATCTAGGTTAACGAACGGGCACTTGGACTATGTAGGTTAACTAGCGGACACTTCGACTATCTAGGTTAGCTAACGGGCAATTGGACAATCTAGGTTAACTAACGGGCACTTGGACTATGTAGGTTGCCTAGCGAGCACTAGGACTATGTAGGTTCCCTAGAGGGCACTTGGTCTATGTAGGTTCCCTATCGGGTACTTGGACTGTCTAGGTTAACTAGGGGGCAATTGGACTGTCTAGGTTACCTAGTGGGCACTTGGACTATGTACGTTCCCTAGCGGGCACTTGGGATATCTACGTTACCTAGCGGGCACTTGGACAATGTAAGTTAACGAACGGGCACTTGGACTATGTAGGTTAACTAGCGGACACTTGGACTATCTAAGATAGCTAACGGGCAATTGGACTATCAAGGTTACCTAACGGGCACTTGGACTATGAAGGTTACCTAGCAGGCACTTGGACTATCTAGGTTACCTAGCAGGGACTTTGACTATCTAGGTTAAGTAACGGGAACTTGGACTATGTAGGTTGCCTAGCGAGCACCTGGACTATGTAGGTTCCCAAGCGGGCGCTTGGACTATGTAGATTCCCTAGCGGTACTTGGACTGTCTAGGTTAACTAGCGGGCAATTGGACTGTCTAGGTTACCTAGTGGGCACTTGGACTATGTGGTATACCTAGCAGGCACTTGGACTATGTAGGTTTACTACCAGGCACTTAGACTATCCAGGTTACCTAGCGGGCACTTGGACTATGTACGTTCCCTAGCGGGCACTTGGGCTATCTACGTTACCTAGCGGGCACTTGGACTATGTAGGTTAACGAATGGGCACTTGGACTATGTAGGTAACCTAGTGGTCACTTGGACTGTCTAGGTTACCTAGCGGGCACTTGGACTATGTAGGTTAACTAGCGGGCACTTGGACTATCTAGGTTAACTAGCGGGCACTTGGACTATCTAGGCTAACTATCGGGCACTTGGACTATCTAGGTGAACTAGCGGGCCCTTGCACTATGTAGGTTAACTAGCGGGCCCATGGATTATGTAGGTTTACTAGGGGGCACTTGGACTATCTAGGTTAACTAGCGGGCACTTGGACTATGTAGTTTCCCTAGCGGACATTTGGACTATTTAGGTTACGTAACGGGCACTTGGACTATGTAGGTTATCTAGCAGGCACTTGGACTATCTAGGTTACCTAGCAGGCACTTTGACTATCTAGGTTAACTAACGGGCACTTGGACTATGTAGGGCAACTAGCGGGCACTTGGACTGTCTAGGTTACCTAACGGGCACTTGGATTATCTAGGTTAACGAACGGGCACTTGGACTATGTAGGTTACCTAGCCACCACTTGGACTATCTAGGTTAGCTAACAGGCACTTGGACTATCTAGGTTCCTAGCGGGCACTTGTACTATCTAGGTTACCTAGCTGGCACTTGGACTATGTAGGTCAACTAGCGGGCCCTTTGACTATCTAGGTTAGCTAACGGGCACTTGGACTATGTATGTTCCAGAGTGGGCACTTGGATTATGTAGGTTGCCTAGCGGACATTTAGACTATGTAGGTTTCCTTGCGGGCATTTGGACTATGTAGGTTACCAGCGGGCACTTGGACAATCTAGGTTAACGAACGTGCACTTGGACTATGTAGGTAACCTAGCGGGCACTTGGACTGTCTAGGTTACCTAACGGGCACTTGGATTATCTAGGTTAACGAACGGGCACTTGGACTATGTAGGTTACCCAGCCACCACTTGGACTATCTAGGTTAGCTAACAGGCACTTCGACTATCTAGGTTCCCTAGCGGGCACTTGTACTATCTAGGTTACCTAGCTGGCACTTGGACTATTTAGGTCAACTAGCGGGCCCTTGGACTATCTAGGTTAGCTAACGGGCACTTGGACTATGTATGTTCCAGAGTGGGCACTTGGATTATGTAGGTTGCCTAGCGGACATTTAGACTATGTAGGTTTCCTTGCGGGCATTTGGACTATGTAGGTTACCAGGGGGCACTTGGACAATCTAGGTTAACGAATGTGCACTTGGACTATGTAGGTAACATAGCGGGCACTTGGACTGTCTAGGTTACCTAGCGGGCACTTGGACTTTCTAGGTTAACGAACGGGCACTTGGACTATGTAGGTTACCTAGCAGGCACTTTGACTATCTAGGTTAGCTAACGGGCACTTGGACTATGTAGGTTGCCTAGCGAGCACTTGGAGTATGTAGGTTCCCTAGCGGGCAATTGGACTATGTAGGTTCCCTATTGGGTACTTGGACTGTCTAGGTTAACTAGTGGGCAATTGGACTGTCTAGGTTACCTAGTGGGCACTTGGAGTATGTACGTTTCCTAGCGGGCACTTGGGCTTTCTACGTTACCTAGCGGGCACTTGGACTATGTAGGTTAACGAACGGGTACTTGGACTATGTAGGTTAACGAACGGGCACTTGGATTATGTAGTTTACCTAGCAGGTACTTGGACTATGTAGGTTGACTAGCGGGCACTTGGACTATCTAGGTTACCTACGGGCACTTGGACTATATACCTTCCCTAGAGGGCACTTGGGCTATCTACGTTACCTAGCGGGCACTTGGACTATGTAGGTTAACGAACGGGCACTTGGACTATGTAGGTAACCTAGTGGTCACTTGGACTATGTAGGTTATCTAGCGGACACTTGGACTATCTATGTTACCTAGCAGGCACTTTGACAATCTAGGTTAACTAACGGGCACTTGGACTATGTAGGGTAACTAGGGGGCACTTGAACTGTCTAGGTTACCTAACGGGCACTTGGATTATCTAGGTTAACGAACGTGCACTTGGACTATGTAGGTAACTTAGCGGGCACATGGACTGTCTAGGTTACCTAGCGGGCACTTGGACTATCTAGGTTAACGAACGGGCACTTGGACTATGTAGGTTAACTAGCGGACACTTCGACTATCTAGGTTAGCTAACGGGCAATTGGACAATCTAGGTTAACTAACGGGCACTTGGACTATGTAGGTTGCCTAGCGAGCACTTGGACTATGTAGGTTCCCTAGAGGGCACTTGGTCTATGTAGGTTCCCTATCGGGTACTTGGACTGTCTAGGTTAACTAGGGGGCAATTGGACTGTCTAGGTTACCTAGTGGGCACTTGGACTATGTACGTTCCCTAGCGGGCACTTGGGATATCTACGTTACCTAGCGGGCACTTGGACAATGTAAGTTAACGAACGGGCACTTGGACTATGTAGGTTAACTAGCGGACACTTGGACTATCTAAGATAGCTAACGGGCAATTGGACTATCAAGGTTACCTAACGGGCACTTGGACTATGAAGGTTACCTAGCAGGCACTTGGACTATCTAGGTTACCTAGCAGGGACTTTGACTATCTAGGTTAAGTAACGGGAACTTGGACTATGTAGGTTGCCTAGCGAGCACCTGGACTATGTAGGTTCCCAAGCGGGCGCTTGGACTATGTAGATTCCCTAGCGGTACTTGGACTGTCTAGGTTAACTAGCGGGCAATTGGACTGTCTAGGTTACCTAGTGGGCACTTGGACTATGTGGTATACCTAGCAGGCACTTGGACTATGTAGGTTTACTACCAGGCACTTAGACTATCCAGGTTACCTAGCGGGCACTTGGACTATGTACGTTCCCTAGCGGGCACTTGGGCTATCTACGTTACCTAGCGGGCACTTGGACTATGTAGGTTAACGAATGGGCACTTGGACTATGTAGGTAACCTAGTGGTCACTTGGACTGTCTAGGTTACCTAGCGGGCACTTGGACTATGTAGGTTAACTAGCGGGCACTTGGACTATCTAGGTTAACTAGCGGGCACTTGGACTATCTAGGCTAACTATCGGGCACTTGGACTATCTAGGTGAACTAGCGGGCCCTTGCACTATGTAGGTTAACTAGCGGGCCCATGGATTATGTAGGTTTACTAGGGGGCACTTGGACTATCTAGGTTAACTAGCGGGCACTTGGACTATGTAGTTTCCCTAGCGGACATTTGGACTATTTAGGTTACGTAACGGGCACTTGGACTATGTAGGTTATCTAGCAGGCACTTGGACTATCTAGGTTACCTAGCAGGCACTTTGACTATCTAGGTTAACTAACGGGCACTTGGACTATGTAGGGCAACTAGCGGGCACTTGGACTGTCTAGGTTACCTAACGGGCACTTGGATTATCTAGGTTAACGAACGGGCACTTGGACTATGTAGGTTACCTAGCCACCACTTGGACTATCTAGGTTAGCTAACAGGCACTTGGACTATCTAGGTTCATAGCGGGCACTTGTACTATCTAGGTTACCTAGCTGGCACTTGGACTATGTAGGTCAACTAGCGGGCCCTTTGACTATCTAGGTTAGCTAACGGGCACTTGGACTATGTATGTTCCAGAGTGGGCACTTGGATTATGTAGGTTGCCTAGCGGACATTTAGACTATGTAGGTTTCCTTGCGGGCATTTGGACTATGTAGGTTACCAGCGGGCACTTGGACAATCTAGGTTAACGAACGTGCACTTGGACTATGTAGGTAACCTAGCGGGCACTTGGACTGTCTAGGTTACCTAACGGGCACTTGGATTATCTAGGTTAACGAACGGGCACTTGGACTATGTAGGTTACCCAGCCACCACTTGGACTATCTAGGTTAGCTAACAGGCACTTGGACTATCTAGGTTCCCTAGCGGGCACTTGTACTATCTAGGTTACCTAGCTGGCACTTGGACTATTTAGGTCAACTAGCGGGCCCTTGGACTATCTAGGTTAGCTAACGGGCACTTGGACTATGTATGTTCCAGAGTGGGCACTTGGATTATGTAGGTTGCCTAGCGGACATTTAGACTATGTAGGTTTCCTTGCGGGCATTTGGACTATGTAGGTTACCAGGGGCCACTTGGACAATCTAGGTTAACGAATGTGCACTTGGACTATGTAGGTAACATAGCGGGCACTTGGACTGTCTAGGTTACCTAGCGGGCACTTGGACTTTCTAGGTTAACGAACGGGCACTTGGACTATGTAGGTTAACTAGCGGACACTTCGACTATCTAGGTTAGCTAACGGGCAATTGGACTATCAAGGTTACCTAACGGGCACTTGGACTATGAAGGTTACCTATCGGGCACTTGGACTATCTAGGTTACCTAGCAGGGACTTTGACTATCTAGGTTAACTAACGGGAACTTGCACTATGTAGGTTGCCCTGCGAGCACCTGGAATATGTAGGTTCCCAAGCGGGCGCGTGGACTATGTAGATTCCCTAGTGGTACGTGGACTGTCTAGGTTAACTAGCGGGCAATTGGACTGTCTAGGTTACCTAGTGGGCACTTGGACTATGTAGTTTACCTAGCAGGCACTTGGACTATGTAGGTTTACTACCAGGCACTTACTATCCAGGTTACCTAGCGGGCACTTGGACTATGTACGTTCCCTAGCGGGCACTTGGGCTATCTACGTTACCTAGCGGGCACTTGGACTATGTAGGTTAACGAATGGGCACTTGGACTATGTAGGTAACCTAGTGGTCACTTGGAATGTCTAGGTTACCTAGCGGGCACTTGGACTATGTAGGTTAACTAGCGGGCACTTGGACTATCTAGGTTAACTAGCGGGCACTTGGACTATCTAGGCTAACTAGCGGGCACTTGGACTATCTAGGTTAACTAGCGGGCCCTTGCACTATGTAGGTTAACTAGCGGGCCCATGGATTATGTAGGTTTACTAGGGGGCACTTGGACTATCTAGGTTAACTAGCGGGCACTTGGACTATGTAGTTTCCCTAGCGGACATTTGGACTATTTAGGTTACGTAGCGGGCACTTGGACTATGTAGGTTATCTAGCAGGCACTTGGACTATCTAGGATACCTAGCAGGCACTTTGACTATCTAGGTTAACTAACGGGCACTTGGACTATGTAGGGCAACTAGCGGGCACTTGGACTGTCTAGGTTACCTAACGGGCACTTGGATTATCTAGGTTAACGAACGGGCACTTGGACTATGTAGGTTACCTAGCCACCACTTGGACTATCTAGGTTAGCTAACAGGCACTTGGACTATCTAGGTTCCCTAGCGGGCACTTGTACTATCTAGGTTACCTAGCTGGCACTTGGACTATGTAGGTCAACTAGCGGGCCCTTTGACTATCTAGGTTAGCTAACGGGCACTTGGACTATGTATGTTCCAGAGTGGGCACTTGGATTATGTAGGTTGCCTAGCGGACATTTAGACTATGTAGGTTTCCTTGCGGGCATTTGGACTATGTAGTTTACCAGCGGGCACTTGGACAATCTAGGTTAACGAACGTGCACTTGGACTATGTAGGTAACCTAGCGGGCACTTGGACTGTCTAGGTTACCTAACGGGCACTTGGATTATCTAGGTTCACGAACGGGCACTTGGACTATTTAGGTTACCTAGCCACCACTTGGACTATCTAGGTTAGCTAACAGGCACTTGGACTATCTAGGTTCCCTAGCGGGCACTTGTACTATCTAGGTTACCTAGCTGGCACTTGGACTATGTAGGTCAACTAGCGGGCCCTTGGACTATCTAGGTTAGCTAACGGGCACTTGGACTATGTATGTTCCAGAGTGGGCACTAGGATTATGTAGGTTGCCTAGCGGACATTTAGACTATGTAGGTTTCCTTGCGGGCATTTGGACTATGTAGGTTACCAGCGGGCACTTGGACAATCTAGGTTAACGAACGTGCACTTGGACTATGTAGGTAACCTAGCGGGCACTTGGACTGTCTAGGTTACCTAGCGGGCACTTGGACTTTCTAGGTTAACGAACGGGCACTTAGACTATGTATTTTTACTAGCGGACACTTCGACTATCTAGGTTAGCTAACGGGCAATTGGACTATGTCGGTTAACTAGCGGGCACTTGGACTATGTAGGTTCCCTAGCGGGCACTTGGACTATTTAGGTTACCTAGCAGGCACTTTGACTATCTAGGTTAACTAACGGGCACTTGGACTATGTAGGTTGCCTAGCGAGCACTTGGAGTATGTAGGTTCCCTAGCGGGCAATTGGACTATGTAGGTTCCCTATCGGGTACTTGGACTGTCTAGGTTAACTAGCGGGCAATTGTACTGTCTATGTTACCTAGTGGGCACTTGGAGTATGTACGTTCCCTAGCGGGCACTTGGGCTTTCTACATTACCTAGCGGGCACTTGGACTATGTAGGTTAACGAACGGGTACTTGGACTATGTAGGTTAACGAACGGGAACTTGGATTATGTAGTTTACCTAGCAGGTACTTGGACTATGTAGGTTAAGTAGCGGGCACTTGGATTATCTATGTTACCTACGGGCACTTGGACTATGTACCTTCCCTAGCGGGCACTTGGGCTATCTATGTTACCTAGCGGGCACTTGGACTATGTAGGTTAACGAAAGGGCACTTGGACTATGTAGGTAACCTAGTGGTCACTTGGACTATGTAGGTTATCTAGCGGACACTTGGACTATCTAGGTTACCTAGCAGGCACTTTGACTATCTAGGTTAACTAACGGGCACTTGGACTATGTAGGGTAACTAGCGGGCACTTGGACTGTCTAGGTTACCTAGCTGGCACTTGGACTATGTAGGTCAACTAGGGGGCCCTTGGACTATCTAGGTTAGCTAACGGGCACTTGGACTATGTATGTTCCAGGGCGGGCACTTGGATTATGTAGGTTGCCTAGCGAGCACTTGGAGTATGTAGGTTCCCTAGCGGGCAATTGGACTATGTAGGTTCCCTATTGGGTACTTGGACTGTCTAGGTTAACTAGTGGGCAATTGGACTGTCTAGGTTACCTAGTGGGCACTTGGAGTATGTACGTTTCCTAGCGGGCACTTGGGCTTTCTACGTTACCTAGCGGGCACTTGGACTATGTAGGTTAACGAACGGGTACTTGGACTATGTAGGTTAACGAACGGGCACTTGGATTATGTAGTTTACCTAGCAGGTACTTGGACTATGTAGGTTGACTAGCGGGCACTTGGACTATCTAGGTTACCTACGGGCACTTGGACTATATACCTTCCCTAGAGGGCACTTGGGCTATCTACGTTACCTAGCGGGCACTTGGACTATGTAGGTTAACGAACGGGCACTTGGACTATGTAGGTAACCTAGTGGTCACTTGGACTATGTAGGTTATCTAGCGGACACTTGGACTATCTATGTTACCTAGCAGGCACTTTGACAATCTAGGTTAACTAACGGGCACTTGGACTATGTAGGGTAACTAGGGGGCACTTGAACTGTCTAGGTTACCTAACGGGCACTTGGATTATCTAGGTTAACGAACGTGCACTTGGACTATGTAGGTAACTTAGCGGGCACATGGACTGTCTAGGTTACCTAGCGGGCACTTGGACTATCTAGGTTAACGAACGGGCACTTGGACTATGTAGGTTAACTAGCGGACACTTCGACTATCTAGGTTAGCTAACGGGCAATTGGACAATCTAGGTTAACTAACGGGCACTTGGACTATGTAGGTTGCCTAGCGAGCACTTGGACTATGTAGGTTCCCTAGAGGGCACTTGGTCTATGTAGGTTCCCTATCGGGTACTTGGACTGTCTAGGTTAACTAGGGGGCAATTGGACTGTCTAGGTTACCTAGTGGGCACTTGGACTATGTACGTTCCCTAGCGGGCACTTGGGATATCTACGTTACCTAGCGGGCACTTGGACAATGTAAGTTAACGAACGGGCACTTGGACTATGTAGGTTAACTAGCGGACACTTGGACTATCTAAGATAGCTAACGGGCAATTGGACTATCAAGGTTACCTAACGGGCACTTGGACTATGAAGGTTACCTAGCAGGCACTTGGACTATCTAGGTTACCTAGCAGGGACTTTGACTATCTAGGTTAAGTAACGGGAACTTGGACTATGTAGGTTGCCTAGCGAGCACCTGGACTATGTAGGTTCCCAAGCGGGCGCTTGGACTATGTAGATTCCCTAGCGGTACTTGGACTGTCTAGGTTAACTAGCGGGCAATTGGACTGTCTAGGTTACCTAGTGGGCACTTGGACTATGTGGTATACCTAGCAGGCACTTGGACTATGTAGGTTTACTACCAGGCACTTAGACTATCCAGGTTACCTAGCGGGCACTTGGACTATGTACGTTCCCTAGCGGGCACTTGGGCTATCTACGTTACCTAGCGGGCACTTGGACTATGTAGGTTAACGAATGGGCACTTGGACTATGTAGGTAACCTAGTGGTCACTTGGACTGTCTAGGTTACCTAGCGGGCACTTGGACTATGTAGGTTAACTAGCGGGCACTTGGACTATCTAGGTTAACTAGCGGGCACTTGGACTATCTAGGCTAACTATCGGGCACTTGGACTATCTAGGTGAACTAGCGGGCCCTTGCACTATGTAGGTTAACTAGCGGGCCCATGGATTATGTAGGTTTACTAGGGGGCACTTGGACTATCTAGGTTAACTAGCGGGCACTTGGACTATGTAGTTTCCCTAGCGGACATTTGGACTATTTAGGTTACGTAACGGGCACTTGGACTATGTAGGTTATCTAGCAGGCACTTGGACTATCTAGGTTACCTAGCAGGCACTTTGACTATCTAGGTTAACTAACGGGCACTTGGACTATGTAGGGCAACTAGCGGGCACTTGGACTGTCTAGGTTACCTAACGGGCACTTGGATTATCTAGGTTAACGAACGGGCACTTGGACTATGTAGGTTACCTAGCCACCACTTGGACTATCTAGGTTAGCTAACAGGCACTTGGACTATCTAGGTTCATAGCGGGCACTTGTACTATCTAGGTTACCTAGCTGGCACTTGGACTATGTAGGTCAACTAGCGGGCCCTTTGACTATCTAGGTTAGCTAACGGGCACTTGGACTATGTATGTTCCAGAGTGGGCACTTGGATTATGTAGGTTGCCTAGCGGACATTTAGACTATGTAGGTTTCCTTGCGGGCATTTGGACTATGTAGGTTACCAGCGGGCACTTGGACAATCTAGGTTAACGAACGTGCACTTGGACTATGTAGGTAACCTAGCGGGCACTTGGACTGTCTAGGTTACCTAACGGGCACTTGGATTATCTAGGTTAACGAACGGGCACTTGGACTATGTAGGTTACCCAGCCACCACTTGGACTATCTAGGTTAGCTAACAGGCACTTGGACTATCTAGGTTCCCTAGCGGGCACTTGTACTATCTAGGTTACCTAGCTGGCACTTGGACTATTTAGGTCAACTAGCGGGCCCTTGGACTATCTAGGTTAGCTAACGGGCACTTGGACTATGTATGTTCCAGAGTGGGCACTTGGATTATGTAGGTTGCCTAGCGGACATTTAGACTATGTAGGTTTCCTTGCGGGCATTTGGACTATGTAGGTTACCAGGGGCCACTTGGACAATCTAGGTTAACGAATGTGCACTTGGACTATGTAGGTAACATAGCGGGCACTTGGACTGTCTAGGTTACCTAGCGGGCACTTGGACTTTCTAGGTTAACGAACGGGCACTTGGACTATGTAGGTTAACTAGCGGACACTTCGACTATCTAGGTTAGCTAACGGGCAATTGGACTATCAAGGTTACCTAACGGGCACTTGGACTATGAAGGTTACCTATCGGGCACTTGGACTATCTAGGTTACCTAGCAGGGACTTTGACTATCTAGGTTAACTAACGGGAACTTGCACTATGTAGGTTGCCCTGCGAGCACCTGGAATATGTAGGTTCCCAAGCGGGCGCGTGGACTATGTAGATTCCCTAGTGGTACGTGGACTGTCTAGGTTAACTAGCGGGCAATTGGACTGTCTAGGTTACCTAGTGGGCACTTGGACTATGTAGTTTACCTAGCAGGCACTTGGACTATGTAGGTTTACTACCAGGCACTTACTATCCAGGTTACCTAGCGGGCACTTGGACTATGTACGTTCCCTAGCGGGCACTTGGGCTATCTACGTTACCTAGCGGGCACTTGGACTATGTAGGTTAACGAATGGGCACTTGGACTATGTAGGTAACCTAGTGGTCACTTGGAATGTCTAGGTTACCTAGCGGGCACTTGGACTATGTAGGTTAACTAGCGGGCACTTGGACTATCTAGGTTAACTAGCGGGCACTTGGACTATCTAGGCTAACTAGCGGGCACTTGGACTATCTAGGTTAACTAGCGGGCCCTTGCACTATGTAGGTTAACTAGCGGGCCCATGGATTATGTAGGTTTACTAGGGGGCACTTGGACTATCTAGGTTAACTAGCGGGCACTTGGACTATGTAGTTTCCCTAGCGGACATTTGGACTATTTAGGTTACGTAGCGGGCACTTGGACTATGTAGGTTATCTAGCAGGCACTTGGACTATCTAGGATACCTAGCAGGCACTTTGACTATCTAGGTTAACTAACGGGCACTTGGACTATGTAGGGCAACTAGCGGGCACTTGGACTGTCTAGGTTACCTAACGGGCACTTGGATTATCTAGGTTAACGAACGGGCACTTGGACTATGTAGGTTACCTAGCCACCACTTGGACTATCTAGGTTAGCTAACAGGCACTTGGACTATCTAGGTTCCCTAGCGGGCACTTGTACTATCTAGGTTACCTAGCTGGCACTTGGACTATGTAGGTCAACTAGCGGGCCCTTTGACTATCTAGGTTAGCTAACGGGCACTTGGACTATGTATGTTCCAGAGTGGGCACTTGGATTATGTAGGTTGCCTAGCGGACATTTAGACTATGTAGGTTTCCTTGCGGGCATTTGGACTATGTAGTTTACCAGCGGGCACTTGGACAATCTAGGTTAACGAACGTGCACTTGGACTATGTAGGTAACCTAGCGGGCACTTGGACTGTCTAGGTTACCTAACGGGCACTTGGATTATCTAGGTTCACGAACGGGCACTTGGACTATGTAGGTTACCTAGCCACCACTTGGACTATCTAGGTTAGCTAACAGGCACTTGGACTATCTAGGTTCCCTAGCGGGCACTTGTACTATCTAGGTTACCTAGCTGGCACTTGGACTATGTAGGTCAACTAGCGGGCCCTTGGACTATCTAGGTTAGCTAACGGGCACTTGGACTATGTATGTTCCAGAGTGGGCACTAGGATTATGTAGGTTGCCTAGCGGACATTTAGACTATGTAGGTTTCCTTGCGGGCATTTGGACTATGTAGGTTACCAGCGGGCACTTGGACAATCTAGGTTAACGAACGTGCACTTGGACTATGTAGGTAACCTAGCGGGCACTTGGACTGTCTAGGTTACCTAGCGGGCACTTGGACTTTCTAGGTTAACGAACGGGCACTTAGACTATGTATTTTTACTAGCGGACACTTCGACTATCTAGGTTAGCTAACGGGCAATTGGACTATGTCGGTTAACTAGCGGGCACTTGGACTATGTAGGTTCCCTAGCGGGCACTTGGACTATTTAGGTTACCTAGCAGGCACTTTGACTATCTAGGTTAACTAACGGGCACTTGGACTATGTAGGTTGCCTAGCGAGCACTTGGAGTATGTAGGTTCCCTAGCGGGCAATTGGACTATGTAGGTTCCCTATCGGGTACTTGGACTGTCTAGGTTAACTAGCGGGCAATTGTACTGTCTATGTTACCTAGTGGGCACTTGGAGTATGTACGTTCCCTAGCGGGCACTTGGGCTTTCTACATTACCTAGCGGGCACTTGGACTATGTAGGTTAACGAACGGGTACTTGGACTATGTAGGTTAACGAACGGGAACTTGGATTATGTAGTTTACCTAGCAGGTACTTGGACTATGTAGGTTAAGTAGCGGGCACTTGGATTATCTATGTTACCTACGGGCACTTGGACTATGTACCTTCCCTAGCGGGCACTTGGGCTATCTATGTTACCTAGCGGGCACTTGGACTATGTAGGTTAACGAAAGGGCACTTGGACTATGTAGGTAACCTAGTGGTCACTTGGACTATGTAGGTTATCTAGCGGACACTTGGACTATCTAGGTTACCTAGCAGGCACTTTGACTATCTAGGTTAACTAACGGGCACTTGGACTATGTAGGGTAACTAGCGGGCACTTGGACTGTCTAGGTTACCTAACGGGCACTTGGATTATCTAGGTTAACGAACGGGCACTTGGACTATGTAGGTTACCTAGCCACCACTTGGACTATCTAGGTTAGCTAACAGGCACTTGGACTATCTAGGTTCCCTAGCGGGCACTTGTACTATCTAGGTTACCTAGCTGGCACTTGGACTATGTAGGTCAACTAGCGGGCCCTTGGACTATCTAGGTTAGCTAACGGGCACTTGGACTATGTATGTTCCAGAGTGGGCACTTGTATTATGTAGGTTGCCTAGCGGACATTTAGACTATGTAGGTTTCCTTGCGGGCATTTGGACTATGTAGGTTACCTAGCGGGCACTTGGACTATGTAGGTTCCCTAGCGGTCACGTGGACTATGTAGGCTCCCTAGACGGCACTTGGACTATGTAGGTTAACTAGCGGGCACTTGGACTAACCAGGTTACCAGGCGGGCACTTGGACTATGTAGGTTACCCAATGGGCACTTGGACTATCTAGGTTAACGAACGGACACTTGGACTATGTAGGTTAGGTATCAGGCACTTGGACTATCTAGGTTACCTAGCAGGCACTTGGACTATGTAGGTTACTTAGCGGACACTTGGACGATTTAGGTTAACTAGGGGGCACTTGGACAATCTAGGTTAACTAGCAGGCCCTTGGACTATCTAGGTTTACTAACGGGCACTTGGACTATCTAGGTTAACTAGCGGGCACTTGGACTATGTAGGTTACCTAGCCACCACTTGGACTATCTAGGTTAGCTAACAGGCACTTGGACTATCTAGGTTCCCAAGCGCGCACTTGTACTATCTAGGTTACCTAGCTGGCACTTGGACTATGTAGGTCAACTAGCGGGCCTTTGGACTATCTAGGTTAGCTAACGGCCACTTGGACTATGTATGTTCCAGAGTGGGCACTTGTATTATGTAGGTTGCCTAGCGGACATTTAGACTATGTAGGTTTCCTTGCGGGCATTTGGACTATGTAGGTTACCTAGCGGGCACTTGGACTATGTAGGTTCCCTAGCGGTCACGTGGACTATGTAGGCTCCCTAGAAGGCACTTGGACTATGTAGGTTAACTAGCGGGCACTTGGACTAACCAGGTTACCAGGCGGGCACTTGGACTATGTAGGTTACCCAATGGGCACTTGGACTATCTAGGTTAACGAACGGACACTTGGACTATGTAGGTTAGGTATCAGGCACTTGGACTATCTAGGTTACCTAGAAGGCACTTGGACTATGTAGGTTACATAGCGGACACTTGGACGATTTAGGTTAACTAGCGGGCACTTGGACTATCTAGGTTAACTAGCAGGCCCTTGGACTATCTAGGTTTACTAGCGGGCACTTGGACTATCTAGGTTAACTAGCGGGCACTTGGACTATGTAGGTTAACTAGCGGGCACTTGAACTCTCTAGGTTACCTAGCGGACACTTGGACTATGTACCTTCCCTAGCGGGCACTTGGACTATCTAGGTTACCTAGCAGGGACTTGGATTATGAAGGATCCCTAGCGGGCAATTGGACTATCTAGGTTACCTAGATGGCACTTGGACTATGTAGGTTAACTAGCGGACACTTGCACGATCTAGGTTAACTAGCGGGCCCTTGCACTATGTAGGTTAACTAGCGGGCCCATGGATTATGTAGGTTTACTAGGGGTCACTTGGAACATCTAGGTTAACTAGCGGGCAATTGGACTATGTAGTTTCCCTAGCGGGCATTTGGACTATTTAGGTTGCCTAGCGGGCACTTGGACTATGTAGGTTACCTAGCAGGCACTTTGACTATCTAGGTTAACTAAGGGCACTTGGACTATGTAGGGTAACTAGCGGGCACTTGGACTGTCTAGGTTACCTAACGGGCACTTGGATTATCTAGGTTAACGAACGGGCACTTGGACTATGTAGGTTACCTAGCCACCACTTGGACTATCTAGGTTAGCTAACAGGCACTTGGACTATCTAGGTTCCCTAGCGGGCACTTGTACTATCTAGGTTACCTAGCTGGCACTTGGACTATGTAGGTCAACTAGCGGGCCCTTGGACTATCTAGGTTAGCTAACGGGCACTTGGACTATGTATGTTCCAGAGTGGGCACTTGTATTATGTAGGTTGCCTAGCGGACATTTAGACTATGTAGGTTTCCTTGCGGGCATTTGGACTATGTAGGTTACCTAGCGGGCACTTGGACTATGTAGGTTCCCTAGCGGTCACGTGGACTATGTAGGCTCCCTAGAAGGCACTTGGACTATGTAGGTTAACTAGCGGGCACTTGGACTAACCAGGTTACCAGGCGGGCACTTGGACTATGTAGGTTACCCAATGGGCACTTGGACTATCTAGGTTAACGAACGGACACTTGGACTATGTAGGTTAGGTATCAGGCACTTGGACTATCTAGGTTACCTAGCAGGCACTTGGACTATGTAGGTTACTTAGCGGACACTTGGACGATTTAGGTTAACTAGGGGGCACTTGGACAATCTAGGTTAACTAGCAGGCCCTTGGACTATCTAGGTTTACTAACGGGCACTTGGACTATCTAGGATAACTAGCGGGCACTTGGACTATGTAGGTTACCTAGCCACCACTTGGACTATCTAGGTTAGCTAACAGGCACTTGGACTATCTAGGTTCCCTAGCGGGCACTTGTACTATCTAGGTTACCTAGCTGGCACTTGGACTATGTAGGTCAACTAGCGGGCCCTTGGACTATCTAGGTTAGCTAACGGGCACTTGGACTATGTATGTTCCAGAGTGGGCACTTGTATTATGTAGGTTGCCTAGCGGACATTTAGACTATGTAGGTTTCCTTGCGGGCATTTGGACTATGTAGGTTACCTAGCGGGCACTTGGACTATGTAGGTTCCCTAGCGGTCACGTGGACTATGTAGGCTCCCTAGAAGGCACTTGGACTATGTAGGTTAACTAGCGGGCACTTGGACTAACCAGGTTACCAGGCGGGCACTTGGACTATGTAGGTTACCCAATGGGCACTTGGACTATCTAGGTTAACGAACGGACACTTGGACTATGTAGGTTAGGTATCAGGCACTTGGACTATCTAGGTTACCTAGCAGGCACTTGGACTATGTAGGTTACATAGCGGACACTTGGACGATTTAGGTTAACTAGCGGGCACTTGGACTATCTAGGTTAACTAGCAGGCCCTTGGACTATCTAGGTTTACTAGCGGGCACTTGGACTATCTAGGCTAACTAGCGGGCACTTGGACTATGTAGGTTAACTAGCGGGCACTTGAACTCTCTAGGTTACCTAGCGGACACTTGGACTATGTACCTTCCCTAGCGGGCACTTGGACTATCTAGGTTACCTAGCAGGCACTTGGATTATGAAAGATCCCTAGCGGGCAATTGGACTATCTAGGTTACCTAGATGGCACTTGGACTATGTAGGTTAACTAGCGGACACTTGCACGATCTAGGTTAACTAGCGGGCCCTTGCACTATGTAGGTTAACTAGCGGGCCCATGGATTATGTAGGTTTACTAGGGGGCACTTGGAACATCTAGGTTAACTAGCGGGCAATTGGACTATGTAGTTTCCCTAGCGGGCATTTGGACTATTTAGGTTGCCTAGCGGGCACTTGGACTATGTAGGTTACCTAGCAGGCACTTTGACTATCTAGGTTAACTAAGGGCACTTGGACTATGTAGGGTAACTAGCGGGCACTTGGACTGTCTAGGTTACCTAACGGGCACTTGGATTATCTAGGTTAACGAACGGGCACTTGGACTATGTAGGTTACCTAGCCACCACTTGGACTATCTAGGTTAGCTAACAGGCACTTGGACTATCTAGGTTCCCTAGCGGGCACTTGTACTATCTAGGTTACCTAGCTGGCACTTGGACTATGTAGGTCAACTAGCGGGCCCTTGGACTATCTAGGTTAGCTAACGGGCACTTGGACTATGTATGTTCCAGAGTGGGCACTTGTATTATGTAGGTTGCCTAGCGGACATTTAGACTATGTAGGTTTCCTTGCGGGCATTTGGACTATGTAGGTTACCTAGCGGGCACTTGGACTATGTAGGTTCCCTAGCGGTCACGTGGACTATGTAGGCTCCCTAGAAGGCACTTGGACTATGTAGGTTAACTAGCGGGCACTTGGACTAACCAGGTTACCAGGCGGGCACTTGGACTATGTAGGTTACCCAATGGGCACTTGGACTATCTAGGTTAACGAACGGACACTTGGACTATGTAGGTTAGGTATCAGGCACTTGGACTATCTAGGTTACCTAGCAGGCACTTGGACTATGTAGGTTACTTAGCGGACCCTTGGACGATTTAGGTTAACTAGGGGGCACTTGGACAATCTAGGTTAACTAGCAGGCCCTTGGACTATCTAGGTTTACTAACGGGCACTTGGACTATCTAGATTAACTAGCGGGCACTTGGACTATGTAGGTTACCTAGCCACCACTTGGACTATCTAGGTTAGCTAACAGGCACTTGGACTATCTAGGTTCCCTAGCGGGCACTTGTACTATCTAGGTTACCTAGCTGGCACTTGGACTATGTAGGTCAACTAGCGGGCCCTTGGACTATCTAGGTTAGCTAACGGGCACTTGGACTATGTATGTTCCAGAGTGGGCACTTGTATTATGTAGGTTGCCTAGCGGACATTTAGACTATGTAGGTTTCCTTGCGGGCATTTGGACTATGTAGGTTACCTAGCGGGCACTTGGACTATGTAGGTTCCCTAGCGGTCACGTGGACTATGTAGCCTCCCTAGAAGGCACTTGGACTATGTAGGTTAACTAGCGGGCACTTGGACTAACCAGGTTACCAGGCGGGCACTTGGACTATGTAGGTTACCCAATGGGCACTTGGACTATCTAGGTTAACGAACGGACACTTGGACTATGTAGGTTAGGTATCAGGCACTTGGACTATCTAGGTTACCTAGCAGGCACTTGGACTATGTAGGTTACATAGCGGACACTTGGACGATTTAGGTTAACTAGCGGGCACTTGGACTATCTAGGTTAACTAGCAGGCCCTTGGACTATCTAGGTTTACTAGCGGGCACTTGGACTATCTAGGTTAACTAGCGGGCACTTGGACTATGTAGGTTAACTAGCGGGCACTTGAACTCTCTAGGTTACCTAGCGGACACTTGGACTATGTACCTTCCCTAGCGGGCACTTGGACTATCTAGGTTACCTAGCAGGCACTTGGATTATGAAGGATCCCTAGCGGGCAATTGGACTATCTAGGTTACCTAGATGGCACTTGGACTATGTAGGTTAACTAGCGGACACTTGCACGATCTAGGTTAACTAGCGGGGCCTTGCACTATGTAGGTTAACTAGCGGGCCCATGGATTATGTAGGTTTACTAGGGGGCACTTGGAACATCTAGGTTAACTAGCGGGCAATTGGACTATGTAGTTTCCCTAGCGGGCATTTGGACTATTTAGGTTGCCTAGCGGGCACTTGGACTATGTAGGTTACCTAGCAGGCACTTTGACTATCTAGGTTAACTAAGGGCACTTGGACTATGTAGGGTAACTAGCGGGCACTTGGACTGTCTAGGTTACCTAACGGGCACTTGGATTATCTAGGTTAACGAACAGGCACTTGGACTATGTAGGTTACCTAGCCACCACTTGGACTTCTAGGTTAGCTAACAGGCTCTTGGACTATCTAGGTTCCCTAGCGGGCACTTGTACTATCTAGGTTACCTAGCTGGCACTTGGACTATTTAGGTCAACTAGCGGGCCCTTGGACTATCTAGGTTAGCTAACGGGCACTTGGACTATGTATGTTCCAGAGTGGGCACTTGTATTATGTAGGTTGCCTAGCGGACATTTAGACTATGTAGGTTTCCTTGCGGGCATTTGGACTATGTAGGTTACCTAGCGGGCACTTGGACTATGTAGGTTCCCTAGCGGTCACGTGGACTATGTAGGCTCCCTAGAAGGCACTTGGACTATGTAGGTTAACTAGCGGGCACTTGGACTAACCAGGTTACCAGGCGGGCACTTGGACTATGTAGGTTACCCAATGGACACTTGGACTATCTAGGTTAACGAACGGACACTTGGACTATGTAGGTTAGGTATCAGGCACTTGGACTATCTAGGTTACCTAGCAGGCACTTGGACTATGTAGGTTACTTAGCGGACACTTGGACGATTTAGGTTAACTAGCGGGCACTTGGACAATCTAGGTTAACTAGCAGGCCCTTGGACTATCTAGGTTTACTAACGGGCACTTGGAGTATCTAGGTTAACTAGCGGGCACTTGGACTATGTAGGTTAACTAGCGGGCACTTGAACTCTCCAGGTTACCTAGCGGACACTTGGCCTATGTACCTTCCCTAGCGGGCACTTGGACTATCTAGGTTACCTAGCAGGCACTTGCATTATGAAGGATCCCTAGCGGGCAATTGGACTATCTAGGTTACCTAGCTGGCACTTGGACTATGTAGGTTAACTAGCGGACACTTGCACGATCTAGGTTAACTAGCGGGCCCTTGCACTATGGAGGTTAACTAGCGGTTCCATGGATTATGTAGGTTTACTAGGGGGCACTTGGAACATCTAGTTAACTAGCGGGCACTTGGACTATGTAGTTTCCCAGCGGGCATTTGGGCTATTTAGGTTGCCTAGCGGGCACTTGGACTATGTAGGTTACGTAGCAGGCACTTTGACTATCTAGGTTAACTAAGGGCACTTGGACTATGTAGGGTAACTAGCGGGCACTTGGACTGTCTAGGTTACCTAACGGGCACTTGGATTATCTAGGTTAACGAACGGGCACTTGGACTATATAGGTTACCTAGTGGGCACTTGTACTATCTAGGTTACCTAGCTGGCACTTGGACTATGTAGGTCAACTCGCGGGCCCTTGGACTATCTAGGTTAGCTAACGGGCACTTGGACTATGTATGTTCCAGAGCGGGCACTTGGATTATGTAGGTTGCCTAGCGGACATTTAGACTATGTAGGTTTCCTTGCGGGCATTTGGACTATGTAGGTTACCTAGCGGGCACTTGGACTATGTAGGTTCCCTAATGGGCACTTGGACTATGTAGGTTCCCGAGCGGTCACGTGGACTATGTAGGCTCCCTAGAAGGCACTTGGACTATGTAGGTTAACTAGCGGGCACTTGGACTAACCAAGTTACCAGGCGGGCACTTGGACTATGTAGGTTACCCAATGGGCACTTGGACTATCTAGGTTAACGAACGGACACTTGGACTATGTAGGTTAGGTATCAGGCACTTGGACTATCTAGGTTACCTAGCAGGCACTTGGACTATGTAGGTTACTTAGCGGACACTTGGACGATTTAGGTTAACTAGCGGGCACTTGGACAATCTAGGTTAACTAGCAGGCCCTTGGACTATCTAGGTTTACTAACGGGTTCTTGGACTATCTAGGTTAACTAGCGGGCACTTGGACTATGTAGGTTAACTAGCGGGCACTTGAACTCTCCAGGTTACCTAGCGGACACTTGGCCTATGTACCTTCCCTAGCGGGCACTTGGACTATCTAGGTTACCTAGCAGGCACTTGCATTATGAAGGATCCCTAGCGGGCAATTGGACTATCTAGGTTACCTAGCTGGCACTTGGACTATGTAGGTTAACTAGCGGACACTTGCACGATCTAGGTTAACTAGCGGGCCCTTGCACTATGGAGGTTAACTAGCGGGCCCATGGATTATGTAGGTTTACTAGGGGGCACTTGGAACATCTAGTTAACTAGGGGGCACTTGGACTATGTAGTTTCCCTAGCGGGCATTTGGACTATTTAGGTTGCCTAGCGGGCACTTGGACTATGTAGGTTACGTAGCAGGCACTTTGACTATCTAGGTTAACTAAGGGCACTTGGACTATGTAGGGTAACTAGCGGGCACTTGGACTGTCTAGGTTACCTAACGGGCACTTGGATTATCTAGGTTAACGAACGGACACTTGGACTATGTAGGTTAGGTATCAGGCACTTGGACTATCTAGGTTACCTAGCAGGCACTTGGACTATGTAGGTTACCTAGCGGACACTTGGACGATTTAGGTTAACTAGCGGGCACTTGGACTATCTAGGTTAACTAGCAGGCCCTTGGACTATCTAGGTTTACTAGCGGGCACTTGGACTATCTAGGTTAACTAGCGGGCTATTGGACTATGTAGGTTAACTAGCGGGCACTTGAACTCTCTAGGTTACCTAGCGGACACTTGGACTATGTACCTTCCCTAGCGGGCACTTGGACTATCTAGGTTACCTAGCAGGCACTTGGATTATGAAGGATCCCTAGCGGGCAATTGGACTATCTAGGTTACCTAGCTGGCAATTTGACTATCTAGGTTAACTAACGGGCACTTGGACTATGTAGGGTAACTAGCGGGCACTTGGACTGTCTAGGTTACCTAACGGGCACTTGGATTATCTAGGTTAACGAACGTGCACTTGGACTATGTAGGTAACCTAGCGGGCACTTGGACTGTCTAGGTTACCTAGCGGGCACTTGGACTATCTAGGTTAGCGAACGGGCACTTGGACTATGTAGGTTAACTAGCGGACACTTCGACTATCTAGGTTAGCTAACGGGCAATTGGACAATCTAGGTTAACTAACGGGCACTTGGACTATGTAGGTTGCCTAGCGAGCACTTGGACTATGTAGGTTCGCTAGTGGGCACTTGGACTATGTAGGTTCCCTATCGGGTACTTGGACTGTCTAGGTTAACTAGGGGGCAATTGTACTGTCTAGGTTACCTAGTGGACACTTGGACTATGTACGTTCCCTAGCGGGCACTTGGGCTATCTACGTTACCTAGCGGGCACTTGGACAATGTAAGTTAACGAACGGGCACTTGGACTATGTAGGTTAACTAGCGGACACTTGGACTATCTAGGATAGCTAACAGGCAATTGGACTATCAAGGTTACCTAACGGGCACTTGGACTATGTAGGTTACCTAGCGGGCACTTGGACTATGTAGGTTACCTAGCCACCACTTGGACTATCTAGGTTAGCTAACAGGCACTTGGACTATCTAGGTTCCCTAGCGGGCACTTGTACTATCTAGGTTACCTAGCTGGCACTTGGACTATGTAGGTCAACTAGCGGGCCCTTGGACTATCTAGGTTAGCTAACGGGCACTTGGACTATGTATGTTCCAGAGTGGGCACTTGTATTATGTAGGTTGCCTAGCGGACATTTAGACTATGTAGGTTTCCTTGCGGGCATTTGGACTATGTAGGTTACCTAGCGGGCACTTGGACTATGTAGGTGCCCTAGCGGTCACTTGGACTATGTAGACTCCCTAGAAGGCACTTGGACTATGTAGGTTAACTCGCGGGCACTTGGACTAACCAGGTTACCAGGCGGGCACTTGGACTATGTAGGTTACCCAATGGGCACTTGGACTATCTAGGTTAACGAACGGACACTTGGACTATGTAGGTTAGGTATCAGGCACTTGGACTATCTAGGTTACCTAGCAGGCACTTGGACTATGTAGGTTACTTAGCGGACACTTGGACGATTTAGGTTAACTAGCGGGCACTTGGACAATCTAGGTTAACTAGCAGGCCCTTGGACTATCTAGGTTTACTAACGGGCACTTGGAGTATCTAGGTTAACTAGCGGGCACTTGGACTATTTAGGTTAACTAGCGGGCACTTGAACTCTCCAGGTTACCTAGCGGACACTTGGCCTATGTACCTTCCCTAGCGGGCACTTGGACTATCTAGGTTACCTAGCAGGCACTTGCATTATGAAGGATCCCTAGCGGGCAATTGGACTATCTAGGTTACCTAGCTGGCACTTGGACTATGTAGGTTAACTAGCGGACACTTGCACGATCTAGGTTAACTAGCGGGCCCTTGCACTATGGAGGTTAACTAGCGGTTCCATGGATTATGTAGGTTTACTAGGGGGCACTTGGAACATCTAGTTAACTAGCGGGCACTTGGACTATGTAGTTTCCCTAGCGGGCATTTGGACTATTTAGGTTGCCTAGCGGGCACTTGGACTATGTAGGTTACGTAGCAGGCACTTTGACTATCTAGGTTAACTAAGGGCACTTGGACTATGTAGGGTAACTAGCGGGCACTTGGACTGTCTAGGTTACCTAACGGGCACTTGGATTATCTAGGTTAACGAACGGGCACTTGGACTATATAGGTTACCTTGTGGGCACTTGTACTATCTAGGTTACCTAGCTGGCACTTGGACTATGTAGGTCAACTAGCGGGCCCTTGGACTATCTAGGTTAGCTAACGGGCACTTGGACTATGTATGTTCCAGAGCGGGCACTTGGATTATGTAGGTTGCCTAGCGGACATTTAGACTATGTAGGTTTCCTTGCGGGCATTTGGACTATGTAGGTTACCTAGCGGGCACTTGGACTATGTAGGTTCCCTAACGGGCACTTGGACTATGTAGGTTCCCGAGCGGTCACGTGGACTATGTAGGCTCCCTAGAAGGCACTTGGACTATGTAGGTTAACTAGCGGGCACTTGGACTAACCAAGTTACCAGGCGGGCACTTGGACTATGTAGGTTACCCAATGGGCACTTGGACTATCTAGGTTAACGAACGGACACTTGGACTATGTAGGTTAGGTATCAGGCACTTGGACTATCTAGGTTACCTAGCAGGCACTTGGACTATGTAGGTTACTTAGCGGACACTTGGACGATTTAGGTTAACTAGCGGGCACTTGGACAATCTAGGTTAACTAGCAGGCCCTTGGACTATCTAGGTTTACTAACGGGCACTTGGAGTATCTAGGTTAACTAGCGGGCACTTGGACTATGTAGGTTAACTAGCGGGCACTTGAACTCTCCAGGTTACCTAGCGGACACTTGGCCTATGTACCTTCCCTAGCGGGCACTTGGACTATCTAGGTTACCTAGCAGGCACTTGCATTATGAAGGATCCCTAGCGGGCAATTGGACTATCTAGGTTACCTAGCTGGCACTTGGACTATGTAGGTTAACTAGCGTACACTTGCACGATCTAGGTTAACTAGCGGGCCCTTGCACTATGGAGGTTAACTAGCGGGCCCATGGATTATGTAGGTTTACTAGGGGGCACTTGGAACATATAGTTAACTAGCGGGCACTTGGACTATGTAGTTTCCCTAGCGGGCATTTGGACTATTTAGGTTGCCTAGCGGGCACTTGGACTATGTAGGTTACGTAGCAGGCACTTTGACTATCTAGGTTAACTAAGGGCACTTGGACTATGTAGGGTAACTAGCGGGCACTTGGACTGTCTAGGTTACCTAACGGGCACTTGGATTATCTAGGTTAACGAACGGGCACTTGGACTATATAGGTTACCTAGTGGGCACTTGTACTATCTAGGTTACCTATTTGGCACTTGGACTATATAGGTCAACTAGCGGGCCCTTGGACTATCTAGGTTAGCTAACGGGCACTTGGACTATGTATGTTCCAGAGCGGGCACTTGGATTATGTAGGTTGCCTAGCGGACATTTAGACTATGTAGGTTTCCTTGCGGGCATTTGGACTATGTAGGTTACCTAGCGGGCACTTGGACTATGTAGGTTCCCTAACGGGCACTTGGACTATGTAGGTTCCCGAGCGGTCACGTGGACTATGTAGGCTCCCTAGAAGGCACTTGGACTATGTAGGTTAACTAGCGGGCACTTGGACTAACCAAGTTACCAGGCGGGCACTTGGACTATGTAGGTTACCCAATGGGCACTTGGACTATCTAGGTTAACGAACGGACACTTGGACTATGTAGGTTAGGTATCAGGCACTTGGACTATCTAGGTTACCTAGCAGGCACTTGGACTATGTAGGTTACCTAGCGGACACTTGGACGATTTAGGTTAACTAGCGGGCACTTGGACTATCTAGGTTAACTAGCAGGCCCTTGGACTATCTAGGTTTACTAGCGGGCACTTGGACTATCTAGGTTAACTAGCGGGCACTTGGACTATGTAGGTTAACTAGCGGGCACTTGAACTCTCTAGGTTACCTAGCGGACACTTGGACTATGTACCTTCCCTAGCGGGCACTTGGACTATCTAGGTTACCTAGCAGGCACTTGGATTATGAAGGATCCCTAGCGGGCAATTGGACTATCTAGGTTACCTAGCTGGCACTTTGACTATCTAGGTTAACTAACGGGCACTTGGACTATGTAGGGTAACTAGCGGGCACTTGGACTGTCTAGGTTACCTAACGGGCACTTGGATTATCTAGGTTAACGAACGTGCACTTGGACTATGTAGGTAACCTAGCGGGCACTTGGACTGTCTAGGTTACCTAGCGGGCACTTGGACTATCTAGGTTAACGAACGGGCACTTGGACTATGTAGGTTAACTAGCGGACACTTCGACTATCTAGGTTAGCTAACGGGCAATTGGACAATCTAGGTTAACTCACGGGCACTTGGACTATGTAGGTTGCCTAGCGAGCACTTGGACTATGTAGGTTCGCTAGTGGGCACTTGGACTATGTAGGTTCCCTATCGGGTACTTGGACTGTCTAGGTTAACTAGGGGGCAATTGTACTGTCTAGGTTACCTAGTGGGCACTTGGACTATGTACGTTCCCTAGCGGGCACTTGGGCTATCTACGTTACCTAGCGGGCACTTGGACAATGTAAGTTAACGAACGGGCACTTGGACTATATAGGTTAACTAGCGGACACTTGGACTATCTAGGATAGCTAACGGGCAATTGGACTATCAAGGTTACCTAACGGGCACTTGGACTATGTAGGTTACCTAGCGGGCACTTGGACTATGTAGGTTACCTAGCCACCACTTGGACTATCTAGGTTAGCTAACAGGCACTTGGACTATCTAGGTTCCCTAGCGGGCACTTGTACTATCTAGGTTACCTAGCTGGCACTTGGACTATGTAGGTCAACTAGCGGGCCCTTGGACTATCTAGGTTAGCTAACGGGCACTTGGACTATGTATGTTCCAGAGTGGGCACTTGTATTATGTAGGTTGCCTAGCGGACATTTAGACTATGTAGGTTTCCTTGCGGGCATTTGGACTATGTAGGTTACCTAGCGGGCACTTGGACTATGTAGGTTCCCTAGCGGTCACGTGGACTATGTAGGCTCCCTAGATGGCACTTGGACTATGTAGGTTAACTAGCGGGCACTTGGACTAACCAGGTTACCAGGCGGGCACTTGGACTATGTAGGTTACCCAATGGGCACTTGGACTATCTAGGTTAACGAACGGACACTTGGACTATGTAGGTTAGGTATCAGGCACTTGGACTATCTAGGTTACCTAGCAGGCACTTGGACTATGTAGGTTACATAGCGGACACTTGGACGATTTAGGTTAACTAGCGGGCAATTGGACTATCTAGGTTAACTAGCAGGCCCTTGGACTATCTAGGTTTACTAACGGGCACTTGGACTATCTAGGTTAACTAGCGGGCACTTGGACTATGTAGGTTAACTAGCGGGCACTTGAACTCTCTAGGTTACCTAGCGGACACTTGGACTATGTACCTTCCCTAGCGGGCACTTGGACTATCTAGGTTACCTAGCAGGCACTTGGATTATGAAGGATCCCTAGCGGGCAATTGGACTACCTAGGTTACCTAGATGGCACTTGGACTATGTAGGTTAACTAGCGGACACTTGCACGATCTAGGTTAACTAGCGGGCTCTTGCACTATGTAGGTTAACTAGCTGGCCCATGGATTATGTAGGTTTACTAGGGGGCACTTGGAACATCTAGGTTAACTAGCGGGCAATTGGACTATGTAGTTTCCCTAGCGGGCATTTGGACTATTTAGGTTGCCTAGCGGGCACTTGGACTATGTAGGTTACCTAGCAGGCACTTTGACTATCAAGGTTAACTAAGGGCACTTGGACTATGTAGGGTAACTAGCGGGCACTTGGACTGTCTAGGTTACCTAACGGGCACTTGGATTATCTAGGTTAACGAACGGGCACTTGGACTATGTAGGTTACCTAGCCACCACTTGGACTATCTAGGTTAGCTAACAGGCACTTGGACTATCTAGGTTCCCTAGCGGGCACTTGTACTATCTAGGTTACCTAGCTGGCACTTGGACTATGTAGGTCAACTAGCGGGCCCTTGGACTATCTAGGTTAGCTAACGGGCACTTGGACTATGTATGTTCCAGAGTGGGCACTTGTATTATGTAGGTTGCCTAGCGGACATTTAGACTATGTAGGTTTCCTTGCGGGCATTTGGACTATGTAGGTTACCTAGCGGGCACTTGGACTATGTAGGTTCCCTAGCGGTCACGTGGACTATGTAGGCTCCCTAGAAGGCACTTGGACTATGTAGGTTAACTAGCGGGCACTTGGACTAACCAGGTTACCAGGCGGGCACTTGGACTATGTAGGTTACCCAATGGGCACTTGGACTATCTAGGTTAACGAACGGACACTTGGACTATGTAGGTTAGGTATCAGGCACTTGGACTATCTAGGTTACCTAGCAGGCACTTGGACTATGTAGGTTACTTAGCGGACACTTGTACGACTTAGGTTAACTAGCGGGCACTTGGACAATCTAGGTTAACTAGCAGGCCCTTGGACTATCTAGGTTTACTAACGGGCACTTGGAGTATCTAGGTTAATAGCGGGCACTTGGACTATGTAGGTTAACTAGCGGGCACTTGAACTCTCCAGGTTACCTAGCGGACACTTGGCCTATGTACCTTCCCTAGCTGGCACTTGGACTATCTAGGTTACCTAGCAGGCACTTGCATTATGAAGGATCCCTAGCAGGCAATTGGACTATCTAGGTTACCTAGCTGGCACTTGGACTATGTAGGTTAACTAGCGGACACTTGCACGATCTAGTTTAACTAGCGGGCCCTTGCACTATGGAGGTTAACTAGCGGGCCCATGGATTATGTAGGTTTACTAGGGGGCACTTGGAACATCTAGTTAACTAGCGGGCACTTGGACTATGTAGTTTCCCTAGCGGGCATTTGGACTATTTAGGTTGCCTAGCGGGCACTTGGACTATGTAGGTTACGTAGCAGGCACTTTGACTATCTAGGTTAACTAAGGGCACTTGGACTATGTAGGGTAACTAGCGGGCACTTGGACTGTCTAGGTTACCTAACGGGCACTTGGATTATCTAGGTTAACGAACGGGCACTTGGACTATATAGGTTACCTTGTGGGCACTTGTACTATCTAGGTTACCTAGCTGGCACTTGGATTATGTAGGTCAACTAGCGGGCCCTTGGACTATCTAGGTTAGCTAACGGGCACTTGGACTATGTATGTTCCAGAGCGGGCACTTGGATTATGTAGGTTGCCTAGCGGACATTTAGACTATGTAGGTTTCCTTGCGGGCATTTGGACTATGTAGGTTACCTAGCGGGCACTTGGACTATGTAGGTTCCCTAACGGGCACTTGGACTATGTAGGTTCCCGAGCGGTCACGTGGACTATGTAGGCTCCCTAGAAGGCACTTGGACTATGTAGGTTAACTAGCGGGCACTTGGACTAACCAAGTTACCAGGCGGGCACTTGGACTATGTAGGTTACCCAATGGGCACTAGGACTATCTAGGTTAACGAACGGACACTTGGACTATGTAGGTTAGGTATCAGGCACTTGGACTATCTAGGTTACCTAGCAGGCACTTGGACTATGTAGGTTACTTAGCGGACACTTGGACGATTTAGGTTAACTAGCGGGCACTTGGACAATCTAGGTTAACTAGCAGGCCCTTGGACTATCTAGGTTTACTAACGGGCACTTGGAGTATCTAGGTTAACTAGCGGGCACTTGGACTATTTAGGTTAACTAGCGGGCACTTGAACTCTCCAGGTTACCTAGCGGACATTTGGCCTATGTACCTTCCCTAGCGGGCACTTGGACTATCTAGGTTACCTAGCAGGCACTTGCATTATGAAGGATCCCTAGCGGGCAATTGGACTATCTAGGTTACCTAGCTGGCACTTGGACTATGTAGGTTAACTAGCGGACACTTGCACGATCTAGGTTAACTAGCGGGCCCTTGCACTATGGAGGTTAACTAGCGGTTCCATGGATTATGTAGGTTTACTAGGGGGCACTTGGAACATCTAGTTAACTAGCGGGCACTTGGACTATGTAGTTTCCCTAGCGGGCATTTGGACTATTTAGGTTGCCTAGCGGGCACTTGGACTATGTAGGTTACGTAGCAGGCACTTTGACTATCTAGGTTAACTAAGGGCACTTGGACTATGTAGGGTAACTAGCGGGCACTTGGACTGTCTAGGTTACCTAACGGGCACTTGGATTATCTAGGTTAACGAACGGGCACTTGGACTATATAGGTTACCTTGTGGGCACTTGTACTATCTAGGTTACCTAGCTGGCACTTGGACTATGTAGGTCAACTAGCGGGCCCTTGGACTATCTAGGTTAGCTAACGGGCACTTGGACTATGTATGTTCCAGAGCGGGCACTTGGATTATGTAGGTTGCCTAGCGGACATTTAGACTATGTAGGTTTCCTTGCGGGCATTTGGACTATGTAGGTTACCTAGCGGGCACTTGGACTATGTAGGTTCCCTAACGGGCACTTGGACTATGTAGGTTCCCGAGCGGTCACGTGGACTATGTAGGCTCCCTAGAAGGCACTTGGACTATGTAGGTTAACTAGCGGGCACTTGGACTAACCAAGTTACCAGGCGGGCACTTGGACTATGTAGGTTACCCAATGGGCACTTGGACTATCTAGGTTAACGAACGGACACTTGGACTATGTAGGTTAGGTATCAGGCACTTGGACTATCTAGGTTACCTAGCAGGCACTTGGACTATGTAGGTTACTTAGCGGACACTTGGACGATTTAGGTTAACTAGCGGGCACTTGGACAATCTAGGTTAACTAGCAGGCCCTTGGACTATCTAGGTTTACTAACGGGCACTTGGAGTATCTAGGTTAACTAGCGGGCACTTGGACTATGTAGGTTAACTAGCGGGCACTTGAACTCTCCAGGTTACCTAGCGGACACTTGGCCTATGTACCTTCCCTAGCGGGCACTTGGACTATCTAGGTTACCTAGCAGGCACTTGCATTATGAAGGATCCCTAGCGGGCAATTGGACTATCTAGGTTACCTAGCTGGCACTTGGACTATGTAGGTTAACTAGCGTACACTTGCACGATCTAGGTTAACTAGCGGGCCCTTGCACTATGGAGGTTAACTAGCGGGCCCATGGATTATGTAGGTTTACTAGGGGGCACTTGGAACATATAGTTAACTAGCGGGCACTTGGACTATGTAGTTTCCCTAGCGGGCATTTGGACTATTTAGGTTGCCTAGCGGGCACTTGGACTATGTAGGTTACGTAGCAGGCACTTTGACTATCTAGGTTAACTAAGGGCACTTGGACTATGTAGGGTAACTAGCGGGCACTTGGACTGTCTAGGTTACCTAACGGGCACTTGGATTATCTAGGTTAACGAACGGGCACTTGGACTATATAGGTTACCTAGTGGGCACTTGTACTATCTAGGTTACCTATTTGGCACTTGGACTATATAGGTCAACTAGCGGGCCCTTGGACTATCTAGGTTAGCTAACGGGCACTTGGACTATGTATGTTCCAGAGCGGGCACTTGGATTATGTAGGTTGCCTAGCGGACATTTAGACTATGTAGGTTTCCTTGCGGGCATTTGGACTATGTAGGTTACCTAGCGGGCACTTGGACTATGTAGGTTCCCTAACGGGCACTTGGACTATGTAGGTTCCCGAGCGGTCACGTGGACTATGTAGGCTCCCTAGAAGGCACTTGGACTATGTAGGTTAACTAGCGGGCACTTGGACTAACCAAGTTACCAGGCGGGCACTTGGACTATGTAGGTTACCCAATGGGCACTTGGACTATCTAGGTTAACGAACGGACACTTGGACTATGTAGGTTAGGTATCAGGCACTTGGACTATCTAGGTTACCTAGCAGGCACTTGGACTATGTAGGTTACCTAGCGGACACTTGGACGATTTAGGTTAACTAGCGGGCACTTGGACTATCTAGGTTAACTAGCAGGCCCTTGGACTATCTAGGTTTACTAGCGGGCACTTGGACTATCTAGGTTAACTAGCGGGCACTTGGACTATGTAGGTTAACTAGCGGGCACTTGAACTCTCTAGGTTACCTAGCGGACACTTGGACTATGTACCTTCCCTAGCGGGCACTTGGACTATCTAGGTTACCTAGCAGGCACTTGGATTATGAAGGATCCCTAGCGGGCAATTGGACTATCTAGGTTACCTAGCTGGCACTTTGACTATCTAGGTTAACTAACGGGCACTTGGACTATGTAGGGTAACTAGCGGGCACTTGGACTGTCTAGGTTACCTAACGGGCACTTGGATTATCTAGGTTAACGAACGTGCACTTGGACTATGTAGGTAACCTAGCGGGCACTTGGACTGTCTAGGTTACCTAGCGGGCACTTGGACTATCTAGGTTAACGAACGGGCACTTGGACTATGTAGGTTAACTAGCGGACACTTCGACTATCTAGGTTAGCTAACGGGCAATTGGACAATCTAGGTTAACTCACGGGCACTTGGACTATGTAGGTTGCCTAGCGAGCACTTGGACTATGTAGGTTCGCTAGTGGGCACTTGGACTATGTAGGTTCCCTATCGGGTACTTGGACTGTCTAGGTTAACTAGGGGGCAATTGTACTGTCTAGGTTACCTAGTGGGCACTTGGACTATGTACGTTCCCTAGCGGGCACTTGGGCTATCTACGTTACCTAGCGGGCACTTGGACAATGTAAGTTAACGAACGGGCACTTGGACTATATAGGTTAACTAGCGGACACTTGGACTATCTAGGATAGCTAACGGGCAATTGGACTATCAAGGTTACCTAACGGGCACTTGGACTATGTAGGTTACCTAGCGGGCACTTGGACTATGTAGGTTACCTAGCCACCACTTGGACTATCTAGGTTAGCTAACAGGCACTTGGACTATCTAGGTTCCCTAGCGGGCACTTGTACTATCTAGGTTACCTAGCTGGCACTTGGACTATGTAGGTCAACTAGCGGGCCCTTGGACTATCTAGGTTAGCTAACGGGCACTTGGACTATGTATGTTCCAGAGTGGGCACTTGTATTATGTAGGTTGCCTAGCGGACATTTAGACTATGTAGGTTTCCTTGCGGGCATTTGGACTATGTAGGTTACCTAGCGGGCACTTGGACTATGTAGGTTCCCTAGCGGTCACGTGGACTATGTAGGCTCCCTAGATGGCACTTGGACTATGTAGGTTAACTAGCGGGCACTTGGACTAACCAGGTTACCAGGCGGGCACTTGGACTATGTAGGTTACCCAATGGGCACTTGGACTATCTAGGTTAACGAACGGACACTTGGACTATGTAGGTTAGGTATCAGGCACTTGGACTATCTAGGTTACCTAGCAGGCACTTGGACTATGTAGGTTACATAGCGGACACTTGGACGATTTAGGTTAACTAGCGGGCAATTGGACTATCTAGGTTAACTAGCAGGCCCTTGGACTATCTAGGTTTACTAACGGGCACTTGGACTATCTAGGTTAACTAGCGGGCACTTGGACTATGTAGGTTAACTAGCGGGCACTTGAACTCTCTAGGTTACCTAGCGGACACTTGGACTATGTACCTTCCCTAGCGGGCACTTGGACTATCTAGGTTACCTAGCAGGCACTTGGATTATGAAGGATCCCTAGCGGGCAATTGGACTACCTAGGTTACCTAGATGGCACTTGGACTATGTAGGTTAACTAGCGGACACTTGCACGATCTAGGTTAACTAGCGGGCTCTTGCACTATGTAGGTTAACTAGCTGGCCCATGGATTATGTAGGTTTACTAGGGGGCACTTGGAACATCTAGGTTAACTAGCGGGCAATTGGACTATGTAGTTTCCCTAGCGGGCATTTGGACTATTTAGGTTGCCTAGCGGGCACTTGGACTATGTAGGTTACCTAGCAGGCACTTTGACTATCAAGGTTAACTAAGGGCACTTGGACTATGTAGGGTAACTAGCGGGCACTTGGACTGTCTAGGTTACCTAACGGGCACTTGGATTATCTAGGTTAACGAACGGGCACTTGGACTATGTAGGTTACCTAGCCACCACTTGGACTATCTAGGTTAGCTAACAGGCACTTGGACTATCTAGGTTCCCTAGCGGGCACTTGTACTATCTAGGTTACCTAGCTGGCACTTGGACTATGTAGGTCAACTAGCGGGCCCTTGGACTATCTAGGTTAGCTAACGGGCACTTGGACTATGTATGTTCCAGAGTGGGCACTTGTATTATGTAGGTTGCCTAGCGGACATTTAGACTATGTAGGTTTCCTTGCGGGCATTTGGACTATGTAGGTTACCTAGCGGGCACTTGGACTATGTAGGTTCCCTAGCGGTCACGTGGACTATGTAGGCTCCCTAGAAGGCACTTGGACTATGTAGGTTAACTAGCGGGCACTTGGACTAACCAGGTTACCAGGCGGGCACTTGGACTATGTAGGTTACCCAATGGGCACTTGGACTATCTAGGTTAACGAACGGACACTTGGACTATGTAGGTTAGGTATCAGGCACTTGGACTATCTAGGTTACCTAGCAGGCACTTGGACTATGTAGGTTACTTAGCGGACACTTGTACGACTTAGGTTAACTAGCGGGCACTTGGACAATCTAGGTTAACTAGCAGGCCCTTGGACTATCTAGGTTTACTAACGGGCACTTGGACTATCTAGGTTAACTAGCGGGCACTTGGACTATGTAGGTTAACTAGCGGGCACTTGAACTCTCCAGGTTACCTAGCGGACACTTGGCCTATGTACCTTCCCTAGCTGGCACTTGGACTATCTAGGTTACCTAGCAGGCACTTGCATTATGAAGGATCCCTAGCAGGCAATTGGACTATCTAGGTTACCTAGCTGGCACTTGGACTATGTAGGTTAACTAGCGGACACTTGCACGATCTAGTTTAACTAGCGGGCCCTTGCACTATGGAGGTTAACTAGCGGGCCCATGGATTATGTAGGTTTACTAGGGGGCACTTGGAACATCTAGTTAACTAGCGGGCACTTGGACTATGTAGTTTCCCTAGCGGGCATTTGGACTATTTAGGTTGCCTAGCGGGCACTTGGACTATGTAGGTTACGTAGCAGGCACTTTGACTATCTAGGTTAACTAAGGGCACTTGGACTATGTAGGGTAACTAGCGGGCACTTGGACTGTCTAGGTTACCTAACGGGCACTTGGATTATCTAGGTTAACGAACGGGCACTTGGACTATATAGGTTACCTTGTGGGCACTTGTACTATCTAGGTTACCTAGCTGGCACTTGGATTATGTAGGTCAACTAGCGGGCCCTTGGACTATCTAGGTTAGCTAACGGGCACTTGGACTATGTATGTTCCAGAGCGGGCACTTGGATTATGTAGGTTGCCTAGCGGACATTTAGACTATGTAGGTTTCCTTGCGGGCATTTGGACTATGTAGGTTACCTAGCGGGCACTTGGACTATGTAGGTTCCCTAACGGGCACTTGGACTATGTAGGTTCCCGAGCGGTCACGTGGACTATGTAGGCTCCCTAGAAGGCACTTGGACTATGTAGGTTAACTAGCGGGCACTTGGACTAACCAAGTTACCAGGCGGGCACTTGGACTATGTAGGTTACCCAATGGGCACTAGGACTATCTAGGTTAACGAACGGACACTTGGACTATGTAGGTTAGGTATCAGGCACTTGGACTATCTAGGTTACCTAGCAGGCACTTGGACTATGTAGGTTACTTAGCGGACACTTGGACGATTTAGGTTAACTAGCGGGCACTTGGACAATCTAGGTTAACTAGCAGGCCCTTGGACTATCTAGGTTTACTAACGGGCACTTGGAGTATCTAGGTTAACTAGCGGGCACTTGGACTATTTAGGTTAACTAGCGGGCACTTGAACTCTCCAGGTTACCTAGCGGACATTTGGCCTATGTACCTTCCCTAGCGGGCACTTGGACTATCTAGGTTACCTAGCAGGCACTTGCATTATGAAGGATCCCTAGCGGGCAATTGGACTATCTAGGTTACCTAGCTGGCACTTGGACTATGTAGGTTAACTAGCGGACACTTGCACGATCTAGGTTAACTAGCGGGCCCTTGCACTATGGAGGTTAACTAGCGGGCCCATGGATTATGTAGGTTTACTAGGGGGCACTTGGAACATCTAGTTAACTAGCGGGCACTTGGACTATGTAGTTTCCCTAGCGGGCATTTGGACTATTTAGGTTGCCTAGCGGGCACTTGGACTATGTAGGTTACGTAGCAGGCACTTTGACTATCTAGGTTAACTAAGGGCACTTGGACTATGTAGGGTAACTAGCGGGCACTTGGACTGTCTAGGTTACCTAACGGGCACTTGGATTATCTAGGTTAACGAACGGGCACTTGGACTATATAGGTTACCTTGTGGGCACTTGTACTATCTAGGTTACCTAGCTGGCACTTGGACTATGTAGGTCAACTAGCGGGCCCTTGGACTATCTAGGTTAGCTAACGGGCACTTGGACTATGTATGTTCCAGAGCGGGCACTTGGATTATGTAGGTTGCCTAGCGGACATTTAGACTATGTAGGTTTCCTTGCGGGCATTTGGACTATTTAGGTTACCTAGCGGGCACTTGGACTATGTAGGTTCCCTAACGGGCACTTGGACTATGTAGGTTCCCGAGCGGTCACGTGGACTATGTAGGCTCCCTAGAAGGCACTTGGACTATGTAGGTTAACTAGCGGGCACTTGGACTAACCAAGTTACCAGGCGGGCACTTGGACTATGTAGGTTACCCAATGGGCACTTGGACTATCTAGGTTAACGAACGGACACTTGGACTATGTAGGTTAGGTATCAGGCACTTGGACTATATAGGTTACCTAGCAGGCACTTGGACTATGTAGGTTACTTAGCGGACACTTGGACGATTTAGGTTAACTAGCGGGCACTTGGACAATCTAGGTTAACTAGCAGGCCCTTGGACTATCTAGGTTTACTAACGGGCACTTGGAGTATCTAGGTTAACTAGCGGGCACTTGGACTATGTAGGTTAACTAGCGGGCACTTGAACTCTCCAGGTTACCTAGCGGACACTTGGCCTATGTACCTTCCCTAGCGGGCACTTGGACTATCTAGGTTACCTAGCAGGCACTTGCATTATGAAGGATCCCTAGCGGGCAATTGGACTATCTAGGTTACCTAGCTGGCACTTGGACTATGTAGGTTAACTAGCGGACACTTGCACGATCTAGGTTAACTAGCGGGCCCTTGCACTATGGAGGTTAACTAGCGGGCCCATGGATTATGTAGGTTTACTAGGGGGCACTTGGAACATCTAGTTAACTAGCGGGCACTTGGACTATGTAGTTTCCCTAGCGGGCATTTGGACTATTTAGGTTGCCTAGCGGGCACTTGGACTATCTAGGTTACCTAGCTGGCACTTTGACTATCTAGGTTAACTAACGGGCACTTGGACTATGTAGGGTAACTAGCGGGCACTTGGACTGTCTAGGTTACCTAACGGGCACTTGGATTATCTAGGTTAACGAACGTGCACTTGGACTATGTAGGTAACCTAGCGGGCACTTGGACTGTCTAGGTTACCTAGCGGGCACTTGGACTATCTAGGTTAACGAACGGGCACTTGGACTATGTAGGTTAACTAGCGGACACTTCGACTATCTAGGTTAGCTAACGGGCAATTGGACAATCTAGGTTAACTAACGGGCACTTGGACTATGTAGGTTGCCTAGCGAGCACTTGGACTATGTAGGTTCCCTAGTGGGCACTTGGACTATGTAGGTTCCCTATCGGGTACTTGGACTGTCTAGGTTAACTAGGGGGCAATTGTACTGTCTAGGTTACCTAGTGGGCACTTGGACTATGTACGTTCCCTAGCGGGCACTTGGGCTATCTACGTTACCTAGCGGGCACTTGGACAATGTAAGTTAACGAACGGGCACTTGGACTATGTAGGTTAACTAGCGGACACTTGGACTATCTAGGATAGCTAACGGGCAATTGGACTATCAAGGTTACCTAACGGGCACTTGGACTATGTAGGTTACCTAGCGGGCACTTGGACTATGTAGGTTACCTAGCCACCACTTGGACTATCTAGGTTAGCTAACAGGCACTTGGACTATCTAGGTTCCCTAGCGGGCACTTGTACTATCTAGGTTACCTAGCTGGCACTTGGACTATGTAGGTCAACTAGCGGGCCCTTGGACTATCTAGGTTAGCTAACGGGCACTTGGACTATGTATGTTCCAGAGTGGGCACTTGTATTATGTAGGTTGCCTAGCGGACATTTAGACTATGTAGGTTTCCTTGCGGGCATTTGGACTATGTAGGTTACCTAGCGGGCACTTGGACTATGTAGGTTCCCTAGCGGTCACGTGGACTATGTAGGCTCCCTAGAAGGCACTTGGACTATGTAGGTTAACTAGCGGGCACTTGGACTAACCAGGTTACCAGGCGGGCACTTGGACTATGTAGGTTACCCAATGGGCACTTGGACTATCTAGGTTAACGAACGGACACTTGGACTATGTAGGTTAGGTATCAGGCACTTGGACTATCTAGGTTACCTAGCAGGCACTTGGACTATGTAGGTTACATAGCGGACACTTGGACGATTTAGGTTAACTAGCGGGCACTTGGACTATCTAGGTTAACTAGCAGGCCCTTGGACTATCTAGGTTTACTAACGGGCACTTGGAGTATCTAGGTTAACTAGCGGGCACTTGGACTATGTAGGTTAACTAGCGGGCACTTGAACTCTCCAGGTTACCTAGCGGACACTTGGCCTATGTACCTTCCCTAGCGGGCACTTGGACTATCTAGGTTACCTAGCAGGCACTTGGATTATGAAGGATCCCTAGCGGGCAATTGGACTACCTAGGTTACCTAGATGGCACTTGGACTATGTAGGTTAACTAGCGGACACTTGCACGATCTAGGTTAACTAGCGGGCCCTTGCACTATGTAGGTTAACTAGCTGGCCCATGGATTATGTAGGTTTACTAGGGGGCACTTGGAACATCTAGGTTAACTAGCGGGCAATTGGACTATGTAGTTTCCCTAGCGGGCATGTGGACTATTTAGGTTGCCTAGCGGGCACTTGGACTATGTAGGTTACCTAGCAGGCACTTTGACTATCAAGGTTAACTAAGGGCACTTGGACTATGTAGGGTAACTAGCGGGCACTTGGACTGTCTAGGTTACCTAACGGGAACTTGGATTATCTAGGTTAACGAACGGGCACTTGGACTATGTAGGTTACCTAGCCACCACTTGGACTATCTAGGTTAGCTAACAGGCACTTGGACTATGTAGGTTATCTAGGGGGCACTTGGACTATCTAGGTTAACTAGCGGGCACTTGGACTATGTAGTTTCCCTAGCGGACATTTGGACTATTTAGGTTACCTAGCGGGCACTTGGACTATGTAGGTTATCTAGGGGGCACTTGGACTATCTAGGTTACCTAGCAGGCACTTTGACTATCTAGGTTAACTAACGGGCATTTGGGCTTTGTAGGGCAACTAGCGGGCACTTGGACTGTCTAGGATACCTAACGGTCACTTGGATTATCTAGGTTAACGAACGGGCACTTGGACTATGTAGGTTACCTAGCCACCACTTGGAGTATCTAGGTTAGCTAACAGGCACTTGGACTATCTAGGTTCCCTAGCGGGCACTTGTACTATCTAGGTTACCTAGCTGGCACTTGGACTATGTAGGTCAACTAGCGGGCCCTTGGACTATCTAGGTTAGCTAACGGGCACTTGGACTATGTATGTTCCAGAGTGGGCACTTGTATTATGTAGGTTGCCTAGCGGACATTTAGACTATGTAGGTTTCCTTGCGGGCAATTGGACTATCTAGGTTACCTAGCTGGCACTTGGACTATGTAGGTTAACTAGCGGACACTTGCACGATCTAGGTTAACTAGCGGGCCCTTGCACTATGGAGGTTAACTAGCGGGCCCATGGATTATGTAGGTTTACTAGGGGGCACTTGGAACATCTAGTTAACTAGGGGGCACTTGGACTATGTAGTTTCCCTAGCGGGCATTTGGACTATTTAGGTTGCCTAGCGGGCACTTGGACTATGTAGGTTACGTAGCAGGCACTTTGACTATCTAGGTTAACTAAGGGCACTTGGACTATGTAGGGTAACTAGCGGGCACTTGGACTGTCTAGGTTACCTAACGGGCACTTGGATTATCTAGGTTAACGAACGGACACTTGGACTATGTAGGTTAGGTATCAGGCACTTGGACTATCTAGGTTACCTAGCAGGCACTTGGACTATGTAGGTTACCTAGCGGACACTTGGACGATTTAGGTTAACTAGCGGGCACTTGGACTATCTAGGTTAACTAGCAGGCCCTTGGACTATCTAGGTTTACTAGCGGGCACTTGGACTATCTAGGTTAACTAGCGGGCTATTGGACTATGTAGGTTAACTAGCGGGCACTTGAACTCTCTAGGTTACCTAGCGGACACTTGGACTATGTACCTTCCCTAGCGGGCACTTGGACTATCTAGGTTACCTAGCAGGCACTTGGATTATGAAGGATCCCTAGCGGGCAATTGGACTATCTAGGTTACCTAGCTGGCAATTTGACTATCTAGGTTAACTAACGGGCACTTGGACTATGTAGGGTAACTAGCGGGCACTTGGACTGTCTAGGTTACCTAACGGGCACTTGGATTATCTAGGTTAACGAACGTGCACTTGGACTATGTAGGTAACCTAGCGGGCACTTGGACTGTCTAGGTTACCTAGCGGGCACTTGGACTATCTAGGTTAGCGAACGGGCACTTGGACTATGTAGGTTAACTAGCGGACACTTCGACTATCTAGGTTAGCTAACGGGCAATTGGACAATCTAGGTTAACTAACGGGCACTTGGACTATGTAGGTTGCCTAGCGAGCACTTGGACTATGTAGGTTCGCTAGTGGGCACTTGGACTATGTAGGTTCCCTATCGGGTACTTGGACTGTCTAGGTTAACTAGGGGGCAATTGTACTGTCTAGGTTACCTAGTGGACACTTGGACTATGTACGTTCCCTAGCGGGCACTTGGGCTATCTACGTTACCTAGCGGGCACTTGGACAATGTAAGTTAACGAACGGGCACTTGGACTATGTAGGTTAACTAGCGGACACTTGGACTATCTAGGATAGCTAACAGGCAATTGGACTATCAAGGTTACCTAACGGGCACTTGGACTATGTAGGTTACCTAGCGGGCACTTGGACTATGTAGGTTACCTAGCCACCACTTGGACTATCTAGGTTAGCTAACAGGCACTTGGACTATCTAGGTTCCCTAGCGGGCACTTGTACTATCTAGGTTACCTAGCTGGCACTTGGACTATGTAGGTCAACTAGCGGGCCCTTGGACTATCTAGGTTAGCTAACGGGCACTTGGACTATGTATGTTCCAGAGTGGGCACTTGTATTATGTAGGTTGCCTAGCGGACATTTAGACTATGTAGGTTTCCTTGCGGGCATTTGGACTATGTAGGTTACCTAGCGGGCACTTGGACTATGTAGGTTCCCTAGCGGTCACTTGGACTATGTAGACTCCCTAGAAGGCACTTGGACTATGTAGGTTAACTCGCGGGCACTTGGACTAACCAGGTTACCAGGCGGGCACTTGGACTATGTAGGTTACCCAATGGGCACTTGGACTATCTAGGTTAACGAACGGACACTTGGACTATGTAGGTTAGGTATCAGGCACTTGGACTATCTAGGTTACCTAGCAGGCACTTGGACTATGTAGGTTACTTAGCGGACACTTGGACGATTTAGGTTAACTAGCGGGCACTTGGACAATCTAGGTTAACTAGCAGGCCCTTGGACTATCTAGGTTTACTAACGGGCACTTGGAGTATCTAGGTTAACTAGCGGGCACTTGGACTATTTAGGTTAACTAGCGGGCACTTGAACTCTCCAGGTTACCTAGCGGACACTTGGCCTATGTACCTTCCCTAGCGGGCACTTGGACTATCTAGGTTACCTAGCAGGCACTTGCATTATGAAGGATCCCTAGCGGGCAATTGGACTATCTAGGTTACCTAGCTGGCACTTGGACTATGTAGGTTAACTAGCGGACACTTGCACGATCTAGGTTAACTAGCGGGCCCTTGCACTATGGAGGTTAACTAGCGGGCCCATGGATTATGTAGGTTTACTAGGGGGCACTTGGAACATCTAGTTAACTAGCGGGCACTTGGACTATGTAGTTTCCCTAGCGGGCATTTGGACTATTTAGGTTGCCTAGCGGGCACTTGGACTATGTAGGTTACGTAGCAGGCACTTTGACTATCTAGGTTAACTAAGGGCACTTGGACTATGTAGGGTAACTAGCGGGCACTTGGACTGTCTAGGTTACCTAACGGGCACTTGGATTATCTAGGTTAACGAACGGGCACTTGGACTATATAGGTTACCTTGTGGGCACTTGTACTATCTAGGTTACCTAGCTGGCACTTGGACTATGTAGGTCAACTAGCGGGCCCTTGGACTATCTAGGTTAGCTAACGGGCACTTGGACTATGTATGTTCCAGAGCGGGCACTTGGATTATGTAGGTTGCCTAGCGGACATTTAGACTATGTAGGTTTCCTTGCGGGCATTTGGACTATGTAGGTTACCTAGCGGGCACTTGGACTATGTAGGTTCCCTAACGGGCACTTGGACTATGTAGGTTCCCGAGCGGTCACGTGGACTATGTAGGCTCCCTAGAAGGCACTTGGACTATGTAGGTTAACTAGCGGGCACTTGGACTAACCAAGTTACCAGGCGGGCACTTGGACTATGTAGGTTACCCAATGGGCACTTGGACTATCTAGGTTAACGAACGGACACTTGGACTATGTAGGTTAGGTATCAGGCACTTGGACTATCTAGGTTACCTAGCAGGCACTTGGACTATGTAGGTTACTTAGCGGACACTTGGACGATTTAGGTTAACTAGCGGGCACTTGGACAATCTAGGTTAACTAGCAGGCCCTTGGACTATCTAGGTTTACTAACGGGCACTTGGAGTATCTAGGTTAACTAGCGGGCACTTGGACTATGTAGGTTAACTAGCGGGCACTTGAACTCTCCAGGTTACCTAGCGGACACTTGGCCTATGTACCTTCCCTAGCGGGCACTTGGACTATCTAGGTTACCTAGCAGGCACTTGCATTATGAAGGATCCCTAGCGGGCAATTGGACTATCTAGGTTACCTAGCTGGCACTTGGACTATGTAGGTTAACTAGCGTACACTTGCACGATCTAGGTTAACTAGCGGGCCCTTGCACTATGGAGGTTAACTAGCGGGCCCATGGATTATGTAGGTTTACTAGGGGGCACTTGGAACATATAGTTAAGTAGCGGGCACTTGGACTATGTAGTTTCCCTAGCGGGCATTTGGACTATTTAGGTTGCCTAGCGGGCACTTGGACTATGTAGGTTACGTAGCAGGCACTTTGACTATCTAGGTTAACTAAGGGCACTTGGACTATGTAGGGTAACTAGCGGGCACTTGGACTGTCTAGGTTACCTAACGGGCACTTGGATTATCTAGGTTAACGAACGGGCACTTGGACTATATAGGTTACCTAGTGGGCACTTGTACTATCTAGGTTACCTATTTGGCACTTGGACTATATAGGTCAACTAGCGGGCCCTTGGACTATCTAGGTTAGCTAACGGGCACTTGGACTATGTATGTTCCAGAGCGGGCACTTGGATTATGTAGGTTGCCTAGCGGACATTTAGACTATGTAGGTTTCCTTGCGGGCATTTGGACTATGTAGGTTACCTAGCGGGCACTTGGACTATGTAGGTTCCCTAACGGGCACTTGGACTATGTAGGTTCCCGAGCGGTCACGTGGACTATGTAGGCTCCCTAGAAGGCACTTGGACTATGTAGGTTAACTAGCGGGCACTTGGACTAACCAAGTTACCAGGCGGGCACTTGGACTATGTAGGTTACCCAATGGGCACTTGGACTATCTAGGTTAACGAACGGACACTTGGACTATGTAGGTTAGGTATCAGGCACTTGGACTATCTAGGTTACCTAGCAGGCACTTGGACTATGTAGGTTACCTAGCGGACACTTGGACGATTTAGGTTAACTAGCGGGCACTTGGACTATCTAGGTTAACTAGCAGGCCCTTGGACTATCTAGGTTTACTAGCGGGCACTTGGACTATCTAGGTTAACTAGCGGGCACTTGGACTATGTAGGTTAACTAGCGGGCACTTGAACTCTCTAGGTTACCTAGCGGACACTTGGACTATGTACCTTCCCTAGCGGGCACTTGGACTATCTAGGTTACCTAGCAGGCACTTGGATTATGAAGGATCCCTAGCGGGCAATTGGACTATCTAGGTTACCTAGCTGGCACTTTGACTATCTAGGTTAACTAACGGGCACTTGGACTATGTAGGGTAACTAGCGGGCACTTGGACTGTCTAGGTTACCTAACGGGCACTTGGATTATCTAGGTTAACGAACGTGCACTTGGACTATGTAGGTAACCTAGCGGGCACTTGGACTGTCTAGGTTACCTAGCGGGCACTTGGACTATCTAGGTTAACGAACGGGCACTTGGACTATGTAGGTTAACTAGCGGACACTTCGACTATCTAGGTTAGCTAACGGGCAATTGGACAATCTAGGTTAACTCACGGGCACTTGGACTATGTAGGTTGCCTAGCGAGCACTTGGACTATGTAGGTTCGCTAGTGGGCACTTGGACTATGTAGGTTCCCTATCGGGTACTTGGACTGTCTAGGTTAACTAGGGGGCAATTGTACTGTCTAGGTTACCTAGTGGGCACTTGGACTATGTACGTTCCCTAGCGGGCACTTGGGCTATCTACGTTACCTAGCGGGCACTTGGACAATGTAAGTTAACGAACGGGCACTTGGACTATATAGGTTAACTAGCGGACACTTGGACTATCTAGGATAGCTAACGGGCAATTGGACTATCAAGGTTACCTAACGGGCACTTGGACTATGTAGGTTACCTAGCGGGCACTTGGACTATGTAGGTTACCTAGCCACCACTTGGACTATCTAGGTTAGCTAACAGGCACTTGGACTATCTAGGTTCCCTAGCGGGCACTTGTACTATCTAGGTTACCTAGCTGGCACTTGGACTATGTAGGTCAACTAGCGGGCCCTTGGACTATCTAGGTTAGCTAACGGGCACTTGGACTATGTATGTTCCAGAGTGGGCACTTGTATTATGTAGGTTGCCTAGCGGACATTTAGACTATGTAGGTTTCCTTGCGGGCATTTGGACTATGTAGGTTACCTAGCGGGCACTTGGACTATGTAGGTTCCCTAGCGGTCACGTGGACTATGTAGGCTCCCTAGATGGCACTTGGACTATGTAGGTTAACTAGCGGGCACTTGGACTAACCAGGTTACCAGGCGGGCACTTGGACTATGTAGGTTACCCAATGGGCACTTGGACTATCTAGGTTAACGAACGGACACTTGGACTATGTAGGTTAGGTATCAGGCACTTGGACTATCTAGGTTACCTAGCAGGCACTTGGACTATGTAGGTTACATAGCGGACACTTGGACGATTTAGGTTAACTAGCGGGCAATTGGACTATCTAGGTTAACTAGCAGGCCCTTGGACTATCTAGGTTTACTAACGGGCACTTGGACTATCTAGGTTAACTAGCGGGCACTTGGACTATGTAGGTTAACTAGCGGGCACTTGAACTCTCTAGGTTACCTAGCGGACACTTGGACTATGTACCTTCCCTAGCGGGCACTTGGACTATCTAGGTTACCTAGCAGGCACTTGGATTATGAAGGATCCCTAGCGGGCAATTGGACTACCTAGGTTACCTAGATGGCACTTGGACTATGTAGGTTAACTAGCGGACACTTGCACGATCTAGGTTAACTAGCGGGCTCTTGCACTATGTAGGTTAACTAGCTGGCCCATGGATTATGTAGGTTTACTAGGGGGCACTTGGAACATCTAGGTTAACTAGCGGGCAATTGGACTATGTAGTTTCCCTAGCGGGCATTTGGACTATTTAGGTTGCCTAGCGGGCACTTGGACTATGTAGGTTACCTAGCAGGCACTTTGACTATCAAGGTTAACTAAGGGCACTTGGACTATGTAGGGTAACTAGCGGGCACTTGGACTGTCTAGGTTACCTAACGGGCACTTGGATTATCTAGGTTAACGAACGGGCACTTGGACTATGTAGGTTACCTAGCCACCACTTGGACTATCTAGGTTAGCTAACAGGCACTTGGACTATCTAGGTTCCCTAGCGGGCACTTGTACTATCTAGGTTACCTAGCTGGCACTTGGACTATGTAGGTCAACTAGCGGGCCCTTGGACTATCTAGGTTAGCTAACGGGCACTTGGACTATGTATGTTCCAGAGTGGGCACTTGTATTATGTAGGTTGCCTAGCGGACATTTAGACTATGTAGGTTTCCTTGCGGGCATTTGGACTATGTAGGTTACCTAGCGGGCACTTGGACTATGTAGGTTCCCTAGCGGTCACGTGGACTATGTAGGCTCCCTAGAAGGCACTTGGACTATGTAGGTTAACTAGCGGGCACTTGGACTAACCAGGTTACCAGGCGGGCACTTGGACTATGTAGGTTACCCAATGGGCACTTGGACTATCTAGGTTAACGAACGGACACTTGGACTATGTAGGTTAGGTATCAGGCACTTGGACTATCTAGGTTACCTAGCAGGCACTTGGACTATGTAGGTTACTTAGCGGACACTTGTACGACTTAGGTTAACTAGCGGGCACTTGGACAATCTAGGTTAACTAGCAGGCCCTTGGACTATCTAGGTTTACTAACGGGCACTTGGACTATCTAGGTTAACTAGCGGGCACTTGGACTATGTAGGTTAACTAGCGGGCACTTGAACTCTCCAGGTTACCTAGCGGACACTTGGCCTATGTACCTTCCCTAGCGGGCACTTGGACTATCTAGGTTACCTAGCAGGCACTTGCATTATGAAGGATCCCTAGCGGGCAATTGGACTATCTAGGTTACCTAGCTGGCACTTGGACTATGTAGGTTAACTAGCGTACACTTGCACGATCTAGGTTAACTAGCGGGCCCTTGCACTATGGAGGTTAACTAGCGGGCCCATGGATTATGTAGGTTTACTAGGGGGCACTTGGAACATATAGTTAACTAGCGGGCACTTGGACTATGTAGTTTCCCTAGCGGGCATTTGGACTATTTAGGTTGCCTAGCGGGCACTTGGACTATGTAGGTTACGTAGCAGGCACTTTGACTATCTAGGTTAACTAAGGGCACTTGGACTATGTAGGGTAACTAGCGGGCACTTGGACTGTCTAGGTTACCTAACGGGCACTTGGATTATCTAGGTTAACGAACGGGCACTTGGACTATATAGGTTACCTAGTGGGCACTTGTACTATCTAGGTTACCTATTTGGCACTTGGACTATATAGGTCAACTAGCGGGCCCTTGGACTATCTAGGTTAGCTAACGGGCACTTGGACTATGTATGTTCCAGAGCGGGCACTTGGATTATGTAGGTTGCCTAGCGGACATTTAGACTATGTAGGTTTCCTTGCGGGCATTTGGACTATGTAGGTTACCTAGCGGGCACTTGGACTATGTAGGTTCCCTAACGGGCACTTGGACTATGTAGGTTCCCGAGCGGTCACGTGGACTATGTAGGCTCCCTAGAAGGCACTTGGACTATGTAGGTTAACTAGCGGGCACTTGGACTAACCAAGTTACCAGGCGGGCACTTGGACTATGTAGGTTACCCAATGGGCACTTGGACTATCTAGGTTAACGAACGGACACTTGGACTATGTAGGTTAGGTATCAGGCACTTGGACTATCTAGGTTACCTAGCAGGCACTTGAACTATGTAGGTTACCTAGCGGACACTTGGACGATTTAGGTTAACTAGCGGGCACTTGGACTATCTAGGTTAACTAGCAGGCCCTTGGACTATCTAGGTTTACTAGCGGGCACTTGGACTATCTAGGTTAACTAGCGGGCACTTGGACTATGTAGGTTAACTAGCGGGCACTTGAACTCTCTAGGTTACCTAGCGGACACTTGGACTATGTACCTTCCCTAGCGGGCACTTGGACTATCTAGGTTACCTAGCAGGCACTTGGATTATGAAGGATCCCTAGCGGGCAATTGGACTATCTAGGTTACCTAGCTGGCACTTTGACTATCTAGGTTAACTAACGGGCACTTGGACTATGTAGGGTAACTAGCGGGCACTTGGACTGTCTAGGTTACCTAACGGGCACTTGGATTATCTAGGTTAACGAACGTGCACTTGGACTATGTAGGTAACCTAGCGGGCACTTGGACTGTCTAGGTTACCTAGCGGGCACTTGGACTATCTAGGTTAACGAACGGGCACTTGGACTATGTAGGTTAACTAGCGGACACTTCGACTATCTAGGTTAGCTAACGGGCAATTGGACAATCTAGGTTAACTCACGGGCACTTGGACTATGTAGGTTGCCTAGCGAGCACTTGGACTATGTAGGTTCGCTAGTGGGCACTTGGACTATGTAGGTTCCCTATCGGGTACTTGGACTGTCTAGGTTAACTAGGGGGCAATTGTACTGTCTAGGTTACCTAGTGGGCACTTGGACTATGTACGTTCCCTAGCGGGCACTTGGGCTATCTACGTTACCTAGCGGGCACTTGGACAATGTAAGTTAACGAACGGGCACTTGGACTATATAGGTTAACTAGCGGACACTTGGACTATCTAGGATAGCTAACGGGCAATTGGACTATCAAGGTTACCTAACGGGCACTTGGACTATGTAGGTTACCTAGCGGGCACTTGGACTATGTAGGTTACCTAGCCACCACTTGGACTATCTAGGTTAGCTAACAGGCACTTGGACTATCTAGGTTCCCTAGCGGGCACTTGTACTATCTAGGTTACCTAGCTGGCACTTGGACTATGTAGGTCAACTAGCGGGCCCTTGGACTATCTAGGTTAGCTAACGGGCACTTGGACTATGTATGTTCCAGAGTGGGCACTTGTATTATGTAGGTTGCCTAGCGGACATTTAGACTATGTAGGTTTCCTTGCGGGCATTTGGACTATGTAGGTTACCTAGCGGGCACTTGGACTATGTAGGTTCCCTAGCGGTCACGTGGACTATGTAGGCTCCCTAGATGGCACTTGGACTATGTAGGTTAACTAGCGGGCACTTGGACTAACCAGGTTACCAGGCGGGCACTTGGACTATGTAGGTTACCCAATGGGCACTTGGACTATCTAGGTTAACGAACGGACACTTGGACTATGTAGGTTAGGTATCAGGCACTTGGACTATCTAGGTTACCTAGCAGGCACTTGGACTATGTAGGTTACATAGCGGACACTTGGACGATTTAGGTTAACTAGCGGGCAATTGGACTATCTAGGTTAACTAGCAGGCCCTTGGACTATCTAGGTTTACTAACGGGCACTTGGACTATCTAGGTTAACTAGCGGGCACTTGGACTATGTAGGTTAACTAGCGGGCACTTGAACTCTCTAGGTTACCTAGCGGACACTTGGACTATGTACCTTCCCTAGCGGGCACTTGGACTATCTAGGTTACCTAGCAGGCACTTGGATTATGAAGGATCCCTAGCGGGCAATTGGACTACCTAGGTTACCTAGATGGCACTTGGACTATGTAGGTTAACTAGCGGACACTTGCACGATCTAGGTTAACTAGCGGGCTCTTGCACTATGTAGGTTAACTAGCTGGCCCATGGATTATGTAGGTTTACTAGGGGGCACTTGGAACATCTAGGTTAACTAGCGGGCAATTGGACTATGTAGTTTCCCTAGCGGGCATTTGGACTATTTAGGTTGCCTAGCGGGCACTTGGACTATGTAGGTTACCTAGCAGGCACTTTGACTATCAAGGTTAACTAAGGGCACTTGGACTATGTAGGGTAACTAGCGGGCACTTGGACTGTCTAGGTTACCTAACGGGCACTTGGATTATCTAGGTTAACGAACGGGCACTTGGACTATGTAGGTTACCTAGCCACCACTTGGACTATCTAGGTTAGCTAACAGGCACTTGGACTATCTAGGTTCCCTAGCGGGCACTTGTACTATCTAGGTTACCTAGCTGGCACTTGGACTATGTAGGTCAACTAGCGGGCCCTTGGACTATCTAGGTTAGCTAACGGGCACTTGGACTATGTATGTTCCAGAGTGGGCACTTGTATTATGTAGGTTGCCTAGCGGACATTTAGACTATGTAGGTTTCCTTGCGGGCATTTGGACTATGTAGGTTACCTAGCGGGCACTTGGACTATGTAGGTTCCCTAGCGGTCACGTGGACTATGTAGGCTCCCTAGAAGGCACTTGGACTATGTAGGTTAACTAGCGGGCACTTGGACTAACCAGGTTACCAGGCGGGCACTTGGACTATGTAGGTTACCCAATGGGCACTTGGACTATCTAGGTTAACGAACGGACACTTGGACTATGTAGGTTAGGTATCAGGCACTTGGACTATCTAGGTTACCTAGCAGGCACTTGGACTATGTAGGTTACTTAGCGGACACTTGTACGATTTAGGTTAACTAGCGGGCACTTGGACAATCTAGGTTAACTAGCAGGCCCTTGGACTATCTAGGTTTACTAACGGGCACTTGGACTATCTAGGTTAACTAGCGGGCACTTGGACTATGTAGGTTAACTAGCGGGCACTTGAACTCTCCAGGTTACCTAGCGGACACTTGGCCTATGTACCTTCCCTAGCTGGCACTTGGACTATCTAGGTTACCTAGCAGGCACTTGCATTATGAAGGATCCCTAGCAGGCAATTGGACTATCTAGGTTACCTAGCTGGCACTTGGACTATGTAGGTTAACTAGCGGACACTTGCACGATCTAGTTTAACTAGCGGGCCCTTGCACTATGGAGGTTAACTAGCGGGCCCATGGATTATGTAGGTTTACTAGGGGGCACTTGGAACATCTAGTTAACTAGCGGGCACTTGGACTATGTAGTTTCCCTAGCGGGCATTTGGACTATTTAGGTTGCCTAGCGGGCACTTGGACTATGTAGGTTACGTAGCAGGCACTTTGACTATCTAGGTTAACTAAGGGCACTTGGACTATGTAGGGTAACTAGCGGGCACTTGGACTGTCTAGGTTACCTAACGGGCACTTGGATTATCTAGGTTAACGAACGGGCACTTGGACTATATAGGTTACCTTGTGGGCACTTGTACTATCTAGGTTACCTAGCTGGCACTTGGATTATGTAGGTCAACTAGCGGGCCCTTGGACTATCTAGGTTAGCTAACGGGCACTTGGACTATGTATGTTCCAGAGCGGGCACTTGGATTATGTAGGTTGCCTAGCGGACATTTAGACTATGTAGGTTTCCTTGCGGGCATTTGGACTATGTAGGTTACCTAGCGGGCACTTGGACTATGTAGGTTCCCTAACGGGCACTTGGACTATGTAGGTTCCCGAGCGGTCACGTGGACTATGTAGGCTCCCTAGAAGGCACTTGGACTATGTAGGTTAACTAGCGGGCACTTGGACTAACCAAGTTACCAGGCGGGCACTTGGACTATGTAGGTTACCCAATGGGCACTAGGACTATCTAGGTTAACGAACGGACACTTGGACTATGTAGGTTAGGTATCAGGCACTTGGACTATCTAGGTTACCTAGCAGGCACTTGGACTATGTAGGTTACTTAGCGGACACTTGGACGATTTAGGTTAACTAGCGGGCACTTGGACAATCTAGGTTAACTAGCAGGCCCTTGGACTATCTAGGTTTACTAACGGGCACTTGGAGTATCTAGGTTAACTAGCGGGCACTTGGACTATTTAGGTTAACTAGCGGGCACTTGAACTCTCCAGGTTACCTAGCGGACATTTGGCCTATGTACCTTCCCTAGCGGGCACTTGGACTATCTAGGTTACCTAGCAGGCACTTGCATTATGAAGGATCCCTAGCGGGCAATTGGACTATCTAGGTTACCTAGCTGGCACTTGGACTATGTAGGTTAACTAGCGGACACTTGCACGATCTAGGTTAACTAGCGGGCCCTTGCACTATGGAGGTTAACTAGCGGGCCCATGGATTATGTAGGTTTACTAGGGGGCACTTGGAACATCTAGTTAACTAGCGGGCACTTGGACTATGTAGTTTCCCTAGCGGGCATTTGGACTATTTAGGTTGCCTAGCGGGCACTTGGACTATGTAGGTTACGTAGCAGGCACTTTGACTATCTAGGTTAACTAAGGGCACTTGGACTATGTAGGGTAACTAGCGGGCACTTGGACTGTCTAGGTTACCTAACGGGCACTTGGATTATCTAGGTTAACGAACGGGCACTTGGACTATATAGGTTACCTTGTGGGCACTTGTACTATCTAGGTTACCTAGCTGGCACTTGGACTATGTAGGTCAACTAGCGGGCCCTTGGACTATCTAGGTTAGCTAACGGGCACTTGGACTATGTATGTTCCAGAGCGGGCACTTGGATTATGTAGGTTGCCTAGCGGACATTTAGACTATGTAGGTTTCCTTGCGGGCATTTGGACTATTTAGGTTACCTAGCGGGCACTTGGACTATGTAGGTTCCCTAACGGGCACTTGGACTATGTAGGTTCCCGAGCGGTCACGTGGACTATGTAGGCTCCCTAGAAGGCACTTGGACTATGTAGGTTAACTAGCGGGCACTTGGACTAACCAAGTTACCAGGCGGGCACTTGGACTATGTAGGTTACCCAATGGGCACTTGGACTATCTAGGTTAACGAACGGACACTTGGACTATGTAGGTTAGGTATCAGGCACTTGGACTATATAGGTTACCTAGCAGGCACTTGGACTATGTAGGTTACTTAGCGGACACTTGGACGATTTAGGTTAACTAGCGGGCACTTGGACAATCTAGGTTAACTAGCAGGCCCTTGGACTATCTAGGTTTACTAACGGGCACTTGGAGTATCTAGGTTAACTAGCGGGCACTTGGACTATGTAGGTTAACTAGCGGGCACTTGAACTCTCCAGGTTACCTAGCGGACACTTGGCCTATGTACCTTCCCTAGCGGGCACTTGGACTATCTAGGTTACCTAGCAGGCACTTGCATTATGAAGGATCCCTAGCGGGCAATTGGACTATCTAGGTTACCTAGCTGGCACTTGGACTATGTAGGTTAACTAGCGGACACTTGCACGATCTAGGTTAACTAGCGGGCCCTTGCACTATGGAGGTTAACTAGCGGGCCCATGGATTATGTAGGTTTACTAGGGGGCACTTGGAACATCTAGTTAACTAGCGGGCACTTGGACTATGTAGTTTCCCTAGCGGGCATTTGGACTATTTAGGTTGCCTAGCGGGCACTTGGACTATCTAGGTTACCTAGCTGGCACTTTGACTATCTAGGTTAACTAACGGGCACTTGGACTATGTAGGGTAACTAGCGGGCACTTGGACTGTCTAGGTTACCTAACGGGCACTTGGATTATCTAGGTTAACGAACGTGCACTTGGACTATGTAGGTAACCTAGCGGGCACTTGGACTGTCTAGGTTACCTAGCGGGCACTTGGACTATCTAGGTTAACGAACGGGCACTTGGACTATGTAGGTTAACTAGCGGACACTTCGACTATCTAGGTTAGCTAACGGGCAATTGGACAATCTAGGTTAACTAACGGGCACTTGGACTATGTAGGTTGCCTAGCGAGCACTTGGAATATGTAGGTTCCCTAGTGGGCACTTGGACTATGTAGGTTCCCTATCGGGTACTTGGACTGTCTAGGTTAACTAGGGGGCAATTGTACTGTCTAGGTTACCTAGTGGGCACTTGGACTATGTACGTTCCCTAGCGGGCACTTGGGCTATCTACGTTACCTAGCGGGCACTTGGACAATGTAAGTTAACGAACGGGCACTTGGACTATGTAGGTTAACTAGCGGACACTTGGACTATCTAGGATAGCTAACGGGCAATTGGACTATCAAGGTTACCTAACGGGCACTTGGACTATGTAGGTTACCTAGCGGGCACTTGGACTATGTAGGTTACCTAGCCACCACTTGGACTATCTAGGTTAGCTAACAGGCACTTGGACTATCTAGGTTCCCTAGCGGGCACTTGTACTATCTAGGTTACCTAGCTGGCACTTGGACTATGTAGGTCAACTAGCGGGCCCTTGGACTATCTAGGTTAGCTAACGGGCACTTGGACTATGTATGTTCCAGAGTGGGCACTTGTATTATGTAGGTTGCCTAGCGGACATTTAGACTATGTAGGTTTCCTTGCGGGCATTTGGACTATGTAGGTTACCTAGCGGGCACTTGGACTATGTAGGTTCCCTAGCGGTCACGTGGACTATGTAGGCTCCCTAGAAGGCACTTGGACTATGTAGGTTAACTAGCGGGCACTTGGACTAACCAGGTTACCAGGCGGGCACTTGGACTATGTAGGTTACCCAATGGGCACTTGGACTATCTAGGTTAACGAACGGACACTTGGACTATGTAGGTTAGGTATCAGGCACTTGGACTATCTAGGTTACCTAGCAGGCACTTGGACTATGTAGGTTACATAGCGGACACTTGGACGATTTAGGTTAACTAGCGGGCACTTGGACTATCTAGGTTAACTAGCAGGCCCTTGGACTATCTAGGTTTACTAACGGGCACTTGGAGTATCTAGGTTAATAGCGGGCACTTGGACTATGTAGGTTAACTAGCGGGCACTTGAACTCTCCAGGTTACCTAGCGGACACTTGGCCTATGTACCTTCCCTAGCGGGCACTTGGACTATCTAGGTTACCTAGCAGGCACTTGGATTATGAAGGATCCCTAGCGGGCAATTGGACTACCTAGGTTACCTAGATGGCACTTGGACTATGTAGGTTAACTAGCGGACACTTGCACGATCTAGGTTAACTAGCGGGCCCTTGCACTATGTAGGTTAACTAGCTGGCCCATGGATTATGTAGGTTTACTAGGGGGCACTTGGAACATCTAGGTTAACTAGCGGGCAATTGGACTATGTAGTTTCCCTAGCGGGCATTTGGACTATTTAGGTTGCCTAGCGGGCACTTGGACTATGTAGGTTACCTAGCAGGCACTTTGACTATCAAGGTTAACTAAGGGCACTTGGACTATGTAGGGTAACTAGCGGGCACTTGGACTGTCTAGGTTACCTAACGGGAACTTGGATTATCTAGGTTAACGAACGGGCACTTGGACTATGTAGGTTACCTAGCCACCACTTGGACTATCTAGGTTAGCTAACAGGCACTTGGACTATGTAGGTTATCTAGGGGGCACTTGGACTATCTAGGTTAACTAGCGGGCACTTGGACTATGTAGTTTCCCTAGCGGACATTTGGACTATTTAGGTTACCTAGCGGGCACTTGGACTATGTAGGTTATCTAGGGGGCACTTGGACTATCTAGGTTACCTAGCAGGCACTTTGACTATCTAGGTTAACTAACGGGCATTTGGGCTTTGTAGGGCAACTAGCGGGCACTTGGACTGTCTAGGATACCTAACGGTCACTTGGATTATCTAGGTTAACGAACGGGCACTTGGACTATGTAGGTTACCTAGCCACCACTTGGAGTATCTAGGTTAGCTAACAGGCACTTGGACTATCTAGGTTCCCTAGCGGGCACTTGTACTATCTAGGTTACCTAGCTGGCACTTGGACTATGTAGGTCAACTAGCGGGCCCTTGGACTATCTAGGTTAGCTAACGGGCACTTGGACTATGTATGTTCCAGAGTGGGCACTTGTATTATGTAGGTTGCCTAGCGGACATTTAGACTATGTAGGTTTCCTTGCGGGCATTTGGACTATGTAGGTTACCTAGCGGGCACTTGGACTATGTAGGTTCCCTAGCGGTCACGTGGACTATGTAGGCTCCCTAGAAGGCACTTGGACTATGTAGGTTAACTAGCGGGCACTTGGACTAACCAGGTTACCAGGCGGGCACATGGACTATGTAGGTTACCCAATGGGCACTTGGACTATCTAGGTTACCTAGCAGGCACTTTGACTATCTAGGTTAACTAACGGGCATTTGGACTATGTAGGGCAACTAGCGGGCACTTGGACTGTCTAGGTTAACGAACGGGCACTTGGATTATCTAGGTTAACGAACGGGCACTTGGACTATCTAGGTTACCTAGCCACCACTTGGACTATCTAGGTTAGCTAACAGGCACTTGGACTATCTAGGTTCCCTAGCGGGCACTTGTACTATCTAGGTTACCTAGCTGGCACTTGGACTATGTAGGTCAACTAGCGGGCCCTTGGACTATCTAGGTTAGCTAACGGGTACTTGGACTATGTATGTTCCAGAGTGGGCACTTGTATTATGTAGGTTGCCTAGCGGACATTTAGACTATGTAGGTTTCCTTGCGGGCATTTGGACTATGTAGGTTACCTAGCGGGCACTTGGACTATGTAGGTTCCCTAGCGGACACGTGGACTATGTAGGCTCCCTAGAAGGCACTTGGAATATGTAGGTTAACTAGCGGGCACTTGGACTAACCAGGTTACCAGGCGGGCACATGGACTATGTAGGTTACACAGTGGGCACTTGGACTATCTAGGTTAACGAACGGATACTTGGACTATGTAGGTTAGGTATCAGGCACTTGGACTATCTAGGTTACCTAGCAGGCACTTGGACTATGTAGGTTACCTAGCGGACACTTGGATGATTTAGGTTAACTAGCGGGCACTTGGACTATCTAGGTTAACTAGCAGGCCCTTGGACTATCTAGGTTTACTAGCGGGCACTTGGACTATCTAGGTTAACTAGCGGGCACTTGGACTATGTAGGTTAACTAGCGGGCACTTGAACTCTCTAGGTTACCTAGCGGACACTTGGACTATGTACCTTCCCTAGCGGGCACTTGGACTATCTAGGTTACCTAGCAGGCACTTGGATTATGAAGGATCCCTAGCGGGCAATTGGACTATCTAGGTTACATAGCTGGCACTTGGACTATGTAGGTTAACTAGCGGACACTTGCACGATCTAGGTTAACTAGCGGGCGCTTGCACTATGTAGGTTAACTAGCGGGCCCATGGATTATGTAGGTTTACTAGGGGGCACTTGGGACATCTAGGTTAACTAGCGGGCACCTGGACTATGTAGATTCCCTAGCGGGCACTTGTACTGTGTAGGTTACCTTGCAGGCACTTTGACTATCTAGGTTAACTAACGGGCACTTGGACTATGTAGGTTAACTAGCGGGCACTTGGACTATCTAGGTTTACTAGCAGGCACTTAGACTATCTAGGTTACCTAGCGGGCACTTGGACTATGTACGTTCCCTAGCGGGCACTTGGGCTATCTACGTTACCTAGCGGGCACTTGGACTATGTAGGTTAACGAATGGGCACTTGGACTATGTAGGTAACCTAGTGGTCACTTGGACTGTCTAGGTTACCTAGCGGGCACTTGGACTATGTAGGTTAACTAGCGGGCACTTGGACTATCTAGGTTAACTAGCGGGCACTTGGACTATCTAGGTTACCTAGCAGGCACTTTGACTATCTAGGTTAACTAACGGGCACTTGGACTATGTAGGTAACCTAGTGGTCACTTGGACTGTCTAGGTTACCTAGCGGGCACTTGGACTATGTAGGTTAACTAGCGGGCACTTGGACTATCTAGGTTAACTAGCGGGCACTTGGACTATCTAGTTTAACTAGCGGGCACTTGGACTATCTAGGTTAACTAGCGGGCCCTTGCACTATGTAGGTTAACTAGCGGGCCCATGGATTATGTAGGTTTACTAGGGGGAACTTGGACTATCTAAGTTAACTAGCGGGCACTTGGACTATGTAGTTTCCCTAGCGGACATTTGGACTCTTTAGGTTACCTAGCGGGCACTTGGACTATGTAGGTTATCTAGGGGGCACTTGGACTATCTAGGTTACCTAGCAGGCACTTTGACTATCTAGGTTAACTAACGGGCATTTGGACTATGTAGGGCAACTAGCGGGCACTTGGACTGTCTAGGTTACCTAACGGGCACTTGGATTATCTAGGGTAACGAACGGGCACTTGGACTATGTAGGTTACCTAGCCACCACTTGGACTATCTAGGTTAGCTAACAGGCACTTGGACTATCTAGGTTCCCTAGCGGGCACTTGTACTATCTAGGTTACCTAGCTGGCACTTGGACTATGTAGGTCAACTAGTGGGCCCTTGGACTATCTAGGTTAGCTAACGGGCACTTGGACTATGTATGTTTCAGAGTGGGCACTTGTATTATGTAGGTTGCCTAGCGGACATTTAGACTATGTAGGTTTCCTTGCGGGCATTTGGACTATATAGGTTACCAGCGGGCACTTGGACAATCTAGGTTAACGAACGTGTACTTGGACTATGTAGGTAACCTAGCGGGCACTTGGACTGTCTAGGTTACCTAGCGGGCACTTGGACTTTCTAGGTTAACGAACGGGCACTTGGACTGTGTATTTTAACTAGCGGACACTTCGACTATCTAGGTTAGCTAACGGGCAATTGGACTATCTAGGTTACCTAGCGGGCACTTGGACTATGTAGGTTCCCTAGCGGGCACTTGGACTATTTAGGTTACCTAGCAGGCACTTTGACTATCTAGGTTAACTAACGGGCACTTGGACTATGTAGGTTGCCTAGCGAGCACTTGGAGTATGTAGGTTCCCTAGCGGGCAATTGGACTATGTAGGTTCCCTATCGGGTACTTGGACTGTCTAGGTTAACTAGCGGGCAATTGGACTGTCTAGGTTACCTAGTGGGCACTTGGAGTATGTACGTTCCCTAGCGGGCACTTGGGCTTTCTAACTTACCTAGCGGGCACTTAGACTATGTAGGTTAACGAACGGGCACTTGGACTATGTAGGTTAACGAACGGGCACTTGGATTATGTAGTTTACCTAGCAGGTACTTGGACTATGTAGGTTAACTAGCGGGCACTTGGACTATCTAGGTTACCAAGGGCACTTGGAATATGTACCTTCCCTAGCGGGCACTTGGGCTATCTACGTTACCTAGTGGGCACTTGGACTATGTAGGTTAACGAACGGGAACTTGGACTATGTAGGTAACCTAGTGGTCACTTGGACTATGTAGGTTATCTAGCGGACACTTGGACTATCTAGGTTACCTAGCAGGCACTTTGACTATCTAGGTTAACTAACGGGCACTTGGACTATGTAGGGTAACTAGTGGGCACATGGACTGTCTAGGTTACCTAACGGGTACTTGGATTATCTAGGTTAACGAACGTGCACTTGGACTATGTAGGTAACCTAGCGGGCACTTGGACTGTCTAGGTTACCTAGCGGGCACTTGGACTATCTAGGTTAACGAACGGGCACTTGGACTATGTAGGTTAACTAGCGGACACTTCGACTATCTAGGTTAGCTAACGGGCAATTGGACAATCTAGGTTAACTAACGGGCACTTGGACTATGTAGGTTGCCTAGCGAGCACTTGGACTATGTACGTTCCCTAGTGGGCACTTGGGCTATCTACGTTACCTAGCGGGCACTTGGACAATGTAAGTTAACGAACGGGCACTTGGACTATGTAGGTTAACTAGCGGACACTTGGACTATCTAGGATAGCTAACGGGCAATTGGACTATCAAGGTTAACTAACGGGCACTTGGACTATGTAGGTTGCTTAGCGAGCACCTGGACTATGTAGGTCCCCTAGCGGGCGCTTGGACTATGTAGATTCCCTAGCGGTACTTGGACTGTCTAGGTTAACTAGCGGGCAATTGGACTGTCTAGGTTACCTAGTGGGCACTTGGACTATGTAGTTTACCTAGCAGGCACTTGGAGTATGTAGGTTTACTAGCAGGCACTTAGACTATCTAGGTTACCTAGCGGGCACTTGGACTATGTACGTTCCCTAGCGGGCACTTGGGCTATCTACGTTACCTAGCGGGCACTTGGACTATGTAGGTTAACGAATGGGCACTTGGACTATGTAGGTAACCTAGTGGTCACTTGGACTGTCTAGGTTACCTAGCGGGCACTTGGACTATGTAGGTTAACTAGCGGGCACTTGGACTATCTAGGTTAACTAGCGGGCACTTGGACTATCTAGGTTAACTAGCGGGCCCTTGCACTATGTAGGTTAACTAGCGGGCCCATTGATTATGTAGGTTTACTAGGGGGCACTTGGACTATCTAGGTTAACTAGCGGGCACTTGGACTATGTAGTTTCCCTACCGGACATTTGGACTATTTAGGTTACCTAGCGGGCACTTGGACTATGTAGGTTATCTAGCGGGCACTTGGACTATCTAGGTTACCTAGCAGGCACTTTGACTATCTAGGTTAACTAACGGTCACTTGGACTATGTAGGGCAACTAGCGGGCACTTGGACTGTCTAGGTTACCTAACGGGCACTTGGATTATCTAGGGTAACGAACGGGCACTTGGACTATGTAGGTTACCTAGCCACCACTTGGATTATCTAGGTTAGCTAATAGGCACTTGGACTATCTAGGTTCCCTAGCGGGCACTTGTACTATCTAGGTTACCTAGCTGGCACTTGGACTATGTAGGTCAACTAGCGGGCCCTTGGACTATCTAGGTTAGCTAACGGGCACTTGGATTATGTATGTTCCAGAGTGTGCACTTGGATTATGTAGGTTGCCTAGCGGACATTTAGACTATGTAGGTTTCCTTGCGGGCATTTGGACTATGTAGGTTACCAGAGGGCACTTGGACAATCTAGGTTAACGAACGTGCACTTGGACTATGTAGGTAACCTAGCGGGCACTTGGACTGTCTAGGTTACCTAGCGGGCACTTTGACTGTCTAGGTTAACTAACGGGCACTTGGACTATGTAGGTTGCCTAGCGAGCACTTGGAGTATGTAGGTTCCCTAGCGGGCAATTGGACTATGTAGGTTCCCTGTCGGGTACTTGGACTGTCTAGGTTAACTAGCGGGCAATTGGACTGTCTAGGTTGCCTAGTGGGCACTTGGAGTATGTACGTTCCCTAGCGGGCACTTGGGATTTCTACGTTACCTAGCGGGCACTTGGACTATGTAGGTTAACGAACGGGCACTTGGACTATGTAGGTTAACGAACGGGCACTTGGACTATGTAGTTTACCTAGCAGGTACTTGGACTATGTAGGTTAACTAGCGGGCACTTGGACTATCTAGGTTACCTACGGGCACTTGGACTATGTACCTTCCCTAGCGGGCACTTGGGCTATCTACGTTACCTAGCGGGCACTTGGACTATGTAGGTTAACGAACGGGCACTTGGACAATGTAGGTAACCTAGTGGTCACTTGGACTATGTAGGTTATCTAGCGGACACTTGGACTATCTAGGTTACCTAGCAGGCACTTTGACTATCTAGGTTAACTAACGGGCACTTGGACTATGTAGGGTAACTAGCGGGCACTTGGACTGTCTAGGTTACCTAACGGGCACTTGGATTATCTAGGTTAACGAACGGGCACTTGGACTATGTAGGTTACCTAGCCACCACTTGGACTATCTAGCTTAGCTAACAGGCACTTGGACTATCTAGGTTCCTTAGCGGGCACTTGTACTATCTAGGTTACCTAGCTGGCACTGGGACTATGTAGGTCAACTAGCGGGCCCTTGGACTATCTAGGTTAGCTAACGGGCACTTGGACTATGTATGTTCCAGAGTGGGCACTTGTATTATGTAGGTTGCCTAGCGGACATTTAGACTATGTAGGTTTCCTTGCGGGCATTTGGACTATGTAGGTTTCCTTGCGGGCATTTGGACTATGTAGGTTACCTAGCGGGCACTTAGACTATGTAGGTTCCCTAGCGGTCACGTGGACTATGTAGGCTCCCTAGAAGGCACTTGGACTATGTAGGTTAATTAGCGGGCACTTGGCTAACCAGGTTACCAGGCAGGCACATGGACTATGTAGGTTACCCAATTGGCACTTGGACTATCTAGGTTAACGAACGGACACTTGGACTATGTAGGTTAGGTATTAGGCACTTGGACTATCTAGGTTACCTAGCAGGCACTGGGAATATGTAGGTTACCTAGCGGACACTTGGACGATTTAGGTTAACTAGCGGGCACTTGGACTATCTAGGTTAACTAGCAGGCCCTTGGACTATCTAGGTTTACTAGCGGGCACTTGGACTATCTAGGTTAAATAGCGGGCTCTTGGACTATGTAGGTTAACTAGCGGGCACTTGAACTCTCTAGGTTACCTAGCGGACACTTGGACTATGTACCTTCCCTAGCGGGCACTTGGACTATCTAGGTTACCTAGCAGGCACTTGGATTATGAAGGATCCCTAGCGGGCAATTGGACTATCTAGGTTACCTAGCTGGCACTTGGACTATGTAGGTTAACTAGTGGACACTTGCATGATCTAGGTTAACTAGCGGGCCCTTGCACTATGTAGGTTAACTAGCGGGCCCATGGATTATGTAGGTTTACTAGGGGGCACTTGGGACATCTAGGTTAACTAGCGGGCACTTGGACTATGTAGTTTCCCTAGCGGGCATTTGGACTATTTAGGTTGCCTAGCGGGCACTTGGAATATGTAGGTTACCTAGCAGGCACTTTGACTATCTAGGTTAACTAACGGGCACTTGGACTATGTAGGGTAACTAGCGGGCACTTGGACTGTCTAGGTTACCTAACGGGCACTTGGATTATCTAGGTTAACGAACGGGTACGTGGACTATGTAGGTTACCTAGCCACCACTTGGACTATCTAGGTTCCCTAGCGGGCACTTGGACTATGTAGGTCAACTAGCGGGCCCTTGGATTATCTAGGTTAGCTAACGGGCACTTGGACTATGTATGTTCCAGAGCGGGCACTTGGATTATGTAGGTTGCCTAGCGGACATTTAGACTATGTAGGTTTCCTTGCGGGCATTTGGACTATGTAGGTTACCTAGCGGGCCCTTGGACTATGTAGGTTCCCTAACGGGCACTTGGACTATGTAGGTTCCCTAGGGGTCACGTGGACTATGTAGGCTCCCTAGAACGCACTTGGACTATGTAGGTTAACTAGCGGGCACTTGGACTATGTAGGTTACCCAATGGGCACTTGGACTATCTAGGTTAACGAACGGACACTTGGCTATGTAGGTTAGCTATCAGGCACTTGGACTATCTAGGTTACCTAGCGGACACTTGGACGATTTAGGATAACTAGCGGACACTTGGACTATCTAGGTTAACTAGCAGGCCCTTTGACTATCTAGTTTTACTAGCGGGCACTTCTACTATCTAGGTTAACTAACGGGCACTTGGACTATGTAGTTTCCCTAGCGGGCATTTGGATTATTTAGGTTACCTAGTGGGCACTTGGACTATGTAGGTTATCTAGCGGGCACTTGGACTACGTAGTTTAACTAGAAGGGACTTGGACTATCAAGGTTACCTAGCGGGCCCTTGGACTATGTAGTTTACCAGCGGGCACTTGGACTATCTAGGTTAACGAACGTGCACTTGGAATATGTAGGTAACCTAGCGGGCACTTGGACTGTCTAGGTTACCTAGCGGGCACTTGGACTATCTAGGTTAACGAACGGGCACTTGGACTATGTAGGTTAACTAGCAGACACTTCGACTATCTAGGTTAGCTAACGGGCAATTGGACAATCTAGGTTAACTAACGGGCACTTGGACTATGTAGGTTCCCTAGTGGGCACTTGGACTATGTAGGTTCCCTAGTGGGCTCTTGGACTATGTAGGTTCCCTATCGGGTACTTGGACTGTCTAGGTTAACTAGGGGGCAATTGGACTGTCTAGGTTACCTAGTGGGCACTTGGACTATGTACGTTCCCTAGCGGGCACTTGGGTTATCTACGTTACCTAGCGGGCACTTGGACAATGTAAGTTAACGAACGGGCACTTGGACTATGTAGGTTAACTAGCGGACACTTGGACTATCTAGGATAGCTAACGGGCAATTGGACTATCAAGGTTACCTAACGGGCACTTGGACTATGTAGGTTACCTAGCGGGCACTTGGACTATCTAGGTTACCTAGCAGGCACTTTGACTATCTAGGTTAACTAACGGGCACGTGTATTATGTAGGTTGCCTAGCGAGCACCTGGACTATGTAGGTTCCCTAGCGGGTGCTTGGACTATGCAGATTCCCTAGCGGTACTTGGACTGTCTAGGTTAACTAGCGGGCAATTGGACTGTCTAGGTTACCTAGTGGGCACTTGGACTAACCAAGTTACCAGGCGGGCACTTGGACTATGTAGGTTACCCAATGGGCACTTGGACTATCTAGGTTAACGAACGGACACTTGGACTATGTAGGTTAGGTATCAGGCACTTGGACTATCTAGGTTACCTAGCAGGCACTTGGACTATGTAGGTTACCTAGCGGACACTTGGACGATTTAGGTTAACTAGGGGGCACTTGGACTATCTAGGTTAACTAGCAGGCCCTTGGACTATCTAGGTTTACTAGCGGGCACTTGGACTATCTAGGTTAACTAGCGGGCACTTGGACTATGTAGGTTAACTAGCGGGCACTTGAACTCTCTAGGTTACCTAGCGGACACTTGGACTATGTACCTTCCCTAGCGGGCACTTGGATTATCTAGGTTACCTAGCAGGCACTTGGATTATGAAGGATCCCTAGCGGGCAATTGGACTATCTAGGTTACCTAGCTGGCACTTTGACTATCTAGGTTAACTAGCGGGCACTTGGACTGTCTAGGTTACCTAACGGGCACTTGGATTATCTAGGTTAACGAACGTGCACTTGGACTATGTAGGTAACCTAGCGGGCACTTGGACTGTCTAGGTTACCTAGCGGGCACTTGGACTATCTAGGTTAACGAACGGGCACTTGGACTATGTAGGTTAACTAGCGGACACTTCGACTATCTAGGTTAGCTAACGGGCAATTGGACAATCTAGGTTAACTAACGGGCACTTGGACTATGTAGGTTGCCTAGCGAGCACTTGGACTATGTAGGTTCGCTAGTGGGCACTTGGACTATGTAGGTTCCCTATCGGGTACTTGGACTGTCTAGGTTAACTAGGGGGCAATTGTACTGTCTAGGTTACCTAGTGGGCACTTGGACTATGTACGTTCCCTAGCGGGCACTTGGGCTATCTACGTTACCTAGCGGGCACTTGGACAATGTAAGTTAACGAACGGGCACTTGGACTATGAAGGTTAACTAGCGGACACTTGGACTATCTAGGATAGCTAACGGGCAATTGGACTATCAAGGTTACCTAACGGGCACTTGGACTATGTAGGTTACCTAGCGGGCACTTGGACTATGTAGGTTACCTAGCCACCACTTGGACTATCTAGGTTAGCTAACAGGCACTTGGACTATCTAGGTTCCCTAGCGGGCACTTGTACTATCTAGGTTACCTAGCTGGCACTTGGACTATGTAGGTCAACTAGCGGGCCCTTGGACTATCTAGGTTAGCTAACGGGCACTTGGACTATGTATGTTCCAGAGTGGGCACTTGTATTATGTAGGTTGCCTAGCGGACATTTAGACTATGTAGGTTTCCTTGCGGGCATTTGGACTATGTAGGTTACCTAGCGGGCACTTGGACTATGTAGGTTCCCTAGCGGTCACGTGGACTATGTAGGCTCCCTAGAAGGCACTTGGACTATGTAGGTTAACTAGCGGGCACTTGGACTAACCAGGTTACCAGGCGGGCACTTGGACTATGTAGGTTACCCAATGGGCACTTGGACTATCTAGGTTAACGAACGGACACTTGGACTATGTAGGTTAGGTATCAGGCACTTGGACTATCTAGGTTACCTAGCAGGCACTTGGACTATGTAGGTTACATAGCGGACACTTGGACGATTTAGGTTAACTAGCGGGCACTTGGACTATCTAGGTTAACTAGCAGGCCCTTGGACTATCTAGGTTTACTAACGGGCACTTGGAGTATCTAGGTTAACTAGCGGGCACTTGGACTATGTAGGTTAACTAGCGGGCACTTGAACTCTCCAGGTTACCTAGCGGACACTTGGCCTATGTACCTTCCCTAGCGGGCACTTGGACTATCTAGGTTACCTAGCAGGCACTTGGATTATGAAGGATCCCTAGCGGGCAATTGGACTACCTAGGTTACCTAGATGGCACTTGGACTATGTAGGTTAACTAGCGGACACTTGCACGATCTAGGTTAACTAGCGGGCCCTTGCACTATGTAGGTTAACTAGCTGGCCCATGGATTATGTAGGTTTACTAGGGGGCACTTGGAACATCTAGGTTAACTAGCGGGCAATTGGACTATGTAGTTTCCCTAGCGGGCATTTGGACTATTTAGGTTGCCTAGCGGGCACTTGGACTATGTAGGTTACCTAGCAGGAACTTTGACTATCAAGGTTAACTAAGGGCACTTGGACTATGTAGGGTAACTAGCGGGCACTTGGACTGTCTAGGTTACCTAACGGGAACTTGGATTATCTAGGTTAACGAACGGGCACTTGGACTATGTAGGTTACCTAGCCACCACTTGGACTATCTAGGTTAGCTAACAGGCACTTGGACTATGTAGGTTATCTAGGGGGCACTTGGACTATCTAGGTTACCTAGCAGGCACTTTGACTATCTAGGTTAACTAACGGGCATTTGGGCTTTGTAGGGCAACTAGCGGGCACTTGGACTGTCTAGGATACCTAACGGTCACTTGGATTATCTAGGTTAACGAACGGGCACTTGGACTATGTAGGTTACCTAGCCACCACTTGGAGTATCTAGGTTAGCTAACAGGCACTTGGACTATCTAGGTTCCCTAGCGGGCACTTGTACTATCTAGGTTACCTAGCTGGCACTTGGACTATGTAGGTCAACTAGCGGGCCCTTGGACTATCTAGGTTAGCTAACGGGCACTTGGACTATGTATGTTCCAGAGTGGGCACTTGTATTATGTAGGTTGCCTAGCGGACATTTAGACTATGTAGGTTTCCTTGCGGGTATTTGGACTATGTAGGTTACCTAGCGGGCACTTGGACTATGTATGTTCCCTAGCGGTCACGTGGACTATGTAGGCTCCCTAGAAGGCACTTGGACTATGTAGGTTAACTAGCGGGCACTTGGACTAACCAGGTTACCAGGCGGGCACATGGACTATGTAGGTTACCCAATGGGCACTTGGACTATCTAGGTTACCTAGCAGGCACTTTGACTATCTAGGTTAACTAACGGGCATTTGGACTATGTAGGGCAACTAGCGGGCACTTGGACTGTCTAGGTTAACGAACGGGCACTTGGATTATCTAGGTTAACGAACGGGCACTTGGACTATCTAGGTTACCTAGCCACCACTTGGACTATCTAGGTTAGCTAACAGGCACTTGGACTATCTAGGTTCCCTAGCGGGCACTTGTACTATCTAGGTTACCTAGCTGGCACTTGGACTATGTAGGTCAACTAGCGGGCCCTTGGACTATCTAGGTTAGCTAACGGGTACTTGGACTATGTATGTTCCAGAGTGGGCACTTGTATTATGTAGGTTGCCTAGCGGACATTTAGACTATGTAGGTTTCCTTGCGGGCATTTGGACTATGTAGGTTACCTAGCGGGCACTTGGACTATGTAGGTTCCCTAGCGGTCACGTGGACTATGTAGGCTCCCTAGAAGGCACTTGGAATATGTAGGTTAACTAGCGGGCACTTGGACTAACCAGGTTACCAGGCGGGCACATGGACTATGTAGGTTACCCAGTGGGCACTTGGACTATCTAGGTTAACGAACGGATACTTGGACTATGTAGGTTAGGTATCAGGCACTTGGACTATCTAGGTTACCTAGCAGGCACTTGGACTATGTAGGTTACCTAGCGGACACTTGGATGATTTAGGTTAACTAGCGGGCACTTGGACTATCTAGGTTAACTAGCAGGCCCTTGGACTATCTAGGTTTACTAGCGGGCACTTGGACTATCTAGGTTAACTAGCGGGCACTTGGACTATGTAGGTTAACTAGCGGGCACTTGAACTCTCTAGGTTACCTAGCGGACACTTGGACTATGTACCTTCCCTAGCGGGCACTTGGACTATCTAGGTTACCTAGCAGGCACTTGGATTATGAAGGATCCCTAGCGGGCAATTGGACTATCTAGGTTACCTAGCTGGCACTTGGACTATGTAGGTTAACTAGCGGACACTTGCACGATCTAGGTTAACTAGCGGGCCCTTGTACTATGTAGGTTAACTAGCGGGCCCATGGATTATGTAGGTTTACTAGGGGGCACTTGGGACATCTAGGTTAACTAGCGGGCACCTGGACTATGTAGATTCCCTAGCGGGCACTTGGACTGTGTAGGTTACCTTGCAGGCACTTTGACTATCTAGGTTAACTAACGGGCACATGGACTATGTAGGTTAACTAGCGGGCACTTGGACTATCTAGGTTTACTAGCAGGCACTTAGACTATCTAGGTTACCTAGCGGGCACTTGGACTATGTACGTTCCCTAGCGGGCACTTGGGCTATCTACGTTACCTAGCGGGCACTTGGACTATGTAGGTTAACGAATGGGCACTTGGACTATGTAGGTAACCTAGTGGTCACTTGGACTGTCTAGGTTACCTAGCGGGCACTTGGACTATGTAGGTTAACTAGCGGGCACTTGGACTATCTAGGTTAACTAGCGGGCACTTGGACTATCTAGTTTAACTAGCGGGCACTTGGACTATCTAGGTTAACTAGCGGGCCCTTGCACTATGTAGGTTAACTAGCGGGCCCATGGATTATGTAGGTTTACTAGGGGGCACTTGGACTATCTAAGTTAACTAGCGGGCACTTGGACTATGTAGTTTCCCTAGCGGACATTTGGACTCTTTAGGTTACCTAGCGGGCACTTGGACTATGTAGGTTATCTAGGGGGCACTTGGACTATCTAGGTTACCTAGCAGGCACTTTGACTATCTAGGTTAACTAACGGGCATTTGGACTATGTAGGGCAACTAGCGGGCACTTGGACTGTCTAGGTTACCTAACGGGCACTTGGATTATCTAGGTTAACGAACGGGCACTTGGACTATGTAGGTTACCTAGCCACCACTTGGACTATCTAGGTTAGCTAACAGGCACTTGGACTATCTAGGTTCCCTAGCGGGCACTTGTACTATCTAGGTTACCTAGCTGGCACTTGGACTATGTAGGTCAACTAGTGGGCCCTTGGACTATCTAGGTTAGCTAACGGGCACTTGGACTATGTATGTTTCAGAGTGGGCACTTGTATTATGTAGGTTGCCTAGCGGACATTTAGACTATGTAGGTTTCCTTGCGGGCATTTGGACTATGTAGGTTACCAGCGGGCACTTGGACAATCTAGGTTAACAAACGTGTACTTGGACTATGTAGGTAACCTAGCGGGCACTTGGACTGTCTAGGTTACCTAGCGGGCACTTGGACTTTCTAGGTTAACGAACGGGCACTTGGACTATGTAGGTTAACGAACGGGCACTTGGATTATGTAGTTTACCTAGCAGGTACTTGGACTATGTAGGTTAACTAGCGGGCACTTGGACTATCTAGGTTACCTACGGGCACTTGGAATATGTACCTTCCCTAGCGGGCACTTGGGCTATCTACGTTACCTAGTGGGCACTTGGACTATGTACGTTAACGAACGGGCACTTGGACTATGTAGGTAACCTAGTGGTCACTTGGACTATGTAGGTTATCTAGCGGACACTTGGACTATCTAGGTTACCTAGCAGGCACTTTGACTATCTAGGTTAACTAACGGGCACTTGGACTATGTAGGTAACCTAGTGGTCACTTGGACTGTCTAGGTTACCTAGCGGGCACTTGGACTATGTAGGTTAACTAGCGGGCACTTGGACTATCTAGGTTAACTAGCGGGCACTTGGACTATCTAGTTTAACTAGCGGGCACTTGGACTATCTAGGTTAACTAGCGGGCCCTTGCACTATGTAGGTTAACTAGCGGGCCCATGGATTATGTAGGTTTACTAGGGGGAACTTGGACTATCTAAGTTAACTAGCGGGCACTTGGACTATGTAGTTTCCCTAGCGGACATTTGGACTCTTTAGGTTACCTAGCGGGCACTTGGACTATGTAGGTTATCTAGGGGGCACTTGGACTATCTAGGTTACCTAGCAGGCACTTTGACTATCTAGGTTAACTAACGGGCATTTGGACTATGTAGGGCAACTAGCGGGCACTTGGACTGTCTAGGTTACCTAACGGGCACTTGGATTATCTAGGGTAACGAACGGGCACTTGGACTATGTAGGTTACCTAGCCACCACTTGGACTATCTAGTTTAGCTAACAGGCACTTGGACTATCTAGGTTCCCTAGCGGGCACTTGTACTATCTAGGTTACCTAGCTGGCACTTGGACTATGTAGGTCAACTAGTGGGCCCTTGGACTATCTAGGTTAGCTAACGGGCACTTGGACTATGTATGTTTCAGAGTGGGCACTTGTATTATGTAGGTTGCCTAGCGGACATTTAGACTATGTAGGTTTCCTTGCGGGCATTTGGACTATGTAGGTTACCAGCGGGCACTTGGACAATCTAGGTTAACGAACGTGTACTTGGACTATGTAGGTAACCTAGCGGGCACTTGGACTGTCTAGGTTACCTAGCGGGCACTTGGACTTTCTAGGTTAACGAACGGGCACTTGGACTGTGTATTTTAACTAGCGGACACTTCGACTATCTAGGTTAGCTAACGGGCAATTGGACTATCTAGGTTACCTAGCGGGCACTTGGACTATGTAGGTTCCCTAGCGGGCACTTGGACTATTTAGGTTACCTAGCAGGCACTTTGACTATCTAGGTTAACTAACGGGCACTTGGACTATGTAGGTTGCCTAGCGAGCACTTGGAGTATGTAGGTTCCCTAGCGGGCAATTGGACTATGTAGGTTCCCTATCGGGTACTTGGACTGTCTAGGTTAACTAGCGGGCAATTGGACTGTCTAGGTTACCTAGTGGGCACTTGGAGTATGTACGTTCCCTAGCGGGCACTTGGGCTTTCTACCTTACCTAGCGGGCACTTAGACTATGTAGGTTAACGAACGGGCACTTGGACTATGTAGGTTAACGAACGGGCACTTGGATTATGTAGTTTACCTAGCAGGTACTTGGACTATGTAGGTTAACTAGCGGGCACTTGGACTATCTAGGTTACCTACGGGCACTTGGAATATGTACCTTCCCTAGCGGGCACTTGGGATATCTACGTTACCTAGTGGGCACTTGGACTATGTAGGTTAACGAACGGGAACTTGGACTATGTAGGTAACCTAGTGGTCACTTGGACTATGTAGGTTATCTAGCGGACACTTGGACTATCTAGGTTACCTAGCAGGCACTTTGACTATCTAGGTTAACTAACGGGCACTTGGACTATGTAGGGTAACTAGTGGGCACATGGACTGTCTAGGTTACCTAACGGGTACTTGGATTATCTAGGTTAACGAACGTGCACTTGGACTATGTAGGTAACCTAGCGGGCACTTGGACTGTCTAGGTTACCTAGCGGGCACTTGGACTATCTAGGTTAACGAACGGGCACTTGGACTATGTAGGTTAACTAGCGGACACTTCGACTATCTAGGTTAGCTAACGGGCAATTGGACAATCTAGGTTAACTAACGGGCACTTGGACTATGTAGGTTGCCTAGCGAGCACTTGGACTATGTAGGTTCCCTAGTGGGCACTTGGACTATGTAGGTTCCCTATCGGGTACTTGGACTGTCTAGGTTAACTAGGGGGCAATTGGACTGTCTAGGTTACCTAGTGGGCACTTGGACTATGTACGTTCCCTAGTGGGCACTTGGGCTATCTACGTTACCTAGCGGGCACTTGGACAATGTAAGTTAACGAACGGGCACTTGGACTATGTAGGTTAACTAGCGGACACTTGGACTATCTAGGATAGCTAACGGGCAATTGGACTATCAAGGTTAACTAACGGGCACTTGGACTATGTAGGTTGCTTAGCGAGCACCTGGACTATGTAGGTCCCCTAGCGGGCGCTTGGACTATGTAGATTCCCTAGCGGTACTTGGACTGTCTAGGTTAACTAGCGGGCAATTGGACTGTCTAGGTTACCTAGTGGGCACTTGGACTATGTAGTTTACCTAGCAGGCACTTGGAGTATGTAGGTTTACTAGCAGGCACTTAGACTATCTAGGTTACCTAGCGGGCACTTGGACTATGTACGTTCCCTAGCGGGCACTTGGGCTATCTACGTTACCTAGCGGGCACTTGGACTATGTAGGTTAACGAATGGGCACTTGGACTATGTAGGTAACCTAGTGGTCACTTGGACTGTCTAGGTTACCTAGCGGGCACTTGGACTATGTAGGTTAACTAGCGGGCACTTGGACTATCTAGGTTAACTAGCGGGCACTTGGACTATCTAGGTTAACTAGCGGGCCCTTGCACTATGTAGGTTAACTAGCGGGCCCATTGATTATGTAGGTTTACTAGGGGGCACTTGGACTATCTAGGTTAATTAGCGGGCACTTGGACTATGTAGTTTCCCTACCGGACATTTGGACTATTTAGGTTACCTAGCGGGCACTTGGACTATGTAGGTTATCTAGCGGGCACTTGGACTATCTAGGTTACCTAGCAGGCACTTTGACTATCTAGGTTAACTAACGGTCACTTGGACTATGTAGGGCAACTAGCGGGCACTTGGACTGTCTAGGTTACCTAACGGGCACTTGGATTATCTAGGTTAACGAACGGGCACTTGGACTATGTAGGTTACCTAGCCACCACTTGGATTATCTAGGTTAGCTAATAGGCACTTGGACTATCTAGGTTCCCTAGGGGGCACTTGTACTATCTAGGTTACCTAGCTGGCACTTGGACTATGTAGGTCAACTAGCGGGCCCTTGGACTATCTAGGTTAGCTAACGGGCACTTGGATTATGTATGTTCCAGAGTGTGCACTTGGATTATGTAGGTTGCCTAGCGGACATTTAGACTATGTAGGTTTCCTTGCGGGCATTTGGACTATGTAGGTTACCAGAGGGCACTTGGACAATCTAGGTTAACGAACGTGCACTTGGACTATGTAGGTAACCTAGCGGGCACTTGGACTGTCTAGGTTACCTAGCCGGCACTTTGACTGTCTAGGTTAACTAACGGGCACTTGGACTATGTAGGTTGCCTAGCGAGCACTTGGAGTATGTAGGTTCCCTAGCGGGCAATTGGACTATGTAGGTTCCCTGTCGGGTACTTGGACTGTCTAGGTTAACTAGCGGGCAATTGGACTGTCTAGGTTGCCTAGTGGGCACTTGGAGTATGTACGTTCCCTAGCGGGCACTTGGGATTTCTACGTTACCTAGCGGGCACTTGGACTATGTAGGTTAACGAACGGGCACTTGGACTATGTAGGTTAACGAACGGGCACTTGGACTATGTAGTTTACCTAGCAGGTACTTGGACTATGTAGGTTAACTAGCGGGCACTTGGACTATCTAGGTTACCTACGGGCACTTGGACTATGTACCTTCCCTAGCGGGCACTTGGGCTATCTACGTTACCTAGCGGGCACTTGGACTATGTAGGTTAACGAACGGGCACTTGGACAATGTAGGTAACCTAGTGGTCACTTGGACTATGTAGGTTATCTAGCGGACACTTGGACTATCTAGGTTACCTAGCAGGCACTTTGACTATCTAGGTTAACTAACGGGCACTTGGACTATGTAGGGTAACTAGCGGGCACTTGGACTGTCTAGGTTACCTAACGGGCACTTGGATTATCTAGGTTAACGAACGGGCACTTGGACTATGTAGGTTACCTAGCCACCACTTGGACTATCTAGCTTAGCTAACAGGCACTTGGACTATCTAGGTTCCTTAGCGGGCACTTGTACTATCTAGGTTACCTAGCTGGCACTGGGACTATGTAGGTCAACTAGCGGGCCCTTGGACTATCTAGGTTAGCTAACGGGCACTTGGACTATGTATGTTCCAGAGTGGGCACTTGTATTATGTAGGTTGCCTAGCGGACATTTAGACTATGTAGGTTTCCTTGCGGGCATTTGGACTATGTAGGTTTCCTTGCGGGCATTTGGACTATGTAGGTTACCTAGCGGGCACTTAGACTATGTAGGTTCCCTAGCGGTCACGTGGACTATGTAGGCTCCCTAGAAGGCACTTGGACTATGTAGGTTAATTAGCGGGCACTTGGCTAACCAGGTTACCAGGCAGGCACATGGACTATGTAGGTTACCCAATTGGCACTTGGACTATCTAGGTTAACGAACGGACACTTGGACTATGTAGGTTAGGTATTAGGCACTTGGACTATCTAGGTTACCTAGCAGGCACTGGGAATATGTAGGTTACCTAGCGGACACTTGGACGATTTAGGTTAACTAGCGGGCACTTGGACTATCTAGGTTAACTAGCAGGCCCTTGGACTATCTAGGTTTACTAGCGGGCACTTGGACTATCTAGGTTAAATAGCGGGCTCTTGGACTATGTAGGTTAACTAGCGGGCACTTGAACTCTCTAGGTTACCTAGCGGACACTTGGACTATGTACCTTCCCTAGCGGGCACTTGGACTATCTAGGTTACCTAGCAGGCACTTGGATTATGAAGGATCCCTAGCGGGCAATTGGACTATCTAGGTTACCTAGCTGGCACTTGGACTATGTAGGTTAACTAGTGGACACTTGCATGATCTAGGTTAACTAGCGGGCCCTTGCACTATGTAGGTTAACTAGCGGGCCCATGGATTATGTAGGTTTACTAGGGGGCACTTGGGACATCTAGGTTAACTAGCGGGCACTTGGACTATGTAGTTTCCCTAGCGGGCATTTGGACTATTTAGGTTGCCTAGCGGGCACTTGGAATATGTAGGTTACCTAGCAGGCACTTTGACTATCTAGGTTAACTAACGGGCACTTGGACTATGTAGGGTAACTAGCGGGCACTTGGACTGTCTAGGTTACCTAACGGGCACTTGGATTATCTAGGTTAACGAACGGGTACGTGGACTATGTAGGTTACCTAGCCACCACTTGGACTATCTAGGTTCCCTAGCGGGCACTTGGACTATGTAGGTCAACTAGCGGGCCCTTGGACTATCTAGGTTAGCTAAGGGGCACTTGGACTATGTATGTTCCAGAGCGGGCACTTGGATTATGTAGGTTGCCTAGCGGACATTTAGACTATGTAGGTTTCCTTGCGGGCATTTGGACTATGTAGGTTACCTAGCGGGCCCTTGGACTATGTAGGTTCCCTAACGGGCACTTGGACTATGTAGGTTCCCTAGGGGTCACGTGGACTATGTAGGCTCCCTAGAACGCACTTGGACTATGTAGGTTAACTAGCGGGCACTTGGACTATGTAGGTTACCCAATGGGCACTTGGACTATCTAGGTTAACGAACGGACACTTGGCTATGTAGGTTAGCTATCAGGCACTTGGACTATCTAGGTTACCTAGCGGACACTTGGACGATTTAGGATAACTAGCGGACACTTGGACTATCTAGGTTAACTAGCAGGCCCTTTGACTATCTAGTTTTACTAGCGGGCACTTGGACTATCTAGGTTAACTAACGGGCACTTGGACTATGTAGTTTCCCTAGCGGGCATTTGGATTATTTAGGTTACCTAGTGGGCACTTGGACTATGTAGGTTATCTAGCGGGCACTTGGACTACGTAGTTTAACTAGAAGGGACTTGGACTATCAAGGTTACCTAGCGGGCCCTTGGACTATGTAGTTTACCAGCGGGCACTTGGACTATCTAGGTTAACGAACGTGCACTTGGAATATGTAGGTAACCTAGCGGGCACTTGGACTGTCTAGGTTACCTAGCGGGCACTTGGACTATCTAGGTTAACGAACGGGCACTTGGACTATGTAGGTTAACTAGCAGACACTTCGACTATCTAGGTTAGCTAACGGGCAATTGGACAATCTAGGTTAACTAACGGGCACTTGGACTATGTAGGTTCCCTAGTGGGCACTTGGACTATGTAGGTTCCCTAGTGGGCTCTTGGACTATGTAGGTTCCCTATCGGGTACTTGGACTGTCTAGGTTAACTAGGGGGCAATTGGACTGTCTAGGTTACCTAGTGGGCACTTGGACTATGTACGTTCCCTAGCGGGCACTTGGGTTATCTACGTTACCTAGCGGGCACTTGGACAATGTAAGTTAACGAACGGGCACTTGGACTATGTAGGTTAACTAGCGGACACTTGGACTATCTAGGATAGCTAACGGGCAATTGGACTATCAAGGTTACCTAACGGGCACTTGGACTATGTAGGTTACCTAGCGGGCACTTGGACTATCTAGGTTACCTAGCAGGCACTTTGACTATCTAGGTTAACTAACGGGCACGTGTACTATGTAGGTTGCCTAGCGAGCACCTGGACTATGTAGGTTCCCTAGCGGGTGCTTGGACTATGCAGATTCCCTAGCGGTACTTGGACTGTCTAGGTTAACTAGCGGGCAATTGGACTGTCTAGGTTACCTAGTGGGCACTTGGACTATGTAGTTTACCTAGCAGGCACTTGGACTATGTAGGTTTACTAGCAGGCACTTAGACTATCTAGGTTACATAGCGGGCACTTGGACTATGTACGTTCCCTAGCGGGCACTTGGGCTATCTACGTTACCTAGCGGGCACTTGGACTATGTAGGTTAACGAATGGGCACATGGACTACGTAGGTAACCTAGTGGTCACTTGGACTGTCTAGGTTACCTAGCGGGCACTTGGACTATGTAGGTTAACTAGCGGGCACTTGGACTATCTAGGTTAACTAGCGGGCACTTGGACTATCTAGGTTTACTAGCGGGCACTTGGACTATCTAGGTTAACTAGCGGGCCCTTGCACTATGTAGGTTAACTAGCGGGCCCATGGATTATGTAGGTTTACTAGGGGGCACTTGGACTATCTAGGTTAACTAGCGGGCACTTGGACTATGTAGTTTCCCTAGCGGACATTTGGACTATTTAGGTTACCTAGCGGTCACTTGGACTATGTAGGTTATCTAGCGGGCACTTGGACTATCTAGGTTACCTAGCAGGCACTTTGACTATCTAGGTTAACTAACGGGCATTTGGACTATGTAGGGCAACTAGCGGGCACTTGAACTGTCTAGGTTACCTAACGGGCACTTGGATTATCTAGGTTAACGAACGGGCACCTGGACTATGTAGGTTACCTAGCCACCACTTGGACTATCTAGGTTAGCTAACAGGCACTTGGACTATCTAGGTTCCCTAGCGGGCACTTGTACTATCTAGGTTACCTAGCTGGCACTTGGACTATGTAGGTCAACTAGCGGGCCCTTGGACTTTCTAGGTTAGCTAACGGGCACATGGACTATGTATGTTCCAGAGTGGTCACTTGGATTATGTAGGTTGCCTAGCGGACATTTAGACTATGTAGGTTTCCTTGCGGGCATTTGGACTATGTATGTTACCAGCGGGCACTTGGACAATCTAGGTTAACGAACGTGCACTTGGACTATGTAGGTAACCTAGCGGGCACTTGGACTGTCTAGGTTACCTAGCGGGCACTTGGACTTTCTAGGTTAACGAACGGGCAATTGGACTATGTAGGTTAACTAGCGGATACCTCGACTATCTAGGTTAGCTAACGGGCAATTGGACTATCTAGGTTACCTAGCGGGCACTTGGACTATGTAGGTTCCCTAGCGGGCACTTGGACTATTTAGGTTACCTAGCAGGCACTTTGACTATCTAGGTTAACTAACGGGCACTTGGACTATGTAGGTTGCCTAGCGAGCACTTGGATTATGTAGGTTCCCTAGCGGGCAATTGGACTATGTAGGTTCCCTATCGGGTACTTGGACTGTCTAGGTTAACTAGCGGGCAATTGGACTGTCTAGGTTACCTAGTGGGCAATTAGAGTATGTACGTTCCCTAGCGGGCATTTGGGCTTTCTACGTTACCTAGCGGGCACTTGGACTATGTAGGTTAACGAACGGGTACTTGGACTATGTAGGTTAACGAACGGGCACTTGGATTATGTAGTTTACCTAGCAGGTACTTGGACTATGTAGGTTAACTAGCGGGCACTTGGACTATCTAGGTTACCTACGGGCACTTGGACTATGTAGGTTAACGAACGGGCACTTGGACTATGTAGGTAACCTAGTGGTCACTTGGACTATGTAGGTTATCTAGCGGACACTTGGACTATCTAGGTTACCTAGCAGGCACTTTGACTATCTAGGTTAACGAACGTGCACTTGGACTATGTAGGTAACCTAGCGTGCACTTGGACTGTCTAGGTTACCTAGCGGGCACTTGGACTATCTAGGTTAACGAACGGGCACTTGGACTATGTAGGTTAACTAGCGGACACTTCGACTATCTAGGTTAGCTAACGGGCAATTGGACAATCTAGGTTAACTAACGGGCACTTGGACTATGTAGGTTGCCTAGCGAGCACTTGGACTATGTAGGTTCCCTAGTGGGCACTTGGACTATGTAGGTTCCCTATCGGGTACTTGGACTGTCTAGGTTAACTAGGGGGCAATTGGACTGTCTAGGTTACCTAGTGGGCACTTGGACTATATACATCCCTAGCGGGCACTTGGGCTATCTACGTTACCTAGCGGGCACTTGGACAATGTAAGTTAACGAACGGGCACTTGGACTATGTAGGTTAACTAGCGGACACTTGGACTATCTAGGATATCTAACGGGCAATTGGACTATCTAGGTTAGCTAACAGGCACTTGGACTATGTAGGTTCCCTAGCGGGCACTTGTAATGTCTAAGTTACCTAGCTGGCACTTGGACTATGTAGGTCAACTAGTGGGCCCTTGGACTATCTAGGTTAGCTAACGGGCACTTGGACTATGTATGTTCCAGAGTGGGCACTTGTATTATGTAGGTTGCCTAGCGGACATTTAGACTATGTAGGTTTCCTTGCGGGCATTTGGACTATGTAGGTTACCTAGCGGGCACTTGGACTATCTAGGTTACCTACGGGCACTTGGACTATGTACCTTCCCTAGCGGGCACTTGGGCTATCTACGTTACCTAGTGGGCACTTGGACTATGTAGGTTAACGAACGGGCACTTGGACTATGTAGGTAACCTAGTGGTCACTTGGACTATGTAGGTTATCTAGCGGACACTTGGACTATCTAGGTTACCTAGCAGGCACTTTGACTATCTAGGTTAACTAACGGGCACTTGGACTATGTAGGGTAACTAGCGGGCACTTGGACTGTCTAGGTTACCTAAAGGGGACTTGGATTATCTAGGTTAACGAACGGGCACTTGGACTATGTAGGTTACCTAGCCACCACTTGGACTATCTAGGTTAGCTAACAGGCACTTGGACTATCTAGGTTCCCTAGCGGGCACTTGTACTATCTAGGTTACCTAGCTGGCACTTGGACTATGTAGGTCAACTAGCGGGCCCTTGGACTATCTAGGTTAGCTAACGGGCACTTGGACTATGTATGTTCCAGAGTGGGCACTTGTATTATGTAGGTTGCCTAGCGGACATTTAGACTATGTAGGTTTCCTTGCGGGCATTTGGACTATGTAGGTTACCTAGCGGGCACTTGGACTATGTAGGTTCCCTAGCGGTCACGTGGACTATGTAGGCTCCCTAGAAGGCACTTGGACTATGTAGGTTAACTAGCGGGCACTTGGACTAACCTGGTTACCAGGCGGGCACATGGACTATGTAGGTTACCCAATTGGCACTTGGACTATCTAGGTTAACGAACGGACACTTGGACTATGTAGGTTAGGTATCAGGCACTTGGACTATCTAGGTTACCTAGCAGGCACTGGGACTATGTAGGTTACCTAGCGGACAATTGGACGATTTAGGTTAACTAGAGGGCACTTGGACTATCTAGGTTAACTAGCAGGCCCTTGGACTATCTAGGTTTACTAGCGGGCACTTGGACTATCTAGGTTAACTAGCGGGCTCTTGGACTATGTAGGTTAACTATCGGGCACTTGAACTCTCTAGGTTACCTAGCGGACACTTGGACTATGTACCTTCCCTAGCGGGCACTTGGACTATCTAGGTTACCTAGCAGGCACTTGGATTATGAAGGATCCCTAGCGGGCAATTGGACTATCTAGGTTACCTAGCTGGCACTTGGACTATGTAGGTTAACTAGCGGACACTTGCACGATCTAGGTTAACTAGCGGGCCCTTGCACTATGTAGGTTAACTAGCGGGCCCATGGATTATGTAGGTTTACTAGGGGGCACTTGGGACATCTAGGTTAACTAGCGGGCACTTGGACTATGTAGTTTCCCTAGCGGGCATTTGGACTGTTTAGGTTGCCTAGCGGGCACTTGGACTATGTAGGTTACCTAGCAGGCACTTTGACTATCTAGGTTAACTAACGGGCACTTGGACTATGTAGGGTAACTAGCGGGCACTTGGACTGTCTAGGTTACCTAACGGGCACTTGGATTATCTAGGTTAACGAACGGGTACGTGGACTATGTAGGTTACCTAGCCACCACTTGGACTATCTAGGTTCCCTAGCGGGCACTAGGACTATGTAGGTCAACTAGCGGGCCCTTGGACTATCTAGGTTAGCTAACGGGCACTTGGACTATGTATGTTCCAGAGCGGGCACTTGGATTATGTAGGTTGGCTAGCGGACATTTAGACTATGTAGGTTTCCTTGCGGGCATTTGGACTATGTAGGTTACGTAGCGGGCCCTTGGTCTATGTAGGTTCCCTAACGGCACTTGGACTATGTAGGTTCCCTAGGGGTCACGTGGACTATGTAGGCTCCCTAGAAGGCACTTGGACTATGTAAGTTAACTAGCAGGCACTTGGACTATGTATGTTACCCAATGGGCACTTGGACTACATAGGTTAACGAACGGACACTTGGGCTATGTAGGTTAGCTATCAGGCACTTGGACTATCTAGGTTACCTAGCGGACACGTGGACGATTTAGGATAACTAGCGGGCACTTGGACTATCTAGGTTAACTAGCAGGCCCTTGGACTATCTAGGTTTACTAGCGGGCACTTGGACTATCTAGGTTAACTAACGGGCACTTGGACTATGTAGTTTCCCTAGCGGGCATTTGGATTATTTAGGTTACCTAGTGGGCACTTGGACTATGTAGGTTATCTAGCGGGCACTTGGACTACGTAGGTTAACTAGAAGGGACTTGGACTATCAAGGTTACTTAGCGGGCCCTTGGACTATGTAGGTTACCTGCGGGCACTTGGACTATCTAGGTTAACAAACGTGCACTTGGACTATGTAGGTAACCTAGCGGGCACTTGGACTGTCTAGGTTACCTAGCGGGCACTTGGACTATCTAGGTTAACGAACGGGCACTTGGACTATGTAGGTTAACTAGCAGACACATCGACTATCTAGGTTAGCTAACGGGCAATTGGACAATCTAGGTTAACTAACGGGCACTTGGACTATGTAGGTTGCCTAGCGAGCACTTGGACTATGTAGGTTCCCTAGTGGGCACTTGGACTATGTAGGTTCCCTATCGGGTACTTGGATTGTCTAGGTTAACTAGGGGGCAATTGGACTGTCTAGGTTACCTAGTGGGCACTTGGACTATGTACGTTCCCTAGCGGGCACTTGGGTTATCTATGTTACCTAGCGGGCACTTGGACAATGTAAGTTAACGAACGGGCACTTGGACTATGTAGGTTAACTAGCGGACACTTGGACTATCTAGGATAGCTAACGGGCAATTGGACTATCAAGGTTACCTAACGGGCACTTGAACTATGTAGGTTACCTAGCGGGCACTTGGACTATCTAGGTTACCTAGCAGGCACTTTGACTATCTAGGTTAACTAACGGGCACGTGGACTATGTAGGTTGCCTAGCGAGCACCTGGACTATGTAGGTTCCCTAGCGGGCGCTTGGACTATGTAGATTCCCTAGCGGTACTTGGACTGTCTAGGTTAACTAGCGGGCAATTGGACTGTCTAGGTTACCTAGTGGGCACTTGGACTATGTAGTTTAGCTAGCAGGCACTTGGACTATGTAGGTTTACTAGCAGGCACTTAGACTATCTAGGTTACCTAGCGGGCACTTGGCCTATGTACGTTCCCTAGCGGGCACTTGGGCTATCTACGTTACCTAGCGGGCACTTGGACTATGTAGGTTAACGAATGGGCACATGGACTACGTAGGTAACCTAGTGGTCACTTGGACTGTCTAGGTTACCTAGCGGGCACTTGGACTATGTAGGTTAACTAGCGGGCACTTGGACTATCTAGGTTAACTAGCGGGCACTTGGACTATCTAGGTTAACTAGCGGGCACTTGGACTATCTAGGTTAACTAGCGGGCCCTTGCACTATGTAGGTTAACTTCGGGCCCATGGATTACGTAGGTTTACTAGGGGGCACTTGGATTATCTAGGTTAACTAGCGGGCACTTGGACTATCTAGGTTAACTAGTGGGCACTTGGACTATCTAGGTTAACTAGCGGGCCCTTGCACTATGTAGGTTAACTAGCGGGCCCATGGATTATGTAGGTTTACTAGGGGGCACTTGGACTATCTAGGTTAACTAGCGGGCACTTGGACTATGTAGTTTCCCTAGCGGACATTTGGACTATTTAGGTTACCTATCGGGCACTTGGACTATGTAGGTTACCTAGCAGGCACTTTGACTATCTAGGTTAACTAACGGGCATTTGGACTATGTAGGGCAACTAGCGGGCACTTGGACTGTCTAGGTTACCTAACGGGCACATGGATTATCTAGGTTAACGAACGGGCACTTGGACTATGTAGGTTACCTAGCCACCACTTGGACTATCTAGGTTAGCTAACAGGCACTTGGACTATCTAGGTTCCCTAGCGGGCACTTGTACTATCTAGGTTACCTAGCTGGCACTTGGACTATGTAGGTCAACTAGCGGGCCCTTGGACTATCTAGGTTAGCTAACGGGCACTTGGACTATGTATGTTCCAGAGTGGGCACTTGTATTATGTAGGTTGCCTAGCGGACATTTAGACTATGTAGGTTTCCTTGCGGGCATTTGGACTATGTAGGTTACCTAGCGGGCACTTGGACTATTTAGGTTCCCTAGCAGTCACGTGGACTATGTAGGCTCCCTAGAAGGCACTTTGACTATGTAGGTTAACTAGCGGGCACTTGGACTAACCAGGTTACCAGGCGGGCACATGGACTATGTAGGTTACCCAATTGGCACTTGGACTATCTAGGTTAACGAACGGACACTTGGACTATGTAGGTTAGGTATCAGGCACTTGGACTATCTAGGTTACCTAGCAGGCACTGGGAATATGTAGGTTACCTAGCGGACACTTGGACGATTTAGGTTAACTAGCGGGCACTTGGACTATCTAGGTTAACTAGCAGGCCCTTGGACTATCTAGGTTTACTAGCGGGCACTTGGACTATCTAGGTTAACTAGCGGGCTCTTGGACTATGTAGGTTAACTAGCGGGCACTTGAACTCTCTAGGTTACCTAGCGGACACTTGGACTATGTACCTTCCCTAGCGGGCACTTGGACTATCTAGGTTACCTAGCAGGCACTTGGATTATGAAGGATCCCTAGCGGGCAATTGGACTATCTAGGTTACCTAGCTGGCACTTGGACTATGTAGGTTAACTAGCGGACACTTGTACGATCTAGGTTAACTAGCGGGCCCTTGCACTATGTAGGTTAACTAGCGGGCCCATGTATTATGTAGGTTTACTAGGGGGCACTTGGGACATCTAGGTTAACTAGCGGGCACTTGGACTATGTAGTTTCCCTAGCGGGCATTTGGACTATTTAGGTTGCCTAGCGGGCACTTGGACTATGTAGGTTACCTAGTAGGCACTTTGACTATCTAGGTTAACTAACGGGCACTTGGACTATGTAGGGTAACTAGCGGGCACTTGGACTGTCTAGGTTACCTAACGGGCACTTGGATTATCTAGGTTAACGAACGGGTACGTGGACTATGTAGGTTACCTAGCCACCACTTGGACTATCTAGGTTCCCTAGCGGGCACTTGGACTATGTAGGTCAACTAGCGGGCCCTTGGACTATCTAGGTTAGCTAACGGGCACTTGGACTATGTATGTTCCAGAGCGGGCACTTGGATTATGTAGGTTGCCTAGCGGACATTTAGACTATGTAGGTTTCCTTGCGGGCTTTTGGACTATGTGGGTTACCTTGCGGGCCCTTGGACTTTGTAGGTTCCCTAACGGGCACTTGGACTATGTAGGTTCCCTAGGGGTCACGTGGACTATGTAGGCTCCCTAGAACGCACTTGGACTATGTAGGTTAACTAGCGGGCACTTGGACTATGTAGGTTACCCAATGGGCACTTGGACTACATAGGTTAACGAACGGACACTTGGGCTATGTAGGTTAGCTATCAGGCACTTGGACTATCTAGGTTACCTAGCGGACACTTGGACGATTTAGGATAACTAGCGGGCACTTGGACTATCTAGGTTAACTAGCAGGCCCTTGGACTATCTAGGTTTACTAGCGGGCACTGGGACTATCTAGGTTAACTAACGGGCACTTGGACTATGTAGTTTCCCTAGCGGGCTTTTGGATTATTTAGGTTACCTAGTGGGCACTTGGACTATGTAGGTTATCTAGCGGGCACTTGGACTACGTAGGTTAACTAGAAGGGACTTGGACTATCAAGGTTACCTAGCGGGCCCTTGGACTATGTAGGTTACCAGCGGACACTTGGACTATCTAGGTTCACGAACGTTCACTTGGACTATGTAGGTAACCTAGCGGGCACTTGGACTGTCTAGGTTACCTAGCGGGCACTTGGACTATCTAGGTTAACGAACGGGCACTTGGACTATGTAGGTTAACTAGCAGACACATCGACTATCTAGGTTAGCTAACGGGCAATTGGACAATCTAGGTTAACTAACGGGCACTTGGACTATGTAGGTTGCCTAGCGAGCACTTGGACTATGTAGGTTCCCTAGTGGGCACTTGGACTATGGAGGTTCCCTATCGGGTACTTGGACTGTCTAGGTTAACTAGGGGGCAATTGGACTGTCTAGGTTACCTAGTGGGCACTTGGACTATGTACGTTCCCTAGCGGGCACTTGGGTTATCTATGTTACCTAGCGGGCACTTGGACAATGTAAGTTAACGAACGGGCACTTGGACTATGTAGGTTAACTAGCGGACACTTGGACTATCTAGGATAGCTAACGGGCAATTGGACTATCAAGGTTACCTAATGGGCACTTGGACTATGTAGGTTACCTAGCGGGCACTTGGACTATCTAGGTTAACGAACGGACACTTGGACTATGTAGGTTAGGTATTAGGCACTTGGACTATCTAGGTTACCTAGCAGGCACTGGGAATATGTAGGTTACCTAGCGGACACTTGGACGATTTAGGTTAACTAGCGGGCACTTGGACTATCTAGGTTAACTAGCAGGCCCTTGGACTATCTAGGTTTACTAGCGGGCACTTGGACTATCTAGGTTAAATAGCGGGCTCTTGGACTATGTAGGTTAACTAGCGGGCACTTGAACTCTCTAGGTTACCTAGCGGACACTTGGACTATGTACCTTCCCTAGCGGGCACTTGGACTATCTAGGTTACCTAGCAGGCACTTGGATTATGAAGGATCCCTAGCGGGCAATTGGACTATCTAGGTTACCTAGCTGGCACTTGGACTATGTAGGTTAACTAGTGGACACTTGCATGATCTAGGTTAACTAGCGGGCCCTTGCACTATGTAGGTTAACTAGCGGGCCCATGGATTATGTAGGTTTACTAGGGGGCACTTGGGACATCTAGGTTAACTAGCGGGCACTTGGACTATGTAGTTTCCCTAGCGGGCATTTGGACTATTTAGGTTGCCTAGCGGGCACTTGGAATATGTAGGTTACCTAGCAGGCACTTTGACTATCTAGGTTAACTAACGGGCACTTGGACTATGTAGGGTAACTAGCGGGCACTTGGACTGTCTAGGTTACCTAACGGGCACTTGGATTATCTAGGTTAACGAACGGGTACGTGGACTATGTAGGTTACCTAGCCACCACTTGGACTATCTAGGTTCCCTAGCGGGCACTTGGACTATGTAGGTCAACTAGCGGGCCCTTGGACTATCTAGGTTAGCTAAGGGGCACTTGGACTATGTATGTTCCAGAGCGGGCACTTGGATTATGTAGGTTGCCTAGCGGACATTTAGACTATGTAGGTTTCCTTGCGGGCATTTGGACTATGTAGGTTACCTAGCGGGCCCTTGGACTATGTAGGTTCCCTAACGGGCACTTGGACTATGTAGGTTCCCTAGGGGTCACGTGGACTATGTAGGCTCCCTAGAACGCACTTGGACTATGTAGGTTAACTAGCGGGCACTTGGACTATGTAGGTTACCCAATGGGCACTTGGACTATCTAGGTTAACGAACGGACACTTGGCTATGTAGGTTAGCTATCAGGCACTTGGACTATCTAGGTTACCTAGCGGACACTTGGACGATTTAGGATAACTAGCGGACACTTGGACTATCTAGGTTAACTAGCAGGCCCTTTGACTATCTAGTTTTACTAGCGGGCACTTGGACTATCTAGGTTAACTAACGGGCACTTGGACTATGTAGTTTCCCTAGCGGGCATTTGGATTATTTAGGTTACCTAGTGGGCACTTGGACTATGTAGGTTATCTAGCGGGCACTTGGACTACGTAGTTTAACTAGAAGGGACTTGGACTATCAAGGTTACCTAGCGGGCCCTTGGACTATGTAGTTTACCAGCGGGCACTTGGACTATCTAGGTTAACGAACGTGCACTTGGAATATGTAGGTAACCTAGCGGGCACTTGGACTGTCTAGGTTACCTAGCGGGCACTTGGACTATCTAGGTTAACGAACGGGCACTTGGACTATGTAGGTTAACTAGCAGACACTTCGACTATCTAGGTTAGCTAACGGGCAATTGGACAATCTAGGTTAACTAACGGGCACTTGGACTATGTAGGTTCCCTAGTGGGCACTTGGACTATGTAGGTTCCCTAGTGGGCTCTTGGACTATGTAGGTTCCCTATCGGGTACTTGGACTGTCTAGGTTAACTAGGGGGCAATTGGACTGTCTAGGTTACCTAGTGGGCACTTGGACTATGTACGTTCCCTAGCGGGCACTTGGGTTATCTACGTTACCTAGCGGGCACTTGGACAATGTAAGTTAACGAACGGGCACTTGGACTATGTAGGTTAACTAGCGGACACTTGGACTATCTAGGATAGCTAACGGGCAATTGGACTATCAAGGTTACCTAACGGGCACTTGGACTATGTAGGTTACCTAGCGGGCACTTGGACTATCTAGGTTACCTAGCAGGCACTTTGACTATCTAGGTTAACTAACGGGCACGTGTACTATGTAGGTTGCCTAGCGAGCACCTGGACTATGTAGGTTCCCTAGCGGGTGCTTGGACTATGCAGATTCCCTAGCGGTACTTGGACTGTCTAGGTTAACTAGCGGGCAATTGGACTGTCTAGGTTACCTAGTGGGCACTTGGACTATGTAGTTTACCTAGCAGGCACTTGGACTATGTAGGTTTACTAGCAGGCACTTAGACTATCTAGGTTACATAGCGGGCACTTGGACTATGTACGTTCCCTAGCGGGCACTTGGGCTATCTACGTTACCTAGCGGGCACTTGGACTATGTAGGTTAACGAATGGGCACATGGACTACGTAGGTAACCTAGTGGTCACTTGGACTGTCTAGGTTACCTAGCGGGCACTTGGACTATGTAGGTTAACTAGCGGGCACTTGGACTATCTAGGTTAACTAGCGGGCACTTGGACTATCTAGGTTTACTAGCGGGCACTTGGACTATCTAGGTTAACTAGCGGGCCCTTGCACTATGTAGGTTAACTAGCGGGCCCATGGATTATGTAGGTTTACTAGGGGGCACTTGGACTATCTAGGTTAACTAGCGGGCACTTGGACTATGTAGTTTCCCTAGCGGACATTTGGACTATTTAGGTTACCTAGCGGTCACTTGGACTATGTAGGTTATCTAGCGGGCACTTGGACTATCTAGGTTACCTAGCAGGCACTTTGACTATCTAGGTTAACTAACGGGCATTTGGACTATGTAGGGCAACTAGCGGGCACTTGAACTGTCTAGGTTACCTAACGGGCACTTGGATTATCTAGGTTAACGAACGGGCACCTGGACTATGTAGGTTACCTAGCCACCACTTGGACTATCTAGGTTAGCTAACAGGCACTTGGACTATCTAGGTTCCCTAGCGGGCACTTGTACTATCTAGGTTACCTAGCTGGCACTTGGACTATGTAGGTCAACTAGCGGGCCCTTGGACTTTCTAGGTTAGCTAACGGGCACATGGACTATGTATGTTCCAGAGTGGTCACTTGGATTATGTAGGTTGCCTAGCGGACATTTAGACTATGTAGGTTTCCTTGCGGGCATTTGGACTATGTATGTTACCAGCGGGCACTTGGACAATCTAGGTTAACGAACGTGCACTTGGACTATGTAGGTAACCTAGCGGGCACTTGGACTGTCTAGGTTACCTAGCGGGCACTTGGACTTTCTAGGTTAACGAACGGGCAATTGGACTATGTAGGTTAACTAGCGGATACCTCGACTATCTAGGTTAGCTAACGGGCAATTGGACTATCTAGGTTACCTAGCGGGCACTTGGACTATGTAGGTTCCCTAGCGGGCACTTGGACTATTTAGGTTACCTAACAGGCACTTTGACTATCTAGGTTAACTAACGGGCACTTGGACTATGTAGGTTGCCTAGCGAGCACTTGGATTATGTAGGTTTCCTAGCGGGCAATTGGACTATGTAGGTTCCCTATCGGGTACTTGGACTGTCTAGGTTAACTAGCGGGCAATTGGACTGTCTAGGTTACCTAGTGGGCACTTAGAGTATGTACGTTCCCTAGCGGGCATTTGGGCTTTCTACGTTACCTAGCGGGCACTTGGACTATGTAGGTTAACGAACGGGTACTTGGACTATGTAGGTTAACGAACGGGCACTTGGATTATGTAGTTTACCTAGCAGGTACTTGGACTATGTAGGTTAACTAGCGGGCACTTGGACTATCTAGGTTACCTACGGGCACTTGGACTATGTAGGTTAACGAACGGGCACTTGGACTATGTAGGTAACCTAGTGGTCACTTGGACTATGTAGGTTATCTAGCGGACACTTGGACTATCTAGGTTACCTAGCAGGCACTTTGACTATCTAGGTTAACGAACGTGCACTTGGACTATGTAGGTAACCTAGCGTGCACTTGGACTGTCTAGGTTACCTAGCGGGCACTTGGACTATCTAGGTTAACGAACGGGCACTTGGACTATGTAGGTTAACTAGCGGACACTTCGACTATCTAGGTTAGCTAACGGGCAATTGGACAATCTAGGTTAACTAACGGGCACTTGGACTATGTAGGTTGCCTAGCGAGCACTTGGACTATGTAGGTTCCCTAGTGGGCACTTGGACTATGGAGGTTCCCTATCGGGTACTTGGACTGTCTAGGTTAACTAGGGGGCAATTGGACTGTCTAGGTTACCTAGTGGGCACTTGGACTATATACATCCCTAGCGGGCACTTGGGCTATCTACGTTACCTAGCGGGCACTTGGACAATGTAAGTTAACGAACGGGCACTTGGACTATGTAGGTTAACTAGCGGACACTTGGACTATCTAGGATATCTAACGGGCAATTGGACTATCTAGGTTAGCTAACAGGCACTTGGACTATGTAGGTTCCCTAGCGGGCACTTGTAATATCTAAGTTACCTAGCTGGCACTTGGACTATGTAGGTCAACTAGTGGGCCCTTGGACTATCTAGGTTAGCTAACGGGCACTTGGACTATGTATGTTCCAGAGTGGGCACTTGTATTATGTAGGTTGCCTAGCGGACATTTAGACTATGTAGGTTTCCTTGCGGGCATTTGGACTATGTAGGTTACCTAGCGGGCACTTGGACTATCTAGGTTACCTACGGGCACTTGGACTATGTACCTTCCCTAGCGGGCACTTGGGCTATCTACGTTACCTAGTGGGCACTTGGACTATGTAGGTTAACGAACGGGCACTTGGACTATGTAGGTAACCTAGTGGTCACTTGGACTATGTAGGTTATCTAGCGGACACTTGGACTATCTAGGTTACCTAGCAGGCACTTTGACTATCTAGGTTAACTAACGGGCACTTGGACTATGTAGGGTAACTAGCGGGCACTTGGACTGTCTAGGTTACCTAAAGTGGACTTGGATTATCTAGGTTAACGAACGGGCACTTGGACTATGTAGGTTACCTAGCCACCACTTGGACTATCTAGGTTAGCTAACAGGCACTTGGACTATCTAGGTTCCCTAGCGGGCACTTGTACTATCTAGGTTACCTAGCTGGCACTTGGACTATGTAGGTCAACTAGCGGGCCCTTGGACTATCTAGGTTAGCTAACGGGCACTTGGACTATGTATGTTCCAGAGTGGGCACTTGTATTATGTAGGTTGCCTAGCGGACATTTAGACTATGTAGGTTTCCTTGCGGGCATTTGGACTATGTAGGTTACCTAGCGGGCACTTGGACTATGTAGGTTCCCTAGCGGTCACGTGGACTATGTAGGCTCCCTAGAAGGCACTTGGACTATGTAGGTTAACTAGCGGGCACTTGGACTAACCTGGTTACCAGGCGGGCACATGGACTATGTAGGTTACCCAATTGGCACTTGGACTATCTAGGTTAACGAACGGACACTTGGACTATGTAGGTTAGGTATCAGGCACTTGGACTATCTAGGTTACCTAGCAGGCACTGGGACTATGTAGGTTACCTAGCGGACAATTGGACGATTTAGGTTAACTAGAGGGCACTTGGACTATCTAGGTTAACTAGCAGGCCCTTGGACTATCTAGGTTTACTAGCGGGCACTTGGACTATCTAGGTTAACTAGCGGGCTCTTGGACTATGTAGGTTAACTATCGGGCACTTGAACTCTCTAGGTTACCTAGCGGACACTTGGACTATGTACCTTCCCTAGCGGGCACTTGGACTATCTAGGTTACCTAGCAGGCACTTGGATTATGAAGGATCCCTAGCGGGCAATTGGACTATCTAGGTTACCTAGCTGGCACTTGGACTATGTAGGTTAACTAGCGGACACTTGCACGATCTAGGTTAACTAGCGGGCCCTTGCACTATGTAGGTTAACTAGCGGGCCCATGGATTATGTAGGTTTACTAGGGGGCACTTGGGACATCTAGGTTAACTAGCGGGCACTTGGACTATGTAGTTTCCCTAGCGGGCATTTGGACTGTTTAGGTTGCCTAGCGGGCACTTGGACTATGTAGGTTACCTAGCAGGCACTTTGACTATCTAGGTTAACTAACGGGCACTTGGACTATGTAGGGTAACTAGCGGGCACTTGGACTGTCTAGGTTACCTAACGGGCACTTGGATTATCTAGGTTAACGAACGGGTACGTGGACTATGTAGGTTACCTAGCCACCACTTGGACTATCTAGGTTCCCTAGCGGGCACTAGGACTATGTAGGTCAACTAGCGGGCCCTTGGACTATCTAGGTTAGCTAACGGGCACTTGGACTATGTATGTTCCAGAGCGGGCACTTGGATTATGTAGGTTGCCTAGCGGACATTTAGACTATGTAGGTTTCCTTGCGGGCATTTGGACTATGTAGGTTACCTAGCGGGCCCTTGGTCTATGTAGGTTCCCTAACGGCACTTGGACTATGTAGGTTCCCTAGGGGTCACGTGGACTATGTAGGCTCCCTAGAAGGCACTTGGACTATGTAAGTTAACTAGCAGGCACTTGGACTATGTATGTTACCCAATGGGCACTTGGACTACATAGGTTAACGAACGGACACTTGGGCTATGTAGGTTAGCTATCAGGCACTTGGACTATCTAGGTTACCTAGCGGACACGTGGACGATTTAGGATAACTAGCGGGCACTTGGACTATCTAGGTTAACTAGCAGGCCCTTGGACTATCTAGGTTTACTAGCGGGCACTTGGACTATCTAGGTTAACTAACGGGCACTTGGACTATGTAGTTTCCCTAGCGGGCATTTGGATTATTTAGGTTACCTAGTGGGCACTTGGACTATGTAGGTTATCTAGCGGGCACTTGGACTACGTAGGTTAACTAGAAGGGACTTGGACTATCAAGGTTACTTAGCGGGCCCTTGGACTATGTAGGTTACCTGCGGGCACTTGGACTATCTAGGTTAACAAACGTGCACTTGGACTATGTAGGTAACCTAGCGGGCACTTGGACTGTCTAGGTTACCTAGCGGGCACTTGGACTATCTAGGTTAACGAACGGGCACTTGGACTATGTAGGTTAACTAGCAGACACATCGACTATCTAGGTTAGCTAACGGGCAATTGGACAATCTAGGTTAACTAACGGGCACTTGGACTATGTAGGTTGCCTAGCGAGCACTTGGACTATGTAGGTTCCCTAGTGGGCACTTGGACTATGTAGGTTCCCTATCGGGTACTTGGATTGTCTAGGTTAACTAGGGGGCAATTGGACTGTCTAGGTTACCTAGTGGGCACTTGGACTATGTACGTTCCCTAGCGGGCACTTGGGTTATCTATGTTACCTAGCGGGCACTTGGACAATGTAAGTTAACGAACGGGCACTTGGACTATGTAGGTTAACTAGCGGACACTTGGACTATCTAGGATAGCTAACGGGCAATTGGACTATCAAGGTTACCTAACGGGCACTTGAACTATGTAGGTTACCTAGCGGGCACTTGGACTATCTAGGTTACCTAGCAGGCACTTTGACTATCTAGGTTAACTAACGGGCACGTGGACTATGTAGGTTGCCTAGCGAGCACCTGGACTATGTAGGTTCCCTAGCGGGCGCTTGGACTATGTAGATTCCCTAGCGGTACTTGGACTGTCTAGGTTAACTAGCGGGCAATTGGACTGTCTAGGTTACCTAGTGGGCACTTGGACTATGTAGTTTAGCTAGCAGGCACTTGGACTATGTAGGTTTACTAGCAGGCACTTAGACTATCTAGGTTACCTAGCGGGCACTTGGCCTATGTACGTTCCCTAGCGGGCACTTGGGCTATCTACGTTACCTAGCGGGCACTTGGACTATGTAGGTTAACGAATGGGCACATGGACTACGTAGGTAACCTAGTGGTCACTTGGACTGTCTAGGTTACCTAGCGGGCACTTGGACTATGTAGGTTAACTAGCGGGCACTTGGACTATCTAGGTTAACTAGCGGGCACTTGGACTATCTAGGTTAACTAGCGGGCACTTGGACTATCTAGGTTAACTAGCGGGCCCTTGCACTATGTAGGTTAACTTCGGGCCCATGGATTACGTAGGTTTACTAGGGGGCACTTGGATTATCTAGGTTAACTAGCGGGCACTTGGACTATCTAGGTTAACTAGTGGGCACTTGGACTATCTAGGTTAACTAGCGGGCCCTTGCACTATGTAGGTTAACTAGCGGGCCCATGGATTATGTAGGTTTACTAGGGGGCACTTGGACTAACTAGGTTAACTAGCGGGCACTTGGACTATGTAGTTTCCCTAGCGGACATTTGGACTATTTAGGTTACCTATCGGGCACTTGGACTATGTAGGTTACCTAGCAGGCACTTTGACTATCTAGGTTAACTAACGGGCATTTGGACTATGTAGGGCAACTAGCGGGCACTTGGACTGTCTAGGTTACCTAACGGGCACATGGATTATCTAGGTTAACGAACGGGCACTTGGACTATGTAGGTTACCTAGCCACCACTTGGACTATCTAGGTTAGCTAACAGGCACTTGGACTATCTAGGTTCCCTAGCGGGCACTTGTACTATCTAGGTTACCTAGCTGGCACTTGGACTATGTAGGTCAACTAGCGGGCCCTTGGACTATCTAGGTTAGCTAACGGGCACTTGGACTATGTATGTTCCAGAGTGGGCACTTGTATTATGTAGGTTGCCTAGCGGACATTTAGACTATGTAGGTTTCCTTGCGGGCATTTGGACTATGTAGGTTACCTAGCGGGCACTTGGACTATTTAGGTTCCCTAGCGGTCACGTGGACTATGTAGGCTCCCTAGAAGGCACTTTGACTATGTAGGTTAACTAGCGGGCACTTGGACTAACCAGGTTACCAGGCGGGCACATGGACTATGTAGGTTACCCAATTGGCACTTGGACTATCTAGGTTAACGAACGGACACTTGGACTATGTAGGTTAGGTATCAGGCACTTGGACTATCTAGGTTACCTAGCAGGCACTGGGAATATGTAGGTTACCTAGCGGACACTTGGACGATTTAGGTTAACTAGCGGGCACTTGGACTATCTAGGTTAACTAGCAGGCCCTTGGACTATCTAGGTTTACTAGCGGGCACTTGGACTATCTAGGTTAACTAGCGGGCTCTTGGACTATGTAGGTTAACTAGCGGGCCCTTGAACTCTCTAGGTTACCTAGCGGACACTTGGACTATGTACCTTCCCTAGCGGGCACTTGGACTATCTAGGTTACCTAGCAGGCACTTGGATTATGAAGGATCCCTAGCGGGCAATTGGACTATCTAGGTTACCTAGCTGGCACTTGGACTATGTAGGTTAACTAGCGGACACTTGTACGATCTAGGTTAACTAGCGGGCCCTTGCACTATGTAGGTTAACTAGCGGGCCCATGTATTATGTAGGTTTACTAGGGGGCACTTGGGACATCTAGGTTAACTAGCGGGCACTTGGACTATGTAGTTTCCCTAGCGGGCATTTGGACTATTTAGGTTGCCTAGCGGGCACTTGGACTATGTAGGTTACCTAGTAGGCACTTTGACTATCTAGGTTAACTAACGGGCACCTGGACTATGTAGGGTAACTAGCGGGCACTTGGACTGTCTAGGTTACCTAACGGGCACTTGGATTATCTAGGTTAACGAACGGGTACGTGGACTATGTAGGTTACCTAGCCACCACTTGGACTATCTAGGTTCCCTAGCGGGCACTTGGACTATGTAGGTCAACTAGCGGGCCCTTGGACTATCTAGGTTAGCTAACGGGCACTTGGACTATGTATGTTCCAGAGCGGGCACTTGGATTATGTAGGTTGCCTAGCGGACATTTAGACTATGTAGGTTTCCTTGCGGGCATTTGGACTATGTGGGTTACCTTGCGGGCCCTTGGACTTTGTAGGTTCCCTAACGGGCACTTGGACTATGTAGGTTCCCTAGGGGTCACGTGGACTATGTAGGCTCCCTAGAACGCACTTGGACTATGTAGGTTAACTAGCGGGCACTTGGACTATGTAGGTTACCCAATGGGCACTTGGACTACATAGGTTAACGAACGGACACTTGGGCTATGTAGGTTAGCTATCAGGCACTTGGACTATCTAGGTTACCTAGCGGACACTTGGACGATTTAGGATAACTAGCGGGCACTTGGACTATCTAGGTTAACTAGCAGGCCCTTGGACTATCTAGGTTTACTAGCGGGCACTGGGACTATCTAGGTTAACTAACGGGCACTTGGACTATGTAGTTTCCCTAGCGGGCTTTTGGATTATTTAGGTTACCTAGTGGGCACTTGGACTATGTAGGTTATCTAGCGGGCACTTGGACTACGTAGGTTAACTAGAAGGGACTTGGACTATCAAGGTTACCTAGCGGGCCCTTGGACTATGTAGGTTACCAGCGGACACTTGGACTATCTAGGTTCACGAACGTTCACTTGGACTATGTAGGTAACCTAGCGGGCACTTGGACTGTCTAGGTTACCTAGCGGGCACTTGGACTATCTAGGTTAACGAACGGGCACTTGGACTATGTAGGTTAACTAGCAGACACATCGACTATCTAGGTTAGCTAACGGGCAATTGGACAATCTAGGTTAACTAACGGGCACTTGGACTATGTAGGTTGCCTAGCGAGCACTTGGACTATGTAGGTTCCCTAGTGGGCACTTGGACTATGGAGGTTCCCTATCGGGTACTTGGACTGTCTAGGTTAACTAGGGGGCAATTGGACTGTCTAGGTTACCTAGTGGGCACTTGGACTATGTACGTTCCCTAGCGGGCACTTGGGTTATCTATGTTACCTAGCGGGCACTTGGACAATGTAAGTTAACGAACGGGCACTTGGACTATGTAGGTTAACTAGCGGACACTTGGACTATCTAGGATAGCTAACGGGCAATTGGACTATCAAGGTTACCTAACGGGCACTTGGACTATGTAGGTTACCTAGCGGGCACTTGGACTATCTAGGTTACCTAGCAGGCACTTTGACTATCTAGGTTAACTAACGGGCACGTGGAATATGTAGGTTGCCTAGCGAGCACCTGGACTATGTAGGTTCCCTAGCGGGCGCTTGGACTATGTAGATTCCCTAGCGGTACTTGGACTGTCTAGGTTAACTAGCGGGCAATTGGACTGTCTAGGTTACCTAGTGGGCACTTGGACTATGTAGTTTACCTAGCAGGCACTTGGACTATGTAGGTTTACTAGCAGGCACTTAGACTATCTAGGTTACCTAGCGGGCACTTGGACTATGTACGTTCCCTAGCGGGCACTTGGGCTATCTACGTTACCTAGTGGGCACTTGGACTATGTAGGTTAATGAATGGGCACATGGACTACGTAGGTAACCTAGTGGTCACTTGGACTGTCTAGGTTACCTAGCGGGCACTTGGATTATGTAGGTTAACTAGCGGGCACTTGGACTATCTAGGTTAACTAGCGGGCACTTGGACTATCTAGGTTAACTAGCGGGCACTTGGACTATCTAGGTTAACTAGCGGGCCCTTGCACTATGTAGGTTAACTTCGGGCCCATGGATTATGTAGGTTTACTAGGGGGCACTTGGACTATCTAGGTTAACTAGCGGGCACTTGGAGTATCTAGGTTAACTAGCGGGCACTTGGACTATCTAGGTTAACTAGCGGGCCCTTGCACTATGTAGGTTAACTAGCGGGCCCATGGATTATGTAGGTTTACTAGGGGGCACTTGGACTATCTAGGTTAACTAGCGGGCACTTGGACTATCTAGGTTAACTAGCGGGCACTTGGACTATCTAGGTTACCTAGCGGGCACTTGGACTATGTAGGTTACCTAGCAGGCACTTTGACTATCTAGGTTAACTAACGGGCATTTGGACTATGTAGGGCAACTAGCGGGCACTTGGACTGTCTAGGTTACCTAACGGGCACTTGGATTATCTAGGTTAACGAACGGGCACTTGGACTATGTAGGTTACCTAGCCACCACTTGGACTATCTAGGTTAGCTAACAGGCACTTGGACTATCTAGGTTCCCTAGCGGGCACTTGTACTATCTAGGTTACCTAGCTGGCACTTGGACTATGTAGGTCAACTAGCGGGCCCTTGGACTATCTAGGTTAGCTAACGGGCACATGGACTATGTATGTTCCAGAGTGGTCACTTGGATTATGTAGGTTGCCTAGCGGACATTTAGACTATGTAGGTTTCCTTGCGGGCATTTGAACTATGTATGTTACCAGCGGGCACTTGGACAATCTAGGTTAATGAACGTGCACTTGGACTATGTAGGTAACCTAGCGGGCACTTGGACTGTCTAGGTTACCTAGCGGGCACTTGGACTTTCTAGGTTAACGAACGGGCACTTGGAGTATGTAGGTTAACTAGCGGACACTTCGACTATCTAGGTTAGCTAACGGGCAATTGGACTATCTAGGTTACCTAGCGGGCACTTGGACTACGTATGTTCCCTAGCGGGCACTTGGACTATTTAGGTTACCTAGCAGGCACTTTGACTATCTAGGTTAACTAACGGGCACTTGGACTATGTAGGTTGCCTAGCGAGCACTTGGAGTATGTAGGTTCCCTAGCGGGCAATTGGACTATGTAGGTTCCCTATCGGGTACTTGGACTGTCTAGGTTAACTAGCGGGCAATTGGACTGTCTAGGTTACCTAGTGGGCACTTGGAGTATGTACGTTCCCTAGCGGGCATTTGGGCTTTCTACGTTACCTAGCGCGCACTTGGACTATGTAGGTTAGCGAACGGGTACTTGGACTATGTAGGTTAACGACGGGCACTTGGATTATGTAGTTTACCTAGCAGGTACTTGGACTATATAGGTTAACTAGCGGGCACTTGGACTATCTAGGTTACCTACGGGCACTTGGACTATGTACCTTCCCTAGCGGGCACTTGGGCTATCTACGTTACCTAGCGGGCACTTGGACTACGTAGGTTAACGAACGGGCACTTGGACTATGTAGGTAACCTAGTGGTCACTTGGACTATGTAGGTTATCTAGCGGACACTTGGACTATCTAGGTTACCTAGCAGGCACTTTGACTATCTAGGTTAACTAACGGGCACTTGGACTATGTAGGGTAACTAGCGGGCACTTGGACTGTCTAGGTTACCTAACGGGCACTTGGATTATCTAGATTAACGAACGTGCACTTGGACTATGTAGGTAACCTAGCGGGCACTTGGACTGTCTAGGTTACCTAGCGGGCACTTGGACTATCTAGGTTAACGAACGGGCACTTGGACTATGTAGGTTAACTAGCGGACACTTCGACTATCTAGGTTAGCTAACGGGCAATTGGACAATCTAGGTTAACTAACGGGCACTTGGACTATGTAGGTTGCCTAGCGAGCACTTGGACTATGTAGGTTCGCTAGTGGGCACTTGGACTATGTAGGTTCCCTATCGGGTACTTGGACTGTCTAGGTTAACTAGGCGGCAATTGGACTGTCTAGGTTACCTAGTGGGCACTTGGACTATGTACATTCCCTAGTGGGCACTTGGGCTATCTACGTTACCTAGCGGGCACTTGGACAATGTAAGTTAACGAACGGGCACTTGGACTATGTAGGTTAACTAGCGGACACTTGGACTATCTAGGATAGCTAACGGGCAATTGGACTATCAAGGTTACCTAACGGGCACTTGGACAATGTAGGTTACCTAGCGGGCACTTGGACTATATAGGTTACCTAGCCACCACTTGGACTATCTAGGTTAGCTAACAGGCACTTGGACTATCTAGGTACCCTAGCGGGCACTTGTACTATCTAAGTTACCTAGCTGGCACTTGGACTATGTAGGTCAACTAGTGGGCCCTTGGACTATCTAGGTTAGCTAACGGGCAGTTGGACTATGTATGTTCCAGAGTGGTCACTTGTATTATGTAGGTTGCCTAGCGGACATTTAGACTATGTAGGTTTCCTTGCGGGCATTTGGACTATGTAGGTTACCTAGCGGGCACTTGGACTATGTAGGTTCCCTAGCGGTCACGTGGACTATGTAGGCTCCCTAGAAGGCACTTGGACTATGTAGGTTAACTAGCGGGCACTTGGACTAACCAGGTTACCAGGCGGGCACTTGGACTATGTAGGTTACCCAATGGGCACTTGGACTATCTAGGTTAACGAACGGACACTTGGACTATGTAGGTTAGGTATCAGGCACATGGACTATCTAGGTTACCTAGCAGGCACTTGGACTATGTAGGTTACCTAGCGGACACTTGGACGATTTAGGTTAACTAGCGGGCACTTGGACTATCTAGGTTAACTAGCAGGCCCTTGGACTATCTAGGTTTACTAGCGGGCACTTGGACTATCTAGGTTACCTAGCGGACACTTGGACTATGTACCTTCCCTAGCGGGCAATTGGACTATCTAGGTTACCTAGCTGGCACTTGGATTATGTAGGTTAACTAGCGGACACTTGCACGATCATGGGTTAACTAGCGGGCCCTTGCACTATGTAGGTTAACTAGCGGGCCCATGGATTATGTAGGTTTACTAGGGGGCACTTGGAACATCTAGGTTAACTAGCAGGCACTTGGACTACGTAATTTCCCTAGCGGGCATTTGGACTATTTAGGTTGCCTAGCGGGCACTTGGACTATGTAGGATACCTAACAGGCACTTTGACTATCTAGGTTAACTAAGGGCACTTGGACTATGTAGGGTAACTAGCGGGCACTTGGACTGTCTAGGTTACCTAACGGGCACTTGGATTATCTAGGTTAACGAACGGGCACTTGGACTATGTAGGTTACCTAGCCACCACTTGGACTATCTAGGTTAGCTAACAGGCACTTGGACTATCTAGGTTCCCTAGCGGGCACTTGTACTATCTAGGTTACCTAGCTGGCACTTGGACTATGTAGGTCAACTAGCGGGCCCTTGGACTATCTAGGTTAGCTAACGGGCACTTGGACTATGTATGTTCCAGAGTGGGCACTTGTATTATGTAGGTTGCCTAGCGGACATTTAGACTATGTAGGTTTCCTTGCGGGCATTTGGACTATGTAGGTTACCTAGCGGGCACTTGGACTATGTAGGTTCCCTAGCGGTCACGTGGACTATGTAGGCTCCCTAGAAGGCACTTGGACTATGTAGGTTAACTAGCGGGCACTTGGACTAACCTGGTTACCAGGCGGGCACATGGACTATGTAGGTTACCCAATTGGCACTTGGACTATCTAGGTTAACGAACGGACACTTGGACTATGTAGGTTAGGTATCAGGCACTTGGACTATCTAGGTTACCTAGCAGGCACTGGGACTATGTAGGTTACCTAGCGGACAATTGGACGATTTAGGTTAACTAGAGGGCACTTGGACTATCTAGGTTAACTAGCAGGCCCTTGGACTATCTAGGTTAACTAGCGGGCACTTGGACTATCTAGGTTACCTAGCGGGCACTTGGACTATGTAGGTTACCTAGCAGGCACTTTGACTATCTAGGTTAACTAACGGGCATTTGGACTATGTAGGGCAACTAGCGGGCACTTGGACTGTCTAGGTTACCTAACGGGCACTTGGATTATCTAGGTTAACGAACGGGCACTTGGACTATGTAGGTTACCTAGCCACCACTTGGACTATCTAGGTTAGCTAACAGGCACTTGGACTATCTAGGTTCCCTAGCGGGCACTTGTACTATCTAGGTTACCTAGCTGGCACTTGGACTATGTAGGTCAACTAGCGGGCCCTTGGACTATCTAGGTTAGCTAACGGGCACATGGACTATGTATGTTCCAGAGTGGTCACTTGGATTATGTAGGTTGCCTAGCGGACATTTAGACTATGTAGGTTTCCTTGCGGGCATTTGAACTATGTATGTTACCAGCGGGCACTTGGACAATCTAGGTTAATGAACGTGCACTTGGACTATGTAGGTAACCTAGCGGGCACTTGGACTGTCTAGGTTACCTAGCGGGCACTTGGACTTTCTAGGTTAACGAACGGGCACTTGGAGTATGTAGGTTAACTAGCGGACACTTCGACTATCTAGGTTAGCTAACGGGCAATTGGACTATCTAGGTTACCTAGCGGGCACTTGGACTACGTATGTTCCCTAGCGGGCACTTGGACTATTTAGGTTACCTAGCAGGCACTTTGACTATCTAGGTTAACTAACGGGCACTTGGACTATGTAGGTTGCCTAGCGAGCACTTGGAGTATGTAGGTTCCCTAGCGGGCAATTGGACTATGTAGGTTCCCTATCGGGTACTTGGACTGTCTAGGTTAACTAGCGGGCAATTGGACTGTCTAGGTTACCTAGTGGGCACTTGGAGTATGTACGTTCCCTAGCGGGCATTTGGGCTTTCTACGTTACCTAGCGCGCACTTGGACTATGTAGGTTAGCGAACGGGTACTTGGACTATGTAGGTTAACGACGGGCACTTGGATTATGTAGTTTACCTAGCAGGTACTTGGACTATGTAGGTTAACTAGCGGGCACTTGGACTATCTAGGTTACCTACGGGCACTTGGACTATGTACCTTCCCTAGCGGGCACTTGGGCTATCTACGTTACCTAGCGGGCACTTGGACTACGTAGGTTAACGAACGGGCACTTGGACTATGTAGGTAACCTAGTGATCACTTGGACTATGTAGGTTATCTAGCGGACACTTGGACTATCTAGGTTACCTAGCAGGCACTTTGACTATCTAGGTTAACTAACGGGCACTTGGACTATGTAGGGTAACTAGCGGGCACTTGGACTGTCTAGGTTACCTAACGGGCACTTGGATTATCTAGATTAACGAACGTGCACTTGGACTATGTAGGTAACCTAGCGGGCACTTGGACTGTCTAGGTTACCTAGCGGGCACTTGGACTATCTAGGTTAACGAACGGGCACTTGGACTATGTAGGTTAACTAGCGGACACTTCGACTATCTAGGTTAGCTAACGGGCAATTGGACAATCTAGGTTAACTAACGGGCACTTGGACTATGTAGGTTGCCTAGCGAGCACTTGGACTATGTAGGTTCGCTAGTGGGCACTTGGACTATGTAGGTTCCCTATCGGGTACTTGGACTGTCTAGGTTAACTAGGCGGCAATTGGACTGTCTAGGTTACCTAGTGGGCACTTGGACTATGTACATTCCTTAGTGGGCACTTGGGCTATCTACGTTACCTAGCGGGCACTTGGACAATGTAAGTTAACGAACGGGCACTTGGACTATGTAGGTTAACTAGCGGACACTTGGACTATCTAGGATAGCTAACGGGCAATTGGACTATCAAGGTTACCTAACGGGCACTTGGACAATGTAGGTTACCTAGCGGGCACTTGGACTATATAGGTTACCTAGCCACCACTTGGACTATCTAGGTTAGCTAACAGGCACTTGGACTATCTAGGTACCCTAGCGGGCACTTGTACTATCTAAGTTACCTAGCTGGCACTTGGACTATGTAGGTCAACTAGTGGGCCCTTGGACTATCTAGGTTAGCTAACGGGCAGTTGGACTATGTATGTTCCAGAGTGGTCACTTGTATTATGTAGGTTGCCTAGCGGACATTTAGACTATGTAGGTTTCCTTGCGGGCATTTGGACTATGTAGGTTACCTAGCGGGCACTTGGACTATGTAGGTTCCCTAGCGGTCACGTGGACTATGTAGGCTCCCTAGAAGGCACTTGGACTATGTAGGTTAACTAGCGGGCACTTGGACTAACCAGGTTACCAGGCGGGCACTTGGACTATGTAGGTTACCCAATGGGCACTTGGACTATCTAGGTTAACGAACGGACACTTGGACTATGTAGGTTAGGTATCAGGCACATGGACTATCTAGGTTACCTAGCAGGCACTTGGACTATGTAGGTTACCTAGCGGACACTTGGACGATTTAGGTTAACTAGCGGGCACTTGGACTATCTAGGTTAACTAGCAGGCCCTTGGACTATCTAGGTTTACTAGCGGGCACTTGGACTATCTAGGTTACCTAGCGGACACTTGGACTATGTACCTTCCCTAGCGGGCAATTGGACTATCTAGGTTACCTAGCTGGCACTTGGATTATGTAGGTTAACTAGCGGACACTTGCACGATCATGGGTTAACTAGCGGGCCCTTGCACTATGTAGGTTAACTAGCGGGCCCATGGATTATGTAGGTTTACTAGGGGGCACTTGGAACATCTAGGTTAACTAGCAGGCACTTGGACTACGTAGTTTCCCTAGCGGGCATTTGGACTATTTAGGTTGCCTAGCGGGCACTTGGACTATGTAGGATACCTAACAGGCACTTTGACTATCTAGGTTAACTAAGGGCACTTGGACTATGTAGGGTAACTAGCCGGCACTTGGACTGTCTAGGTTACCTAACGGGCACTTGGATTATCTAGGTTAACGAACGGGCACTTGGACTATGTAGGTTACCTAGCCACCACTTGGACTATCTAGGTTAGCTAACAGGCACTTGGACTATCTAGGTTCCCTAGCGGGCACTTGTACTATCTAGGTTACCTAGCTGGCACTTGGACTATGTAGGTCAACTAGCGGGCCCTTGGACTATCTAGGTTAGCTAACGGGCACTTGGACTATGTATGTTCCAGAGTGGGCACTTGTATTATGTAGGTTGCCTAGCGGACATTTAGACTATGTAGGTTTCCTTGCGGGCATTTGGACTATGTAGGTTACCTAGCGGGCACTTGGACTATGTAGGTTCCCTAGCGGTCACGTGGACTATGTAGGCTCCCTAGAAGGCACTTGGACTATGTAGGTTAACTAGCGGGCACTTGGACTAACCTGGTTACCAGGCGGGCACATGGACTATGTAGGTTACCCAATTGGCACTTGGACTATCTAGGTTAACGAACGGACACTTGGACTATGTAGGTTAGGTATCAGGCACTTGGACTATCTTGGTTACCTAGCAGGCACTGGGACTATATAGGTTACCTAGCGGACAATTGGACGATTTAGGTTAACTAGAGGGCACTTGGACTATCTAGGTTAACTAGCAGGCCCTTGGACTATCTAGGTTTACTAGCGGGCACTTGGACTATCTAGGTAAACTAGCGGGCTCTTGGACTATGTAGGTTAACTAGCGGGCACTTGAACTCTCTAGGTTACCTAGCGGACACTTGGACTATGTACCTTCCCTAGCGGGCACTTGGACTATCTAGGTTACCTAGCAGGCACTTGGATTATGAAGGATCCCTAGCGGGCAATTGGACTATCTAGGTTACCTAGATGGCACTTGGACTATGTAGGTTAACTAGCGGACACTTGCACGATCTAGGTTAACTAGCGGGCCCTTGCACTATGTAGGTTAACTAGCGGGACCATGTATTATGTAGGTTTACTAGGGGGCACTTGGGACATCTAGGTTAACTAGCGGGCACTTGGACTATGTAGTTTCCCTAGCGGGCATTTGGACTGTTTAGGTTGCCTAGCGGGCACTTGGACTATGTAGGTTACCTAGCAGGCACTTTGACTATCTAGGTTAACTAACGGGCACTTGGACTATGTAGGGTAACTAGCGGGCACTTGGACTGTCTAGGTTACCTAACGGGCACTTGGATTATCTAGGTTAACGAACGGGTACGTGGACTATGTAGGTTACCTAGCCACCACTTGGACTATCTAGGTTCCCTAGCGGGCACTAGGACTATGTAGGTCAACTAGCGGGCCCTTGGACTATCTAGGTTAGCTAACGGGCACTTGGACTATGTATGTTCCAGAGCGGGCACTTGGATTATGTAGGTTGCCTAGCGGACATTTAGACTATGTAGGTTTCCTTGCGGGCATTTGGACTATGTAGGTTACCTAGCGGGCCCTTGGTCTATGTAGGTTCCCTAACGGCACTTGGACTATGTAGGTTCCCTAGGGGTCACGTGGACTATGTAGGCTCCCTAGAAGGCACTTGGACTATGTAAGTTAACTAGCAGGCACTTGGACTATGTATGTTACCCAATGGGCACTTGGACTACATAGGTTAACGAACGGACACATGGGCTATGTAGGTTAGCTATCAGGCACTTGGACTATCTAGGTTACCTAGCGGACACGTGGACGATTTAGGATAACTAGCGGGCACTTGGACTATCTAGGTTAACTAGCAGGCCCTTGGACTATCTAGGTTTACTAGCGGGCACTTGGACTATCTAGGTTAACTAACGGGCACTTGGACTATGTAGTTTCCCTAGCGGGCATTTGGATTATTTAGGTTACCTAGTGGGCACTTGGACTATGTAGGTTATCTAGCGGGCACTTGGACTACGTAGGTTAACTAGAAGGGACTTGGACTATCAAGGTTACTTAGCGGGCCCTTGGACTATGTAGGTTACCTGCGGGCACTTGGACTATCTAGGTTAACAAACGTGCACTTGGACTATGTAGGTAACCTAGCGGGCACTTGGACTGTCTAGGTTACCTAGCGGGCACTTGGACTATCTAGGTTAACGAACGGGCACTTGGACTATGTAGGTTAACTAGCAGACACATCGACTATCTAGGTTAGCTAACGGGCAATTGGACAATCTAGGTTAACTAACGGGCACTTGGACTATGTAGGTTGCCTAGCGAGCACTTGGACTATGTAGGTTCCCTAGTGGGCACTTGGACTATGTAGGTTCCCTATCGGGTACTTGGATTGTCTAGGTTAACTAGGGGGCAATTGGACTGTCTAGGTTACCTAGTGGGCACTTGGACTATGTACGTTCCCTAGCGGGCACTTGGGTTATCTATGTTACCTAGCGGGCACTTGGACAATGTAAGTTAACGAACGGGCACTTGGACTATGTAGGTTAACTAGCGGACACTTGGACTATCTAGGATAGCTAACGGGCAATTGGACTATCAAGGTTACCTAACGGGCACTTGAACTATGTAGGTTACCTAGCGGGCACTTGGACTATCTAGGTTACCTAGCAGGCACTTTGACTATCAAGGTTAACTAACGGGCACGTGGACTATGTAGGTTGCCTAGCGAGCACCTGGACTATGTAGGTTCCCTAGCGGGCGCTTGGACTATGTAGATTCCCTAGCGGTACTTGGACTGTCTAGGTTAACTAGCGGGCAATTGGACTGTCTAGGTTACCTAGTGGGCACTTGGACTATGTAGTTTAGCTAGCAGGCACTTGGACTATGTAGGTTTACTAGCAGGCACTTAGACTATCTAGGTTACCTAGCGGGCACTTGGCCTATGTACGTTCCCTAGCAGGCACTTGGGCTATCTACGTTACCTAGCGGGCACTTGGACTATGTAGGTTAACGAATGGGCACATGGACTACGTAGGTAACCTAGTGGTCACTTGGACTGTCTAGGTTACCTAGCGGGCACTTGGACTATGTAGGTTAACTAGCGGGCACTTGGACTATCTAGGTTAACTAGCGGGCACTTGGACTATCTAGGTTAACTAGCGGGCACTTGGACTATCTAGGTTAACTAGCGGGCCCTTGCACTATGTAGGTTAACTTCGGGCCCATGGATTACGTAGGTTTACTATGGGGCACTTGGACTATCTAGGTTAACTAGCGGGCACTTGGACTATCTAGGTTAACTAGTGGGCACTTGGACTATCTAGGTTAACTAGCGGGCCCTTGCACTATGTAGGTTAACTAGCGGGCCCATGGATTATGTAGGTTTACTAGGGGGCACTTGGACTATCTAGGTTAACTAGCGGGCACTTGGACTATGTAGTTTCCCTAGCGGACATTTGGACTATTTAGGTTACCTATCGGGCACTTGGACTATGTAGGTTACCTAGCAGGCACTTTGACTATCTAGGTTAACTAACGGGCATTTGGACTATGTAGGGCAACTAGCGGGCACTTGGACTGTCTAGGTTACCTAACGGGCACATGGATTATCTAGGTTAACGAACGGGCACTTGGACTATGTAGGTTACCTAGCCACCACTTGGACTATCTAGGTTAGCTAACAGGCACTTGGACTATCTAGGTTCCCTAGCGGGCACTTGTACTATCTAGGTTACCTAGCTGGCACTTGGACTATGTAGGTCAACTAGCGGGCCCTTGGACTATCTAGGTTAGCTAACGGGCACTTGGACTATGTATGTTCCAGAGTGGGCACTTGTATTATGTAGGTTGCCTAGCGGACATTTAGACTATGTAGGTTTCCTTGCGGGCATTTGGACTATGTAGGTTACCTAGCGGGCACTTGGACTATTTAGGTTCCCTAGCGGTCACGTGGACTATGTAGGCTCCCTAGAAGGCACTTTGACTATGTAGGTTAACTAGCGGGCACTTGGACTAACCAGGTTACCAGGCGGGCACATGGACTATGTAGGTTACCCAATTGGCACTTGGACTATCTAGGTTAACGAACGGACACTTGGACTATGTAGGTTAGGTATCAGGCACTTGGACTATCTAGGTTACCTAGCAGGCACTGGGACTATGTAGGTTACCTAGCGGACACTTGGACGATTTAGGTTAACTAGCGGGCACTTGGACTATCTAGGTTAACTAGCAGGCCCTTGGACTATCTAGGTTTACTAGCGGGCACTTGGACTATCTAGGTTAACTAGCGGGCTCTTGGACTATGTAGGTTAACTAGCGGGCAATTGGACTGTCTAGGTTACCTAGTGGGCACTTGGACTATGTAGTTTAGCTAGCAGGCACTTGGACTATGTAGGTTTACTAGCAGGCACTTAGACTATCTAGGTTACCTAGCGGGCACTTGGCCTATGTACGTTCCCTAGCAGGCACTTGGGCTATCTACGTTACCTAGCGGGCACTTGGACTATGTAGGTTAACGAATGGGCACATGGACTACGTAGGTAACCTAGTGGTCACTTGGACTGTCTAGGTTACCTAGCGGGCACTTGGACTATGTAGGTTAACTAGCGGGCACTTGGACTATCTAGGTTAACTAGCGGGCACTTGGACTATCTAGGTTAACTAGCGGGCACTTGGACTATCTAGGTTAACTAGCGGGCCCTTGCACTATGTAGGTTAACTTCGGGCCCATGGATTACGTAGGTTTACTATGGGGCACTTGGACTATCTAGGTTAACTAGCGGGCACTTGGACTATCTAGGTTAACTAGTGGGCACTTGGACTATCTAGGTTAACTAGCGGGCCCTTGCACTATGTAGGTTAACTAGCGGGCCCATGGATTATGTAGGTTTACTAGGGGGCACTTGGACTATCTAGGTTAACTAGCGGGCACTTGGACTATGTAGTTTCCCTAGCGGACATTTGGACTATTTAGGTTACCTATCGGGCACTTGGACTATGTAGGTTACCTAGCAGGCACTTTGACTATCTAGGTTAACTAACGGGCATTTGGACTATGTAGGGCAACTAGCGGGCACTTGGACTGTCTAGGTTACCTAACGGGCACATGGATTATCTAGGTTAACGAACGGGCACTTGGACTATGTAGGTTACCTAGCCACCACTTGGACTATCTAGGTTAGCTAACAGGCACTTGGACTATCTAGGTTCCCTAGCGGGCACTTGTACTATCTAGGTTACCTAGCTGGCACTTGGACTATGTAGGTCAACTAGCGGGCCCTTGGACTATCTAGGTTAGCTAACGGGCACTTGGACTATGTATGTTCCAGAGTGGGCACTTGTATTATGTAGGTTGCCTAGCGGACATTTAGACTATGTAGGTTTCCTTGCGGGCATTTGGACTATGTAGGTTACCTAGCGGGCACTTGGACTATTTAGGTTCCCTAGCGGTCACGTGGACTATGTAGGCTCCCTAGAAGGCACTTTGACTATGTAGGTTAACTAGCGGGCACTTGGACTAACCAGGTTACCAGGCGGGCACATGGACTATGTAGGTTACCCAATTGGCACTTGGACTATCTAGGTTAACGAACGGACACTTGGACTATGTAGGTTAGGTATCAGGCACTTGGACTATCTAGGTTACCTAGCAGGCACTGGGACTATGTAGGTTACCTAGCGGACACTTGGACGATTTAGGTTAACTAGCGGGCACTTGGACTATCTAGGTTAACTAGCAGGCCCTTGGACTATCTAGGTTTACTAGCGGGCACTTGGACTATCTAGGTTAACTAGCGGGCTCTTGGACTATGTAGGTTAACTAGCGGGCACTTGAACTCTCTAGGTTACCTAGCGGACACTTGGACTATGTACCTTCCCTAGCGGGCACTTGGACTATCTAGGTTACCTAGCAGGCACTTGGATTATGAAGGATCCCTAGCGGGCAATTGGACTATCTAGGTTACCTAGCTGGCACTTGGACTATGTAGGTTAACTAGCGGACACTTGTACGATCTAGGTTAACTAGCGGGCCCTTGCACTATGTAGGTTAACTAGCGGGCCCATGTATTATGTAGGTTTACTAGGGGGCACTTGGGACATCTAGGTTAACTAGCGGGCACTTGGACTATGTAGTTTCCCTAGCGGGCATTTGGACTATTTAGGTTGCCTAGCGGGCACTTGGACTATGTAGGTTACCTAGTAGGCACTTTGACTATCTAGGTTAACTAACGGGCACTTGGACTATGTAGGGTAACTAGCGGGCACTTGGACTGTCTAGGTTACCTAACGGGCACTTGGATTATCTAGGTTAACGAACGGGTACGTGGACTAAGTAGGTTACCTAGCCACCACTTGGACTATCTAGGTTCCCTAGCGGGCACTTGGACTATGTAGGTCAACTAGCGGGCCCTTGGACTATCTAGGTTAGCTAACGGGCACTTGGACTATGTATGTTCCAGAGCGGGCACTTGGATTATGTAGGTTGCCTAGCGGACATTTAGACTATGTAGGTTTCCTTGCGGGCATTTGGACTATGTGGGTTACCTTGCGGGCCCTTGGACTTTGTAGGTTCCCTAACGGGCACTTGGAGTATGTAGGTTCCCTAGGGGTCAGGTGGACTATGTAGGCTCCCTAGAACGCACTTGGACTATGTAGGTTAACTAGCGGGCACTTGGACTATGTAGGTTACCCAATGGGCACTTGGACTACATAGGTTAACGAACGGACACTTGGGCTATGTAGGTTAGCTATCAGGCACTTGGACTATCTAGGTTACCTAGCGGACACTTGGACGATTTAGGATAACTAGCGGGCACTTGGACTATCTAGGTTAACTAGCAGGCCCTTGGACTATCTAGGTTTACTAGCGGGCACTGGGACTATCTAGGTTAACTAACGGGCACTTGGACTATGTAGTTTCCCTAGCGGGCTTTTGGATTATTTAGGTTACCTAGTGGGCACTTGGACTATGTAGGTTATCTAGCGGGCACTTGGACTACGTAGGTTAACTAGAAGGGACTTGGACTATCAAGGTTACCTAGCGGGCCCTTGGACTATGTAGGTTACCAGCGGACACTTGGACTAGCTAGGTTCACGAACGTTCACTTGGACTATGTAGGTAACCTAGCGGGCACTTGGACTGTCTAGGTTACCTAGCGGGCACTTGGACTATCTAGGTTAACGAACGGGCACTTGGACTATGTAGGTTAACTAGCAGACACATCGACTATCTAGGTTAGCTAACGGGCAATTGGACAATCTAGGTTAACTAACGGGCACTTGGACTATGTAGGTTGCCTAGCGAGCACTTGGACTATGTAGGTTCCCTAGTGGGCACTTGGACTATGGAGGTTCCCTATCGGGTACTTGGACTGTCTAGGTTAACTAGGGGGCAATTGGACTGTCTAGGTTACCTAGTGGGCACTTGGACTATGTACGTTCCCTAGCGGGCACTTGGGTTATCTATGTTACCTAGCGGGCACTTGGACAATGTAAGTTAACGAACGGGCACTTGGACTATGTAGGTTAACTAGCGGACACTTGGACTATCTAGGATAGCTAACGGGCAATTGGACTATCAAGGTTACCTAACGGGCACTTGGACTATGTAGGTTACCTAGCGGGCACTTGGACTATCTAGGTTACCTAGCAGGCACTTTGACTATCTAGGTTAACTAACGGGCACGTGGAATATGTAGGTTGCCTAGCGAGCACCTGGACTATGTAGGTTCCCTAGCGGGCGCTTGGACTATGTAGATTCCCTAGCAGTACTTGGACTGTCTAGGTTAACTAGCGGGCAATTGGACTGTCTAGGTTACCTAGTGGGCACTTGGACTATGTAGTTTACCTAGCAGGCACTTGGACTATGTAGGTTTACTAGCAGGCACTTAGACTATCTAGGTTACCTAGCGGGCACTTGGACTATGTACGTTCCCTAGCGGGCACTTGGGCTATCTACGTTACCTAGTGGGCACTTGGACTATGTAGGTTAACGAATGGGCACATGGACTACGTAGGTAACCTAGTGGTCACTTGGACTGTCTAGGTTACCTAGCGGGCACTTGGATTATGTAGGTTAACTAGCGGGCACTTGGACTATCTAGGTTAACTAGCGGGCACTTGGACTATCTAGGTTAACTAGCGGGCACTTGGACTATCTAGGTTAACTAGCGGGCCCTTGCACTATGTAGGTTAACTTCGGGCCCATGGATTACGTAGGTTTACTATGGGGCACTTGGACTATCTAGGTTAACTAGCGGGCACTTGGACTATCTAGGTTAACTAGTGGGCACTTGGACTATCTAGGTTAACTAGCGGGCCCTTGCACTATGTAGGTTAACTAGCGGGCCCATGGATTATGTAGGTTTACTAGGGGGCACTTGGACTATCTAGGTTAACTAGCGGGCACTTGGACTATGTAGTTTCCCTAGCGGACATTTGGACTATTTAGGTTACCTATCGGGCACTTGGACTATGTAGGTTACCTAGCAGGCACTTTGACTATCTAGGTTAACTAACGGGCATTTGGACTATGTAGGGCAACTAGCGGGCACTTGGACTGTCTAGGTTACCTAACGGGCACATGGATTATCTAGGTTAACGAACGGGCACTTGGACTATGTAGGTTACCTAGCCACCACTTGGACTATCTAGGTTAGCTAACAGGCACTTGGACTATCTAGGTTCCCTAGCGGGCACTTGTACTATCTAGGTTACCTAGCTGGCACTTGGACTATGTAGGTCAACTAGCGGGCCCTTGGACTATCTAGGTTAGCTAACGGGCACTTGGACTATGTATGTTCCAGAGTGGGCACTTGTATTATGTAGGTTGCCTAGCGGACATTTAGACTATGTAGGTTTCCTTGCGGGCATTTGGACTATGTAGGTTACCTAGCGGGCACTTGGACTATTTAGGTTCCCTAGCGGTCACGTGGACTATGTAGGCTCCCTAGAAGGCACTTTGACTATGTAGGTTAACTAGCGGGCACTTGGACTAACCAGGTTACCAGGCGGGCACATGGACTATGTAGGTTACCCAATTGGCACTTGGACTATCTAGGTTAACGAACGGACACTTGGACTATGTAGGTTAGGTATCAGGCACTTGGACTATCTAGGTTACCTAGCAGGCACTGGGACTATGTAGGTTACCTAGCGGACACTTGGACGATTTAGGTTAACTAGCGGGCACTTGGACTATCTAGGTTAACTAGCAGGCCCTTGGACTATCTAGGTTTACTAGCGGGCACTTGGACTATCTAGGTTAACTAGCGGGCTCTTGGACTATGTAGGTTAACTAGCGGGCACTTGAACTCTCTAGGTTACCTAGCGGACACTTGGACTATGTACCTTCCCTAGCGGGCACTTGGACTATCTAGGTTACCTAGCAGGCACTTGGATTATGAAGGATCCCTAGCGGGCAATTGGACTATCTAGGTTACCTAGCTGGCACTTGGACTATGTAGGTTAACTAGCGGACACTTGTACGATCTAGGTTAACTAGCGGGCCCTTGCACTATGTAGGTTAACTAGCGGGCCCATGTATTATGTAGTTTTACTAGGGGGCACTTGGGACATCTAGGTTAACTAGCGGGCACTTGGACTATGTAGTTTCCCTAGCGGGCATTTGGACTATTTAGGTTGCCTAGCGGGCACTTGGACTATGTAGGTTACCTAGTAGGCACTTTGACTATCTAGGTTAACTAACGGGCACTTGGACTATGTAGGGTAACTAGCGGGCACTTGGACTGTCTAGGTTACCTAACGGGCACTTGGATTATCTAGGTTAACGAACGGGTACGTGGACTATGTAGGTTACCTAGCCACCACTTGGACTATCTAGGTTCCCTAGCGGGCACTTGGACTATGTAGGTCAACTAGCGGGCCCTTGGACTATCTAGGTTAGCTAACGGGCACTTGGACTATGTATGTTCCAGAGCGGGCACTTGGATTATGTAGGTTGCCTAGCGGACATTTAGACTATGTAGGTTTCCTTGCGGGCATTTGGACTATGTGGGTTACCTTGCGGGCCCTTGGACTTTGTAGGTTCCCTAACGGGCACTTGGAGTATGTAGGTTCCCTAGGGGTCAGGTGGACTATGTAGGCTCCCTAGAACGCACTTGGACTATGTAGGTTAACTAGCGGGCACTTGGACTATGTAGGTTACCCAATGGGCACTTGGACTACATAGGTTAACGAACGGACACTTGGGCTATGTAGGTTAGCTATCAGGCACTTGGACTATCTAGGTTACCTAGCGGACACTTGGACGATTTAGGATAACTAGCGGGCAGTTGGACTATCTAGGTTAACTAGCAGGCCCTTGGACTATCTAGGTTTACTAGCGGGCACTGGGACTATCTAGGTTAACTAACGGGCACTTGGACTATGTAGTTTCCCTAGCGGGCTTTTGGATTATTTAGGTTACCTAGTGGGCACTTGGACTATGTAGGTTATCTAGCGGGCACTTGGACTACGTAGGTTAACTAGAAGGGACTTGGACTATCAAGGTTACCTAGCGGGCCCTTGGACTATGTAGGTTACCAGCGGACACTTGGACTAGCTAGGTTCACGAACGTTCACTTGGACTATGTAGGTAACCTAGCGGGCACTTGGACTGTCTAGGTTACCTAGCGGGCACTTGGACTATCTAGGTTAACGAACGGGCACTTGGACTATGTAGGTTAACTAGCAGACACATCGACTATCTAGGTTAGCTAACGGGCAATTGGACAATCTAGGTTAACTAACGGGCACTTGGACTATGTAGGTTGCCTAGCGAGCACTTGGACTATGTAGGTTCCCTAGTGGGCACTTGGACTATGGAGGTTCCCTATCGGGTACTTGGACTGTCTAGGTTAACTAGGGGGCAATTGGACTGTCTAGGTTACCTAGTGGGCACTTGGACTATGTACGTTCCCTAGCGGGCACTTGGGTTATCTATGTTACCTAGCGGGCACTTGGACAATGTAAGTTAACGAACGGGCACTTGGACTATGTAGGTTAACTAGCGGACACTTGGACTATCTAGGATAGCTAACGGGCAATTGGACTATCAAGGTTACCTAACGGGCACTTGGACTATGTAGGTTACCTAGCGGGCACTTGGACTATCTAGGTTACCTAGCAGGCACTTTGACTATCTAGGTTAACTAACGGGCACGTGGAATATGTAGGTTGCCTAGCGAGCACCTGGACTATGTAGGTTCCCTAGCGGGCGCTTGGACTATGTAGATTCCCTAGCAGTACTTGGACTGTCTAGGTTAACTAGCGGGCAATTGGACTGTCTAGGTTACCTAGTGGGCACTTGGACTATGTAGTTTACCTAGCAGGCACTTGGACTATGTAGGTTTACTAGCAGGCACTTAGACTATCTAGGTTACCTAGCGGGCACTTGGACTATGTACGTTCCCTAGCGGGCACTTGGGCTATCTACGTTACCTAGTGGGCACTTGGACTATGTAGGTTAACGAATGGGCACATGGACTACGTAGGTAACCTAGTGGTCACTTGGACTGTCTAGGTTACCTAGCGGGCACTTGGATTATGTAGGTTAACTAGCGGGCACTTGGACTATCTAGGTTAACTAGCGGGCACTTGGACTATCTAGGTTAACTAGCGGGCACTTGGACTATCTAGGTTAACTAGCGGGCCCTTGCACTATGTAGGTTAACTTCGGGCCCATGGATTATGTAGGTTTACTAGGGGGCACTTGGACTATCTAGGTTAACTAGCGGGCACTTGGAGTATCTAGGTTAACTAGCGGGCACTTGGACTATCTAGGTTAACTAGCGGGCCCTTGCACTATGTAGGTTAACTAGCGGGCCCATGGATTATGTAGGTTTACTAGGGGGCACTTGGACTATCTAGGTTAACTAGCGGGCACTTGGACTATCTAGGTTAACTAGCGGGCACTTGGACTATCTAGGTTACCTTGCGGGCACTTGGACTATGTAGGTTACCTAGCAGGCACTTTGACTATCTAGGTTAACTAACGGGCATTTGGACTATGTAGGGCAACTAGCGGGCACTTGGACTGTCTAGGTTACCTAACGGGCACTTGGATTATCTAGGTTAACGAACGGGCACTTGGACTATGTAGGTTACCTAGCCACCACTTGGACTATCTAGGTTAGCTAACAGGCACTTGGACTATCTAGGTTCCCTAGCGGGCACTTGTACTATCTAGGTTACCTAGCTGGCACTTGGACTATGTAGGTCAAGTAGCGGGCCCTTGGACTATCTAGGTTAGCTAACGGGCACATGGACTATGTATGTTCCAGAGTGGTCACTTGGATTATGTAGGTTGCCTAGCGGACATTTAGACTATGTAGGTTTCCTTGCGGGCATTTGAACTATGTATGTTACCAGCGGGCACTTGGACAATCTAGGTTAATGAACGTGCACTTGGACTATGTAGGTAACCTAGCGGGCACTTGGACTGTCTAGGTTACCTAGCGGGCACTTGGACTTTCTAGGTTAACGAACGGGCACTTGGAGTATGTAGGTTAACTAGCGGACACTTCGACTATCTAGGTTAGCTAACGGGCAATTGGACTATCTAGGTTACCTAGCGGGCACTTGGACTACGTATGTTCCCTAGCGGGCACTTGGACTATGTAGGTTACCTAGCAGGCACTTTGACTATCTAGGTTAACTAACGGGCACTTGGACTATGTAGGTTGCCTAGCGAGCACTTGGAGTATGTAGGTTCCCTAGCGGGCAATTGGACTATGTAGGTTCCCTATCGGGTACTTGGACTGTCTAGGTTAACTAGCGGGCAATTGGACTGTCTAGGTTACCTAGTGGGCACTTGGAGTATGTACGTTCCCTAGCGGGCATTTGGGCTTTCTACGTTACCTAGCGCGCACTTGGACTATGTAGGTTAGCGAACGGGTACTTGGACTATGTAGGTTAACGACGGTCACTTGGATTATGTAGTTTACCTAGCAGGTACTTGGACTATGTAGGTTAACTAGCGGGCACTTGGACTATCTAGGTTACCTACGGGCACTTGGACTATGTACCTTCCCTAGCGGGCACTTGGGCTATCTACGTTACCTAGCGGGCACTTGGACTACGTAGGTTAACGAACGGGCACTTGGACTATGTAGGTAACCTAGTGGTCACTTGGACTATGTAGATTATCTAGCGGACACTTGGACTATCTAGGTTACCTAGCAGGCACTTTGACTATCTAGGTTAACTAACGGGCACTTGGACTATGTAGGGTAACTAGCGGGCACTTGGACTGTCTAGGTTACCTAACGGGCACTTGGATTATCTAGATTAACGAACGTGCACTTGGACTATGTAGGTAACCTAGCGGGCACTTGGACTGTCTAGGTTACCTAGCGGGCACTTGGACTATCTAGGTTAACGAACGGGCACTTGGACTATGTAGGTTAACTAGCGGACACTTCGACTATCTAGGTTAGCTAACGGGCAATTGGACAATCTAGGTTAACTAACGGGCACTTGGACTATGTAGGTTGCCTAGCGAGCACTTGGACTATGTAGGTTCGCTAGTGGGCACTTGGACTATGTAGGTTCCCTATCGGGTACTTGGACTGTCTAGGTTAACTAGGCGGCAATTGGACTGTCTAAGTTACCTAGTGGGCACTTGGACTATGTACATTCCCTAGTGGGCACTTGGGCTATCTACGTTACCTAGCGGGCACTTGGACAATGTAAGTTAACGAACGGGCACTTGGACTATGTAGGTTAACTAGCGGACACTTGGACTATCTAGGATAGCTAACGGGCAATTGGACTATCAAGGTTACCTAACGGGCACTTGGACAATGTAGGTTACCTAGCGGGCACTTGGACTATCTAGGTTACCTAGCCACCACTTGGACTATCTAGGTTAGCTAACAGGCACTTGGACTATCTAGGTACCCTAGCGGGCACTTGTACTATCTAAGTTACCTAGCTGGCACTTGGACTATGTAGGTCAACTAGTGGGCCCTTGGACTATCTAGGTTAGCTAACGGGCAGTTGGACTATGTAGGTTCCCTAGCGGTCACGTGGACTATGTAGGCTCCCTAGAAGGCACTTGGACTATGTAGGTTAACTAGCGGGCACTTGGACTAACCAGGTTACCAGGCGGGCACTTGGACTATGTAGGTTACCCAATGGGCACTTGGAATATCTAGGTTAACGAACGGACACTTGGACTATGTAGGTTAGGTATCAGGCACATGGACTATCTAGGTTACCTAGCAGGCACTTGGACTATGTAGGTTACCTAGCGGACACTTGGACGATTTAGGTTAACTAGCGGGCACTTGGACTATCTAGGTTAACTAGCAGGCCCTTGGACTATCTAGGTTTACTAGCGGGCACTTGGACTATCTAGGTTACCTAGCGGACACTTGGACTATGTACCTTCCCTAGCGGGCAATTGGACTATCTAGGTTACCTAGCTGGCACTTGGATTATGTAGGTTAACTAGCGGACACTTGCACGATCATGGGTTAACTAGCGGGCCCTTGCACTATGTAGGTTAACTAGCGGGCCCATGGATTATGTAGGTTTACTAGGGGGCACTTGGAACATCTAGGTTAACTAGCAGGCACTTGGACTACGTAGTTTCCCTAGCGGGCATTTGGACTATTTAGGTTGCCTAGCGGGCACTTGGACTATGTAGGATACCTAACAGGCACTTTGACTATCTAGGTTAACTAAGGGCACTTGGACTATGTAGGGTAACTAGCGGGCACTTGGACTGTCTAGGTTACCTAACGGGCACTTGGATTATCTAGGTTAACGAACGGGCACTTGGACTATGTAGGTTACCTAGCCACCACTTGGACTATCTAGGTTCCCTAGCGGGCACTTGTACTATCTAGGTTACCTAGTTGGCACTTGGACTGTCTAGGTTAACTAGCGGGCAATTGGACTGTCTAGGTTACCTAGTGGGCACTTGGACTTTCTAGGTTAACGAAGGGTACTTGGACTATGTAGGTTAACTAGCGGACACTTCGAGTATCTAGGTTAGCTAACGGGCAATTGGACTATCTAGGTTACCTAGCGGGCACTTGGACTATGTAGGTTCCCTAGCGGGCACTTGGACTTTTTAGGTTACCTAGCAGGCACTTTGACTATCTAGGTTAACTAACGGGCACTTGGACTATGTAGGTTGCCTAGCGAGCACTTGGAGTATGTAGGTTCCCTAGCGGGCAATTGGACTATGTAGGTTCCCTATCGGGTACTTGGACTGTCTAGGTTAACTGGCGGGAAATTGGACTGTCTAGGTTACCTAGTGGGCACTTGGAGTATGTACGTTCCCTAGCGGGCACTTGGGCTTTCTACGTTACCTAGCGGGCACTTGGACTATGTAGGTTAACGAACGGGCACTTGGACTATGTAGGTTAACGAACGGGCACTTGGATTATGTAGTTTACCTAGCAGGTACTTGGTCTATGTAGGTTAGCTAGCGGGCACTTGAACTATCTAGGTTACCTACGGGCACATGGACTATGTACCTTCCCTAGCGGGCACTTGGGCTATCTACGTTACCTAGCGGGCACTTGGACTATGTAGGTTAACGAACGGGCACTTGGACTATGTAGGTAACCTAGTGGTCACTTGGACTATGTAGGTTATCTAGCGGACACTTGGACTATCTAGGTTACCTAGCAGGCACTTTGACTATCTAGGTTAACTAACGGGCACTTGGACTATGTAGGGTAACTAGCGGGCACTTGGACTGTCTAGGTTACCTAACGGGCACTTGGATTATCTAGATTAACGAACGTGCACTTGGACTATGTAGGTAACCTAGTGGGCACTTGGACTGTCTAGGTTACCTAGCGGGCACTTGGACTATCTAGGTTAACGAACGGGCACTTGGACTATGTAGGTTAACTAGCGGACACTTCGACTATCTAGGTTAGCTAACAGGCAATTTGACAATCTAGGTTAACTAACGGGCACTTGGACTATGTAGGTTGCCAGCGAGCACTTGGACTATGTAGGTTCCCTAGTGGGTACTTGGACTGTCTAGGTTAACTAGGGGGCAATTGGACTGTCTAGGTTACCTAGTCGGCACTTGGGCTATGTACATTCCCTTGCGGGCACTTGGGCTATCTACGTTACCTAGCGGGCACTTGGACAATGTAAGTTAACGAACGGGCACTTGGACTATCTAGGATAGCTAACGGGCAATTGGACTATCAAGGTTACCTAACGGGCACTTGGACTATGTAGGTTACCTAGCGGGCACTTGGACTATCTAGGTTACCTAGCCACCACTTGGACTATCTAGGTTAGCTAACAGGCACTTGGACTATCTAGGTTCCCTAGCGGGCACTTGTACTATCTAAGTTACCTAGCTGGCACTTGGACTATGTAGGTCAACTAGTGGGCCCTTGGACTATCTAGGTTAGCTAACGGGCACTTGGACTATGTATGTTCCAGAGTGGGCACTTGTATTATGTAGGTTGCCTAGCGGACATTTAGACTATGTAGGTTTCCTTGCGGGCATTTGGACTATGTAGGTTACCTAGCAGGCACTTGGACTATGTAGGTTCCCTAGCGGTCACGTGGACTATGTAGGCTCCCTAGAAGGCACTTGGACTATGTAGGTTAACTAGCGGGCACTTGGACTAACCAGGTTACCAGGCGGGCACTTGGACTATGTAGGTTACCCAATGGGCACTTGGACTATCTAGGTTAACGAACGGACACTTGGACTATGTAGGTTAGGTATCAGGCACTTGGACTATCTAGGTTACCTAGCAGGCACTTGGACTATGTAGGTTACCTAGCGGACACTTGGACGATTTAGGTTAACTAGCGGGCACTTGGACTATCTAGGTTAACTAGCAGGCCCTTGGACTATCTAGGTTTACTAGCGGGCACTTGGACTATCTAGGTTACCTAGCGGACACTTGGACTATGTACCTTCCCTAGCGGGCACTTGGACTATCTAGGTTACCTAGCAGGCACTTGGATTATGAAGGATCCCTAGCGGGCAATTGGACTATCTAGGTTACCTAGCTGGCACATGGACTATTTGGTTAACTAGCGGACACTTGCACGATCTAGGTTAACTAGCGGGCCCTTGCACTATGTAGTTTAACTAGCGGGCCCATGGATTATGTAGGTTTACTAGGGGGCACTTGGAACATCTAGGTTAACTAGCGGGCACTTGGACTATGTAGATTCCCTAGCGGGCATTTGGACTATTTAGGTTGCCTAGCGGGCACTTGGACTACGTAAGTTACCTAGCAGGCACTTTGACTATCTAGGATAACTAAGGGCACTTGGACTATGTAGGGTAACTAGCGGGCACTTGGACTGTCTAGGTTACCTAACGGGCACTTGGATTATCTAGGTTAACGAACGGGCACTTGGACTATGTAGGTTACCTAGCCACCACTTGGACTATCTAGGTTCCCTAGCGGGCACTTGTACTATCTAGGTTACCTAGCTGGCACTTTGACTATGTAGGTCAACTAGCGGGCCCTTGGACTATCTAGGTTAGCTAACGGGCACTTGGACTATGTATGTTCCAGAGCGGGCACTTGGATTATGTAGGTTGCCTAGCGGACATTTAGACTATGTAGGTTTCCTTGCGGGCATTTGGACTATGTAGGTTACCTAGCGGGCACTTGGACTATGTAGGTTCCCTAACGGGCACTTGGACTATGTAGGTTCCCTAGCGGTCACGTGGACTATGTAGGCTCCCTAGAAGGCACTTGGACTATGTAGGTTAACTAGCGGGCACTTGGACTATGTAGGTTACCCAATGGGCACTTGGACTATGTAGGTTAACGAACGGACACTTGGACTATGTAGGTTAGCTATCAGGCACTTGGACTATCTAGGTTTACTAGCGGGCATTTGGACTATCTAGGTTAACTAACGGGCACTTGGACTATGTAGTTTCCCTAGCGGGCATTTGGATTATTTAGGTTACCTAGTGGGCACTTGGACTATGTAGGTTATCTAGCGGGCACTTGGACTACGTAGGTTAACTAGAAGGCACTTGGACTATCAAGGTTACCTAACGGGCCCTTGGACTATGTAGGTTACCAGCGGGCACTTGGACTATCTAGGGTAACGAACGTGCACTTGGACTATGTAGGTAACCTAGCGGGCACTTGGACTGTCTAGGTTACCTAGCGGGCACTTGGACTATCTAGGTTAACGAACATGCACTTGGACTATGTAGGTTTACTAGCGGACACTTCGACTATCTAGGTTAGCTAACGGGCAATTGGACAATCTAGGTTAACTAACGGGCACTTGGACTATGTAGGTTGCCTAGCGAGCACTTGGACTATGTGGGTTCCCTAGTGGGCACTTGGACTATGTAGGTTCCCTATCGGGTACTTGGACTGTCTAGGTTAACTAGGGGGCAATTGGACTGTCTAGGTTACCTAGCGGGTACTTGGACAATGTAAGTTAACGAATGGGCACTTGGACTATGTAGGTTAACTAGCGGACACTTGGACTATCTAGGATAGCTAACGGGCAATTGGACTATCAAGGTTACCTAACGGGCACTTGGATTATGTAGGTTACCTAGCGGGCACTTGGACTATCTAGGTTACCTAGTAGGCACTTTGACTATCTAGGTTAACTAACGGGCACGTGGACTATGTAGGTTGCCAAGCGAGCACCTGGACTATGTATGTTCCCTAGCGGGCGCTTGGACTATGTACATTCCCTAGCGGTACTTGGACTGTCTAGGTTAACTAGCGGGCAATTGGACTGTCTAGGTTACCTAGCGGGCACTTGGACTATGTACGTTCCTTAGCTGGCACTTGGGCTATCTACGTATCATAGCGGGCACTTGGACTATGTAGGTTAACGAATGGGCACTTGGACTATGTAGGTAACCTAGTGGTCACTTGGACTGTCTAGGTTACTTAGCGGGCACTTGGACTATGTAGGTTAACTAGCGGGCACTTGGACTATCTAGGTTAACTAGCGGGCATTTGGACTATGTACGTTCCCTAGCGGGCACTTGGGCTATCTACGTTACCTAGTGGGCACTTGGCCTATCTACGTTACCTAGCGGGCACTTGGACTATGTAGGTTAACGAATGAGCACTTGGACTATGTAGGTAACCTAGTGGTCACTTGGACTGTCTAGGTTACCTAGCGGGCACTTGGACTATGTAAGTTAACTAGCGGGCACTTGGACTATCTATGTTTACTAGCAGGTACTTAGACTATTTAGGTTACCTAGCGGGCACTTGGACTATGTACATTCCCTAGCTTGCACTTGGGCTATCTACGTTACCTAGCGGGCACTTGGAGTATGTAGGTTAACGAATGGGCACATGGACTATGGAGGTAACCTAGTGGTCCCTTGGACTATCTAGGTTAACTAGCGGGCACTTGGACAATGTAGGTTAACTAGCGGGCACTTGGACTATCTAGGTTAACTAGCGGGCACTTGGACTATCTAGGTTAACTATCGGGCACTTGGACTATCTAGGTTAACTAGCGGGCCCTTACACTATGTAGGTTAACTAGCGGGCCCATGGATTATGTAGGTTTACTAGGGGGCACTTGGATTATCTACGTTAACTAGCGGGCACTTGGACTATGTAGTTTCCCTAGCGGACATTTGGACTATTTAGCTTACCTTGCGCGCACTTGGATTATGTAGGTTATCTAGCGGACACATGGACTATCTAGGTTACCTAGCAGGCACTTTGACTATCTAGGTTAACTAACGGGCATTTGGACTATGTAGGGCAACTAGCGGGCACTTGGACTGTCTAGGTTACCTAACCGGCACTTGGATTATCTAGGTTAACGAACGGGCACTTGGACTATGTAGGTTACCTAGCCACCACTTGGACTATCTAGGTTAGCTAACAGGCACTTGGACTATCTAGGTTCCCTAGTGGGCACTTGTACTATCTAGGTTACCTAGCTGGCACTTGGATTATGTAGGTCAACTAGCGGGCCCTTGGACTATCTAGGTTAGCTAACGGGCACTTGGACTATGTATGTTCCAGAGTGGGCACTTGGATTATGTAGGTTGCCTAGCGGACATTTAGACTATGTAGGTTTCCTTGCGGGCATTTGGACTATGTAGGTTACCAGCGGGCACTTGGACAATCTAGGTTAATGAACGTGCACTTGGACTATGTAGGTAACCTAGCGGGCACTTGGACTGTCTAGGTTACCTAGCGGGCACTTGGACTTTCTAGGTTAACGAACGGGCACTTGGACTATGTAGGTTAACTAGCGGGCACTTGGAGTATGTAGGTTCCCTAGCGGGCAATTGGACTATGTAGGTTCCCTATCGGGTACTTGGACTGTCTAGGTTAACTAGCGGGCAATTGGACTGTCTAGGTTACCTAGTGGGCACTTGGAGTATGTACGTTCCCTAGCGGGCACTTGGGCTTTCTACGTTACCTAGCGGGCACTTGGACTATGTAGGTTAACGAACGGGCACTTGGACTATGTAGGTTAACGAACGGGCACTTGGATTATGTAGTTTACCTAGCAGGTACTTGGACTATGTAGGTTAACTAGCGGGCACTTGGACTACCTAGGTTACCTACGGGCACTTGGAATATGTACCTTCCCTAGCAGGCACTTGGGCTATCTACGTTACCTAGTGGGCACTTGGACTATGTAGGTTAACGAACGGGCACTTGGACTATGTAGGTAACCTAGTGGTCACTTGGACTATGTAGGTTATCTAGCGGACACTTGGACTATCTAGGTTATCTACCAGGCACTTTGATTATCTAGGTTAACTTACGGGCACTTGTACTATGTAGGGTAACTAGCGGGCACTTGGACTGTCTAGGTTACCTAACGGGCACTTGGATTATCTAGGTTAACGAACGTACACTTGGACTATGTAGGTAACCTAGCGGGCACTTGGACTGTCTAGGTTACCTAGCGGGCACTTGGACTTTCTAGTTTAACGAACGGGCACTTGGACTATGTAGGTTAACTAGCGGACCCTTCGACTATCTAGGTTAGCTAACGGGCAATTGGACTATCTAGGTTACCTAGCGGGCACTTGGACTATGTAGGTTCCCTAGCGGGCACCTGGAGTATGTAGGTTCCCTAGCGGGCATTTGGACTATGTAGGTTCACTATCGGGTACTTGGACTGTCCAGGTTAACTAGCGGGCAATTGGACTGTCTAGGTTACCTAGTGGGCACTTGGAGTGTGTACGTTCCCTAGCGGGCACTTGGGCTTTCTACGTTACCTAGCGGGCACTTGGACTATGTAGATTAACAAACGGGCACTTGGACTATGTAGGTTAACGAACGGGCACTTGGATTATGTAGTTTACCTAGCAGGTACTTGGACTATGTAGGTTATCTAGCTGACACTTGGAATATCTAGGTTACCTAGCAGGCACTTTGACTATCTAGGTTAACTATCGGGCACTTGGACTATGTAGGGTAACTAGCGGACACTTGGACTGTCTAGGTTACCTAACGCGCACTTGGATTATCTAGGTTAACGAACGTGCACTTGGACTATGTAGGTAACCTAGCGGGCACTTGGACTGTCTAGGTTACCTAGCGGGCACTTGGACTATCTAGGTTAACGAACGGGCACTTGGACTATGTAGGTTAACTAGCGGACACTTCGACTATCTAGGTTAGCTAACGGGCAATTGGACAATCTAGGTTAACTAACGGGCACTTGGACTATGTAGGTTGCCTAGCGAGCACTTGGACTATGTAGGTTCCCTAGTGGGCACTTGGACTATGTAGGTTCCCTATCGGGTACTTGGACCGTCTAGGTTAACTAGGGGGCAATTGGACTGTCTAGGTTACCTAGTGGGCACTTGGACTATGTACGTTCCCTAGCGGGCACTTGGGCTATCTACGTTACCTAGCGGGCACTTGGACAATGTAAGTTAACGAACGGGCACTTGGACTATGTAGGTTAACTAGCGGACACTTGGACTATCTAGGATAGCTAACGGGCAATTGGACTATCAAGGTTACCTAACGGGCACTTGGACTATGAAGGGTACCTAGCGGGCACTTGGACTATCTAGGTTACCTAGCAGGCACTTTGACTATCTAGGTTAACTAACGGGCACTTGGACTATGTAGGTTGCCTAGCGAGCACCAGGACTAAGTAGGTCCCCTAGCGGGCGCTTGGACTATGTAGATTCCCTAGCGGTACTTGGACTGTCTAGGTTAACTAGCGGGCAATTGGACTGTCTAGGTTACCTAGTGGGCACTTGGACTATATAGTTTACCTAGCAGGCACTTGGAGTATGTAGGTTTACTAGCAGGCACTTAGACTATCTAGGTTACCTAGCGGGCACTTGGACTATGTACGTTCCCTAGCGGGCACTTGGGCTATCTACGTTACCTAGGGGGCACTTGGACTATGTAGGTTAACGAATGGGCACTTGGACTATGTAGGTAACCTAGTGGTCACTTGAACTGTCTAGGTTACCTAGCGGGCACTTGGACTATGTAGGTTAACTAGCGGGCACTTGGACTATCTAGGTTAACTAGCGGGCACTTGGACTATCTAGGTTAACTAGCGGGTTAACGAACGGGCACTTGGACTATGTAGGTAACCTAGTGGTCACTTGGACTATGTAGGTTATCTAGCGGACACTTGGACTATCTAGGTTATCTAGCAGGCACTTTGACTATCTAGGTTAACTAACGGGCACTTGGAATATATAGGGTAACTAGCGGGCACTTGGACTGTCTAGGTTACCTAACGGGCACTTGGATTATCTAGGTTAACGAACGGGCACTTGGACTATGTAGGTTACCCAGCCACCACTTGGACTATCTAGGTTAGCTAACAGGCACTTGGACTATCTAGGTTCCCTAGCGGGCACTTGTACTATCTAGGTTACCTAGCTGGCACTTGGACTATGTAGGTCAACTAGCGGGCCCTTGGACTATCTAGGTTAGCTAACGGGCACTTGGACTATGTTTGTTCCAGAGTGGGCACTTGTATTATGTAGGTTGCCTAGTGGACATTTAGACTATGTAGGTTTCCTTGCGGGCATTTGGACTATGTAGGTTACCTAGCAGGCACTTGGACAATGTAGGTTCCCTAGCGGTCACGTGGACTATGTAGGCTCCCTAGAAGGCACTTGGACTATGTAGGTTAACTAGCGGGCACTTGGACTAACCAGGTTACCAGGCGGGCACATGGTCTATGTAGGTTACCCAATGGGCACTTGGACTATCTAGGTTAACGAACGGACACTTGGACTATGTAGGTTAGGTATCAGGCACTTGGACTATCTAGGTTACCTAGCGGGCACTTGGACTATGTAGGTTACCTAGCGGACATTTGGACGATTTAGGTTAACTAGCGGGCACTTGGACTATCTAGGTGAACTAGCAGGCCCTTGGACTATCTAGGTTTACTAGCGGGCACTTGGACTATCTAGGTTAACTAGCGGGCACTTGGACTATCTAGGTTAACTAACGGGCACTTGGACTATGTAGGGTAACTAGCGGGCACTTGGACTGTCTAGGTTACCTAACGGGCACTTGGATTATCTAGGTTAACGAACGGGCACATGGACTATGTAGGTTACCTAGCCACCACTTGGACTATCTAGGTTCCCTAGCGGGCACTTGTACTATCTAGGTTACCTAGCTGGCACTTGGACTATGTAGGTCAACTAGCGGGCCCTTGGACTATCTAGGTTAGCTAACGGGCACTTGGACTATGTATGTTCCAGAGCGGGCACTTGGATGATGTAGGTTGCCTAGCGGACATTTAGACTATGTAGGTTTCCTTGCGGGCATTTGGACTATGTTGTTTACCTAGCGGGCACTTGGACTATGTAGGTTCCCTAACGGGCACTTGGACTATGTAGGTTCCCTAGGGGTCACGTGGACTATGTAGGCTCCCTAGAAGGCACTTGGACTATGTAGGTTAACTAGCGGGCACTTGGACTATGTAGGTTACCCAATGGGCACTTGGACTATCTAGGTTAACGAACGGACACTTGGACTATGTAGGCTAGCTATCAGGCACTTGGACTATCTAGGTTACCTAGCGGACACTTGGACGATTTAGGATAACTAGCGGGCACTTGGACTATCTAGGTTAACTAGCAGGCCCTTGGACTATCTAGGTTTACTAGCGGGCACTTGGACTATCTAGGTTAACTAACGGGCACTTGGACTATGTAGTTTCCCTAGCGGGCATTTGGATTATTTAGGTTACCTAGTGGGCACTTGGACTATGTAGGTTATCTAGCGGGCACTTGGACTACGTAGGTTAACTAGAAGGCACTTGGACTATCAAGGTTACCTAGCGGGCCCTTGGACTATGTAGGTTACCAGCGGGCACATGGACTATCTAGGTTAACGAACGTGCACTTGGACTATGTAGGTAACCTAGCGGGCACTTGGACTGTCTAGGTTACCTAGCGGGCACTTGGACTATCTAGGTTAACGAACGGGCATTTGGACTATGTAGGTTAACTAGCAGACACTTCGACTATCTAGGTTAGCTAACGGGCAATTGGACAATCTAGGTTAACTAACGGGCACTTGGACTATGTAGGTTGCCTAGCGAGCACTTGGACTATGTAGGTTCCCTAGTGGGCACTTGGACTATGTAGGTTCCCTATCGGGTACTTGGACTGTCTAGGTTAACTAGGGGGCAATTGGACTGTCTAGGTTACCTAGTGGGCACTTGGACTATGTACGTTCCCTAGCGGGCACTTGGGTTATCTACGTTACCTAGCGGGCACTTGGACAATGTAAGTTAACGAACGGGCACTTGGACTATGTAGGTTAACTAGCGGACACTTGGACTATCTAGGATAGCTAAAGGGCAATTGGACTATCAAGGTTACCTAATGGGCATTTGGACTATGTAGGTTACCTAGCGGGCACTTGGACTATCTAGGTTACCTAGCAGGCACTTTGACTAACTAGGTTAACTAACGGGCACTTGGACTATGTAGGTTGCCTAGCGAGCACCTGGACTATGTAGGTTCCCTAGCGGGCGCTTGGACTATGTAGATTCCCTAGCGGTACTTGGACTGTCTAGGTTAACTAGCGGGCAATTGGACTGTCTATGTTACCTAGTGGGCACTTGGACTATGTAGTTTACCTAGCAGGCACTTGGACTATGTAGGTTTACTACCAGGCACTTAGACTATCCAGGTTACCTAGCGGGCACTTGGACTATGTCCGTTCCCTAGCGGGCACTTGGGCTTTCTACGTTACCTAGCGGGCACTTGGACTATGTAGGTTAACGAACGGGCACTTGGACTATGTAGGTTAACGAACGGGCACTTGGATTATGTAGTTTACCTAGCAGGAACTTGGACAATGTAGGTTAACTAGCGGGCACTTGGACTATCTAGGTTACCTACGGGCACTTGGAATATGTACCTTCCCTAGCGGGCACTTGGGCTATCTACGTTACCTAGTGGGCACTTGGACTATGTAGGTTAACGAACGGGCACTTGGACTATGTAGGTAACCTAGTGGTCACTTGGACTATGTAGGTTATCTAGCGGACACTTGGAATATCTAGGTTACCTAGCAGGCACTTTGACTATCTAGGTTAACTAACAGGCACTTGGACTATGTAGGGTAACTAGCGGGCACTTGGACTGTCTAGGTTACCTAACGGGCACTTGGATTATCTAGGTTAACGAACGTGCACTTGGACTATGTAGGTAACCTAGCGGGCACTTGGACTGTCTAGGTTACCTAGCGGGCACTTGGACTACCTAGGTTAACGAACGGGCACTTGGACTATGAAGGTTACCTAGCGGGCACTTGGACTATCTAGGTTACCTAGCAGGTACTTTGACTATCTAGGTTAACTAACGGGCACTTGGACTATGTAGGTTGCCTAGCGAGCACCTGGACTATGTAGGCCCCCTAGCGGGCGCTTGGATTATGTATATTCCCTAGCGGTACTTGGACTGTCTAGGTTAACTAGCGGGCAATTGGACTGTCTAGGTTACCTAGTGGGCACTTGGACTATGTAGTTTACCTAGCAGGCACTTGGAGTATGTAGGTTTACTAGCAGGCACTTAGACTATCTAGGTTACCTAGCGGGCACTTGGACTATGTACGTTCCCTAGCGGGCACTTGGGCTATCTACGTTACCTAGCGGGCACTTGGAGTATGTAGGTTAACGAATGGGCACTTGGACTATGTAGGTAACCTAGCGGGCACTTGGACTGTCTAGGTTACCTAGCGGGCACTTGGACTTTCTAGGTTAACGAACGGGCACTTGGACTATGTAGGTTAACTAGCGGGCACTTGGAGTATGTAGGTTCCCTAGCGGGCAATTGGACTATGTAGGTTCCCTATCGGGTACTTGGACTGTCTAGGTTAACTAGCGGGCAATTGGACTGTCTAGGTTACCTAGTGGGCACTTGGAGTATGTACGTTCCCTAGCGGGCACTTGGGCTTTCTACGTTACCTAGCGGGCACTTGGACTATGTAGGTTAACGAACGGGCACTTGGACTATGTAGGTTAACGAACGGGCACTTGGATTATGTAGTTTACCTAGCAGGTACTTGGACTATGTAGGTTAACTAGCGGGCACTTGGACTACCTAGGTTACCTACGGGCACTTGGAATATGTACCTTCCCTAGCAGGCACTTGGGCTATCTACGTTACCTAGTGGGCACTTGGACTATGTAGGTTAACGAACGGGCACTTGGACTATGTAGGTAACCTAGTGGTCACTTGGACTATGTAGGTTATCTAGCGGACACTTGGACTATCTAGGTTATCTACCAGGCACTTTGATTATCTAGGTTAACTTACGGGCACTTGTACTATGTAGGGTAACTAGCGGGCACTTGGACTGTCTAGGTTACCTAACGGGCACTTGGATTATCTAGGTTAACGAACGTACACTTGGACTATGTAGGTAACCTAGCGGGCACTTGGACTGTCTAGGTTACCTAGCGGGCACTTGGACTTTCTAGTTTAACGAACGGGCACTTGGACTATGTAGGTTAACTAGCGGACCCTTCGACTATCTAGGTTAGCTAACGGGCAATTGGACTATCTAGGTTACCTAGCGGGCACTTGGACTATGTAGGTTCCCTAGCGGGCACCTGGAGTATGTAGGTTCCCTAGCGGGCATTTGGACTATGTAGGTTCACTATCGGGTACTTGGACTGTCCAGGTTAACTAGCGGGCAATTGGACTGTCTAGGTTACCTAGTGGGCACTTGGAGTGTGTACGTTCCCTAGCGGGCACTTGGGCTTTCTACGTTACCTAGCGGGCACTTGGACTATGTAGATTAACAAACGGGCACTTGGACTATGTAGGTTAACGAACGGGCACTTGGATTATGTAGTTTACCTAGCAGGTACTTGGACTATGTAGGTTATCTAGCTGACACTTGGAATATCTAGGTTACCTAGCAGGCACTTTGACTATCTAGGTTAACTATCGGGCACTTGGACTATGTAGGGTAACTAGCGGACACTTGGACTGTCTAGGTTACCTAACGCGCACTTGGATTATCTAGGTTAACGAACGTGCACTTGGACTATGTAGGTAACCTAGCGGGCACTTGGACTGTCTAGGTTACCTAGCGGGCACTTGGACTATCTAGGTTAACGAACGGGCACTTGGACTATGTAGGTTAACTAGCGGACACTTCGACTATCTAGGTTAGCTAACGGGCAATTGGACAATCTAGGTTAACTAACGGGCACTTGGACTATGTAGGTTGCCTAGCGAGCACTTGGACTATGTAGGTTCCCTAGTGGGCACTTGGACTATGTAGGTTCCCTATCGGGTACTTGGACCGTCTAGGTTAACTAGGGGGCAATTGGACTGTCTAGGTTACCTAGTGGGCACTTGGACTATGTACGTTCCCTAGCGGGCACTTGGGCTATCTACGTTACCTAGCGGGCACTTGGACAATGTAAGTTAACGAACGGGCACTTGGACTATGTAGGTTAACTAGCGGACACTTGGACTATCTAGGATAGCTAACGGGCAATTGGACTATCAAGGTTACCTAACGGGCACTTGGACTATGAAGGGTACCTAGCGGGCACTTGGACTATCTAGGTTACCTAGCAGGCACTTTGACTATCTAGGTTAACTAACGGGCACTTGGACTATGTAGGTTGCCTAGCGAGCACCAGGACTAAGTAGGTCCCCTAGCGGGCGCTTGGACTATGTAGATTCCCTAGCGGTACTTGGACTGTCTAGGTTAACTAGCGGGCAATTGGACTGTCTAGGTTACCTAGTGGGCACTTGGACTATATAGTTTACCTAGCAGGCACTTGGAGTATGTAGGTTTACTAGCAGGCACTTAGACTATCTAGGTTACCTAGCGGGCACTTGGACTATGTACGTTCCCTAGCGGGCACTTGGGCTATCTACGTTACCTAGGGGGCACTTGGACTATGTAGGTTAACGAATGGGCACTTGGACTATGTAGGTAACCTAGTGGTCACTTGAACTGTCTAGGTTACCTAGCGGGCACTTGGACTATGTAGGTTAACTAGCGGGCACTTGGACTATCTAGGTTAACTAGCGGGCACTTGGACTATCTAGGTTAACTAGCGGGTTAACGAACGGGCACTTGGACTATGTAGGTAACCTAGTGGTCACTTGGACTATGTAGGTTATCTAGCGGACACTTGGACTATCTAGGTTATCTAGCAGGCACTTTGACTATCTAGGTTAACTAACGGGCACTTGGAATATATAGGGTAACTAGCGGGCACTTGGACTGTCTAGGTTACCTAACGGGCACTTGGATTATCTAGGTTAACGAACGGGCACTTGGACTATGTAGGTTACCCAGCCACCACTTGGACTATCTAGGTTAGCTAACAGGCACTTGGACTATCTAGGTTCCCTAGCGGGCACTTGTACTATCTAGGTTACCTAGCTGGCACTTGGACTATGTAGGTCAACTAGCGGGCCCTTGGACTATCTAGGTTAGCTAACGGGCACTTGGACTATGTTTGTTCCAGAGTGGGCACTTGTATTATGTAGGTTGCCTAGTGGACATTTAGACTATGTAGGTTTCCTTGCGGGCATTTGGACTATGTAGGTTACCTAGCAGGCACTTGGACAATGTAGGTTCCCTAGCGGTCACGTGGACTATGTAGGCTCCCTAGAAGGCACTTGGACTATGTAGGTTAACTAGCGGGCACTTGGACTAACCAGGTTACCAGGCGGGCACATGGTCTATGTAGGTTACCCAATGGGCACTTGGACTATCTAGGTTAACGAACGGACACTTGGACTATGTAGGTTAGGTATCAGGCACTTGGACTATCTAGGTTACCTAGCGGGCACTTGGACTATGTAGGTTACCTAGCGGACATTTGGACGATTTAGGTTAACTAGCGGGCACTTGGACTATCTAGGTGAACTAGCAGGCCCTTGGACTATCTAGGTTTACTAGCGGGCACTTGGACTATCTAGGTTAACTAGCGGGCACTTGGACTATCTAGGTTAACTAACGGGCACTTGGACTATGTAGGGTAACTAGCGGGCACTTGGACTGTCTAGGTTACCTAACGGGCACTTGGATTATCTAGGTTAACGAACGGGCACATGGACTATGTAGGTTACCTAGCCACCACTTGGACTATCTAGGTTCCCTAGCGGGCACTTGTACTATCTAGGTTACCTAGCTGGCACTTGGACTATGTAGGTCAACTAGCGGGCCCTTGGACTATCTAGGTTAGCTAACGGGCACTTGGACTATGTATGTTCCAGAGCGGGCACTTGGATGATGTAGGTTGCCTAGCGGACATTTAGACTATGTAGGTTTCCTTGCGGGCATTTGGACTATGTTGTTTACCTAGCGGGCACTTGGACTATGTAGGTTCCCTAACGGGCACTTGGACTATGTAGGTTCCCTAGGGGTCACGTGGACTATGTAGGCTCCCTAGAAGGCACTTGGACTATGTAGGTTAACTAGCGGGCACTTGGACTATGTAGGTTACCCAATGGGCACTTGGACTATCTAGGTTAACGAACGGACACTTGGACTATGTAGGCTAGCTATCAGGCACTTGGACTATCTAGGTTACCTAGCGGACACTTGGACGATTTAGGATAACTAGCGGGCACTTGGACTATCTAGGTTAACTAGCAGGCCCTTGGACTATCTAGGTTTACTAGCGGGCACTTGGACTATCTAGGTTAACTAACGGGCACTTGGACTATGTAGTTTCCCTAGCGGGCATTTGGATTATTTAGGTTACCTAGTGGGCACTTGGACTATGTAGGTTATCTAGCGGGCACTTGGACTACGTAGGTTAACTAGAAGGCACTTGGACTATCAAGGTTACCTAGCGGGCCCTTGGACTATGTAGGTTACCAGCGGGCACATGGACTATCTAGGTTAACGAACGTGCACTTGGACTATGTAGGTAACCTAGCGGGCACTTGGACTGTCTAGGTTACCTAGCGGGCACTTGGACTATCTAGGTTAACGAACGGGCATTTGGACTATGTAGGTTAACTAGCAGACACTTCGACTATCTAGGTTAGCTAACGGGCAATTGGACAATCTAGGTTAACTAACGGGCACTTGGACTATGTAGGTTGCCTAGCGAGCACTTGGACTATGTAGGTTCCCTAGTGGGCACTTGGACTATGTAGGTTCCCTATCGGGTACTTGGACTGTCTAGGTTAACTAGGGGGCAATTGGACTGTCTAGGTTACCTAGTGGGCACTTGGACTATGTACGTTCCCTAGCGGGCACTTGGGTTATCTACGTTACCTAGCGGGCACTTGGACAATGTAAGTTAACGAACGGGCACTTGGACTATGTAGGTTAACTAGCGGACACTTGGACTATCTAGGATAGCTAAAGGGCAATTGGACTATCAAGGTTACCTAATGGGCATTTGGACTATGTAGGTTACCTAGCGGGCACTTGGACTATCTAGGTTACCTAGCAGGCACTTTGACTAACTAGGTTAACTAACGGGCACTTGGACTATGTAGGTTGCCTAGCGAGCACCTGGACTATGTAGGTTCCCTAGCGGGCGCTTGGACTATGTAGATTCCCTAGCGGTACTTGGACTGTCTAGGTTAACTAGCGGGCAATTGGACTGTCTATGTTACCTAGTGGGCACTTGGACTATGTAGTTTACCTAGCAGGCACTTGGACTATGTAGGTTTACTACCAGGCACTTAGACTATCCAGGTTACCTAGCGGGCACTTGGACTATGTCCGTTCCCTAGCGGGCACTTGGGCTTTCTACGTTACCTAGCGGGCACTTGGACTATGTAGGTTAACGAACGGGCACTTGGACTATGTAGGTTAACGAACGGGCACTTGGATTATGTAGTTTACCTAGCAGGAACTTGGACAATGTAGGTTAACTAGCGGGCACTTGGACTATCTAGGTTACCTACGGGCACTTGGAATATGTACCTTCCCTAGCGGGCACTTGGGCTATCTACGTTACCTAGTGGGCACTTGGACTATGTAGGTTAACGAACGGGCACTTGGACTATGTAGGTAACCTAGTGGTCACTTGGACTATGTAGGTTATCTAGCGGACACTTGGAATATCTAGGTTACCTAGCAGGCACTTTGACTATCTAGGTTAACTAACAGGCACTTGGACTATGTAGGGTAACTAGCGGGCACTTGGACTGTCTAGGTTACCTAACGGGCACTTGGATTATCTAGGTTAACGAACGTGCACTTGGACTATGTAGGTAACCTAGCGGGCACTTGGACTGTCTAGGTTACCTAGCGGGCACTTGGACTACCTAGGTTAACGAACGGGCACTTGGACTATGAAGGTTACCTAGCGGGCACTTGGACTATCTAGGTTACCTAGCAGGTACTTTGACTATCTAGGTTAACTAACGGGCACTTGGACTATGTAGGTTGCCTAGCGAGCACCTGGACTATGTAGGCCCCCTAGCGGGCGCTTGGATTATGTATATTCCCTAGCGGTACTTGGACTGTCTAGGTTAACTAGCGGGCAATTGGACTGTCTAGGTTACCTAGTGGGCACTTGGACTATGTAGTTTACCTAGCAGGCACTTGGAGTATGTAGGTTTACTAGCAGGCACTTAGACTATCTAGGTTACCTAGCGGGCACTTGGACTATGTACGTTCCCTAGCGGGCACTTGGGCTATCTACGTTACCTAGCGGGCACTTGGAGTATGTAGGTTAACGAATGGGCACTTGGACTATGTAGGTAACCTAGTGGTCACTTGAACTGTCTAGGTTACCTAGCGGGCACTTGGACTATGTAGTTTAACTAGCGGGCACTTGGACTATCTAGGTTAACTAGCGGGCACTTGGACTATCTAGGTTAACTAGCGGGCACTTGTACTATCTAGGTTAACTAGCGGGCCCTTGCACTATGTAGGTTAACTAGCGGGCCCATTGATTATGTAGGTTTACTAGGGGGCACTTGGACTATCTAGGTTAACTAGTGGGCACTTGGACTATGTAGTTTCCCTAGCGGACATTTGGACTATTTAGGTTGCCTAGCGGGCATTTGGACTATGTAGGTTATCTAGCGGGCACTTGGACTATCTAGGTTACCTAGCAGGCACTTTGACTATCTAGGTTAACTAACGGGCACTTGGACTATGTAGGTTGCCTAGCGAGCACTTGGAGTATGTAGGTTCCCTAGCGGGCAATTGGACTATGTAGGTTCCCTATCGGGTACTTGGACTGTCTAGGTTAACTAGCGGGCATATGGACTGTCTAGGTTACCTAGTGGGCACTTGGAGTATGTACGTTCCCTAGCGGGCACTTGGGCTTTCTACGTTACCTAGCGGGCACTTGGACTATGTAGGTTAACGAACGGGCACTTGGACTATGTAGGTTAACGAACGGGCACTTGGATTATGTAGTTTACCTAGCAGGTACTTGGACTATGTAGGTTAACTAGCGGGCACTTGGACTATCTAGGTTACCTACGGGCACTTGGACTATGTACCTTCCCTAGCGGGCACTTGGGCTATCTACGTTACCTATCTGGCACTTGGACTATGTAGGTTAACGAACGGGCACTTGGACTATGTAGGTAACCTAGTGGTCACTTGGACTATGTAGGTTATCTAGCGGACACTTGGACTATCTAGGTTATCTAGCAGGCACTTTGACTATCTAGGTTAACTAACAGGCACTTGGACTATGTAGGGTAACTATCGGGCACTTGGACTGTCTAGGTTACTTAACGGGCACTTGGATTATCTAGGTTAACGAACGGGCACTTCGACTATGTAGGTTACCCAGCCACCACTTGGACTATCTAGGTTAGCTAACAGGCACTTGGACTATCTAGGTTCCCTAGCGGGCACTTGTACTATCTAGGTTACCTAGCTGGCACTTGGACTATGTAGGTTAACTAGCGGGCCCTTGGACTATCTAGGTTAGCTAACGGGTACTTGGACTATGTATGTTCCAGAGTGGGCACTTGGATTATGTAGGTTGCCTAGCGGACATTTAGACTATGTAGGTTTCCTTGCGGGCATTTGGACTATGTAGGTTACCTAGCAGGCACTTGGACAATGTAGGTTCCCTAGAGGTCACGTGGACTATGTAGGCTCCCTAGAAGGCACTTGGACTATGTAGGTTAACTAGCGGGCACTTGGACTAACGAGGTTACCAGGCGGACACATGGACTATGTAGGTTACCCAATGGGCACTTGGACTATCTAGGTTAACGAACGGACACTTGGACTATGTAGGTTAGGTATCAGGCACATGGACTATCTAGGTTACCTAGCAGGCACTTGGACTATGTAGGTTACCTAGCGGACACTTGGACGATTTAGGTTAAATAGCGGGCACTTGGACTATCTAGGTTAACTAGCAGGCCCTTGGACTATCTAGTTTTACTAGCGGGCACTTAGACTATCTAGGTTAACTAGCGGGAACTTGGAATATATAGGTTAACTAGCGGGCACTTGAACTATCTAGGTTACCTAGCGGACACTTGGACTATGTACCTTCCCTAGCGGGCACTTGGACTATCTAGGTTACCTAGCAGGCACTTGGATTATGAAGGATCCCTAGCGGGCAATTGGAGTATCTAGGTTACCTAGCTGGCACTTGGACTATGTAGGTTAACTAGCGGACACTTGCACGATCTTGGTTAACTAGCGGGCCTTTGCACTATGTAGGTTAACTAGCGGGCCCATGGATTATGTAGGTTTACTAGGGGGCACGTGGGACATCTAGGTTAACTAGTGGGCACTTGGACTATGTAGTTTCCCTAGCGGGCATTTGGACTATTTAGGTTGCCTAGCGGGCACTTGGACTATGTAGGTTAACTAGCGGGCACTTGGACTATCTAGGTTAACTAACGGGCACTTGGATTATCTAGGTTAACGAACGGGCATTTGGACTATGTAGGTTACCTAGCCACCACTTGGACTATCTAGGTTAGCTAACAGGCACTTGGACTATCTAGGTTCCCTAGCGGGCACTTGTACTATCTAGGTTACCTAGCTGGCACTTGGACTATGTAGGTCAACTAGCGGGCCCTTGTACTATCTAGGTTAGCTAACGGGCACTTGGACTATGTATGTTCCAGAGCGGGCACTTGGATTATGTAGGTTGCCTAGCGGACATTTAGACTATGTAGGTGTCCTTGCGGGCATTTGGACTATGTAGTTTACCTAGGGGGCACTTGGATTATGTAGGTTCCCTAACGGGCACTTGGACTATGTAGGTTCCCTAGGGGTCACGTGGACTATGTAGGCTCCCTAGAAGGCACTTGGACTATGTAGGTTAACTAGCGGGCACTTGGACTATGTAGGTTACCCAATGGGCACTTGGACTATCTAGGTTAACGAACGGACACTTGGACTATGTAGGTTAGCTATCAGGCACTTGGACTATCTAGGTTAACTAGCAGGCCCTTGGACTATCTAGGTTAACTAGCGGGCACTTGGACTATCTAGGTTAACTAACGGGCACTTGGACTATGTAGTTTCCCTACAGGGCATTTGGATTATTTAGGTTACCTAGTGGGCACTTGGACTATGTAGGTTATCTAGCGGGCACTTGGACTACGTAGGTTAACTAGAAGGCACTTGGACTATCAAGGTTACCTAGCGGGCCCTTGGACTATGTAGGTTACCAGCGGGCACATGGACTATCTAGGTTAACGAACATGCACTTGGACTATGTAGGTAACCTAGCGGGCACTTGGACTGTCTAGGTTACCTAGCGGGCACTTGGACTATCTAGGTTAACGAACGGGCACTTGGACTATGTAGGTTAACTAGCGGACACTTCGACTATCTAGGTTAGCTAACGGGCAATTGGACAATCTATGTTAACTAACGGGCACTTGGACCATGTAGGTTGCCTAGCGAGCACTTGGACTATGTAGGTTCCCTAGTGGGCACTTGGACTATGTAGGTTCCCTATCGGGTACTTGGACTGTCTAGGTTAACTAGGGGGCAATTGGAGTGTCTAGGTTACCTAGTGGGCACTTGGACTATGTACGTTCCCTAGCGGGCACTTGGGTTATCTACGTTACCTAGCGGGCATTTGGACAATGTAAGTTAACGCATGGGCACTTGGACTATGTGGGTTAACTTGCGGACACTTGGACTATCTAGGATAGCTAACGGGCAATTGGACTATCAAGGTTACCTAACGGGCACTTGGACTATGTAGGTTACCTAGCGGCCACTTGGACTATCTAGGTTACGTAGCAGGCACTTTGACTATCTAGGTTAACTAACGGGCACGTGGACTATGTAGGTTGCCTAGCGAGCTCCTGGATTATGTAGGTTCCCTAGCGGGCGCTTGGACTATGTAGATTCCCTAGCGGTACTTGGACTGTCTAGGTTAACTAGCGGGCAATTGGACTGTCTAGGTTACCTAGTGGGAACTTGGACTATGTAGTTTACCTAGCAGGCACTTGGACTATGTAGGTTTACTAGCAGGCACTTAGACTATCTAGGTTACCTAGCGGGCACGTGGACTATGTACGTTCCCTAGCGGGCAATTGGGCTATCTACGTTACCTAGCGGGCACTTGGACTATGTAGGTTAACGAATGGGCACTTGGACTATGTAGGTAACCTAGTGGTCACTTGGACTGTCTAGGGTACCTAGCGGGCACTTGGACTATGTAGGTTAACTAGCGGGCACTTGGACTATCTAGGTTAACTAGCGGGCACTTGGCCTATCTAGGTTAACTTGCGGGCACTTGAACTATGTAGTTTCCCTAGCGGACATTTGGACTATTTAGGTTACCTAGCAGGCACTTGGATATGTAGGTTATCTAGCGGGCACTTGGACTATCTAGGTTACCTAGCAGGCACTTTGACTATCTAGGTTAACTAACGGGCATTTGGACTATGTAGGGCAACTAGGGGGCACTTGGACTGTCTAGGTTACCTAACGGGCACTTGGATTATCTAGGTTACCTAGCAGGTACTATGACTATCTAGGTTAACTAACGGGCATTTGGACTATGTAGGGCAACTAGCGGGCACTTGGACTGTCTAGGTTACCTAACGGGCACTTGGATTATCTAGGTTAACGAACGGGCACTTGGACTATGTAGGGTACCTAGCCACCACTTGGACTATCTAGGTTAGCTAACAGGCACTTGGACTATCTAAGTTCCCTAGCGGGCACTTGTACTATCTAGGTTACCTAGCTGGCACTTGGACTATGTAGATCAACTAGCGGGTACTTGGACTATCTAGGTTAGCTAACGGGCACTTGGACTATGTATGTTCCAGAGTGGGCACTTGGAGTATGTAGGTTGCCTAGCGGACATTTAGACTATGTAGGATTCCTTGCGGGCATTTGGACTATGTAGGTTACCAGCGGGCACTTGGACAATCTAGGTTAACGAACGTGCACTTGGACTATGTAGGTAACCTAGCGGGCACTTGGACTGTCTAGGTTACCTAGCTGGCACTTGGACTTTCTAGGTTAACGAACGGGCACTTGGACTATGTAGGTTAACTAGCGGACACTTCGACTATCTAGGTTAGCTAACGGGCAATTGGACTATCTAGGTTACCTAGCGGGCATTTGGACTATGTAAGTTCCCTAGCGGGCACTTGGACTATTTAGGTTACCTAGCAGGCACTTTGACTATCTAGGTTAACTAACGGGGTCTTGGACTCTGTAGGTTGCCTAGCGAGCACTTGGAGTATGTAGGTTCCCTAGCGGGCAATTGGACTATGTAGGTTCCCTATCGGGTACTTGGACTGTCTAGGTTAACTAGCGGGCAATTGGACTGTCTAGGTTACCTAGTGGGCACTTGGAGTATGTACGTTCCCTAGCGGGCACTTGGGCTTTCTACGTTACTTAACGGGCACTTGGACTATGTAGGTTAACGAACGGGCACTTGGACTATGTAGGTTAACGAACGGGCACGTGGATTATGTAGTTTACCTAGCAGGTACTTGGACTATGTAGGTTAACTAGCGGGCACTTGGACTATCTAGGTTACCTACGGGCACTTGGACTATGTACCTTCCCAGCGGGCACTTGGGCTATCTACGTTACCTAGCTGGCACTTGGACTATGTAGGTTAACGAACGGGCACTTGGACTATGTAGGTAACCTAGTGGTCACTTGGACTATGTAGGTAACCTAGTGGTCACTTGGACTATGTAGGTTATCTAGCGGACACTTGGACTCTCTAGGTTACCTAGCAGGCACTTTGACTATCTAGGTTAACTAACGGGCACTTGGACTATGTAGGGTAACTAGCGGGCACTTGGACTATCTAGGTTACCTAACGGGCACTTGGATTATCCAAGTTAACGAACGTGCACTTGGACTATGTAGGTAACCTAGCGGGCACTTGGACTGTCTAGGTTACCTAGCGGGCACTAGGACTATCTAGGTTAACGAACGGGCACTTGGACTATGTAGGTTAACTAGCGGACACTTCGACTATCTAGGTTTGCTAACGGGCAATTGGACATTCTAGGTTAACTAACGGGCACTTGGACTATGTAGGTTGCCTAGCGAGCACTTGGACTATGTAGGTTCCCTAGTGGTCACTTGGACTATGTAGGTTCCCTATCGGGTACTTGGACTGTCTAGGTTAACTAGGGGGCAATTGGACTGTCTAGGTTACCTAGTGGGCACTTGGACTATGTACGTTCCCTAGCGGGCACTTGGGTTATCTACATTACCTAGCGGGCACTTGGACTATGTAGGTTAACGAATGGGCACTTGGACTATGTAGGTAACCAATGGTCACTTGGACTGTCTAGGTTACCTAGCGGGCACTTGGACTATGTAGGTTAACTAGCGGGCACTTGGACTATCTAGGTTAACTAGCGGGCACTTGGACTATCTAGGTTAACTAGCGGGCCCTTGCACTATGTAGGTTAATTAGCGGGGCCATGGATTATGTAGGTTTACTAGGGGGCACTTGGACTATCTAGGTTAACTAGCGGGCACTTGGACTATGTAGTTTCCCTAGCGGACATTTGGACTATTTAAGTTACCTAGCGGGCACTTGGACTATGTAGGTTATCTAGCGGGCACTTGGACTATCTAGGTTACCTAGCAGGCACTTTGACTATCAAGGTTAACTAACGGGCACTTGGACTATGTAGGGCAACTAGCGGGCACTTGGACTGTCTAGGTTACCTAACGGGCACTTGGATTATCTAGGTTAACGAACGGGCACTTGGACTATCTAGGTTCCCTAGCGGGCACTTGTACTATCTAGGTTACCTAGCTGGCACTTGGACTATGTAGGTCAACTAGCGGGCCCTTGGACTATCTAGGTTAGCTAACGGGCACTTGGACTATGTATGTTCCATAGTGGGCACTTGTATTATGTAGGTTGCCTAGCGGACATTTAGACTATGTAGGTTTCCTTACGGGCATTTGGACTATGTAGGTTACCAGCGGGAACTTGGACAATCTAGGTTAACGAACGTGCACTTGGACTATGTAGGTAACCTAACGGGCACTTGGACTGTCTAGGTTACCTAGCGGGCACTTGGACTTTCTAGGTTAACGAACGGGCACTTAGACTATGTAGGTTAACTAGCGGACACTTCGACTATCTAGGTTAGCTAACGGGCAATTGGACTATCTAGGTTACCTAGCGGGCACTTGGACTATGTAGGTTCCAGAGTGGGCACTTGGATTATGTAGGTTGCCTAGCGGCCATTTAGACTATGTAGGTTTCCTTGCGGGCATTTGTACTAGGCAACCTACATATTCCAAGTGCCCGTTAGGGAACCTAGATAATCTAAGTACCCGCTAGGGAACCTGCATTGTACAAGTGCTCACTAATTAACCTAGATAGTACAAGTGTCCGCTAGTTAACCTAGATAGTCCAAGTGCCTGCTAGTTAACCTTGATCATCCAAGTGCCCGCTAGTTAACCTACATAGTCCAAGTGCCTGATTTGGAACCTACATAGTCCAAGTACCCGAAGAGGAACCTACATAGTCCAAGTGTCCGATAGGGAACCTACATATTCCAAGTGCCATTTAGGGAACCTAGATACTCCAAGTGTCCGTAGGGAACCTATATAGTCCAAGTGCCCGCTAGGGAACCTACATAGTAAAGTGCCCGCTAGGGAACCTGCATTGTGCAAGTGCCCGCTAGTTAACCTAGATAGTCCAAGTGCCCTCTAGTTAATTTACATAGTCCAAGGTCCGCTAGTTTACCTAGATAGTCCAAGTGCCCGCTAGTTAACCTACATAGTCCAAGAACCCGCTAGTTAAAATAGATAGTCCATGTGCCGGCTAGGGAACCTGCATTGTACAAGTGCCCTCTAATCAATCTAGATAGTCCAAGTGCCCACTGGTTAACCTAGATAATCCAAGTGCCCGCTAGTTAACCTACATAGTCCAAGTGCCTGATAGGGAACCTACATAGTCCAAGTGCCCGCAGAGGAACCTACATAGTCCAAGTGCCCGATAGGGAACCTACACATTCCAAGTGCCCCTAGGGAACCTATATAGTCCAGGTGCCCACTAAGGAACCTACATAGTCAAAGTGCCCACTAGGGAACCTGCATTGTGTAAGTGCCCGCTAGTTAACCTAGATAGTCCAAGTGCCCCTAGTTAACTTACATAGTCCAAGGTCAGCTAGTTAACCTAGATAGTCCAAGTGCCCGCTAGTTAACCTACATAGTCCAAGTACCCACTAGTTAACCTAGATAGTCCAAGTGTCCGCTACTCCACCTACATAGTCCAAGGGCCCGCTGGTTAACCTAGATATTCCAAGTGCCCGCTAGTTAACCTAGATCGTCCAAGTGTCCGCTAGTTAACCTACATAGTCCAAGTTCCCGTTAGGTAACCTAGATAGTACAAATGCCCGCAAGGTAACCTACATAGTCCAAGTGCCCACTAGGTAACCTACATAGTCAAAGTGCCCGTTCGTTAACCTAGATAGTCCAAGTGCCCGCTAGGAAACCAACAAAGTCCAAGTGCCCACTAGGTAACCTAAATAATCCAAATGCCCGCTAGGGAAACTACATAGTCCAAGTGCCCACTAGTTAACCTAGATAGTCCAAGTGCCCGCTAGTAAACCTAGATAGTCCAAGGGCCCGCTAGTTAATCTAGATAGTCGAAGTGCCCGCTAGTTAACCTACATAGTCCAAGGGACCTCTAGTTAACCTAGATAGTCCAAGTGCCCGCTAGGGGACGTACATAGTCCAAGTGCCTCCAGAGGAACCTACATAGTCCAAGTGTCCGATAGGGAACCTTCATATTCCAAGTGCCCGTTAGGGAACCTAGATAGTCCAAGTGCCCGTAGGGAACCTAGATAGTCCAAGTGCCCGCTAGGGAACCTACATAGTCAAAGTGCCCGCTAGGGAACCTGCATTGTGCAAATGCCCGCTTGTTAACCTAGATAGTCCAAGTGCCCCCTCGTTAACCTACATAGTCCAAGGGCCCTCTAGTTAACCTAGATAGTCAAAGTGCCCAATATTGTATGTACATAGTTCAAGTGCCCGCTAGGTAACCTAGATTGTCCAAGTTTCCGCTAGTTAACCTACATAGTCCAAGTGCCCGCTAAGTAACCTATATAGTCCAAGGTCCTGCTAGTTAACCTACATTGTCCAATGCCCGATAGGGAACCTACATAGTCCAAGTGCCCGCTGAGGAACCTACATAGTCCAAGTACCCGATAGGGAACCTACATATTCCAAGTGCGCGTTAGGGAACCTAGATACTCCAAGTGCCCCTAGGGAACCTATATAGTCCAAGTGCCCGCTAGGGACCTACATAGTCAAAGTGCCCGCTAGGGAACCTGCATTGTGCAAGTGCCCGCTAGTTAACCTAGATAGTCCAAGTGCCCACTAGTTAACCTAGATAGTCCAAGTGCCCACTATTGTATGTACATAGTTCAAGTGCCCGCTAGGTAACCTAGATTGTCCAAGTGTCCGCGAGTTAACCTAGATAGTCCAAGTGCCCGCTAGTTAACCTATATAGTCCAAGAACCCGCTAGTTAACCTAGATAGTCCAAGTGCCCGCTGAGGAACCTACATAGTCCAAGTACCCGATAGGGAACCTACATATTCAAAGTGCCCGTTAGGGAACCTAGATAGTCCAAGTGCCCGTAGGGAACCTATATAGTTCAATTGCCCGCTAGGGAACCTACATAGTCAAAGAGCCCGCTAGGGAACCTGCATTGTACAAGTGCCCGCTAATTAACCTAGATGGTCCAAGTGCCCGCTAGTTAACTTACATAGTCCAAGGTCAGCTAGTTTACCTAGATAGTCCAAGTGCCCGCTAGTTAACCTATATAGTCCAAGGTGAGCTACTTAACCTAGATAGTCCAAGTGCCCGCTAGTTAACCTATATACTGCAAGAACCCGCTAGTTAACCTAGATAGTCCAAGTTCCCGCTAGTTAACCTACATAGTCCAAGGGCCCGCTAGTTAACCTAGATATTCCAAGTGCCCACTAGTTAACCTACATAGTCAAAGTGCCCTTAGGGAACCTATATAGTCCAAGTGCCCGCTAGGGGACCTGCATTGTACAAGTGCCCGCTAATCAACCTAGATAGTCCAAGTGCCCGCTAATTAACCTAGATAATCCAAGTGCCCGCTAGTTAACCTTGATCATCCAAGTGCCCGCTAGTTAACCTACATAGTCCAAGTGCCTGATAGGGAACCTACATAGTCCAAGTGCCCGCAGAGGAACCTACATAGTACAAGTGCCCGATAGGGAACCTACATATTCCAAGTGCCCGTTAGGGAACCTAGATGGTCCAAGTGCCCGTAGGGAACCTATATAGTCCAAGTGCCCGCTAGGGAAGCTACATAGTCAAAGTGCCCGCTAGGGAACCTGCATTGTGCAAGTGCCCGCTAGTTAACCTAGATAGTCCAAGGTCAGCTAGTTAACCTAGATAGTCCAAGTGCCCGCTAGGGAACCTACATAGTACAAGAACCCGCTAGTTAATCTAGATAGTCCAAGTGTCCGCTTGGGAACCTACATAGTCCAAGGGCCCGCTAGTTAACCTAGATATTTCAAGGGCGCTCTAGTTAACCTAGATCGTCCAAGTGTCCGCTAGTTAACCTACATAGTCCAAGTTCCCGTTAGGTAACCTAGATAGTACAAGTGCCCGCAAGGTAACCTACATAGTCCAAGTGCCCACTAGGTAACCTAGATAGTCCAAGTTCCTGTTAGCTAACCTAGATAATCCAAGTGCCCGCTAGGTAACCTACATAGTCCAAGTGCCCTTTCGTTAACCTAGATAGTCCAAGTGCCCGCTAGGTAACATACATAGTCAAAGGGTCCGCTAGGTAACCTATATAGTCCATGTGCCCGTTACCTAACCTAGATAGTCCAATTGCCCGCTATGCAACATACATAGTCTAAGTGCCCACTAGTTAACCTACATAGTCCAAGAGCCCACTAGGTAACCTAGATAGTCCAAGTGCCCGCTAGGTAACTTACATAGTCCAAATGCCCGCTAGGCAACCTAGATAGTCCAAGTGTCCGTTCGTTAACCTAGATAGCCAAGTGCCCGCTAGGTAACCTAGACAGTCCAAGTGTCTGCTAGGTAACTTACATAGTCCAAATGCCTGTTCGTTAACCTACATAGTCCAAGGGCCCACTAGTTAACCTAGATCGTCCAAGTGTCCTCTAGTTAACCTGCATAGTCCAAGTGCATGCTAGTTAACCTACATAGTCCAAGTGCCGCTAGGTAACCTACATAGTGCAAGTGCCCGGTAGTTAACATAGACAGCCCAAGTGCCCGCTAGGGAACGTACATAGTCCAAGTGCCCGCTAGGTAACCTAGATAGTGCATGTGCCCGGTATTGACCTACATAGTCCAAGTGCCCGCTAGGTAACCTAGATAGTCCAAGGGCCCGCTAGTTTACCTACATAGTCCAAGTGCCCGGTAGTTAACTTACATAGTCCAAGTGCCCACTCTGGAACCTACATAGTCCAAGGGCCTGCTAGGGAACCGACATAGTTCAAGTGACCGTAGGGAACATACAGAGTCCAAGTGCCCGCTAGGGAATCTACATAGTCCAAGGGCCCGCTAGTTAATGTAGATAGTCCAAGTGCCGCTACATAATCTACATAGTCAAAGTGCCCGCTAGGGAACCTACATAGTCCAAGTGCCCTCTAGTTAACCTACATAGTCCAAGTGCCTGCTAGGTAAACTACATAGTCCAAGTGCCCACTAGGTAACCTAGACAGTCCGATTGCCCCATACATAACCTAGAGAGTCCAAGTACCCGATTGGGAACCTACATAGTCTAAGTGCTCGCTAGGGAACCTACATAGTCCAAGTGCTCGCTAGGCAACCTACATTGTGCAAGTGCCCGTTAGTTAACCTAGATAGTCAAAGTGCCTGCTAGGTAACCTAAATCGTCCAAGTGCCCGCTAGGGAACCTACATAGTCCAAGTGCCCGCTAGGTAACCTAGATAGTCCAAGTGCCCGTTAGCTAACCTAGATAGTCGAAGTGTCCGCTAGTTAACCTACATAGTCCAAGTGCCCGCTTGGTAACCTAGACATTCCAAGTGACCGCTAGGTTACCTACATAGTCCAAGTGCACGTTCGTTAACCTTGATAGTCCAAGTGCCCGCTAGGGAAACTACATAATCCAAGTGCCCCCTAGTTAACCTAGATAGTCCAAGTGCCCGCTAGTATACCTAGATAGTCCAAGGGCCCGCTAGGGAACCTACATACTCCAAGGGCACGCTAGAGAACCTACATAGTCCATATGCCCGTTAGTTAACCTAGATAGTCCAAGTGCCTGCTTGGTAACCTAGATAGTCCAACAGCCCGCTAGGTAACCTACATACTCCAAGAACCCGCTAGGTAACGTAGATAGTTCAAGTGCCAGCTAGGTAAGCTAGATATTCCAAGTGCCCGCTAGGTAACCTACAAAATCTAAGTGCCCACTAGGTTATCTATGTAGTCCAAATGCCCGCTAGGGAATCTACATAGTCCAAGGGCCCGCTAGTTAACGTAGATAGTCCAAGAGCCGCTAGTTAATCTACATAGTCCAAGGGCCCACTAGTTAACCTACATAGTCCAAGTACCCGCTAGTTAACCTAGATCGTCCAAGTGCCCGCTAGGTAACCTACATAGTCCAAGGGCCCGCTAGTTAACCTTCATTGTCCAAGGGCCCGCTAGGTAACCTACAAAGTCTAAGAGCCCGCTAGGTTGTCTATATAATCCAAATGCCCGCTAGGGAACCTACATAGTCCAAGTGCCCGCTAGTTAACCTAGATCGTCCAAGTGCCCGCTAGTTAACCAACATAGTCAATGGGCCGACTAGTTAACCTACATAGTGCAAGAGCCCGCTAGTTAACCTAGATCGTACAAGTGTCTGCTAGTTAACCTACATAGTCCACGTGCCAGTTAGCTAACCAAGATTGTCAAAGGGCCCGCTAGTTAACATTGATCATCCAAGTGCCCGCTAGTTAACTTAGATAGTCCAAGTGCACGCTAGTTAACTTAGAGATTCCAAGTGCCCTCTAGTTAACCTAGATCATCCAAGTGCCCGCTAGTTAACCTACATTGTCCAAGGGCCTGCTAGTTAACCTACGTAATCCAAGGTCCGCTAGTTAACCTAGATACTCCAAGTGCTCGCTAGATAACCTACATAGTACAAGGGCCCGCTAGTTAACCTACATAGTCCAAGTGCCCGCTAAGTAACCTATATAGTCCAAGGTCCTGCTAGTTAACCTACATTGTCCAATGCCCGATAGGGAACCTACATAGTCCAAGTGCCCGCTGAGGAACCTACATAGTCCAAGTACCCGATAGGGAACCTACATATTCCAAGTGCCCGTTAGGGAACCTAGATACTCCAAGTGCCCCTAGGGAACCTATATAGTCCAAGTGCCCGCTAGGGAACCTACATAGTCAAAGTGCCTGCTAGGGAACCTGCATTGTGCAAGTGCCCGCTAGTTAACCTAGATAGTCCAAGTGCCCGCTAGTTAACCTAGATAGTCCAAGTGCCCACTATTGTATGTACATAGTTCAAGTGCCCGCTAGGTAACCTAGATTGTCCAAGTGTCCGCGAGTTAACCTAGATAGTCCAAGTGCCCGCTAGTTAACCTATATAGTCCAAGAACCCGCTAGTTAACCTAGATAGTCCAAGTGCCCGCTGAGGAACCTACATAGTCCAAGTACCCGATAGGGAACCTACATATTCAAAGTGCCCGTTAGGGAACCTAGATAGTCCAAGTGCCCGTAGGGAACCTATATAGTTCAATTGCCCGCTAGGGAACCTACATAGTCAAAGAGCCCGCTAGGGAACCTGCATTGTACAAGTGCCCGCTAATTAACCTAGATGGTTCAAGTGCCCGCTAGTTAACCTAGATAGTCCAAGTGCCCGCTAGTTAACCTACATAGTCCAAGTGCCTGATAGGGAACCTACATAGTCCAAGTGCCCTCAGAGGACCTACATAGTCCAAGTGTCTGATAGGGAACCTACATATTCCAAGTGCCCGTTAGGGAACCTAGATAGTCCAAGTACCCGTAGGGTACCTATACACTCCAAGTGCCCGCTAGGGAACCTACATAGTCAAAGTGCCCGCTAGGGAACCTGCATTGTGCAAATGCCCGCTAGTTAACCTAGATAGTCCAAGTGCCCGCTAGTTAACTTACATAGTCCAAGGTCAGCTAGTTTGCCTAGATAGTCCAAGTGCCCGCTAGTTAACCTATATAGTCCAAGGTCAGCTACTTAACCTAGATAGTCCAAGTGCCCGCTAGTTAACCTATATACTCCAAGAACCCGCTAGTTAACCTAGATAGTCCAAGTTCCCGCTAGTTAACCTGCATAGTCCAAGGGCCCGCTAGTTAACCTAGATATTCCAAGTGCCCGCTAGTTAACCTACATAGTCAAAGTGCCCTTAGGGAACCTATATAGTCCAAGTGCCCGCTAGGGGACCTGCATTGTACAAGTGCCCGCTAATCAACCTAGATAGTCCAAGTGCCCGCTAATTAACCTAGATAATCCAAGTGCCCGCTAGTTAACCTTGATCATCCAAGTGCCCGCTAGTTAACCTACATAGTCCAAGTGCCTGATAGGGAACCTACATAGTCCAAGTGCCCGCAGAGGAACCTACATAGTACAAGTGCCCGATAGGGAACCTACATATTCCAAGTGCCCGTTAGGGAACCTAGATGGTCCAAGTGCCCGTAGGGAACCTATATAGTCCAAGTGCCCGCTAGGGAAGCTACATAGTCAAAGTGCCCGCTAGGGAACCTGCATTGTGCAAGTGCCCGCTAGTTAACCTAGATAGTCCAAGTGCCCGCTAGTTAACCTACATAGTCCAAGGTCAGCTAGTTAACCTAGATAGTCCAAGTGCCCGCTAGGGAACCTACATAGTACAAGAACCCGTTAGTTAATCTAGATAGTCCAAGTGCCCGCTTGGGAACCTACATAGTCCAAGGGCCCGCTAGTTAACCTAGATATTTCAAGGGCGCTCTAGTTAACCTAGATCGTCCAAGTGTCCGCTAGTTAACCTACATAGTCCAAGTTCCCGTTAGGTAACCTAGATAGTACAAGTGCCCGCAAGGTAACCTACATAGTCCAAGTGCCCACTAGGTAACCTAGATAGTCCAAGTTCCTGTTAGCTAACCTAGATAATCCAAGTGCCCGCTAGGTAACCTACATAGTCCAAGTGCCCTTTCGTTAACCTAGATAGTCCAAGTGCCCGCTAGGTAACATACATAGTCAAAGGGTCCGCTAGGTAACCTATATAGTCCATGTGCCCGTTACCTAACCTAGATAGTCCAATTGCCCGCTATGCAACATACATAGTCTAAGTGCCCACTAGTTAACCTACATAGTCCAAGAGCCCACTAGGTAACCTAGATAGTCCAAGTGCCCGCTAGGTAACTTACATAGTCCAAATGCCCGCTAGGCAACCTAGATAGTCCAAGTGTCCGTTCGTTAACCTAGATAGCCAAGTGCCCGCTAGGTAACCTAGACAGTCCAAGTGTCTGCTAGGTAACTTACATAGTCCAAATGCCTGTTCGTTAACCTACATATTCCAAGGGCCCACTAGTTAACCTAGATCATCCAAGTGTCCTCTAGTTAACCTGCATAGTCCAAGTGCATGCTAGTTAACCTACATAGTCCAAGTGCCGCTAGGTAACCTACATAGTGCAAGTGCCCGGTAGTTAACATAGATAGTCCAAGTGCCCGCTAGGGAACGTACATAGTCCAAGTGCCCGCTAGGTAACCTAGATAGTGCATGTGCCCGGTATTGACCTACATAGTCCAAGTGCCCGCTAGGTAACCTAGATAGTCCAAGGGCCCGCTATTTTACCTACATAGTCCAAGTGCCCGGTAGTTAACTTACATAGTCCAAGTGCCCACTCTGGAACCTACATAGTCCAAGTGCCTGCTAGGGAACCTACATAGTTCAAGTGACCGTAGGGAACATACAGAGTCCAAGTGCCCGCTAGGGAATCTACATAGTCCAAGGGCCCGCTAGTTAACGTAGATAGTCCAAGTGCCGCTACATAATCTACATAGTCAAAGTGCCCGCTAGGGAACCTACATAGTCCAAGTGCCCTCTAGTTAACCTACATAGTCCAAGTGCCTGCTAGGTAAACTACACAGTCCAAGTGCCCACTAGGTAACCTAGACAGTCCGATTGCCCCATACATAACCTAGAGAGTCCAAGTACCCGATTGGGAACCTACATAGTCTAAGTGCTCGCTAGGGAACCTACATAGTCCAAGTGCTCGCTAGGCAACCTACATTGTGCAAGTGCCCGTTAGTTAACCTAGATAGTCAAAGTGCCTGCTAGGTAACCTAAATCGTCCAAGTGCCCGCTAGGGAACCTACATAGTCCAAGTGCCCGCTAGGTAACCTAGATAGTCCAAGTGCCCGTTAGCTAACCTAGATAGTCGAAGTGTCCGCTAGTTAACCTACATAGTCCAAGTGCCCGCTTGGTAACGTAGACATTCCAAGTGACCGCTAGGTTACCTACATAGTCCAAGTGCACGTTCGTTAACCTTGATAGTCCAAGTGCCCGCTAGGGAAACTACATAATCCAAGTGCCCCCTAGTTAACCTAGATAGTCCAAGTGCCCGCTTGTAAACCTAGATAGTCCAAGGGCCCGCTAGGGAACTTACATACTCCAAGGGCACGCTAGAGAACCTACATAGTCCATATGCCCGTTAGTTAACCTAGATAGTCCAAGTGCCTGCTTGGTAACCTAGATAGCCCAACAGCCCGCTAGGTAACCTACATACTCCAAGAACCCGCTAGGTAACGTAGATAGTTCAAGTGCCAGCTAGGTAAGCTAGATATTCCAAGTGCCCGCTAGGTAACCTACAAAATCTAAGTGCCCACTAGGTTATCTATGTAGTCCAAATGCCCGCTAAGGAATCTACATAGTCCAAGGGCCCGCTAGTTAACGTAGATAGTCCAAGAGCCGCTAGTTAATCTACATAGTCCAAGGGCCCACTAGTTAACCTACATAGTCCAAGTACCCGCTAGTTAACCTAGATCGTCCAAGTGCCCGCTAGGTAACCTACATAGTCCAAGGGCCCGCTAGTTAACCTTCATTGTCCAAGGGCCCGCTAGGTAACCTACAAAGTCTAAGAGCCCGCTAGGTTGTCTATATAATCCAAATGCCCGCTAGGGAACCTACATAGTCCAAATGCCCGCTAGTTAACCTAGATCGTCCAAGTGCCCGCTAGTTAACCAACATAGTCAATGGGCCGACTAGTTAACCTACATAGTGCAAGAGCCCGCTAGTTAACCTAGATCGTACAAGTGTCTGCTAGTTAACCTACATAGTCCACGTGCCAGTTAGCTAACCAAGATTGTCAAAGGGCCCGCTAGTTAACATTGATCATCCAAGTGCCCGCTAGTTAACTTAGATAGTCCAAGTGCACACTAGTTAACTTAGAGATTCCAAGTGCCCTCTAGTTAACCTAGATCATCCAAGTGCCCGCTAGTTAACCTACATTGTCCAAGGGCCTGCTAGTTAACCTACGTAATCCAAGGTCCGCTAGTTAACCTAGATACTCCAAGTGCTCGCTAGATAACCTACATAGTACAAGGGCCCGCTAGTTAACCTACATAGTCCAAGTGCCCGCTAGTTAACCTAGATAGTCCAAGTGCCCGATCGGTAACCTAATTAGTCCAAATGTCCGATAGGGATCCTACATAGTCCAAGTGCCCGCTAGGTAACCTACATAGTCAAAGTGCCCGTTCGTTAACCTAGATAGTCCAAGTGCCCGCTAGGAAACCTACATAGTCCAAGTGCCCACTAGGTAACCTAAATAATCCAAATGCCCGCTAGGGAAACTACATAGTCCAAGTGCCCGCTAGTTAACCTAGATAGTCCAAGTGCCCGCTAGTAAACCTAGATAGTCCAAGGGCCCGCTAGATAATCTAGATAGTCCAAGAGCCCGCTAGTTAACCTACATATTCCAAGGGCTCTCTAGTTAACGTAGATAGTCCAAGTGCCCGCTAGGTGACGTATATAGTCCAAGTGGCCGCTAGGTAACCTAGATAGTCCAAGTGCCCACTATTGTATGTACATAGTTCAAGTGCCCGCTAGGTAACCTAGATTGTCCAAGTGTCCGCTAGTTAACCTACATGGTCCAAGTGCCCGATAGGGAACCTACATATTCCAAGTGCCCATTAGGGAACCTAGGTAGTCCAAGTGTCCGTACGGAACCTATATAGTCCAAGTGCCCGCTAGGGAACCTACATAGTCAAAGTGCCCGCTAGGGAACCTGCATTGTGCAAGTGCCCGCTAGTTAACTTAGATAGTCCAAAAGCCCGCTAGTTAACTTACATAGTCCAAGGTCAGCTAGTTAACCTAGATAGTCCAAGTGCCCGATAGGGAACCTACATAGTCCAAGTGCCCGCTGAGGAAGCTACATAGTCCAAGAACCCGATAGGGAACCTACATATTCAAAGTGCCCGTTAGGGAACCTAGATAGTCCAAGTGCCCGTAGGGAACCTATATAGTCCAAGTGCCCGCTAGGGAACCTACATAGTCCAAGTGCCCGCTAGTTAACCTAGATCGTCCAAGTGCCCGCTAGTTAAGCAACATAGTCAATGGGCCCACTAGTTAACCTACATAGTGCAAGAGCCCGCTAGTTAACCTAGATCGTACAAGTGTCTGCTAGTTAACCGACATAGTCCACGTGCCAGTTAGCTAACCAAGAGAGTCAAAGGGCCCTCTAGTTAACATTGATCATCCAAGTGCCCGCTAGTTAACTTAGATAGTCCAAGTGCCCGCTAGTAAACCTAGATAGTCCAAGGGCCCGCTAGTTAATCTAGATAGTCCAAGTGCCCGCTAGTTAACCTACATATTCCAAGGGCCCTCTAGTTAACGTAGATAGTCCAAGTGCCCGCTAGGTGACGTACATATTCCAAGTGGCCGCTAGGTAACCTAGATAGTCCAAGTGCCCACTATTGTATATACATAGTTCAAGTGCCCGCTAGGTAACCTAGATTGTCCAAGTGTCCGCTAGTTAACCTACATAGTCTAAGTGCCCGCTAGGTAACCTAGGTAGTCCAAGGTCCTGCTAGTTAACCTACATAGTCCAATGCCCGATAGGGAACCTACATAGTCCAAGTGCCCGCTGAGGAAGCTACATAGTCCAAGTACCCAATAGGGAACCTACATATTCCAAGTGCCCGTTAGGGAACCTAGATAGTCCAAGTGCCCGTAGGGAACCTATATAGTCCAATTGCCCGCCAGGGAACCTACATAGTCAAAGAGCCCGCTAGGGAACCTGCATTGTACAAGTGCCCGCTAATTAACCTAGATAGTCCAAGTGCCCGCTAGTTAACCTAGATAGTCCAAGTGCCCGCTAGTTAACCTTGATCATCCAAGGGCCCGCTAGTTAACCTACATATTCCAAGTGCCTGATAGGGAACCTACATAGTCCAATTGCCTGCAGAGGAACCTACATAGTCCAAGTGTGCGATAGGGAACCTATATATTCCAAGTGCCCATTAGGGAACCTAGAAAGTCCAAGTGCCCGCTAGGGAACCTACATAGTCAAAGTGCCCGCTAGGGGACCTGCATTGTGCAAGTGCCCGCTAGTTAACCTAGATATTCCAAGTGCCCGCTAGTTAACCTACATAGTCAAAGTGCCCTTAGGGAACTTATATAGTCCAAGTGCCCGCTAAGGAACCTGCATTGTACAAGTGCCAGCTAATCAACCTAGATAGTCCAAGTGCCCGCTAGTTAACCTAGATAATCCAAGTGCCTGCTAGTTAACCTTAATCATCCAAGTGCCCGCTAGTTAACCTACATAGTCCAAGTGCCTGATAGGGAACCTACATAGTCCAAGTGCCCGATAGGGAACCTACATATTCCAAGTGCCCATTAGGGAACCTAGATAGTCCAAGTGCCCGGAGGAACCTATATAGTCCAAGTGCCCGCTAGGGAACCTACATAGTCAAAGTGCCCGCTAGGGAACATGCATTGTGCAAGTGCCTGCTAGTTAACCTAGATAGTCCAAAAGCCCGCTAGTTAACTTACATAGTCCAAGGTCAGCTAGTTAACCTAGATAGTCCAAGTGCCCGATAGGGAACCTACATAGTCCAAGTGCCCGCTGAGGAAGCTACATAGTCCAAGTGCCCGATAGGGAACCTACATATTCCAAGTGCCCGTTGGGGAACCTAGATAGTCCAAGTGCCCGTAGGTAACCTATATAGTCCAAGTGCCCGCTAGGGAACCTATATATTCAAAGTGCCCGCTAGGGAACCTGCATTGTGCAAGTGCCTGATAGTTAACCTAGATATTCCAAGTGCCCGCTAGTTAACCTACATAGTCAAAGTGCCCATAGGGAACCTATATAGTCCACGTGCCCTCTAGGGAACCTGCATTGTGCAAGTGCCCGCTAGTTAACCTAGATATTCCAAGTGCCTGATAGGGAACCTACAGAGTCCAACTGCCCGCAGAGGAACCTACATAGTCCAAGTGCCCGATAGGGAACCTACATATTCCAAGTGCCCGTTAGGGAACCTAGATAGTCCATGTGCCCGTTGGGAACCTATATACTCCAAGTGCCCGCTAGGAAACCTACATAGTCAAACTGCCCGCTAGGGAACCTGCATTGTGCAAGTGCCCGCTAGTTAACCTAGATAGTCCAAAAGCCCGCTAGTTAATTTACATAGTCCAAGGTCAGCTAGTTAACCTAGATAGTCCAAGCGCCCGCTAGTTAACCTACATGGTCCAAGGTCAGCTAGTTAACCAAGATAGTCCAAGTGCCCGCTAGTTAAAATACATAGTCCAAGAACCCGCTAGTTAACCTAGATAGTCCAAGTGCCCGCTAGTCAACCTACATAGTCCAAGGGCCCGCTAGTTAACCTAGATATTCCAAGTGCCCGCTACTTAACCTACATAGTCAAAGTGCCCTTAGGGAACCTATATAGTCCAAGTGCCCGCTAGGGAACCTGCATTGTACAAGTGCCAGCTAATCAACCTAGATAGTCCAAGTGCCCGCTAGTTAACCTAGATAATCCAAGTGCCTGCTAGTTAACCTTAATCATCCAAGTGCCCGCTAGTTAACCTACATAGTCCAAGTGCCTGATAGGGAACCTACATAGTCCTAGTGCCCGCTAGTTAACCTACATATTCCAAGAAACCGCTAGTTAACCTAGATAGTCAATGTGCCCGCTAGTCAACCTACATAGTCCAAGGGCCCGCTAGTTAACCTATATATTCCAAGTGCCCGCTAGTTAACCTAGATCGTCCAAGTGTCCGCTAGTTAACCTACATAGTCCAAGTTCCCGTTAGGTAACCTAGATAGTAAAAGTGCCCGCAAGGTAACCTACATAGTCCAAGTGCCCACTAGGTAACCTACATAATCAAAGTGCCCTTTCGTTAACCTAGATGGTCCAAGTGCCCGCTAGGAAACCTACATAGTCTAAGTGCCCGCTAGTTAACCTAGATAGTCCAAGGGCCCGCTAGTTAATCTAGATAGTCCAAGTGCCCGCTAGTTAACCTACATAGTCCAAGGGCCCTCTAGTTAACCTAGATAGTCCAAGTGCCCGCTAGGGGATGTACATAGTCCAAGTGCCTTCAGAGGAACCTACATAGTCCAAGTGTCCGATAGGGAACCTACATATTCCAAGTGCCCCTTAGGGATCCTAGATAGTCCAAGTGCCCGTAGGGAACCTAGATAGTCCAAGTGCCCTCTAGGGAACCTACATAGTCAAAGTGCCCGCTAGGGAACCTTGATAGTCCAAGTGCCCACTATTGTATGTACATAGTTCAAGTCCCCGCTAGATAACCTTGATTGTCCAAGTATCCGGTAGTTAACCTACATAGTCCAAGTGCCCGCTAGGTAACCTAGATAGTCCAAGGTCCTGCTACTTAACCTACATAGTCCAATGCCCGATAGGGAACCTACATAGTCCAAGTGCCCGCTGAGGAACCTACATAGTCCAAGTACCCGATAGGGAACCTACATATTCCAAGTGCCCTTTAGGGAACCTAGATAGTCCAAGTGCCCGTAGGGAACCTATATAGTCCAATTGCCCGCTAGGGAACCTACATAGTCAAAGAGCCCGCTAGGGAACCTGCATTGTACAAGTGCCCGCTAATTAACCTAGATAGTCCAAGTGCCCGCTAGTTAACCTTGATCATCCAAGTGCCCGCTAGTTAACCTACATAGTCCAAGAACCCGCTAGTTAACCTAGATAGTCCAAGTGCCCGCTAGTCAACCTACATAGTCCAAGGGCCCGCTAGTTAACCTAGATATTCCAAGTGCCCGCTAGTTAACCTAGATCGTCCAAGTGTCCGCTAGTTAACCTACATAGTCCAAGTTCCCTTTAGGTAACCTAGATAGTACAAGTGCCCGCAAGGTAACCTACATAGTCCAAGTGCCCACTAGGTAACCTACATAGTCAAAGTGCCCGATCGTTCACCTAGATAGTCCAAGTGCCCGCTAGGAAACCTACATTGTCCAAGTGCCCACTGGGTAACCTAAATAATCCAAATGCCCGCTTGGGAAATTACATAGTCCACGTGCCCGCTAGTTAACTTAGATAGTCCAAGTGCCCGCTAGTAAACCTACATAGTCCAAGGGCCCTCTAGTTAACCTAGATAGTCCAAGTGCCCGCTAGGGGACGTACATAGTCCAAGTGCCCGCTAAGTAACCTAGATAGTCCAAGGTCCTGCTAGTTAACCTACATAGTCCAATGCCCGATAGGGAACCTACATAGTCCAAGTGCCCGCTGAGGAAGCTACATAGTCCAAGTACCCGATAGGAAACCTACATATTCCAAGTGCCCGTTAGGGAACCTAGATAGTCCAAGTGCCCGTAGGGAACCTATATAGTCCAATTGCCCGCTAGGGAACCTACATAGTCAAAGAGCCCGCTAGGGAACCTGCATTGTACAAGTGCCCGCTAATTAACCTAGATAGTCCAAGTGCCCGCTAGTTAACCTACATAGTCCAAGTGCCCGCTAGTTAACCTTGATCATCCAAGTGCCGCTAGTTAACCTACATATTCCAAGTGCCTGATAGGGAACCTACATAGTCCAATTGCCTGCAGAGGAACCTACATAGTCCAAGTGTCCGATAGGGAACCTACATATTCCAAGTGCCCGTTAGGGAACCTAGATAGTCCAAGTGCCCGTAGGGAACCTACATAGTCAAAGTGCCCGCTTGGATACCTGCATTGTGCAAGTGCCCGCTAGTTAACCTAGATATTCCAAGTGCCCGCTAGTTAACCTACATAGTCAAAGTGCCCATAGGGAACCTATATAGTCCAAGTACCCGCTCGGGAACCTGCATTGTACAAGTGCCAGCTAATCAACCTAGATAGTCCAAGTGCCCGCTAGTTAACCTAGATAATCCAAGTGCCTGCTAGTTAACCTTAATCATCCAAGTGCCCGCTAGTTAACCTACATAGTCCAAGTGCCTGATAGGGAACCTACATAGTCCAAGTGCCCGCAGAGGAACCTACATAGTCCAAGTGCCCGATAGGGAACCTACATATTCCAAGTGCCCGTTAGGGAACCTAGAAAGTCCAAATGCCCGTAGGGAACCTATATAGTCCAAGTGCCCGCTAGGGAACCTACATAGTCAAAGTGCCCGCTAGGGAACCTGCATTGTGCAAGTGCCCGCTAGTTAACCTAGATAGTCCAAAAGCCCGCTAGTTAACTTACATAGTCCAAGGTCAGCTAGTTAACCTAGACAGTCCAAGTGCCCGCGAGTTAACCTACATAGTCCAAGGTCAGCTAGTTAACCTAGATAGTCCAAGCGCCCGCTAGTTAACCTACATGGTCCAAGGTCAGCTAGTTAACCAAGATAGTCCAAGTGCCCGCTAGTTAAAATACATAGTCCAAGAACCCGCTAGTTAACCTAGATAGTCCAAGTGCCCGCTAGTCAACCTACATAGTCCAAGGGCCCGCTAGTTAACCTAGATATTCCAAGTGCCCGCTACTTAACCTACATAGTCAAAGTGCCCTTAGGGAACCTATATAGTCCAAGTGCCCGCTAGGGAACCTGCATTGTACAAGTGCCAGCTAATCAACCTAGATAGTCCAAGTGCCCGCTAGTTAACCTAGATAATCCAAGTGCCTGCTAGTTAACCTTAATCATCCAAGTGCCCGCTAGTTAACCTACATAGTCCAAGTGCCCACTAGGTAACCTACATAATCAAAGTGCCCTTTCGTTAACCTAGATGGTCCAAGTGCCCGCTAGGAAACCTACATAGTCCAAGTGCCCACTAGGTAACCTAAATAATCCAAATGCCCGCTAGGGAAACTACATAGTCTAAGTGCCCGCTAGTTAACCTAGATAGTCCAAGAGCCCGCTAGTTAATCTAGATAGTCCAAGTACCCGCTAGTTAACCTACATAGTCCAAGGGCCCTCTAGTTAACCTAGATAGTCCAAGTGCCCGCTAGGGGATGTACATAGTCCAAGTGCCTTCAGAGGAACCTACATAGTCCAAGTGTCCGATAGGGAACCTACATATTCCAAGTGCCCCTTAGGGATCCTAGATAGTCCAAGTGCCCGTAGGGAACCTAGATAGTCCAAGTGCCCGCTAGGGAACCTACATAGTCAAAGTGCCCGCTAGGGAACCTTGATAGTCCAAGTGCCCAATATTGTATGTACATAGTTCAAGTCCCCGCTAGGTAACCTTGATTGTCCAAGTATCCGCTAGTTAACCTACATAGTCCAAGTGCCCGCTAGGTAACCTAGATAGTCCAAGGTCCTGCTACTTAACCTACATAGTCCAATGCCCGATAGGGAACCTACATAGTCCAAGTGCCCGCTGAGGAACCTACATAGTCCAAGTACCCGATAGGGAACCTACATATTCCAAGTGCCCTTTAGGGAACCTAGATAGTCCAAGTGCCCGTAGGGAACCTATATAGTCCAATTGCCCGCTAGGGAACCTACATAGTCAAAGAGCCCGCTAGGGAACCTGCATTGTACAAGTGCCCGCTAATTAACCTAGATAGTCCAAGTGCCCGCTAGTTAACCTTGATCATCCAAGTGCCCGCTAGTTAACCTACATAGTCCAAGAACCCGCTAGTTAACCTAGATAGTCCAAGTGCCCGCTAGTCAACCTACATAGTCCAAGGGCCCGCTAGTTAACCTAGATATTCCAAGTGCCCGCTAGTTAACCTAGATCTTCCAAGTGTCCGCTAGTTAACCTACATAGTCCAAGTTCCCTTTAGGTAACCTAGATAGTACAAGTGCCCGCAAGGTAACCTACATAGTCCAAGTGCCCACTAGGTAACCTACATAGTCAAAGTGCCCGATCGTTCACCTAGATAGTCCAAGTGCCCGCTAGGAAACCTACATTGTCCAAGTGCCCACTAGGTAACCTAAATAATCCAAATGCCCGCTTGGGAAATTACATAGTCCACGTGCCCGCTAGTTAACTTAGATAGTCCAAGTGCCCGCTAGTAAACCTACATAGTCCAAGGGCCCTCTAGTTAACCTAGATAGTCCAAGTGCCCGCTAGGGGACGTACATAGTCCAAGTGCCCGCTAAGTAACCTAGATAGTCCAAGGTCCTGCTAGTTAACCTACATAGTCCAATGCCTGATAGGGAACCTACATAGTCCAAGTGCCCGCTGAGGAAGCTACATAGTCCAAGTACCCGATAGGAAACCTACATATTCCAAGTGCCCGTTAGGGAACCTAGATAGTCCAAGTGCCCGTAGGGAACCTATATAGTCCAATTGCCCGCTAGGGAACCTACATAGTCAAAATGCCCGCTAGGGAACCAGCATTGTACAAGTGCCCGCTAATTAACCTAGATAGTCCAAGTGCCCGCTAGTTAACCTAGATAGTCCAAGTGCCCGCTAGTTAACCTTGATCATCCAAGTGCCCGCTAGTTAACCTACATATTCCAAGTGCCTGATAGGGAACCTACATAGTCCAATTGCCTGCAGAGGAACCTACATAGTCCAAGTGTCCGATAGGGAACCTACATATTCCAAGTGCCCGTTAGGGAACCTAGATAGTCCAAGTGCCCGTAGGGAACCTACATAGTCAAAGTGCCCGCTTGGATACCTGCATTGTGCAAGTGCCCGCTAGTTAACCTAGATATTCCAAGTGCCCGCTAGTTAACCTACATAGTCAAAGTGCCCATAGGGAACCTATATAGTCCAAGTACCCGCTAGGGAACCTGCATTGTACAAGTGCCAGCTAATCAACCTAGATAGTCCAAGTGCCTGCTAGTTAACCTAGATAATCCAAGTGCCTGCTAGTTAACCTTAATCATCCAAGTGCCCGCTAGTTAACCTACATAGTCCAAGTGCCTGATAGGGAACCTACAAAGTCCAAGTGCCCGCAGAGGAACCTACATAGTCCAAGTGCCCGATAGGGAACCTACATATTCCAAGTGCCCGTTAGGGAACCTAGATAGTCCAAATGCCCGTAGGGAACCTATATAGTCCAAGTGCCCGCTAGGGAACCTACATAGTCAAAGTGCCCGCTAGGGAACCTGCATTGTGCAAGTGCCCGCTAGTTAACCTAGATAGTCCAAAAGCCCGCTAGTTAACTTACATAGTCCAAGGTCAGCTAGTTAACCTAGACAGTCCAAGTGCCCGCGAGTTAACCTACATAGTCCAAGGTCAGCTAGTTAACCTAGATAGTCCAAGCGCCCGCTAGTTAACCTACATGGTCCAAGGTCAGCTAGTTAACCAAGATAGTCCAAGTGCCCGCTAGTTAAAATACATAGTCCAAGAACCCGCTAGTTAACCTAGATAGTCCAAGTGCCCGCTAGTCAACCTACATAGTCCAAGGGCCCGCTAGTTAACCTAGATATTCCAAGTGCCCGCTACTTAACCTACATAGTCAAAGTGCCCTTAGGGAACCTATATAGTCCAAGTACCCGCTAGGGAACCTGCATTGTACAAGTGCCAGCTAATCAACCTAGATAGTCCAAGTGCCCGCTAGTTAACCTAGATAATCCAAGTGCCTGCTAGTTAACCTTAATCATCCAAGTGCCCGCTAGTTAACCTACATAGTCCAAGTGCCTGATAGGGAACCTACATAGTCCTAGTGCCCGCTAGTTAACCTACATATTCCAAGAAACCGCTAGTTAACCTAGATAGTCAATGTGCCCGCTAGTCAACCTACATAGTCCAAGGGCCCGCTAGTTAACCTATATATTCCAAGTGCCCGCTAGTTAACCTAGATCGTCCAAGTGTCCGCTAGTTAACCTACATAGTCCAAGTTCCCGTTAGGTAACCTAGATAGTAAAAGTGCCCGCAAGGTAACCTACATAGTCCAAGTGCCCACTAGGTAACCTACATAATCAAAGTGCCCTTTCGTTAACCTAGATGGTCCAAGTGCCCGCTAGGAAACCTACATAGTCCAAGTGCCCACTAGGTAACCTAAATAATCCAAATGCCCGCTAGGGAAACTACATAGTCTAAGTGCCCGCTAGTTAACCTAGATAGTCCAAGGGCCCGCTAGTTAATCTAGATAGTCCAAGTGCCCGCTAGTTAACCTACATAGTCCAAGGGCCCTCTAGTTAACCTAGATAGTCCAAGTGCCCGCTAGGGGATGTACATAGTCCAAGTGCCTTCAGAGGAACCTACATAGTCCAAGTGTCCGATAGGGAACCTACATATTCCAAGTGCCCCTTAGGGATCCTAGATAATCCAAGTGCCCGTAGGGAACCTAGATAGTCCAAGTGCCCGCTAGGGAACCTACATAGTCAAAGTGCCCGCTAGGGAACCTTGATAGTCCAAGTGCCCACTATTGTATGTACATAGTTCAAGTCCCCGCTAGGTAACCTTGATTGTCCAAGTATCCGGTAGTTAACCTACATAGTCCAAGTGCCCGCTAGGTAACCTAGATAGTCCAAGGTCCAGCTACTTAACCTACATAGTCCAATGCCCGATAGGGAACCTACATAGTCCAAGTGCCCGCTGAGGAACCTACATAGTCCAAGTACCCGATAGGGAACCTACATATTCCAAGTGCCCTTTAGGGAACCTAGATAGTCCAAGTGCCCGTAGGGAACCTATATAGTCCAATTGCCCGCTAGGGAACCTACATAGTCAAAGAGCCCGCTAGGGAACCTGCATTGTACAAGTGCCCGCTAATTAACCTAGATAGTCCAAGTGCCCGCTAGTTAACCTTGATCATCCAAGTGCCCGCTAGTTAACCTACATAGTCCAAGAACCCGCTAGTTAACCTAGATAGTACAAGTGCCCGCTAGTCAACCTACATAGTCCAAAGGCCCGCTAGTTAACCTAGATATTCCAAGTGCCCGCTAGTTAACCTAGATCGTCCAAGTGTCCGCTAGTTAACCTACATAGTCCAAGTTCCCTTTAGGTAACCTAGATAGTACAAGTGCCCGCAAGGTAACCTACATAGTCCAAGTGCCCACTAGGTAACCTACATAGTCAAAGTGCCCGATCGTTCACCTAGATAGTCCAAGTGCCCGCTAGGGGACGTACATAGTCCAAGTGCCCGCTAAGTAACCTAGATAGTCCAAGGTCCTGCTAGTTAACCTACATAGTCCAATGCCTGATAGGGAACCTACATAGTCCAAGTGCCCGCTGAGGAAGCTACATAGTCCAAGTACCCGATAGGAAACCTACATATTCCAAGTGCCCGTTAGGGAACCTAGATAGTCCAAGTGCCCGTAGGGAACCTATATAGTCCAATTGCCCGCTAGGGAACCTACATAGTCAAAGAGCCCGCTAGGGAACCTGCATTGTACAAGTGCCCGCTAATTAACCTAGATAGTCCAAGTGCCCGCTAGTTAACCTAGATAGTCCAAGTGCCCGCTAGTTAACCTTGATCATCCAAGTGCCCGCTAGTTAACCTACATATTCCAAGTGCCTGATAGGGAACCTACATAGTCCAATTGCCTGCAGAGGAACCTACATAGTCCAAGTGTCCGATAGGGAACCTACATATTCCAAGTGCCCGTTAGGGAACCTAGATAGTCCAAGTGCCCGTAGGGAACCTACATAGTCAAAGTGCCCGCTTGGATACCTGCATTGTGCAAGTGCCCGCTAGTTAACCTAGATATTCCAAGTGCCCGCTAGTTAACCTACATAGTCAAAGTGCCCATAGGGAACCTATATAGTCCAAGTACCCGCTAGGGAACCTGCATTGTACAAGTGCCAGCTAATCAACCTAGATAGTCCAAGTGCCTGCTAGTTAACCTAGATAATCCAAGTGCCTGCTAGTTAACCTTAATCATCCAAGTGCCCGCTAGTTAACCTACATAGTCCAAGTGCCTGATAGGGAACCTACATAGTCCAAGTGCCCGCAGAGGAACCTACATAGTCCAAGTGCCCGATAGGGAACCTACATATTCCAAGTGCCCGTTAGGGAACCTAGATAGTCCAAATGCCCGTAGGGAACCTATATAGTCCAAGTGCCCGCTAGGGAACCTACATAGTCAAAGTGCCCGCTAGGGAACCTGCATTGTGCAAGTGCCCGCTAGTTAACCTAGATAGTCCAAAAGCCCGCTAGTTAACTTACATAGTCCAAGGTCAGCTAGTTAACCTAGACAGTCCAAGTGCCCGCGAGTTAACCTACATAGTCCAAGGTCAGCTAGTTAACCTAGATAGTCCAAGCGCCCGCTAGTTAACCTACATGGTCCAAGGTCAGCTAGTTAACCAAGATAGTCCAAGTGCCCGCTAGTTAAAATACATAGTCCAAGAACCCGCTAGTTAACCTAGATAGTCCAAGTGCCCGCTAGTCAACCTACATAGTCCAAGGGCCCGCTAGTTAACCTAGATATTCCAAGTGCCCGCTACTTAACCTACATAGTCAAAGTGCCCTTAGGGAACCTATATAGTCCAAGTACCCGCTAGGGAACCTGCATTGTACAAGTGCCAGCTAATCAACCTAGATAGTCCAAGTGCCCGCTAGTTAACCTAGATAATCCAAGTGCCTGCTAGTTAACCTTAATCATCCAAGTGCCCGCTAGTTAACCTACATAGTCCAAGTGCCTGATAGGGAACCTACATAGTCCTAGTGCCCGCTAGTTAACCTACATATTCCAAGAAACCGCTAGTTAACCTAGATAGTCAATGTGCCCGCTAGTCAACCTACATAGTCCAAGGGCCCGCTAGTTAACCTATATATTCCAAGTGCCCGCTAGTTAACCTAGATCGTCCAAGTGTCCGCTAGTTAACCTACATAGTCCAAGTTCCCGTTAGGTAACCTAGATAGTAAAAGTGCCCGCAAGGTAACCTACATAGTCCAAGTGCCCACTAGGTAACCTACATAATCAAAGTGCCCTTTCGTTAACCTAGATGGTCCAAGTGCCCGCTAGGAAACCTACATAGTCCAAGTGCCCACTAGGTAACCTAAATAATCCAAATGCCCGCTAGGGAAACTACATAGTCTAAGTGCCCGCTAGTTAACCTAGATAGTCCAAGGGCCCGCTAGTTAACCTATATATTCCAAGTGCCCGCTAGTTAACCTAGATCGTCCAAGTGTCCGCTAGTTAACCTACATAGTCCAAGTTCCCGTTAGGTAACCTAGATAGTAAAAGTGCCCGCAAGGTAACCTACATAGTCCAAGTGCCCACTAGGTAACCTACATAATCAAAGTGCCCTTTCGTTAACCTAGATGGTCCAAGTGCCCGCTAGGAAACCTACATAGTCCAAGTGCCCACTAGGTAACCTAAATAATCCAAATGCCCGCTAGGGAAACTACATAGTCTAAGTGCCCGCTAGTTAACCTAGATAGTCCAAGGGCCCGCTAGTTAATCTAGATAGTCCAAGTGCCCGCTAGTTAACCTACATAGTCCAAGGGCCCTCTAGTTAACCTAGATAGTCCAAGTGCCCGCTAGGGGATGTACATAGTCCAAGTGCCTTCAGAGGAACCTACATAGTCCAAGTGTCCGATAGGGAACCTACATATTCCAAGTGCCCCTTAGGGATCCTAGATAATCCAAGTGCCCGTAGGGAACCTAGATAGTCCAAGTGCCCGCTAGGGAACCTACATAGTCAAAGTGCCCGCTAGGGAACCTTGATAGTCCAAGTGCCCACTATTGTATGTACATAGTTCAAGTCCCCGCTAGGTAACCTTGATTGTCCAAGTATCCGGTAGTTAACCTACATAGTCCAAGTGCCCGCTAGGTAACCTAGATAGTCCAAGGTCCTGCTACTTAACCTACATAGTCCAATGCCCGATAGGGAACCTACATAGTCCAAGTGCCCGCTGAGGAACCTACATAGTCCAAGTACCCGATAGGGAACCTACATATTCCAAGTGCCCTTTAGGGAACCTAGATAGTCCAAGTGCCCGTAGGGAACCTATATAGTCCAATTGCCCGCTAGGGAACCTACATAGTCAAAGAGCCCGCTAGGGAACCTGCATTGTACGAGTGCCCGCTAATTAACCTAGATAGTCCAAGTGCCCGCTAGTTAACCTTGATCATCCAAGTGCCCGCTAGTTAACCTACATAGTCCAAGAACCCGCTAGTTAACCTAGATAGTACAAGTGCCCGCTAGTCAACCTACATAGTCCAAAGGCCCGCTAGTTAACCTAGATATTCCAAGTGCCCGCTAGTTAACCTAGATCGTCCAAGTGTCCGCTAGTTAACCTACATAGTCCAAGTTCCCTTTAGGTAACCTAGATAGTACAAGTGCCCGCAAGGTAACCTACATAGTCCAAGTGCCCACTAGGTAACCTACATAGTCAAAGTGCCCGATCGTTCACCTAGATAGTCCAAGTGCCCGCTAGGAAACCTACATTGTCCAAGTGCCCACTAGGTAACCTAAATAATCCAAATGCCCGCTTGGGAAACTACATAGTCCACGTGCCCGCTAGTTAACTTAGATAGTCCAAGTGCCCGCTAGTAAACCTACATAGTCCAAGGGCCCTCTAGTTAACCTAGATAGTCCAAGTGCCCGCTAGGGGACGTACATAGTCCAAGTGCCCGCTAGGTAATCTTGATAGTCCAAGAGCCCACTATTGTATGTACGTAGTTCAAGTGCCCGCTAGGTAACCTAGATTGTCCAAGTGTCCGCTAGTTAACCTACATAGTCCAAGTGCCCGCTAAGTAACCTAGATAGTCCAAGGTCCTGCTAGTTAACCTACATAGTCCAATGCCCGATAGGGAACCTACATAGTCCAAGTGCCCGCTGAGGAAGCTACATAGTCCAAGTACCCGATAGGAAACCTACATATTCCAAGTGCCCGTTAGGGAACCTAGATAGTCCAAGTGCCCGTAGGGAACCTATATAGTCCAATTGCCCGCTAGGGAACCTACATAGTCAAAGAGCCCGCTAGGGAACCTGCATTGTACAAGTGCCCGCTAATTAACCTAGATAGTCCAAGTGCCCGCTAGTTAACCTAGATAGTCCAAGTGCCCGCTAGTTAACCTTGATCATCCAAGTGCCCGCTAGTTAACCTACATATTCCAAGTGCCTGATAGGGAACCTACATAGTCCAATTGCCTGCAGAGGAACCTACATAGTCCAAGTGTCCGATAGGGAACCTACATATTCCAAGTGCCCGTTATGGAACCTAGATAGTCCAAGTGCCCGTAGGGAACCTACATAGTCAAAGTGCCCGCTTGGATACCTGCATTGTGCAAGTGCCCGCTAGTTAACCTAGATATTCCAAGTACCCGCTAGTTAACCTACATAGTCAAAGTGCCCATAGGGAACCTATATAGTCCAAGTACCCGCTAGGGAACCTGCATTGTACAAGTGCCAGCTAATCAACCTAGATAGTCCAAGTGCCCGCTAGTTAACCTAGATAATCCAAGTGCCTGCTAGTTAACCTTAATCATCCAAGTGCCCGCTAGTTAACCTACATAGTCCAAGTGCCTGATAGGGAACCTACATAGTCCAAGTGCCCGCAGAGGAACCTACATAGTCCAAGTGCCCGATAGGGAACCTACATATTCCAAGTGCCCGTTAGGGAACCTAGATAGTCCAAGTGCCCGTAGGGAACCTATATAGTCCAAGTGCCCGCTAGGGAACCTACATAGTCAAAGTGCCCGCTAGGGAACCTGCATTGTGCAAGTGCCCGCTAGTTAACCTAGATAGTCCAAAAGCCCGCTAGTTAACTTACATAGTCCAAGGTCAGCTAGTTAACCTAGACAGTCCAAGTGCCCGCGAGTTAACCTACATAGTCCAAGGTCAGCTAGTTAACCTAGATAGTCCAAGTGCCCGCTAGTTAACCTAGACCGTCCAAGTGTCCGCTAGTTAACCTACATAGTCCAAGTTCCCGTTAGGTAACCTAGATAGTAAAAGTGCCCGCAAGGTAACCTACATAGTCCAAGTGCCCACTAGGTAACCTACATAGTCACAGTGCCCTTTCGTTAACCTAGATGGTCCAAGTGCCCACTAGGAAACCTACATAGTCCAAGTGCCCACTAGGTAACCTAAATAATCCAAATGCCCGCTAGGGAAACTACATAGTCCAAGTGCCCGCTAGTTAACCTAGATAGTCCAAGTACCCACTAGTATACCTGTATAGTCCAAGGGCCCGCTAGTTGATCTAGATAGTCCAAGTGCCCGCTAGTTAACCTACATAGTCCAAGGGCCCTCTAGTTAACCTAGATAGTCCAAGTGCCCGCTAGGGGACATACATAGTCCAAGTGCCTGCAGAGGAACCTACATAGTCCAAGTGTCCGATAGGGAACCTACATATTCCAAGTGCCCGTTAGGGATCCTAGATAGTCCAAGTGCCCGTAGGGAACCTAGATAGTCCAAGTGCCCGCTAGGGAACCTACATACTCAAATTGCCCGCTAGGGAAACTTGATAGTCCAAGTGCCAACTATTGTAAGTACATAGTTCAAGTGCCCGCTAGGTAACCTACATTGTCCAAGTATTCGCTAGTTAATCTACATAGTCCAAGTGCCCGCTAAATAACCTAGATAGTCCAAGGTCCTGCTAGTTAACCTACATAGTCCAATGCCCGATAGGGAACCTACATATTCCAAGTGCCCGCTGAGGAACCTACATAGTCCAAGTACCCGATAGGGAACCTACATATTCCAAATGCCCTTTAGGGAACCTAGATAGTACAAGTGACCGTAGGGAACCTACATAGTCAAAGAGCCCGCTAGGGAACCTGCATTGTACAAGTGCCCGCTAATTAACCTAGATAGTCCAAGTGCCCGCTAGTTAACCTTGATCATCCAAGTGCCCGCTAGTTAACCTACATAGTCCAAGAACCCGCTAGTTAACCTAGATAGTCCAAGTGCCCGCTAGTCAACCTACATAGTCCAAGGGCCCGCTAGTTAACCTAGATATTCCAAGTGCCCGCTAGTTAACCTAGATCGTCCAAGTGTCCGCTAGTTAACCTACATAGTCCAAGTTCCCTTTAGGTAACCTAGATAGTACAAGTGCCCGCAAAGTAACCTACATAGTCCAAGTGCCCACTAGGTAACCTACATAGTCAAAGTGCCCGATCATTCACCTAGATAGTCCAAGTGCCTGCTAGGAAACCTACATTGTCCAAGTGCCCACTAGGTAACCTAAATAATCCAAATGCCCGCTTGGGAAACTACATAGTCCACGTGCCCGCTAGTTAACTTAAATAGTCCAAGTGCCCACTAGTAAACCTACATAGTCCAAGGGCCCTCTAGTTAACCTAGATAGTCCAAGTGCCCGCTAGGGGACGTACATAGTCCAAGTGCCCGCTAGGTAATCTTGATAGTCCAAGAGCCCACTATTGTATGTACATAGTTCAAGTGCCCGCTAGATAACCTAGATTGTCCAAGTGTCCGCTAGTTAACCTACTCATCCAAGTGCCCGCTAAGTAACCTAGATAGTCCAAGGTCCTGCTAGGTAACCTACATAGTCCAATGCCCGATAGGGAACCTACATAGTCCAAGTGCCCGCTGAGGAAGGTACATAGCCCAAGTACCCGATAGGGAACCTACATATTCCAAGTGCCCATTAGGGAACCTAGATAGTCCAAGTGCCCGTAGGGAACCTATATAATCCAATTGCCCGCTAGGGAACCTACATAGTCAAAGAGCCCGCTAGGGAACCTGCATTGTACAAGTGCCCGCTAATTAACCTAGATAGTCCAAGTGCCCGCTAGTTAACCTAGATAGTCCAAGTGCCCGCTAGTTAACCTTGATCATCCAAGTGCCCGCTAGTTGACCTAAATATTCCAAGTGCCTGAGAGGGAACCTACATAGTCCAATTGCATGCAGAGGAACCTACATAGTCCAAGTGTCCGATAGGGAACCTACATATTCCAAGTGCCCGTTAGGGAACCTAGATAGTCCAAGAGCCCTTAGGGAACCTATATAATCCAAGTGCCTGCTAGGGAACCTACATAGTCAAAGTGCCCGCTAGGGAACCTGCATTGTGCAAGTGCCCGCTAGTTAACCTAGATATTCCAAGTGCCCGCTAGTTAACCTACATAGTCAAAGTGCCCATAGGGAACCTATATAGTCCAAGTGCCCGCTAGGGAACCTGCATTGTACAAGTGCCAGCTAATCAACCTAGATAGTCCAAGTGCCCGCTAGTTAACCTAGATAATCCAAGTGCCTGCTAGTTAACCTTAATCATCCAAGTGCCCGCTAGTTAACCTACATAGTCCAAGTGCCTGATAGGGAACCTACATAGTCCAAGTGACCGCAGAGGAACCTACATAGTCCAAGTGCGCGATAGGGAACCTACATATTCCAAGTGCCCGTTAGGGCACCTAGATAGTCCAAGTGCCCGTATGGAACCTATATAATCCAAGTGCCCGCTAGGGAACCTACATAGTCAAAGTGCCCGCTAGGGAACCTGCATTGTGCAAGTGGCCGCTAGTTAACCTAGATAGTCCAAAAGCCCGCTAGTTAACTTACATAGTCCAAGGTCAGCTAGTTAACCTAGATAGTCCAAGTGCCCGCTAGTTAACCTACATAGTCCAAGAACCCGCTAGTTAACCTAGATAGTCCAAGTGCCCGCTACTCAACCTACATAGTCCAAGGGCCCGCTAGTTAACCTAGATATTCCAAGTACCCGCTAGTTAACCTAGATCGTCCAAGTGTCCGCTAGTTAACCTACATAGTCCAAGTTCCCGTTAGGTAACCTAGATAGTACAAGTGCCCGCAAGGTAACCTACATAGTCCAAGTGCCCACTAGGTAACCTACATAGTCAAAGTGCCCGTTCGTTAACCTAGATGGTCCAAGTGCCCGCTAGGAAACCTACATAGTCCAAGTGCCCGCTAGTTAACCTAGATAGTCCAAGTGCCCGCTAGTAAACCTAGATAGTCCAAGGGCCCGCTAGTTAATCTAGATAGTCCAAGTGCCCGCTAGTTAACCTACATAGTCCAAGGGCCCTCTAGTTAACCTAGATAGTCCAAGTGCCCGCTAGGGGACGTACATAGTCCAAGTGCCCGCTAGGTAACCTTGATAGTCCAAGTGTCCACTATTGTATGTACATAGTTCAAGTGCCCGCTAGGTAACCTAGATTGTCCAAGTATCCGCCAGTTAACCTACATAGTCCAAGTGCCCGCTAAGTAACCTAGATAGTCCAAGGTCCTGCTACTTAACCTACATAGTCCAATGCCCGATAGGGAACCTACATAGTCCAAGTGCCTGCTGAGGAACCTACATAGTCCAAGTACCCGATAGGGAACCTACATATTCCAAATGCCCTTTAGGGAACATAGATAGTCCAAGTGCCCGTAGGGAACCTATTTAGTCCAATTGCCCGCTAGGGAACCTACATAATCAAAGAGCCCGCTAGGGAACCTGCATTGTACAAGTGCCCGCTAATTAACTTAGATAGTCCAAGTGCCCGCAAGTTAACCTTGATCATCCAAGTGCCCGCTAGTCAACCTACATAGTCCAAGGGCCCGCTAGTTAACCTAGATATTCCAAGTGCCCGCTAGTTAACCTAGATCGTCCAAGTGTCCGCTAGTTAACCTACATAGTCCAAGTTCCCTTTAGGTAACCTAGATAGTACAAATGCCCGCAAGGTAACCTACATAGTCCAAGTGACCACTAGGTAACCTACATAGTCCAAGTGCCCTTTCGTTAACCTAGATAGTCCAAGTGCCCGCTAGGAAACCTACATAGTCCAAGTGCCCACTAGGTAACCTAAATAATCCAAATGCCCACTTGGGAAACTACATAGTCCAAGTGCCCGCTAGTTAACCTAGATAGTCCAAGTGCCCGCTAGTAAATCTACATAGTACAAGGGCTCTGTAGTTAACCTAGATAGTCCAAGTGCCTGCTAGGGGACATACATAGTCCAAGTGCCCGCTAGGTAATCTTGATAGTCCAAATGCCCACTATTGTATGTGCATAGTTCAAGTGCCCGCTAGGTAACCTAGATTGTCCAAGTGTCCGCTAGTTAACCTACATAGTCCAAGTGCCCGCTAAGTAACCTAGATAGTCCAAGGTCCTGCTAGTTAACCTACATAGTCCAATGCCCGATAGGGAACCTACATAGTCCAAGTGCCCGCTGAGGAACCTACATAGTCCAAGTACCCGATAGGGAACCTACATATTCCAAGTGCCCGTTAGGGAACCTAGATAGTCCAAGTGCACGTAGGGAACCTATATAGTCCAATTGCCCGCTATGGAACCTACATAGTCAAAGAGCCCGCTAGGGAACCTGCATTGTACAAGTGCCCCCTAATTAACCTAGATAGTCCAAGTGCCCGCTAGTTAACCTTGATCATCCAAGTGCCCGCTAGATAACCTACATAGTCAAAGTGCCTGATAGGGAACCTACATAGTACAAGTGCCCGCAGAGGAACCTACATAGTACAAGTGTCCGATAGGGAACCTATATATTCCATGCCCGTTAGGGAATCTAGATAGTCCAAGTGCCCGTAGGGAACCTATATAGTCCAAGTGTCCGCTAGGGAACCTACATAGTCAAAGTGCCCGCTAGGGAACCTGCATTGTGCAAGTGCCCGCTAGTTAACATAGATAGTCCAAAAGCCCGCTAGTTAACTTACATACACCAAGGTCAGCTAGTTAACCTAGATAGTCCAAGTGCCCGCTAGTTAACCTACATAGTCCAAGGTCAGCTAGTTAACCTAGTTAGTCCAAGTGCCCGCTAGTTAACCTACATAGTCCAAGGGCCCGCTAGTTAACCTAGATAGTCCAAGTGCCCGCTAGTCAACCTACATAGTCCAAGGGCCCGCTAGTTAACCTAGATATTCCAAGTGCCCGCTAGTTAACCTAGATCGTCCAAGTGTCCGCTAGTTAACCTACATAGTCCAAGTTCCCGTTAGGTAACCTAGATAGTACAAGTGCCCGCAAGGTAACCTACATAGTCCAAGTGCCCACTAGGTATCCTACATAGTCAAAGTGCCCGTTCGTTAACCTAGATGGTCCAAGTGCCCGCTAGGAAACCTACATAGTCCAAGTGCCCACTAGGTAACCTAAATAATCCAAATGCCCGCTAGGGAAACTACATAGTCCAACTGCCCGCTAGTTAACCTAGATAGTCCAACTGCCCGCTAGTAAACCTAGATAGTCCAAGGGCCCGCTAGTTAATCTAGATAGTCCAAGTGCCCGCTAGTTAACCTACATAGTCCAAGGGCCCTCTAGTTAACCTAGATAGTCCAAGTGCCTGCTAGTAAACCTACATAGTCCAAGGGCCCTCTAGTTAACCTAGATAGTCCAAGTGCCCGCTAGGGGACGTACATAGACCAAGTGCCCGCTACGTAACCTTGATAGTCCAAGTGCCCACTATTGTATGTACATAGTTCAAATGCCCGCTAGGTAACCTAGATTGTCCAAGTATCCGCTAGTTAACCTACGTAGTCCAAGTACCCGCTAAGTAACCTAGATAGTCCAAGGTGCTGCTACTTAACCTACATAGTCCAATGCCCGATAGGGAACCTACATAGTCCAAGTGCCCGCTGAGGAACCTACATAGTCCAAGTACCCGATAGCGAACCTACATATTCCAAATGCCCTTTAGGGAACCTAGATAGACCAAGTGCCCGTAGGGAACTTATATAGTCCATTTGCCCGCTAGGGAACCTACATAATCAAAGAGCCTGCTAGGGAACCTGCATTGTACAAGTGCCCGCTAATTAACCTAGATAGTCCAAGTGCCCGCTAGTTAACCTTGATAATCCAAGTGCCCGCTAGTTAACCTACATAGTCAAAGAACCCGCTAGTTAACCTAGATAGTCCGAGTGCCCGCTAGTCAACCTACATAGTCCAAGGGCCCGCTACTTGACCTACATAGTCCAAGTGCCCGCTAGTTAACCTAGATAGTGCAAGGTCCGTTAGTTAACCTAGATAGTCCAAGTGCCCGCTAGTTAACCTACATAGTACAAGGGCCCGCTACTTGACCTAGATGGTCCAAGTGCCCGCTAGTTAACCTAGATAGTCCAAGTGCCAGCTAGTTAACATAAGTAGTCCAAATGTCCGATAGGGATCCTACATAGTCCAAGTGACCGCTACGTAACCTACATATCCAAGTGCCCATTCGATAACCTAGATAGTCAAAGTGCCCACTAGGTAACCTAGACAGTCCAATTGCCCGCTAGGTTACCTACATAGTCCAAGTGCCCGTTCGTTAACCTAGATAGTCCAAGTGCCCGCTAGGTTACCTAGACAGTCCAAGTGCCCGCTAGTTAACCTACATAGTCCAAGTGCCTGCTAGGTAAACTACATAGTCCAAGTGCCCACTAGGTAACCTAGACAGTCCAATTGCCCGGTAGTTAACCTAGACAGTCCAAGTACCTGATAGGGAACCAAGATAGTCCAAATGCCCGCTTGGGAAACTACATAGTCCAAGTGCCCGCTAGTTAACTTAGATAGTCCAAGTGCCCGCTAGTAAATCTACATAGTCCATGGGCCCTCTAGTTAACCTAGATAGTCCATGTGCCCGCTAGGGGACGTACATAGTCCAAGTGCCCGCTAGGTAATCTTGATAGTCCAAGTGCCCACGATTGTATGTACATACTTCAATTCCCCGCTAGGTAACCTAGATTGTCCAAGTGTCCGCTAGTTAACCTACATAGTCCAAGTGCCCGCTAAGTAACCTAGATAGTCCAAGGTCCTGCTAGTTAACCTACATAGTCCAATGCCCGATAGGGAACCTACATAGTCCAAGTGCCCGCTGAGGAACCTACATAGTCCAAGTACCCGATAGGGAACCTACATATTCCAAGTGCCCGTTAGGGAACCTAGATAGTCCAAGTGCATGTAGGGAAGCTATATAGTCCAATTGCCCGCTAGGGAACCTACATATTAAAGAGCCCGCTAGGGAACCTGCATTGTACAAGTGCCCGCTAATTAACCTAGAAATTCCAAGTGCCCGCTAGTTAACCTTGATCATCCAAGTGCCCGCAAGTTAACCTACATAGTCCAAGTGCCTGATAGGGAACCTACATAGTACAAGTGCCCGCAGAGGAACCTACATAGTACAAGTGTCCGATAGGGAACCTACATATTCCAAGTGCCCGTTAGGGAACCTAGATAGTCCAAGTGCCCGTAGGGTACCTATATAGTCCAAGTGCCCACTAGGGAACCTACATAGTCAAAGAGCCCGCTAGGGAACCTGCATTGTACAAGTGCCCGCTAATTAACCTAGATAGTCCAAGTGCCCGCTAGTTAACCTTGATCATCAAAGTGCCCGCTAGTTAACCTACGTAGTCCAAGTGCCTGATAGGGAACCTACATAGTCCAAGTGCCCGCAGAGGAACCTACATAGTCCAAGTGTCCGATAGGGAACATACATATTCCAAGTGTCCGTTAGGGAACCTAGATAGTCCAAGTGCCCGTAGGGAACCTATATAGTCCAAGTGCCCGCTAGGGAAACTACATAGTCAAGTGCCCGCTAGGGAACCTGCATTGTGCAAGTGCCCGCTAGTTAACCTAGATAGTCCAAGTGCCCGCTAGTTAACTTACATAGTCCAAGGTCAACTAGTTAACCTAGATAATCCAAGTGCCCGCTAGTTAACCTACATAGTCCAAGGTCAGCTAGTTAACCTAGATAGTCCAAGTGCCCGCTAGTTAACCAACATAGTCCAAGATCCCGCTAGATAACCTAGATAGTCCAAGTTCCCGCTAGTTAACCTACATAGTCCAAGGGCCCGCTAGTTAACCTAGATATTCCAAGTGCCCGCTAGTTAACCTACATAGTGAAAGTGCTCTTAGGGAACCTATATAGTCCAAGTGCCCGCTAGGGAACCTGTATTATACAAGTGCCCGCCAATCAACCTAGATAGTCCAAGTGCTCGCTAGTTAACCTAGATAATCCAAATGCCTGCTACTTAACCTTGATCATCCAAGTGCCCGCTAGTTAACCTACATAGTCCAAGTGCCTGATAGGGAACCTACATATTCAAATTGCCCGCAGAGTAACCTACATAGACCAAGTGCCCGATAGGGGACCTACATATTCCAAGTGCCCGCTAGGGAACCTACATAGTCCAAGTGCCCGCTAGGTAACCTAGATAGTCCAAGTGCCCGTTAGCTAACCTACATAGTCGAAGTGTCCGCTAGTTAACCTACATAGTCCAAATGCCCATTCATTAACATAGATAGGCCAAGTGCCCGCTTGGTAACCTAGACAGTCCAAGTGACCGCTAGGTTACCTACATAGTCCAAGTGCACGTTCATTAACCTAGATAGTCCAAGTGCCCGCTAGGGAATCTACATAGTCCAAGGGCCCTCTAGTTAACGTAGATAGTCCAAGTGCCGCTAGTTAACCTACATAGTCCAAGTTCCCGTTAGGTAACCTAGATAGTACAAGTGCCCGCAAGGTAACCTACATAGTCCAAGTGCCCACTAGGTCACCTACATAGTCCAAGTGCCCGTTCGTTAACCTAGATAGTCCAAGTGCCCGCTAGGAAACCTATATAGTCCAAGTGCCCACTAGGTAACCTAAATAATCCAAATGCCCGCTAGGGAAACAACATAGTCCAAGTGCACGCTAGTTAACCTAGATAGTCCAAGTGCCGGCTAGTAAACCTAGATAGTCCAAGGGCCCGCTAGTTAATCTAGATAGTCCAAGTGCCCGCAAGTTAACCTACATAGTCCAAGGACCCTCTAGTTAACCTAGATAGTCAAAGTGCCCGCTAGGGGACGTACATAGTCCAAGTGCCCGCTAGGTAACCTTGATAGTCCAAGTGCCCACTATTGTATGTACATAGTTCAAGTTCCCGCTAGGTAACCTAGATAGTCCAAGGTCCTGCTAGTTAACCTACATAGTCCATGTACCCGATAGGGAACCTACATAATCCAAGTTCCCGTTAGGGAACCTAGATAGTCCAAGTGCACGTAGGGGACCTATATAGTCCAATTGCCCGCTAGGAAACCTACATAGTCAAAGAGCCCGCTAGGGAACCTGCATTGTACAAGTGCCCGCTAATTAACCTAGATAGTCCAAGTGCCCGCTAGTTAACCTTGATCATCCAAGTCCCCGCTAGTTAACCTACATAGTCCAAGTGCCTGATAGGGAACCTACAGAGTCCAAGTGCCCGCCGAGGAACCTACATAGTCCAAGTGTCCGATAGGGAACCTACATATTCCAAGTGCCCGTTAGGGAACCTAGATAGTCCAAGTGCCCGTAGGGAACCTATATAGTCCAAATGCCCGCTAGGGAACCTACATAGTCAAAGTGCCCACTAGGGAACCTGCATTGTGCAAGTGCCCGCTAGTTAACCTAGATAGTCCAAGTGCCCGCTAGTTAACTTACATAGTCCAAGGTCAGCTAGTTAACCTAGATAGTCCAAGTGCCCGCTAGTTAACCTACATAGTCCAAGGTCAGCTAGTTAACCTAGATAGTCCAAGTGCCCGCTAGTTAACCTAGATATTCCAAGTGACCGCTAGTTAACCTAGATCGTCCAAGTGTCCGCTAGTTAACCTACATAATCCAAGTTCCTTTTAGGTAACCTAGATAGTACAAGTGCCCGCACGGTAACCTAGATAGTCCAAGTTCCTCTTAGCTAACCTAGATAATCCAAGTGCCCGCTAGGTAACCTACATAGTCCAAGTGCCCTTTCGTTAACCTAGATAGTCCAAGTACCCGCTGGGTAACCTACATAATCAAAGGGTCCGCTAGGTAACTTATATAGTCCATGTGCCCGTTACCTATCCTAGATAGTCCAATTGCCCTCTATGCAACATACATAGTCTAAGTGCCCGCTAGTTAACCTACATAATCCAAGTGCCCGCTAGGTAACCTAGATAGTCCAAGTGCCCGCTAGGTAACTTACATAGTCCAAATGCCCGCTAGGCAACCTAGATAGTCCAAGTGTCCGTTCGTTAACCTAGATAGCCAAGTGCCCGCTAGGTAACCTAGACAGTCCAAGTGTCTGCTAGGTAACCTACATAGTCCAAATGCCTGTTCGTTAACCTACATAGTCCAAGGGCCCACTAGTTAACCTAGATTGTCCAAGTGTCCTCTAGTTAACCTGCATAATCCAAGTGCACGCTAGTTAACCTACATAGTCCAAGTGCCGCTAGGTTACCTACATAGTGCAAGTGTCCCCTAGTTAACCTAGATAGTGCATGTGCCCGGGTAGTTAACCTACATAGTCCAAGTGCCCGCTAGGTAACCTAGATAGTCCAAGGGCCCGCTAGTTTACGTACATAGTCCAAGTACCCGGTAGTTAACTTACATAGTCCAAGTGCCCGCTCTGGAACCTACATAGTCCAAGTGCCTGCTAGGGAACCTACATAGTTCAAGTGTCCGTAGGGAAAATACGGAGTCCAAGTGCCCGCTAGGGAATCTACATAGTCCAAGGGCCCGCTAGTTAACGTAGATAGTCCAAGTGCCGCTAGATAATCTACATAGTCCAAGGGCCCGCTAGTTAACCTACATAGTCCAAGTACCCGCTAGTTAACCTAGATCATCCAAGTGCACGCTAGTTAACCTACATAGTCCAAGGGCCCGCTAGTTAACCTATATAGTCCAAGTGCCCGCTAGTTAACCTACATAGTCCAAGGGCCCTGGAGTTAACCTAGATAGTCCAAGTGCCCACTATTGTATGTACATAGTTCAAGTGCCCGCTAGGTAACCTACATTGTCCAAGAGTCCGCTAGTTAACCTACATAGTCCAAGTGCCCGCTAAGTAACCTAGATAGTCCAAGGTCCTGCTAGTTAACGTACATAGTCCAAGTTCCCGTTAGGTAACCTAGATAGTACAAGTGCCCGCAAGGTAATCTACATAGTCCAAGTGCCCACTAGGTAACCTACATAGTCAAATTACCCGTTCGTTAACCTAGACAGTCCAAGTGCCCGCTAGGAAACCTATATAGTCCAAGTGCCCACTAGGTAACCTAAATAATCCAAATGCCCGCTAGGGAAACTACATAGTCCAAGTGCCCGCTAGTTAACCTAGATAGTCCAAGTGCCGGCTAGTAAACCTAGATAGTCCAAGGGCCCGCTAGTTAATCTAGATAGTCCAAGTGCCCGCAAGTTAACCTACATAGTCCAAGGACCCTCTAGTTAACCTAGATAGTCAAAGTGCCCGCTAGGGGACGTACATAGTCCAAGTGCCCGCTAGTTAACCTACATAGTCCAAGGGCCCTGGAGTTAACCTAGATAGTCCAAGTGCCCACTATTGTATGTACATAGTTCAAGTGCCCGCTAGGTAACCTAGATTGTCCAAGTGTCCGCTAGTTAACCTACATATTCCAAGTGCCCGGTAAGTAACCTAGATAGTCCAAGGTCCTGCTAGTTAACCTACATAGTCCATGTACCCGATAGGGAACCTACATATTCCAGGTTCCCGTTAGGGAACCTAGATAGTCCAAGTGCACGTAGGGAACCTATATAGTCCAATTGCCCGCTAGGGAAACTACATAGTCAAAGAGCCCGCTAGGGAACCTGCATTGACAAGTGCCCGCTAATTAACCTAGATAGTCCAAGTGCCCGCTAGTTAACCTTGATCATCCAAGTGCCCGCTAGTTAACCTACATAGTCCAAGTGCCTCATAGGGAACCTACAGAGTCCAAGTGCCCGCAGAGGAACCTACATAGTCCAAGTGTCCGATAGGGAACCTACATATTCCAAGTGCCTGTTAGGGAACCTAGATAGTCCAAGTGCCCGCTAGGGAACCTACATAGTCCAAGTTCCTGTTAGGTAACCTAGATAGTACAAGTGCCCGCAAGGTAACCTACATAGTCCAAGTGCCCACTAGGTAACCTAGATAGTCCAAGTTCCTCTTAGCTAACCTAGATAATCCAAGTGCCCGCTTGTTAACCTACATAGTCCAAGTGCCCTTTCGTTAACCTAGATAGTCCAAGTGCCCGCTAGGTAACCTACATAATCAAAGGGTCTGCTAGGTAACCTATATAGTCCAAGTGCCCGTTACCTATCCTAGATAGTCCAATTGCCCGCTATGCAACATACATAGTCTAAGTGTCCGCTAGTTAACCTACATAGTCCAAGTGCCCACTAGGTAACCTAGATAGTCCAAGTGCCCGCTAGGTAACTTACATAGTCCAAATGCCCGCTAGGCAACCTAGATAGTCCAAGTGTCCGTTCGTTAACCTAGATAGCCAAGTGCCCGCTAGGTAACCTAGACAGTCCAAGTGTCTGCTAGGTAACCTACATAGTCCAAATGCCTGTTCGTTAACCTACATAGTCCAAGGGCCCACTAGTTAACCTAGATCGTCCAAGTGTCCTCTAGTTAACCTGCATAATCCAAGTGCACGCTAGTTAACCTACATAGTCCAAGTGCCGCTAGGTAACCTACATAGTGCAAGTGTCCCCTAGTTAACCTACATAGTCCAAGTGCCCGGTAGTTAACATAGATAGTCCAAGTGCCCGCTAGGGAACGTACATACTCCAAGTGCCCGCTAGGTAACCTAGATAGTGCATGTGCCCGGTAGTTAACCTACATAGTCCAAGTGCCCGCTAGGTAACCTAGATAGTCCAAGGGCCCGCTAGTTTACCTACATAGTCCAAGTGCCCGGTAGTTAACTTACATAGTCCAAGTGCCCGCTCTGGAACCTACATAGTCCAAGTGCCTGCTAGGGAACCTACATAGTTCAAGTGTCCGTAGGGAAAATACGGAGTCCAAGTGCCCGCTAGGGAATCTACATAGTCCAAGGGCCCGCTAGTTAACGTAGATAGTCCAAGTGCCGCTAGATAATCTACATAGTGCAAGGGCCCGCTAGTTAACCTACATAGTCCAAGTACCCGCTAGTTAACCTAGATCATCCAAGTGCACGCTAGTTAACCTACATAGTCCAAGGGCCCGCTAGTTAACCTATATAGTCCAAGTGCCCGCTAGGGAACCTACATAGTCAAAGTGCCCGCTAGGGAACCTACATAGTCCAAGTGCCCTCTAGTTAACCTAGATAGTCCAAATGCCCGCTAGTTAACCTAGATAGTCCAAGTGCCCGCTAGTTAACCAGGATCATCAAAGTGCCCTCTAGTTAACTTACATAGTCCAAAGGCCTGCTAGTTAACCTACATAGAGCAAGGGCCCGCTAGTTAACCTTGAAAGTCCAAGTGCCCGCTAGTTAAACTACATAGTCCAAGTTCCCGCTAGGTAACCTAGACAGTCCAAGTGACCATTAGGTTACCTACATAGTCCAAGTGCCCGTTCGTTAACCTACATAGTCCAGGTGCCCGCTAGGTAACGTAGATAGCCCAAGTGCCCGCTAGGGAACGTACATAGTCCAAGTGCCTGCTAGGTAAACTACATAGTCCAAGTGCCCACTAGGTAACCTACACAGTCCAATTGCCCCCTAGTTAACCTAGACAGTCCAAGTACCCGATAGGGAACCTACATTGTCTAAGTGCTCGCTAGGGAACCGACATAGCCAAGTGCTCGCTAGGCAACCAACATAGTCCAAGTGCCCGTTAGTTAACCTAGATAGTCAAAGTGCCTGCTAGGAAACCGAAATAGTCCAAGTGCCCGCTAGGGAACCTACATAGTCCAAGTGCCCGCTAGGTAACCTAGATAGTCCAAGTGCCCGTTAGCTAACCTAGATAGTCGAAGTGTCCGCTAGTTAAACTACATAGTCCAACTTTCCGCTAGGTAACCTAGACAGTCCAAGTGACCATTAGGTTACCTACATAGTCCAAGTGCCCGTTCGTTAACCTACATAGTCCAAGTGCCCGCTAGGTAACGTAGATAGCCCAAGTGCCCGCTAGGGAACGTACATAGTCCAAGTGCCCGCTAGGTAACCTAGATAGTCCAAGTGCCCACTAGTTAACCTACATAGTCCAAGTTCCTGCTAGGTAAACTACATAGTCCAAGTGCCCACTAGTTAACCTAGACAGTCCAATTTCCCCCTAGTTAACCTAGACAGTCCAAGTACCCGATAGGGAACCTACATAGTCTAAGTGCTCGCTAGGGAACCTACATAGTCCAAGTGCTCGCTAGGCAACCTACATAGTCCAAGTGCCCATTAATTAACCTAGATAGTCAAAGTGCCTGCTAGGTAACCTAAATTGTCCAAGGCCCTCTAGGGAACCTACATAGACCAAGTGACCGCTGGTAACCTAGATAGTCCAAGTGCCCGTTAGCTAACTTAGATAGTCGAAGTGTCCGCTAGTTAACCTACATAGTCCAAGTGCCCGTTCATTAACATAGATAGGCCAAGTGCCCGCTTGGCAACCTAGACATGCCAAGTGACCGCTAGGTTACCTACATAGTCCAAGTGCACGTTCGTTAACCTAGATAGTCCATGTGCCCGCTAGGGAAACTACATAATCCAAGTGCCCGCTAGTTAACCTAGATAGTCCAAGTGCCCGCTAGTAAACCTAGATAGTCCAAGGGCCAGCTAGGGAATCTACATAGACCAAGGGCCCGCTAGGGAACCTACATAGTCCAAGTGCCCGTTAGTTAACCTAGATAGTCCAAGTGCCCGCTTGGTAACCTAGATAGTCCAACAGCCCGATAGTAACCTACATACTCCAAGAACCCGCTAGGTAACGTAGAAAGTTCAAGTGCCATCTAGGTAACCTAGATATTCCAAGTGCCCGCTAGGTAATCTACAAAATCTAAGTGCCCGCTAGGTTATCTATGTAGTCCAAATGCCCGCTAGGGAATCTACATTGTCCAAGGGCCTGCTAGTTAACGTAGATAGTCCAAGAGCCGCTAGATAATCTACATAGTCCAAGGGCCCTCTAGTTAACATACATAGTCCAAGTACCCGCTAGTTAACCTAGATCGTCCAATTGCCCGCTAGGTAACATACATAGTCCAAGGGCCCGCTAGTTAACCTACATTGTCCAAGGGCCCGCTAGGTAACCTACAAATTCTAAGTGCCCGCTAGGTTATCTATATAGTCCAAATGCCCGCTAGGGAAACTACATAGTCCAAGTGCCCGCTAGTTAACCTAGATCGTCCAAGTGCCCGCTAGTTAACCAACATAGTCAATGGGCCCACTAGTTAACCTACATAGTGCAAGAGCCCGCAAGTTAACCTAGATCGTGCAAGTGTCTGCTAGTTAACCTACATAGTCCAAGTGCCAGTTAGCTAACCTAGATAGTCAAAGGGCCCGCTAGTTAACATTGATCATCCAAGTGCCCGCTAGTTAACCTAGAGAGTCCAAGTGCACGCTAGTTAACCTAGATAGTCCAAGTGCCCTCTAGTTAACCTAGATCGTCCAAGTGCCCGCTAGTTAACCTACATTGTCCAAGGGCCTGCTAGTTAACCTACGTAGTCCAAGGTCCGCTAATTAACCTAGATACTCCAAGTGCTCGCTAGTTAACCTACATAGTACAAGGGCCCGCTAGTTGACCTAGATAGTCCAAGTGCCCGCTAGTTAACCTTGATAGTCCAAGTGCCCGATAGGTAACCTAAGTAGTCCAAATGTCCGATAAGAATCCTACATAGTCCAAGTGTCCGCTAGGTAACCTACATAGTCCAAGAGCCTGTTCGTTAACCTAGATAGTCCAAGTACCCGCTAGGTAACCTAGACTGTCCAAGTGCCCGCTAGGTTACCTACATATTCCAAGTGCCCGTTCGTGGACCTATATAGTCCAAGTGCTCACTAGGCAACCTACATAGTCCAAGTGCCCGTTAGTTAACCTAGATTGTCAAAGTGCCTGCTAGGTAACCTAAATAGTCCAAGTGCCCGCTAGGGAACCTAGATAGTCCAATTGCCGTTAGCTAACCTAGATAGTCGAAGTGTCCGCTAGTTAACCTACATAGTCCAAGTGCCCGTTCGTTAACCTAGATAGGCCAAGTGCCCGCTAGGTAACCTAGACAGTCCATGTGCCCGCTAGGTAACCTTGATAGTCCAAGTGCCTTGTAGTTAACCTACATAGTCCAAGTGCCCGCTAGGTAACATACATAGTCCAAGTGCCCACTAGGTAACGTAAATAATCCAAATGCCCGCTAGTTAACCTAGATAGTCCAAGTGCCCGCTTGTTAACCTAGATAGTCCAAGTGCCCGCTAGTAAACCTAGATTGTCCAAGGGCCCGCTAGTTAATCTAGATAGTCCAGTTCCCGCTAGTTAACCTAGATAGTCCAAGTGCCCGCTAGTTAACCTAGATAGTCCAAGGGCCCGCTAGTTAATCTAGATAGTCCAAGTGCCCACTAGTTAACCTAGATAGTCCAAGTGCCAGCTAGTTAGCCTAGATCGTCCAAGTACCCGCTGGTTAACCTAGATAATCCAAGTGCCCGATAGTTAACCTACATAGTCCAAGGGCCCTCTAGTTTACCTAGATAGTCCAAGTGCCCGCTAGAGGACATACATAGTCCAAGTGCACCCTAGAAAATCTACATAGTCCAAGTGCTCGCTAAGCAACCTACATAGTCCAAGTGCCCGTTAGTTAACCTAGATAGTCAAAGTGCCTGCTAGGTAACCTCAATAGTCCAAGTGCCCGCTAGGGAACCTACATACTCCAAGTGCCCACTAGGTAACCTAGATAGTCCAACTGCCCGTTAGCTAACCTAGATACTCGAAGTGTCCGCTAGTTAACCTACATAGTCAAAGTGCCCGCTGGTGACCTACATAGTCCCAGGGCCCGCTAGGTAACCTTGATAGTCCAAGTGCCTTCTAGTTAACCTACATAGTCCAAGTGCCCGCTAGGTAACCTACATAGTCCAAGTGCCCATTAGTTAACCTAGATAGTCCAAGTGCCCTCTAGGGGACGTACATAGTCCAAGTGCCCGCTAGGTAACCTTGATAGTCCAAGTGCGCGCTAGGGTATGTACATAGTCCGAGTGCTGGCTAGGAAACCTAGATAATCCAAGTGCCCGCTAGTTAACCTACATAGTCCAAGTGCCCGCTAGTTAACCTATATAGTGCAAGGTCCGTTAGTTAACCTAGATAGTCCAAGTGCCCGCTAGTTAACCTACATAGTACAAGGGCCCGCTACTTGACCTAGATGGTCCAAGTGCCCGCTAGTTAACCTAGATAGTCCAAGTGCCAGCTAGTTAACATAAGTAGTCCAAATGTCCGATAGGGATCCTACATAGTCCAAGTGACCGCTACGTAACCTACATATCCAAGTGCCCATTCGATAACCTAGATAGTCAAAGTGCCCACTAGGTAACCTAGACAGTCCAATTGCCCGCTAGGTTACCTACATAGTCCAAGTGCCCGTTCGTTAACCTAGATAGTCCAAGTGCCCGCTAGGTTACCTAGACAGTCCAAGTGCCCGCTAGTTAACCTACATAGTCCAAGTGCCTGCTAGGTAAACTACATAGTCCAAGTGCCCACTAGGTAACCTAGACAGTCCAATTGCCCGGTAGTTAACCTAGACAGTCCAAGTACCTGATAGGGAACCAAGATAGTCCAAATGCCCGCTTGGGAAACTACATAGTCCAAGTGCCCGCTAGTTAACTTAGATAGTCCAAGTGCCCGCTAGTAAATCTACATAGTCCATGGGCCCTCTAGTTAACCTAGATAGTCCATGTGCCCGCTAGGGGACGTACATAGTCCAAGTGCCCGCTAGGTAATCTTGATAGTCCAAGTGCCCACGATTGTATGTACATACTTCAATTCCCCGCTAGGTAACCTAGATTGTCCAAGTGTCCGCTAGTTAACCTACATAGTCCAAGTGCCCGCTAAGTAACCTAGATAGTCCAAGGTCCTGCTAGTTAACCTACATAGTCCAATGCCCGATAGGGAACCTACATAGTCCAAGTGCCCGCTGAGGAACCTACATAGTCCAAGTACCCGATAGGGAACCTACATATTCCAAGTGCCCGTTAGGGAACCTAGATAGTCCAAGTGCATGTAGGGAAGCTATATAGTCCAATTGCCCGCTAGGGAACCTACATATTAAAGAGCCCGCTAGGGAACCTGCATTGTACAAGTGCCCGCTAATTAACCTAGAAATTCCAAGTGCCCGCTAGTTAACCTTGATCATCCAACTGCCCGCAAGTTAACCTACATAGTCCAAGTGCCTGATAGGGAACCTACATAGTACAAGTGCCCGCAGAGGAACCTACATAGTACAAGTGTCCGATAGGGAACCTACATATTCCAAGTGCCCGTTAGGGAACCTAGATAGTCCAAGTGCCCGTAGGGTACCTATATAGTCCAAGTGCCCACTAGGGAACCTACATAGTCAAAGAGCCCGCTAGGGAACCTGCATTGTACAAGTGCCCGCTAATTAACCTAGATAGTCCAAGTGCCCGCTAGTTAACCTTGATCATCAAAGTGCCCGCTAGTTAACCTACGTAGTCCAAGTGCCTGATAGGGAACCTACATAGTCCAAGTGCCCGCAGAGGAACCTACATAGTCCAAGTGTCCGATAGGGAACATACATATTCCAAGTGTCCGTTAGGGAACCTAGATAGTCCAAGTGCCCGTAGGGAACCTATATAGTCCAAGTGCCCGCTAGGGAAACTACATAGTCAAGTGCCCGCTAGGGAACCTGCATTGTGCAAGTGCCCGCTAGTTAACCTAGATAGTCCAAGTGCCCGCTAGTTAACTTACATAGTCCAAGGTCAACTAGTTAACCTAGATAATCCAAGTGCCCGCTAGTTAACCTACATAGTCCAAGGTCAGCTAGTTAACCTAGATAGTCCAAGTGCCCGCTAGTTAACCAACATAGTCCAAGATCCCGCTAGATAACCTAGATAGTCCAAGTTCCCGCTAGTTAACCTACATAGTCCAAGGGCCCGCTAGTTAACCTAGATATTCCAAGTGCCCGCTAGTTAACCTACATAGTGAAAGTGCCCTTAGGGAACCTATATAGTCCAAGTGCCCGCTAGGGAACCTGTATTATACAAGTGCCCGCCAATCAACCTAGATAGTCCAAGTGCTCGCTAGTTAACCTAGATAATCCAAATGCCTGCTACTTAACCTTGATCATCCAAGTGCCCGCTAGTTAACCTACATAGTCCAAGTGCCTGATAGGGAACCTACATATTCAAATTGCCCGCAGAGTAACCTACATAGACCAAGTGCCCGATAGGGGACCTACATATTCCAAGTGCCCGCTAGGGAACCTACATAGTCCAAGTGCCCGCTAGGTAACCTAGATAGTCCAAGTGCCCGTTAGCTAACCTACATAGTCGAAGTGTCCGCTAGTTAACCTACATAGTCCAAATGCCCATTCATTAACATAGATAGGCCAAGTGCCCGCTTGGTAACCTAGACAGTCCAAGTGACCGCTAGGTTACCTACATAGTCCAAGTGCACGTTCATTAACCTAGATAGTCCAAGTGCCCGCTAGGGAATCTACATAGTCCAAGGGCCCTCTAGTTAACGTAGATAGTCCAAGTGCCGCTAGTTAACCTACATAGTCCAAGTTCCCGTTAGGTAACCTAGATAGTACAAGTGCCCGCAAGGTAACCTACATAGTCCAAGTGCCCACTAGGTCACCTACATAGTCCAAGTGCCCGTTCGTTAACCTAGATAGTCCAAGTGCCCGCTAGGAAACCTATATAGTCCAAGTGCCCACTAGGTAACCTAAATAATCCAAATGCCCGCTAGGGAAACAACATAGTCCAAGTGCACGCTAGTTAACCTAGATAGTCCAAGTGCCGGCTAGTAAACCTAGATAGTCCAAGGGCCCGCTAGTTAATCTAGATAGTCCAAGTGCCCGCAAGTTAACCTACATAGTCCAAGGACCCTCTAGTTAACCTAGATAGTCAAAGTGCCCGCTAGGGGACGTACATAGTCCAAGTGCCCGCTAGGTAACCTTGATAGTCCAAGTGCCCACTATTGTATGTACATAGTTCAAGTTCCCGCTAGGTAACCTAGATAGTCCAAGGTCCTGCTAGTTAACCTACATAGTCCATGTACCCGATAGGGAACCTACATAATCCAAGTTCCCGTTAGGGAACCTAGATAGTCCAAGTGCACGTAGGGGACCTATATAGTCCAATTGCCCGCTAGGAAACCTACATAGTCAAAGAGCCCGCTAGGGAACCTGCATTGTACAAGTGCCCGCTAATTAACCTAGATAGTCCAAGTGCCCGCTAGTTAACCTTGATCATCCAAGTCCCCGCTAGTTAACCTACATAGTCCAAGTGCCTGATAGGGAACCTACAGAGTCCAAGTGCCCGCCGAGGAACCTACATAGTCCAAGTGTCCGATAGGGAACCTACATATTCCAAGTGCCCGTTAGGGAACCTAGATAGTCCAAGTGCCCGTAGGGAACCTATATAGTCCAAATGCCCGCTAGGGAACCTACATAGTCAAAGTGCCCACTAGGGAACCTGCATTGTGCAAGTGCCCGCTAGTTAACCTAGATAGTCCAAGTGCCCGCTAGTTAACTTACATAGTCCAAGGTCAGCTAGTTAACCTAGATAGTCCAAGTGCCCGCTAGTTAACCTACATAGTCCAAGGTCAGCTAGTTAACCTAGATAGTCCAAGTGCCCGCTAGTTAACCTAGATATTCCAAGTGACCGCTAGTTAACCTAGATCGTCCAAGTGTCCGCTAGTTAACCTACATAATCCAAGTTCCTGTTAGGTAACCTAGATAGTACAAGTGCCCGCACGGTAACCTAGATAGTCCAAGTTCCTCTTAGCTAACCTAGATAATCCAAGTGCCCGCTAGGTAACCTACATAGTCCAAGTGCCCTTTCGTTAACCTAGATAGTCCAAGTACCCGCTGGGTAACCTACATAATCAAAGGGTCCGCTAGGTAACTTATATAGTCCATGTGCCCGTTACCTATCCTAGATAGTCCAATTGCCCTCTATGCAACATACATAGTCTAAGTGCCCGCTAGGTAACCTAGATAGTCCATGTGCCCGCTAGGTAACTTACATAGTCCAAATGCCCGCTAGGCAACCTAGATAGTCCAAGTGTCCGTTCGTTAACCTAGATAGCCAAGTGCCCGCTAGGTAACCTAGACAGTCCAAGTGTCTGCTAGGTAACCTACATAGTCCAAATGCCTGTTCGTTAACCTACATAGTCCAAGGGCCCACTAGTTAACCTAGATTGTCCAAGTGTCCTCTAGTTAACCTGCATAATCCAAGTGCACGCTAGTTAACCTACATAGTCCAAGTGCCGCTAGGTTACCTACATAGTGCAAGTGTCCCCTAGTTAACCTAGATAGTGCATGTGCCCGGGTAGTTAACCTACATAGTCCAAGTGCCCGCTAGGTAACCTAGATAGTCCAAGGGCCCGCTAGTTTACGTACATAGTCCAAGTACCCGGTAGTTAACTTACATAGTCCAAGTGCCCGCTCTGGAACCTACATAGTCCAAGTGCCTGCTAGGGAACCTACATAGTTCAAGTGTCCGTAGGGAAAATACGGAGTCCAAGTGCCCGCTAGGGAATCTACATAGTCCAAGGGCCCGCTAGTTAACGTAGATAGTCCAAGTGCCGCTAGATAATCTACATAGTCCAAGGGCCCGCTAGTTAACCTACATAGTCCAAGTACCCGCTAGTTAACCTAGATCATCCAAGTGCACGCTAGTTAACCTACATAGTCCAAGGGCCCGCTAGTTAACCTATATATTCCAAGTGCCCGCTAGTTAACCTACATAGTCCAAGGGCCCTGGAGTTAACCTAGATAGTCCAAGTGCCCACTATTGTATGTACATAGTTCAAGTGCCCGCTAGGTAACCTACATTGTCCAAGAGTCCGCTAGTTAACCTACATAGTCCAAGTGCCCGCTAAGTAACCTAGATAGTCCAAGGTCCTGCTAGTTAACGTACATAGTCCAAGTTCCCGTTAGGTAACCTAGATAGTACAAGTGCCCGCAAGGTAATCTACATAGTCCAAGTGCCCACTAGGTAACCTACATAGTCAAATTACCCGTTCGTTAACCTAGACAGTCCAAGTGCCCGCTAGGAAACCTATATAGTCCAAGTGCCCACTAGGTAACCTAAATAATCCAAATGCCCGCTAGGGAAACTACATAGTCCAAGTGCCCGCTAGTTAACCTAGATAGTCCAAGTGCCGGCTAGTAAACCTAGATAGTCCAAGGGCCCGCTAGTTAATCTAGATAGTCCAAGTGCCCGCAAGTTAACCTACATAGTCCAAGGACCCTCTAGTTAACCTAGATAGTCAAAGTGCCCGCTAGGGGACGTACATAGTCCAAGTGCCCGCTAGTTAACCTACATAGTCCAAGGGCCCTGGAGTTAACCTAGATAGTCCAAGTGCCCACTATTGTATGTACATAGTTCAAGTGCCCGCTAGGTAACCTAGATTGTCCAAGTGTCCGCTAGTTAACCTACATATTCCAAGTGCCCGGTAAGTAACCTAGATAGTCCAAGGTCCTGCTAGTTAACCTACATAGTCCATGTACCCGATAGGGAACCTACATATTCCAGGTTCCCGTTAGGGAACCTAGATAGTCCAAGTGCACGTAGGGAACCTATATAGTCCAATTGCCCGCTAGGGAAACTACATAGTCAAAGAGCCCGCTAGGGAACCTGCATTGACAAGTGCCCGCTAATTAACCTAGATAGTCCAAGTGCCCGCTAGTTAACCTTGATCATCCAAGTGCCCGCTAGTTAACCTACATAGTCCAAGTGCCTCATAGGGAACCTACAGAGTCCAAGTGCCCGCAGAGGAACCTACATAGTCCAAGTGTCCGATAGGGAACCTACATATTCCAAGTGCCTGTTAGGGAACCTAGATAGTCCAAGTGCCCGCTAGGGAACCTACATAGTCCAAGTTCCTGTTAGGTAACCTAGATAGTACAAGTGCCCGCAAGGTAACCTACATAGTCCAAGTGCCCACTAGGTAACCTAGATAGTCCAAGTTCCTCTTAGCTAACCTAGATAATCCAAGTGCCCGCTTGTTAACCTACATAGTCCAAGTGCCCTTTCGTTAACCTAGATAGTCCAAGTGCCCGCTAGGTAACCTACATAATCAAAGGGTCTGCTAGGTAACCTATATAGTCCAAGTGCCCGTTACCTATCCTAGATAGTCCAATTGCCCGCTATGCAACATACATAGTCTAAGTGTCCGCTAGTTAACCTACATAGTCCAAGTGCCCACTAGGTAACCTAGATAGTCCAAGTGCCCGCTAGGTAACTTACATAGTCCAAATGCCCGCTAGGCAACCTAGATAGTCCAAGTGTCCGTCCGTTAACCTAGATAGCCAAGTGCCCGCTAGGTAACCTAGACAGTCCAAGTGTCTGCTAGGTAACCTACATAGTCCAAATGCCTGTTCGTTAACCTACATAGTCCAAGGGCCCACTAGTTAACCTAGATCGTCCAAGTGTCCTCTAGTTAACCTGCATAATCCAAGTGCACGCTAGTTAACCTACATAGTCCAAGTGCCGCTAGGTAACCTACATAGTGCAAGTGTCCCCTAGTTAACCTACATAGTCCAAGTGCCCGGTAGTTAACATAGATAGTCCAAGTGCCCGCTAGGGAACGTACATACTCCAAGTGCCCGCTAGGTAACCTAGATAGTGCATGTGCCCGGTAGTTAACCTACATAGTCCAAGTGCCCGCTAGGTAACCTAGATAGTCCAAGGGCCCGCTAGTTTACCTACATAGTCCAAGTGCCCGGTAGTTAACTTACATAGTCCAAGTGCCCGCTCTGGAACCTACATAGTCCAAGTGCCTGCTAGGGAACCTACATAGTTCAAGTGTCCGTAGGGAAAATACGGAGTCCAAGTGCCCGCTAGGGAATCTACATAGTCCAAGGGCCCGCTAGTTAACGTAGATAGTCCAAGTGCCGCTAGATAATCTACATAGTGCAAGGGCCCGCTAGTTAACCTACATAGTCCAAGTACCCGCTAGTTAACCTAGATCATCAAAAGTGCACGCTAGTTAACCTACATAGTCCAAGGGCCCGCTAGTTAACCTATATAGTCCAAGTGCCCGCTAGGGAACCTACATAGTCAAAGTGCCCGCTAGGGAACCTACATAGTCCAAGTGCCCTCTAGTTAACCTAGATAGTCCAAATGCCCGCTAGTTAACCTAGATAGTCCAAGTGCCCGCTAGTTAACCAGGATCATCAAAGTGCCCTCTAGTTAACTTACATAGTCCAAAGGCCTGCTAGTTAACCTACATAGAGCAAGGGCCCGCTAGTTAACCTTGAAAGTCCAAGTGCCCGCTAGTTAAACTACATAGTCCAAGTTCCCGCTAGGTAACCTAGACAGTCCAAGTGACCATTAGGTTACCTACATAGTCCAAGTGCCCGTTCGTTAACCTACATAGTCCAGGTGCCCGCTAGGTAACGTAGATAGCCCAAGTGCCCGCTAGGGAACGTACATAGTCCAAGTGCCTGCTAGGTAAACTACATAGTCCAAGTGCCCACTAGGTAACCTACACAGTCCAATTGCCCCCTAGTTAACCTAGACAGTCCAAGTACCCGATAGGGAACCTACATTGTCTAAGTGCTCGCTAGGGAACCTACATAGCCAAGTGCTCGCTAGGCAACCAACATAGTCCAAGTGCCCGTTAGTTAACCTAGATAGTCAAAGTGCCTGCTAGGTAACCGAAATAGTCCAAGTGCCCGCTAGGGAACCTACATAGTCCAAGTGCCCGCTAGGTAACCTAGATAGTCCAAGTGCCCGTTAGCTAACCTAGATAGTCGAAGTGTCCGCTAGTTAAACTACATAGTCCAACTTTCCGCTAGGTAACCTAGACAGTCCAAGTGACCATTAGGTTACCTACATAGTCCAAGTGCCCGTTCGTTAACCTACATAGTCCAAGTGCCCGCTAGGTAACGTAGATAGCCCAAGTGCCCGCTAGGGAACGTACATAGTCCAAGTGCCCGCTAGGTAACCTAGATAGTCCAAGTGCCCACTAGTTAACCTACATAGTCCAAGTTCCTGCTAGGTAAACTACATAGTCCAAGTGCCCACTAGTTAACCTAGACAGTCCAATTTCCCCCTAGTTAACCTAGACAGTCCAAGTACCCGATAGGGAACCTACATAGTCTAAGTGCTCGCTAGGGAACCTACATAGTCCAAGTGCTCGCTAGGCAACCTACATAGTCCAAGTGCCCATTAATTAACCTAGATAGTCAAAGTGCCTGCTAGGTAACCTAAATTGTCCAAGGCCCTCTAGGGAACCTACATAGACCAAGTGACCGCTGGTAACCTAGATAGTCCAAGTGCCCGTTAGCTAACCTAGATAGTCGAAGTGTCCGCTAGTTAACCTACATAGTCCAAGTGCCCGTTCATTAACATAGATAGGCCAAGTGCCCGCTTGCCAACCTAGACATGCCAAGTGACCGCTAGGTTACCTACTTAGTCCAAGTGCACGTTCGTTAACCTAGATAGTCCAAGTGCCCGCTAGGGAAACTACATAATCCAAGTGCCCGCTAGTTAACCTAGATAGTCCAAGTGCCCGCTAGTAAACCTAGATAGTCCAAGGGCCAGCTAGGGAATCTACATAGACCAAGGGCCCGCTAGGGAACCTACATAGTCCAAGTGCCCGTTAGTTAACCTAGATAGTCCAAGTGCCCGCTTGGTAACCTAGATAGTCCAACAGCCCGATAGTAACCTACATACTCCAAGAACCCGCTAGGTAACGTAGAAAGTTCAAGTGCCATCTAGGTAACCTAGATATTCCAAGTGCCCGCTAGGTAATCTACAAAATCTAAGTGCCCGCTAGGTTATCTATGTAGTCCAAATGCCCGCTAGGGAATCTACATTGTCCAAGGGCCTGCTAGTTAACGTAGATAGTCCAAGAGCCGCTAGATAATCTACATAGTCCAAGGGCCCTCTAGTTAACATACATAGTCCAAGTACCCGCTAGTTAACCTAGATCGTCCAATTGCCCGCTAGGTAACATACATAGTCCAAGGGCCCGCTAGTTAACCTACATTGTCCAAGGGCCCGCTAGGTAACCTACAAATTCTAATTGCCCGCTAGGTTATCTATATAGTCCAAATGCCCGCTAGGGAACCTACATAGTCCAAGTGCCCGCTAGTTAACCTAGATCGTCCAAGTGCCCGCTAGTTAACCAACATAGTCAATGGGCCCACTAGTTAACCTACATAGTGCAAGAGCCCGCAAGTTAACCTAGATCGTGCAAGTGTCTGCTAGTTAACCTACATAGTCCAAGTGCCAGTTAGCTAACCTAGATAGTCAAAGGGCCCGCTAGTTAACATTGATCATCCAAGTGCCCGCTAGTTAACCTAGAGAGTCCAAGTGCACGCTAGTTAACCTAGATAGTCCAAGTGCCCTCTAGTTAACCTAGATCGTCCAAGTGCCCGCTAGTTAACCTACATTGTCCAAGGGCCTGCTAGTTAACCTACGTAGTCCAAGGTCCGCTAATTAACCTAGATACTCCAAGTGCTCGCTAGTTAACCTACATAGTACAAGGGCCCGCTAGTTGACCTAGATAGTCCAAGTGCCCGCTAGTTAACCTTGATAGTCCAAGTGCCCGATAGGTAACCTAAGTAGTCCAAATGTCCGATAAGAATCCTACATAGTCCAAGTGTCCGCTAGGTAACCTACATAGTCCAAGAGCCTGTTCGTTAACCTAGATAGTCCAAGTACCCGCTAGGTAACCTAGACTGTCCAAGTGCCCGCTAGGTTACCTACATATTCCAAGTGCCCGTTCGTGGACCTATATAGTCCAAGTGCTCACTAGGCAACCTACATAGTCCAAGTGCCCGTTAGTTAACCTAGATTGTCAAAGTGCCTGCTAGGTAACCTAAATAGTCCAAGTGCCCGCTAGGGAACCTAGATAGTCCAATTGCCGTTAGCTAACCTAGATAGTCGAAGTGTCCGCTAGTTAACCTACATAGTCCAAGTGCCCGTTCGTTAACCTAGATAGGCCAAGTGCCCGCTAGGTAACCTAGACAGTCCATGTGCCCGCTAGGTAACCTTGATAGTCCAAGTGCCTTGTAGTTAACCTACATAGTCCAAGTGCCCGCTAGGTAACATACATAGTCCAAGTGCCCACTAGGTAACGTAAATAATCCAAATGCCCGCTAGTTAACCTAGATAGTCCAAGTGCCCGCTTGTTAACCTAGATAGTCCAAGTGCCCGCTAGTAAACCTAGATAGTCCAAGGGCCCGCTAGTTAATCTAGATAGTCCAGTTCCCGCTAGTTAACCTAGATAGTCCAAGTGCCCGCTAGTTAACCTAGATAGTCCAAGGGCCCGCTAGTTAATCTAGATAGTCCAAGTGCCCACTAGTTAACCTAGATAGTCCAAGTGCCAGCTAGTTAGCCTAGATCGTCCAAGTACCCGCTGGTTAACCTAGATAATCCAAGTGCCCGATAGTTAACCTACATAGTCCAAGGGCCCTCTAGTTTACCTAGATAGTCCAAGTGCCCGCTAGAGGACATACATAGTCCAAGTGCACCCTAGAAAATCTACATAGTCCAAGTGCTCGCTAAGCAACCTACATAGTCCAAGTGCCCGTTAGTTAACCTAGATAGTCAAAGTGCCTGCTAGGTAACCTCAATAGTCCAAGTGCCCGCTAGGGAACCTACATACTCCAAGTGCCCACTAGGTAACCTAGATAGTCCAACTGCCCGTTAGCTAACCTAGATACTCGAAGTGTCCGCTAGTTAACCTACATAGTCAAAGTGCCCGCTGGTGACCTACATAGTCCCAGGGCCCCGCTAGGTAACCTTGATAGTCCAAGTGCCTTCTAGTTAACCTACATAGTCCAAGTGCCCGCTAGGTAACCTACATAGTCCAAGTGCCCATTAGTTAACCTAGATAGTCCAAGTGCCCTCTAGGGGACGTACATAGTCCAAGTGCCCGCTAGGTAACCTTGATAGTCCAAGTGCGCGCTAGGGTATGTACATAGTCCGAGTGCTGGCTAGGAAACCTAGATAATCCAAGTGCCCGCTAGTTAACCTACATAGTCCAAGTGCCCGCTAGTTAACCTAGATAGTGCAAGGTCCATTAGTTAACCTAGATAGTCCAAGTGCCCGCTAGTTAACCTACATAGTACAAAGGCCCGCTACTTGACCTAGATGGTCCAAGTGCCCGCTAGTTAACCTAGATAGTCCAAGTGCCAGCTAGTTAACATAAGTAGTCCAAATGTCCGATAGGGATCCTACATAGTCCAAGTGACCGCTACGTAACCTACATATCCAAGGGCCCATTCGATAACCTAGATAGTCAAAGTGCCCACTAGGTAACCTAGACAGTCCAATTGCCCGCTAGGTTACCTACATAGTCCAAGTGCCCGTTCGTTAACCTAGATAGTCCAAGTGCCCGCTAGGTTACCTAGACAGTCCAAGTGCCCGCTAGTTAACCTAGATAGTCCAAGTGCCTGCTAGGTAAACTACATAGTCCAAGTGCCCACTAGGTAACCTAGACAGTCCAATTGCCCGGTAGTTAACCTAGACAGTCCAAGTACCTGATAGGGAACCAAGATAGTCCAAGTGCCAGCTTGGGAACCTATACAGTCCAAGTGCTCGCTAGGCAACCTACATAGTCCAAGTGCCCGTTAGTTAACCTAGATAGTCAAAGTGCCTGCTAGGTAACCTAAATAGTCCAAGTGACCGCTAGGGAACCTACATAGTCCAAGTGTCCGCTAGGTAACCTAGATAGTCCAATTGCCCGTTAGCTAACCTAGATAGTCGAAGTGTCCGCTAGTTAACCTACATAGTCCAAGTGTCCGTTCGTTAACCTAGATAGGCCAAGTGCCCTCTAGGTAACCTAGACAGTCCAAGTGCCCGCTAGGTTACCTACATAGTCCAAGTGCACGTTCGTTAACCTAGATAGTCCAAGTGCCCGCTGCTAACCTACATAATCCAAGGGCCCGCTGGGTAACCTTGATAGTCCAAGTGCCTTCTAGTTAACGTACATAGTCCAAGTGCCCGCTAGGAAACCTACATAATCCAAGTGCCCACTAGGTAACCTAAGTAATCCAAATGCCCGCTAGGAAAACTACATAGTCCAAGTGCCCGCTAGTTAACCTAGATAGTCCAAGTGCCCGCTAGGTAACCTAGATAATCCAAGTGCCCGCTAGTTAACCTAGATAGTCCAAGGGACCGCTAGTTAATCTAGATAGTCCAAGTGCCTGCTAATTAACCTAGATAGTCCAAGAGCCCGCTAGTTAACCTAGATCGTCCAAGTGCCCGCTAGTTAACCTAGATAATCCAAGTGCCCGCTAGTTAACCTACATAGTCCAAGGGCCCTCTAGTTCACCTAGATAGTCCAAGTGCCCGCTAGGGGACGTACATAGTCCAAGGCCCGCTAGTTAACCTAGATATTCCAAGTGCCGGCTAGTTAACCTATATAGTCAAAGTGCCCTTAGGGAACCTATATAGTCCAAGTGCCCGCTAGGGAACCTGCATTGTACAAGTACCCGCTAATCAACCTAGATAGTCCAAGTGCCCGCTAGTTAACCTAGATAATCCAAGTGCCTGCTTCTTAACCTTGATCATCCAAGTGCCCGCTAGTTAACCTACATAGTCCAAGTACCTGATAGGGAACCTACATAGTACAAGTGCCCGCAGAGGAACCTACATAGTACAAGTGTCCGATAGGGAACCTACATATTCCAAGTGCCCGTTAAGGAACTTAGATAGTCCAAGTGCCCGTAGGGAACCTATATAGTCCAATTGCCCGCTAGGGAACCTACAGAGTCAAAGAGCCCGCTAGGGAACATGCATTGTAAAAGTGCCCGCTAATTAACCTAGATAGTCCAAGTGCCCGCTAGTTAACCTTGATCATCCAAGTGCCCGCTAGTTAACCTAAATAGTCCAAGTGCCTGATAGGGAACCTACATAGTCCAAGTGCCCGCAGAGGAACCTACATAGTCCAAGTGTCCGATAGGGAACCTACATATTCCAAGTGCCCGTTAGGGAACCTATATAGTCCAAGTGCCCGCAAGGGAACCTACATAGTCAAATTGCCCGCTAGGGAACCTGCATTGTGCAAGTGCCCGCTAGTTAACCTAGATAGTCCAAGTGCCCGCTAGTTAACTTACATAGTCCAAGGTCAGCTAGTTAACCTAGATAGTCCAAGTGCCCGCTAGTTAACCTACATAGTCCAAGGTCAGCTAATTAACTTGATAGTCCAAGTGCCCGCTAGTTAACCTACATAGTCCAAGAACCCGCTAGTTAACCTAGATAGTCCAAGTTCCTGCTAGTTAACCTACATAGTCCAAGGCCCGCTAGTTAACCTAGATATTCCAAGTGCCGGCTAGTTAACCTACATAGTCAAAGTGCCCTTAGGGAACCTATATAGTCCAAGTGCCCGCTAGGGAACCTGCATTGTACAAGTGCCCGCTAATCAACCTAGATAGTCCAAGTGCCCGCTAGTTAACCTAGATAATCCAAGTGCCTGCTTCTTAACCTTGATCATCCAAGTGCCCGCTAGTTAACCTACATAGTCCAAGTGCCTGATAGGGAACCTACATAGTCAAATTGCCCGCAGAAGAACCTACATAGTCCAAGTGCCCGATAGGGAACCTACATATTCCAAGTGCCCGTTAGGGAACCTAGATAGTCCAAGTGCCCGTAGGGAACTTATATAGTCCAAGTGCCCGCTAGGGAACCTGCATTGTGCAAGTGCCCACTAGTTAACCTAGATAGTCCAAGTGCCCGCTAGTTAACTTACATAGTCCAAGGTCAGCTAGTTAACCTAGATAGTCCAAGTGCCCGCTAGTTAACCTAGATATTCCAAGTGCTCGCTAGTTAACCTAGATCGTCCAAGTGTCCGCTAGTTAACCTACATAGTCCACGTTCCTGTTAGGTAACCTAGATACTACAAGTGCCCGCAAGGTAACTTACATAGTCCAAGTGCCCACTAGGTAACCTAGATAGTCCAAGTTCCTCTTAGCTAACCTAGATAATCCAAGTGCCCGCTAGGTAACCTACATAGTCCAAGTGCCATTTCGTTAACCTAGATAGTCCAAGTGCCCGCTAGGTAACCTACATAATCAAAGGGTCCGCTAGGTAACCTATATAGTCCAAGTGCCCGTTACCTATCCTAGATAGTCCAATTGCCCGCTATACAACATACATAGTCTAAGTGCCCGCTAGTTAACCTACATAGTCCAAGTGCCCGCTAGGTAACCTAGATAGTCCAAGTGCCCACTAGGTAACTTACATAGTCCAAATGCCCGCTAGGCAACCTAGATAGTCCAAGTGTCCGTTCGTTAACCTAGATAGCCAAGTGCCCGCTAGGTAACCTAGACAGTCCAAGTGTCTGCTAGGTAACCTACATAGTCCAAATGCCTGTTCGTTAACCTACATAGTACAAGGGCCCACTAGTTAACCTAGATCGTCCAAGTGTCCTCTAGTTAACCTGCATAATCCAAGTGCACGCTACTTAACCTACATAGTCCAAGTGCCGCTAGGTAACCTACATAGTGCAAGTGTCCCCTAGTTAACCTAAATAGTCCAAGTGCCCGGTAGTTAACATAGATAGTCCAAGTGCCCGCTAGGGAACGTACATAGTCCAAGTGCCTGCTAGGTAAACTACATAGTCCAAGTGCCCACTAGGTAACCTACACAGTCCAATTGCCCCCTAGTTAACCTAGACAGTCCAAGTCCCCGATAGGGAACCTACATTGTCTAAGTGCTCGCTAGGGAACCTACATAGTCCAAGTGCTCGCTAGGCAACCCACATAGTCCAAGTGCCCGTTAGTTAACCTAGATAGTCAAAGTGCCTTCTAGGTAACCTAAATAGTCCAAGTGCCCGCTAGGGAACCTACATAGTCCAAGTGCCCGCTAGGTAACCTAGATAGTCCAAGTGCCCGTTAGCTAACCTAGAAGGTCGAAGTGTCCGCTAGTTAACCTATATAGTACAAGTGCCCGTTCATTAACATAGATAGGCCAAGTGCCCGCTTGGTAATCTAGACAGTCCAAGTGACTGCTAGGTTACCTACATAGTCCAAGGGCACGTTCGTTAACCTAGATAATCCAAGTGCCCGCAAGGTAACCTACATATTCCAAGTGCCCACTAGGTAACCTAGATAGTCCAAGTTCCTGTGAGCTAACCTAGATAATCCAAGTGCCCGCTAGGTAACCTACATAGTCCAAGTGTCCTTTCGTTAACCTAGATAGTCCAAGTGCCCGCTAGGTAACCTACATAGTCAAAGGGTCCGCTAGGTAACCTATATAGTCCAAGTGCCCGTTACCTAACCTAGATAGTCCAATTGCCCGCTATGCAACATACATAGTCTAAGTGCCCGCTAGTTAACCTACATAGTCCAAGTGCCCGCTAGGTAACCTAGATAGTCCAAGTGCCCGCTAGGTAACTTACATAGTCCAAATGCCCGCTAGGCAACCTAGATAGTGCAAGTGTCCGTTCGTTAACCTAGATAGCCAAGTGCCCGCTAGGTAACCTAGACAGTCCAAGTGTCTGCTAGGTAACCTACATAGTCCAAAAGCCTGCTGGTTAACCTACATAGTCCAAGGGCCCACTAGTTAACCTAGATCGTCCAAGTGTCCTCTAGTTAACCTGCATAATCCAAGTGCACGCTAGTTAACCTACATAGTCCAAGTGCCCGCTAGGGAACCTACATAGTCAAAGTGCCCGCTAGGGAACCGACATTGTCCAAGTGCCCTCTAGTTAACCTAGGTAGTCCAAATGCCCGCTAGTTAACCTAGATAGTCCAAGTGCCCGCTAGTTAACCAGGATTATCAGAGTGCCCTCTAGTTAACTTAAATAGTCCAAAGGCCTGCTAGTTAACCTACATAGAGCAAGGGCCCGCTAGTTAACCTTGATAGTCCAAGTGCCCGCTAGTTAAACTACATAGTACAAGTTCCTGCTAGGTAAACTACATAGTCCAAGTGCCCACTAGTTAACCTAGACAGTGCAATTTCCCCTAGTTAACCTAGACAGTCCAAGTACCCGATAGGGAACCTACATAGTCTAAGTGCTCGCTAGGGAACCTACATAGTCCAAGTGCTCGCTAGGCAACCTACATAGTCCAAGTGCCCATTAGTTAACCTAGATAGTCAAAGTGCCTGCTAGGTAACCTAAATAGTCCAAAGCCCGCTAGGGAACCTACATAGACCAAGTGCCCGCTAGGTAACCTAGATAGTCCAAGTGCCCGTTAGCTAACCTAGATATTCGAAGTGTCCGCTAGTTAACCTACATAGTCCAAGTGCCCGTTCATTAACATAGATAGGCCAAGTGCCCGCTTGGTAACCTAGACAGTCCAAGTGACCGCTAGGTTACTTACATAGTCCAAGTGCACGTTCGTTAACCTAGATAGTCCAAGTGCCCGCTAGGGAAACTACATAATCCAAGTGCCCGCTAGTTAACCTAGATAGTCCAAGTGCCCGCTAGTAAACCTAGATAGTCCAAGGGCCCGCTAGGGAATCTACATAGTCCAAGTGCCCTTTAGTTAACCTAGATAGTCCAAGTGCCCGCTTGGTAACCTAGATAGTCCAACAGCCCGCTAGTAACCAACATACTCCAAGAACCCGCTAGGTAACGAAGAAAGTTCAAGTGCCATCTAGGTAACCTAGATATTCCAAGTGCCCGCTAGGTAACCTACAAAATCTAAGTGCCCGCTAGGTTATCTATGTAGTCCAAATGCCCGCTAGGGAATCTATATAGTCCAAGGGCCCGCTAGTTAACGTAGATAGTCCAAGAGCCGCTAGATAATCTACATAGTCCAAGGGCCCGCTACTTAACCTACATAGTCCAAGTACCCGCTAGTTAACCTACATCGTCCAATTGCCCGCTAGGTAACCTACATAGTCCAAGGGCCTGCTAGTTAACCTACATTGTCTAAGGGCCCGCTAGGTAACCTACAAATTCTAAGCGCCTGCTAGGTTATCTATATAGTCCAAATGCCCGCTAGGGAACTTACATAGTCCAAGTGCCCGCTAGTTAACCTAGATCGTCCAAGTGCCTGCTAGTTAACCAACATGGTCAATGGGCCCACTAGCTAACCTACATAGTGCAAGAGCCCGCTAGTTAACCTAGATCGTGCAAGTGTCTGCTAGTTAACCTACATAGTCCAAGTGCCAGTTAGCTAACCTAGATAGTCAAAGGGCCCGCTAGTTAACATTGATCATCCAAGTGCCCGCTAGTTAACCTAGTAGTCCACGTGCACACTAGTTAACCTAGATAGTCCAAGTGCCCTCTAGTTAACCTAGATCGTCCAAGTTCCCGCTAGTTAACCTTCATTGTCCAAGGGCCTGCTAGTTAACCTACGTAGTCCAAGGTCCGCTAGTTAACCTAGATACTCCAAGTGCTCGCTAGTTAACCTACATAGTACAAGGGCCCGCTAGTTGACCTACACAGTCCAAGTGCCCGCTAGTTAACCTAGATAGTCCAAGTGCCCGCTAGGTAACCTAAGTAGCCCAAATGTCCGATAAGAGTCCTACATAGTCCAAGTGTCTGCTAGGTAACCTACATAGTCCAATAGCCCGTTCGTTAACCTAGATAGTCCAAGTACCCGCTAGGTAACCTAGACTGTCCAAGTGCCCGCTAGGTTACCTACATATTCCAAGTGCCCGTTCGTGAACCTATATAGTCCAAGTGCTCGCTAGGCAACCTACATAGTCAAGTGCCCGTTAGTTAACCTAGATAGTCAAAGTGCCTGCTAGGTAACCTAAATAGTCCAAGTGCCCGCTAGGGAACCTACATAGTCCAAGTGCCCGCTAGGAAACCTAGATAGTCCAATTGCCCGTTAGCTAACCTAGATAGTCGAAGTGTCCGCTAGTTAACCTACATAGTCCAAGTGCCCGTTCGTTAACCTAGATAGGCCAAGTGCTCGCTAGGTAACCTAGACAGTCCAAGTGCCCGCTAGGTAACCTTGATAGTCCAAGTGCCTTCTATTTAACCCACATAGTCCAAGTGCCCGCTAGGTAACATACATAGTCCAAGTGCCCACTAGGTAACCTAAATAATCCAAATGCCCGCTAGTTAACCTAGATAGTCCAAGTGCCCGCTTGTTAACCTAGATAGTCCAAGTGCCCGCTAGTAAACCTAGATAGTCCAAGGGTCCGCTAGTTAATCTAGATAGTCCACTGCCCGCTAGTTAACCTAGATAGTCCAAGTGCCCGCTAGTTAACCTTGATAGTCCAAGGGCCCGCTAGTTAATCTAGATAGTCCAAGTGCCCACTAGTTAACCTAGATAGTCCAAGTGCCCTCTAGTTAACCTAGATCGTCCAAGTGCCCGCTGGTTAACCTAGAGAATCCAAGTGCCCGAAAGTTAACCTACATAGTCCAAGGGCCCTCTAGTTTTCCTAGATAGTCCAAGTGCCCGCTAGGGGACATACATAGTCCAAGTGCCCACTAGGGAATCTACATAGTCCAAGTGCTCGCTAAGCAACCTACATAGTCCAAGTGCCCATTAGTTAACCTAGATAGTCAAAGTGCCTGCTAGGGAACCTACATAGTCCAAGTGCCCACTAGGTAACCTAGATAGTCCAATTGCCCGTTAGCTAACCTAGATACTCGAAGTGTCCGCTAGTTAACCTACATAGTCAAAGTGCCCGCTGGTAACGTACATAGTACAAGGGCCCGCTAGGTAACCTTTATAGTCCAAGTGCCTTCTAGTTAACCTACATAGTCCAAGTGCCCGCTAGGTAACCTACATAGTCCAAGTGCCCGTTAGTTAACCTAGATAGTCCAAGTGCCCTCTAGGGGACGTACATAGTCCAAGTGCCCGCTAGGTAACCTTGATAGTCCAAGTGCGCGCTAAGGTATGTACATAGTCCGAGTGCTGGCTAGGAAACCTAGATAATCCAAGTGCTCGCTAGTTAACCTACATAGTCCTAGGGCCCGCAAGTTAACCTACATAGTCCAAGGTCCGCTATTTAACCTAGATAGTCCAAGTGCCCGCTAGTTAACCTACATAGTACAAGGGCCCGCTACTTGACCTAGATGGTCCAAGTGCCCGCTAGTTAACCTAGATAGTCCAAGTGCCCGCTAGTTAACCTAATTAGTCCAAATGTCCGATAGGGATCCAACATAGTCCAAGTGACCGCTACGTAACCTACATATCGAAGTGCCCATTCGTTAACCTAGATAGTCCAAGTGCCCACTAGGTAACCTAGACAGTCCAAGTGCCCGCTAGGTTACCTACATAGTCCAAGTGCCCGTTCGTTAACCTAGATAGTCCAAGTGCCCGCTAGGTTACCTAGACAGTCCAAGTGCCCGCTAGTTAACCTACATAGTCCAAGTGCCTGCTAGGTAAACTACATAGTCCAAGTGCCCACTAGGTAACCTAGACAGTCCAATTGCCCTGTAGTTAACCTAGACAGTCCAAGTACCTGATAGGGAACCTACATAGTCCAAGTGCCCGCTTGGGAACCTATATAGTCCAAGTGCTCGATAGGCAACCTACATAGTCCAAGTGCCCGTTAGTTAACCTAGATAGTCAAAGTGCCTGCTAGGTAACCTAAATAGTCCAAGTGCCCGCTAGGGAACCTACATAGTCCAAGTGTCCGCTAGGTAACCTAGGTAGTCCAATTGCCCGTTAGCTAACCTAGATAGTCGAAGTGTCCGCTAGTTAACCTACATACTCCAAGTGTCCGTTCGTTAACCTAGATAGGCCAAGTGCCCTCTAGGTAACCTAGACAGACCAAGTGCCCGCTAGGTTACCTACATAGTCCAAGTGCACGTTCGTTAACCTAGATAGTCCAAGTGCCCGCTGGTAACCTACATAATCCAAGGGCCCGCTAGGTAACCTTGATAGTCCAAGTGCCTTCTAGTTAACCTACATAGTCCAAGTGCCCGTTTGGTAACCTACATAATCCAAGTGCCCACTAGGTAACCTAAGTAATCCAAATGCCCGCTAGGAAACCTACATAGTCCAAGTGCCCGCTAGTTAACCTAGATAGTCCAAGTGCCCGCTAGTAAACCTAGATAGTCCAAGGGCCCGCTAGTTAATCTAGATAGTCCAAGTGCCTGCTAATTAACCTAGATAATCCCAGTGCCCGCTAGTTAACCTAGATCGTCCAAGTGCCCGCTAGTTAACCTAGATAATCCAAGTGCCCGCTAGTTAACCTATATAGTCCAAGGGCCCTCTAGTTCACCTAGATAGTCCAAGTGCCCGCTAGGGGACGTACATAGTCCAAGGTCAGCTAGTTAACCTAGATAGTCTAAGTGCCCGCTAGTTAACCTACATAGTCCAAGGTCAGCTAGTTAACGTTGATAGTCCAAGTTCCCGCTAGTTAACCTACATAGTCCAAGGGCCCGCTAGTTAACCTAGATATTCCAAGTGCCCGCTAGTTAACCTACATAGTCAAAGTGCCCTTAGGGAACCTATATATTCCAAGTGCCCGCTAGGGAACCTGCATTGTACAAGTGCCCGCTAAACAACCTAGATAGTCCAAGTGCCCGCTAGTTAACCTAGATAATCTAAGTGCCTGCTACTTAACCTTGATCATCCAAGTGCCCGCTAGTTAATCTACATAGTCCAAGTGCCTAATAGGGAACCTACATAGTCAAATTCCCTGCAGAGGAACCTACATAGTCCAAGTGCCCGATAGGGAAGCTACATATTCCAAGTGCCCGTTAGGGAACCTAGATAATCCAAGTGCCCGTAGGGAACCTATATAGTCCAAGTGCCCGCTAGGGAACCTACATAGTCAATGTGCCCGCTAGGGAACCTGCATTGTGAAAGTGCCCGCTAGTTAACCTAGATAGTCCAAGTGACCGCTAGTTAACTTACATAGTCCAAGGTCAGCTAGTTAAACTAGATAGTCCAAGTGCCCGCTAGTTAACCTAGATATTCCAAGTGCCCGCTAGTTAACCTAGATCGTCCAAGTGTCCGCTAGTTAACCTACATAGTCCAAGTTCCTGTTAGGTAACCTAGATAGTACAAGTGCCCGCAGGTAACCTACATAGTCCAAGTGCCCACTAGGTAACCTAGATAGTCCAACTTCCTGTTAGCTAACCTAGATAATCCAAGTGCCCGCTAGGGAACCTGCATTGTGCAAGTGCCCGCTAGTTAACCTAGATAGTCCAAGTGCCCGCTATTTAACCTACATAGTCCAAGGGCCTTCTAGTTAACCTAGATAGTCCAAGTGCCCACTATTGTATGTATATAGTTCAAGTGCCCGCTAGGTAACCTAGATTGTCCAAGTGTCCGCTAGTTAACCTACATAGTCCAAGTGCCCGCTAAGTAACCTAGATAGTCCAAGGTCCTGCTAGTTAACATACGTAGTCCAAGTTCCCGTTAGGTAACCTAGATAGTACAAGTGCCCGCAAGGTAACCTACATAGTCCCAGTGCCCACTAGGTAACCTACATAGTCAAAGTGCCCTTTCGTTAAAATAGATAGTCCAAGTGCCCGCTAGGAAACCTACATAGTCCAGGTGCCCACTAGGTAACCTAAATAATCCAAATGCCCGCTAGGTAAACTACATAGTCCAAGTGCCCGCTAGTTAACCTAGATAGTCCAAGTGCCCACTAGGTAACCTACATAGTCAAAGTGCCCGTTCGTTAACCTAGATAGTCCAAGGGCCCGCTAGTTAATCTAGATATTCCAAGTGCCCGCTAGTTAACCTACATAGTCCAAGGGCCCTCTAGTTAACCTAGATAGTCCAAGTGCCCGCTAGGGGACGTACATAGTCCAAGTGCCCGCTAGGTAACCTTGATAGTCCAAGTGCCCACTATTGTTGTACATAGTTCAAGTGCCCGCTAGGTAACCTAGATTGTCCAAGTGTCCGCTAGTTAACCAACATAGTCCAAGTGCCCGCTAAGTAACCTAGATAGTCCAAGGTCCTGCTAGTTAACCTACATAGTCCAATGCCCGATAGGGAACCTCCATAGTCCAATTTCCCGCTGAGGAACCTACATAATCCAAGTACCCGATAGGGAACCTACATATTCCAAGTGCCCGTTAGGGAACCTAGATAGTCCAAGTGCCCGTAGGGAACCTATATAGTCCAATTGCCCGCTAGGGAACCTGCATTGTACAAGTGCCCGCTAATTAACCTAGATAGTCTAAGTGCCCGCTAGTTAACCTAGATAATCCAAGTGCCCGCTAGTTAACCTAGATAGTCCAAGTGCCCGCTAGTTAACCTAGATAGTCCAAGTGCCCACTAGTTAACCTACATAGTCCAAGAACCCGTTAGTTAACCTAGATAGTCCAAGTTCCCGCTGGTTAACCTACATAGTCCAAGTGCCCGCTAAGTAACCTAGATAGTCCAAGGTCCTGCTAGTTAACCTACATAGTCCAATGCCTGATAGGGAACCTACATAGTCCAATTGCCCGCTGAGGAACCTACATAGTCCAAGTACCCGATAGGGAACCTACATATTCCAAGTGCCCGTTAGGGAACCTAGATAGTCCAAGTGCCCGTAGGGAACCTATATAGTCCAATTGCCCGCTAGGGAACCTGCATTGTACAAGTGCCCGCTAATTAACCTAGATAGTCCAAGTGCCCGCTAGTTAACCTAGATCATCCAAGTGCCCGCTAGTTAACCTAGATAGTTCAAGTGCCCGCTAGTTAACCTACATAGTCCAAGAACCCGTTAGTTAGCCTAGATAGTCCAAGTTCCCGCTAGTTAACCTACATAGTACAAGGGCCCGCTAGTTAACCTAGATTTTCCAAGTGCCCGCTAGTTAACCTACATAGTCCAAGTGCCCTTAGGGAACCTATATAATCCAAGTGCCCGCTAGGGCACCTGCATTGTAAAAGTGCCGGCTAATCAACCTAGATAGTCCAAGTGCCCGCTAGTTACCCTAGATAATCCAAGTGCCTGCTACTTAACCTTGATCATCCAAGTGCCCGCTAGTTAACCTACATAGTCCAAGTGCCTGATAGGGAACCTACATAGTCAAATTGCCCACAGAGGAACCTACATAGTCCAAGTGCCCGATAGGGAACCTACATATTCCAAGTGCCCGTTAGGGAACCTAGATAGTCCAAGTGCCCGTAGGGAACCTATATAGTCCAAGTGCCTGCTAGGGAACCTCCATATTCAAAGTGCCCGCTAGGGAACCTGCATTGTGCAAGTGCCCGCAAGTTAACCTAGATCGTCCAAGTGCCCGCTAGTTAACTTACATAGTCCAAGGTCAGCTAGTTAACCTAGATAGTCCAAGTGCCCGCTAGTTAACCTACATAATCCAAGGTCAGCTAGTTAACCTAGATAGTCCAAGTGCCTGATAGTTAACCTAGATATTCAAGTGCCCGCTAGTTAACCTAGATCGTCCAAGTGTTCGCTAGTTAACCTACATAGTCCAAGATCCCGTTAGGTAACCTAGATAGTACAAGTGCCCGCAAGGTAACCTAAAAATCCAAGTGCCCACTAGGTAACCTAGATAGTCCAAGTTCCTCTTAGCTAACCTAGATAATCCAAGTGCCCGCTAGGTAACCTACATAGTCCAAGTGCCCTTTCGTTAACCTAGCTAGTCCAAGTGCCCGCTAGGTAACCTACATAATCAAAGGGTCTGCTAGGTAACCTATATAGTCCAAGTGCCCGTTACCTATCCTAGATAGTCCAATTGCCCGCTATGCAACATACATAGTCCAAGTGCCCGCTAGTTAACCTACATAGACCAAGTGCCCGCTAGGTAACCTAGATAGTCCAAGTGCCCGCTAGGTAACTTACATAGTCCAAATGCCCGCTAGGCAACCTAGATAGTCCAAGTGCCCGTTCGTAAACCTAGATAGCCAAGTGCCCGCTAGGTAACCTAGACAGTCCAAGTGTCTGCTAGGTAACCTACATAGTCCAAAAGCCTGCTGGTTAACCTACATAGTCCAAGGGCCCACTAGTTAACCTAGATCGTCCAAGTGTCCTCTAGTTAACCTGCATAATCCAAGTGCACGCTAGTTAACCTACATAGTCCTAGTGCCGCTAGGTAACCTACATAGTGCAAGTGTCCCCTAGTTAACCTACATAGTCCAAGTGCCCGGTAGTTAACATAGATAGTCCAAGTGCCCGCTAGGGAACGTACATAGTCCAAGTGCCCGCTAGGTAACCTAGATAGTGCATGTGCCCGGTAGTTAACCTACATAGTCCAAGTGCCCGCTAGGTAACCTAGATAGTCCAAGGGCCCGCTAGTTTACCTACATTGTCCAAGTGCCCGGTAGTTAACTTACATAGTCCAGATGCCCGCTCTGGAACCTACATAGTCCAAGTGCCTGGTAGGGAACCTACATAGTTCAAGTGTCCGTAGGGAACATACGGAGTCCAAGTGCCCGCTAGGGAATATACATAGTCCAAGGGCCTGCTAGTTAACGTAGATAGTCCAAGTGCCGCTAGATAATCTACATAGTCCAAGGGCCCGCTAGTTAACCTACATAGTCCAAGTACCCGCTAGTTAATCTAGATCATCCAAGTGCACGCTAGTTAACGTACATAGTGCAAGGGCCCGCTAGTTAACCTATATAGTCCAAGTGCCCGCTAGGGAACCTACATAGTCAAAGTGCCCGCTAGGGAATCTACATAATCCAAGTGCCCTCTAGTTAACCTAGATAGTTCAAGTGCCCGCTAGTTAAGCAGGATCATCAAAGTGCCCTCTAGTTAACTTACATAGTCCAAAGGCCTGCTCGTTAACCTACATAGAGCAAGGGCCCGCTAGTTAACCTTGATAGTCCAAGTGCCCGCTAGTTAAACTACATAGTCCAAGTTCCCGCTAGGTAAGCTAGACATTCCAAGTGACCATTAGGTTACCTACATAGTCCAAGTGCCCGTTCGTTAATCTACATAGTCCAAGTGCCCGCTAGGTAACGTAGATAGCCCAAGTGCCCGCGAGGGAACGTACATAGTCCAAGTGCCTGCTAGGTAACCTAGACAGTCCAATTGCCCCCTAGTTAACCTAGACAGTCCAAGTACCCGATAGGGAACCTACATAGTCCAAGTGCTCGCTAGGCAACCTACATAGTCCAAGTGCCCGTTAGTTAACCTAGATAGTCAAAGCCTGCTAGGTAACCTAAATAGTCCTAGTGCCCGCTAGGGAGCCTACATAGTCCAAGTGCCCGCTAGGTAACCTAGATAGTCCAAGTGCCCGTTAGCTAACCTAGATAGTCGAAGTGTCCGCTAGTTAACCTACATAGTCCAAGTGCCCGTTCATTAACATAGATAGGCCAGTGACGGCTTGGTAACCTAGACAGTCCAAGTGACCGCTAGGTTACCTACATAGTCCAAGTGCACGTTCGTTAACCAAGATAGTCCAAGTGCCCGCTAGGGAATCTACATATTCCAAGGACCCGCTAGTTAACGTAGATAGTCCAAGTGCCGCTAGTTAACCTACCTAGTCCAAGTTCCCGTTAGGTAACCTAGATAGTACAAGTGCCCGCAAGGTAACCTACATAGTCCAAGTGCCCACTAGGTCACCTACATAGTCCAAGTTCCTGTGAGCTAACCTAGATAATCCATGTGCCCGCTAGGTAACCTACATAATCCACGTGCCCTTTCGTTAACCTAGATAGTCCAAGTGCCCGCTAGGTAACCTACATAGTCAAAGGGTCCGCTAGGTAACCTATATAGTCCAAGTGCCCGTTACCTAACCTAGATAGTCCAATTGCCCGCTATGCAACATACATAGTCTAAGTGCCCGCTAGTTAACCTACATAGTCCAAGTGCCCGCTAGGTAACCTAGATAGTCAAAGTGCCCGCTAGGTAACTTACATAGTCAAAATGCCCGGTAGTTAACTTACATAGTCCAAGTGCCCGCTCTGGAACCTATATAATCCAAGTGCCTGCTAGGGAACCTACATAGTTCAAGTGTCCGTAGGGAACATACAGAGTCCAAGTGCCCGCTAGGTTATCTACATAGTCCAAGGGCCCGCTAGTTAACGTAGATAGTCCAAGTGCCGCTAGATAATCTACATAGTGCAAGTGCACGCTAGTTAACCTACATAGTCCAAGTACCCGCTAGTTAACCTAGATCGTCCAAGTGCACGCTAGTTAACCTACATAGTCCAAGTACCCGCTAGTTAACCTAGATCGTCCAAAGTGCATGCTAGTTAACCTACATAGTCCAAGGGCCCACTAGTTAACCTATATAGTCCAAGTGCCCGCTAGGGAACCTACATAGTCAAAGTGCCCGCTAGGGAACCTACATAGTCCATGTGCCCTCTAGTTAACCTAGATAGTCCTAGTGCCCGCTAGTTAACCAGAATCATCAAAGTGCCCTCTAGTTAACTTACATAGTCCAAAGGCCTGCTAGTTAACCTACTAGAGCAAGGGCCCGCTAGTTAACCTTGATAGTCCAAGTGCCCGCTAGTTAAACGACAGAGTCCAAGTTCCCGCTAGGTAACCTAGACAGTCCAAGTGACCATTAGGTTACCTACATAGTCCAAATTCCCGTTAGTTAACCTACATAGTCCAAGTGCCCGCTAGGTAACGTAGATAGCCCAAGTGCCCGCTAGATGACCTACATAGTCCAAGTGCCCGCTAGTTAACCTGCATAGTCCAAGTGCCTGCTAGGTAAACTACATAGTCCAAGTGCCCACTAGGTAACCTAGACAGTCCATTGCCCCCTAGTTAACCTAGACAGTCAAAGTACCAGATAGGGAACCTACATAGTCTAAGTTCTCGCTAGGGAACCTACATAGTCCAAGTGCTCGCTAGGCAAACTATATAGTCCAAGTGCCCATTAGTTAACCTAGATAGTCAAAGTGCCTGCTAGGTAACCTAAATAGTCCAAGGCCCGCTAGGGAACCTACATAGTCCAAGTGCCCGCTGGTAACCTAGATAGTCCAAGTGCCTGTTAGCTAACCTAGATAGTCGAAGTGTCCGCTAGTTAACCTACATAGTCCAAGTGCCCGTTCATTAACATAGATAGGCCAAGTGCCCGCTTTTTAACCTAGACATTCCAAGTGACCGCTAGGTTACCTACATAGTCCAAGTGCACGTTCGTTAACCTAGATAGTCCAAGTGCCCGCTAGGGAAACTACATAATCCAAGTGCCCGCTAGTTAACCTAGATAGTCCAAGTGCCCGCTAGTAAACCTAGGTAGTCCAAGGGCCCGCTAGGGAATCTACATAGCCCAAGGGCCCGCTAGGGAACCTACATAGTCCAAGTGCCCGTTAGTTAACCTAGATAGTCCAAGTGCCCGCTTGGTAACCTAGATAGTCCAACAGCCCGCTAGTAACCTACATACTCCAAGAACCCGCTAGTTAACGTAGAAAGTTCAAGTGCCAGCTAGGTAACCTAGATATTCCAAGTGCCCGCTAGGTAACCTACAAAATCTAAGTGCCCGCTTGGTTATCTATGTAGTCCAAATGCCCGTTAGGGAATCTACATAGTCCAAGGGCCCGCTAGTTAACCTACATTGTCCAAGGGCCCGCTAGGTAACCTACAAAGTCTAAGTGCCCGCTAGGTTATCTAAATAGTCCAAATGCCCGCTAGGGAACCTACATAGTCCAAGTGCCTGCTAGTTAACCTAGAACGTCCAAGTGCCTGCTAGTTAACCAACATAGTCAATGGGCCCACTAGTTAACCTACATAGTGCAAGAGCCCGCTAGTTAACCTAGATCGTGCAAGTGTCTGCTAGTTAACCTACATAGTCCAAGTGCCAGTTAGCTAACCTAGATAGTCAAAGGGCCCGCTAGTTAACATTGATCATCCAAGTGCCCGCTAGTTAACCTAGAGAGTCCAAGTGCACGCTAGTTAACCTGGATAGTCCAAGTGCCCTCTAGTTAACCTAGATCGTCCAAGTGCATGCTAGTTAACCTACATTGTCCAAGGGCCTGCTAGTAAACCTACGTAGTCCAAGGTCCGCTAGGCTAGTTAACCTAGATACTCCAAGTGCTCGCTAGATAACCTACATAGTACAAGTGCCCGCTAGTTGACCTAGATAGTCCAAGTGCCCGCTAGTTAACCTAGATAGTCCAAGTGTCCGCTAGGTAACCTACATAGTCCAAGAGCCGGTTCGTTAACCTAGATAGTCCAAGTACCCGCTAGTTAATCTGGACTGTCCAAGTGCCCGCTAGGTTACCTACATATTCCAAGTGCCCGTTCGTTAACCTAGAAAGTCCAAGTGCCCGCTAGGAAACCTACATAGTCCAAGGGCCCGCTAGGTAACCTAGATAGTCCAAGTGCCCGCTAGGTAACCTAGAGTCCAAGTGCTCGCTAGTTAACCTACATAGTCCAAGGGCCCGCTAGTTAACGTAGATAGTCCAAGTGCCGCTAGATAATCTACATAGTCCAAGGGCCCGCTAGTTAACCTACATAGTCCAAGTACCCGCTAGTTAACCTAGATCATCCAAGTGCACGCTAGTTAACCTACATAGTCCAAGGGCCCGCTAGTTAACCTATATAGTCCAAGTGCCCGCTAGGGAACCTACATAGTCAAAGTGCCCGCTAGGGAACCTACATAATCCAAGTGCCCTCTAGTTAACCTAGATAGTCCATGTGCCCGCTAGTTAACCAGGATCATCAAAGTGCCCTCTAGTTAACTTACATAGTCCAAAGGCCTGCTAGTTAACCTACATAGAGGAAGGGCCCGCTAGTTAACCTTGATAGTCCAAGTGCCCGCTAGTTAAACTACATAGTCCAAGTTCCCGCTAGGTAAGCTAGACAGTCCAAGTGACCATTAGGTAACCTACATAGTCCAAGTGCCCGTTCGTTAACCTTCATAGTCCAAGTGCCCGCTAGGTAACGTAGATAGCCCAAGTGCCCGCTAGGGAACGTACATAGTCCAAGTGCCTGCTAGGTAAACTACATAGTCCAAGTGCCCACTAGGTAACCTAGACAGTCCAATTGCCCCCTAGTTAACCTAGACAGTCCAAGTACCCGATAGGGAACCTACATAGTCTAAGTGCTCGGTAGGGAACCAACATAGCCCAAGTGCTCGCTAGGCAACCTACATAGTCCAAGTGCCCGTTAGTTAACCTAGATAGTCAAAGTGCCTGCTAGGTAACATAAATTGTCCAAGTGCCCGTTAGTTAACCTAGATAGTCAAAGTGCCTGCTAGGTAACCTAAATAGTCCAAGTGCCTGCTAGGGAACCTACATAGTCCAAGTGCCCGCTAGGTAACCTAGATAGTCCAATTCCCCGTTAGCTAACCTAGATAGTCGAAGTGTCCGCTAGTTAACCTACATAGTCCAAGTGCCCGTTCGTTAACCTAGATAGTCCAAGTGCCCGCTGGTAACCTACATAGTCCAAGGGCCCGCTAGGTAACCTTGATAGTCCAAGTGCCTTCTAGTTAACCTACATAGTCCAAGTACCCGCTAGGTAACCTACATAGTCCAAGTGCCCGTTAGTTAACCAAGATAGTCCAAGTGCCCACTAGGGGACGTACATAGTCCATGTGCCCGCTAGGTAACCTACATAGTCCAAGTGCCCACTAGGTAACCTAGATAGTCCAAGTTCCTGTGAGCTAACCTTGATAATCCAAGTGGCCGCTAGGTAACCTACATAGTCCAAGTGCCCGCTAGTTAACCTATATAGTCCAAATGCCCACTAGGGAACCTACATAGTCAAAGTGCCCGCTAGGGAACCTACATAGTCAAAGTGCCCTCTAGTTAACCTAGATAGTCCAAGTGCCCGCTAGTTAACCAGGATCATCAAAGTGCCCTCTAGTTAACTTACATAGTCCAAAGGCCTGCTAGTTAACCTACATAGAGCAAGGGCCCGCTAGTTAACCTTGAAAGTCCAAGTGCCCGCTAGTTAAACTACATAGTTCAAGTTCCCGCTAGGTAACCTAGACAGTCCAAGTGACCATTAGGTTACCTACATAGTCCAAATTCCCGTTCGTTAACCTACATAGTCCAAGTGCCCGCTAAGTAACGTAGATAGCCCAAGTGCCCGCTAGGGAACGTACATAGTCCAAGTGCACGCTAGGTAACCTAGATAGTCCAAGTGCACGCTAGTTAACCTACATAGTCCAAGTGCCTGCTAGGTAAACTACATAGTCCAAGTGCCCACTAGGTAACCTAGACAGTCCAATTGCCCCGTAGTTAACCTAGACAGTCAAAGTACCCGATAGGGAACCTACATAGTCTAAGTTCTCGCTAGGGAACCTACATAGTCCAAGTGCTCGCTAGGCAACCTACATAGTCCAAGTGCCCGTTAGTTAACGTAGATAGTCAAAGTGCCTGCTAGGTAACCTAAATAGTCCAAGGCCCGCTAGGTAACCTACATAGACCAAGTGCCCGCTGGTAACCTAGATATTCCAAGTGCCCGTTAGCTAACCTAGATAGTCGAAGTGTCCGCTAGTTAACCTACATAGTCCAAGTGCCCGTTCATTAACATAGATAGGCCAAGTGCCCGCTTGGTAACCTAGACAGTCCAAGTGACCGCTAGGTTACCTACATAGTCCAAGTGCACGTTCGTTAACCTAGATAGTCCAAGTGCCCGCTAGGGAAACTACATAATCCAAGTGCCCGCTAGTTTACCTAGATAGTCCAAGTGCCCGCTAGTAAACCTAGATAGTTCAAGGGCCCGCTAGGGAATCTACATAGTCCAAGGGCCCGCTAGGGAACCTACATAGTCCAAGTGCCCGTTAGTTAACCTAGATAGTCCAAGTGCCCGCTTGGTAACCTAGATAGTCCAACAGCCAGCTAGTAACCAACATCCTCCAAGAACCCGCTAGTTAACTTAGAAAGTTCAAGTGCCAGCAAGGTAACCTAGATATTCCAAGTGCCCGCTAGGTAACCTACAAAATCTAAGTGCCCGCTTGGTTATCTATGTAGTCCAAATGCCCGCTAGGGAATCTACATAGTCCAAGGGCCCGCTAGTTAACGTATATACTCCAAGAGTCGCTAGTTAATCTACATAGTCCAAGGGCCCGCTAGTTAACCTACATAGTCCAAGTACCCGCTAGTTAACCTAGATCGTCCAATTGCCCGCTAGGTAACCTACATAGTCCAAGTGCCCGCTAGTTAACCTACATTGTCCAAGGGCCCGCTAGGTAACCTACAAAGTCTAAGTGCCTGCTAGGTTATCTATATAGTTCAAATGCCCGCTAGGGAACCTACATAGTCCAAGTGCCCGCTAGTTAACCTAGATCGTCCAAGTGCCCGCTAGTTAACCAACATAGTCAATGGGCCCACTAGTTAACCAACATAGTGCAAGAGCCCGCTATTTAACCTAGATCGTGCAAGTGTGTGCTAGTTAACCTACATAGTCCAAGTGCACGCTAGTTAACCTAGATAGTCCAAGTGCCCTCTAGTTAACCTAGATCGTCCAAGGGCCCGCTAGTTAACCTACATTGTCCAAGGGCCTGCTAGTAAACCTACGTAGTCCAAGGTCCGCTAGTTAACCTAGATACTCCAAGTGCTCGCTAGTTAACCTACGTAGTACAAGGGCCCGCTAGTTGACCTAGATAGTCCAAGTGCCCGCTAGTTAACCTAGATAGTCCAAGTGCCTGCTAGATAACCTAAGTAGTCCAAATGTCCGATAGGAATCCTACATAGTCCGAGTGTCCGCTAGGTAACCTACATAGTCCAAGAGCCCGTTCGTTAACCTAGATAGTCCAAGTACCCGCTAGTTAACCTAGACTGTCCAAGTGCCCGCTAGGTTACCTAAATATTCCAAGTGCCCGTTCGTTAACCTAGATAGTCCAAGTGCCCGCTAGGAAACCTACATAGTCCAAGGACCCGCTAGGTAACCTAGATAGTCCAAGTGCCCGCTAGGTAACCTAGAATCCAAGTGCTCGCTAGTTAACCTACATAGTCCAAGTGCCCGCTATGTAACCTAGATAGTCAAAGTGCCCGTTAGGTAACCTAGATAGTCCAAGTGCCCGCTAGGTAACATATATTGTCCAAGTTCCCCCTAGGTAACCTAGATACTCAAAGTGCCCGTTACCTAACCTAGATAGTCCAAGTGCCCGCTAAGCAACCTACATAGTCCAAGTGCCCGTTCGTTAACCTAGAAGTCCAAGTGCCCGCTAGGTAACCTAGACAGTCCAAGTGCCCGCAAGGTTACCTACATATTCCAAGTGCCCGTTCGTTAACTTAGATAGTCCAAGTGCCCACTAGTTAACCTATATAGTCCAAGTGCCCGCTAGGTAACCTAGATAGTCCAAAGGCCCGCTAGTTAACCTACATAGTCCAAGGGCTCACTTGTTAACTTTGATAGTCCAAGTGCCCGCTATTAACCTAGATCGTCCAAGTGCCCGCTAGTTAACCTAGATTGTCCAAGTGCCATCTAGGGATCCTTCATAATCCAAGTGCTCGCTAGTTAACTTAGATAGTCCTAGTGCCCGTTAGTTAACCTAGATAGTCCAATTGCCTGCTAGTAAACCTACATAATCCATGGGCCCGCTAGTTAACCTACATAGTGCAAGGGCCTTCTAGTTAACCTATATCATGCAAGTGTCCGCTAGTTAACCTACATAGTCCACGTGCCCGCTAGGTAACCTAGATAGTCCTAGTGCCCGTTAGATAACCTAGATAGTCCAAGGGCCCACTAGGGGACGTACATAGTCCAAGTGCCCGCTAGTTAACCTACATAGTCCATGGTCCGTTAGTTAACCTAGATAGGTCAAGTGCCCGCTAGTTAACCTACATAGTACAAGGGCCCGCTAGTTGACCTTGATAGTCCAAGTTCCGCTAGTTAACCTAGATAGTCAAAGTGCCCGCTAATTAACCTAAGTAGTACAAATGTCCGATAGGGATCCTACATATTCCAAGTGCCCGCTAGTTAACCTACATAGTCCAAGACCCCGCTAGGTAACCTAGGCAGTCCAAGTGACCATTATGTTACCTACATAGTCCAAGTGCCCTTCCGTTAACCTACATAGTCCAAGTGCCCGCTAGGTAACTTAGATAGCCCAAGTACCCGCTAGGGAACGTACATATTCCAAGTGCCCTCTAGGTAACCTAGATAGTCCAAGTGCCCGCTAGTTAACCTACATAGTCCAAGGGCCTGCTAGGTAAACTACATAGTCCAAGTGCCAACTATGTAACCTAGACAGTCCAATTGCCTGCGAATTAAGCTAGACAGTCCAAGTACCCGATAGGGAACCTACATAGCCCAAGTGCCCGCTGGGAACCTACATAGTCCAAGTGCTCGCTAGGCAACCTACATAGTCCAAGTGCCCGTTAGTTAACCTAGATAGTCCAAGTGCCCGCTAGGGGACGTACATAGTCCAAGTGCCCGCTAGGTAACCTAGATTGTCCAATCCCACTAGGGTATGTACATAGTTCAAGTGCCCGCTAGGTAACCTAGATTGTCCAAGTGTCCGCTAGTTACCCTACATAGTCCAAGTGCCTGCTAGGTAACCTAGATAGTCCAAGGTCCTGCTAGTTAACCTACATAGTCCAATGCCCGATAGGGAACCTACATATTCCAAGTGCCTGCTAGGTAACATACATAGTCCAAGTGCCCACTAGGTAACCTAAATAATCCAAATGCCCGCTAGTTAACCTAGACAGTCCAAGTGCCCGCTTGTTAACCTAGATAGTCCAAGTGCCCGCTAGTAAACCTAGATAGTCCAAGGGCCCGCTAGTTAATCTACATAGTCCAGTGCCCGCTAGTTAACCTAGATAGTCCAAGTGCCCGCTAGTTAACCTAGATAGTCCAAGGGCCTGCTAGTTAATCTAGATAGTCCAAGTGCCCTCTAGGTAACCTAGACAGTCCAAGTGCCCGCTAGGTTACCTATATAGTCCAAGTGCACGTTCGTTAACCTAGATAGTCCAAGTGCCCGCTGGTAACCTACATAATCCAAGGGCCCGCTAGGTAATCTTGATAGTCCAAGTGCCTTCTAGTTAACCTACATAGTCCAAGTGCCCGCTAGGTAACCTACATAGTCCAAGTGCCCACTAGGTAACCTAAGTAATCCTAATGCCCGCTGGGAAAACTACATAGTCCAAGTGCCCGCTAGTTAACCTAGATAGTCCAAGTGCATGCTAGTAAACCTAGATAGTCCAAGGGTCCGCTAGTTAATCTAGATAGTCCAAGTGCCCGCTAGTTAACCTAGATAGTCCAAGGGACCGCTAGTTAATCTAGATAGTCCAAGTGCCTGCTAGTTAACCTAGATAGTCCAAGTGCCCGCTAGTTAACCTAGATCGTCCAAGGGCCCTCTAGTTAACCTAGATAGTCCAAGTGCCCGCTAGGGGACGTACATAGTCCAAGTGCCCGCTAGGTAACCTAGATAGTCCAAGTGCCCCCTAGGGTATGTACATAGTTCAAGTGCCCGCTAGGTAACCTAGATTGTCCAAGTGTCCGCTAGTTACCCTACATAGTCCAAGTGCCCGCTAGGTAACCTAGATAGTCCAAGGTCCTGCTAGTTAACCTACATAGTCCAATGCCTGATAGGGAACCTACATAGTCCAAGTGCCCGCTGAGGAACCTACATAGTCCAAGTGCCCGATAGGGAACCTATATATTCCAAGTGCCAGTTAGGGAACCTACATACTCTACGTGCCCATAGGGAACCTATATAATCCAAGTGCCCGCTAGGGAACCTACATAGTCCAAGTGCCCGTTAGTTAACCTAGATAGTCAAAGTGCCTGCTAGGTAACCTAAATAGTCCAAGTGCTCTCTAGGGAACCTACATAGTCCAAGTGCCCGTTAGTTAACCTAGATAGTCCAATTGCCCGTTAGCTAACCTACATAGTCGAAGTGTCCGCTAGTTAACCTACATAGTCCAAGTGTCCGTTGGTTAACCTAGATAGTCCAAGTGCCCGCTAGGTAACCTAGAGGCCAAGTGCTCGCTAGTTAACCTACATAGTCTAAGTGCCCGCTAGGTAACCTATATAGTCCAAGTGCCCGCTAGGTAACCTACGTAGTCCAAGGTCTCACTTGTAAACTTTGATAGTCCAAGTGCCTGCTAGTTAACCTAGATCTTCAAAGTGCCCGCGAGTTAACCTAGATTGTCCAAGTGCCTGCTACTTAACCTACATAGTCCAAGGGCCCGCTAGTTAAACTAGATAATCCCAGTGTCGTATAGTTAACCTACATAGTCCAAGTTCCCGCTAGTTAACCTATATACAAAGTGCCCGCTACGTAACCTAGATAGTCCAAGGGCACGCTAGTTAACCTACATAGTCCAAGTGCCCGCTAGGCAACCTAGATAGTCCAAGTGCCCACTAAGGAACCTACATAGTCCAAGTGCACGCTAGTTAACCTAGACAGTCCAAGTGCCCGCTAGGGAACTTACATAGTCCAAGTTCCCGCTTGGTAACCTAAATAGTCCAAATGCCGGCTAGGGAAACTACATAGTCCAAGTGCCCACTAGTTAACCTAGATAGTCCAAGTGCCTGCTAGTAAACCTACATAATCCATGGGCCCGCTAGTTAACCTACATAGTGCAAGGGCCCGCTAGTTAACCTAGATCGTGCAAGTGTCCGCTAGTTAACCTACATAGTCCACGTGCCCGGTAGGTAACCTAGATAGTCCTAGTGCCCGTTAGTTAACCTAGATAGTCCAAGGGCCCACTAGGGGACGTACATAGTCCAAGTGCCCGCTAGTTAACATACATAGTCCAAGTTCCGCTAGTTAACCTAGATAGTCCAAGTGCCCGCTAGTTAACCTACATAGTACAAGGGCCCGCTAGTTGACCTTGATAGTCCAAGTTCCCGCTATTTAACCTAGATAGTCAAAGTGCCCGCTAATTAACTTAAGTAGTACAAATGTCCGATAGGGATCCTACATAGTCAAAGTGCCCGCTAGTTAACCTACATAGTCCAAGTCCCCGCTAGGTAACCTAGGCAGTCCAAGTGACCATTATGTTACCTACATAGTCCAAGTGCCCGTCCGTTAACCTACATAGTCCAAGTGCCCGCTAGGTAACTTAGATAACCCAAGTACCCGCTAGGGAACGTACATAGTCCAAGTGCCTTCTAGGTAACCTAGATAGTCCAAGTGCCCGCTAGTTAACCTACATACTCCAAGTGCCTGCTAGGTAAACTACATAGTCCAAGTGCCCACTAGGTAACCTAGAGAGTCCAATTGCCCGCTAGTTAAGCTAGACAGTCCAAGTACCCGATAGGGAACCTACATAGTCCAAGTGCCTGCTGGGAACCTACATAGTCCAAGTGCTCGCTAGGCAACCTACATAGTCCAAGTGCCCGTTAGTTAACCTAGATAGTCAAAGTGCCTGCTAGGTAACCTAAATAGTCCAAGTTCCCGCTAGGGAACCTACATAGTCCAAGTGCCCGCTAGGTAACCTAGATAGTCCAATTGCCGTTAGCTAACCTAGATAGTCGAAGTGTCCGCTAGTTAACCTACATAGTCCAAGTGCCCGTTCGTTAACCTAGATAGGCCAAGTGCCCGCTAGGGAACCTAGACAGTCCAAGTGCCCGCTAGTTAACCTTGATAGTCCAAGTGCCTTCTAGTTAACCTACATAGTCCAAGTGCCCGCTAGGTAACATTCATGATCCAAGTGCCCACTATGTAACCTAAATAATCCAAATGCCCGCTAGTTAACCTAGATAGTCCAAGTGCCCGCTTGTTAAATTAGATAGTCCAAGTGCCCGCTAGGAAACCTAGATAGTCCAAGGGACCGCTAGTTCATCTAGATAGTCCAGTGCCCGCTAGTTAGCCTATATAGTCCAAGTGCCTGCTAGTTAACCTAGATAGTCCAAGGGCCCGCTAGTTAATCTAGATAGTCCAAGTGCCCACTAGTTAACCTAGATAGTCCAAGTGCCCGCTTGTTAACCTAGATAGTCCAAGTGCCCGCTAGTAAACCTAGATAGTCCAAGGGCCCGCTAGTTAAACTACATAGTCCAAGTGCCCGTTCGTTAACCTAGATAGTCGAAGTGTCCGCTAGTTAACCTACATAGTCCAAGTGCCCGTTCGTTAACCTAGATAGGCCAAGTGCCCGCTAGGTAACCTAGACAGTCCAAGTGCCCGCTAGGTAACCTTGATAGTCCAAGTGCCTTCTACTTAACCTACATAGTCCAAGTGCCTGCTAGGTAACATACATAGTCCAAGTGCCCACTATGCAACCTAAATAATCCAAATGCCCACTAGTTAACCTAGATAGTCCAAGTGCCCGCTTGTTAATCTAGATAGTCCAAGTGCCCGCTAGTAAACCTAGATAGTCCAAGGGCCCGCTAGTTAATCTAGATAGTCCAGTGACCGCTAGTTAACCTATATAGTCCAAGTGCCCGTTAGTTAACCTAGATAGTCAAAGTGCTTGCTAGGTAACCTACATAGTCCAAGTGCCCGCTAGGGAGCCTACATAGTCGAAGTGCCCACTAGGTAACCTAGATAGTCCAATTGCCCGTTAGCTAACCTAGATAGTCGAAGTGTCCGCTAGTTAACCTACATAATCCAAATGCCCGCTAGTTAACCTAGATAGTCCAAGTGTCCGCTTGTTAAACTAGATAGTCCAAGTGCCCGCTAGTAAACCTAGATAGTCCAAGGGCCCGCTAGTTAACCTACATAGTCCAAGTGCCCGTTCGTTAACCTAGATAGGCCAAGTGCCCTCTAGGTAACCTAGACAGTCCAAGTGCCCACTAGGTTACCTATATAGTCCAAGTGCACGTTCGTTAACCTAGATAGTCCAAGTGCCCGCTGGTAATCTACATAGTCCAAGGGCCCGCTAGGTAACCTTGATAGTCCAAGCGCCTTCTATTTAACCTACATAGTCCCAGTGCCCGCTAGGTAACCTACATAGTCCAAGTGCCCGTTAGTTAACCTAGATAGTCCAAGTGCCCGCTTGTTAACCTAGATAGTCCAAGTGCCCGCTAGTAAACCTAGATAGTCCAGGGGCCCGCTAGTTAACCTACATAGTCCAAGTGCCCCTTCGTTAACCTAGATAGGCCAAGTGCCCACTAGGTAACCTAGACATTCCAAGTGCCCACTAGGTTACCTACATAGTCCAAGTGCACGTTCATTAACCTAGATAGTCCAAGTGCCCGCTGGTAATCTACATAGTCCAAGTGCCCGCTAGGTAACCTACATAGTCCAAGTGCCCGTTAGTTAAACTAGATAGTCCAAGTGCCCACTAGGGGACGTACATAGTCCAAGTGCCCGTTAGGTAACCTTGCTTGTCCAAGTGCGCGCTAGGGTATGTACATAGTCCGAGAGCTGGCTAGGAAACCTAGATAATCCAAGTGCCCGCTAGTTAACCTACATAGTCCAAGGGCCCGCAAGTTAACCTACATAGTCCAAGGTCCGCTATTTAACCTAGATAGTCCAAGTGCCCGCTAGTTAACCTACATAGTACATGGGCCCGCTACTTGACCTAGATAGTCCAAGTGCCCGCTAGTTAACCTAGAGAGTCCAAGTGCCCGCTAGTTAACCTAAGTAGTCCAAATGTCCGATAGGGATCCTACATAGTCCAAGTGCCCGCTACGTAACCTCCATATCCAAGTGTCCGTTCGTTAACCTAGATAGTAAAAGTGCCCGCTAGGTAACCTAGACAGTCCAAGTACCCGCTAGGTTACCTACATAGTCCAAGTGCCCGTTCGTTAACCTAGATAGTCCAAGTGCCCGCTAGGTTACCTAGACAGTCCAAGTGCCCGCTAGTTAACCTCCATAGTCCAAGTGCCTGCTAGGTAAACTACATAGTCCAAGTACCCACTAGGTAACCTAGACAGTCCAATTGCCCGCTAATTAACCTAGACAGTCCAAGTACCCGATAGGGAACCTACATAGTCCAAGTGCTCGTTAGGGAACCTATATAGTCCAAGTGCTCGCTAGGCAACCTACATAGTCCAAGTGCCTGTTAGTTAACCTAGATAGTCAAAGTGCCTGCTAGGTAACCTAAATAGTCCAAGTGCCCGCTAGGGAACCTACATAGTCCAAGTGTCCGCTAGGTAACCTAGATAGTCCAATTGCCCGTTAGCTAACCTAGATAGTCGAAGTGTCCGCTAGTTAACCTACATAGTCCAAGTGTCCGTTCGTTAACCTAGATAGGCCAAGTGCCCTCTAGGTAACCTAGACAGTCCAAGTGCCCGCTAGGTTACCTACATAGTCCAAGTGCACGTTCGTTAACCTAGATAGTCCAAGTACCCGCTGGTAACCTACATAATCCAAGGGCCCGCTAGGTAATCTTGATAGTCCAAGTGCTTTCTAGTTAACCTACATAGTCCAAGTGCCCGCTAGGTAACCTACATAGTCCACGTGCCCACTAGGTAACCTAAGTAATCCTAATGCCCGCTAGGAAAACTACATAGTCAAAGTGCCCGCTAGTTAACCTAGATTGTCCAAGTGCCCGCTAGTAAACCTAGATAGTACAAGGGCCCGCTAGTTAATCTAGATAGTCCAAGTGCCCGCTAGTTAACCTAGATAGTCCAAGTGCCCGCTAGTTAACCTAGATAGTCCAAGGGACCGCTAGTTAATCTAGATAGTCCAAGTGCCCGCTAGTTAACCTAGATAGTCCAATTGCCCGCTAGTTAACCTAGATCGTCCAAGGGCCCTCTAGTTAACCTAGGTAGTCCAAGTGCCCGCTAGGTGTCGTACATAGTCCAAGTGCCCGCTAGGTAACCTAGATAGTCCAAGTGCCCCCTAGGGTATGTACATAGTTCAAGTGCCCGCTAGGTAACCTAGATTGTCCATGTGTCCGCTAGTTACCCTACATAGTCCAAGTGCCCGCTAGGTAACCTAGATAATCCAAGGTCCTGCTAGTTAACCTACATAGTCCAATGCCCGATAGGGAACCTACATCGTCCAAAAGCCCGCTGAGGAACCTACATAGTCCAAGTGCCTGATATGGAACCTATATATTCCAAGTGCCAGTTAGGGAACCTACATACACCATGTCCCCATAGGGAACCTATATAGTCCAAGTGCCTGCTAGGGAACCTACATAGTCCAAGTGCCCGTTAGTTAACCTAGATAGTCAAAGTGCCTGCTAGGTAACCTAAATAGTCCAAGTGCTCTCTAGGGAACCTACATAGTTCAAGTGCCCGTTAGTTAACCTAGATAGTGCAATTGCCCGTTAGCTAACCTAGATAGTCGAAGTGTCCGCTAGTTAACCTACATAGTCCAAGTGTCCGTTGGTTAACCTAGATAGTCCAAGTGCCCACTAGGTAAACTAGAGGCCAAGTGCTCGCTAGTTAACCTACATAGTCCAAGTGCCCGCTAGGTAACCTACATAGTCCAAGGTCTCACTTGTTAACTTTGATAGTCCAAGTGCCTGCTAGTTAACCTAGATCTTCCAAGTGCCCGCGCGTTAACCTAGATTGTCCAAGTGCCTGCTATTTAACCTACATAGTCCAAGGGCCCACTAGTTAACCTAGATAATCCAAGTGTCCTCTAGTTTACCTACATAGTCCACGTACCCGCTAGTTAACCTATATACAAAGTGCCCGCTACGTAACCTAGATAGTCCAAGGGCACGCTAGTTAACCTACATAGTCCAAGTGCCCGCTAGGCAACCTAGATAGTCCAAGTGCCCACTAAGGAACCTACATAGTCCAAGTGCACGCTAGTTAACCTAGACAGTCCAAGTGCCCGCTAGGGAACTTACATAATCCAAGTGCCCACTAGGTAACCTAGATTGTGCAAGTGCCCGCTAGTTAACCTAGATAGTTCAAATACCCGCTAGGTAACCTAGATCGTCCAAAGGCCCACTAGTTAGCCTACATAGTCCAAGTGCCCGCTAGGTAACCTAAATAGTCCAAGTTCCCGTTCGGTAACTAGATAGTCCAAGTGCCCTTTAGGGAACCTGGATAGTCCAAGGGCACGCTAGTTGACCTACATAGTCCAAGTGCCAAATTGGTAACTAAGATAGTACAAGTGCCCGCTAGGGAACCTAGATAGTCCAAGTGCCTGTTAGCTAACTTAGATAGTCCAAGAGCCCGCTAGGTAACCTAGACTGTCCAAGTGCCCGCTAGGTTACCTACATAGTCTAAGTGCCCATTCGTTAACCTAGATAGTCCAAGTGACCGATAGGAAACCTACATAGTCCAAGGGCCCGCTAGGTAACCTAGATAGTCCAAGTGCCCGCTAGGTAACCTAGAGTCCAATTGCTCGCTAGTTAACCTACATAGTCCAAGTGCCCGCTATGTAACCTAGATAGTCCAAGTGCCTGCTAGGTAACTTACATTGTCCAAGTTCCCGCTAGGTAACCTAGATAGTCCAAGTTCCCATTACCTAACCTAGATAGTCCAAGTGCCCGCTAGGTAACCTAGACAGTACAAGTGCCCGCAAGGTTACCTGAATATTCGAAGTGCCCGTTCGTTAACCTAGAAGTCCAAGTGCCCGCTAGGTAACCTAGACAGTACAAGTGCCCGTAAGGTTACCTGCATATTCCAAGTGCCCGTTCGTTAACCTAGATAGTCCAAGTGTCCACTAGGTAACCTACATGGTCCAAGTGCCCGTTAGGTAACCTATATAGTCCAAGTGCCCGCTAGGTAACCTAGATATTCCAAGGACCCGCTAGTTAAACTACATAGTCCAAGGGCTCACTTGTTAATTTTGATAATCCAGCTGCCCGCTAGTTAACCTAGATCGTCCAAGTGCCCGCTAGTTAACCTAGATTGTCCAAGTGCCTGCTAGTTAATCTACATAGTCCAAGGGCCCACTAGTTGACCTACATAGTCCAAGTACCCGCTAGGCAACCTAGATAGTCCAAGTGCCCGCTAAGGAACCTACATAGTCCAAGTGCATGGTAGTTAACCTAGATATTCCAAGTGCCCGCTAGTTAACCTAGATAGTCCAAGTGCCTGCTAGGTAACGTACATATTCCAAGTGCCCGCTAGTTAACATAGATAGTCCAAGTGCCCGCTAGGGAACCTACATAGTCCAAGTGCATGGTAGTTAACCTAGATATTCCAAGTGCCCGCTAGTTAACCTAGATAGTCCAAGTGCCTGCTAGTTAACCTAGATAGTCCAAGTGCCCGCTAGTTAACCTAGATAGTCCAAGGGACCGCTAGTTAATCTAGATAGTCCAAGTGCCCGCTAGTTAAGCTAGATAGTCCAAGTGCCCGCTAGTTAACCTAGATCGTCCAAGGGCCCTCTAGTTAACCTAGATAGTCCAAGTGCCCGCTAGGGGACGTACATAGTCGAAGTGCCCGGTAGGTAACCTAGATAGTCCAAGTGCCCCCTAGGGTATGTACATAGTTCAAGTGCCCGCTAGTTAACCTAGATTGTCCAAGTGTCCGCTAGTTACCCTACATAGTCCAAAAGCCCGCTAGGTAACCTAGATAGTCCAAGGTCCTGCTAGTTAACCTACATAGTCCAATGCCCGCTACGTAACCTAGATAGTCCAAGGGCACGGTAGTTAACCTACATAGTCCAAGTGCCCGCGAGGGAACTTACATAGTCCAAGTGCCCACTAAGTAACCTAGATAGTGCAAGTGCCCGCTAGTTAACGTAGATAGTTCAAATACCCGCTAGGTAACCTAGATCGTCCAAGGGCCCACTAGTTAGACTACATAGTCCAAGTGCCCACTAGGTAACCTAAATAGTCCAAGTTCCCGTTCGGTAACTAGATAGTCCAAGTGCCCTTTAGGGAACCTGGATAGTCCAAGGTCCCGCTAGTTGACCTACATAGTCCAAGTGCCAAATTGGTAACCAAGATAGTACAAGTGCCCGCTAGGGAACCTAGATAGTCCAAGTGCCTGTTAGCTAACCTAGATAGTCCTAGAGCCCGCTAGGTAACCTAGACTGTCCAAGTGCCCGCTAGGTTACCTACATAGTCTAAGTGCCCGTTCGTTAACCTAGATAGTCCAAGTGCCCGATAGGAAACCTACATAGTCCAAGGGCCCGCTAGGTAACCTAGATAGTCCAAGTGCCCGCTAGGTAACCTAGAGTCCAATTGCTCGCTAGTTAACCTACATAGTCCAAGTGCCCGCTATGTAACCTAGATAGTCCAAGTGCCTGCTAGGTAACTTACATTGTCCAAATTCCCGCTAGGTAACCTAGATAGTCCAAGTTCCCATTACCTAACCTAGATAGTCCAAGTGCCCGCTAGGTAACCTAGACAGTACAAGTGCCCGCAAGGTTACCTGCATATTCGAAGTGCCCGTTCGTTAACCTAGAAGTCCAAGGGCCCGCTAGGTAACCTAGACAGTACAAGTGCCCGTAAGGTTACCTGCATATTCCAAGTGCCCGTTCGTTAACCTAGATAGTCCAAGTGTCCACTAGGTAACCTACATAGTCCAAGTGCCCGTTAGGTAACCTATATAGTCCATGGGCCCGCTAGGTAACCTAGATAGTCCAAGGACCCGCTAGTTAAACTACATAGTCCAAGGGCTCACTTGTTAATTTTGATAATCCAGCTGCCCGCTAGTTAACCTAGATCGGCCAAGTGCCCGCTAGTTAACCTATATAGTCCAAGTGCCCGCTAGTTAACCTAGATCGTCCAAGTGCCCGCTGGTTAACCTAGATAATCCAAGTGCCCGATAGTTAACCTACATAGTCTAAGGGCCCAATAGTTAACCTAGATAGTCCAAGTGCCCGCTAGGGGACATACATAGTCCAAGTGCCCCCTAGGGAATCTACATAGTCCAAGTGCTCGCTAAGCAACCTACATAGTCCAAGTGCCCGTTAGTTAACCTAGATAGTCAAAGTGCCTGCTAGGTAACCTAAATAGTCCAAGTGCCCCCTAGGGAACCTACATAGTCGAAGTGCCCACTAGGTAACCTAGATAGTCCAATTGCCCGTTAGCTAACCTAGATAGTCGATGTGTCCGCTAGTTAACCTACATAATCCAAATGCCCTCTAGTTAACCTAGATAGTCCAAGTGCCCGCTTGTTAACCTAGATAGTCCAAGTGCCCGCTAGTAAACCTAGATAGTCCAAGGGCCCGCTAGTTAACCTACATAGTCCAAGTGCCCGTTCGTTAACCTAGATAGGCCAAGTGCCCTCTAGGTAACCTAGACAGTCCAAGTGCCCACTAGGTTACCTACATAGTCCAAGTGCACGTTCGTTAACCTAGATAGTCCAAGTGCCCGCTGGTAATCTACATAGTTCAAGGGCCCGCTAGGTAACCTTGATAGTCCAAGCGCCTTCTAGTTAACCTACATAGTCCAAGTGCCCGCTAGGTAACCTACATAGTCCAAGTGCCCGTTAGTTAACCTAGATAGTCCAAGTGCCCACTAGGGGACGTACATAGTCCAAGTGCCCGCTAGGTAACCTTGATAGTCCAAGTGCGCGCTAGGGTATGTTCATAGTCCGAGTTCTGGCTAGGAAACCTTGATAATCCAAGTGCCCGCTATTTAACCTACATAGTCCAAGGGCCCGCAAGTTAACCTACATAGTCCAAGGTCCGCTATTTAACCTAGATAGTCCAAGTGCCCGCTAGTTAACCTACATAGTACAAGGGCCCGCTACTTGACCTAGATAGTCCAAGTGCCCGCTCGTTAACCTAGATAGTCCAAGTGCCCGCTAGTTAACCTAAGTAGTCCAAATGTCCGATAGGGATCCTACATAGTCCAAGTGCCCGCTACGTAACCTACATATCCAAGGGCCCGTTCGTTAACCTAGATAGTCAAAGTGCCCGCTAGTTAACCTAGACAGTCCAAGTACCCGCTAGGTTACCTACATAGTCCAAGTGCCCGTTCGTTAACCTAGATAGTCCAAGTGCCCGCTAGGTTACCTAGACAGTCCAAGTGCCCGCTACTTAACCTCCATAGTCCAAGTGCCTGCTAGGTAAACTACATAGCCCAAGTGCCCACTAGGTAACCTAGACAGTCCAATTGCCCGCTAGTTAACCTAGACAGTCCAAGTACCCGATAGGGAACCTACATAGTCCAAGTGCTCGCTAGGGAACCTATATAGTCCAAGTGCTCGCTAGGCAACCTACATAGTCCAAGTGCCTGTTAGTTAACCTAGATAGTCAAAGTGCCTGCTAGGTAACCTAAATAGTCCAAGTGCCCGCTAGGGAACCTACATAGTCCAAGTGTCCGCTAGGTAACCTAGATAGTCCAATTGCCCGTTAGCTAACCTAGATAGTCGAAGTGTCCGCTAGTTAACCTACATAGTCCAAGTGTCCGTTCGTTAACCTAGATAGGCCAAGTGCGCTCTAGGTAACCTAGACAGTCCAAGTGCCCGCTAGGTTACCTAAATAGTCCAAGTGCACGTTCGTTATCCTTGATAGTCCAAGTGCCCGCTGGTAACCTACATAATCCAAGGGCCCACTAGGTAATCTTGATAGTCCAAGTGCCTTCTAGTTAACCTACATAGTCCAAGTGCCCACTAGGTAACCTAAGTAATCCTAATGCCCGCTAGGAAAACTACATAGTCCAAGTGCCCGCTAGTTAACCTAGATACTCCAAGTGCCCGCTAGTAAACCAAGATAGTCCAAGGGCCCGCTAGTTAATCTAGATAGTCCAAGGGCCCACTAGTTAACCTAGATCGTCCAAGGGCCCTCTAGTTAACCTAGATAGTCCAAGTGCCTGCTAGGGGACGTACATAGTCCAAGTGCCCGCTAGGTAACCTAGATAGTCCAAATGCCCCCTAGGGTATGTATATAGTTCAAGTGCCGCTAGGTAACCTAGATTGTCCAAGGTCCTGCTAGTTAACCTACATAGTCCAATGCCCGATAGGGAACCTATATAGTCCAAGTGCCCGCTCAGGAACCTACATAGTCCAAGTGCCCGATAGGGAACTTATATATTCCAAGTGCCAGTTAGGGAACCTACATACTCCATGTGCCCATAGGGAACCTATATATTCCAAGTGCCCGCTAGGGAACCTACATAATCCAAGTGCCCGTTAGTTAACCTAGATAGTCCAATTGCCCGTTAGCTAACCTAGATAGTCGAAGTGTTCGCTAGTTAACCTACATAGTCCAAGTGTCCGTTGGTTAACCTAGATAGTCCAAGTGCCCGCTAGGTAACCTAGAGTCCAAGTGCTCGCTAGTTAACCTACATAGTCCAAGTGCCCTCTAGGTAACCTATATAGTCCAAGTGCCCGCTAGGTAACCTACATAGTCCAAGGTCTCACTTGTTAACTTTGATCGTCCAAGTGCCTGCTAGTTAACCTAGATCTTCCAAGTGCCCGCGAGTTAACCTAGATTGTCCAAGTGCCTGCTACTTAACCTACATAGTCCAAGGGCCCACTAGTTAACCTAGATAATCCAAGTGTCCTCTAGTTAACCTACATAGTCCAAGTACCCGCTCGTTAACCTATATACAAAGTGCCCGCTACGTAACCTAGATAGTCCAAAGGCACGCTAGTTAACCTACATAGTCCAAGTGCCCGCTAGGCAACCTAGACAGTCCAAGTGCCCGCTAGGTTACCTACATAGTCCAAGTGCCCGTTCGTTAACCTAGATAGTCCAAGTGCCCGCTAGGTTACCTAGACAGTCCAAGTGCCCGCTAGTTAACATCCATAGTCCAAGTGCTTGCTAGGTAAACTACATAGTCCAAGTGCCCACTAGGTAACCTAGACAGTCCAATTGCCCGCTAGTTAACCTAGACAGTCCAAGTACCCGATAGGGAACCTACATAGTCCAAGTGCTCGCTAGGGAACCTATATAGTCCAAGTGCTCGCTAGGCAACCTACATAGTCCAAGTGCCTCTTAGTTAACCTAGATAGTCAAAGTGCCTGCTAGGTAACCTAAATAGTCCAAGTGCCCGCTAGGGAACCTACATAGTCCAAGTGTCCGCTAGGTAATCTAGATAGTCCAATTGCCCGTTAGCTAACCTAGATAGTCGAAGTGTCCGCTAGTTAACCTACATAGTCCAAGTGTCCGTTCGTTAACCTAGATAGGCCAAGTGCCCTCTAGGTAACCTAGACAGTCCAAGTGCCCGCTAGGTTACCTACATAGTCCAAGTGCACGTTCGTTAACCTAGATAGTCCAAGTGCCCGCTGGTAACCTACATAATCCAAGGGCCCGCTAGGTAATCTTGATAGTCCAAGTGCCTTCTAGTTAACCTACATAGTCCACATGCCCGCTAGGTAACTTACATAGTCCAAGTGCCCACTAGGTAACCTAAGTAATCCTAATGCCCGCTAGGAAAACTACATAGTCCAAGTGCCCGCTAGTTAACCTAGATAGTCCAAGTGCCCGCTAGTAAACCTAGATAGTCCAAGTGCCCGCTAGTTAACCTATATAGTCCAAGTGCCCGCTAGTTAACCTAGATCGTCCAAGTGCCCGCTGGTTAACCTAGATAATCCAAGTGCCCGATAGTTAACCTACATAGTCTAAGGGCCCAATAGTTAACCTAGATAGTCCAAGTGCCCGCTAGGGGACATACATAGTCCAAGTGCCCCCTAGGGAATCTACATAGTCCAAGTGCTCGCTAAGCAACCTACATAGTCCAAGTGCCCGTTAGTTAACCTAGATAGTCAAAGTGCCTGCTAGGTAACCTAAATAGTCCAAGTGCCCCCTAGGGAACCTACATAGTCGAAGTGCCCACTAGGTAACCTAGATAGTCCAATTGCCCGTTAGCTAACCTAGATAGTCGATGTGTCCGCTAGTTAACCTACATAATCCAAATGCCCTCTAGTTAACCTAGATAGTCCAAGTGCCCGCTTGTTAACCTAGATAGTCCAAGTGCCCGCTAGTAAACCTAGATAGTCCAAGGGCCCGCTAGTTAACCTACATAGTCCAAGTGCCCGTTCGTTAACCTAGATAGGCCAAGTGCCCTCTAGGTAACCTAGACAGTCCAAGTGCCCACTAGGTTACCTACATAGTCCAAGTGCACGTTCGTTAACCTAGATAGTCCAAGTGCCCGCTGGTAATCTACATAGTTCAAGGGCCCGCTAGGTAACCTTGATAGTCCAAGCGCCTTCTAGTTAACCTACATAGTCCAAGTGCCCGCTAGGTAACCTACATAGTCCAAGTGCCCGTTAGTTAACCTAGATAGTCCAAGTGCCCACTAGGGGACGTACATAGTCCAAGTGCCCGCTAGGTAACCTTGATAGTCCAAGTGCGCGCTAGGGTATGTTCATAGTCCGAGTTCTGGCTAGGAAACCTTGATAATCCAAGTGCCCGCTATTTAACCTACATAGTCCAAGGGCCCGCAAGTTAACCTACATAGTCCAAGGTCCGCTATTTAACCTAGATAGTCCAAGTGCCCGCTAGTTAACCTACATAGTACAAGGGCCCGCTACTTGACCTAGATAGTCCAAGTGCCCGCTCGTTAACCTAGATAGTCCAAGTGCCCGCTAGTTAACCTAAGTAGTCCAAATGTCCGATAGGGATCCTACATAGTCCAAGTGCCCGCTACGTAACCTACATATCCAAGGGCCCGTTCGTTAACCTAGATAGTCAAAGTGCCCGCTAGTTAACCTAGACAGTCCAAGTACCCGCTAGGTTACCTACATAGTCCAAGTGCCCGTTCGTTAACCTAGATAGTCCAAGTGCCCGCTAGGTTACCTAGACAGTCCAAGTGCCCGCTACTTAACCTCCATAGTCCAAGTGCCTGCTAGGTAAACTACATAGCCCAAGTGCCCACTAGGTAACCTAGACAGTCCAATTGCCCGCTAGTTAACCTAGACAGTCCAAGTACCCGATAGGGAACCTACATAGTCCAAGTGCTCGCTAGGGAACCTATATAGTCCAAGTGCTCGCTAGGCAACCTACATAGTCCAAGTGCCTGTTAGTTAACCTAGATAGTCAAAGTGCCTGCTAGGTAACCTAAATAGTCCAAGTGCCCGCTAGGGAACCTACATAGTCCAAGTGTCCGCTAGGTAACCTAGATAGTCCAATTGCCCGTTAGCTAACCTAGATAGTCGAAGTGTCCGCTAGTTAACCTACATAGTCCAAGTGTCCGTTCGTTAACCTAGATAGGCCAAGTGCGCTCTAGGTAACCTAGACAGTCCAAGTGCCCGCTAGGTTACCTAAATAGTCCAAGTGCACGTTCGTTATCCTTGATAGTCCAAGTGCCCGCTGGTAACCTACATAATCCAAGGGCCCACTAGGTAATCTTGATAGTCCAAGTGCCTTCTAGTTAACCTACATAGTCCAAGTGCCCACTAGGTAACCTAAGTAATCCTAATGCCCGCTAGGAAAACTACATAGTCCAAGTGCCCGCTAGTTAACCTAGATACTCCAAGTGCCCGCTAGTAAACCAAGATAGTCCAAGGGCCCGCTAGTTAATCTAGATAGTCCAAGGGCCCACTAGTTAACCTAGATCGTCCAAGGGCCCTCTAGTTAACCTAGATAGTCCAAGTGCCTGCTAGGGGACGTACATAGTCCAAGTGCCCGCTAGGTAACCTAGATAGTCCAAATGCCCCCTAGGGTATGTATATAGTTCAAGTGCCGCTAGGTAACCTAGATTGTCCAAGGTCCTGCTAGTTAACCTACATAGTCCAATGCCCGATAGGGAACCTATATAGTCCAAGTGCCCGCTCAGGAACCTACATAGTCCAAGTGCCCGATAGGGAACTTATATATTCCAAGTGCCAGTTAGGGAACCTACATACTCCATGTGCCCATAGGGAACCTATATATTCCAAGTGCCCGCTAGGGAACCTACATAATCCAAGTGCCCGTTAGTTAACCTAGATAGTCCAATTGCCCGTTAGCTAACCTAGATAGTCGAAGTGTTCGCTAGTTAACCTACATAGTCCAAGTGTCCGTTGGTTAACCTAGATAGTCCAAGTGCCCGCTAGGTAACCTAGAGTCCAAGTGCTCGCTAGTTAACCTACATAGACCAAGTGCCCTCTAGGTAACCTATATAGTCCAAGTGCCCGCTAGGTAACCTACATAGTCCAAGGTCTCACTTGTTAACTTTGATCGTCCAAGTGCCTGCTAGTTAACCTAGATCTTCCAAGTGCCCGCGAGTTAACCTAGATTGTCCAAGTGCCTGCTACTTAACCTACATAGTCCAAGGGCCCACTAGTTAACCTAGATAATCCAAGTGTCCTCTAGTTAACCTACATAGTCCAAGTACCCGCTCGTTAACCTATATACAAAGTGCCCGCTACGTAACCTAGATAGTCCAAAGGCACGCTAGTTAACCTACATAGTCCAAGTGCCCGCTAGGCAACCTAGACAGTCCAAGTGCCCGCTAGGTTACCTACATAGTCCAAGTGCCCGTTCGTTAACCTAGATAGTCCAAGTGCCCGCTAGGTTACCTAGACAGTCCAAGTGCCCGCTAGTTAACATCCATAGTCCAAGTGCTTGCTAGGTAAACTACATAGTCCAAGTGCCCACTAGGTAACCTAGACAGTCCAATTGCCCGCTAGTTAACCTAGACAGTCCAAGTACCCGATAGGGAACCTACATAGTCCAAGTGCTCGCTAGGGAACCTATATAGTCCAAGTGCTCGCTAGGCAACCTACATAGTCCAAGTGCCTCTTAGTTAACCTAGATAGTCAAAGTGCCTGCTAGGTAACCTAAATAGTCCAAGTGCCCGCTAGGGAACCTACATAGTCCAAGTGTCCGCTAGGTAATCTAGATAGTCCAATTGCCCGTTAGCTAACCTAGATAGTCGAAGTGTCCGCTAGTTAACCTACATAGTCCAAGTGTCCGTTCGTTAACCTAGATAGGCCAAGTGCCCTCTAGGTAACCTAGACAGTCCAAGTGCCCGCTAGGTTACCTACATAGTCCAAGTGCACGTTCGTTAACCTAGATAGTCCAAGTGCCCGCTGGTAACCTACATAATCCAAGGGCCCGCTAGGTAATCTTGATAGTCCAAGTGCCTTCTAGTTAACCTACATAGTCCACATGCCCGCTAGGTAACTTACATAGTCCAAGTGCCCACTAGGTAACCTAAGTAATCCTAATGCCCGCTAGGAAAACTACATAGTCCAAGTGCCCGCTAGTTAACCTAGATAGTCCAAGTGCCCGCTAGTAAACCTAGATAGTCCAAGTGCCCGCTAGTTAACCTATATAGTCCAAGTGCCCGCTAGTTAACCTAGATCGTCCAAGTGCCCGCTGGTTAACCTAGATAATCCAAGTGCCCGATAGTTAACCTACATAGTCTAAGGGCCCAATAGTTAACCTAGATAGTCCAAGTGCCCGCTAGGGGACATACATAGTCCAAGTGCCCCCTAGGGAATCTACATAGTCCAAGTGCTCGCTAAGCAACCTACATAGTCCAAGTGCCCGTTAGTTAACCTAGATAGTCAAGTGCCTGCTAGGTAACCTAAATAGTCCAAGTGCCCCCTAGGGAACCTACATAGTCGAAGTGCCCACTAGGTAACCTAGATAGTCCAATTGCCCGTTAGCTAACCTAGATAGTCGATGTGTCCGCTAGTTAACCTACATAATCCAAATGCCCTCTAGTTAACCTAGATAGTCCAAGTGCCCGCTTGTTAACCTAGATAGTCCAAGTGCCCGCTAGTAAACCTAGATAGTCCAAGGGCCCGCTAGTTAACCTACATAGTCCAAGTGCCCGTTCGTTAACCTAGATAGGCCAAGTGCCCTCTAGGTAACCTAGACAGTCCAAGTGCCCACTAGGTTACCTACATAGTCTAAGTGCACGTTCGTTAACCTAGATAGTCCAAGTGCCCGCTGGTAATCTACATAGTTCAAGGGCCCGCTAGGTAACCTTGATAGTCCAAGCGCCTTCTAGTTAACCTACATAGTCCAAGTGCCCGCTAGGTAACCTACATAGTCCAAGTGCCCGTTAGTTAACCTAGATAGTCCAAGTGCCCACTAGGGGACGTACATAGTCCAAGTGCCCGCTAGGTAACCTTGATAGTCCAAGTGCGCGCTAGGGTATGTTCATAGTCCGAGTTCTGGCTAGGAAACCTTGATAATCCAAGTGCCCGCTATTTAACCTACATAGTCCAAGGGCCCGCAAGTTAACCTACATAGTCCAAGGTCCGCTATTTAACCTAGATAGTCCAAGTGCCCGCTAGTTAACCTACATAGTACAAGGGCCCGCTACTTGACCTAGATAGTCCAAGTGCCCGCTCGTTAACCTAGATAGTCCAAGTGCCCGCTAGTTAACCTAAGTAGTCCAAATGTCCGATAGGGATCCTACATAGTCCAAGTGCCCGCTACGTAACCTACATATCCAAGGGCCCGTTCGTTAACCTAGATAGTCAAAGTGCCCGCTAGTTAACCTAGACAGTCCAAGTACCCGCTAGGTTACCTACATAGTCCAAGTGCCCGTTCGTTAACCTAGATAGTCCAAGTGCCCGCTAGGTTACCTAGACAGTCCAAGTGCCCGCTACTTAACCTCCATAGTCCAAGTGCCTGCTAGGTAAACTACATAGCCCAAGTGCCCACTAGGTAACCTAGACAGTCCAATTGCCCGCTAGTTAACCTAGACAGTCCAAGTACCCGATAGGGAACCTACATAGTCCAAGTGCTCGCTAGGGAACCTATATAGTCCAAGTGCTCGCTAGGCAACCTACATAGTCCAAGTGCCTGTTAGTTAACCTAGATAGTCAAAGTGCCTGCTAGGTAACCTAAATAGTCCAAGTGCCCGCTAGGGAACCTACATAGTCCAAGTGTCCGCTAGGTAACCTAGATAGTCCAATTGCCCGTTAGCTAACCTAGATAGTCGAAGTGTCCGCTAGTTAACCTACATAGTCCAAGTGTCCGTTCGTTAACCTAGATAGGCCAAGTGCGCTCTAGGTAACCTAGACAGTCCAAGTGCCCGCTAGGTTACCTAAATAGTCCAAGTGCACGTTCGTTATCCTTGATAGTCCAAGTGCCCGCTGGTAACCTACATAATCCAAGGGCCCACTAGGTAATCTTGATAGTCCAAGTGCCTTCTAGTTAACCTACATAGTCCAAGTGCCCACTAGGTAACCTAAGTAATCCTAATGCCCGCTAGGAAAACTACATAGTCCAAGTGCCCGCTAGTTAACCTAGATACTCCAAGTGCCCGCTAGTAAACCAAGATAGTCCAAGGGCCCGCTAGTTAATCTAGATAGTCCAAGGGCCCACTAGTTAACCTAGATCGTCCAAGGGCCCTCTAGTTAACCTAGATAGTCCAAGTGCCTGCTAGGGGACGTACATAGTCCAAGTGCCCGCTAGGTAACCTAGATAGTCCAAATGCCCCCTAGGGTATGTATATAGTTCAAGTGCCGCTAGGTAACCTAGATTGTCCAAGGTCCTGCTAGTTAACCTACATAGTCCAATGCCCGATAGGGAACCTATATAGTCCAAGTGCCCGCTCAGGAACCTACATAGTCCAAGTGCCCGATAGGGAACTTATATATTCCAAGTGCCAGTTAGGGAACCTACATACTCCATGTGCCCATAGGGAACCTATATATTCCAAGTGCCCGCTAGGGAACCTACATAATCCAAGTGCCCGTTAGTTAACCTAGATAGTCCAATTGCCCGTTAGCTAACCTAGATAGTCGAAGTGTTCGCTAGTTAACCTACATAGTCCAAGTGTCCGTTGGTTAACCTAGATAGTCCAAGTGCCCGCTAGGTAACCTAGAGTCCAAGTGCTCGCTAGTTAACCTACATAGTCCAAGTGCCCTCTAGGTAACCTATATAGTCCAAGTGCCCGCTAGGTAACCTACATAGTCCAAGGTCTCACTTGTTAACTTTGATCGTCCAAGTGCCTGCTAGTTAACCTAGATCTTCCAAGTGCCCGCGAGTTAACCTAGATTGTCCAAGTGCCTGCTACTTAACCTACATAGTCCAAGGGCCCACTAGTTAACCTAGATAATCCAAGTGTCCTCTAGTTAACCTACATAGTCCAAGTACCCGCTCGTTAACCTATATACAAAGTGCCCGCTACGTAACCTAGATAGTCCAAAGGCACGCTAGTTAACCTACATAGTCCAAGTGCCCGCTAGGCAACCTAGACAGTCCAAGTGCCCGCTAGGTTACCTACATAGTCCAAGTGCCCGTTCGTTAACCTAGATAGTCCAAGTGCCCGCTAGGTTACCTAGACAGTCCAAGTGCCCGCTAGTTAACATCCATAGTCCAAGTGCTTGCTAGGTAAACTACATAGTCCAAGTGCCCACTAGGTAACCTAGACAGTCCAATTGCCCGCTAGTTAACCTAGACAGTCCAAGTACCCGATAGGGAACCTACATAGTCCAAGTGCTCGCTAGGGAACCTATATAGTCCAAGTGCTCGCTAGGCAACCTACATAGTCCAAGTGCCTCTTAGTTAACCTAGATAGTCAAAGTGCCTGCTAGGTAACCTAAATAGTCCAAGTGCCCGCTAGGGAACCTACATAGTCCAAGTGTCCGCTAGGTAATCTAGATAGTCCAATTGCCCGTTAGCTAACCTAGATAGTCGAAGTGTCCGCTAGTTAACCTACATAGTCCAAGTGTCCGTTCGTTAACCTAGATAGGCCAAGTGCCCTCTAGGTAACCTAGACAGTCCAAGTGCCCGCTAGGTTACCTACATAGTCCAAGTGCACGTTCGTTAACCTAGATAGTCCAAGTGCCCGCTGGTAACCTACATAATCCAAGGGCCCGCTAGGTAATCTTGATAGTCCAAGTGCCTTCTAGTTAACCTACATAGTCCACATGCCCGCTAGGTAACTTACATAGTCCAAGTGCCCACTAGGTAACCTAAGTAATCCTAATGCCCGCTAGGAAAACTACATAGTCCAAGTGCCCGCTAGTTAACCTAGATAGTCCAAGTGCCCGCTAGTAAACCTAGATAGTCCAAGGGCCCGCTAGTTAATCTAGATAGTCCAAGTGCCCGCTAGTTAACCTAGATAGTCCAAGTGCCCGCTAGTTAACCTAGATCGTCCAAGGGCCCTCTAGTTAACCTAGATAGTCCAAGTGCCCGCTAGGGGACGTACATAGTCCAAGTGCCCGCTAGGTAACCTAGATAGTCCAAGTGCCCCCTAGGGTATGTATATAGTTCAAGTGCCCGCTAGGTAACCTAGATTGTCCAAGGTCCTGCTAGTTAACCAACATAGTCCAATGCCCGATAGGGAACCTACATAGTCCAAGTGCCCGCTGAGGAACCTACATAGTCCAAGTGCCCGATAGGGAACCTATATATTCCAAGTGCCAGTTAGGGAACCTACATACTCCACGTGCCCATAGGGAACCTATATATTCCAAGTGCCCGCTAGGGAACCTACATAATCCAAGTGCCCGTTAGTTAACCTAGATAGTCCAATTGCCCGTTAGCTAACCTAGATAGTCGAAGTGTCCGCTAGTTAACCTACATAGTCCAAGTGTCCGTTGGTTAACCTAGATAGTCCAAGTGCCCGCTAGGTAACCTAGAGTCCAAGTGCTCGCTAGTTAACCTACATAGTCCAAGTGCCCGCTAGGTAACCTATATAGTCCAAGTGCCCGCTAGGTAACCTACATATTCCAAGGTCTCACTTGTTAACTTTGTTAGTCCAAGTGCCTGCTAGTTAACCTAGATCTTCCAAGTGCCCGCGAGTTAACCTAGATTGTCCAAGTGCCTGCTACTTAACCTACATAGTCCAATGGCCCACTAGTTAAAGTAGATAATCCAAGTGTCCTCTAGTTAACCTACATAGTCCAAGTACCCGCTAGTTAACCTATATACAAAGTGCCCGCTACGTAACCTAGATAGTCCGAGGGCACGCTAGTTAACCTACATAGTCCAAGTGCCCGCTAGGCAACCTAGATAGTCCAAGTGCCCACTAAGGAACCTACATAGTCCAAGTGCACGCTAGTTAACCTCGACAGTCCAAGTGCCCGCTAGGGAACTTACATAGTCCAAGTTCCCGCTTGGTAACCTAAATAGTCCAAATGCCCGCTAGGGAAACTACATAGTCCAAGTGCCCGCTAGGTAACCTATATAGTCCAAGTGCCCGCTAGGTAACCTACATAGTCCAAGGTCTCACTTGTTAACTTTGATCGTCCAAGTGCCTGCTAGTTAACCTAGATCTTCCAAGTGCCCGCGAGTTAACCTAGATTGTCCAAGTGCCTGCTACTTAACCTACATAGTCCAAGGGCCCACTAGTTAACCTAGATAATCCAAGTGTCCTCTAGTTAACCTACATAGTCCAAGTACCCGCTCGTTAACCTATATACAAAGTGCCCGCTACGTAACCTAGATAATCCAAGGGCACGCTAGTTAACCTACATAGTCCAAGTGCCCGCTAGGCAACCTAGACAGTCCAAGTGCCCGCTAGGTTACCTACATAGTCCAAGTGCCCGTTCGTTAACCTAGATAGTCCAAGTGCCCGCTAGGTTACCTAGACAGTCCAAGTGCCCGCTAGTTAACATCCATAGTCCAAGTGCCTGCTAGGTAAACTACATAGTCCAAGTGCCCACTAGGTAACCTAGACAGTCCAATTGCCCGCTAGTTAACCTAGACAGTCCAAGTACCCGATAGGGAACCTACATAGTCCAAGTGCTCGCTAGGCAACCTACATAGTCCAAGTGCCTGTTAGTTAACCTAGATAGTCAAAGTGCCTGCTAGGTAACCTAGATAGTCCAAGTGCCCGCTAGTTAACCTAGATTGTCCAAGGGCCCGCTAGTTAATCTAGATAGTCCAGTGCCCGCTAGTTAACCTATATTGTCCAAGTGCCCGCTAGGTAACCTAGATAGTCCAAGGGCCCGCTAGTTAATCTAGATAGCCAAGTGCCCACTAGTTAACCTAGATAGTCCAAGTGCCCGCTAGGTAACCTAGAGTCCAAGTGCTCCCTAGTTAACCTACATAGTCCAAGTGCCCGCTAGGTAACCTATATAGTCCAAGTGCCCGCTAGGTAACCTACATAGTCCAAGGTCTCACTTGTTAACTTTGTTAGTCCAAGTGCCTGCTAGTTAACCTAGATCTTCAAAGTGCCCGCGAGTTAACCTAGATTGTCCAAGTGCCTGCTACTTAACCTACATAGTCCAATGGCCCACTAGTTAAAGTAGATAATCCAAGTGTCCTCTAGTTAACCTACATAGTCCAAGTACCCGCTAGTTAACCTATATACAAAGTGCCCGCTACGTAACCTAGATAGTCCGAGGGCACGCTAGTTAACCTACATAGTCCAAGTGCCCGCTAGGCAACCTAGATAGTCCAAGTGCCCACTAAGGAACCTACATAGTCCAAGTGCACGCTAGTTAACCTCGACAGTCCAAGTGCCCGCTAGGGAACTTACATAGTCCAAGTTCCCGCTTGGTAACCTAAATAGTCCAAATGCCCGCTAGGGAAACTACATAGTCCAAGTGCCCGCTAGTTAACCTAGGTAGTCCAAGTGCCCGCTAGTTAACCTAGATCGTCCAAGGGCCCTCTAGTTAACCTAGATAGTCCAAGTGCCCGCTAGGGGACGTACATAGTCCAAGTGCCCGCTAGGTAACCTAGATAGTCCAAGTGCCCCCTAGGGTATGTATATAGTTCAAGTGCCCGCTAGGTAACCTAGATTGTCCAAGGTCCTGCTAGTTAACCTACATAGTCCAATGCCCGATAGGGAACCTACATAGTCCAAGTGCCCGCTGAGGAACCTACATAGTCCAAGTGCCCGATAGGGAACCTATATATTCCAAGTGCCAGTTAGGGAACCTACATACTCCACGTGCCCATAGGGAACCTATATATTCCAAGTGCCCGCTAGGGAACCTACATAATCCAAGTGCCCGTTAGTTAACCTAGATAGTCCAATTGCCCGTTAGCTAACCTAGATAGTCGAAGTGTCCGCTAGTTAACCTACATAGTCCAAGTGTCCGTTGGTTAACCTAGATAGTCCAAGTGCCCGCTAGGTAACCTAGAGTCCAAGTGCTCGCTAGTTAACCTACATAGTCCAAGTGCCCGCTAGGTAACCTATATACAAAGTGCCCGCTACGTAACCTAGATAGTCCAAGGGCACGCTAGTTAACCTACATAGTCCAAGTGCCCGCTAGGCAACCTAGACAGTCCAAGTGCCCCCTAGGTTACCTACATAGTCCAAGTGCCCGTTCGTTAACCTAGATAGTCCAAGTGCCCGCTAGGTTACCTAGATAGTCCAAGTGCCCGCTAGTTAACATCCATAGTCCAAATGCCTGCTAGGTAAACTACATAGTCCAAGTGCCCACTAGGTAACCTAGACAGTCTAATTGCCCGCTAGTTAACCTAGACAGTCCAAGTACCCGATAGGGAACCTACATAGTCCAAGTGCTCGCTAGGGACCCTATATAGTCCAAGTGCCCGCTAGGCAACCTACATAGTCCAAGTGCCTGTTAGTTAACCTAGATAGTCAAAGTGCCTGCTAGGTAACCTAGATAGTCCAAGTGCCCGCTAGTTAACCTAGATTGTCCAAGGGCCCGCTAGTTAATCTAGATAGTCCAGTACCCGCTAGTTAACCTATATTGTCCAAGTGCCCGCTAGGTAACCTAGATAGTCCAAGGGCCCGCTAGTTAATCTGGATAGCCAAGTGCCCACTAGTTAACCTAGATAGTCCAAGTGCCCGCTAGTTAACCTAGATCGTCCAAGTGCCCGCTGTTAACCTAGATAATCCAAGTGCCCGATAGTTAACCTACATAGTCCAAGGGCCCAATAGTTAACCTAGATAGTCCAATGCCCGCTAGGGGACATACATAGTCCAAGTGCCCCCTAGGGAATCTACATAGTCCAAGTGCTCGCTAAGCAACCTACATAGTCCAAGTGCCCGTTAGTTAACCTAGATAGTCAAAGTGCCTGCTAGGTAACCTAAATAATCCAAGTGCTCTCTAGGGAACCTACATAGTCCAAGTGCCCGTTAGTTAACCTAGATAGTCCAATTGCCCGTTAGCTAACCTAGATAGTCGAAGTGTCCGCTAGTTATCCTACATAGTCCAAGTGTCCGTTGGTTAACCTAGATAGTCCAAGTGCCCGCTAGGTAACCTAGAGTCCAAGTGCTTGCTAGTTAACCTACATAGTCCAAGTGCCCGCTAGGTAACCTATATAGTCCAAGTGCCCGCTAGGTAACCTACATAGTCCAACGTCTCACTTGTTAACTTTGATAGTCCAAGTGCCTGCTAGTTCACCTAGATCTTCCAAGTGCCCGCGAGTTAACCTAGATTGTCCAAGTGCCTGCTACTTAACCTACATAGTCCAAGGGCCCACTGGTTAACCTAGATAATCCAAGTGTCCTCTAGTTAACCTACATAGTCCAAGTACCAGCTAGTTAACCTATATACAAAGTGCCCGCTACGTAACCTAGATAGTCCAAGGGCACGCTAGTTAACCTACATAGTCCAAGTGCCCGCTAGGCAACCTAGATAGCCAAGTGCCCACTAAGGAACCTACATAGTCCAAGTGCACGCTAGTCAACCTAGACAGTCCCAGTGCCCGCTAGGGAGCTTACATAGTCCAAGTTCCCGCTTGGTAACCTAAATAGTCCAAATGCCCGCTAGGGAAACTACATAGTCCCAGTGCCCACTAGTTAACCTAGATAGTCCAAGTGCCTGCTAGTAAACCTACATAATCCATGGGCCCGCTAGTTAACCTACATAGTGCAAGGGCCCGCTAGTTAACCTAGATCGTGCAAGTGTCCGCTAGTTAACCTACATAGTCCACGTGCCCGGTAGGTAACCTAGATAGTCCTAGTGCCCGTTAGTTAACCTAGATGGTCCAAGGGCCCACTAGGGGACGTACATAGTCCAAGTGCCCGCTAGTTAACCTACATAGTCCAAGGTCCGCTAGTTAACCTAGATAGTCCAAGTGCCCGCTAGTTAACCTACATAGTACAAGGGCCCGCTAGTTGACCTTGATAGTCCAAGTTCCCGCTAGTTAACCTAGATAGTCAAAGTGCCCGCTAATTAACCTAAGTAGTACAAATGTCCGATAGGGATCCTACATAGTCCAAGTGCCTGCTACGTAACCTACATATCCAAGTGCCCGTTCGTTAACCTAGATAGTCAAAGTGCCCGCTGGGTAACCTAGACAGTCCAAGTGCCCGCTAGGTTACCTACATAGTCCAAGTGCCCGTTCGTTAACCTAGATAGTCCAAGTGCCCGCTAGTTAACCTAGATCGTCCAAGGGCCCTCTAGTTAACCTAGATAGTCCATGTGCCCTCTAGGGGACGTACATAGTCCAAGTGCCCGCTAGGTAACCTAGATAGTCAAAGTGCCCCCTAGGGTATGTACATAGTTCAAGTGCCCACTAGGTAACCTAGATTGTCCAAGTGTCCGCTAGTTACCCTACATAGTCCAAGTGCCCGCTAGGTAACCTAGATAGTCCAAGGTCCTGCTAGTTAACCTACATAGTCCAATCCCCGATAGGGTACCTACATAGTCCAAGTGCCCGCTGAGGAACCTACATAGTCCAAGTGCCCGATAGGGAACCTATATATTCCAAGTGCCAGTTAGGGAACCTACATACTCCACGTGCCCATAGGGAACCTATATTGTCCAAGTGCCCGCTAGGGAAACTACATAGTCCAAGTGCCCGTTAGTTAACCTAGATAGTCAAAGTGCCTGCTAGGTAATCTAAATAGTCCAAGTGCTCTCTAGGGAACCTACGTAGTCCAAGTGCCCGTTAGTTAACCTAGATAGTCCAATTGCCCGTTAGCTAACCTAGATAGTCGAAGTGTCCGCTAGTTAACCTACATAGTCCAAGTGTCCGTTGGTTAACCTAGATAGTCCAAGTGCACGCTAGGTAACCTAGAGTCCAAGTGCTCGCTAGTTAACCTACATAGTCCAAGTGCCCGCTAGGTAACCTATATAGTCCAAGTGCCCGCTAGGTAACCTACATAGTCCAAGGTCTCACTTGTTAACTTTGATAGTCCAAGTGCCTGCTAGTTAACCTAGATCTTCCAAGTGCCCGCGAGTTAACCTAGATTGTCCAAGTGCCTGCTACTTAACCTACATAGTCCAAGGGCCCACTAGTTAACCTAGATAATCCAAGTGTCCTCTAGTTAACCTACATAGTCCAAGTACCAGCTAGTTAACCTATATACAAAGTGCCCGCTACGTAACCTAGATAGTCCAAGGGCACGCTAGTTAACCTACATAGTCCAAGTGCCCGCTAGGCAACCTAGATAGTCCAAGTGCCCACTAAGGAACCTACATAGTCCAAGTGCACGCTAGTTAACCTAGACAGTCCCAGTGCCCGCTAGGGAACTTACATAGTCCAAGTTCCCGCTTGGTAACCTAAATAGTCTAAATGCCCGCTAGGGAAACTACATAGTCCAAGTGCCCACTAGTTAACCTAGATAGTCCAAGTGCCTGCTAGTAAACCTACATAATCCATGGGCCCGCTAGTTAACCTACATAGTGCAAGGGCCCGCTAGTTAACCTAGATCGTGCAAGTGTCCGCTAGTTAACCTACATAGTCCACGTGCCCGGTAGGTAACCTAGATAGTCCTCGTGCCCGTTAGTTAACCTAGATAGTCCAAGGGCCCACTAGGGGACGTACATAGTCCAAGTGCCCGCTAGTTAACCTACATAGTCCAAGGTCCGCTAGTTAACCTAGATAGGCCAAGTGCCCGCTAGTTAACCTACATAGTACAAGGGCCCGCTAGTTGACCTTGATAGTCCAAGTTCCCGCTAGTTAACCTAGATAGTCAAAGTGCCCGCTAATTACCCTAAGTAGTACAAATGTCCGATAGGGATCCTACATAGTCAAAGTGTGCGCTAATTAACCTACATAGTCCAAGTCCCCGCTAGGTAACCTAGGCAGTCCAAGTGACCATTATGTTACCTACATAGTCCAAGTGCTCGTCCGTTAACCTAGATAGTCCAAGTGCCCGCTAGGTAACTTAGGTAGCCCAAGTACCCGCTAGGGAACGTACATAGTCCAAGTGCCTTCTAGGTAACCTAGATAGTCCAAGTGCCCGCTAGTTAACCTACATACTCCAAGTGCCTGCTAGGTAAACTACATAGTCCAAGTGCCCACTAGGTAACCTAGAGAGTCCAATTGCCTGCTAGTTAAGCTAGACAGTCCAAGTACCCGATAGGGAACCTACATAGTCCAAGTGCCCGCTGGGAACCTACATAGTCCAAGTGCTCGCTAGGCAACCTACATAGTCCAAGTGCCCGTTAGTTAACCTAGATAGTCAAAGTGCCTGCTAGGTAACCTAAATAGTCCAAGTGCCCGCTAGGGAACCTACATAGTCCAAGGGCCCGCTAGGTAACCTAGATAGTCCAATTGCCCGTTAGCTAACCTAGATAGTTGAAGTGTCTGCTAGTTAACCTACATAGTCCAAGTGCCCGTTCGTTAACCTAGATAGGCCAAGTGCCCGCTAGGTAACCTACACAGTCCAAGTGCCTGCTAGGTAACCTTGATAGTCCAAGTGCCTTCTAGTTAACCTACATAGTCCAAGTGCCCGCTAGGTAACATACATAGTCCAAGTGGCCACTATGTAACCTAAATAATCCAAATGCCCGCTAGTTAACCTAGATAATCCAAGTGCCCGCTTGTTAACCTAGATAGTCCAAGTGCCCGCTAGTTAACCTAGATAGTCTAAGGGCCCGCTAGTTAATCTACATAGTCCAGTGCCCGCTAGTTAACCTAGATAGTCCAAGTGCCCGCTAGTTAACCTAGATAGTCCAAGGGCCCGCTAGTTAATCTAGATAGTCCAAGTGCCCACTAGTTAACCTAGATAGTCCAAGTGCCCGCTAGTTAACCTAGATCGTCGAAGTGCCCGCTGGTTAACCTAGATAATCCAAGTGCCCGATAGTTAACCTACATAGTTCAAGGGCCCAATAGTTAACCTAGATAGTCCAAGTGCCCGCTAGGGGACATACATAGTCCAAGTGCCCCCTAGGGAATCTACATAGTCCAAGTGCTCGCTAAGCAACCTACATAGTCCATGTGCCCGTTAGTTAACCTAGATAGTCAAAGTGCCTGCTAGGAAACCTAAATAGTCCAAGTGCCCGCTAGGGAACCTACGTAGTCGAAGTGCCCACTAGGTAACCTAGATAGTCCAATTGCACGTTAGCTAACCTAGATAGTCGAAGTGTCCGCTAGTTAACCTACATAATCCAAATGCCCGCTAGTTAACCTAGATAGTCCAAGTGGCCGCTTGTTAACCTAGATAGTCCAAGTGCCCGCTAGTAAACCTAGATAGTCCAAGGGCCCGCTAGTTAACCTACATAGTCCAAGTGCCCGTTCGTTAACCTAGATAGGCCAAGTGCCCACTAGGTAACCTAGACAGTCCAAGTGCCCACTAGGTTACCTACATAGTCCAAGTGCACGTTCATTAACCTAGAGAGTCCAAGTGCCCGCTGGTAATCTACATAGTCCAAGGGCCCGCTAGGTAACCTTGATAGTCCAAGCGCCTTCTAGTTAACCTACATAGTCCAACTGCCCGCTAGGTAACCTACATAGTCCAAGGTCTCCCTTGTTAACTTTGATAGTCCAAGTGCCTGCGAGTTAACCTAGATCTTCAAAGTGCCCGCGAGTTAACCTAGATTGTCCAAGTGCCTGCTACTTAACCTACATAGTCCAAGGGCCCACTAGTTAAACTAGATAATCCAAGTGTCCTCTACTTAACCTACATAGTCCAAGTACCCGCTAGTTAACCTATATACAAAGTGCCCGCTACGTAACCTAGATAGTCCAAGGGCACGCTAGTTAACCTACATAGTCCAAGTGCCCGCTAGGCAACCTAGATAGTCCAAGTGCCCACTAAGGAACCTACATAGTCCAAGTGCACGCTAGTTAACCTAGACAGTCCAAGGGCCCGCTAGGGAACTTACATAGTCCAAGTTCCCGCTTGGTAACCTAAATAGTCCAAATGCCCGCTAGGGAAACTACATAGTCCAAGTGCCCGTTAGTTAACCTAGATAATCCAAGTGCCCACTAGGGGACGTACATAGTCCAAGTGCCCGCGAGGTAACCTTGATAGTCCAAGTGCGCGCTAGGGTATGTACATAGTCCGAGTGCTGGCTAGGAAACCTAGATAATCCAAGTGCCCGCTAGTTAACCTACATAGTCCAAGGGCCCGCAAGTTAACCTACATAGTCCAAGGTCCGCTATTTAACCTAGATAGTCCAAGTGCCCGCTAGTTAACCTAAGTAGTACAAGGGCCCGCTACTTGACCTAGATAGTCCAAGTGCCCGCTAGTTAACCTAGATAGTCCAAGTGCCCGCTAGTTAATCTAAGTAGTCCAAATGTCCGATAGGGATCCTAAATAGTCCAAGTGCCCGCTACGTAACCTACATATCCAAGTGCCCGTTCGTTAACCTAGATAGTCAAAGTGCCCGCTAGGTAACCTAGACAGTCCAAGTGCCCGCTAGGTTACCTACATAGTCCAAGTGCCCGTTCGTTAACCTAGATAGTCCAAGTGCCCGCTAGTTAACCTAGATAGTCCAAGGGCCCACTAGGGGACGTACATAGTCCAAGTGCCCGCTAGTTAACCTACATAGTCCAAGGTCCGCTAGTTAACCTAGATAGTCCAAGTGCCCGCTAGTTAACCTACATAGTACAAGGGCCCGCTAGTTGACCTTGATAGTCCAAGTTCCCGCTAGTTAACCTAGATAGTCAAAGTGCCCGCTAATTAACCTAAGTAGTACAAATGTCTGATAGGGATCCTACATAGTCAAAGTGCCCGCTAGTTAACCTATATAGTCCAAGTCCCGGCTAGGTAACCTAGGCAGTCCAAGTGACCATTATGTTACCTACATAGTCCAAGTGCTCGTCCGTTAACCTGGATAGTCCAAGTGCCCGCTAGGTAACTTAGGTAGCCCAAGTACCCGCTAGGGAACGTACATAGTCCAAGTGCCTTCTAGGTAACCTAGATAGTCCAAGTGCCCGCTAGTTAACCTACATACTCCAAGTGCCTGCTAGGTAAACTACATAGTCCAAGTACCCACGAGGTAACCTAGACAGCCCAATTGCCCGCTAGTTAAGCTAGACAGTCCAAGTACCCGATAGGGAACCTACATAGTCCAAGTGCCCGCTGGGAACCTACATAGTCCAAGTGCTCGCTAGGCAACCTACATAGTCCAAGTGCCCGTTAGTTAACCTAGATAGTCAAAGTGCCTGCTAGGTAACCTAAATAGTCCAAGTGCCCGCTAGGGAACCTACATAGTCCAAGGGCCCGCTAGGTAACCTAGATAGTCCAATTGCCCGTTAGCTAACCTAGATAGTTGAAGTGTCCGCTAGTTAACCTACATAGTCCAAGTGCCCGTTCGTTAACCTAGATAGGCCAAGTGCCCGCTAGGTAACCTACACAGTCCAAGTGCCTGCTAGGTAACCTTGATAGTCCAAGTGCCTTCTAGTTAACCTACATAGTCCAAGTGCCCGCTAGGTAACATACATAGTCCAGGTGCCCACTATGTAACCTAAATAATCCAAATGCCCGCTAGTTAACCTAGATAATCCAAGTGCCCGCTTGTTAACCTAGATAGTCCAAGTGCCCGCTAGTAAACCTAGATAGTCTAAGGGCCCGCAAGTTAACCTAGATAGTCCAAGTGCCCGCTAGTTAACCTAGATAGTCCAAGTGCCCGCTAGTTAACCTAGATAGTCCAAGGGCCCGCTAGTTAATCTAGATAGTCCAAGTGCCCACTAGTTAACCTAGATAGTCCAAGTGCCCGCTAGTTAACCTAGATCGTCCAAGTGCCCGCTGGTTAACCTAGATAATCCAAGTGCCCGATAGTTAACCTACATAGTCCAAGGGCCCAATAGTTAACCTAGATAGTCCAAGTGCCCGCTAGGGGACATACATAGTCCAAGTGCCCACTAGGGAATCTACATAGTCCAAGTGCTCGCTAAGCAACCTACATAGTCCAAGTGCCCGTTAGTTAACCTAGATAGTCAAAGTGCCTGCTAGGTAACTTAAATAGTCCAAGTGCCCGCTAGGGAACCTACGTAGTCGAAGTGCCCACTAGGTAACCTAGATAGTCCAATTGCACGTTAGCTAACCTAGATAGTCGAAGTGTCCGCTAGTTAACCTACATAATCCAAATGCCCGCTAGTTAACCTAGATAGTCCAAGTGGCCGCTTGTTAACCTAGATAGTCCAAGTGCCCGCTAGTAAACCTAGATAGTCCAAGGGCCCGCTAGTTAACCTACATAGTCCAAGTGCCCGTTCGTTAACCTAGATAGGCCAAGTGCCCACTAGGTAACCTAGACAGTCCAAGTGCCCACTAGGTTACCTACATAGTCCAAGTGCACGTTCATTAACCTACATAATCCAAGTGCCCTCTGGTAATCTACATAGTCCAAGGGCCCGCTAGGTAACCTTGATAGTCCAAGCGCCTTCTAGTTAACCTACATAGTCCAAGTGCCCGCTAGGTAACCTACATAGTCCAAGTGCCCGTTAGTTAACCTAGATAGTCCAAGTGCCCACTAGGGGACGTACATAGTCCAAGTGCCCGCGAGGTAACCTTGATAGTCCAAGTGCGCGCTAGGGTATGTACATAGTCCAAGTGCTGGCTAGGAAACCTAGATAATCCAAGTGCCCGCTAGTTAACCTACATAGTCCAAGGGCCCGCAAGTTAACCTACATAGTCCAAGGTCCGCTATTTAACCTAGATAGTCCAAGTGCCCGCTAGTTAACCTACGTAGTACAAGGGCCCGCTACTTGACCTAGATAGTCCAAGTGCCCGCTCGTTAACCTAGATAGTCCAAGTGCCCGCTAGTTAACCTAAGTAGTCCAAATGTCCGATAGGGATCCTACATAGTCCAAGTGCCCTCTACGTAACCTACATATTCAAGTGCCCGTTCGTTAACCTAGATATTCAAAGTGCCCGCTAGGTAACCTAGACAGTCCAAGTGCCCGCTAGGTTACCTACATAGTCCAAGTGCCCGTTCGTTAACCTAGATAGTTCAAGTGCCCGCTAGTTAACCTAGATCGTCCAAGGGCCCTCTAGTTAACCTAGATAGTCCAAGTGCCCGCTAGGGGACGTACATAGTCCACGTGCCCGCTAGGTAACCTAGATAGTCCATGTGCCCCCTAGGGTATGTACATAGTTCAAGTGCCCGCTAGGTAACCTAGATTGTCCAAGTGTCCGCTAGTTACCCTACATAGTCCAAGTGCCCGCTAGGTAACCTAGATAGTCCAAGGTCCTGCTAGTTAACCTACATAGTCCAATGCCCGATAGGGAACCTACATAGTCCAAGTGCCCGCTGAGGAACCTACATAGTCCAAGTGCCCGATAGGGAACCTATATATTCCAAGTGCCAGTTAGGGAACCTACATACTCCACGTGGTCATAGGGAACCTATATAGTCCAAGTGCCCGCTAGGGAACCTACATAGTCCAAGTGCCCGTTAGTTAACCTACATAGTCAAAGTGCCTGCTAGGTAACCTAAATAGTCCAAGTGCCCGCTAGGGAACCTACATAGTCCAAGTGCCCGTTAGTTAACCTAGATAGTCAAAATGCCTGCTAGGTAACCTAAATATTCCAAGTGCTCTCTAGGGAACATACATAGTCCAAGTGCCCGTTAGTTAACCTAGATAGTCAAAGTGCCCGCTAGGTAACCTAGACAGTCCAAGTGCCCGCTAGTTAACCTACATAGTCCAAGTGCCCGTTCGTTAACCTAGATAGGCCAAGTGCCCGCTAGGTAACCTACACAGTCCAAGTGCCTGCTAGGTAACCTTGATAGTCCAAGTGCCTTCTAGTTAACCTACATAGTCCAAGTGCCCGCTAGGTAACATACATAGTCCAAGTGGCCACTATGTAACCTAAATAATCCAAATGCCCGCTAGTTAACCTAGATAATCCAAGTGCCCGCTTGTTAACCTAGATAGTCCAAGTGCCCGCTAGTTAACCTAGATAGTCTAAGGGCCCGCTAGTTAATCTACATAGTCCAGTGCCCGCTAGTTAACCTAGATAATCCAAGTGCCCGCTAGTTAACCTAGATAGTCCAAGGGCCCGCTAGTTAATCTAGATAGTCCAAGTGCCCACTAGTTAACCTAAATAGTCCAAGTGCCCGCTAGTTAACCTAGATCGTCCAAGTGCCCGCTGGTTAACCTAGATAATCCAAGTGCCCGATAGTTAGCCTACATAGTCCAAGGGCCCAATAGTTAACCTAGATAGTCCAAGTGCCCGCTAGGGGACATACATAGTCCAAGTGCCCCCTAGGGAATCTACATAGTCCAAGTGCTCGCTAAGCAACCTACATAGTCCATGTGCCCGTTAGTTAACCTAGATAGTCAAAGTGCCTGCTAGGAAACCTAAATAGTCCAAGTGCCCGCTAGGGAACCTACGTAGTCGAAGTGCCCACTAGGTAACCTAGATAGTCCAATTGCACGTTAGCTAACCTAGATAGTCGAAGTGTCCGCTAGTTAACCTACATAATCCAAATGCCCGCTAGTTAACCTAGATAGTCCAAGTGGCCGCTTGTTAACCTAGATAGTCCAAGTGCCCGCTAGTAAACCTAGATAGTCCAAGGGCCCGCTAGTTAACCTACATAGTCCAAGTGCCCGTTCGTTAACCTAGATAGGCCAAGTGCCCACTAGGTAACCTAGACAGTCCAAGTGCCCACTAGGTTACCTACATAGTCCAAGTGCACGTTCATTAACCTAGATAGTCCAAGTGCCCGCTGGTAATCTACATAGTCCAAGGGCCCGCTAGGTAACCTTGATAGTCCAAGCGCCTTCTAGTTAACCTACATAGTCCAACTGCCCGCTAGGTAACCTACATAGTCCAAGGTCTCACTTGTTAACTTTGATATTCCAAATGCCTGCGAGTTAACCTAGATCTTCAAAGTGCCCGCGAGTTAACCTAGATTGTCCAAGTGCCTGCTACTTAACCTACATAGTCCAAGGGCCCACTAGTTAAACTAGATAATCCAAGTGTCCTCTAGTTAACCTACATAGTCCAAGTACCCGCTAGTTAATCTATATACAAAATGCCCGCTACGTAACCTAGATAGTCCAAGGGCACGCTAGTTAACCTACATAGTCCAAGTGCCCGCTAGGCAACCTAGATAGTCCAAGTGCCCACTAAGGAACCTACATAGTCCAAGTGCACGCTAGTTAACCTAGACAGTCCAAGGGCCCGCTAGGGAACTTACATAGTCCAAGTTCCCGCTTGGTAACCTAAATAGTCCAAATGCCCGCTAGGGAAACTACATAGTCCAAGTGCCCGTTAGTTAACCTAGATAGTCCAAGTGCCCACTAGGGGACGTACATAGTCCAAGTGCCCGCGAGGTAACCTTGATAGTCCAAGTGCGCGCTAGGGTATGTACATAGTCCGAGTGCTGGATAGGAAACCTAGATAATCCAAGTGCCCGCTAGTTAACCTACATAGTCCAAGGGCCCGCAAGTTAACCTACATAGTCCAAGGTCCGCTATTTAACCTAGATAGTCCAAGTGCCCGCTAGTTAACCTACGTAGTACAAGGGCCCGCTACTTGACCTAGATAGTCCAAGTGCCCGCTAGTTAACCTAGATAGTCCAAGTGCCCGCTAGTTAATCTAAGTAGTCCAAATGTCCGATAGGGATCCTACATAGTCCAAGTGCCCGCTACGTAACCTACATATCCAAGTGCCCGTTCGTTAACCTAGATAGTCAAAGTGCCCGCTAGGTAACCTAGACAGTCCAAGTGCCCGCTAGGTTACCTACATAGTCCAAGTGCCCGTTCGTAAACCTAGATAGTTCAAGTGCCCGCTAGTTAACCTAGATAGTCCAAGGGCCCACTAGGGGACGTACATAGTCCAAGGTCCGCTAGTTAACCTAGATAGTCCAAGTGCCCGCTAGTTAACCTACATAGTACAAGGGCCTGCTAGTTGACCTTGATAGTCCAAGTTCCCGCTAGTTAACCTAGATAGTCAAAGTGCCCGCTAATTAACCTAAGTAGTACAAATGTCTGATAGGGATCCTACATAGTCAAAGTGCCCGCTAGTTAACCTACATAGTCCAAGTCCCCGCTAGGTAACCTAGGCAGTCCAGGTGACCATTATGTTACCTACATAGTCCAAGTGCTCGTCCGTTAACCTAGATAGTCCAAGTGCCCGCTAGGTAACTTAGGTAGCCCAAGTACCCGCTAGGGAACGTACATAGTCCAAGTGCCTTCTAGGTAACCTAGATAGTCCAAGTGCCCGCTAGTTAACCTACATACTCCAAGTGCCTGCTAGGTAAACTACATAGTCCAAGTACCCACTAGGTAACCTAGACAGTCCAATTGCCCGCTAGTTAAGCTAGACAGTCCAAGTACCCGATAGGGAACCTACATAGTCCAAGTGCCCGCTGGGAACCTACATAGTCCAAGTGCTCGCTAGGCAACCTACATAGTCCAAGTGCCCGTTAGTTAACCTAGATAGTCAAAGTGCCTGCTAGGTAACCTAAATAGTCCAAGTGCCCGCTAGGGAACCTACATAGTCCAAGGGCCCGCTAGGTAACCTAGATAGTCCAATTGCCCGTTAGCTAACCTAGATAGTTGAAGTGTCCGCTAGTTAACCTACATAGTCCAAGTGCCCGTTCGTTAACCTAGATAGGCCAAGTGCCCGCTAGGTAACCTACACAGTCCAAGTGCCTGCTAGGTAACCTTGATAGTCCAAGTGCCTTCTAGTTAACCTACATAGTCCAAGTGCCCGCTAGGTAACATACATAGTCCAGGTGCCCACTATGTAACCTAAATAATCCAAATGCCCGCTAGTTAACCTAGATAATCCAAGTGCCCGCTTGTTAACCTAGATAGTCCAAGTGCCCGCTAGTAAACCTAGATAGTCTAAGGGCCCGCAAGTTAACCTAGATAGTCCAAGTGCCCGCTAGTTAACCTAGATAGTCCAAGTGCCCGCTAGTTAACCTAGATAGTCCAAGGGCCCGCTAGTTAATCTAGATAGTCCAAGTGCCCACTAGTTAACCTAGATAGTCCAAGTGCCCGCTAGTTAACCTAGATCGTCCAAGTGCCCGCTGGTTAACCTAGATAATCCAAGTGCCCGATAGTTAACCTACATAGTCCAAGGGCCCAATAGTTAACCTAGATAGTCCAAGTGCCCGCTAGGGGACATACATAGTCCAAGTGCCCACTAGGGAATCTACATAGTCCAAGTGCTCGCTAAGCAACCTACATAGTCCAAGTGCCCGTTAGTTAACCTAGATAGTCAAAGTGCCTGCTAGGTAACTTAAATAGTCCAAGTGCCCGCTAGGGAACCTACGTAGTCGAAGTGCCCACTAGGTAACCTAGATAGTCCAATTGCACGTTAGCTAACCTAGATAGTCGAAGTGTCCGCTAGTTAACCTACATAATCCAAATGCCCGCTAGTTAACCTAGATAGTCCAAGTGGCCGCTTGTTAACCTAGATAGTCCAAGTGCCCGCTAGTAAACCTAGATAGTCCAAGGGCCCGCTAGTTAACCTACATAGTCCAAGTGCCCGTTCGTTAACCTAGATAGGCCAAGTGCCCACTAGGTAACCTAGACAGTCCAAGTGCCCACTAGGTTACCTACATAGTCCAAGTGCACGTTCATTAACCTACATAATCCAAGTGCCCTCTGGTAATCTACATAGTCCAAGGGCCCGCTAGGTAACCTTGATAGTCCAAGCGCCTTCTAGTTAACCTACATAGTCCAAGTGCCCGCTAGGTAACCTACATAGTCCAAGTGCCCGTTAGTTAACCTAGATAGTCCAAGTGCCCACTAGGGGACGTACATAGTCCAAGTGCCCGCGAGGTAACCTTGATAGTCCAAGTGCGCGCTAGGGTATGTACATAGTCCAAGTGCTGGCTAGGAAACCTAGATAATCCAAGTGCCCGCTAGTTAACCTACATAGTCCAAGGGCCCGCAAGTTAACCTACATAGTCCAAGGTCCGCTATTTAACCTAGATAGTCCAAGTGCCCGCTAGTTAACCTACGTAGTACAAGGGCCCGCTACTTGACCTAGATAGTCCAAGTGCCCGCTCGTTAACCTAGATAGTCCAAGTGCCCGCTAGTTAACCTAAGTAGTCCAAATGTCCGATAGGGATCCTACATAGTCCAAGTGCCCTCTACGTAACCTACATATTCAAGTGCCCGTTCATTAACCTAGATATTCAAAGTGCCCGCTAGGTAACCTAGACAGTCCAAGTGCCCGCTAGGTTACCTACATAGTCCAAGTGCCCGTTCGTTAACCTAGATAGTTCAAGTGCCCGCTAGTTAACCTAGATCGTCCAAGGGCCCTCTAGTTAACCTAGATAGTCCAAGTGCCCGCTAGGGGACGTACATAGTCCACGTGCCCGCTAGGTAACCTAGATAGTCCATGTGCCCCCTAGGGTATGTACATAGTTCAAGTGCCCGCTAGGTAACCTAGATTGTCCAAGTGTCCGCTAGTTACCCTACATAGTCCAAGTGCCCGCTAGGTAACCTAGATAGTCCAAGGTCCTGCTAGTTAACCTACATAGTCCAATGCCCGATAGGGAACCTACATAGTCCAAGTGCCCGCTGAGGAACCTACATAGTCCAAGTGCCCGATAGGGAACCTATATATTCCAAGTGCCAGTTAGGGAACCTACATACTCCACGTGGTCATAGGGAACCTATATAGTCCAAGTGCCCGCTAGGGAACCTACATAGTCCAAGTGCCCGTTAGTTAACCTACATAGTCAAAGTGCCTGCTAGGTAACCTAAATAGTCCAAGTGCCCGCTAGGGAACCTACATAGTCCAAGTGCCCGTTAGTTAACCTAGATAGTCAAAATGCCTGCTAGGTAACCTAAATATTCCAAGTGCTCTCTAGGGAACATACATAGTCCAAGTGCCCGTTAGTTAACCTAGATAGTCAAAGTGCCCGCTAGGTAACCTAGACAGTCCAAGTGCCCGCTAGTTAACCTACATAGTCCAAGTGCCCGTTCGTTAACCTAGATAGGCCAAGTGCCCGCTAGGTAACCTACACAGTCCAAGTGCCTGCTAGGTAACCTTGATAGTCCAAGTGCCTTCTAGTTAACCTACATAGTCCAAGTGCCCGCTAGGTAACATACATAGTCCAAGTGGCCACTATGTAACCTAAATAATCCAAATGCCCGCTAGTTAACCTAGATAATCCAAGTGCCCGCTTGTTAACCTAGATAGTCCAAGTGCCCGCTAGTTAACCTAGATAGTCTAAGGGCCCGCTAGTTAATCTACATAGTCCAGTGCCCGCTAGTTAACCTAGATAATCCAAGTGCCCGCTAGTTAACCTAGATAGTCCAAGGGCCCGCTAGTTAATCTAGATAGTCCAAGTGCCCACTAGTTAACCTAAATAGTCCAAGTGCCCGCTAGTTAACCTAGATCGTCCAAGTGCCCGCTGGTTAACCTAGATAATCCAAGTGCCCGATAGTTAGCCTACATAGTCCAAGGGCCCAATAGTTAACCTAGATAGTCCAAGTGCCCGCTAGGGGACATACATAGTCCAAGTGCCCCCTAGGGAATCTACATAGTCCAAGTGCTCGCTAAGCAACCTACATAGTCCATGTGCCCGTTAGTTAACCTAGATAGTCAAAGTGCCTGCTAGGAAACCTAAATAGTCCAAGTGCCCGCTAGGGAACCTACGTAGTCGAAGTGCCCACTAGGTAACCTAGATAGTCCAATTGCACGTTAGCTAACCTAGATAGTCGAAGTGTCCGCTAGTTAACCTACATAATCCAAATGCCCGCTAGTTAACCTAGATAGTCCAAGTGGCCGCTTGTTAACCTAGATAGTCCAAGTGCCCGCTAGTAAACCTAGATAGTCCAAGGGCCCGCTAGTTAACCTACATAGTCCAAGTGCCCGTTCGTTAACCTAGATAGGCCAAGTGCCCACTAGGTAACCTAGACAGTCCAAGTGCCCACTAGGTTACCTACATAGTCCAAGTGCACGTTCATTAACCTAGATAGTCCAAGTGCCCGCTGGTAATCTACATAGTCCAAGGGCCCGCTAGGTAACCTTGATAGTCCAAGCGCCTTCTAGTTAACCTACATAGTCCAACTGCCCGCTAGGTAACCTACATAGTCCAAGGTCTCACTTGTTAACTTTGATATTCCAAATGCCTGCGAGTTAACCTAGATCTTCAAAGTGCCCGCGAGTTAACCTAGATTGTCCAAGTGCCTGCTACTTAACCTACATAGTCCAAGGGCCCACTAGTTAAACTAGATAATCCAAGTGTCCTCTAGTTAACCTACATAGTCCAAGTACCCGCTAGTTAATCTATATACAAAATGCCCGCTACGTAACCTAGATAGTCCAAGGGCACGCTAGTTAACCTACATAGTCCAAGTGCCCGCTAGGCAACCTAGATAGTCCAAGTGCCCACTAAGGAACCTACATAGTCCAAGTGCACGCTAGTTAACCTAGACAGTCCAAGGGCCCGCTAGGGAACTTACATAGTCCAAGTTCCCGCTTGGTAACCTAAATAGTCCAAATGCCCGCTAGGGAAACTACATAGTCCAAGTGCCCGTTAGTTAACCTAGATAGTCCAAGTGCCCACTAGGGGACGTACATAGTCCAAGTGCCCGCGAGGTAACCTTGATAGTCCAAGTGCGCGCTAGGGTATGTACATAGTCCGAGTGCTGGATAGGAAACCTAGATAATCCAAGTGCCCGCTAGTTAACCTACATAGTCCAAGGGCCCGCAAGTTAACCTACATAGTCCAAGGTCCGCTATTTAACCTAGATAGTCCAAGTGCCCGCTAGTTAACCTACGTAGTACAAGGGCCCGCTACTTGACCTAGATAGTCCAAGTGCCCGCTAGTTAACCTAGATAGTCCAAGTGCCCGCTAGTTAATCTAAGTAGTCCAAATGTCCGATAGGGATCCTACATAGTCCAAGTGCCCGCTACGTAACCTACATATCCAAGTGCCCGTTCGTTAACCTAGATAGTCAAAGTGCCCGCTAGGTAACCTAGACAGTCCAAGTGCCCGCTAGGTTACCTACATAGTCCAAGTGCCCGTTCGTAAACCTAGATAGTTCAAGTGCCCGCTAGTTAACCTAGATAGTCCAAGGGCCCACTAGGGGACGTACATAGTCCAAGGTCCGCTAGTTAACCTAGATAGTCCAAGTGCCCGCTAGTTAACCTACATAGTACAAGGGCCTGCTAGTTGACCTTGATAGTCCAAGTTCCCGCTAGTTAACCTAGATAGTCAAAGTGCCCGCTAATTAACCTAAGTAGTACAAATGTCTGATAGGGATCCTACATAGTCAAAGTGCCCGCTAGTTAACCTACATAGTCCAAGTCCCCGCTAGGTAACCTAGGCAGTCCAGGTGACCATTATGTTACCTACATAGTCCAAGTGCTCGTCCGTTAACCTAGATAGTCCAAGTGCCCGCTAGGTAACTTAGGTAGCCCAAGTACCCGCTAGGGAACGTACATAGTCCAAGTGCCTTCTAGGTAACCTAGATAGTCCAAGTGCCCGCTAGTTAACCTACATACTCCAAGTGCCTGCTAGGTAAACTACATAGTCCAAGTACCCACTAGGTAACCTAGACAGTCCAATTGCCCGCTAGTTAAGCTAGACAGTCCAAGTACCCGATAGGGAACCTACATAGTCCAAGTGCCCGCTGGGAACCTACATAGTCCAAGTGCTCGCTAGGCAACCTACATAGTCCAAGTGCCCGTTAGTTAACCTAGATAGTCAAAGTGCCTGCTAGGTAACCTAAATAGTCCAAGTGCCCGCTAGGGAACCTACATAGTCCAAGGGCCCGCTAGGTAACCTAGATAGTCCAATTGCCCGTTAGCTAACCTAGATAGTTGAAGTGTCCGCTAGTTAACCTACATAGTCCAAGTGCCCGTTCGTTAACCTAGATAGGCCAAGTGCCCGCTAGGTAACCTACACAGTCCAAGTGCCTGCTAGGTAACCTTGATAGTCCAAGTGCCTTCTAGTTAACCTACATAGTCCAAGTGCCCGCTAGGTAACATACATAGTCCAAGTGCCCACGATGTAACCTAAATAATCCAAATGCCCGCTAGTTAACCTAGATAATCCAAGTGCCCGCTTGTTAACCTAGATAGTCCAAGTGCCTGCTAGTAATCCTAGATAGTCTAAGGGCCCGCTAGTTAATCTACATAGTCCAGTGCCCGCTAGTTAACCTAGATAGTCCAAGTGCCCGCTAGTTAACCTAGATAGTCCAAGGGCCCGCTAGTTAATCTAGATAGTCCAAGTGCCCACTAGTTAACCTAGATAGTCCAAGTGCCCGCTAGTTAACCTAGATCGTCCAAGTGCCCGCTGGTTAACCTAGATAATCCAAGTGCCCGATAGTTAACCTACATAGTCCAAGGGCCCAATAGTTAACCTAGATAGTCCAAGTGCCCGCTAGGGGACATACATAGTCCAAGTGCCCCCTAGGGAATCTACATAGTCCAAGTGCTCGCTAAGCAACCTACATAGTCCAAGTGCCCGTTAGTTAACCTAGATAGTCAAAGTGCCTGCTAGGTAACTTAAATAGTCCAAGTGCCCGCTAGGGAACCTACGTAGTCGAAGTGCCCACTAGGTAACCTAGATAGTCCAATTGCACGTTAGCTAACCTAGATAGTCGAAGTGTCCGCTAGTTAACCTACATAATCCAAATGCCCGCTAGTTAACCTAGATAGTCCAAGTGGCCGCTTGTTAACCTAGATAGTCCAAGTGCCCGCTAGTAAACCTAGATAGTCCAAGGGCCCGCTAGTTAACCTACATAGTCCAAGTGCCCGTTCGTTAACCTAGATAGGCCAAGTGCCCACTAGGTAACCTAGACAGTCCAAGTGCCCACTAGGTTACCTACATAGTCCAAGTGCACGTTCATTAACCTACATAGTCCAAGTGCCCGCTGGTAATCTACATAGTCCAAGGGCCCGCTAGGTAACCTTGATAGTCCAAGCGCCTTCTAGTTAACCTACATAGTCCAAGTGCCCGCTAGGTAACCTACATAGTCCAAGTGCCCGTTAGTTAACCTAGATAGTCCAAGTGCCCACTAGGGGACGTACATAGTCCAAGTGCCCGCGAGGTAACCTTGATAGTCCAAGTGCGCGCTAGGGTATGTACATAGTCCGAGTGCTGGCTAGGAAACCTAGATAATCCAAGTGCCCGCTAGTTAACCTACATAGTCCAAGGGCCCGCAAGTTAACCTACATAGTCCAAGGTCCGCTATTTAACCTAGATAGTCCAAGTGCCCGCTAGTTAACCTACGTAGTACAAGGGCCCGCTACTTGACCTAGATAGTCCAAGTGCCCGCTCGTTAACCTAGATAGTCCAAGTGCCCGCTAGTTAACCTAAGTAGTCCAAACGTCCGATAGGGATCCTACATAGTCCAAGTGCCCGCTACGTAACCTACATATCCAAGTGCCCGTTCGTTAACCTAGATAGTCAAAGTGCCCGCTAGGTAACCTAGACAGTCCAAGTGCCCGCTAGGTTACCTACATAGTCCAAGTGCCCGTTCGTTAACCTAGATAGTCCAAGTGCCCGCTAGTTAACCTAGATCGTCCAAGGGCCCTCTAGTTAACCTAGATAGTCCAAGTGCCCGCTAGGGGACGTACATAGTCCAAGTGCCCGCTAGGTAACCTAGATAGTCCATGTGCCCCCTAGGGTATGTACATAGTTCAAGTGCCCGCTAGGTAACCTAGATTGTCCAAGTGTCCGCTAGTTACCCTACATAGTCCAAGTGCCCGCTAGGTAACCTAGATAGTCCAAGGTCCTGCTAGTTAACCTACATAGTCCAATGCCCGATAGGGAACCTACATAGTCCAAGTGCCCGCTGAGGAACCTACATAGTCCAAGTGCCCGATAGGGAACCTATATATTCTAGTGCCAGTTAGGGAACCTACATACTCCACGTGCCCATAGGGAACCTATATAGTCCAAGTGCCCGCTAGGGAACCTACATAGTCCAAGTGCCCGTTAGTTAACCTAGATAGTCAAAGTGCCTGCTAGGTAACCTAAATATTCCAAGTGCTCTCTAGGGAACATACATAGTCCAAGTGCCCGTTAGTTAACCTAGATAGTCCAATTGCCCGTTAGCTAACCTAGATAGTCGAAGTGTCCGCTAGTTAACCTACATAGTCCAAGTGTCCGTTGGTTAACCTAGATAGTCCAAGTGCCCGCTAGGTAACCTAGAGTCCAAGTGCTCGCTAGTTAACCTACATAGTCCAAGTGCCCGCTAGGTAACCTACATAGTCCAAGGTCTCACTTGTTAACTTTGATAGTCCAAGTGCCTGCTAGTTAACCTAGATCTTCCAAGTGCCCGCGAGTTAACCTAGATTGTCAAAGTGCCTGCTACTTAACCTACATAGTCCACGGGCCCATTAGTTAACCTAGATAATCCAAGTGTCCTCTAGTTAACCTACATAGTCCAAGTACCAGCAAGTTAACCTATATACAAAGTACCCGCTACGTAACCTAGATAGTCCAAGGGCACGCTAGTTAACCTACATAGTCCAAGTGCCCGCTAGGCAAAATAGATAGTCCAAGTGCCCACTAAGGAACCTACATAGTCCAAGTGCACGCTAGTTAACCTAGACAGTTCCAGTGCCAGCTAGGGAACTTACATAGTCCAAGTTCCCGCTTGGTAACCTAAATAGTCCAAATGCCCACTAGGGAAACTACATAGTCCAAGTGCCCACTAGTTAACCTAGATAGTCCAAGTGCCTGCTAGTAAACCTACATAATCCATGGGCCCGCTAGTTAACCTACATAGTGCAAGGGCCCGCTAGTTAACCTAGATCGTGCAAGTGTCCGCTAGTTAACCTACATAGTCCACGTACCCGGTAGGTAACCTAGATAGTCCTAGTGCCCGTTAGTTAACCTAGATGGTCTAAGGGCCCACTAGGGGACGTACATAGTCCAAGTGCCCGCTAGTTAACCTACATAGTCCAAGTGCCCGCTAGTTGACCTTGATAGTCCAAGTTCCCGCTAGTTAACCTAGATAGTCCAAGTGCCCGCTAGTTAACCTACATACTCCAAGTGCCTGCTAGGTAAACTACATAATCCAAGTGCCCACTAGGTAACCTAGAGAGTCCAATAGCCCGCTAGTTAAGCTAGACAGTCCAAGTACCCGATAGGGAACCTACATAGTCCAAGTGCCCGCTGGGAACCTACATAGTCCAAGTGCTCGCTAGGCAACCTACATAGTCCAAGTGCCCGTTAGTTAACCTAGATAGTCAAAGTGCCTGCTAGGTAACCTAAATAGTCCAAGTGCCCGCTAGGGAACCTACAGAGTCCAAGGGCCCGCTAGGTAACCTAGATAGTCCAATTGCCCGTTAGCTAACCTAGATAGTTGAAGTGTCCGCTAGTTTACCTACATAGTCCAAGTGCCCGTTCGTTAACCTAGATAGGCCAAGTGCCCGCTAGGTAACCTACACAGTCCAAGTGCCTGCTAGGTAACCTTGATAGTCCAAGTGCCTTCTAGTTAACCTACATAGTCCAAGTGCCCGCTAGGTAACATACATAGTCCAAGTGCCCACTATGTAACCTAAATAATCCAAATGCCCGCTAGTTAACCTAGATAATCCAAGTGCCCGCTTGTTAACCTAGATAGTCCAAGTGCCCGCTAGTAAACCTAGATAGTCTAAGGGCCCGCTAGTTAATCTACATAGTCCAGTGCCCGCTAGTTAACCTAGATAGTCCAAGTGCCCGCTAGTTAACCTAGATAGTCCAAGGGCCCGCTAGTTAATCTAGATAGTCCAAGTGCCCACTAGTTAACCTAGATAGTCCAAGTGCCCGCTAGTTAACCTAGATCGTCCAAGTGCCCGCTGGTTAACCTAGATAATCCAAGTGCCCGATAGTTAACCTACATAGTCCAAGGGCCCAATAGTTAACCTAGATAGTCCAAGTGCCCGCTAGGGGACATACATAGTCCAAGTGCCCCCTAGGGAATCTACATAGTCCAAGTGCTAGCTAAGCAACCTACATAGTCCAAGTGCCCGTTAGTTAACCTAGATAGTCAAAGTGCCTGCTAGGTAACTTAAATAGTCCAAGTGCCCGCTAGGGAACCTACGTAGTCGAAGTGCCCACTAGGTAACCTAGATAGTCCAATTGCACGTTAGCTAACCTAGATAGTCGAAGTGTCCGCTAGTTAACCTACATAATCCAAATGCCCGCTAGTTAACCTAGATAGTCCAAGTGGCCGCTTGTTAACCTAGATAGTCCAAGTGCCCGCTAGTAAACCTAGATAGTCCAAGGGCCCGCTAGTTAACCTACATAGTCCAAGTGCCCGTTCGTTAACCTAGATAGGCCAAGTGCCCACTAGGTAACCTAGACAGTCCAAGTGCCCACTAGGTTACCTACATAGTCCAAGTGCACGTTCATTAACCTACATAGTCCAAGTGCCCGCTGGTAATCTACATAGTCCAAGGGCCCGCTATGTAACCTTGATAGTCCAAGCGCCTTCTAGTTAACCTACATAGTCCAAGTGCCCGTTAGTTAACCTAGATAGTCCAAGTGCCCACTAGGGGACGTACATAGTCCAAGTGCCCGCGAGGTAACCTTGATAGTCCAAGTGCGCGCTAGGGTATGTACATAGTCCGAGTGCTGGCTAGGAAACCTAGATAATCCAAGTGCCCGCTAGTTAATCTACATAGTCCAAGGGCCCGCAAGTTAACCTACATAGTCCAAGGTCCGCTATTTAACCTAGATAGTCCAAGTGCCCGCTAGTTAACCTACGTAGTACAAGGGCCCGCTACTTGACCTAGATAGTCCAAGTGCCCGCTCGTTAACCTAGATAGTCCAAGTGCCCGCTAGTTAACCTAAGTAGTCCAAATGTCCGATAGGGATCCTACATAGTCCAAGTGCCCACTACGTAACCTACATATCCAAGTGCCCGTTCGTTAACCTATATAGTCAAAGTGCCCGCTAGGTAACCTAGACAGTCCAAGTGCCCGCTAGGTTACCTACATAGTCCAAGTGCCCGTTCGTTAATCTAGATAGTCCAAGTGCCCGCTAGGTAACCTAGATAGTCCAAGGGCCCTCTAGTTAACCTAGATAGTCCAAGTGCCCGCTAGGGGACGTACATAGTCCAAGTGCCCGCTAGGTAACCTAGATAGTCCATATGCCCCCTAGGGTATGTATATAGTTCAAGTGCCCGCTAGGTAACCTAGATTGTCCAAGTGTCCGCTAGCTACCCTACATAGTCCAAGTGCCCGCTAGGTAACCTAGATAGTCCAAGGTCCTGCTAGTTAACCTACATAGTCCAATGCCCGATAGGGAACCTACATAGTCCAAGTGCCCGCTGAGGAACCTACATAGTCCAAGTGCCCGATAGGGAACCTATATATTCCAAGTGCCAGTTAGGGAACCTACATACTCCACGTGCCCATAGGGAACCTATATAGTCCAAGTGCCCGCTAGGGAACCTACATAGTCCAAGTGCCCGTTAGTTAACCTAGATAGTCAAAGTGCCTGCTAGGTAACCTAAATAGTCCAAGTGCCCGCTAGGGAACCTACATAGTCCAAGTGCCCGTTAGTTAACCTAGATAGTCAAAGTGCCTGCTAGGTAACCTAAATATTCCAAGTGCTCTCTAGGGAACATACATAGTCCAAGTGCCCGTTAGTTAACCTAGATAGTCAAAGTGCCCGCTAGGTAACCTAGACAGTCCAAGTGCCCGCTAGTTAACCTACATAGTCCAAGTGCCCGTTCGTTAACCTAGATAGGCCAAGTGCCCGCTAGGTAACCTACACAGTCCAAGTGCCTGCTAGGTAACCTTGATAGTCCAAGTGCCTTCTAGTTAACCTACATAGTCCAAGTGCCCGCTAGGTAACATACATAGTCCAAGTGGCCACTATGTAACCTAAATAATCCAAATGCCCGCTAGTTAACCTAGATAATCCAAGTGCCCGCTTGTTAACCTAGATAGTCCAAGTGCCCGCTAGTTAACCTAGATAGTCTAAGGGCCCGCTAGTTAATCTACATAGTCCAGTGCCCGCTAGTTAACCTAGATAGTCCAAGTGCCCGCTAGTTAACCTAGATAGTCCAAATGTCCGATAGGGATCCTACATAGTCCAAGTGCCCGCTACGTACCCTACATATCCAAGTGCCCGTTCGTTAACCTAGATAGTCAAAGTGCCCGCTAGGTAACCTAGACAGTCCAAGTGCCCGCTAGGTTACCTACATAGTCCAAGTGCCCGTTCGTTAACCTAGATAGTCCAAGTGCCCGCTAGTTAACCTAGATCGTCCAAGGGCCCTCTAGTTAACCTAGATAGTCCAAGTGCCCGCTAGGGGACGTACATAGTCCAAGTGCCCGCTAGGTAACCTAGATAGTCCATGTGCCCCCTAGGGTATGTACATAGTTCAAGTGCCCGCTAGGTAACCTAGATTGTCCAAGTGTCCGCTAGTTACCCTACATAGTCCAAGTGCCCGCTAGGTAACCTAGATAGTCCAAGGTCCTGCTAGTTATCCTACATAGTCCAATGCCCGATAGGGAACCTACATAGTCCAAGTGCCCGCTGAGGAACCTACATAGTCCAAGTGCCCGATAGGGAACCTATATATTCCAAGTGCCAGTTAGGGAACCTACATACTCCACGTGCCCATAGGGAACCTATATAGTCCAAGTGCCCGCTAGGGAACCTACATAGTCCAAGTGCCCGTTAGTTAACCTAGATAGTCAAAGTGCCTGCTAGGTAACCTAAATATTCCAAGTGCTCTCTAGGGAACATACATAGTCCAAGTGCCCGTTAGTTAACCTAGATAGTCCAATAGCCCGTTAGCTAACCTAGATAGTCGAAGTGTCCGCTAGTTAACCTACATAGTCCAAGTGTCCGTTGGTTAACCTAGATAGTCCAAGTGCCCGCTAGGTAACCTAGAGTCCAAGTGCTCGCTAGTTAACCTACATAGTCCAAGTGCCCGCTAGGTAACCTACATAGTCCAAGGTCTCACTTGTTAACTTTGATAGTCCCAGTGCCTGCTAGTTAACCTAGATCTTCCAAGTGCCCGCGAGTTAACCTAGATTGTCCAAGTGCCTGCTACTTAACCTACATAGTCCAAGGGCCCACTAGTTAACCTAGATAATCCAAGTGTCCTCTAGTTAACCTACATAGTCCAAGTACCAGCAAGTTAACCTATATACAAAGTACCCGCTACGTAACCTAGATAGTCCAAGGGCACGCTAGTTAACCTACATAGCCCAAGTGCCCGCTAGGCAACATAGATAGTCCAAGTGCCCACTAAGGAACCTACATAGTCCAAGTGCACGCTAGTTAACCTAGACAGTCCCAGTGCCCGCTAGGGAACTTACATAGTCCAAGTTCCCGCTTGGTAACCTAAATAGTCCAAATGCCCGCTAGGGAAACTACATAGTCCAAGTGCCCACTAGTTAACCTAGATAGTCCAAGTGCCCGCTAGTTAACCTAGATAGTCCAAGGGCCCGCTAGTTAATCTAGATAGTCCAAGTGCCCACTAGTTAACCTAGATAGTCCAAGTGCCCGCTGGTTAACCTAGATAATCCAAGTGCCCGATAGTTAACCTACATAGTCCAAGGGCCCAATAGTTAACCTAGATAGTCCAAGTGCCCGCTAGGGGACATACATAGTCCAAGTGCCCCCTAGGGAATCTACATAGTCCAAGTGCTCGCTAAGCAACCTACATAGTCCAAGTGCCCGTTAGTTAACCTAGATAGTCAAAGTGCCTGCTAGGTAACCTAAATAGTCCAAGTGCCCGCTAGGGAACCTACGTAGTCGAAGTGCCCACTAGGTAACCTAGATAGTCCAATTGCACGTTAGCTAACCTATATAGTCGAAGTGTCCGCTAGTTAACCTACATAATCCAAATGCCCGCTAGTTAACCTAGATAGTCCAAGTGCCCGCTAGTTAACCTAAGTAGTCCAAATGTCCGATAGGGATCCTACATAGTCCAAGTGCCCGCTACGTAACCTACATATCCAAGTGCCCGTTGGTTAACCTAGATAGTCAAAGTGCCCGCTAGGTAACCTAGACAGTCCAAGTGCCCGCTAGGTTACCTACATAGTCCAAGTGCCCGTTCGTTAACCTAGATAGTCCAAGTGCCCGCTAGGTAACCTAGATAGTCCATGTGCCCCCTAGGGTATGTACATAGTCCAAGTGCCCGCTAGTTAACCTACATAGTCCAAGGTCCGCTAGTTAACCTAGATAGTCCAAGTGCCCGCTAGTTAACCTACATAGTACAAGGGCCCGCTAGTTGACCTTGATAGTCCAAGTTCCCGCTAGTTAACCTAGATAGTCAAAGTGCCCGCTAATTAACCTAAGTAGTACAAATGTCCGATAGGGATCCTACATAGTCAAAGTGCCCGCTAATTAACCTACATAGTCCAAGTCCCCGCTAGGTAACCTAGGCAGTCCAAGTGACCATTATGTTACCTACATAGTTCAAGTGCTTGTCCGTTAACCTAGATAGTCCAAGTGCCCGCTAGGTAACTTAGGTAGCCCAAGTACCCGCTAGGGAACGTACATAGTCCAAGTGCCTTCTAGGTAACCTAGATAGTCCAAGTGCCCGCTAGTTAACCTACATACTCCAAGTGCCTGCTAGGTAAACTACATAGTCCAAGTGCCCACTAGGTAACCTAGAGAGTCCAATAGCCCGCTAGTTAAGCTAGACAGTCCAAGTACCCGATAGGGAACCCACATAGTCCAAGTGCCCGCTGGGAACCTACATAGTCCAAGTGCTCGCTAGGCAACCTACATAGTCCAAGTGCCCGTTAGTTAACCTAGATAGTCAAAGTGCCTGCTAGGTAACCTAAATAGTCCAAGTGCCCGCTAGGGAACCTACATAGTCCAAGGGCCCGCTAGGTAACCTAGATAGTCCAATTGCCCGTTAGCTAACCTAGATAGTTGAAGTGTCCGCTAGTTTACCTACATAGTCCAAGTGCCCGTTCGTTAACCTAGATAGGCCAAGTGCCCGCTAGGTAACCTACACAGTCCAAGTGCCTGCTAGGTAACCTTGATAGTCCAAGTGCCTTCTAGTTAACCTACATAGTCCAAGTGCCCGCTAGGTAACATACATAGTCCAAGTGCCCACTATGTAACCTAAATAATCCAAATGCCCGCTAGTTAACCTAGATAATCCAAGTGCCCGCTTGTTAACCTAGATAGTCCAAGTGCCCGCTAGTAAACCTAGATAGTCTAAGGGCCCGCTAGTTAATCTACATAGTCCAGTGCCCGCTAGTTAACCAAGATAGTCCAAGTGCCCGCTAGTTAACCTAGATAGTCCAAGGGCCCGCTAGTTAATCTAGATAGTCCAAGTGCCCACTAGTTAACCTAGATAGTCCAAGTGCCCGCTAGTTAACCTAGATCGTCCAAGTGCCCGCTGGTTAACCTAGATAATCCAAGTGCCCGATAGTTAACCTACATAGTCCAAGGGCCCAATAGTTAACCTAGATAGTCCAAGTGCCCGCTAGGGGACATACATAGTCCAAGTGCCCCCTAGGGAATCTACATAGTCCAAGTGCTCGCTAAGCAACCTACATAGTCCAAGTGCCCGTTAGTTAACCTAGATAGTCAAAGTGCCTGCTAGGTAACTTAAATAGTCCAAGTGCCCGCTAGGGAACCTACGTAGTCGAATTGCCCACTAGGTAACCTAGATAGTCCAATTGCACGTTAGCTAACCTAGATAGTCGAAGTGTCCGCTAGTTAACCTACATAATCCAAATGCCCGCTAGTTAACCTAGATAGTCCAAGTGGCCGCTTGTTAACCTAGATAGTCCAAGTGCCCGCTAGTAAACCTAGATAGTCCAAGGGCCCGCTAGTTAACCTACATAGTCCAAGTGCACGTTCGTTAACCTAGATAGGCCAAGTGCCCACGAGGTAACCTAGACAGTCCAAGTGCCCACTAGGTTACCTACATAGTCCAAGTGCACGATCATTAACCTACATAGTCCAAGTGCCCGCTGGTAATCTACATAGTCCAAGGGCCCGCTAGGTAACCTTGATAGTCCAAGCGCCTTCTAGTTAACCTACATAGTCCAAGTGCCCGCTAGGTAACCTACATAGTCCAAGTGCCAGTTAGTTAACCTAGATAGTCCAAGTGCCCACTAGGGGACGTACATAGTCCAAGTGCCTGCGAGGTAACCTTGATAGTCCAAGTGCGCGCTAGGGTATGTACATAGTCCGAGTGCTGGCTAGGAAACCTAGATAATCCAAGTGCCCGCTAGTTAACCTACATAGTCCAAGGGCCCGCAAGTTAACCTACATAGTCCAAGGTCCGCTATTTAACCTAGATAGTCCAAGTGCCCGCTAGTTAACCTAGATAGTCCAAGTGCCCGCTAGTTAACCTAAGTAGTCCAAATGTCCGATAGGGATCCTACATAGTCCAAGTGCCCGCTACGTAACCTACATATCCAAGTGCCCGTTCGTTAACCTAGATAGTCAAAGTGCCCGCTAGGTAACCTAGACAGTCCAAGTGCCCGCTAGGTTACCTACATAGTCCAAGTGCCCGTTCGTTAACCTAGATAGTCCAAGTGCCCGCTAGTTAACCTAGATCGTCCAAGGGCCCTCTAGTTAACCTAGATAGTCCAAGTGCCCACTAGGGGACGTACATAGTCCAAGTGCCCATTAGGTAACCTAGATAGTCCATGTGCCCCCTAGGGTATGTACATAGTTCAAGTGCCCGCTAGGTAACCTAGATTGTCCAAGTGTCCGCTAGTTACCCTACATAGTCCAAGTGCCCGCTAGGTAACCTAGATAGTCCAAGGTCCTGCTAGTTAACCTACATAGTCCAATGCCCGATAGGGAACCTACATAGTCCAAGTGCCCGCTGAGGAACCTACATAGTCCAAGTGCCCGATAAGGAACCTATATATTCCAAGTGCCAGTTAGGGAACCTACATACTCCACGTGCCCATAGGGAACCTATATAGTCCAAGTGCCCGCTAGGGAACCTACATAGTCCAAGTGCCCGTTAGTTAACCTAGATAGTCAAAGTGCCTGCTAGGTAACCTAAATATTCCAAGTGCTCTCTAGGGAACATACATAGTCCTAGTGCCCGTTAGTTAACCTAGATAGTCCAATTGCCCGTTAGCTAACCTAGATAGTCGAAGTGTCCGCTAGTTAACCTACATAGTCCAAGTGTCCGTTGGTTAACCTAGATAGTCCAAGTGCCCGCTAGGTAACCTAGAGTCCAAGTGCTCGCTAGTTAACCTACATAGTCCAAGTGCCCGCTAGGTAACCTACATAGTCCAAGGTCTCACTTGTTAACTTTGATAGTCCCAGTGCCTGCTAGTTAACCTAGATCTTCCAAGTGCCCGCGAGTTAACCTAGATTGTCCAAGTGCCTGCTACTTAACCTACATAGTCCAAGGGCCCACTAGTTAACCTAGATAATCCAAGTGTCCTCTAGTTAACCTACATAGTCCAAGTACCAGCAAGTTAACCTATATACAAAGTACCCGCTACGTAACCTAGATAGTCCAAGGGCACGCTAGTTAACCTACATAGCCCAAGTGCCGGCTAGGCAACATAGATAGTCCAAGTGCCCACTAAGGAACCTACATAGTCCAAGTGCACGCTAGTTAACTTAGACAGTCCCAGTGCCCGCTAGGGAACTTACATAGTCCAAGTTCCCGCTTGGTAACCTAAATAGTCCAAATGCCCGCTAGGGAAACTACGTAGTCGAAGTGCCCACTAGGTAACCTAGATAGTCCAATTGCACGTTAGCTAACCTATATAGTCGAAGTGTCCGCTAGTTAACCTACATAATCCAAATACCCGCTAGTTAACCTAGATAGTCCAAGTGGCCGCTTGTTAACCTAGATAGTCCAAGTGCCCACTAGTAAACCTAGATAGTCCAAGGGCCCGCTAGTTAACCTACATAGTCCAAGTGCCCGTTCGTTAACCTAGATAGGCCAAGTGCCCACTAGGTAACCTAGACAGTCCAAGTGCCCACTAGGTTACCTACATAGTCCAAGTGCACGTTCATTAACCTAGATAGTCCAAGTGCCCGCTGGTAATCTACATAGTCTAAGGGCCCGCTAGGTAACCTTGATAGTCCAAGCGCCTTCTAGTTAACCTACATAGTCCAAGTGCCCGTTAGTTAACCTAGATAGTCCAAGTGCCCACTAGGGGACGTACATAGTCCAAGTGCCCGCGAGGTAACCTTGATAGTCCAAGTGCGCGCTAGGGTATGTACATAGTCCGAGTGCTGGCTAGGAAACCTAGATAATCCAAGTGCCCGCTAGTTAACCTACATAGTCCAAGGGCCCGCAAGTTAACCTACATAGTCCAAGGTCCGCTATTTAACCTAGATAGTCCAAGTGCCCGCTAGTTAACCTACGTAGTACAAGGGCCCGCTACTTGACCTAGATAGTCCAAGTGCCCGCTAGTTAACCTAGATAGTCCAAGTGCCCGCTAGTTAACCTAAGTAATCCAAATGTCCGATAGGGATCCTACATAGTCCAAGTGCCCGCTACGTAACCTACATATCCAAGTGGCGTTCGTTAACCTAGATAGTCAAAGTGCCCGCTAGGTAACCTAGACAGTCCAAGTGTCCGCTAGGTTACCTACATAGTCCAAGTGCCCGTTCGTTAACCTAGATAGTCCAAGTGCCCGCTAGTTAACCTAGATAGTCCAAGGGCCCACTAGGGGACGTACATAGTCCAAGTGCCCGCTAGTTAACCTACATAGTCCAAGGTCCGCTAGTTAACCTAGATAGTCCAAGTGCCCGCTAGTTAACCTACATAGTACAAGGGCCCGCTAGTTGACCTTGATAGTCCAAGTTCCCGCTAGTTAACCTAGATAGTCAAAGTGCCCGCTAATTAACCTAAGTAGTACAAATGTCCGATAGGGATCCTACATAGTCAAAGTGCCCGCTAATTAACCTACATAGTCCAAGTCCCCGCTAGGTAACCTAGGCAGTCCAAGTGACCATTATGTTACCTACATAGTTCAAGTGCTCGCCCGTTAACCTAGATAGTCCAAGTGCCCGCTAGGTAACTTAGGTAGCCCAAGTACCCGCTAGGGAACGTACATAGTCCAAGTGCCTTCTAGGTAACCTAGATAGTCCAAGTGCCCGCTAGTTAACCTACATACTCCAAGTGCCTGCTAGGTAAACTACATAGTCCAAGTGCCCACTAGGTAACCTAGAGAGTCCAATAGCCCGCTAGTTAAGCTAGACAGTCCAAGTACCCGATAGGGAACCTACATAGTCCAAGTGCCCACTGGGAACCTACATAGTCCAAGTGCTCGCTAGGCAACCTACATAGTCCAAGTGCCCGTTAGTTAACCTAGATAGTCAAAGTGCCTGCTAGGTAACCTAAATAGTCCAAGTGCCCGCTAGGGAACCTACATAGTCCAAGGGCCCGCTAGGTAACCTAGATAGTCCAATTGCCCGTTAGCTAACCTAGATAGTTGAAGTGTCCGCTAGTTAACCTACATAGTCCAAGTGCCCGTTCGTTAACCTAGATAGGCCAAGTGCCCGCTAGGTAACCTACACAGTCCAAGTGCCTGCTAGGTAACCTTGATAGTCCAAGTGCCTTCTAGTTAACCTAATAGTCCAAGTGCCCGCTAGGTAACATACATAGTCCAAGTGCCCACTATGTAACCTAAATAATCCAAATGCCCGCTAGTTAACCTAGATAATCCAAGGCCCGCTTGTTAACCTAGATAGTCCAAGTGCCCGCTAGTAAACCTAGATAGTCTAAGGGCCCGCTAGTTAATCTACATAGTCCAGTGCCCGCTAGTTAACCTAGATAGTCCAAGTGCCCGCTAGTTAACCTAGATAGTCCAAGGGCCCGCTAGTTAATCTAGATAGTCCAAGTGCCCACTAGTTAACCTAGATAGTCCAAGTGCCCGCTAGTTAACCTAGATCGTCCAAGTGCCCGCTGGTTAACCTAGATAATCCAAGTGCCCGATAGTTAACCTACATAGTCCAAGGGCCCAATAGTTAACCTAGATAGTCCAAGTGCCCACTAGGGGACATATATAGACCAAGTGCCCCCTAGGGAATCTACATAGTACAAGTGCTCGCTAAGCAACCTACATAGTCCAAGTGCCCGTTAGTTAACCTAGATAGTCAAAGTGCTTGCTAGGTAACTTAAATAGTCCAAGTGCCCGCTAGGGAACCTACGTAGTCGAAGTGCCCACTAGGTAACCTAGATAGTCCAATTGCACGTTAGCTAACCTAGATAGTCGAAGTGTCCGCTAGTTAACCTACATAATCCAAATGCCCGCTAGTTAACCTAGATAGTCCAAGTTGCCGCTTGTTAACCTAGATAGTCCAAGTGCCCGCTAGTAAACCTAGATAGTCCAAGGGCCCGCTAGTTAACCTACATAGTCCAAGTGCCCGTTCGTTAACCTAGATAGGCCAAGTGCCCACTAGGTAACCTAGACAGTCCAAGTGCCCACTAGGTTACCTACATAGTCCAAGTGCACGTTCATTAACCTACATAGTCCAAGTGCCCGCTGGTAATCTACATAGTCCAAGGGCCCGCTAGGTAACCTTGATAGTCCAAGCGCCTTCTAGTTAACCTACATAGTCCAAGTGCCCGCTAGGTAACCTACATAGTCCAAGTGCCCGTTAGTTAACCTAGATAGTCCAAGTGCCCACTAGGGGACGTACATAGTCCAAGTGCCCACGAGGTAACCTTGATAGTCCAAGTGCGCGCTAGGGTATGTACATAGTCTGAGTGCTGGCTAGGAAACCTAGATAATCCAAGTGCCCGCTAGTTAACCTACATAGTCCAAGGGCCCGCAAGTTAACCTACATAGTCCAAGGTCCGCTATTTAACCTAGATAGACCAAGTGCCCGCTAGTTAACCTACGTAGTACAAGGGCCCACTACTTGACCTAGATAGTCCAAGTGCCCGCTCGTTAACCTAGATAGTCCAAGTGCCCGCTAGTTAACCTAAGTAGTCCAAATGTCCGATAGGGATCCTACATAGTCCAAGTGCCCGCTACGTAACCTACATATCCAAGTGCCCGTTCGTTAACCTAGATAGTCAAAGTGCCCGCTAGGTAACCTAGACAGTCCAAGTGCCCGCTAGGTTACCTACATAGTCCAAGTGCCCATTCGTTAACCTAGATAGTCCAAGTGCCCGCTAGTTAACCTAGATCGTCCAAGGGCCCTCTAGTTAACCTAGATAGTCCAAGTGCCCGCTAGGGGACGTACATAGTCCAAGTGCCCGCTAGGTAACCTAGATAGTCCATGTGCCCCCTAGGGTATGTACATAGTTCAAGTGCCCGCTAGGTAACCTAGATTGTCCAAGTGTCCGCTAGTTACCCTACATAGTCCAAGTGCCCGCTAGGTAACCTAGATAATCCAAGGTGCTGCTAGTTAACCTACATAGTCCAATGCCCGATAGGGAACCAAGTGCCCGCTGAGGAACCTACATAGTCCAAGTGCCCGATAGGGAACCTATATATTCCAAGTGCCAGTTAGGGAACCTCCATACTCCACGTGCCCATAGGGAACCTATATAGTCCAAGTGCCCGCTAGGGAACCTACATAGTCCAAGTGCCCGTTAGTTAACCTAGATAGTCAAAGTGCCTGCTAGGTAACCTAAATATTCCAAGTGCTCTCTAGGTAACAAACATAGTCCAAGTGCCTGTTAGTTAACCTAGATAGTCAAAGTGCCTGCTAGGTAAACTACATAGTCCAAGTGCCCGCTAGGGAACCCACATAGTCCAAGTGTCCGCTGGGTAACCTAGAGTCCAAGTGCTCGCTAGTTAACCTACATAGTCCAAGTGCCCGCTAGGTAACCTACATAGTCCAAGGTCTCACTTGTTAACTTTGATAGTCCAAGTGCCTGCTAGTTAACCTAGATCTTCCAAGTGCCCGCGAGTTAACCTAGATTGTCCCAGTGCCTGCTACTTAACCTACATAGTCCAAGGGCCCACTAGTTAACCTAGATAATCCAAGTGTCCTCTAGTTAACCTACATAGTCCAAGTACCAGCAAGTTAACCTATATACAAAGTACCCGCTACGTAACCTAGATAGTCCAAGGGCACGCTAGTTAACCTACATAGTCCAAGTGCCCGCTAGGCAACCTAGATAGTCCAAGTGCCCACTAAGGAACCTACATAGTCCAAGTGAACGCTAGTTAACCTAGACAGTCCCAGTGCCCGCTAGGGAACTTACATAGTCCAAGTTCCCGCTTGGTAACCTAAATAGTCCAAATGCCCGCTAGGGAAACTACATAGTCCAAGTGCCCACTAGTTAACCTAGATAGTCCAAGTGCCCGCTAGTTAACCTAGATAGTCCAAGGGGCCGCTAGTTAATCTAGATAGGCCAAGTGCCCACTAGTTAACCTAGATAGTCCAAGTGCCCGCTAGTTAACCTAGATCGTCCAAGTGCCCGCTGGTTAACCTAGATAATCCAAGTGCCCACTAGTTAACCTACATACTCCAAGTGCCCGCTTGTTAACCTACATAGTACAAGGGCCCGCTACTTGACCTAGATAGTCCAAGTGCCCGCTAGTTAACCTAGAGAGTCCAAGTGCCCGCTAGTTAACCTAAGTAGTCCAAATGTCCGATAGGGATCCTACATAGTCCAAGTGCCCGCTACGTAACCTACATATCCAAGTGCCCGTTCATTAACCTAGATAGTCAAAGTGCCCGCTAGGTAACCTAGACAGTCCAAGTGCCCGCTAGGTTACCTACATAGTCCAAGTGCCCATTCGTTAACCTAGATAGTCCAAGTGCCCGCTAGTTAACCTAGATCGTCCAAGGGCCCTCTAGTTAACCTAGATAGTCCAAGTGCCCGCTAGGGGACGTACATAGTCCAAGTGCCCGCTAGCTAACCTAGATAGTCCAAGTGCCCCCTAGGGTATGTACATAGTTCGAGTGCCCGCTAGGTAACCTAGATTGTCCAAGTGTCCGCTAGTTAACCTACATAGTCCAATGCCCGATAGGGAACCTACATAGTCCAAGTGCCCGCTGAGGAACCTACATAGTCCAAGTGCCCGATAGGGAACCTATATATTCCAAGTGCCAGTTAGGGAACCTACATACTCCACGTGCCCATAGGGAACCTATAAAGTCCAAGTGCCCGCTAGGGAACCTACATAGTCCAAGTGCCCGTTAGTTAACCTAGATAGTCAAAGTGCCTGCTAGGTAACCTAAATATTCCAAGTGCTCTAAAGGGAACCTACATAGTCCAAGTGCCCGTTAGTTAACCTAGATAGTCCAATTGCCCGTTAGCTAACCTAGATAGTCGAAGTGTCCGCTAGTTAACCTACATAGTCCAAGTGTCCGTTGGTTAACCTAGATAGTCCAAGTGCCCGCTAGGTAACCTAGAGTCCAAGTGCTCGCTAGTTAACCTACATAGTCCAAGTGCCCGCTAGGTAACCTATATAGTCCAAGTGCCCGCTAGGTAACCTACATAGTCCAAGGTCTCACTTGTTAACTTTGATAGTCCAAGTGCCTGCTAGTTAACCTAGATCTTCCAAGTGCCCGCGAGTTAACCTAGATTGTCCAAGTGCCTGCTACTTAACCTACATAGTCCAAGGGCCCACTAATTAACCTAGATAATCCAAGTGTCCTCTAGTTAACCTACATAGTCCAAGTACCAGCAAGTTAACCTATATACAAAGTACCCGCTACGTAACCTAGATAGTCCAAGGGCACGCTAGTTAACCTACATAGTCCAAGTGCCCGCTAGGCAACCTAGATAGTCCAAGTGCCCACTAAGGAACCTACATAGTCCAAGTGCACGCTAGTTAACCTAGACAGTCCCAGTGCCCGCTAGGGAACTTACATAGTCCAAGTTCCCGCTTGGTAACCTAAATAGTCCAAATGCCTGCTAGGGAAACTACATAGTCCAAGTGCCCACTAGTTAACCTAGATAGTCCAAGTGCCTGCTAGTAAACCTACATAATCCATGGGCCCGCTAGTTAACCTACATAGTGCAAGGGCTCGCTAGTTAACCTAGATCGTGCAAGTGTCGGCTAGTTAACCTACATAGTCCACGTGCCCGGTAGGTAACCTAGATAGTCCTAGTGCCCGTTAGTTAACCTAGATGGTCCAAGGGCCACTAGGGGACGTACATAGTCCAAGTGCCCGCTAGTTAACCTACATAGTCCAAGGTCCGCTAGTTAACCTAGATAGTCCAAGTGCCCGCTAGTTAACCTACATAGTACAAGGGCCCGCTAGTTGACCTTGATAGTCCAAGTTCCCGCTAGTTAACCTAGATAGTCAAAGTGCCCGCTAATTAAGCTAAGTAGTACAAATGTCCGATAGGGATCCTACATAGTCAAAGTGCCCGCTAGTTAACCTACATAGTCCAAGTCCCCGCTAGGTAACCTAGGCAGTCCAAGTGACCATTATGTTACCTACATAGTCTAAGTGCCCGTCCGTTAACCTACATAGTCCAAGTGCCCGCTAGGTAACTTAGATAGCCCAAGTACCCGCTAGGGAACGTACATAGTCCAAGTGCCTTCTAGGTAACCTAGATAGTCCAAGTGCCCGATAGTTAACCTACATACTCCAAGTGCCTGCTAGGTAAACTACATAGTCCAAGTGCCCATGAGGTAACCTAGACAGTCCAATTGCCCGCTAGTTAAGCTAGACAGTCCAAGTACCCGATAGGGAACCTACATAGTCCAAGTGCCCGCTGGGAACCTACATAGTCCAAGTGCTCGCTAGTCAACCTACATAGTCCAAGTGCCCGTTAGTTAACCTAGATAGTCAAAGTGCCTGCTAGGTAACCTAAATAGTCCAAGTGCCCGCTAGGTAACCTAGATAGTCCAATTGCCCGTTAGCTAACCTAGATAGTCGAAGTGTCCGCTAGTTAACCTACATAGTCCAAGTGCCCGTTCGTTAACCTAGATAGGCCAAGTGCCCGCTAGGTAACCTAGACAGTCCAAGTGCACGCTAGGTAACCTTGATAGTCCAAGTGCCTTCTAGTTAACCTACATAGTCCAAGTGCCCGCTAGGTAACATACATAGTCCAAGTGCCCACTATGTAACCTAAATAATCCAAATGCCCGCTAGTTAACTAGATAGTCCAAGTGCCCGCTTGTTAACCTAGATAGTCCAAGTGCCCGCTAGTAAACCTAGATAGTCTAAGGGCCCGCTAGTTAATCTACATAGTCCAGTGCCCGCTAGTTAACCTAGATATTCCAAGTGCCCGCTAGTTAACCTAGATAGTCCAAGGGCCCGCTAGTTAATCTAGATAGTCCAAGTGCCCACTAGTTAACCTAGATAGTCCAAGTGCCCGCTAGTTAACCTAGATCGTCCAAGTGCCCGCTGGTTAACCTAGATAATCCAAGTGCCCGATAGTTAACCTACATAGTCCAAGGGCCCAATAGTTAACCTAGATTGTCCTAGTGCCCGCTTGGGGACATACATTGTCCAAGTGCCCCCTAGGGAATCTACATAGTCCAAGTGCTCGCTAAGCAACCTACATAGTCCAAGTGCCCGTTAGTTAACCTAGATAGTCAAAGTGCCTGCTAGGTAACCTAAATAGTCCAAGTGCCCACTAGGGAACCTACATAGTCGAAGTGAACACTAGGTAACCTAGATAGTCCAATTGCCCGTTAGCTAACCTAGATAGTCCAAGGGCCGCTAGTTAACCTACATAGTCCAAGTGCCCGTTCGTTAACCTAGATAGGCCAAGTGCCCACTAGGTAACCTAGACAGTCCAAGTGCCACTAGGTTACCTACATAGTCCAAGTGCACGTTCATTAACCTAGATAGTCCAAGTGCCCGCTGGTAATCTACATAGTCCAAGGGCCCGCTAGGTAACCTTGATAGTCCAAGCGCCTTCTAGTTAACCTACATAGTCCAAGTGCCCGCTAGGTAACCTACATAGTCCAAGTGCCCGTTAGTTAACCTAGATAGTCCAAGTGCCCACTAGGGGACGTACATAGTCCATGTGCCCGCTAGGTAACCTTGATAGTCCAAGTGCGCGCTAGGGTATGTACATAGTCCGAGTGTTGGCAAGGAAACCTAGATAATCCAAGTGCCCGCTAGTTAACCTACATAGTCCAAGGGCCCGCAAGTTATCCTACATAGTCCAAGGTCCGCTATTTAACCTATATACTCCAAGTGCCCGCTAGTTAAACTACATAGTACAAGGGCCCGCTACTTGACCTAGATAGTCCAAGTGCCCGCTATTTAACCTAGAGAGTCCAAGTGCCCGCTAGTTAACCTAAGTAGTCCAAATGTCCGATAGGGATCCTACATAGTCCAAGTGCCCGCTACGTAACCTACATATCCAAGTGCCCGTTCATTAACCTAGATAGTCAAAGTGCCCGCTAGGTAACCTAGACAGTCCAAGTGCCCGCTAGGTTACCTACATAGTCCAAGTGCCCGTTCGTTAACCTAGATAGTCCAAGTGCCCGCTAGGTTACCTAGACAGTCCAAGTGCCCGCTAGTTAACCTCCATAGTCCAAGTGCCTGCTAGGTAAACTACATAGTCCAAGTGCCCACTAGGTAACCTAGACAGTCCAATTGCCCGCTAGTTAACCTAGACAGTCCAAGTACCCGATAGGGAATCTACATAGTCCAAGTGCTCGCTAGGGAACCTATATAATCCAAGTGCTCGCTAGGCAACCTACATAGTCTAAGTGCCTGTTAGTTAACCTAGATAGTCAAAGTGCCTGCTAGGTAAACTACATAGTCCAAGTGCCCGCTAGGGAACCCACATAGTCCAAGTGTCCTCTGGGTAACCTAGATAGTCCAATTGCCCGTTAGCTAACCTAGATAGTCGAAGTGTCCGCTAGTTAACCTACATAGTCCAAGTGTCCGTTCGTTAACCTAGATAGGCCAAGTGCCCTCTAGGTAACCTAGACAGTCCTAGTGCCCGCTAGGTTACCTACATAGTCCAAGTGCACGTTCGTTAACCTAGATAGTCCAAGTGCCCGCTGGTAACCTACATAATCCACGGGCCCGCTAGGTAATCTTGATAGTCCAAGTGCCTTCTAGTTAACCTACATAGTCCAAGTGCCCGCTACGTACCCTACATATCCAAGTGCCCGTTCGTTAACCTAGATAGTCAAAGTGCCCGCTAGGTAACCTAGACAGTCCAAGTGCCCGCTAGGTTACCTACATAGTCCAAGTGCCCGTTCGTTAACCTAGATAGTCCAAGTGCCCGCTAGTTAACCTAGATCGTCCAAGGGCCCTCTAGTTAACCTAGATAGTCCAAGTGCCCGCTAGGGGACGTACATAGTCCAAGTGCCCGCTAGGTAACCTAGATAGTCCATGTGCCCCCTAGGGTATGTACATAGTTCAAGTGCCCGCTAGGTAACCTAGATTGTCCAAGTGTCCGCTAGTTACCCTACATAGTCCAAGTGCCCGCTAGGTAACCTAGATAGTCCAAGGTCCTGCTAGTTATCCTACATAGTCCAATGCCCGATAGGGAACCTACATAGTCCAAGTGCCCGCTGAGGAACCTACATAGTCCAAGTGCCCGATAGGGAACCTATATATTCCAAGTGCCAGTTAGGGACCTACATACTCCACGTGCCCATAGGGAACCTATATAGTCCAAGTGCCCGCTAGGGAACCTACATAGTCCAAGTGCCCGTTAGTTAACCTAGATAGTCAAAGTGCCTGCTAGGTAACCTAAATATTCCAAGTGCTCTCTAGGGAACATACATAGTCCAAGTGCCCGTTAGTTAACCTAGATAGTCCAATAGCCCGTTAGCTAACCTAGATAGTCGAAGTGTCCGCTAGTTAACCTACATAGTCCAAGTGTCCGTTGGTTAACCTAGATAGTCCAAGTGCCCGCTAGGTAACCTAGAGTCCAAGTGCTCGCTAGTTAACCTACATAGTCCAAGTGCCCGCTAGGTAACCTACATAGTCCAAGGTCTCACTTGTTAACTTTGATAGTCCAAGTGCCTGCTAGTTAACCTAGATCTTCCAAGTGCCCGCGAGTTAACCTAGATTGTCCAAGTGCCTGCTACTTAACCTACATAGTCCAAGGGCCCACTAGTTAACCTAGATAATCCAAGTGTCCTCTAGTTAACCTACATAGTCCAAGTACCAGCAAGTTAACCTTTATACAAAGTACCCGCTACGTAACCTTGATAGTCCAAGGGCACGCTAGTTAACCTACATAGCCCAAGTGCCCGCTAGGCAACATAGATAGTCCAAGTGCCCACTAAGGAACCTACATAGTCCAAGTGCACGCTAGTTAACCTAGACAGTCCCAGTGCCCGCTAGGGAACTTACATAGTCCAAGTTCCCGCTTGGTAACCTAAATAGTCCAAATGCCCGCTAGGGAAACTACATAGTCCAAGTGCCCACTAGTTAACCTAGATAGTCCAAGTGCCCGCTAGTTAACCTAGATAGTCCAAGGGCCCGCTAGTTAATCTAGATAGTCCAAGTGCCCACTAGTTAACCTAGATAGTCCAAGTGCCCGCTGGTTAACCTAGATAATCCAAGTGCCCGATAGTTAACCTACATAGTCCAAGGGCCCAATAGTTAACCTAGATAGTCCAAGTGCCCGCTAGGGGACATACATAGTCCAAGTGCCCCCTAGGGAATCTACATAGTCCAAGTGCTCGCTAAGCAACCTACATAGTCCAAGTGCCCGTTAGTTAACCTAGATAGTCAAAGTGCCTGCTAGGTAACCTAAATAGTCCAAGTGCCCGCTAGGGAACCTACGTAGTCGAAGTGCCCACTAGGTAACCTAGATAGTCCAATTGCACGTTAGCTAACCTATATAGTCGAAGTGTCCGCTAGTTAACCTACATAATCCAAATGCCCGCTAGTTAACCTAGATAGTCCAAGTGCCCGCTAGTTAACCTAAGTAGTCCAAATTCCGATAGGGATCCTACATAGTCCAAGTGCCCGCTACGTAACCTACATATCCAAGTGCCCGTTGGTTAACCTAGATAGTCAAAGTGCCCGCTAGGTAACCTAGACAGTCCAAGTGCCCGCTAGGTTACCTACATAGTCCAAGTGCCCGTTCGTTAACCTAGATAGTCCAAGTGCCCGCTAGGTAACCTAGATAGTCCATGTGCCCCCTAGGGTATGTACATAGTCCAAGTGCCCGCTAGTTAACCTACATAGTCCAAGGTCCGCTAGTTAACCTAGATAGTCCAAGTGCCCGCTAGTTAACCTACATAGTACAAGGGCCCGCTAGTTGACCTTGATAGTCCAAGTTCCCGCTAGTTAACCTAGATAGTCAAAGTGCCCGCTAATTAACCTAAGTAGTACAAATGTCCGATAGGGATCCTACATAGTCAAAGTGCCCGCTAATTAACCTACATAGTCCAAGTCCCCGCTAGGTAACCTAGGCAGTCCAAGTGACCATTATGTTACCTACATAGTTCAAGTGCTTGTCCGTTAACCTAGATAGTCCAAGTGCCCGCTAGGTAACTTAGGTAGCCCAAGTACCCGCTAGGGAACGTACATAGTCCAAGTGCCTTCTAGGTAACCTAGATAGTCCAAGTGCCCGCTAGTTAACCTACATACTCCAAGTGCCTGCTAGGTAAACTACATAGTCCAAGTGCCCACTAGGTAACCTAGAGAGTCCAATAGCCCGCTAGTTAAGCTAGACAGTCCAAGTACCCGATAGGGAACCTACATAGTCCAAGTGCCCGCTGGGAACCTACATAGTCCAAGTGCTCGCTAGGCAACCTACATAGTCCAAGTGCCCGTTAGTTAACCTAGATAGTCAAAGTGCCTGCTAGGTAACCTAAATAGTCCAAGTGCCCGCTAGGGAACCTACATAGTCCAAGGGCCCGCTAGGTAACCTAGATAGTCCAATTGCCCGTTAGCTAACCTAGATAGTTGAAGTGTCCGCTAGTTTACCTACATAGTCCAAGTGCCCGTTCGTTAACCTAGATAGGCCAAGTGCCCGCTAGGTAACCTACACAGTCCAAGTGCCTGCTAGGTAACCTTGATAGTCCAAGTGCCTTCTAGTTAACCTACATAGTCCAAGTGCCCGCTAGGTAACATACATAGTCCAAGTGCCCACTATGTAACCTAAATAATCCAAATGCCCGCTAGTTAACCTAGATAATCCAATTGCCCGCTTGTTAACCTAGATAGTCCAAGTGCCCGCTAGTAAACCTAGATAGTCTAAGGGCCCGCTAGTTAATCTACATAGTCCAGTGCCCGCTAGTTAACCAAGATAGTCCAAGTGCCCGCTAGTTAACCTAGATAGTCCAAGGGCCCGCTAGTTAATCTAGATAGTCCAAGTGCCCACTAGTTAACCTAGATAGTCCAAGTGCCCGCTAGTTAACCTAGATCGTCCAAGTGCCCGCTGGTTAACCTAGATAATCCAAGTGCCCGATAGTTAACCTACATAGTCCAAGGGCCCAATAGTTAACCTAGATAGTCCAAGTGCCCGCTAGGGGACATACATAGTCCAAGTGCCCCCTAGGGAATCTACATAGTCCAAGTGCTCGCTAAGCAACCTACATAGTCCAAGTGCCCGTTAGTTAACCTAGATAGTCAAAGTGCCTGCTAGGTAACTTAAATAGTCCAAGTGCCCGCTAGGGAACCTACGTAGTCGAAGTGCCCACTAGGTAACCTAGATAGTCCAATTGCACGTTAGCTAACCTAGATAGTCGAAGTGTCCGCTAGTTAACCTACATAATCCAAATGCCCGCTAGTTAACCTAGATAGTCCAAGTGGCCGCTTGTTAACCTAGATAGTCCAAGTGCCCGCTAGTAAACCTAGATAGTCCAAGGGCCCGCTAGTTAACCTACTTAGTCCAAGTGCACGTTCGTTAACCTAGATAGGCCAAGTGCCCACGAGGTAACCTAGACAGTCCAAGTGCCCACTAGGTTACCTACATAGTCCAAGTGCACGTTCATTAACCTACATAGTCCAAGTGCCCGCTGGTAATCTACATAGTCCAAGGGCCCGCTAGGTAACCTTGATAGTCCAAGCGCCTTCTAGTTAACCTACATAGTCCAAGTGCCCGCTAGGTAACCTACATAGTCCAAGTGCCCGTTAGTTAACCTAGATAGTCCAAGTGCCCACTAGGGGACGTACATAGTCCAAGTGCCTGCGAGGTAACCTTGATAGTCCAAGTGCGCGCTAGGGTATGTACATAGTCCGAGTGCTGGCTAGGAAACCTAGATAATCCAAGTGCCCGCTAGTTAACCTACATAGTCCAAGGGTCCGCAAGTTAACCTACATAGTCCAAGGTCCGCTATTTAACCTAGATAGTCCAAGTGCCCGCTAGTTAACCTAGGTAGTACAAGGGCCCGCTACTTGACCTAGATAGTCCAAGTGCCCGCTAGTTAACCTAGATAGTCCAAGTGCCCGCTAGTTAACCTAAGTAGTCCAAATGTCCGATAGGGATCCTACATAGTCCAAGTGCCCGCTACGTAACCTACATATCCAAGTGCCCGTTCGTTAACCTAGATAGTCAAAGTGCCCGCTAGGTAACCTAGACAGTCCAAGTGCCCGCTAGGTTACCTACATAGTCCAAGTGCCCGTTCGTTAACCTAGATAGTCCAAGTGCCCGCTAGTTAACCTAGATCGTCCAAGGGCCCTCTAGTTAACCTAGATAGTCCAAGTGCCCACTAGGGGACGTACATAGTCCAAGTGCCCATTAGGTAACCTAGATAGTCCATGTGCCCCCTAGGGTATGTACATAGTTCAAGTGCCCGCTAGGTAACCTAGATTGTCCAAGTGTCCGCTAGTTACCCTACATAGTCCAAGTGCCCGCTAGGTAACCTAGATAGTCCAAGGTCCTGCTAGTTAACCTACATAGTCCAATGCCCGATAGGGAACCTACATAGTCCAAGTGCCCGCTGAGGAACCTACATAGTCCAAGTGCCCGATAAGGAACCTATATATTCCAAGTGCCAGTTAGGGAACCTACATACTCCACGTGCCCATAGGGAACCTATATAGTCCAAGTGCCCGCTAGGGAACCTACATAGTCCAAGTGCCCGTTAGTTAACCTAGATAGTCAAAGTGCCTGCTAGGTAACCTAAATATTCCAAGTGCTCTCTAGGGAACATACATAGTCCTAGTGCCCGTTAGTTAACCTAGATAGTCCAATTGCCCGTTAGCTAACCTAGATAGTCGAAGTGTCCGCTAGTTAACCTACATAGTCCAAGTGTCCGTTGGTTAACCTAGATAGTCCAAGTGCCCGCTAGGTAACCTAGAGTCCAAGTGCTCGCTAGTTAACCTACATAGTCCAAGTGCCCGCTAGGTAACCTACATAGTCCAAGGTCTCACTTGTTAACTTTGATAGTCCCAGTGCCTGCTAGTTAACCTAGATCTTCCAAGTGCCTGCGAGTTAACCTAGATTGTCCAAGTGCCTGCTACTTAACCTACATAGTCCAAGGGCCCACTAGTTAACCTAGATAATCCAAGTGTCCTCTAGTTAACCTACATAGTCCAAGTACCAGCAAGTTAACCTATATACAAAGTATATGCTACGTAACCTAGATAGTCCAAGGGCACGCTAGTTAACCTACATAGCCCAAGTGCCCGCTAGGCAACATAGATAGTCCAAGTGCCCACTAAGGAACCTACATAGTCCAAGTGGACGCTAGTTAACTTAGACAGTCCCAGTGCCCGCTAGGGAACTTACATAGTCCAAGTTCCCGCTTGGTAACCTAAATAGTCCAAATGCCCGCTAGGGAAACTACATAGTCCAAGTGCCCACTAGTTAACCTAGATAGTCCAAGTGCCCGCTAGTTAACCTAGATAGTCCAAGGGCCCACTAGTTAATCTAGATAGTCCAAGTGCCCACTAGTTAACCTAGATAGTCCAAGTGCCCGCTGGTTAACCTAGATCGTCCAAGTGCCCGCTGGTTAACCTAGATAATCCAAGTGCCCGATAGTTAACCTACATAGTCCAAGGGCCCAATAGTTAACCTAGATAGTCCAAGTGCCCGCTAGGGGACATACATAGTCCAAGTGCCCCCTAGGGAATCTACATAGTCCAAGTGCTCGCTAAGCAACCTACATAGTCCAAGTGCCCGTTAGTTAACCTAGATAGTCAAAGTGCCTGTTAGGTAACCTAAATAGTCCAAGTGCCCGCTAGGGAACCTACGTAGTCGAAGTGCCCACTAGGTAACCTAGATAGTCCAATTGCACGTTAGCTAACCTATATAGTCGAAGTGTCCGCTAGTTAACCTACATAATCCAAATGCCCGCTAGTTAACCTAGATAGTCCAAGTGGCCGCTTGTTAACCTAGATAGTCCAAGTGCCCACTAGTAAACCTAGATAGTCCAAGGGCCCGCTAGTTAACCTACATAGTCCAAGTGCCCGTTCGTTAACCTAGATAGGCCAAGTGCCCACTAGGTAACCTAGACAGTCCAAGTGCCCACTAGGTTACCTACATAGTCCAAGTGCACGTTCATTAACCTAGATAGTCCAAGTGCCCGCTGGTAATCTACATAGTCTAAGGGCCCGCTAGGTAACCTTGATAGTCCAAGCGCCTTCTAGTTAACCTACATAGTCCAAGTGCCCGTTAGTTAACCTAGATAGTCCAAGTGCCCACTAGGGGACGTACATAGTCCAAGTGCCCGCGAGGTAACCTTGATAGTCCAAGTGCGCGCTAGGGTATGTACATAGTCCGAGTGCTGGCTAGGAAACCTAGATAATCCAAGTGCCCGCTAGTTAACCTACATAGTCCAAGGGCCCGCAAGTTAACCTACATAGTCCAAGGTCCGCTATTTAACCTAGATAGTCCAAGTGCCCGCTAGTTAACCTACGTATTACAAGGGCCCGCTACTTGACCTAGATAGTCCAAGTGCCCGCTAGTTAACCTAGATAGTCCAAGTGCCCGCTAGTTAACCTAAGTAGTCCAAATGTCCGATAGGGATCCTACATAGTCCAAGTGCCCGCTACGTAACCTACATATCCAAGTGGCGTTCGTTAACCTAGATAGTCAAAGTGCCCGCTAGGTAACCTAGACAGTCCAAGTGTCCGCTAGGTTACCTACATAGTCCAAGTGCCCGTTCGTTAACCTAGATAGTCCAAGTGCCCGCTAGTTAACCTAGATAGTCCAAGTTCCCGCTAGTTAACCTAGATAGTCAAAGTGCCCGCTAATTAACCTAAGTAGTACAAATGTCCGATAGGGATCCTACATAGTCAAAGTGCCCGCTAATTAACCTACATAGTCCAAGTCCCCGCTAGGTAACCTAGGCAGTCCAAGTGACCATTATGTTACCTACATAGTTCAAGTGCTCGCCCGTTAACCTAGATAGTCCAAGTGCCCGCTAGGTAACTTAGGTAGCCCAAGTACCCGCTAGGGAACGTACATAGTCCAAGTGCCTTCTAGGTAACCTAGATAGTCCAAGTGCCCGCTAGTTAACCTACATACTCCAAGTGCCTGCTAGGTAAACTACATAGTCCAAGTGCCCACTAGGTAACCTAGAGAGTCCAATAGCCCGCTAGTTAAGCTAGACAGTCCAAGTACCCGATAGGGAACCTACATAGTCCAAGTGCCCGCTGGGAACCTACATAGTCCAAGTGCTCGCTAGGCAACCTATATAGTCCAAGTGCCCGTTAGTTAACCTAGATAGTCAAAGTGCCTGCTAGGTAACCTAAATAGTCCAAGTGCCCGCTAGGGAACCTACATAGTCCAAGGGCCCGCTAGGTAACCTAGATAGTCCAATTGCCCGTTAGCTAACCTAGATAGTTGAAGTGTCCGCTAGTTAACCTACATAGTCCAAGTGCCCGTTCGTTAACCTAGATAGGCCAAGTGCCCGCTAGGTAACCTACACAGTCCAAGTGCCTGCTAGGTAACCTTGATAGTCCAAGTGCCTTCTAGTTAACCTAATAGTCCAAGTGCCCGCTAGGTAACATACATAGTCCAAGTGCCCACTATGTAACCTAAATAATCCAAATGCCCGCTAGTTAACCTAGATAATCCAAGGCCCGCTTGTTAACCTAGATAGTCCAAGTGCCCGCTAGTAAACCTAGATAGTCTAAGGGCCCGCTAGTTAATCTACATAGTCCAGTGCCCGCTAGTTAACCTAGATAGTCCAAGTGCCCGCTAGTTAACCTAGATAGTCCAAGGGCCCGCTAGTTAATCTAGATAGTCCAAGTGCCCACTAGTTAACCTAGATAGTCCAAGTGCCCGCTAGTTAACCTAGATCGTCCAAGTGCCCGCTGGTTAACCTAGATAATCCAAGTGCCCGATAGTTAACCTACATAGTCCAAGGGCCCAATAGTTAACCTAGATAGTCCAAGTGCCCACTAGGGGACATATATAGTCCAAGTGCCCCCTAGGGAATCTACATAGTCCAAGTGCTCGCTAAGCAACCTACATAGTCCAAGTGCCCGTTAGTTAACCTAGATAGTCAAAGTGCTTGCTAGGTAACTTAAATAGTCCAAGTGCCCGCTAGGGAACCTACGTAGTCGAAGTGCCCACTAGGTAACCTAGATAGTCCAATTGCACGTTAGCTAACCTAGATAGTCGAAGTGTCCGCTAGTTAACCTACATAATCCAAATGCCCGCTAGTTAACCTAGATAGTCCAAGTGGCCGCTTGTTAACCTAGATAGTCCAAGTGCCCGCTAGTAAACCTAGATAGTCCAAGGGCCCGCTAGTTAACCTACATAGTCCAAGTGCCCGTTCGTTAACCTAGATAGGCCAAGTGCCCACTAGGTAACCTAGACAGTCCAAGTGCCCACTAGGTTACCTACATAGTCCAAGTGCACGTTCATTAACCTACATAGTCCAAGTGCCCGCTGGTAATCTACATAGTCCAAGGGCCCGCTAGGTAACCTTGATAGTCCAAGCGCCTTCTAGTTAACCTACATAGTCCAAGTGCCCGCTAGGTAACCTACATAGTCCAAGTGCCCGTTAGTTAACCTAGATAGTCCAAGTGCCCACTAGGGGACGTACATAGTCCAAGTGCCCGCGAGGTAACCTTGATAGTCCAAGTGCGCGCTAGGGTATGTACATAGTCTGAGTGCTGGCTAGGAAACCTAGATAATCCAAGTGCCCGCTAGTTAACCTACATAGTCCAAGGGCCCGCCAGTTAACCTACATAGTCCAAGGTCCGCTATTTAACCTAGATAGTCCAAGTGCCCGCTAGTTAACCTACGTAGTACAAGGGCCCGCTACTTGACCTAGATAGTCCAAGTGCCCGCTCGTTAACCTAGATAGTCCAAGTGCCCGCTAGTTAACCTAAGTAGTCCAAATGTCCGATAGGGATCCTACATAGTCCAAGTGCCCGCTACGTAACCTACATATCCAAGTGCCCGTTCGTTAACCTAGATAGTCAAAGTGCCCGCTAGGTAACCTAGACAGTCCAAGTGTCCGCTAGGTTACCTACATAGTCCAAGTGCCCATTCGTTAACCTAGATAGTCCAAGTGCCCGCTAGTTAACCTAGATCGTCCAAGGGCCCTCTAGTTAACCTAGATAGTCCAAGTGCCCGCTAGGGGACGTACATAGTCCAAGTGCCCGCTAGGTAACCTAGATAGTCCATGTGCCCCCTAGGGTATGTACATAGTTCAAGTGCCCGCTAGGTAACCTAGATTGTCCAAGTGTCCGCTAGTTACCCTACATAGTCCAAGTGCCCGCTAGGTAACCTAGATAATCCAAGGTGCTGCTAGTTAACCTACATAGTCCAATGCCCGATAGGGAACCTACATAGTCCAAGTGCCCGCTGAGGAACCTACATAGTCCAAGTGCCCGATAGGGAACCTATATATTCCAAGTGCCAGTTAGGGAACCTCCATACTCCACGTGCCCATAGGGAACCTATATAGTCCAAGTGCCCGCTAGGGAACCTACATAGTCCAAGTGCCCGTTAGTTAACCTAGATAGTCAAAGTGCCTGCTAGGTAACCTAAATATTCCAAGTGCTCTCTAGGTAACAAACATAGTCCAAGTGCCTGTTAGTTAACCTAGATAGTCAAAGTGCCTGCTAGGTAAACTACATAGTCCAAGTGCCCGCTAGGGAACCCACATAGTCCAAGTGTCCGCTGGGTAACCTAGAGTCCAAGTGCTCGCTAGTTAACCTACATAGTCCAAGTGCCCGCTAGGTAACCTACATAGTCCAAGGTCTCACTTGTTAACTTTGATAGTCCAAGTGCCTGCTAGTTAACCTAGATCTTCCAAGTGCCCGCGAGTTAACCTAGATTGTCCCAGTGCCTGCTACTTAACCTACATAGTCCAAGGGCCCACTAGTTAACCTAGATAATCCAAGTGTCCTCTAGTTAACCTACATAGTCCAAGTACCAGCAAGTTAACCTATATACAAAGTACCCGCTACGTAACCTAGATAGTCCAAGGGCACGCTAGTTAACCTACATAGTCCAAGTGCCCGCTAGGCAACCTAGATAGTCCAAGTGCCGACTAAGGAACCTACATAGTCCAAGTGAACGCTAGTTAACCTAGACAGTCCCAGTGCCCGCTAGGGAACTTACTTAGTCCAAGTTCCCGCTTGGTAACCTAAATAGTCCAAATGCCCGCTAGGGAAACTACATAGTCCAAGTGCCCACTAGTTAACCTAGATAGTCCAAGTGCCCGCGAGTTAACCTAGATAGTCCAAGGGGCCGCTAGTTAATCTAGACAGGCCAAGTGCCCACTAGTTAACCTAGATAGTCGAAGTGTCCGCTAGTTAACCTACATAGTCCAAGTGTCCGTTCGTTAACCTAGATAGGCCAAGTGCCCTCTAGGTAACCTAGACAGTCCAATTGCCCGCTAGGTTACCTACATAGTCCAAGTGCACGTTCATTAACCTAGATAGTCCAAGTGCCCGCTGGTAACCTACATAATCCACGGGCCCGCTAGGTAATCTTGATAGTCCATGTGCCTTCTAGTTAACCTACATAGTCCAAGTGCCCGCTAGGTAACCTACATAGGCCAAGTGGCCACTAGGTAACCTAAGTAATCCTAATGCCCGCTAGGAAAACTACATAGTCCAAGTGCCCGCTAGTTAACCTAGATAGTCCAAGTGCCCGCTAGTAAACCTAGATAGTCCAAGGGCCCGCTAGTTAATCTAGATAGTCCAAGTGCCCGCTAGTTAACCTAGATAGTCCAAGGGACCGCTAGTTAATTTAGATAGTCCAAGTGCCCGCTAGTTAACCTAGATAGTCCAAGTGCCCGCTAGTTAACCTAGATCGTCCAAGGGCCCTCTAGTTAACCTAGATAGTCCAAGTGCCCGCTAGGGGACGTACATAGTCCAAGTGCCCTCTAGGTAACCTACATAGTCCAATGCCCGTTAGTTAACCTAGATAGTGCAAGTGCCCACTAGGGGACGTACATAGTCCAAGTGCCCGCTAGGTAACCTTGATAGTCCAAGTGCGCGCTAGGGTATGTACATAGTCCGAGTGCTGGCTAGGAAACCTAGATAATCCAAGTGCCCACTAGTTAACCTACATAGTCCAAGGGCCCGCAAGTTAACCTACATAGTCCAAGTGCCCGCTAGGTAACCTACATAGGCCAAGTGCCCACTAGGTAACCTAAGTAATCCTAATGCCCGCTAGGAAAACTACATAGTCCAAGTGCCCGCTAGTTAACCTAGATAGTCCAAGTGCCCGCTAGTAAACCTAGATAGTCCAAGGGCCCGCTAGTTAATCTAGATAGTCCAAGTGCCCGCTAGTTAACCTAGATAGTCCAAGGGACCGCTAGTTAATTTAGATAGTCCAAGTGCCCGCTAGTTAACCTAGATAGTCCAAGTGCCCGCTAGTTAACCTAGATCGTCCAAGGGCCCTCTAGTTAACCTAGATAGTCCAAGTGCCCGCTAGGGGACGTACATAGTCCAAGTGCCCTCTAGGTAACCTACATAGTCCAATGCCCGTTAGTTAACCTAGATAGTGCAAGTGCCCACTAGGGGACGTACATAGTCCAAGTGCCCGCTAGGTAACCTTGATAGTCCAAGTGCGCGCTAGGGTATGTACATAGTCCGAGTGCTGGCTAGGAAACCTAGATAATCCAAGTGCCCACTAGTTAACCTACATAGTCCAAGGGCCCGCAAGTTAACCTACATAGTCCAAGGTCCGCTTTTTAACCTATGTAGTCCAAGTGCCCGCTAGTTAACCTACATAGTACAAGGGCCCGCTACTTGACCTAGATAGTCCAAGTGCCCGCTAGTTAACCTATATAGTCCAAGTGCCCGCTAGTTAACCTAAGTAGTCCAAATGTCCGATAGGGATCCTACAGAGTCCAAGTGCCCGCTACATAACCTACATATCCAAGTGCCCGTTCGTTAACCTAGATAGTCAAAGTGCCCGCTAGGTAAGCTAGACTGTCCAAGTGCCCGCTAGGTTACCTACATAGTCCAAGTGCCCGTTCGTTAACCTAGATAGTCCAAGTGCCCGCTAGGTTACCTAGACAGTCCAAGTGCCCGCTAGTTAACCTCCATAGTCCAAGTGCCTGCTAGGTAAACTACATAGTCCAAGTGCCCACTAGGTAACCTAGACAGTCCAATTGCCCGCTAGTTAACCTAGACAGTCCAAGTACCTGATAGGGAACCTACATAATCCAAGTGCTCGCTAGGGAACCTATATAGTCCAAGTGCTCGCTAGGCAACCTATATAATCCAAGTGCCTGTTAGTTAACCTAGATAGTCAAAGTGCCTGCTAGGTAACCTAAATAGTCCAAGTGCCCGCTAGGGAACCTACATAGTCCAAGTGTCCGCTAGGTAACCTAGATAGTCAAATTGCCCGTTAGCTAACCTAGATAGTCGAAGTGTCCGCTAGTTAACCTACATAGTCCAAGTGTCCGTTCGTTAACCTAGATAGGCCAAGTGCCCTCTAGGTAACCTAGACAGTCCAAGTGCCCGCTAGGTTACCTACATAGTCCAAGTGCACATTCGTTAACCTAGATAGTCCAAGTGCCCGCTGGCAACCTACATAATCCAAGGGCCCGCTAGGTAATCTTGATAGTCCAAGTGCCTTCTAGTTAACCTATATAGTCCAAGTGCCCGCTTGGTAACCTACATAGTCCAAGTGCCCGCTAGGTAACCTAAGTAATCCTAATGCCCGCTAGGAAAACTACATAGTCCTAGTGCCCGCTAGGTAACCTAGACAGTCCAAGTGCCCGCTAGGTAACCTTGATAGTCCAAGTGCCTTCTAGTTAACCTACATAGTCCAAGTGCCCGCTAGGTAACATACATAATCCAAGTGCCCACTATGTAACCTAAATAATCCAAATGCCCGCTAGTTAACCTACATAGTCCATGTGTCCGTTCGTTAACCTAGATAGGCCAAGTGCCCTCTAGGTAACCTAGACAGTCCAAGTGCCCGCTAGGTTACCTACATAGTCCAAGTGCACGTTCGTTAACCTAGATAGTCCAAGTGCCCGCTGGTAACCTACATAATCCAAGGGCCCGCTAGGTAATCTTGATAGTCCAAGTGCCTTCCAGTTAACCTACATAGTCCAAGTGCCCGCTAGGTAACCTACATAGTCCAAGTGCCCACTAGGTAACCTAAGTAATCCTAATGCCCGCTAGGAAAACTACATAGTCTAAGTGCCCGCTAGTTAACCTAGATAGTCCAAGTGCCCGCTAGTAAACCTAGATATTCCAAGGGCCCGCTAGTTAATCTAGATAGTCCAAGTGCCCGCTAGTTAAACTAGATAGTCCAAGTGCCCGCTAGTTAACCTACATAGTCCAAGTGTCCGTTCGTTAACCTAGATAGGCCAAGTGCCCTCTAGGTAACCTAGACAGTCCAAGTGCCCGCTAGGTTACCTACATAGTCCAAGTGCACATTCGTTAACCTAGATAGTCCAAGTGCCTGCTGGCAACCTACATAATCCAAGGGCCCCTAGGTAATCTTGATAGTCCAAGTGCCTTCTAGTTAACCTATATAGTCCAAGTGCCCGCTTGGTAACCTACATAGTCCAAGTGCCCGCTAGGTAACCTAAGTAATCCTAATGCCCGCTAGGAAAACTACATAGTCCTAGTGCCCGCTAGGTAACCTAGACAGTCCAAGTGCCCGCTAGGTAACCTTGATAGTCCAAGTGCCTTCTAGTTAACCTACATAGTCCAAGTGCCCGCTAGGTAACATACATAATCCAAGTGCCCACTATGTAACCTAAATAATCCAAATGTCCGCTAGTTAACCTACATAGTCCATGTGTCCGTTCGTTAACCTAGATAGGCCAAGTGCCCTCTAGGTAACCTAGACAGTCCAAGTGCCCGCTAGGTTACCTACATAGTCCAAGTGCACGTTCGTTAACCTAGATAGTCCAAGTGCCCGCTGGTAACCTACATAATCCAAGGGCCCGCTAGGTAATCTTGATAGTCCAAGTGCCTTCCAGTTAACCTACATAGTCCAAGTGCCCGCTAGGTAACCTACATAGTCCAAGTGCCCACTAGGTAACCTAAGTAATCCTAATGCCCGCTAGGAAAACTACATAGTCCAAGTGCCCGCTAGTTAACCTAGATAGTCCAAGTGCCCGCTAGTAAACCTAGATATTCCAAGGGCCCGCTAGTTAATCTAGATAGTCCAAGTGCCCGCTAGTTAAACTAGATAGTCCAAGTGCCCGCTAGTTAACCTAGATAGTCCAAGGGACCGCTAGTTAATCTAGATAGTCCAAGTGCCCGCTAGTTAACCTAGATAGTCCAAGTGCCCGCTAGTTAACCTAGATCGTCCAAGGGCCCTCTAGTTAACCTAGATAGTCCAAGTGCCCGCTAGGGGACGTACATAGTCCAAGTGCCCTCTAGGTAACCTACATAGTCCAATGCCCGTTAGTTAACCTAGATAGTCCAAGTGCCCACTAGGGGACGTACATAGTCCAAGTGCCCGCTAGGTAACCTTGATAGTCCAAGTGCGCGCTAGGGTATGTACATAGTCCGAGTGCTGGCTAGGAAACCTAGATAATCCAAGTGCCCACTAGTTAACCTACATAGTCCAAGGGCCCGCAAGTTATCCTACATAGTCCAAGGTCCGCTATTTAACCTATATAGTCCAAGTGCCCGCTAGTTAACCTACATAGTACAAGGGCCCGCTACTTGACCTAGATAGTCCAAGTGCCCGCTAGTTAACCTAGATAGTCCAAGTGCCCGCTAGTTAACCTAAGTAGTCCAAATGTCCGATAGGGATCCTACAGAGTCCAAGTGCCCGCTACGTAACCTACATATCCAAGTGCCCGTTCGTTAACCTAGATAGTCAAAGTGCCCGCTAGTTAACCTAGATAGTCCAAGTGCCCGCTAGTTAACCTAGATAGTCCAAGGGCCCGCTAGTTAATCTAGATAGTCCAAGTGCCCACTAGTTAACCTAGATAGTCCAAGTGCCCGCTAGTTAACCTAGATCGTCCAAGTGACCGCTGGTTAACCTAGATAATCCAAGTGCCCGATAGTAAACCTACATAGTCCAAGGGCCCAATAGTTAACCTAGATAGTCCAAGTACCCGCTAGTTAACTTACATAGTACAAGGGCCCGCTAGTTGACCTTGATAGTCCAAGTTCCCGCTAGTTAACCTAGATGGTCAAAGTGCCCGCTAATTAACCTAAGTAGTACAAATGTCCGATAGGGATCCTACATAGTCAAAGTGCCCGCTAGTTAACCTACATAGTCCAAGTCCCCGCTAGGTAACCTAGGGAGTCCAAGTGACCATTATGTTACCTACATACTCCAAGTGCCCGTCCGTTAACCTACATAGTCCAAGTGCCCGCTAGGTAACTTAGATAGCCCAAGTACCCGCTAGGGAACGTACATAGTCCAAGTGCCTTCTAGGTAACCTAGATAGTCCAACTGCCCGCTAGTGAACCTACATACTCCAAGTGCCTGCTAGGTAAACTACATAGTCCAAGTGCCCATGAGGTAACCTAGACAGTCCAATTGCCCGCTAGTTAAGCTAGACAGTCCAAGTACCCGATAGGGAACCTACATAGTCCAAGTGCCCGCTGGGAACCTACATAGTCCAAGTGCTCGCTAGTCAACCTACATAGTCCAAGTGCCCGTTAGTTAACCTAGATAGTCAAAGTGCCTGCTAGGTAACCTAAATAGTCTAAGTGCCCGCTAGGGAACCTACGTAGTACAAGTGCCCGCTAGGTAACCTAGATAGTCCAATTGCCCGTTAGCTAACCTAGATAGTCGAAGTGTCCGCTAGTTAACCTACATAGTCCAAGTGCCCGTTCGTTAACCTAGATAGGCCAAGTGCCCGCTAGGTAACCTAGACAGTCCAAGTGCACGCTAGGTAACCTAGAGAGTCCAATTGCCCGCTAGTTAAGCTGGACAGTCCAAGTACCCGATAGGGAACCTACATAGTCCAAGTGCCCGCTGGGAACCTACATAGTCCAAGTGCTCGCTAGGCAACCTACATAGTCCAAGTGCCCGTTACTTAACCTAGATAGTCAAAGTGCCTGCTAGGTAACCTAAATAGTCCAAGTGCCCGCTAGGGAACCTACATAGTCCAAGGGCCCGCTAGGTAACCTAGATAGTCCAATTGCCCGTTAGCTAACCTAGATAGTTGAAGTGTCCGCAAGTTAACCTACATAGTCCAAGTGCCCGTTCGTTAACCTAGATAGGCCAAGTGCCCGCTAGGTAACCTACACAGTCCAAGTGCCTGCTAGGTAACCTTGATATTCCAAGTGCCTTCTAGGTAACCTACATAGTCCAAGTGCCCGCTAGGTAACATACATAGTCCAAGTGCCCACTATGTAACCTAAATAATCCAAATGCCCGCTAGTTAACCTAGTTAATCCAAGTGCCCGCTTGTTAACCTAGATAGTCCAAGTGCCCGCTAGTAAACCTAGATTGTCTAAGGGCCCGCTAGTTAATCTACATAGTCCAGTGCCCGCTAGTTAACCTAGATAGTCCAAGTGCCCGCTAGTTAACCTAGATAGTCCAAGGGCCCGCTAGTTAATCTAGATAGTCCAAGTGCCCACTAGTTAACCTAGATAGTCCAAGTGCCCGCTAGTTAACCTAGATCGTCCAAGTGCCCACTGGTTAACCTAGATAATCCAAGTGCCCGATAGTTAACCTACATAGTCCAAGGGCCCAATAGTTAACCTAGATAGTCCAAGTGCCCGCTAGGGGACATACATAGTCCAAGTGCTCGCTGAGGAACCTACATAGTCCAAGTGCCCGATAGGGAACCTATATATTCCAAGTGCCAGTTCGGGAACCTACATACTCCACGTGCCCATAGGGAACCTATATAGTCCAAGTGCCCGCTAGGGAACCTACATAGTCCAAGTGCCCCCTAGGGAATCTACATAGTCCAAGTGCTCGCTAAGCAACCTACATAGTCCAAATGCCCGTTAGTTAACCTAGATAGTCAAAGTGCCTGCTAGGTAACCTAAATATTCCAAGTGCTCTCTAGGGAACATACATAGTCCAAGTGCCCGTTAGTTAACCTAGATAGTCCAATTGTCCGTTAGCTAACCTAGATAGTCGAAGTGTCCGCTAGTTAACCTACATAGTCCAAGTGTCCGTTGGTTAACCTAGATAGTCCAAGTGCCCGCTAGGTAACCTAGAGTCCAAGTGCTCGCTAGTTAACCTACATAGTCCAAGTGCCCGCTAGGTAACCTACATAGTCCAAGGTCTCACTTGTTAACTTTGATAGTCCAAGTGCCTGCTAGTTAACCTAGATCTTCCAAGTGCCCGCGAGTTAACCTAGATTGTCCAAGTGCCTGCTACTTAACCTACATAGTCCAAGGGCCCACTAGTTAACCTAGATAATCCAAGTGTCCTCTAGTTAACCTACATAGTCCATGTACCAGCAAGTTAACCTATATACAAAGTACCCGCTACGTAACCTAGATAGTCCAAGGGCACGCTAGTTAACCTACATAGTCCAAGTGCCCGCTAGGCAACCTAGATAGTCCAAGTGCCCACTAAGGTACCTACATAGTCCAAGTGCACGCTAGTTAACCTAGAGAGTCCCAGTGCCCGCTAGGGAACTTACATAGTCCAAGTTCCCGCTTGGTAACCTAAATAGTCCAAATGCCCGCTAGGGAAACTACATAGTCCAAGTGCCCACTAGTTAACCTAGATAGTCCAAGTGCCCGCTAGTTAACCTAGATAGTCCAAGGGCCCGCTAGTTAATCTAGATAGGCCAAGTGCCCACTAGTTAACCTAGATAGTCCAAGTGCCCGCTAGTTAACCTAGATCGTCCAAGTGCCTGCTGGTTAACCTAGATAATCCAAGTGCCCGATAGTTAACCTACATAGTCCAAGGGCCCAATAGTTAACCTAGATATTCCAAGTGCCCGCTAGGGGACATACATAGTCCAAGTGCCCCCTAGGGAATCTACATAGTACAAGTGCTCGCTAAGCAACCTACATAGTCCAAGTGCCCGTTAGTTAACCTAGATAGTCAAAGTGCCTGCTAGGTAACCTAAATAGTCCAAGTGCCCGCTAGGGAACCTACGTAGTCGAAGTGCCCACTAGGTAACCTAGATAGTTCAATTGCACGTTAGCTAACCTAGATATCGAAGTGTCCGGTAGTTAACCTACATAATCCAAATGCCCGCTAGTTAACCTAGATAGTCCAAGTGGCCGCTTGTTAACCTAGATAGTCCAAGTGCCCGCTAGTAAACCTAGATAGTCCAAGGGCCCGCTAGTTAACCTACATAGTCCAAGGGCCCGCTAGGTAACCTTGATAGTCCAAGCGCCTTCTAGTTAACCTACATAGTCCAAGTGCCCGCTAGGTAACCTACATAGTCCAAGTGCCCGTTAGTTAACCTAGATAGTCCAAGTGCCCACTAGGGGACGTACATAGTCCAAGTGCCCGCGAGGTAACCTTGATAGTCCAAGTGCGCGCTAGGGTATGTACATAGTCCGAGTGCTGGCTAGGAAACCTAGATAATCCAAGTGCCCGCTAGTTAACCTACATAGTCCAAGGGCCCGCAAGTTAACCTACATAGTCCAAGGTCCGCTATTTAACCTAGATAGTCCAAGTGCCCGCTAGTTAACCTACGTAGTACAAGGGCCCGCTACTTGACATAGATAGTCCACGTGCCCGCTCGTTAACCTAGATAGTCCAAGTGCCCGCTAGTTAACCTAAGTAGTCCAAATGTCCGATAGGGATCCTACATAGTCCAAGTGCCCGCTACGTAACCTACATATCCAAGTGCCCGTTCGTTAACCTAGATAGTCAAAGTGCCCGCTAGGTAACCTAGACAGTCCAAGTGCCCGCTAGGTTACCTACATAGTCCAAGTGCCCGTTCGTAAACCTAGATAGTCCAAGTGCCCGCTAGTTAACCTAGATCGTCCAAGGGCCCTCTAGTTAACCTAGATAGTCCAAGTGCCCGCTAGGGGACGTACATAGTCCAAGTGCCCGCTAGGTAACCTAGATAGTCCATGTGCCCCCTAGGGTATGTACATAGTTCAAGTGCCCGCTAGGTAACCTAGATTGTCCAAGTGTCCGCTAGTTACCCTACATAGTCCAAGTGCCCGCTAGGTAACCTAGATAATCCAAGGTCCTGCTAGTTAACCTACATAGTCCAATGCCCGATAGGGAACGTACATTGTCCAAGTGCCCGCTGAGGAACCTACATAGTCCAAGTGCCCGATAGGGAACCTATATATTCCAAGTGCCAGTTCGGGAACCTACATACTCCACGTGCCCATAGGGAACCTATATAGTCTAAGTGCCCGCTAGGGAACCTACATAGTCCAAGTGCCCGTTAGTTAACCTAGATAGTCAAAGTGCCTGCTAGGTAACCTAAATATTCCAAGTGCTCTCTAGGGAACCTACATAGTCCAAGTGCCCGTTAGTTAACCTAGATAGTCCAATTGCCCGTTAGCTAACCTAGATCGTCCAAGTGCCCGCTGGTTAACCTAGATAATCCAAGTGCCCGCTTGTTAACCTACATAGTACAAGGGCCCGCTACTTGACCTAGATAGTCCAAGTGCCCGCTAGTTAACCTTGAGAGTCCAAGTGCCCGCTAGTTAACCTAAGTAGTCCAAATGTCCGATAGGGATCCTACATAGTCCAAGTGCCCGCTACGTAACCTACATATCCAAGTGCCCGTTCGTTAACCTAGATAGTCAAAGTGCCCGCTAGGTAACCTAGACAGTCCAAGTGCCCGCTAGGTTACCTACATAGTCCAAGTGCCCATTCGTTAACCTAGATAGTCCAAGTGCCCGCTAGTTAACCTAGATCGTCCAAGGGCCCTCTAGTTAACCTAGATAGTCCAAGTGCCCGCTAGGGGACGTACATAGTCCAAGTGCCCGCTAGCTAACCTAGATAGTCCAAGTGCCCCCTAGGGTATGTACATAGTTCGAGTGCCCGCTAGGTAACCTAGATTGTCCAAGTGTCCGCTAGTTAACCTACATAGTCCAATGCCCGATAGGGAACCTACATAGTCCAAGTGCCCGCTGAGGAACCTACATAGTCCAAGTGCCCGATAGGGAACCTATATATTCCAAGTGCCAGTTAGGGAACCTACATACTCCACGTGCCCATAGGAAACCTATATAGTCCAAGTGCCCGCTAGGGAACCTACATAGTCCAAGTGCCCGTTAGTTAACCTACATAGTCAAAGTGCCTGCTAGGTAACCTAAATATTCCATGTGCTCTAAAGGGAACCTACATAATCCAAGTGCCCGTTAGTTAACCTAGATAGTCCAATTGCCCGTTAGCTAACCTAGATAGTCGAAGTGTCCGCTAGTTAACCTACATAGTCCAAGTGTCCGTTGGTTAACCTAGATAGTCCAAGGGCCCGCTAGGTAACCTAGAGTCCAAGTGCTCGCTAGTTAACCTACATAGTCCAAGTGCCCGCTAGGTAACCTATATAGTCCAAGTGCCCGCTAGGTAACCTACATAGTCCAAGGTCTCACTTGTTAACTTTGATAGTCCAAGTGCCTGCTAGTTAACCTAGATCTTCCAAGTGCCCGCGAGTTAACCTAGATTGTCCAAGTGCCTGCTACTTAACCTACATAGTCCAAGGGCCCACTAGTTAACCTAGATAATCCAAGTGTCCTCTAGTTAACCTACATAGTCCAAGTACCAGCAAGTTAACCTATATACAAAGTACCCGCTACGTAACCTAGATAGTCCAAGGGCACGCTAGTTAACCTACATAGTCCAAGTGCCCGCTAGGCAACCTAGATAGTCCAAGTGCCCACTAAGGAACCTACATAGTCCAAGTGCACGCTAGTTAACCTAGACAGTCCCAGTGCCCGCTAGGGAACTTACATAGTCCAAGTTCCCGCTTGGTAACCTAAATAGTCCAAATGCCCGCTAGGGAAACTACATAGTCCAAGTGCCCACTAGTTAACCTAGATAGTCCAAGTGCCTGCTAGTAAACCTACATAATCCATGGGCCCGCTAGTTAACCTACATAGTGCAAGGGCTCGCTAGTTAACCTAGATCGTGCAAGTATCCGCTAGTTAACCTACATAGTCCACGTGCCCGGTAGGTAACCTAGATAGTCCTAGTGCCCGCTAGTTGACCTTGATAGTCCAAGTTCCCGCTAGTTAACCTAGATAGTCAAAGTGCCCGCTAATTAACCTAAGTAGTACAAATGTCCGATAGGGATCCTACATAGTCAAAGTGCCCGCTAGTTAACCTACATAGTCCAAGTCCCCGCTAGGTAACCTAGGGAGTCCAAGTGACCATTATGTTACCTACATAGTCCAAGTGCCCGTCCGTTAACCTACATAGTCCAAGTGCCCGCTAGGTAACTTAGATAGCCCAAGTACCCGCTAGGGAACGTACATAGTCCAAGTGCCCGCTGGGAACCTACATAGTCCAAGTGCTCGCTAGTCAACCTACATAGTCCAAGTGCCCGTTAGTTAACCTAGATAGTCAAAGTGCCTGCTAGGTAACCTAAATAGTCCAAGTGCCCGCTAGGGAACCTACATAGTCCAAGTGCCCGCTAGGTAACCTAGATAGTCCAATTGCCCGTTAGCTAACCTAGATAGTCGAAGTGTCCGCTAGTTAACCTACATAGTCCAAGTGCCCGTTCGTTAACCTAGATAGGCCAAGTGCCCGTTAGGTAACCTAGACAGTCCAAGTGCACGCTAGGTAACCTTGATAGTCCAAGTGCCTTCTAGTTAACCTACATAGTCCAAGTGCCCGCTAGGTAACATACATAGTCCAAGTGCCCACTATGCAACCTAAATAATCCAAATGCCCGCTAGTTAACCTAGATAGTCCAAGTACCCGCTTGTTAACCTAGATAGTCCAAGTGCCCGCTAGTAAACCTAGATAGTCCAAGGGCCCGCTAGTTAATCTACATAGTCCAGTGCCCGCTAGTTAACCTAGATAGTCCAAGTGCCCGCTAGTTAACCTAGATAGTCCAAGGGCCCGCTAGTTAATCTAGATAGTCCAAGTGCCCACTAGTTAACCTAGATAGTCCAAGTGCCCGCTAGTTAACCTAGATCGTCCAAGTGCCCGCTGGTTAACCTAGATAATCCAAGTGCCCGATAGTTTACCTACATAGTCCAAGGGCCCAATAGTTAACCTAGATTGTCCTAGTGCCCGCTTGGGGACATACATAGTCCAAGTGCCCCCTAGGGAATCTACATAGTCCAAGTGCTCGCTAAGCAAGCTACATAGTCCAAGTGCCCGTTAGTTAACCTAGATAGTCAAAGTGCCTGCTAGGTAACCTAAATAGTCCAAGTGCCCGTTAGGGAACCTACATAGTCGAAGTGAACACTAGGTAACCTAGATAGTCCAATTGCCCGTTAGCTAACCTAGATAGTCAAAGTGTCCGCTAGTTAACCTACATAATCCAAATGCCCGCTAGTTAACCTAGATAGTCCAAGTGCCCGCTTGTTAACCTAGATAGTACAAGTGCCCGCTAGTAAACCTAGATAGTCCAAGGGCCCGCTAGTTAACCTACATAGTCCAAGTGCCCGTTCGTTAACCAAGATAGGCCAAGTGCCCACTAGGTAACCTAGACAGTCCAAGTGCCACTAGGTTACCTACATAGTCCAAGTGCACGTTCATTAACCTAGATAGTCCAAGTGCCCGCTGGTAATCTACATAGTCCAAGGGCCCGCTAGGTAACCTTGATAGTCCAAGCGCCTTCTAGTTAACCTACATAGTCCAAGTGCCCGCTAGGTAACCTACATAGTCCAAGTGCCCGTTAGTTAATCTAGATAGTCCAAGTACCCACTAGGGGACGTACATAGTCCATGTGCCCGCTAGGTAACCTTGATAGTCCAAGAGCGCGCTAGGGTATGTACATAGTCTGAGTGCTGGCTAGGAAACCTAGATAATCCAAGTGCCCGTTAGTTAACCAACATAGTCCAAGGGCCCGCAAGTTATCCTACATAGTCCAAGGTCCGCTATTTAACCTATATAGTCCAAGTGCCCGCTAGTTAACCTACATAGTACAAGGGCCCGCTACTTGACCTAGATAGTCCAAGTGCCCGCTAGTTAACCTAGATAGTCCAAGTGCCCGCTAGTTAACCTAAGTAGTCCAAATGTCCGATAGGGATCCTACAGAGTCCAAGTGCCCGCTACGTAACCTACATATCCAAGTGCCCGTTCGTTAACCTAGATAGTCAAAGTGCCCGCTAGTTAACCTAGATAGTCCAAGTGCCCGCTAGTTAACCTAGATAGTCCAAGGGCCCGCTAGTTAATCTAGATAGTCCAAGTGCCCACTAGTTAACCTAGATAGTCCAAGTGCCCGCTAGTTAACCTAGATCGTCCAAGTGACCGCTGGTTAACCTAGATAATCCAAGTGCCCGATAGTAAACCTACATAGTCCAAGGGCCCAATAGTTAACCTAGATAGTCCAAGTACCCGCTAGTTAACCTACATAGTACAAGGGCCCGCTAGTTGACCTTGATAGTCCAAGTTCCCGCTAGTTAACCTAGATGGTCAAAGTGCCCGCTAATTAACCTAAGTAGTACAAATGTCCGATAGGGATCCTACATAGTCAAAGTGCCCGCTAGTTAACCTACATAGTCCAAGTCCCCGCTAGGTAACCTAGGGAGTCCAAGTGACCATTATGTTACCTACATACTCCAAGTGCCCGTCCGTTAACCTACATAGTCCAAGTGCCCGCTAGGTAACTTAGATAGCCCAAGTACCCGCTAGGGAACGTACATAGTCCAAGTGCCTTCTAGGTAACCTAGATAGTCCAACTGCCCGCTAGTGAACCTACATACTCCAAGTGCCTGCTAGGTAAACTACATAGTCCAAGTGCCCATGAGGTAACCTAGACAGTCCAATTGCCCGCTAGTTAAGCTAGACAGTCCAAGTACCCGATAGGGAACCTACATAGTCCAAGTGCCCGCTGGGAACCTACATAGTCCAAGTGCTCGCTAGTCAACCTACATAGTCCAAGTGCCCGTTAGTTAACCTAGATAGTCAAAGTGCCTGCTAGGTAACCTAAATAGTCTAAGTGCCCGCTAGGGAACCTACGTAGTACAAGTGCCCGCTAGGTAACCTAGATAGTCCAATTGCCCGTTAGCTAACCTAGATAGTCGAAGTGTCCGCTAGTTAACCTACATAGTCCAAGTGCCCGTTCGTTAACCTAGATAGGCCAAGTGCCCGCTAGGTAACCTAGACAGTCCAAGTGCACGCTAGGTAACCTAGAGAGTCCAATTGCCCGCTAGTTAAGCTGGACAGTCCAAGTACCCGATAGGGAACCTACATAGTCCAAGTGCCCGCTGGGAACCTACATAGTCCAAGTGCTCGCTAGGCAACCTACATAGTCCAAGTGCCCGTTACTTAACCTAGATAGTCAAAGTGCCTGCTAGGTAACCTAAATAGTCCAAGTGCCCGCTAGGGAACCTACATAGTCCAAGGGCCCGCTAGGTAACCTAGATAGTCCAATTGCCCGTTAGCTAACCTAGATAGTTGAAGTGTCCGCAAGTTAACCTACATAGTCCAAGTGCCCGTTCGTTAACCTAGATAGGCCAAGTGCCCGCTAGGTAACCTACACAGTCCAAGTGCCTGCTAGGTAACCTTGATATTCCAAGTGCCTTCTAGGTAACCTACATAGTCCAAGTGCCCGCTAGGTAACATACATAGTCCAAGTGCCCACTATGTAACCTAAATAATCCAAATGCCCGCTAGTTAACCTAGTTAATCCAAGTGCCCGCTTGTTAACCTAGATAGTCCAAGTGCCCGCTAGTAAACCTAGATTGTCTAAGGGCCCGCTAGTTAATCTACATAGTCCAGTGCCCGCTAGTTAACCTAGATAGTCCAAGTGCCCGCTAGTTAACCTAGATAGTCCAAGGGCCCGCTAGTTAATCTAGATAGTCCAAGTGCCCACTAGTTAACCTAGATAGTCCAAGTGCCCGCTAGTTAACCTAGATCGTCCAAGTGCCCACTGGTTAACCTAGATAATCCAAGTGCCCGATAGTTAACCTACATAGTCCAAGGGCCCAATAGTTAACCTAGATAGTCCAAGTGCCCGCTAGGGGACATACATAGTCCAAGTGCCCCCTAGGGAATCTACATGGTACAAGTGCTCGCTAAGCAACCTACATAGTCCAAGTGCCCGTTAGTTAACCTAGATAGTCAAAGTGCCTGCTAGGTAACCTAAATAGTCCAAGTGCCCGCTAGGGAACCTACGTAGTCGAAGTGCCCACTAGGTAACCTAGATAGTCCAATTGCACGTTAGCTAACCAAGATAGTCGAAGTGTCCGCTAGTTAACCTACCTAATCCAAAACCCCGCTAGTTAACCTAGATAGTCCAAGTGGCCGCTTGTTAACCTAGATAGTCCAAGTGCCCGCTAGTAAACCTAGATAGTCCAAGGGCCCGCTAGTTAACCTACATAGTCCAAGTGCCCGTTCGTTAACCTAGATAGGCCAAGTGCCCACTAGGTAACCTAGACAGTCCAAGTGCCCACTAGGTTACCTACATAGTCCAAGTGCACGTTCATTAACCTAGATAGTCCAAGTGCCCGCTGGTAATCTACATAGTCCAAGGGCCCGCTAGGTAACCTTGATAGTCCAAGCGCCTTCTAGTTAACCTACATAGTCCAAGTGCCCGCTAGGTAACCTACATAGTCCAAGTGCCCGTTAGTTAACCTAGATAGTCCAAGTGCCCACTAGGGGACGTATATAGTCCAAGTGCCTGCGAGGTAACCTTGATAGTCCAAGTGCGCGCTAGGGTATGTACATAGTCCGAGTGCTGGCTAGGAAACCTAGATAATCCAAGTGCCCGCTAGTTAACCTACATAGTCCAAGGGCCCGCAAGTTAACCTACATAGTCCAAGGTCCGCTATTTAACCTAGATAGTCCAAGTGCCCGCTAGTTAACCTACGTAGTACAAGGGCCCGCTACTTGACCTAGATAGTCCACGTGCCCGCTCGTTAACCTAGATAGTCCAAGTGCCCGCTAGTTAACCTAAGTAGTCCAAATGTCCGATAGGGATCCTACATAGTCCAAGTGCCCGCTACGTAACCTACATATCCAAGTGCCCGTTCGTTAACCTAGATAGTCAAAGTGCCCGCTAGGTAACCTAGACAGTCCAAGTGCCCGCTAGGTTACCTACATAGTCCAAGTGCCCGTTCGTTAACCTAGATAGTCCAAGTGCCCGCTAGTTAACCTAGATCGTCCAAGGACCCTCTAGTTAACCTAGATAGTCCAAGTGCCCGCTAGGGGACGTACATAGTCCAAGTGCCCGCTAGGTAACCTAGATAGTCCATGTGCCCCCTAGGGTATGTACATAGTTCAAGTGCCCGCTAGGTAACCTAGATTGTCCAAGTGTCCGCTAGTTACCCTACATAGTCCAAGTGCCCGCTAGGTAACCTAGATAATCCAAGGTCCTGCTAGTTAACCTACATAGTCCAATGCCCGATAGGGAACGTACATAGTCCAAGTGCTCGCTGAGGAACCTACATAGTCCAAGTGCCCGATAGGGAACCTATATATTCCAAGTGCCAGTTCGGGAACCTACATACTCCACGTGCCCATAGGGAACCTATATAGTCCAAGTGCCCGCTAGGGAACCTACATAGTCCAAGTGCCCCCTAGGGAATCTACATAGTCCAAGTGCTCGCTAAGCAACCTACATAGTCCAAATGCCCGTTAGTTAACCTAGATAGTCAAAGTGCCTGCTAGGTAACCTAAATATTCCAAGTGCTCTCTAGGGAACATACATAGTCCAAGTGCCCGTTAGTTAACCTAGATAGTCCAATTGTCCGTTAGCTAACCTAGATAGTCGAAGTGTCCGCTAGTTAACCTACATAGTCCAAGTGTCCGTTGGTTAACCTAGATAGTCCAAGTGCCCGCTAGGTAACCTAGAGTCCAAGTGCTCGCTAGTTAACCTACATAGTCCAAGTGCCCGCTAGGTAACCTACATAGTCCAAGGTCTCACTTGTTAACTTTGATAGTCCAAGTGCCTGCTAGTTAACCTAGATCTTCCAAGTGCCCGCGAGTTAACCTAGATTGTCCAAGTGCCTGCTACTTAACCTACATAGTCCAAGGGCCCACTAGTTAACCTAGATAATCCAAGTGTCCTCTAGTTAACCTACATAGTCCATGTACCAGCAAGTTAACCTATATACAAAGTACCCGCTACGTAACCTAGATAGTCCAAGGGCACGCTAGTTAACCTACATAGTCCAAGTGCCCGCTAGGCAACCTAGATAGTCCAAGTGCCCACTAAGGTACCTACATAGTCCAAGTGCACGCTAGTTAACCTAGAGAGTCCCAGTGCCCGCTAGGGAACTTACATAGTCCAAGTTCCCGCTTGGTAACCTAAATAGTCCAAATGCCCGCTAGGGAAACTACATAGTCCAAGTGCCCACTAGTTAACCTAGATAGTCCAAGTGCCCGCTAGTTAACCTAGATAGTCCAAGGGCCCGCTAGTTAATCTAGATAGGCCAAGTGCCCACTAGTTAACCTAGATAGTCCAAGTGCCTGCTAGTTAACCTAGATCGTCCAAGTGCCTGCTGGTTAACCTAGATAATCCAAGTGCCCGATAGTTAACCTACATAGTCCAAGGGCCCAATAGTTAACCTAGATATTCCAAGTGCCCGCTAGGGGACATACATAGTCCAAGTGCCCCCTAGGGAATCTACATAGTACAAGTGCTCGCTAAGCAACCTACATAGTCCAAGTGCCCGTTAGTTAACCTAGATAGTCAAAGTGCCTGCTAGGTAACCTAAATAGTCCAAGTGCCCGCTAGGGAACCTACGTAGTCGAAGTGCCCACTAGGTAACCTAGATAGTTCAATTGCACGTTAGCTAACCTAGATAGTCGAAGTGTCCGGTAGTTAACCTACATAATCCAAATGCCCGCTAGTTAACCTAGATAGTCCAAGTGGCCGCTTGTTAACCTAGATAGTCCAAGTGCCCGCTAGTAAACCTAGATAGTCCAAGGGCCCGCTAGTTAACCTACATAGTCCAAGGGCCCGCTAGGTAACCTTGATAGTCCAAGCGCCTTCTAGTTAACCTACATAGTCCAAGTGCCCGCTAGGTAACCTACATAGTCCAAGTGCCCGTTAGTTAACCTAGATAGTCCAAGTGCCCACTAGGGGACGTACATAGTCCAAGTGCCCGCGAGGTAACCTTGATAGTCCAAGTGCGCGCTAGGGTATGTACATAGTCCGAGTGCTGGCTAGGAAACCTAGATAATCCAAGTGCCCGCTAGTTAACCTACATAGTCCAAGGGCCCGCAAGTTAACCTACATAGTCCAAGGTCCGCTATTTAACCTAGATAGTCCAAGTGCCCGCTAGTTAACCTACGTAGTACAAGGGCCCGCTACTTGACATAGATAGTCCACGTGCCCGCTCGTTAACCTAGATAGTCCAAGTGCCCGCTAGTTAACCTAAGTAGTCCAAATGTCCGATAGGGATCCTACATAGTCCAAGTGCCCGCTACGTAACCTACATATCCAAGTGCCCGTTCGTTAACCTAGATAGTCAAAGTGCCCGCTAGGTAACCTAGACAGTCCAAGTGCCCGCTAGGTTACCTACATAGTCCAAGTGCCCGTTCGTAAACCTAGATAGTCCAAGTGCCCGCTAGTTAACCTAGATCGTCCAAGGGCCCTCTAGTTAACCTAGATAGTCCAAGTGCCCGCTAGGGGACGTACATAGTCCAAGTGCCCGCTAGGTAACCTAGATAGTCCATGTGCCCCCTAGGGTATGTACATAGTTCAAGTGCCCGCTAGGTAACCTAGATTGTCCAAGTGTCCGCTAGTTACCCTACATAGTCCAAGTGCCCGCTAGGTAACCTAGATAATCCAAGGTCCTGCTAGTTAACCTACATAGTCCAATGCCCGATAGGGAACGTACATTGTCCAAGTGCCCGCTGAGGAACCTACATAGTCCAAGTGCCCGATAGGGAACCTATATATTCCAAGTGCCAGTTCGGGAACCTACATACTCCACGTGCCCATAGGGAACCTATATAGTCTAAGTGCCCGCTAGGGAACCTACATAGTCCAAGTGCCCGTTAGTTAACCTAGATAGTCAAAGTGCCTGCTAGGTAACCTAAATATTCCAAGTGCTCTCTAGGGAACCTACATAGTCCAAGTGCCCGTTAGTTAACCTAGATAGTCCAATTGCCCGTTAGCTAACCTAGATCGTCCAAGTGCCCGCTGGTTAACCTAGATAATCCAAGTGCCCGCTTGTTAACCTACATAGTACAAGGGCCCGCTACTTGACCTAGATAGTCCAAGTGCCCGCTAGTTAACCTTGAGAGTCCAAGTGCCCGCTAGTTAACCTAAGTAGTCCAAATGTCCGATAGGGATCCTACATAGTCCAAGTGCCCGCTACGTAACCTACATATCCAAGTGCCCGTTCGTTAACCTAGATAGTCAAAGTGCCCGCTAGGTAACCTAGACAGTCCAAGTGCCCGCTAGGTTACCTACATAGTCCAAGTGCCCATTCGTTAACCTAGATAGTCCAAGTGCCCGCTAGTTAACCTAGATCGTCCAAGGGCCCTCTAGTTAACCTAGATAGTCCAAGTGCCCGCTAGGGGACGTACATAGTCCAAGTGCCCGCTAGCTAACCTAGATAGTCCAAGTGCCCCCTAGGGTATGTACATAGTTCGAGTGCCCGCTAGGTAACCTAGATTGTCCAAGTGTCCGCTAGTTAACCTACATAGTCCAATGCCCGATAGGGAACCTACATAGTCCAAGTGCCCGCTGAGGAACCTACATAGTCCAAGTGCCCGATAGGGAACCTATATATTCCAAGTGCCAGTTAGGGAACCTACATACTCCACGTGCCCATAGGAAACCTATATAGTCCAAGTGCCCGCTAGGGAACCTACATAGTCCAAGTGCCCGTTAGTTAACCTACATAGTCAAAGTGCCTGCTAGGTAACCTAAATATTCCATGTGCTCTAAAGGGAACCTACATAATCCAAGTGCCCGTTAGTTAACCTAGATAGTCCAATTGCCCGTTAGCTAACCTAGATAGTCGAAGTGTCCGCTAGTTAACCTACATAGTCCAAGTGTCCGTTGGTTAACCTAGATAGTCCAAGGGCCCGCTAGGTAACCTAGAGTCCAAGTGCTCGCTAGTTAACCTACATAGTCCAAGTGCCCGCTAGGTAACCTATATAGTCCAAGTGCCCGCTAGGTAACCTACATAGTCCAAGGTCTCACTTGTTAACTTTGATAGTCCAAGTGCCTGCTAGTTAACCTAGATCTTCCAAGTGCCCGCGAGTTAACCTAGATTGTCCAAGTGCCTGCTACTTAACCTACATAGTCCAAGGGCCCACTAGTTAACCTAGATAATCCAAGTGTCCTCTAGTTAACCTACATAGTCCAAGTACCAGCAAGTTAACCTATATACAAAGTACCCGCTACGTAACCTAGATAGTCCAAGGGCACGCTAGTTAACCTACATAGTCCAAGTGCCCGCTAGGCAACCTAGATAGTCCAAGTGCCCACTAAGGAACCTACATAGTCCAAGTGCACGCTAGTTAACCTAGACAGTCCCAGTGCCCGCTAGGGAACTTACATAGTCCAAGTTCCCGCTTGGTAACCTAAATAGTCCAAATGCCCGCTAGGGAAACTACATAGTCCAAGTGCCCACTAGTTAACCTAGATAGTCCAAGTGCCTGCTAGTAAACCTACATAATCCATGGGCCCGCTAGTTAACCTACATAGTGCAAGGGCTCGCTAGTTAACCTAGATCGTGCAAGTATCCGCTAGTTAACCTACATAGTCCACGTGCCCGGTAGGTAACCTAGATAGTCCTAGTGCCCGTTAGTTAACCTAGATTGTCCAAGGGCCACTAGGGGACGTACATAGTCCAAGTGCCCGCTAGTTAACCTACATAGTCCAAGGTCCGCTAGTTAACCTAGATAGTCCAAGTGCCCGCTAGTTAACCTACATAGTACAAGGGCCCGCTAGTTGACCTTGATAGTCCAAGTTCCCGCTAGTTAACCTAGATAGTCAAAGTGCCCGCTAATTAACCTAAGTAGTACAAATGTCCGATAGGGATCCTACATAGTCAAAGTGCCCGCTAGTTAACCTACATAGTCCAAGTCCCCGCTAGGTAACCTAGGGAGTCCAAGTGACCATTATGTTACCTACATAGTCCAAGTGCCCGTCCGTTAACCTACATAGTCCAAGTGCCCGCTAGGTAACTTAGATAGCCCAAGTACCCGCTAGGGAACGTACATAGTCCAAGTGCCCGCTGGGAACCTACATAGTCCAAGTGCTCGCTAGTCAACCTACATAGTCCAAGTGCCCGTTAGTTAACCTAGATAGTCAAAGTGCCTGCTAGGTAACCTAAATAGTCCAAGTGCCCGCTAGGGAACCTACATAGTCCAAGTGCCCGCTAGGTAACCTAGATAGTCCAATTGCCCGTTAGCTAACCTAGATAGTCGAAGTGTCCGCTAGTTAACCTACATAGTCCAAGTGCCCGTTCGTTAACCTAGATAGGCCAAGTGCCCGCTAGGTAACCTAGACAGTCCAAGTGCACGCTAGGTAACCTTGATAGTCCAAGTGCCTTCTAGTTAACCTACATAGTCCAAGTGCCCGCTAGGTAACATACATAGTCCAAGTGCCCACTATGCAACCTAAATAATCCAAATGCCCGCTAGTTAACCTAGATAGTCCAAGTACCCGCTTGTTAACCTAGATAGTCCAAGTGCCCGCTAGTAAACCTAGATAGTCCAAGGGCCCGCTAGTTAATCTACATAGTCCAGTGCCCGCTAGTTAACCTAGATAGTCCAAGTGCCCGCTAGTTAACCTAGATAGTCCAAGGGCCCGCTAGTTAATCTAGATAGTCCAAGTGCCCACTAGTTAACCTAGATAGTCCAAGTGCCCGCTAGTTAACCTAGATCGTCCAAGTGCCCGCTGGTTAACCTAGATAATCCAAGTGCCCGATAGTTTACCTACATAGTCCAAGGGCCCAATAGTTAACCTAGATTGTCCTAGTGCCCGCTTGGGGACATACATAGTCCAAGTGCCCCCTAGGGAATCTACATAGTCCAAGTGCTCGCTAAGCAACCTACATAGTCCAAGTGCCCGTTAGTTAACCTAGATAGTCAAAGTGCCTGCTAGGTAACCTAAATAGTCCAAGTGCCCGTTAGGGAACCTACATAGTCGAAGTGAACACTAGGTAACCTAGATAGTCCAATTGCCCGTTAGCTAACCTAGATAGTCAAAGTGTCCGCTAGTTAACCTACATAATCCAAATGCCCGCTAGTTAACCTAGATAGTCCAAGTGCCCACTTGTTAACCTAGATAGTACAAGTGCCCGCTAGTAAACCTAGATAGTCCAAGGGCCCGCTAGTTAACCTACATAGTCCAAGTGCCCGTTCGTTAACCAAGATTGGCCAAGTGCCCACTAGGTAACCTAGACAGTCCAAGTGCCACTAGGTTACCTACATAGTCCAAGTGCACGTTCATTAACCTAGATAGTCCAAGTGCCCGCTGGTAATCTACATAGTCCAAGGGCCCGCTAGGTAACCTTGATAGTCCAAGCGCCTTCTAGTTAACCTACATAGTCCAAGTGCCCGCTAGGTAACCTACATAGTCCAAGTGCCCGTTAGTTAATCTAGATAGTCCAAGTACCCACTAGGGGACGTACATAGTCCATGTGCCCGCTAGGTAACCTTGATAGTCCAAGAGCGCGCTAGGGTATGTACATAGTCTGAGTGCTGGCTAGGAAACCTAGATAATCCAAGTGCCCGTTAGTTAACCAACATAGTCCAAGGGCCCGCAAGTTATCCTACATAGTCCAAGGTCCGCTATTTAACCTATATACTCCAAGTGCCCGCTAGTTAACCTACATAGTACAAGGGCCCGCTACTTGACCTAGATAGTCCAAGTGCCCGCTAGTTAACCTAGAGAGTCCAAGTGCCCGCTAGTTAACCTAAGTAGTCCAAATGTCCGAGAGGGATCCTACAGAGTCCAAGTGCCCGCTACGTAACCTACATATCCAAGTGCCCGTTCGTTAACCTAGATAGTCAAAGTGCCCGCTAGGTAACCTAGACAGTCCAAGTGCCCGCTAGGTTACCTACATAGTCCAAGTGCCCGTTCGTTAACCTAGATAGTCCAAGTGCCCGCTAGGTTACCTAGACAGTCCAAGTGCCCGCTAGTTAACCTCCATAGTCCAAGTGCCTGCTAGGTAAACTACATAGTCCAAGTGCCCACTAGGTAACCTAGACAGTCCAATTGCCCGCTAGTTAACTTAGACAGTCCAAGTACCCGATAGGGAACCTACATAGTCCAAGTGCTCGCTAGGGAACCTATATAATCCAAGTGCTCGCTAGGCAACCTACATAGTCTAAGTGCCTGTTAGTTAATCTAGATAGTCAAAGTGCCTGCTAGGTAAACTACATAGTCCAAGTGCCCGCTAGGGAACCTACATAGTCCAAGTGTCCGCTAGGAAACCTAGATAGTCCAATTGCCCGTTAGCTAACCTAGATAGTCGAAGTGTCCGCTAGTTAACCTACATAGTCCAAGTGTCCGTTCGTTAACCTAGATAGGCCAAGTGCCCTCTAGGTAACCTAGACAGTCCAAGTGCCCGCTAGGTTACCTACATAGTCCAAGTGCACGTTCGTTAACCTAGATAGTCCAAGTGCCCGCTGGTAACCTACATAATCCACGGGCCCGCTAGGTAATCTTGATAGTCAATGTGCCTTCTAGTTAACCTACATAGTCCAAGTGCCCGCTAGGTAACCTACATAGTCCAAGTGCCCACTAGGTAACCTAAGTAATCCTAATGCCCGCTAGGAAAACTACATAGTCCAAGTGCCCGCTAGTTAACCTAGATAGTCCAAGTGCCCGCTAGTAAACCTAGATAGTCCAAGGGCCCGCTAGTTAATCTAGATAGTCCAAGTGCCCGCTAGTTAACCTAGATAGTCCAAGTGCCCGCTAGTTAACCTAGATAGTCCAAGGGACCGCTAGTTAATCTAGATAGTCCAAGTGCCCGCTAGTTAACCTAGATAGTCCAAGTGCCCGCTAGTTAACCTAGATCGTCCAAGGGCCCTCTAGTTAACCTAGATAGTCCACGTGCCCGCTAGGGGACGTACATAGTCCAAGTGCCCTGTAGGTAACCTACATAGTCCAATGCCCGTTAGTTAACCTAGATAGTCCAAGTGCCCACTAGGGGACGTACATAGTCCAAGTGCCCGCGAGGTAACCTTGATAGTCCAAGTGCGCGCTAGGGTATGTACATAGTCCGAGTGCTGGCTAGGAAACCTAGATAGTCCAAGTGCCCGCTAGTTAACCTACATACTCCAAGTGCCTGCTAGGTAAACTACATAGTCCAAGTGCCCACTAGGTAACCTAGACAGTCCAATTGCCCGCTAGTTAACCTAGACAGTCCAAGTACCCGATAGGGAACCTCCATAGTCCAAGTGCTCGCTAGGGAACCTATATAGTCCAAGTACCTGTTAGTTAACCTAGATAGTCAAAGTGCCTGCTAGGTAACCTAAATAGTCCAAGTGCCCGCTAGGGAACCTACATAGTCCAAGTGTCCGCTAGGTAACCTAGATAGTCCAATTGCCCGTTAGCTAACCTAGATAGTCGAAGTGTCCGCTAGTTAACCTACATAGTCCAAGTGTCCGTTGGTTAACCTAGATAGGCCAAGTGCCCTCTAGGTAACCTAGACAGTCCAAGTGCCCGCTAGGTTACCTACATAGTCCAAGTGCACGTTCGTTAACCTAGATAGTCCAAGTGCCCGCTGGCAACCTACATAAACCAAGGGCCCGCTAGGTAATCTTGATACTCCAAGTGCCTTCTAGTTAACCTATATAGTCCAAGTGCCCGCTTGGTAACCTACATAGTCCAAGTGCCCGCTAGGTAACCTAAGTAATCCTAATGCCCGCTAGGAAAACTACATAGTCCAAGTGCCCGCTAGGTAACCTAGACAGTCCAAGTGCCCGCCAGGTAACCTTGATAGTCCAAGTGCCTTCTAGTTAACCTACATAGTCCAAGTGCCCGCTAGGTAACATACATAGTCCAAGTGCCCACTATGTAACCTAAATAATCCAAATGCCCGCTCGTTAACCTACATAGTCCAAGTGTCCGTTCGATAACCTAGATAGGCCAAGTGCCCTCTAGGTAACCTAGACAGTCCAAGTGCCCGCTAGGTTACCTACATAGTCCAAGTGCACGTTCATTAACCTAGATAGTCCAAGTGCCCGCTGGTAACCTACATAATCCAAGGGCCCGCTAGGTAATCTTGATAGTCCAAGTGCCTTCCAGTTAACCTACATAGTCCAAGTGCCCGCTAGGTAACCGACATAGTCCATGTGCCCACTAGGTAACCTAAGTAATCCTAATGCCCGCTAGGAAAACTACATAGTCCAAGTGCCCGCTAGTTAACCTAGATAGTCCAAGTGCCCGCTAGTAAACCTAGATAGTCCAAGGGCCCGCTAGTTAATCTAGATAGTCCAAGTGCCCGCTAGTTAACCTAGATTGTCCAAGTGCCCGCTAGTTAACCTAGATAGTCCAAGTGCCCGCTAGTTAACCTAAGTAGTCCAAATGTCCGATAGGGACCCTACATAGTCCAAGTGCCTGCTACGTAACCTACATATCCAAGTGCCCGTTCGTTAACCTAGATAGTCCAAGAGCCCGCTAGGTAACCTAGACAGTCCAAGTGCCCGCTAGGTTACCTACATAGTCCAAGTGCCCGTTCGTTAACCTAGATAGTCCAAGTGCCCGCTAGGTTACCTAGACAGTCCAAGTGCCCGCTAGTTAACCTCCATAGTCCAAATGCCTGCTAGGTAAACTACATAGTCCAAGTACCCACTAGGTAACCTAGACAGTCCAATTGCCCGCTAGTTAACCTAGACAGTCCAAGTACCCGATAGGGAACCTACATAGTCCAAGTGCTCGCTAGGGAACCTATATAGTCCAAGTGCTCGCTAGGCAACCTACATAGTCCAAGTGCCTGTTAGTTGACCTAGATAGTCAAAGTGCCTGCTAGGTAACCTAAATAGTCCAAGTGCCCGCTAGGGAACCTACATAGTCCAAGTGTCCGCTAGGTAACCTAGATAGTCCAATTGCCCGTTAGCTAACCTAGATAGTCGAAGTGTCCGCTAGTTAACCTACATAGTCCAAGTGTCCGTTCGTTAACCTAGATAGGCCAAGTGCCCTCTAGGTAACCTAGACAGTCCAAGTGCCCGCTAGGTTACCTACATAGTCCAAGTGCACGTTCGTTAACCTAGATAGTCCAAGTGCCCGCTGGCAACCTACATAATCCAAGGGCCCGCTAGGTATTCTTGATAGTCCAAGTGCCTTCTAGTTAACCTACATAGTCCAAGTGACCGCTAGGTAACCTACATAGTCCAAGTGCCCACTAGGTAACCTAAGTAATCCTAATGCCCGCTAGGAAAACTACATAGTCCAAGTGCCCGCTAGGTAACCTAGACAGTCCAAGTGCCCGCTAGGTAACCTTGATAGTCCAAGTGCCTTCTAGTTAACCTACATAGTCCAAGTGCGCGCTAGGTAACATACATAGTCCAAGTGCCCACTATGTAACCTAAATAATCCAAATGCCCGCTAGTTAACCTAGATAGTCCAAGTGCCCGCTTGTTAACCTAGATAGTCCAAGTGCCCGCAAGTAAACCTAGATAGTCCAAGGGCCCGCTAGTTAATCTACATAGTCCAGTGCCCGCTAGTTAACCTATATAGTCCAAGTTCCCGCTAGTTAACTTAGATAGTCCAAGGGCCCGCTAGTTAATCTAGATAGTCCAAGTGCCCACTAGTTAACCTAGATAGTCCAAGTGCCCGCTAGTTAACCTAGATCGTCCAAGTGCCCGCTGGTTAACCTAGATAATCAAAGTGCCCGATAGTTAACCTACATAGTCCAAGGGCCCAATAGTTTACCTAGATTGTCCTAGTGCCCGCTTGGGGAAATACATAGTCCAAGTGCCCCCTAGGGAATCTACATAGTCCAAGTGCTCGCTAAGCAACCTACATAGTCCAAGTGCGAGTTAGTTAACCTAGATAGTCAAAGTGCCTGCTAGGTAACCTAAATAGTCCAAGTGCCCGCTAGGGAACCTACATAGTCGAAGTGCCCACTAGGTAACCTAGATAGTCCAATTGCCCATTAGCTAACCTAGATAGTCGAAGTGTCCGCTAGTTAACCTACATAATCCAAATGCCCGCTAGTTAACCTAGATAGTCCAAGTGCCCGCTTGTTAACGTAGATAGTACAAGTGCCCGCTAGTAAACCTAGATAGTCCAAGGCCCGCTAGTTAACCTACATAGTCCAAGTGCCCGTTCGTTAACCTAGATAGGCCAAGTGCCCACTAGGTAACCTAGACAGTCCAAGTGCCCACTAGGTTACCTACATAGTCCAAGTGCACGTTCATTAACCTAGATAGTCCAAGTGCCCGCTGGTAATCTACATATTCCAAGGGCCCGCTAGGTAACCTTGATATTCCAAGCGCCTTCTTGTTAACCTACATAGTCCAAGTGCCCGCTAGGTAACCTACATAGTCCAAGTGCCTGTTAGTTAACCTAGATAGTCCAAGTGCCCACTAGGGGACGTACATAGTCCAAGTGCCCGCTAGGTAACCTTGATAGTCCAAGTGCGCGCTAGGGTATGTACATAGTCCGAGTGCTGGCTAGGAAACCTAGATAATCCAAGTGCCCACTAGTTAACCTACATAGTACAAGGGCCCGCAAGTTAACCTACATAGTCCAAGGTCCGCTATTTAACCTATATAGTCCAAGTGCCCGCTAGTTAACCTACATAGTACAAGGGCCCGCTACTTGACCTAGATAGTGCAAGTGCCCGCGAGTTAACCTAGATAGTCCAAGTGCCCGCTAGTTAACCTAAGTAGTCCAAATGTCCGATAGGGATCCTACATAGTCCAAGTGCCCGCTACGTAACCTACATATCCAAGTGCCCGTTCGTTAACCTAGATAGTCCAAGTGCCCGCTAGGTAAACTAGACAGTCCAAGTGCCCGCTAGGTTACCTACATAGTCCAAGTGCCCGTTCGTTAACCTAGATAGTCCAAGTGCCCGCTAGGTTACCTAGACAGTCCAAGTGCCCGCTAGTTAACCTCCACAGTCCAAGTGCCTGCTAGGTAAACTACATAGTCCAAGTGCCCACTAGGTAACCTAGACAGTCCAATCGCCCGCTAGTTAACCTAGACAGTCCAAGTACCCGATAGGGAACCTACATAGTCCAAGTGCTCGCTAGGGAACCTATATAGTCCAAGTGCTCGCTAGGCAACCTACATAGTCTAAGTGCCTGTTAGTTAACCTAGATAGTCAAAGTGCCTGCTAGGTAAACTACATAGTCCAAGTGCCCGCTAGGGAACCCACATAGTCCAAGTGTCCGCTGGGTAACCTAGATACTCCAATTGCCCGTTAGCTAACCTAGATGGTGGAAGTGTCCGCAAGTTAACCTACATAGTCCAAGTGTCCGTTCGTTAACCTAGATAGGCCAAGTGCCCTCTAGGTAACCTAGACAGTCCAAGTGCCCGCTAGGTTACCTACATAGTCCAAGTGCACGTTCGTTAACCTAGATAGTCCAAGTGCCCGCTGGTAACCTACATAATCCAAGGGCCCGCTAGGTAATCTTGATAGTCCAAGTGCCTTCTAGTTAACCTACATAGTCCAAGTGCCCGCTAGGTAACCTACATAGTCCAAGTGCCCACTAGGTAACCTAAGTAATCCTAATGCCCGCTAGGAAAACTACATAGTCCAAGTGCCCGTTAGTTAACCTAGATAGTCCAAGTGCCCGCTAGTAAACCTAGATAGTCCAAGGGTCCGCTAGTTAATCTAGATAGTCCAAGTGCCCGCTAGTTAACCTAGATAGTCCAAGTGCCCGCTAGTTAACCTAGATAGTCCAAGGGACCGCTAGTTAATCTAGATAGTCCAAGTGCCCGCTAGTTAACCTAGATAGTCCAAGTGCCCGCTAGTTAACCTAGATCGTCCAAGGGCCCTCTAGTTAACCTAGATAGTCCAAATGCCCGCTAGGGGACGTACATAGTCCAAGTGCCCTCTAGGTAACCTACATAGTCCAATGCCCGTTAGTTAACCTAGATAGTCCAAGTGCCCACTAGGGGACGTACATAGTCCAAGTGCCGCTAGGTAACCTTGATAGTCCAAGTGCGCGCTAGGGTATGTACATAGTCCGAGTGCTGGCTAGGAAACCTAGATAATCCAAGTGCCCACTAGTTAACCTACATAGTCCAAGGGCCCGCAAGTTAACCTACATAGTCCAAGGTCCGCTATTTAACCTATATAGTCCAAGTGCCCGCTAGTTAACCTACATAGTACAAGGGCCCGCTACTTGACCTAGATAGTCCAAGTGCCCGCTAGTTAACCAAGATAGTCCAAGTGCCCGCTAGTTAACCTAAGTAGTCCAAATGTCCGATAGGGATCCTACATAGTCCAAGTGCCCGCTACGTAACCTACATATCCAAGTGCCCGTTCGTTAACCTAGATAGTCCAAGTGCCCGCTAGGTAACCTAGACAGTCCAAGTACCCGCTAGGTTACCTACATAGTCCAAGTGCCCGTTCGTTAACCTAGATAGTCCAAGTGCCCGCTAGGTTACCTAGACAGTCCAAGTGCCCGCTAGTTAACCTCCATAGTCCAAGTGCCTGCTAGGTAAACTACATAGTCCAAGTGCCCACTAGGTAACCTAGACAGTCCAATTGCCCGCTAGTTAACTTAGACAGTCCAAGTACCCGATAGGGAACCTACATAGTCCAAGTGCTCGCTAGGCAACCTACATAGTCCAAGTGCCTGTTAGTTAACCTAGATAGTCAAAGTGCCTGCTAGGTAACCTAAATAGTCCAAGTGCCCGCTAGGGAACCTACATAGTCCAAGTGTCCGCTAGGTAACCTAGATAGTCCAATTGCCCGCTAGCTAACCTAGATAGTCGAAGTGTCCGCTAGTTAACCTACATAGTCCAAGTGTCCGTTCGTTAACCTAGATAGGCCAAGTGTCCTCTAGGTAACCTAGACAGTCCAAGTGCCCGCTAGGTTACCTACATAGTCCAAGTGCACGTTCGTTAACCTAGATAGTCCAAGTGCCCGCTGGTAACCTACATAATCCAAGGGCCCGCTAGGTAATCTTGATAGTCCAAGTGCCTTCTAGTTAACCTACATAGTCCAAGTGCCCGCTAGGTAACCTACATAGTCCAAGTGCCCACTAGGTAACCTAAGTAATCCTAATGCCCGCTAGGAAAACTACATAGTCCAAGTGCCCGCTAGTTAACCTAGATAGTCCAAGTGCCCGCTAGTTAACTTAGATAGTCCAAGGGCCCGCTAGTTAATCTAGATAGTCCAAGTGCCCACTAGTTAACCTAGATAGTCCAAGTGCCCGCTAGTTAACCTAGATCGTCCAAGTGCCCGCTGGTTAACCTAGATAATCAAAGTGCCCGATAGTTAACCTACATAGTCCAAGGGCCCAATAGTTTACATAGATTGTCCTAGTGCCCGCTTGGGGAAATACATAGTCCAAGTGCCCCCTAGGGAATCTACATAGTCCAAGTGCTCGCTAAGCAACCTACATAGTCCAAGTGCGAGTTAGTTAACCTAGATAGTCAAAGTGCCTGCTAGGTAACCTAAATAGTCCAAGTGCCCGCTAGGGAACCTACATAGTCGAAGTGCCCACTAGGTAACCTAGATAGTCCAATTGCCCATTAGCTAACCTAGATAGTCGAAGTGTCCGGTAGTTAACCTACATAATCCAAATGCCCGCTAGTTAACCTAGATAGTCCAAGTGCCCGCTTGTTAACGTAGATAGTACAAGTGCCCGCTAGTAAACCTAGATAGTCCAAGGCCCGCTAGTTAACCTACATAGTCCAAGTGCCCGTTCGTTAACCTAGATAGGCCAAGTGCCCACTAGGTAACCTAGACAGTCCAAGTGCCCACTAGGTTACCTACATAGTCCAAGTGCACGTTCATTAACCTAGATAGTCCAAGTGCCCGCTGGTAATCTACATATTCCAAGGGCCCGCTAGGTAACCTTGATATTCCAAGCGCCTTCTTGTTAACCTACATAGTCCAAGTGCCCGCTAGGTAACCTACATAGTCCAAGTGCCTGTTAGTTAACCTAGATAGTCCAAGTGCCCACTAGGGGACGTACATAGTCCAAGTGCCCGCTAGGTAACCTTGATAGTCCAAGTGCGCGCTAGGGTATGTACATAGTCCGAGTGCTGGCTAGGAAACCTAGATAATCCAAGTGCCCACTAGTTAACCTACATAGTACAAGGGCCCGCAAGTTAACCTACATAGTCCAAGGTCCGCTATTTAACCTATATAGTCCAAGTGCCCGCTAGTTAACCTACATAGTACAAGGGCCCGCTACTTGACCTAGATAGTGCAAGTGCCCGCGAGTTAACCTAGATAGTCCAAGTGCCCGCTAGTTAACCTAAGTAGTCCAAATGTCCGATAGGGATCCTACATAGTCCAAGTGCCCGCTACGTAACCTACATATCCAAGTGCCCGTTCGTTAACCTAGATAGTCCAAGTGCCCGCTAGGTAAACTAGACAGTCCAAGTGCCCGCTAGGTTACCTACATAGTCCAAGTGCCCGTTCGTTAACCTAGATAGTCCAAGTGCCCGCTAGGTTACCTAGACAGTCCAAGTGCCCGCTAGTTAACCTCCACAGTCCAAGTGCCTGCTAGGTAAACTACATAGTCCAAGTGCCCACTAGGTAACCTAGACAGTCCAATCGCCCGCTAGTTAACCTAGACAGTCCAAGTACCCGATAGGGAACCTACATAGTCCAAGTGCTCGCTAGGGAACCTATATAGTCCAAGTGCTCGCTAGGCAACCTACATAGTCTAAGTGCCTGTTAGTTAACCTAGATAGTCAAAGTGCCTGCTAGGTAAACTACATAGTCCAAGTGCCCGCTAGGGAACCCACATAGTCCAAGTGTCCGCTGGGTAACCTAGATACTCCAATTGCCCGTTAGCTAACCTAGATGGTGGAAGTGTCCGCAAGTTAACCTACATAGTCCAAGTGTCCGTTCGTTAACCTAGATAGGCCAAGTGCCCTCTAGGTAACCTAGACAGTCCAAGTGCCCGCTAGGTTACCTACATAGTCCAAGTGCACGTTCGTTAACCTAGATAGTCCAAGTGCCCGCTGGTAACCTACATAATCCAAGGGCCCGCTAGGTAATCTTGATAGTCCAAGTGCCTTCTAGTTAACCTACATAGTCCAAGTGCCCGCTAGGTAACCTACATAGTCCAAGTGCCCACTAGGTAACCTAAGTAATCCTAATGCCCGCTAGGAAAACTACATAGTCCAAGTGCCCGTTAGTTAACCTAGATAGTCCAAGTGCCCGCTAGTAAACCTAGATAGTCCAAGGGTCCGCTAGTTAATCTAGATAGTCCAAGTGCCCGCTAGTTAACCTAGATAGTCCAAGTGCCCGCTAGTTAACCTAGATAGTCCAAGGGACCGCTAGTTAATCTAGATAGTCCAAGTGCCCGCTAGTTAACCTAGATAGTCCAAGTGCCCGCTAGTTAACCTAGATCGTCCAAGGGCCCTCTAGTTAACCTAGATAGTCCAAATGCCCGCTAGGGGACGTACATAGTCCAAGTGCCCTCTAGGTAACCTACATAGTCCAATGCCCGTTAGTTAACCTAGATAGTCCAAGTGCCCACTAGGGGACGTACATAGTCCAAGTGCCGCTAGGTAACCTTGATAGTCCAAGTGCGCGCTAGGGTATGTACATAGTCCGAGTGCTGGCTAGGAAACCTAGATAATCCAAGTGCCCACTAGTTAACCTACATAGTCCAAGGGCCCGCAAGTTAACCTACATAGTCCAAGGTCCGCTATTTAACCTATATAGTCCAAGTGCCCGCTAGTTAACCTACATAGTACAAGGGCCCGCTACTTGACCTAGATAGTCCAAGTGCCCGCTAGTTAACCTAGATAGTCCAAGTGCCCGCTAGTTAACCTAAGTAGTCCAAATGTCCGATAGGGATCCTACATAGTCCAAGTGCCCGCTACGTAACCTACATATCCAAGTGCCCGTTCGTTAACCTAGATAGTCCAAGTGCCCGCTAGGTAACCTAGACAGTCCAAGTGCCCGCTAGGTTACCTACATAGTCCAAGTGCCCGTTCGTTAACCTAGATAGTCCAAGTGCCCGCTAGGTTACCTAGACAGTCCAAGTGCCCGCTAGTTAACCTCCATAGTCCAAGTGCCTGCTAGGTAAACTACATAGTCCAAGTGCCCACTAGGTAACCTAGACAGTCCAATTGCCCGCTAGTTAACTTAGACAGTCCAAGTACCCGATAGGGAACCTACATAGTCCAAGTGCTCGCTAGGCAACCTACATAGTCCAAGTGCCTGTTAGTTAACCTAGATAGTCAAAGTGCCTATTAGGTAACCTAAATAGTCCAAGTGCCCGCTAGGGAACCTACATAGTCCAAGTGTCCGCTAGGTAACCTAGATAGTCCAATTGCCCGCTAGCTAACCTAGATAGTCGAAGTGTCCGCTAGTTAACCTACATAGTCCAAGTGTCCGTTCGTTAACCTAGATAGGCCAAGTGTCCTCTAGGTAACCTAGACAGTCCAAGTGCCCGCTAGGTTACCTACATAGTCCAAGTGCACGTTCGTTAACCTAGATAGTCCAAGTGCCCGCTGGTAACCTACATAATCCAAGGGCCCGCTAGGTAATCTTGATAGTCCAAGTGCCTTCTAGTTAACCTACATAGTCCAAGTGCCCGCTAGGTAACCTACATAGTCCAAGTGCCCACTAGGTAACCTAAGTAATCCTAATGCCCGCTAGGAAAACTACATAGTCCAAGTGCCCGCTAGTTAACCTAGATAGTCCAAGTGCCCGCTAGTAAACCTAGATAGTACAAGGGCCCGCTAGTTAATCTAGATAGTCCAAGTGCCCGCTAGTTAACCTAGATAGTCCAAGTGCCCGCTAGTTAACCTAGATAGTTCAAGGCACCGCTAGTTAATCTAGATAGTCCAAGTGCCCGCTAGTAAACCTAGATAGTCCAAGTGCCCGCTAGTTAGCCTAGATCGTCCAAGGGCCCTCTAGTTAGCCTAGATAGTCCAAGTGCCCCCTAGGGGACGTACATATTCCCAGTGCCCGCTAGGTAACCTAGATAGTCCAAGTGCCCCCTAGGGTATGTACATAGTTCAAGTGCCCGCTAGGTAACCTAGATTGTCCAAGTGTCCGCTAGTTACCCTACATAGTCCAAGTGCCCGCTAGGTAACCTAGATAGTCCAAGGTCCTGCTAGTTAACCTACATAGTCCAATACCCGATAGGGAACCTACATAGTCCAAGTGCCCGCTGAGGAACCTACATAGTCCAAGTGCCCGATAGGGAACCTATATATTCCAAGTGCCAGTTAGGGAACCTACATACTCCACGTGCCCATAGGGAACCTATATAGTCCAAGTGCCCGATAGGGAACCTACATAGTCCAAGTGCCCGTTAGTTAACCTAGATAGTCAAAGTGCCTGCTAGGTAACCTAAATAGTCCAAGTGCTCTCTAGGGAACCTACATAGTCCAAGTGCCCGTTAGTTAACCTAGATAGTCCAATTGCCCGTTAGCTAACCTAGATAGTCGAAGTGTCCGCTAGTTAACCTACATAGTCCAAGTGTCCGTTGGTTAACCTAGATAGTCCAAGTGCCCGCTAGGTAACCTAGAGTCCAAGTGCTCGCTAGTTAACCTACATAGTCCAAGTGCCTGCTAGGTAACCTATATAGTCCAAGTGCCCGCTAGGTAACCTGCATAGTCCAAGGTCTCACTTGTTAACTTTGATAGTCCAAGTGCCTGCTAGTTAACCTAGATCTTCCAAGTGCCCGCGAGTTAACCTAGATTGTCCAAGTGCCTGCTACTTAACCTACATAGTCCAAGGGCCCACTGGTTAACCTAGATAATCCAAGTGTCCTCTAGTTAACCTACATAGTCCAAGTATCAGCTAGTTAACCTATATACAAAGTGCCCGCTACGTAACCTAGATAGTCCAAGGGCACGCTAGTTAACCTACATAGTCCAAGTGCCCGCTAGGCAACCTAGATAGTCCAAGTGCCCACTAAGGAACCTACATAGTCCAAGTGCACGCTAGTTAACCTAGACAGTCCCAGTGCCCGCTAGGGAACTTACATAGTCCAAGTTCCCGCTTGGTAACCTAAATAGTCCAAATGCCCACTAGGGAAACTACATAGTCCAAGTGCCCACTAGTTAACCTAGATAGTCCAAGTGCCTGCTAGTAAACCTACATAATCCATGGGCCCGCTAGTTAACCTACATAGTGCAAGGGCCCGCTAGTTAACCTAGATCGTGCAAGTGTCCGCTAGTTAACCTACATAGTCCACGTACCCGGTAGGTAACCTAGATAGTCCTAGTGCCCGTTAGTTAACCTAGATGGTCCAAGGGCCCACTAGGGGACGTACATAGTCCAAGTGCCCGCTAGTTAACCTACATACTCCAAGGTCCGCTAGTTAACCTAGATAGTCCAAGTGCCCGCTACTTAACCTACATAGTACAAGGGCCCGCTAGTTGACCTTGATAGTCCAAGTTCCCGCTAGTTAACCTAGATAGTCAAAGTGCCCGCTAATTAACCTAAGTAGTACAAATGTCCCATAGGGATCCTACATAGTCCAAGTGCCCGCTACGTAACCTACATATCCAAGTGCCCGTTCGTTAACCTAGATAGTCAAAGTGCCCGCTAGGTAACCTAGACAGTCCAAGTGCCTGCTAGGTTACCTACATAGTCCAAGTGCCCGTTCGTTAACCTAGATAGTCCAAGTGCCCGCTAGTTAACCTAGATCGTCCAAGGGCCCTCTAGTTAACCTAGATAGTCCATGTGCCCTCTAGGGGACGTACATAGTCCAAGTGCCCGCTAGGTAACCTAGATAGTCAAAGTGCCCCCTAGGGTATGTACATAGTTCAAGTGCCCGCTAGGTAACCTAGATTGTCCAAGTGTCCGCTAGTTACCCTACATAGTCCAATTGCCCGCTAGGTAACCTAGATAGTCCAAGGTCCTGCTAGTTAACCTACATAGTCCAATCCCCGATAGGGTACCTACATAGTCCAAGTGCCCGCTGAGGAACCTACATAGTCCAAGTGCCCGATAGGGAACCTATATATTCCAAGTGCCAGTTAGGGAACCTACATACTCCACGTGCCCATAGGGAACCTACATAGTCCAAGTGCCCGTTAGTTAACCTACATAGTCCAATTGCCCGTTAGCTAACCTAGATAGTCGAAGTGTCCGCTAGTTAACCTACATAGTCCAAGTGTCCGTTGGTTAACCTACATAGTCCAAGTGCACGCTAGGTAACCTAGAGTCCAAGTGCTCGCTAGTTAACCTACATAGTCCAAGTGCCCGCTAGGTAACCTATATAGTCCATGTGCCCGCTAGGTAACCTACATAGTCCAGGGTCTCACTTGTTAACTTTGATAGTCCAAGTGCCTGCTAGTTAACCTAGATCTTCCAAGTGCCCGCGAGTTAACCTAGATTGTCCAAGTGCCTGCTACTTAACCTACATAGTCCAAGGGCCCACTAGTTAACCTAGATAATCCAAGTGTCCTCTAGTTAACCTACATAGTCCAAGTACCAGCTAGTTACCCTATATACAAAGTGCCCACTACGTAACCTAGATAGTCCAAGGGCACGGTAGTTAACCTACATAGTCCAAGTGCCCGCTAGGCAACCTAGATAGTCCAAGTGCCCACTAAGGAACCTACATAGTCCAAGTGCACGCTAGTTAACCTAGACAGTCCCAATGCCCGCTAGGGAACTTATATATTCCAAGTTCCCGCTTGGTAACCTAAATAGTCCAAATGCCCGCTAGGGAAACTACATAGTACAAGTGCCCACTAGTTAACCTAGATACTCCAAGTGCCTGCTAGTAAACCTACATAATCCATGGGCCCGCTAGTTAACCTACATAGTGCAAGGGCCCGCTAGTTAACCTAGATCGTGCAAGTGTCCGCTAGTTAACCTACATAGTCCACGTGCCCGGTAGGTAACCTAGATAGTCCTAGTGCCCGTTAGTTAACCTAGATAGTCCAAGGGCCCACTAGGGGACGTACATAGTCCAAGTGCCCGCTAGTTAACCTACATAGTCCAAGGTCCGCTAGTTAACCTAGATAGTCCAAGTGCCCGCTAGTTAACCTACATAGTACAAGGGCCCGCTAGTTAACCTAGATAGTCAAAGTGCCCGCTAATTAACCTAAGCAGTACAAATGTCCGATAGGGATCCTACATAGTCAAAGTGCCCGCTAGTTAACCTACATAGTTCAAGTCCCCGCTAGGTAACCTAGGCAGTCCAAGTGACCATTATGTTACCTACATAGTCCAATCTCGTCCGTTAACCTACATAGTCCAAGTGCCCGCTAGGTACCTTAGATAGCCCAAGTACCCGCTAGGGAACGTACATAGTACAAGTGCCTTCTAGGTATCCTAGATAGTCCAAGTGCCCGCTAGTTAACCTACATACTCCAAGTGCCTGCTAGGTAAACTACATAGTCCAAGTGCCCACTAGGTAACCTAGAGAGTCCAATTGCCCGCTAGTTAAGCTAGACAGTCCAAGTACCCGATAGGGAACCTACATAGTCCAAGTGCCCGCTGGGAACCTACATAGTCCAAGTGCTCGCTAGGCAACCTACATAGTCCAAGTGCCCGTTAGTTAACCTAGATAGTCAAAGTGCCTGCTAGGTAACCTAAATAGTCCAAGTGCCCGCTAGGGAACCTACATAGTCCAAGGGCCCGCTAGGTAACCTAGATAGTCCAATTGCCCGTTAGCTAACCTAGATAGTCGAAGTGTCCGCTAGTTAACCTACATAGTCCAAGTGCCCGTTCGTTAACCTAGATAGGCCAAGTGCCCGCTAGGTAACCTACACAGTCCAAGTGCCTGCTAGGTAACCTTGATAGTCCAAGTGCCTTCTAGTTAACCTACATAGTCCAAGTGCCCGCTAGGTAACATACATAGTACAAGTTCCCACTATGTAACCTAAATAATCCAAATGCCCGCTAGTTAACCTAGATAATCCAAGTGCCCGCTAGTAAACCTAGATAGTCTAAGGGCCCGCTAGTTAATCTACATAGTCCAGTGCCCGCTAGTTAACCTAGATAGTCCAAGTGCCCGCTAGGTAACCTAGACAGTCCAAGTGCCCGCTAGGTTACCTACATAGTCCAAGTGCCCGTTCGTTAACCTAGATAGTCCAAGTGCCCGCTAGGTTACCTAGACAGTCCAAGTGCCCGCTAGTTAACCTCCATAGTCCAAGTACCTGCTAGGTAAACTACATAGTCCAAGTGCCCACTAGGTAACCTAGACAGTCCAATTGCCCGCTAGTTAACCTAGACAGTCCAAGTACCCGATAGGGAACCTACATAGTCCAAGTGCTCGCTAGGCAACCTACATAGTCCAAGTGCCTGTTAGTTAACCTAGATAGTCAAAGTGCCTGTTAGGTAACCTAAATAGTCCAAGTGCCCGCTAGGGAACCTACATAGTCCAAGTGTCCGCTAGGTAACCTAGATAGTCCAAGTGTCCATTCGTTAACCTAGATAGTCCAAGTGCCCTCTAGGTAACCTAGACAGTCCAAGTGCCCGCTAGGTTACCTACATAGTCCAAGTGCACGTTCGTTAACCTAGATAGTCCAAGTGCCCGCTGGTAACCTACATAATCCAAGGGCCCGCTAGGTAATCTTAATAGTCCAAGTGCCTTCTAGTTAACCTACATAGTCCAAGTGCCCGCTAGGAAACCTACATAGTCCAAGAACCCACTAGGTAACCTAAGTAATCCTAATGCCCGCTAGGAAAACTACATAGTCCAAGTGCCCGCTAGTTAACCTAGATAGTCCAAGTACCCGCTAGTAAACTTAGATAGTACAAGGGCCCGCTAGTTAATCTAGATAGTCCAAGTGCTCGCTAGTTAACCTAGATAGTCCAAGTGCCCGCTAGTTAACCTAGATAGTTCAAGGGACCGTTAGTTAACCTAGATAGTCCAAGTGCCCGCTAGTTAACCTAGATAGTCCAAGTGGCCGCAAGTTAGCCTAGATCGTCCAAGGGCCCTCTAGTTAACCTAGATAGTCCAAGTGCCCGCTAGGGGACGTACATAGTCCCAGTGCCCGCTAGGTAACCTAGATTGTCCAAGTGTCCGCTAGTTACCCTACATAGTCCAAGTGCCCGCTAGGTAACCTAGATAGTCCAAGGTCCTGCTAGTTAACCTACATAGTCCAATGCCCGATAGGGAACCTACATCGTCCAAGTGCCCGCTAAGGAACCTACATAGTCCAAGTGCCCGATAGGGAACCTATATATTCCAAGTGCCAGTTAGGGAACCTACATACTCCACGTGCCCATAGGGAACCTATATAGTCCAAGTGCCCGCTAGGGAACCTACATAGTCCAAGTGCCCGTTAGTTAACCTAGATAGTCAAAGTGCCTGCTAGGTAACCTAAATAGTCCAAGTGCTCTCTAGGGAACCTACATAGTCCAAGTGTCCGTTAGTTAACCTAGATAGTCCAATTGCCCGTTAGCTAACCTAGATAGTCGAAGTGTCCGCTAGTTAACCTACATAGTCCAAGTGTCCGTTGGTTAACCTAGATAGTCCAAGTGCACGCTAGGTAACCTAGAGTCCAAGTGCTCGCTAGTTAACCTACATAGTCCAAGTGCCCGCTAGGTAACCTATATAGTCCAAGTGCCCGCTAGGTAACCTACATAGTCCAAGGTCTCACTTGTTAACTTTGATAGTCCAAGTGCCTGCTAGTTAACCTAGATCTTCCAAGTGCCCGCGAGTTAACCTAGATTGTCCAAGTGCCTGCTACTTAACCTACATAGACCAAGGGCCCACTAGTTAACCTAGATAATCCAAGTGTCCTCTAGTTAACCTACATAGTCCAAGTACCAGCTAGTTACCCTATATACAAAGTGCCCGCTACGTAACCTAGATAGTCCAAGGGCACGCTAGTTAACCTACATAGTCCAAGTGCCCGCTAGGCAACCTAGATAGTCCAAGTGCCCACTAAGGAACCTACATAGTCCAAGTGCACGCTAGTTAACCTAGACAGTCCCAGTGCCCGCTATGGAACTTATATATTCCAAGTTCCCGCTTGGTAACCTAAATAGTCCAAATGCCCGCTAGGGAAACTACATAGTACAAGTGCCCACTAGTTAACCTAGATAGTCCAAGTGCCTGCTAGTAAACCTACATAATCCATGGGCCCGCTAGTTAACCTACATAGTGCAAGGGCCCGCTAGTTAACCTAGATCGTGCAAGTGTCCGCTAGTTAACCTACATAGTCCACGTGACCGGTAGGTAACCTAGATAGTCCTAGTGCCCGTTAGTTAACCTAGATAGTCCAAGGGCCCACTAGGGGACGTACATAGTCCAAGTGCCCGCTTGTTAACCTACATAGTCCAAGGTCCGCTAGTTAACCTAGATAGTCCAAGTGCCCGCTAGTTAACCTACCTAGTCCAAGGGCCCGCAAGTTAACCTACATAGTCCAAGGTCCGCTATTTAACCTAGATAGTCCATGTGCCCGCTAGTTAACCTACGTAGTACAAGGGCCCGCTACTTGACCTAGATAGTCCACGTGCCCGCTAGGTAATCTAAGTAGTCCAAATGTCCTATAGGGATCCTACATAGTCCAAGTGCCCGCTACGTAACCTACATATCCAAGTGCCCGTTCGTTAACCTAGATAGTCAAAGTGCCCGCTAGGTAACCTAGACAGTCCAAGTGCCCGCTAGTTTACCTACATAGTCCAAGTGCCCGTTCGTTAACCTAGATAGTCCAAGTGCCCGCTAGTTAACCTAGATAGTCCAAGGGCCCACTAGGGGACGTACATAGTCCAAGTGCCCGCTAGTTATCCTACATAGTCCAAGGTCCGCTAGTTAACCTAGATAGTCCAAGTGCCCGCTAGTTAAACTACATAGTACAAGGGCCCGCTAGTTGACCTTGATAGTCCAAGTTCCCGCTAGTTAACCTAGATAGTCAAAGTGCCCGCTAATTAACCTAAGTAGTACAAATGTCCGATAGGGATCCTACATAATCAAAGTGCCCGCTAATTAACCTACATAGTCCAAGTCCCCGCTAGGTAACCTAGGCAGTCCAAGTGACCATTATGTTACCTACATAGTTCAAGTGCTCGTCCGTTAACCTAGATCGTCCAAGTGCCCGCTAGGTAACTTAGGTAGCCCAAGTACCCGCTAGGGAACGTACATAGTCCAAGTGCCTTCTAGGTAACCTAGATAGTCCAAGTGCCCGCTAGTTAACCTACATACTCCAAGTGCCTGCTAGGTAAACTACATAGTCCAAGTGCCCACTAGGTAACTTAGAGAGTCCAATAGCCCGCTAGTTAAGCTAGACAGTCCAAGTACCCGATAGGGAACCTACATAGTCCAAGTGCCCGCTGGGAACCTACATAGTCCAAGTGCTCGCTAGGCAACCTACATAGTCCAAGTGCCCGTTAGATAACCTAGATAGTCAAAGTGCCTGCTAGGTAACCTAAATAGTCCAAGTGCCCGCTAGGGAACCTACATAGTCCAAGGGCCCGCTAGGTAACCTAGATAGTCCAATTGCCCGTTAGCTAACCTAGATAGTTGAAGTGTCCGCTAGTTAACCTACATAGTCCAAGTGCCCGTTCGTTAACCTAGATAGGCCAAGTGCCCGCTAGGTAACCTACACAGTCCAAGTGCCTGCTAGGCAACCTTGATAGTCCAAGTGCCTTCTAGGTAACCTACATAGTCCAAGTGCCCGCTAGGTAACATACATAGTCCAAGTGCCCACTATGTAACCTAAATAATCCAAATGCCCGCTAGTTAACCTGGATAATCCAAGTGCCCGCTTGTTAACCTAGATAGTCCAAGTGCCCGCTAGTAAACCTAGATAGTCCAAGTGCCCGCTAGTTAACCTAGATAGTCCAAGGGCCCGCTAGTTAATCTAGATAGTCCAAGTGCCCACTAGTTAACCTAGATTGTCCAAGTGCCCGCTAGTTAACCTAGATCGTCCAAGTGCCCGCTGGTTAACCTAGGTAATCCAAGTGCCCGATAGTTAACCTACATAGTCCAAGGGCCCAATAGTTAACCTAGATTGTCCTAGTGCCCGCTTGGGGACATACATAGTCCAAGTGCCCCCTAGGGAATCTACATAGTCCAAGTGCTCGCTAAGCAACCTACATAGTCCAAGTGCCCGTTAGTTAACCTAGATAGTCAAAGTGCCTGCTAGGTAACCTAAATAGAACAAGTGCCCGCTAGGGAACCTACGTAGTTGAAGTGCCCACTAGGTAACCTAGATAGTCCAATTGCACGTTAGCTAACCTAGATAGTCGAAGTGTCCGCTAGTTAACCTACATAATCCAAATGCCCGCTAGTTAACCTAGATAGTCCAAGTGGCCGCTTGTTAACCTAGATAGTCCAATGCCCGCTAGTAAACCTAGATAGTCCAAGGGCCCGCTAGTTAACCTACATAGTCCAAGGGCCCGCTAGGTAACCTTGATAGTCCAAGCGCCTTCTAGTTAACCTACATAGTCCAAGTGCCGGCTAGGTAACCTACATAGTCCAAGTGCCCGTTAGTTAACCTAGATAGTCCAAGTGCCCACTAGGGGACGTACATAGTCCAAGTGCCCGCGAGGTAACCTTGATAGTCCAAGTGCGCGCTAGGGTATGTACATAGTCCGAGTGCTGGCTAGGAAACCTAGATAATCCAAGTGCCCGCTAGTTAACCTACATAGTCCAAGGGCCCGCAAGTTAACCTACATAGTCCAAGGTCCGCTATTTAACCTAGATAGTACAAGTGCCCGCTAGTTAACCTACGTAGTACAAGGGCCCGCTACTTGACCTAGATAGTCCAAGTGCCCGCTAGTTAACCTAGAGAGTCCAAGTGCCCGCTAGTTAACCTAAGTAGTCCAAATGTCCGATAGGGATCCTACATAGTCCAAGTGCCCGCTACGTAACCTACATATCCAAGTGCCCGTTCGTTAACCTAGATAGTCAAAGTGCCCGCTAGGTAACCTAGACAGTCCAAGTGCCTGCTAGGTTACCTACATAGTCCAAGTGCCCATTCATTAACCTAGATAGTCCAAGTGCCCGCTAGTTAACCTAGATCGTCCAAGGGCCCTCTAGTTAACCTAGATAGTACAAGTGCCCGCTAGGGGACGTACATAGTCCAAGTGCCCGCTAGGTAACCTAGATAGTCCAAGTGCCCCCTAGGGTATGTACATAGTTCGAGTGCCCGCTATGTAACCTAGATTGTCCAAGTGTCCGCTAGTTAACCTACATAGTCCAATGCCCGATAGGGAACCTACATAGTCCAAGTGCCCGCTGAGGAACCTACATAGTCCAAGTGCCCGATAGGGAACCTATATATTCCAAGTGCCAGTTAGGGAACCCACATACTCCACGTGCCCATAGGGAACCTATATAGTCCAAGTGCCCGCTAGGGAACCTACATAGTCCAAGTGCCCGTTAGTTAACCTAGATAGTCAAAGTGCCTGCTAGGTAACCTAAATATTCCAAGTGCTCTAAAGGGAACCTACATAGTCCAAGTGCCCGTTAGTTAACCTACATAGTCCAATTGCCCGTTAGCTAACCTAGATAGTCGAAGTGTCCGCTAGTTAACCTACATAGTCCAAGTGTCCGTTGGTTAACCTACATAGTCCAAGTGCCCGCTAGGTAACCTACAGTACAAGTGCTCGCTAGTTAACCTACATAGTCCAAGTGCCCGCTAGGTAACCTATATAGTCCAAGTGCCCGCTAGGTAACCTACATAGTCCAAGGTCTCACTTGTTAACTTTGATAGTCCAAGTGCCTGCTAGTTAACCTAGATCTTCCAAGTGCCCGCGAGTTAACCTAGATTGTCCAAGTGCCTGCTACTTAACCTACATAGTCCAAGGGCCCACTAGTTAACCTAGATAATCCAAGTGTCCTCTAGTTAACCTACATAGTCCAAGTACCAGCAAGTTAACCTATATTCAAAGTACCCGCTACGTAACCTAGATAGTCCAAGGGCACGCTAGTTAACCTACATAGTCCAAGTGCCCGCTAGGCAACCTAGATAGTCCAAGTGCCCACTAAGGAACCTACATAGTCCAAGTGCACGCTAGTTAACCTAGACAGTCCCAGTGCCCGCTAGGGAACTTACATAGTCCAAGTTCCCGCTTGGTAACCTAAATAGTCCAAATGCCCGCTAGGGAAACTACATAGTCCAAGTGCCCACTAGTTAACCTAGATAGTCCAAGTGCCTGCTAGTAAACCTACATAATCCATGGGCCCGCTAGTTAACCTACATAGTGCAAGGGCTCGCTAGTTAACCTAGATCGTGCAAGTGTCCGCTAGTTAACCTACATAGTCCACGTGCCCAGTAGGTAACCTAGATCGTCCTAGTGCCCGTTAGTTAACCTAGATGGTCCAAGGGCCACTAGAGGACGTACATAGTCCAAGTGCCCGCTAGTTAACCTACATAGTCCAAGGTCCGCTAGTTAACCTAGATAGTCCAAGTGCCCGCTAGTTAACCTACATAGTACAAGGGCCCGCTAGTTGACCTTGATAGTCCAAGTTCCCGCTAGTTAACCTAGATAGTCAAAGTGCCCGCTAATTAACCTAAGTAGTACAAATGTCCGATAGGGATCCTACATAGTCAAAGTGCCCGCTAGTTAACCTACATAGTCCAAGTCCCCGCTAGGTAACCTAGGGAGTCCAAGTGACCATTATGTTACCTACATAGTCCAAGTGCCCGTCCGTTAACCTACATAGTCCAAGTGCCCGCTACGTAACTTAGATAGCCCAAGTACCCGCTAGGGAACGTACATAGTCCAAGTGCCTTCTAGGTAACCTAGATAGTCCAAGTGCCCGCTAGTTAACCTACATACTCCAAGTGCCTGCTAGGTAAACTACATAGTCCAAGTGCCCATGAGGTAACCTAGACAGTCCAATTGCCCGCTCGTTAAGCTAGACAGTCCAAGTACCCGATAGGGAACCTACATAGTCCAAGTGCCCGCTGGGAACCTACATAGTCCAAGTGCTCGCTAGTCAACCTACATAGTCCAAGTGCCCATTAGTTAACCTAGATAGTCAAAGTGCCTGCTAGGTAACCTAAATAGTCCAAGTGCCCGCTAGGGAACCTACATAGTCCAAGTGCCCGCTAGGTAACCTAGATAGTCCAATTGCCCGTTAGCTAACCTAGATAGTCGAAGTGTCCGCTAGTTAACCTACATAGTCCAAGTGCTCGTTCGTTAACCTAGATAGGCCAAGTGCCCGCTAGGTAACCTAGACAGTCCAAGTGCACGCTAGGTAACCTTGATAGTCCAAGTGCCTTCTAGTTAACCTACATAGTCCAAGTGCCCGCTAGGTAACATACATAGTCCAAGTGCCCCTATGTAACCTAAATAATCCAAATGCCCGCTAGTTAACCTAGATAGTCCAAGTGCCCGCTTGTTAACCTAGATAGTCCAAGTGCCCGCTAGTAAACCTAGATAGTCCAAGGGCCCGCTAGTTAATCTACATAGTCCAGTGCCCGCTAGTTAACCTAGATAGTCCAAGTGCCCGCTAGTTAACCTAGATAGTCCAAGGGCCCTCTAGTTAATCTAGATAGTCCAAGTGCCCACTAGTTAACCTAGATTGTCCAAGTGCCCGCTAGTTAACCTAGATCGTCCAAGTGCCCGCTGGTTAACCTAGGTAATCCAAGTGCCCGATAGTTAACCTACATAGTCCAAGGGCCCAATAGTTAACCTAGATTGTCCTAGTGCCCGCTTGGGGACATACATAGTCCAAGTGCCCCCTAGGGAATCTACATAGTCCAAGTGCTCGCTAAGCAACCTACATAGTCCAAGTGCCCGTTAGTTAACCTAGATAGTCAAAGTGCCTGCTAGGTAACCTAAATAGTCCAAGTGCCCGCTAGGGAACCTACATAGTCGAAGTGAACACTAGGTAACCTAGATAGTCCAATTGCCCGTTAGCTAACCTAGATAGTCGAAGTGTCCGCTAGTTAACCTACATAATCCAAATGCCCGCTAGTTAACCTAGATAGTCCAAGTGCCCGCTTGTTAACCTAGATAGTACAAGTGCCCGCTATTAAACCTAGATAGTCCAAGGGCCGCTAGTTAACCTACATAGTCCAAGTGCCCGTTCGTTAACCTAGATAGGCCAAGTGCCCACTAGGTTACCTACATAGTCCAAGTGCACGTTCATTAACCTAGATAGTCCAAAGGACCGCTAGTTAACCTAGATAGTCCAAGTGCCCGCTAGTTAACCTAGATCGTCCAAGGGCCCTCTAGTTAACCTAGATAGTCCAAGTGCCCGCTAGGGGACGTACATAGTCCAAGTGCCCTCTAGGTAACCTACATAGTCCAATGCCCGTTAGTTAACCTAGATAGTCCAAGTGCCCACTAGGGGACGTACATAGTCCAAGTGCCCGCTAGGTAACCTTGATAGTCCAAGTGCGCGCTATGGATGTACATAGTCCGAGTGCTGGCTAGGAAACCTAGATAATCCAAGTGCCCACTAGTTAACCTACATAGTCCAAGGTCCGCAAGTTAACCTACATAGTCCAAGGTCCGCTATTTAACCTATATAGTCCAAGTGCCCGCTAGTTAACCTACATAGTACAAGGGCCCGCTACTTGACCTAGATAGTCCAAGTGCCCGCTAGTTAACCTAAGTAGTCCAAATGTCCGATAGGGATCCTACATAGTCCAAGTGCCCGCTACGTAACCTACATATCCAAGTGCCCGTTCATTAACCTAGATAGTCCATGTGCCCGCTAGGTAACCTAGACAGTCCAAGTGCCCGCTAGGTTACCTACATAGTCCAAGTGCCCGTTCGTTAACCTAGATAGTCCAAGTGCCCGCTAGGTTACCTAGACAGTCCAAGTGCCCGCTAGTTAACCTCCATAGTCCAAGTGCCTGCTAGGTAAACTACATAGTCCAAGTGCCCACTAGGTAACCTAGACAGTCCAATTGCCCGCTAGTTAACCTAGACAGTCCAAGTACCCGATAGGGAACCTCCATAGTCCAAGTGCTCGCTAGGGAACCTATATAGTCCAAGTGCCTGTTAGTTAACCTAGATAGTCAAAGTGCCTGCTAGGTAACCTAAATAGTCCAAGTGCCCGCTAGGGAACCTACATAGTCCAAGTGTCCGCTAGGTAACCTAGATAGTCAAATTGCTCGTTAGCTAACCTAGATAGTCGAAGTGTCCGCTAGTTAACCTACATAGTCCAAGTGTCCGTTGGTTAACCTAGATAGTCCAAGTGCCCGCTAGTTAACCTACATAGTCCAAGGGCCCAATAGTTAACCTAGATTGTCCTAGTGCCCGCTTGGGGACATACATGGTCAAAGTGCCCCCTAGGGAATCTACATAGTCCAACTGCTCGCTAAGCAACCTACATAGTCCAAGTGCCCATTAGTTAACCTAGATAGTCAAAGTGCCTGCTAGGTAACCTAAATAGTCCAAGTGCCCGCTAGGGAACCTACATAGTCGAAGTGAACACTAGGTAACCTAGATAGTCCAATTGCCCGTTAGCTAACCTAGATAGTCGAAGTGTCCGCTAGTTAACCTACATAATCCAAATGCCCGCTAGTTAACCTAGATAGTCCAAGTGCCCGCTTGTTAACCTAGATAGTACAAGTGCCCGCTATTAAACCTAGATAGTCCAAGGGCCGCTAGTTAACCTACATAGTCCAAGTGCCCGTTCGTTAACCTAGATAGGCCAAGTGCCCACTAGGTAACCTAGACAGTCCAAGTGCCACTAGGTTACCTACATAGTCCAAGTGCACGTTCATTAACCTAGATAGTCCAAGGGACCGCTAGTTAATCTAGATAGTCCAAGTGCCCGCTAGTTAACCTAGATAGTCCAAGTGCCCGCTAGGTAACCTAGATAGTCAAATTGCCCGTTAGCTAACCTAGATAGTCGAAGTGTCCGCTAGTTAACCTACTAAGTCCAAGTGTCCGTTCGTTAACCTAGATAGGCCAAGTGCCCTCTAGGTAACCTAGACAGTCCAAGTGCCCGCTAGGTTACCTACATAGTCCAAGTGCACGTTCGTTAACCTAGATAGTCCAAGTGCCCGCTGGCAACCTACATAATCCAAGGGCCCGCTAGGTAATCTTGATACTCCAAGTGCCTTCTAGTTAACATATATAGTCCAAGTGCCCGCTTGGTAACCTACATAGTCCAAGTGCCCGCTAGGTAACCTAAGTAATCCTAATGCCCGCTAGGAAAACTACATAGTCCAAGTGCCCGCTAGGTAACCTAGACAGTCCAAGTGCCCGCTAGGTAACCTTGATAGTCCAAGTGCCTTCTAGTTAACCTACATAGTCCAAGTGCCCGCTAGGTAACATACATAGTCCAAGTGCCCACTATGTAACCTAAATAATCCAAATGCCCGCTAGTTAACCTACATAGCCCAAGTGTCCGTTCGTTAACCTAGATAGGCCAAGTGCCCTCTAGGTAACCTAGACAGTCCAATTGCCCGCTAGGTTACCTACATAGTCCAAGTGCACGTTCGTTAACCTAGATAGTCCAAGTGCCCGCTGTTAACCTACATAATCCAAGGGCCCGCTAGGTAATCTTGATAGTCCAAGTGCCTTCCAGTTAACCTACATAGTCCAAGTGCCCGCTAGGTAACCTACATAGTCCAAGTGCCCACTAGGTAACCTAAGTAATCCTAATGCCCGCTAGGAAAACTACATAGTTCAAGTGCCCGCTAGTTAAACTAGATAGTCCAAGTGCCCGCTAGTAAACCTAGATAGTCCAAGGGCCCGCTAGTTAATCTAGATAGTCCAAGTGCCCGCTAGTTAACCTAGATAGTCCAAGTGCCCGCTAGTTAACCTAGATAGTCCAAGGGACCGCTAGTTAATCTAGATAGTCCAAGTACCCGCTAGTTAACCTAGATAGTCCAAGTGCCCGCTAGTTAACCTAGATCGTCCAAGGGCCCTCTAGTTAACCTAGATAGTCCAAGTGCCCGCTAGGGGACGTACATAGTCCAAGTGCCCTCTAGGTAACCTACATAGTCCAAGTGCCCACTAGGTAACCTAAGTAATCCTAATGCCCGCTAGGAAAACTACATAGTTCAAGTGCCCGCTAGTTAACCTAGATAGTCCAAGTGCCCGCTAGTAAACCTAGATAGTCCAAGTGCCCGCTTGGTAACCTACATAGTCCAAGTGCCCGCTAGGTAACCTAAGTAATCCTAATGCCCGCTAGGAAAACTACATAAGCCAAGTGCCCGCTAGGTAACCTAGACAGTCCAAGTGCCCGCTAGGTAACCTTGATAGTCCAAGTGCCTTCTAGTTAACCTACATAGTCCAAGTGCCCGCTAGGTAACATACATAGTCCAAGTGCCCACTATGTAACCTAAATAATCCAAATGCCCGCTAGTTAACCTACATAGTCCAAGTGTCCTTTCGTTAATCTAGATAGGCCAAGTACCCTCTAGGTAACCTAGACAGTCCAAGTGCCCGCTAGGTTACCTACATAGTCCAAGTGCACGTTCGTTAACCTAGATAGTCCAAGTGCCCGCTGTTAACCTACATAATCCAAGGGCCCGCTAGGTAATCTTGATAGTCCAAGTGCCTTCCAGTTAACCTACATAGTCCAAGTGCCCGCTAGGTAACCTACATAGTCCAAGTGCCCACTAGGTAACCTAAGTAATCCTAATGCCCGCTAGGAAAACTACATAGTTCAAGTGCCCGCTAGTTAACCTAGATAGTCCAAGTGCCCGCTAGTAAACCTAGATAGTCCAAGGGCCCGCTAGTTAATCTAGATAGTCCAAGTGCCCGCTAGTTAACCTAGATAGTCCAAGTGCCCGCTAGTTAACCTAGATAGTCCAAGGGACCGCTAGTTAATCTAGATAGTCCAAGTACCCGCTAGTTAACCTAGATAGTCCAAGTGCCCGCTAGTTAACCTAGATCGTCCAAGGGCCCTCTAGTTAACCTAGATAGTCCAAGTGCCCGCTAGGGGACGTACATAGTCCAAGTGCCCTCTAGGTAACCTACATAGCCCAAGTGCCCACTAGGTAACCTAAGTAATCCTAATGCCCGCTAGGAAAACTACATAGTTCAAGTGCCCGCTAGTTAACCTAGATAGTCCAAGTGCCCGCTAGTAAACCTAGATAGTCCAAGTGCCCGCTTGGTAACCTACATAGTCCAAGTGCCCGCTAGGTAACCTAAGTAATCCTAATGCCCGCTAGGAAAACTACATAAGCCAAGTGCCCGCTAGGTAACCTAGACAGTCCAAGTGCCCGCTAGGTAACCTTGATAGTCCAAGTGCCTTCTAGTTAACCTACATAGTCCAAGTGCCCGCTAGGTAACATACATAGTCCAAGTGCCCACTATGTAACCTAAATAATCCAAATGCCCGCTAGTTAACCTACATAGTCCAAGTGTCCTTTCGTTAATCTAGATAGGCCAAGTACCCTCTAGGTAACCTAGACAGTCCAAGTGCCCGCTAGGTTACCTACATAGTCCAAGTGCACGTTCGTTAACCTAGATAGTCCAAGTGCCCGCTGGTAACCTACATAATCCAAGGGCCCGCTAGGTAATCTTGATAGTCCAAGTGCCTTCCAGTTACCCTACATAGTCCAAGTGCCCGCTAGGTAACCTACATAGTCCAAGTGCCCACTAGGTAACCTAAGTAATCCTAATGCCCGCTAGGAAAACTGCATAGTCCAAGTGCCCGCTAGTTAATCTAGATAGTCCAAGTGCCCGCTAGTTAACCTAGATAGTCCAAGGGTACCGCTAGTTAATCTAGATAGTCCAAGTGCCCGCTAGTTAACCTAGATAGTCCAAGTGCCCGCTAGTTAACCTAGATCGTCCAAGGGCCCTCTAGTTAATCTAGATAGTCCAAGTGCCCGCTAGGGGATGTACATAGTCCAAGTGCCCTCTAGGTAACGTACATAGTCCAAGTGCGCGCTAGGGTATGTACATAGTCCGAGTGCTGGCTAGGAAACCTAGATAATCCAAGTGCCCACTAGTTAACCTACATAGTCCAAGGGCCCGCAAGTTATCCTACATAGTCCAAGGTCCGCTATTTAATCTATATACTCCAAATGCCCGCTAGTTAACCTTCATAGTACAAGGGCCCGCTACTTGACCTAGATAGTCCAAGTGCCCGCTAGTTAACCTAGAGAGTCCAAGTGCCCGCTAGTTAACCTAAGTAGTCCAAATGTCCGATAGGGATCCTACAGAGTCCAAGTGCCCGCTACGTAACCTACATATCCAAGTGCCCGTTCGTTAACCTAGATACTCAAAGTGCCCGCTAGGTAACCTAGACAGTCCAAGTGCCCGCTAGGTTACCTACATAGTCCAAGTGCCCGTTCGTTAACCTAGATAATCCAAGTGCCCGCTAAGTTACCTAGACAGTCCAAGTGCCCGCTAGTTAACCTCCATAGTCCAAGTGTCTGCTAGGTAAACTACATAGTCCAAGTGCCCACTAGGTAACCTAGACAGTCCAATTGCCCGCTAGTTAACCTAGACAGTCCAAGTACCCGATAGGGAACCTACATAGTCCAAGTGCTCGCTAGGGAACCTATATAGTCCAAGTGCTCGCTAGTCAACCTACATAGTCTAAGTGTCTGTTAGTTAACCTAGATAGTCAAAATGCCTGCTAGGTAAACTACATAGTCCAAGTGCCCGCTAGGGAACCCACATAGTCCAAGTGTCCTCTGGGTAACCTAGATAGTCCAATTGCCCGTTAGCTAACCTAGATAGTCGAAGTGTCCGCTAGTTAACCTACATAGTCCAAGTGTCCGTTCGTTAACCTAGATAGGCCAAGTGCCCTCTAGGTAACCAAGACAGTCCAAGTGCCCGCTAGGTTACCTACATAGTCCAAGTGCACGTTCGTTAACCTAGATAGTCCAAGTGCCCGCTGGTAACCTACATAATCCACGGGCCCGCTAGGTAATCTTGATAGTCCAAGTGCCTTCTAGTTAACCTACATAGTCCGAGTGCCCGCTAGGTAACCAACATAGTCCAAGTGCCCACTAGGTAACCTAAGTAATCCTAATGCCCGCTAGGAAAACTACATAGTCCAAGTGCCCGCTAGTTAACCTAGATAGTCCAAGTGCCCGCTAGTAAACCTAGATAGTCCAAGGGCCTGCTAGTTAATCTAGATAGTCCAAGTGCCCGCTAGTTAACCTAGATAGTCCAAGTGCCCGCTAGTTAACCTAGATAGTCCATGTGCCCGCTAGTTAATCTAGATAGTCCAAGTGCCCGCTAGTTAATCTAGATAGTCCAAGTGCCCGCTAGTTAACCTAGATAGTCCATGTGCCCGCTAGTTAACCTAGATCGTCCAAGGGCCCTCTAGTTAACCTAGATAGTCCAAGTGCCCGCTAGGGGACGTACATAGTCCAAGTGCCCTCTAGGTAACCTACATAGTCCAATGCCCGTTAGTTAACCTAGATAGTCCAAGTGCCCACTAGTTAACCTACATAGTCCAAGGGCCCACTAGGTAACCTTGATAGTCCAAGTGCGCGCTAGGGTATGTACATAGTCCGAGTGCTGGCTAGGAAACCTAGATAATCCAAGTGCCCACTAGTTAACCTACATAGTCCAAGGGCCCGCAAGTTAACCTACATAGTCCAAGGTCCGCTATTTAACCTATATAGTCCAAGTGCCCGCTAGTTAACCTACATAGTACAAGGGCCCGCTACTTGACCTAGATAGTCCAAGTGCCCGCTAGTTAACCTAGATAGTCCAAGTGCCCGCTAGTTAACCTAAGTAGTCCAAATGTCCGATAGGGATCCTACATAGTCCAAGTGCCCGCTACGTAACCTACATATCCAAGTGCCCGTTCGTTAACCTAGATAGTCCAAGTGCCCGCTAGGTAACCTAGACAGTCCAAGTGCCCGCTAGGTTACCTACATAGTCCAAGTGCCCGTTCGTTAACCTAGATAGTCCAAGTGCCCGCTAGGTTACCTAGACAGTCCAAGTGCCCGCTAGTTAACCTCCATAGTCCAAGTGCCTGCTAGGTAAACTACATAGTCCAAGTGCCCACTAGGTAACCTAGACAGTCCAATTGCCCGCTAGTTAACTTAGACAGTCCAAGTACCCGATAGGGAACCTACATAGTCCAAGTGCTCGCTAGGGAACCTATATAGTCCAAGTGCCTGTTAGTTAACCTAGATAGTCAAAGTGCCTGCTAGGTAACCTAAATAGTCCAAGTGCCCGCTAGGGAACCTACATAGTCCAAGTGTCCGCTAGGTAACCTAGATAGTCCAATTGCCCGTTAGCTAACCTAGATAGTCGAAGTGTCCGCTAGTTAACCTACATAGTCCAAGTGTCCGTTCTTTAACCTAGATAGGCCAAGTGCCCTCTAGGTAACCTAGACAGTCCAAGTGCCCGCTAGGTTACCTACATAGTCCAAGTGCACGTTCGTTAACCTAGATAGTCCAAGTGCCCGCTGGCAACCTACATAATCCAAGGGCCCGCTAGGTAACCGAAGTAATCCTAATGCCCGCTAGGAAAACTACATAGTCCAAGTGCCCGCTAGGTAACCTAGACAGTCCAAGTGCCCGCTAGGTAACCTTGATAGTCCAAGTGCCTTCTAGTTAACCTACATAGTCCAAGTGCCCGCTAGGTAACATACATAGTCCAAGTGCCCACTATGTAACCTAAATAATCCAAATGCCCGCTAGTTAACCTACATAGTCCAAGTGTCCGTTCGTTAACCTAGATAGGCCAAGTGCCCTCTAGGTAACCTAGACAGTCCAAGTGCCCGCTAGGTTACCTACATAGTCCAAGTGCACGTTCGTTAACCTAGATAGTCCAAGTGCCCGCTGGTAACCTACATAATTCAAGGGCCCGCTTGGTAATCTTGATAGTCCATGTGCCTTCCAGTTAACCTACATAGTCCAAGTGCCCGCTAGGTAACCTACATAGTCCAAGTGCCCACTAGGTAACCTAAGTAATCCTAATGCCCGCTAGGAAAACTACATAGTCAAAGTGCCCGCTAGTTAACCTAGATAGTCCAAGGGCCCGCTAGTTAATCTAGATAGTCCAAGTGCCCGCTAGTTAACCTAGATAGTCCAAGTGCCTGCTAGTTAACCTAGATAGTCCAAGGGACCGCTAGTTAATCTAGATAGTCCAAGTGCCCGCTAGTTAACCTAGATAGTCCAAGTGCCCGCTAGTTAACCTAGATCGTCCAAGTGCCCGCTAGTTAACCTCCATAGTCCAAGTGCCTGCTAGGTAAACTACATAGTCCAAGTGCCCACTAGGTAACCTAGACAGTCCAATTGCCCGCTAGTTAACCTAGACAGTCCAAGTACCCGATAGGGAACCTACATAGTCCAAGTGCTCGCTAGGGAACCTATATAGTCCAAGTGCTCGCTAGTCAACCTACATAGTCTAAGTGTCTGTTAGTTAACCTAGATAGTCAAAATGCCTGCTAGGTAAACTACATAGTCCAAGTGCCCGCTAGGGAACCCACATAGTCCAAGTGTCCTCTGGGTAACCTAGATAGTCCAATTGCCCGTTAGCTAACCTAGATAGTCGAAGTGTCCGCTAGGTAACCTACATAGTCCAAGTGTCCGTTCGTTAACCTAGATAGGCCAAGTGACCTCTAGGTAACCTAGACAGTCCAAGTGCCCGCTAGGTTACCTACATAGTCCAAGTGCACGTTCGTTAACCTAGATAGTCCAAGTGCCCGCTGGTAACCTACATAATCCACGGGCCCGCTAGGCAATCTTGATAGTCCAAGTGCCTTCTAGTTAACCTACATAGTCCAAGTGCCCGCTAGGTAACCTACATAGTCCAAGTGCCCACTAGGTAACCTAAGTAATCCTAATGCCCGCTAGGAAAACTACATAGTCCAAGTGCCCGCTAGTTAACCTAGATAGTCCAAGTGCCCGCTAGTAAACCTAGATAGTCCAAGGGCCCGCTAGTTAATCTAGATAGTCCAAGTGCCCGCTAGTTAACCTAGATAGTCCAAGTGCCCGCTAGTTAACCTAGATAGTCCAAGGGACCGCTAGTTAATCTAGATAGTCCAAGTGCCCGCTAGTTAACCTAGATAGTCCAAGTGCCCGCTAGTTAACCTAGATCGTCCAAGGGCCCTCTAGTTAACCTAGATAGTCCAAGTGCCCGCTAGGGGACGTACATAGTCCAAGTGCCCTCTAGGTAACCTACATAGTCCAATGCCCGTTAGTTAACCTAGATAGTCCAAGTGCCCACTAGGGGACGTACATAGTCCAAGTACCCGCTATGAAACCTTGATAGTCCAAGTGCGCGCTAGGGTATGTACATAGTCCGAGTGCTGGCTAGGAAACCTAGATAATCCAAGTGCCCACTAGTTAACCTACATAGTCCAAGGGCCCGCAAGTTAACCTACATAGTCCAAGGTCCGCTATTTAACCTATATAGTCCAAGTGCCCGCTAGTTAACCTACATAGTACAAGGGCCCGCTACTTGACCTAGATAGTCCAAGTGCCCGCTAGTTAACCTAGATAGTCCAAGTGCCCGCTAGTTAGCCTATGTAGTCCAAATGTCCGATAGGGATCCTACATAGTCCAAGTGCCCGCTACGTAACCTACATATCCAAGTGCCCGTTCGTTAACCTAGATAGTCCAAGTGCCCGCTAGGTAACCTAGACAGTCCAAGTGCCCGCTAGGTTACCTACATAGTCCAAGTGCCCGTTCGTTAACCTAGATAGTCCAAGTGCCCGCTAGGTTACCTAGACAGTCCAAGTGCCCGCTAGTTAACCTCCATAGTCCAAGTGCCTGCTAGGTAAACTACATAGTCCAAGTGCCCACTAGGTAACCTAGACAGTCCAATTGCCCGCTAGTTAACCTAGACAGTCCAAGTACCCGATAGGGAACCTCCATAGTCCAAGTGCTCGCTAGGGAACCTATATAGTCCAAGTGCCTGTTAGTTAACCTAGATAGTCAAAGTGCCTGCTAGGAAACCTAAATAGTCCAAGTGCCCGCTAGGGAACCTACATAGTCCAAGTGTCCGCTAGGTAACCTAGATAGTCCAATTGCCCGTTAGCTAACCTAGATAGTCGAAGTGTCCGCTAGTTAACCTACATAGTCCAAGTGTCCGTTCGTTAACCTAGATAGGCCAAGTGCCCTCTAGGTAACCTAGACAGTCCAAGTGCCCGCTAGGTTACCTACATAGTCCATGTGCACGTTCGTTAACCTAGATAGTCCAAGTGCCCGCTGGCAACCTACATAATCCAAGGGCCCGCTAGGTAATCTTGATACTCCAAGTGCCTTCTAGTTAACCTATATAGTCCAAGTGCCCGCTTGGTAACCTACATAGTCCAAGTGCCCGCTAGGTAACCTAAGTAATCCTAATGCCCGCTAGGAAAACTACACAGTCCAAGTGCCCGCTAGGTAACCTAGACAGTCCAAGTGCCCGCTAGGTAACCTTGATAGTCCAAGTGCCTTCTAGTTAACCTACATAGTCCAAGTGCCCACTAGGTAACATACATAGTCCAAGTGCCCACTATGTAACCTAAATAATCCAAATGCCCGCTAGTTAACCTACATAGTCCAAGTGTCCGTTCGTTAATCTAGATAGGCCAAGTGCCCTCTAGGTAACCTAGACAGTCCAAGTGCCCGCTAGGTTACCTACATAGTCCAAGTGCACGTTCGTTAACCTAGATAGTCCAAGTGCCCGCTGGTAACCTACATAATCCAAGGGCCCGCTAGGTAATCTTGATAGTCCAAGTGCCTTCCAGTTACCCTACATAGTCCAAGTGCCCGCTAGGTAACCTACATAGTCCAAGTGCCCACTAGGTAACCTAAGTAATCCTAATGCCCGCTAGGAAAACTGCATAGTCCAAGTGCCCGCTAGTTAACCTAGATAGTCCAAGTGCCCGCTAGTAAACCTAGATAGTCCAAGGGCCCGCTAGTTAATCTAGATAGTCCAAGTGCCCGCTAGTTAACCTAGATAGTCCAAGTGCCCGCTAGTTAACCTAGATAGTCCAAGGGACCGCTAGTTAATCTAGATAGTCCAAGTGCCCGCTAGTTAACCTAGATAGTCCAAGTGCCCGCTAGTTAACCTAGATCGTCCAAGGGCCCTCTAGTTAATCTAGATAGTCCAAGTGCCCGCTAGGGGATGTACATAGTCCAAGTGCCCTCTAGGTAACGTACATAGTCCAAGTGCGCGCTAGGGTATGTACATAGTCCGAGTGCTGGCTAGGAAACCTAGATAATCCAAGTGCCCACTAGTTAACCTACATAGTCCAAGGGCCCGCAAGTTAACCTACAAAGTCCAAGGTCCGCTATTTAACCTATATACTCCAAGTGCCCGCTAGTTAACCTTCATAGTACAAGGGCCCGCTACTTGACCTAGATAGTCCAAGTGCCCGCTAGTTAACCTAGAGAGTCCAAGTGCCCGCGAGTTAACCTAAGTAGTCCAAATGTCCGATAGGGATCCTACAGAGTCCAAGTGCCCGCTACGTAACCTACATATCCAAGTGCCCGTTCGTTAACCTAGATACTCAAAGTGCCCGCTAGGTAACCTAGACAGTCCAAGTGCCCGCTAGGTTACCTACATAGTCCAAGTGCCCGTTCGTTAACCTAGATAATCCAAGTGCCCGCTAAGTTACCTAGACAGTCCAAGTGCCCGCTAGTTAACCTCCATAGTCCAAGTGCCTGCTAGGTAAACTACATAGTCCAAGTGCCCACTAGGTAACCTAGACAGTCCAATTGCCCTCTAGTTAACCTAGACAGTCCAAGTACCCGATAGGGAACCTACATAGTCCAAGTGCTCGCTAGGGAACCTATATAGTCCAAGTGCTCGCTAGTCAACCTACATAGTCTAAGTGTCTGTTAGTTAACCTAGATAGTCAAAATGCCTGCTAGGTAAACTACATAGTCCAAGTGCCCGCTAGGGAACCCACATAGTCCAAGTGTCCTCTGGGTAACCTAGATAGTCCAATTGCCCGTTAGCTAACCTAGATAGTCGAAATGTCCGCTAGTTAACCTACATAGTCCAAGTGTCCGTTCGTTAACCTAGATAGGCCAAGTGCCCTCTAGGTAACCAAGACAGTCCAAGTGCCCGCTAGGTTACCTACATAGTCCAAGTGCACGTTCGTTAACCTAGATAGTCCAAGTGCCCGCTGGTAACCTACATAATCCACGGGCCCGCTAGCTAATCTTGATAGTCCAAGTGCCTTCTAGTTAACCTACATAGTCCGAGTGCCCGCTAGGTAACCTACATAGTCCAAGTGCCCACTAGGTAACCTAAGTAATCCTAATGCCCGCTAGGAAAACTACATAGTCCAAGTGCCCGCTAGTTAACCTAGATAGTCCAAGTGCCCGCTAGTAAACCTAGATAGTCCAAGGGCCTGCTAGTTAATCTAGATAGTCCAAGTGCCCGCTAGTTAACCTAGATAGTCCAAGTGCCCGCTAGTTAACCTAGATAGTCCATGTGCCCGCTGGTTAATCTAGATAGTCCAAGTGCCCGCTAGTTAATCTAGATAGTCCAAGTGCCCGCTAGTTAACCTAGATAGTCCAAGTGCCCGCTAGTTAACCTAGATCGTCCAAGGGCCCTCTAGTTAACCTAGATAGTCCAAGTGCCCGCTAGGGGACGTACATAGTCCATGTGCCCTCTAGGTAACCTACATAGTCCAATGCCCGTTAGTTAACCTAGATAGTCCAAGTGCCCACTAGGGGACGTACATAGTCCAAGTGCCCGCTAGGTAACCTTGATAGTCCAAGTGCGCGCTAGAGTATGTACATAGTCCGAGTGCTGGCTAGGAAACCTAGATAATCCAAGTGCCCACTAGTTAACCTACATAGTCCAAGGGCCCGCAAGTTAACCTACATAGTCCAAGGTCCGCTATTTAACCTATATAGTCCAAGTGCCCGCTAGTTAACCTACATAGTACAAGGGCCCGCTACTTGACCTAGATAGTCCAAGTGCCCGCTAGTTAACCTAGATAGTCCAAGTGCCCGCTAGTTAACCTAAGTAGTCCAAATGTCCGATAGGGATCCTACATAGTCCAAGTGCCCGCTACGTAACCTACATATCCAAGTGCCCGTTCGTTAACCTAGATAGTCCAAGTGCCCGCTAGGTAACCTAGACAGTCCAAGTGCCCGCTAGGTTACCTACATAGTCCAAGTGCCCGTTCGTTAACCTAGATAGTCCAAGTGCCCGCTAGGTTACCTAGACAGTCCAAGTGCCCGCTAGTTAACCTCCATAGTCCAAGTGCCTGCTAGGTAAACTACATAGTCCAAGTGCCCACTAGGTAACCTAGACAGTCCAATTGCCCGCTAGTTAACTTAGACAGTCCAAGTACCCGATAGGGAACCTACATAGTCCAAGTGCTCGCTAGGGAACCTATATAGTCCAAGTGCCTGTTAGTTAACCTAGATAGTCAAAGTGCCTGCTAGGTAACCTAAATAGTCCAAGTGCCCGCTAGGGATCCTACATAGTCCAAGTGTCCGCTAGGTAACCTAGATAGTCCAATTGCCCGTTAGCTAACCTAGATAGTCGAAGTGTCCGCTAGTTAACCTACATAGTCCAAGTGTCCGTTCTTTAACCTAGATAGGCCAAGTGCCCTCTAGGTAACCTAGACAGTCCAAGTGCCCGTTAGGTTACCTACATAGTCCAAGTGCACGTTCGTTAACCTAGATAGTCCAAGTGCCCGCTGGCAACCTACATAATCCAAGGGCCCGCTAGGTAACCTAAGTAATCCTAATGCCCGCTAGGAAAACTACATAGTCCAAGTGCCCGCTAGGTAACCTAGACAGTCCAAGTGCCCGCTAGGTAACCTTGATAGTCCAAGTGCCTTCTAGTTAACCTACATAGTCCAAGTGCCCGCTAGGTAACATACATAGTCCAAGTGCCCACTATGTAACCTAAATAATGCAAATGCCCGCTAGTTAACCTACATAGTCCAAGTGTCCGTTCGTTAACCTAGATAGGCCAAGTGCCCTCTAGGTAACCTAGACAGTCCAAGTGCCCGCTAGGTTACCTACATAGTCCAAGTGCACGTTCGTTAACCTAGATAGTCCAAGTGCCCGCTGGTAACCTACATAATTCAAGGGCCCGCTTGGTAATCTTGATAGTCCAAGTGCCTTCCAGTTAACCTACATAGTCCAAGTGCCCGCTAGGTAACCTACATAGTCCAAGTGCCCACTAGGTAACCTAAGTAATCCTAATGCCCGCTAGGAAAACTACATAGTCAAAGTGCCCGCTAGTTAACCTAGATAGTCAAAGGGCCCGCTAGTTAATCTAGATAGTCCAAGTGCCCGCTAGTTAACCTAGATAGTCCAAGTGCCTGCTAGTTAACCTAGATAGTCCAAGGGACCGCTAGTTAATCTAGATAGTCCAAGTGCCCGCTAGTTAACCTAGATAGTCCAAGTGCCCGCTAGTTAACCTAGATCGTCCAAGGGCCCTCTAGTTAACCTAGATAGTCCAAGTGCCCGCTAGGGGACGTACATAGTCCAAGTGCCCTCTAGGTAACCTACATAGTCCAATGCCCGTTAATTAACCTAGATAGTCCAAGTGCCCACTAGGGGACGTACATAGTCCAAGTGCCCGCTAGGTAACCTTGATAGTCCAAGTGCGCGCTAGGGTATGTACATAGTCCGAGTGCTGGCTAGGAAACCTAGATAATCCAAGTGCCCACTAGTTAACCTACATAGTCCAAGGGCCCGCAAGTTAACCTACATAGTCCAAGGTCCGCTATTTAACCTATATAGTCCAAGTGCCCGCTAGTTAACCTACATAGTACAAGGGCCCGCTACTTGACCTAGATAGTCCAAGTGCCCGCTAGTTAACCTAGATAGTCCAAGTGCCCGCTAGTTAACCTAAGTAGTCCAAATGTCCGATAGGGATCCTACATAGTCCAAGTGCCCGCTACGTAACCTACATATCCAAGTGCCCGTTCGTTAACCTAGACAGTCCAAGTGCCCGCTAGGTAACCTAGACAGTCCAAGTGCCCGCTAGGTTACCTACATAGTCCAAGTGCCCGTTCGTTAACCTAGATAGTCCAAGTGCCCGCTAGGTTACCTAGACAGTCCAAGGGCCCGGTAGTTAACCTCCATAGTCCAAATGCCTGCTAGGTAAACTACATAGTCCAAGTGCCCACAAGGTAACCTAGACAGTCCAATTGCCCGCTAGTTAACCTAGACAGTCCAAGTACCCGATAGGGAACCTACATAGTCCAAGTGCTCGCTAGGGAACCTATATAGTCCAAGTGCTCGCTCGGCAACCTACATAGTCCAAGTGCCTGTTAGTTGACCTAGATAGTCAAAGTGCCTGCTAGGTAACCTAAATAGTCCAAGTGCCCGCTAGGGAACCTACATAGTCCAAGTGTCCGCTAGGTAACCTAGATAGTCCAATTGCCCGTTAGCTAACCTAGATAGTCGAAGTGTCCGCTAGTTAACCTACATAGTCCAAGTGTCCGTTCGTTAACCTAGATAGGCCAAGTGCCCTCTAGGTAACCTAGACAGTCCAAGGGCCCGCTAGGTTACCTACATAGTCCAAGTGCACGTTCGTTAACCTAGATAGTCCAAGTGCCCGCTGGCAACCTACATAATCCAAGGGCCCGCTAGGTAATCTTGATAGTCCAAGTGCCTTCTAGTTAACCTACATAGTCCAAGTGCCCGCTAGGTAACCTACATAGTCCAAGTGTCCACTAGGTAACCTAAGTAATCCTAATGCCCGCTAGGAAAACTACATAGTCCAAGTGCCCGCTAGGTAACCTAGACAGTCCAAGTGCCCGCTAGGTAACCTTGATAGTCCAAGTGCCTTCTAGTTAACCTACATAGTCCAAGTGCGCGCTAGGTAACATACATAGTCCAAGTGCCCACTATGTAACCTAAATAATCCAAATGCCCGCTAGTTAACCTAGATAGTCCAATGCCCGCTTGTTAACCTAGATAGTCCAAGTGCCCGCTAGTAAACCTAGATAGTCCTAGGGCCCGCTAGTTAATCTACATAGTCCAGTGCCCGCTAGTTAACCTAGATAGTCCAAGTGCCCGCTAGTTAACCTAGATAGTCCAAGGGCCCGCTAGTTAATCTAGATAGTCCAAGTGCCCACTAGTTAACCTAGATAGTCCAAGTGCCCGCTAGTTAACCTAGATCGTCCAAGTGCCCGCTGGTTAACCTAGATAATCAAAGTGCCCGATAGTTAACCTACATAGTCCAAGGGCCCAATAGTTAACCTAGATTGTCCTAGTGCCCGCTTGGGGAAATACATAGTCCAAGTGCCCCCTAGGGAATCTACATAGTTCAAGTGCTCGCTAAGCAACCTACATAGTCCAAGTGCCCGTTAGTTAACCTAGATAGTCAAAGTGCCTGCTAGGTAACCTAAATAGTCCAAGTGCCCGCTAGGGAACCTACATAGTCGAAGTGCCCACTAGGTAACCTAGATAGTCCAATTGCCCGTTAGCTAAGCTAGATAGTCGAAGTGTCCGCTAGTTAACCTACATAATCCAAATGCCCGCTAGTTAACCTAGATAGTCCAAGTGCCCGCTTGTTAACCTAGATAGTACAAGTGCCCGCTAGTAATCCTAGATAGTCCAAGTGCCCGCTAGGTTACCTACATAGTCCAAGTGCCCGTTCGTTAACCTAGATAATCCAAGTGCCCGCTAAGTTACCTAGACAGTCCAAGTGCCCGCTAGTTAACCTCCATAGTCCAAGTGCCTGCTAGGTAAACTACATAGTCCAAGTGCCCACTAGGTAACCTAGACAGTCCAATTGCCCGCTAGTTAACCTAGACAGTCCAAGTACCCGATAGGGAACCTACATAGTCCAAGTGCTCGCTAGGGAACCTATATAGTCCAAGTGCTCGCTAGTCAACCTACATAGTCTAAGTGTCTGTTAGTTAACCTAGATAGTCAAAATGCCTGCTAGGTAAACTACATAGTCCAAGTGCCCGCTAGGGAACCCACATAGTCCAAGTGTCCTCTGGGTAACCTAGATAGTCCAATTGCCCGTTAGCTAACCTAGATAGTCGAAGTGTCCGCTAGTTAACCTACATAGTCCAAGTGTCCGTTCGTTAACCTAGATAGGCCAAGTGCCCTCTAGGTAACCAAGACAGTCCAAGTGCCCGCTAGGTTACCTACATAGTCCAAGTGCACGTTCGTTAACCTAGATAGTCCAAGTGACCGCTGGTAACCTACATAATCCACGGGCCCGCTAGGTAATCTTGATAGTCCAAGTGCCTTCTAGTTAACCTACATAGTCCGAGTGCCCGCTAGGTAACCTACATAGTCCAAGTGCCCACTAGGTAACCTAAGTAATCCTAATGCCCGCTAGGAAAACTACATAGTCGAAGTGCCCGCTAGTTAACCTAGATAGTCCAAGTGCCCGCTAGTAAACCTAGATAGTCCAAGGGCCTGCTAGTTAATCTAGATAGTCCAAGGGACCGCTAGTTAACCTAGATAGTCCAAGTGCCCGCTAGTTAACCTAGATAGTCCATGTGCCCGCTAGTTAATCTAGATAGTCCAAGTGCCCGCTAGTTAATCTAGATAGTCCAAGTGCCCGCTAGTTAACCTAAGTAGTCCAAATGTCCGATAGGGATCCTACATAGTCCAAGTGCCCGCTACGTAACCTACATATCCAAGTGCCCGTTCGTTAACCTAGATAGTCCAAGTGCCCGCTAGGTAACCTAGACAGTCCAAGTGCCCGCTAGGTTACCTACATAGTCCAAGTGCCCGTTCGTTAACCTAGATAGTCCAAGTGCCCGCTAGGTTACCTAGACAGTCCAAGTGCCCGCTAGTTAACCTCCATAGTCCAAGTGCCTGCTAGGTAAACTACATAGTCCAAGTGCCCACTAGGTAACCTAGACAGTCCAATTGCCCGCTAGTTAACTTAGACAGTCCAAGTACCCGATAGGGAACCTACATAGTCCAAGTGCTCGCTGGGGAACCTATATAGTCCAAGTGCCTGTTAGTTAACCTAGATAGTCCAAGTGCCTGCTAGGTAACCTAAATAGTCCAAGTGCCCGCTAGGGAACCTACATAGTCCAAGTGTCCGCTAGGTAACCTAGATAGTCCAATTGCCCGTTAGCTAACCTAGATAGTCGAAGTGTCCGCTAGTTAACCTACATAGTCCAAGTGTCCGTTCTTTAACCTAGATAGGCCAAGTGCCCTCTAGGTAACCTAGACAGTCCAAGTGCCCGCTAGGTTACCTACATAGTCCAAGTGCACGTTCGTTAACCTAGATAGTCCAAGTGCCCGCTGGCAACCTACATAATCCAAGGGCCCGCTAGGTAACCTAAGTAATCCTAATGCCCGCTAGGAAAACTACATAGTCCAAGTGCCCGCTAGGTAACCTAGACAGTCCAAGTGCCCGCTAGGTAACCTTGATAGTCCAAGTGCCTTCTAGTTAACCTACATAGTCCAAGTGCCCGCTAGGTAACATACATAGTCCAAGTGCCCACTATGTAACCTAAATAATCCAAATGCCCGCTAGTTAACCTACATAGTCCAAGTGTCCGTTCGTTAACCTAGATAGGCCAAGTGCCCTCTAGGTAACCTAGACAGTCCAAGTGCCCGCTAGGTTACCTACATAGTCCAAGTGCACGTTCGTTAACCTAGATAGTCCAAGTGCCCGCTGGTAACCTACATAATTCAAGGGCCCGCTTGGTAATCTTGATAGTCCAAGTGCCTTCCAGTTAACCTACATAGTCCAAGTGCCCGCTAGGTAACCTACATAGTCCAAGTGCCCACTAGGTAACCTAAGTAATCCTAATGCCCGCTAGGAAAACTACATAGTCAAAGTGCCCGCTAGTTAACCTAGATAGTCCAAGGGCCCGCTAGTTAATCTAGATAGTCCAAGTGCCCGCTAGTTAACCTAGATAGTCCAAGTGCCTGCTAGTTAACCTAGATAGTCCAAGGGACCGCTAGTTAATCTAGATAGTCCAAGTGCCCGCTAGTTAACCTAGATAGTCCAAGTGCCCGCTAGTTAACCTAGATCGTCCAAGGGCCCTCTAGTTAACCTAGATAGTCCAAGTGCCCGCTAGGGGACGTACATAGTCCAAGAGCCCTCTAGGTAACCTACATACTCCAATGCCCGTTAATTAACCTAGATAGTCCAAGTGCCCACTAGGGGACGTACATAGTCCAAGTGCCCGCTAGGTAACCTTGATAGTCCAAGTGCGCGCTAGGGTATGTACATAGTCCGAGTGCTGGCTAGGAAACCTAGATAATCCAAGTGCCCACTAGTTAACCTACATAGTCCAAGGGCCCGCAAGTTAACCTACATAGTCCAAGGTCCGCTATTTAACCTATATAGTCCAAGTGCCCGCTAGTTAACCTACATAGTACAAGGGCCCGCTACTTGACCTAGATAGTCCAAGTGCCCGCTAGTTAACCTAGATAGTCCAAGTGCCCGCTAGTTAACCTAAGTAGTCCAAATGTCCGATAGGGATCCTACATAGTCCAAGTGCCCGCTACGTAACCTACATATCCAAGTGCCCGTTCGTTAACCTAGATAGTCCAAGTGCCCGCTAGGTAACCTAGACAGTCCAAGTGCCCGCTAGGTTACCTACATAGTCCAAGTGCCCGTTCGTTAACCTAGATAGTCCAAGTGCCCGCTAGGTTACCTAGACAGTCCAAGTGCCCGCTAGTTAACCTCCATAGTCCAAGTGCCTGCTAGGTAAACTACATAGTCCAAGTGCCCACTAGGTAACCTAGACAGTCCAATTGCCCGCTAGTTAACTTAGACAGTCCAAGTACCCGATAGGGAACCTACATAGTCCAAGTGCTCGCTAGGGAACCTATATAGTCCAAGTGCCTGTTAGTTAACCTAGATAGTCAAAGTGCCTGCTAGGTAACCTAAATAGTCCAAGTGCCCGCTAGGGAACCTACATAGTCCAAGTGTCCGCTAGGTAACCTAGATAGTCCAATTGCCCGTTAGCTAACCTAGATAGTCGAAGTGTCCGCTAGTTAACCTACATAGTCCAAGTGTCCGTTCTTTAACCTAGATAGGCCAAGTGCCCTCTAGGTAACCTAGACAGTCCAAGTGCCCGCTAGGTTACCTACATAGTCCAAGTGCACGTTCGTTAACCTAGATAGTCCAAGTGCCCGCTGGCAACCTACATAATCCAAGGGCCCGCTAGGTAACCTAAGTAATCCTAATGCCCGCTAGGAAAACTACATAGTCCAAGTGCCCGCTAGGTAACCTAGACAGTCCAAGTGCCCGCTAGGTAACCTTGATAGTCCAAGTGCCTTCTAGTTAACCTACATAGTCCAAGTGCCCGCTAGGTAACATACATAGTCCAAGTGCCCACTATGTAACCTAAATAATGCAAATGCCCGCTAGTTAACCTACATAGTCCAAGTGTCCGTTCGTTAACCTAGATAGGCCAAGTGCCCTCTAGGTAACCTAGACAGTCCAAGTGCCCGCTAGGTTACCTACATAGTCCAAGTGCACGTTCGTTAACCTAGATAGTCCAAGTGCCCGCTGGTAACCTACATAATTCAAGGGCCCGCTTGGTAATCTTGATAGTCCAAGTGCCTTCCAGTTAACCTACATAGTCCAAGTGCCCGCTAGGTAACCTACATAGTCCAAGTGCCCACTAGGTAACCTAAGTAATCCTAATGCCCGCTAGGAAAACTACATAGTCAAAGTGCCCGCTAGTTAACCTAGATAGTCAAAGGGCCCGCTATTTAATCTAGATAGTCCAAGTGCCCGCTAGTTAACCTAGATAGTCCAAGTGCCTGCTAGTTAACCTAGATAGTCCAAGGGACCGCTAGTTAATCTAGATAGTCCAAGTGCCCGCTAGTTAACCTAGATAGTCCAAGTGCCCGCTAGTTAACCTAGATCGTCCAAGGGCCCTCTAGTTAACGTAGATAGTCCAAGTGCCCGCTAGGGGACGTACATAGTCCAAGAGCCCTCTAGGTAACCTACATACTCCAATGCCCGTTAATTAACCTAGATAGTCCAAGTGCCCACTAGGGGACGTACATAGTCCAAGTGCCCGCTAGGTAACCTTGATAGTCCAAGTGCGCGCTAGGGTATGTACATAGTCCGAGTGCTGGCTAGGAAACCTAGATAATCCAAGTGCCCACTAGTTAACCTACATAGTCCAAGGGCCCGCAAGTTAACCTACATAGTCCAAGGTCCGCTATTTAACCTATATAGTCCAAGTGCCCGCTAGTTAACCTACATAGTACAAGGGCCCGCTACTTGACCTAGATAGTCCAAGTGCCCGCTAGTTAACCTAGATAGTCCAAGTGCCCGCTAGTTAACCTAAGTAGTCCAAATGTCCGATAGGGATCCTACATAGTCCAAGTGCCCGCTACGTAACCTACATATCCAAGTGCCCGTTCGTTAACCTAGATAGTCCAAGTGCCCGCTAGGTAACCTAGACAGTCCAAGTGCCCGCTAGGTTACCTACATAGTCCAAGTGCCCGTTCGTTAACCTAGATAGTCCAAGTGCCCGCTAGGTTACCTAGACAGTCCAAGTGCCCGCTAGTTAACCTCCATAGTCCAAGTGCCTGCTAGGTAAACTACATAGTCCAAGTGCCCACTAGGTAACCTAGACAGTCCAATTGCCCGCTAGTTAACTTAGACAGTCCAAGTACCCGATAGGGAACCTACATAGTCCAAGTGCTCGCTAGGGAACCTATATAGTCCAAGTGCCTGTTAGTTAACCTAGATAGTCAAAGTGCCTGCTAGGTAACCTAAATAGTCCAAGTGCCCGCTAGGGAACCTACATAGTCCAAGTGTCCGCTAGGTAACCTAGATAGTCCAATTGCCCGTTAGCTAACCTAGATAGTCGAAGTGTCCGCTAGTTAACCTACATAGTCCAAGTGTCCGTTCTTTAACCTAGATAGGCCAAGTGCCCTCTAGGTAACCTAGACAGTCCAAGTGCCCGCTAGGTTACCTACATAGTCCAAGTGCACGTTCGTTAACCTAGATAGTCCAAGTGCCCGCTGGCAACCTACATAATCCAAGGGCCCGCTAGGTAACCTAAGTAATCCTAATGCCCGCTAGGAAAACTACATAGTCCAAGTGCCCGCTAGGTAACCTAGACAGTCCAAGTGCCCGCTAGGTAACCTTGATAGTCCAAGTGCCTTCTAGTTAACCTACATAGTCCAAGTGCCCGCTAGGTAACATACATAGTCCAAGTGCCCACTATGTAACCTAAATAATGCAAATGCCCGCTAGTTAACCTACATAGTCCAAGTGTCCGTTCGTTAACCTAGATAGGCCAAGTGCCCTCTAGGTAACCTAGACAGTCCAAGTGCCCGCTAGGTTACCTACATAGTCCAAGTGCACGTTCGTTAACCTAGATAGTCCAAGTGCCCGCTGGTAACCTACATAATTCAAGGGCCCGCTTGGTAATCTTGATAGTCCAAGTGCCTTCCAGTTAACCTACATAGTCCAAGTGCCCGCTAGGTAACCTACATAGTCCAAGTGCCCACTAGGTAACCTAAGTAATCCTAATGCCCGCTAGGAAAACTACATAGTCAAAGTGCCCGCTAGTTAACCTAGATAGTCAAAGGGCCCGCTATTTAATCTAGATAGTCCAAGTGCCCGCTAGTTAACCTAGATAGTCCAAGTGCCTGCTAGTTAACCTAGATAGTCCAAGGGACCGCTAGTTAATCTAGATAGTCCAAGTGCCCGCTAGTTAACCTAGATAGTCCAAGTGCCCGCTAGTTAACCTAGATCGTCCAAGGGCCCTCTAGTTAACGTAGATAGTCCAAGTGCCCGCTAGGGGACGTACATAGTCCAAGAGCCCTCTAGGTAACCTACATACTCCAATGCCCGTTAATTAACCTAGATAGTCCAAGTGCCCACTAGGGGACGTACATAGTCCAAGTGCCCGCTAGGTAACCTTGATAGTCCAAGTGCGCGCTAGGGTATGTACATAGTCCGAGTGCTGGCTAGGAAACCTAGATAATCCAAGTGCCCACTAGTTAACCTACATAGTCCAAGGGCCCGCAAGTTAACCTACATAGTCCAAGGTCCGCTATTTAACCTATATAGTCCAAGTGCCCGCTAGTTAACCTACATAGTACAAGGGCCCGCTACTTGACCTAGATAGTCCAAGTGCCCGCTAGTTAACCTAGATAGTCCAAGTGCCCGCTAGTTAACCTAAGTAGTCCAAATGTCCGATAGGGATCCTACATAGTCCAAGTGCCCGCTACGTAACCTACATATCCAAGTGCCCGTTCGTTAACCTAGATAGTCCAAGTGCCCGCTAGGTAACCTAGACAGTCCAAGTGCCCGCTAGGTTACCTACATAGTCCAAGTGCCCGTTCGTTAACCTAGATAGTCCAAGTGCCCGCTAGGTTACCTAGACAGTCCAAGTGCCCGCTAGTTAACCTCCATAGTCCAAGTGCCTGCTAGGTAAACTACATAGTCCAAGTGCCCACTAGGTAACCTAGACAGTCCAATTGCCCGCTAGTTAACTTAGACAGTCCAAGTACCCGATAGGGAACCTACATAGTCTAAGTGCTCGCTAGGGAACCTATATAGTCCAAGTGCCTGTTAGTTAACCTAGATAGTCAAAGTGCCTGCTAGGTAACCTAAATAGTCCAAGTGCCCGCTAGGGAACCTACATAGTCCAAGTGTCCGCTAGGTAACCGAGATAGTCCAATTGCCCGTTAGCTAACCTAGATAGTCGAAGTGTCCGCTAGTTAACCTACATAGTCCAAGTGTCCGTTCGTTAACCTAGATAGGCCAAGTGCCCTCTAGGTAACCTAGACAGTCCAAGGGCCCGCTAGGTTACCTACATAGTCCAAGTGCACGTTCGTTAACCTAGATAGTCCAAGTGCCCGCTGGCAACCTACATAATCCAAGGGCCCGCTAGGTAATCTTGATAGTCCAAGTGCCTTCTAGTTAACCTACATAGTCCAAGTGCCCGCTAGGTAACCTACATAGTCCAAGTGTCCACTAGGTAACCTAAGTAATCCTAATGCCCGCTAGGAAAACTACATAGTCCAAGTGCCCGCTAGGTAACCTAGACAGTCCAAGTGCCCGCTAGGTAACCTTGATAGTCCAAGTGCCTTCTAGTTAACCTACATAGTCCAAGTGCGCGCTAGGTAACATACATAGTCCAAGTGCCCACTATGTAACCTAAATAATCCAAATGCCCGCTAGTTAACCTAGATAGTCCAATGCCCGCTTGTTAACCTAGATAGTCCAAGTGCCCGCTAGTAAACCTAGATAGTCCAAGGGCCCGCTAGTTAATCTACATAGTCCAGTGCCCGCTAGTTAACCTAGATAGTCCAAGTGCCCGCTAGTTAACCTAGATAGTCCAAGGGCCCGCTAGTTAATCTAGATAGTCCAAGTGCCCACTAGTTAACCTAGATAGTCCAAGTGCCCGCTAGTTAACCTAGATCGTCCAAGTGCCCGCTGGTTAACCTAGATAATCAAAGTGCCCGATAGTTAACCTACATAGTCCAAGGGCCCAATAGTTAACCTAGATTGTCCTAGTGCCCGCTTGGGGAAATACATAGTCCAAGTGCCCCCTAGGGAATCTACATAGTCCAAGTGCTCGCTAAGCAACCTACATAGTCCAAGTGCCCGTTAGTTAACCTAGATAGTCAACGTGCCTGCTAGGTAACCTAAATAGTCCAAGTGCCCGCTAGGGAACCTACATAGTCGAAGTGCCCACTAGGTAACCTAGATAGTCCAATTGCCCGTTAGCTAAGCTAGATAGTCGAAGTGTCCGCTAGTTAACCTACATAATCCAAATGCCCGCTAGTTAACCTAGATAGTCCAAGTGCCCGCTTGTTAACCTAGATAATACAAGTGCCCGCTAGTAATCCTAGATAGTCCAAGGCCCACTAGTTAACCTACATAGTCCAAGTGCCCGTTCGTTAACCTAGATAGGCCAAGTGCCCACTAGGTAACCTAGACAGTCCAAGTGCCCACTAGGTTACCTACATAGTCCAAGTGCACGTTCATTAACCTAGATAGTCCAAGTGCCCGCTGGTAATCTACATATTCCAAGGGCCCGCTAGGTAACCTTGATAGTCCAAGCGCCTTCTAGTTAACCTACATAGTCCAAGTGCCCGCTAGGTAACCTACATAGTCCAAGTGCCCGTTAGTTAACCTAGATAGTCCAAGTGCCCACTAGGGGACGTTCATAGTCCAAGTGCCCGCTAGGTAACCTTGATAGTCCAAGTGCGCGCTAGGGTATGTACATAGTCCGAGTGCTGGCTAGGAAACCTAGATAATCCAAGTGCCCGCTAGTTAACCTACATAGTCCAAGCGCCCGCAAGTTAACCTACATAGTCCAAGGTCCGCTATTTAACCTATATAGTCCAAGTGCCCGCTAGTTAACCTACATAGTACAAGGGCCCGCTACTTGACCTAGATAGTCCAAGTGCCCGCTAGTTAACCTAGAGAGTCCAAGTGTCCGCTAGTTAACCTAAGTAGTCCAAATGTCCGATAGGGATCCTACATAGTCCAAGTGCCCGCTACGTAACCTACATATCCAAGTGCCCGTTCGTTAACCTAGATAGTCCAAGTGCCCGCTAGGTAACCTAGACAGTCCAAGTGCCCGCTAGGTTACCTACATAGTACATGTGCCCGTTCGTTAACCTAGATAGTCCAAGTGCCCGCTAGTTTACCTAGACAGTCCAAGTGCCCGCTAGTTAACCTCCATAGTCCAAGTGCCTGCTAGGTAAACTACATAGTCCAAGTGCCCACAAGGTAACCTAGACAGTCCAATTGCCCGCTAGTTAACCTAGACAGTCCAAGTACCCGATAGGGAACCTACATAGTCCAAGTGCTCGCTAGAGAACCTATATAGTCCAAGTGCTCGCTCGGCAACCTACATAGTCCAAGTGCCTGTTAGTTGACCTAGATAGTCAAAGTGCCTGCTAGGTAACCTAAATAGTCCAAGTGCCCGCTAGGGAACCTACATAGTCCAAGTGTCCGCTAGGTAACCTAGATAGTCCAATTGCCCGTTAGCTAACCTAGATAGTCGAAGTGTCCGCTAGTTAACCTACATAGTCCAAGTGTCCGTTCGTTAACCTAGATAGGCCAAGTGCCCTCTAGGTAACCTAGACAGTCCAAGTGCCCGCTAGGTTACCTACATAGTCCAAGTGCACGTTCGTTAACCTAGATAGTCCAAGTGCCCGCTGGCAACCTACATAATCCAAGGGCCCGCTAGGTAATCTTGATAGTCCAAGTGCCTTCTAGTTAACCTACATAGTCCAAGTGCCCGCTAGGTAACCTAGACAGTCCAAGTGCCCGCTAGGTAACCTTGATAGTCCAAGTGCCTTCTAGTTAACCTACATAGTCCAAGTGCGCGCTAGGTAACATACATAGTCCAAGTGCCCACTATGTAACCTAAATAATCCAAATGCCCGCTAGTTAACCTAGATAGTCCAAGTGCCCGCTTGTTAACCTAGATAGTCCAAGTGCCCGCTAGTAAACCTAGATAGTCCAAGGGCCCGCTAGTTAATCTACATAGTCCAGTGCCCGCTAGTTAACCTAGATAGTCCAAGTGCCCGCTAGTTAACTTAGATAGTCCAAGGGCCCGCTAGTTAATCTAGATAGTCCAAGTGCCCACTAGTTAACCTAGATAGTCCAAGTGCCCGCTAGTTAACCTAGATCGTCCAAGTGCCCGCTGGTTAACGTAGATAATCAAAGTGCCCGATAGTTAACCTACATAGTCCAAGGGCCCAATAGTTAACCTAGATTGTCCTAGTGCCCGCTTGGGGAAATACATAGTCCAAGTGCCCCCTAGGGAATCTACATAGTCCAAGTGCTCGCTAAGCAACCTACATAGTCCAAGTGCCCGTTAGTTAACCTAGATAGTCAAAGTGCCTGCTAGGTAACCTAAATAGTCCAAGTGTCCGCTAGGGAACCTACATAGTCGAAGTGCCCACTAGGTAACCTAGATAGTCCAATTGCCCGTTAGCTAAGCTAGATAGTCGAAGTGTCCGCTAGTTAACCTACATAATCCAAATGCCCGCTAGTTAACCTAGATAGTCCAAGTGCCCGCTTGTTAACCTAGATAGTACAAGTGCCCGCTAGTAATCCTAGATAGTCCAAGGCCCGCTAGTTAACCTACATAGTCCAAGTGCCCGTTCGTTAACCTAGATAGGCCAAGTGCCCACTAGGTAACCTAGACAGTCCAAGTGCCCACTAGGTTACCTACATAGTCCAAGTGCACGTTCATTAACCTAGATAGTCCAAGTGCCCGCTGGTAATCTACATATTCCAAGGGCCCGCTAGGTAACCTTGATAGTCCAAGCGCCTTCTAGTTAACCTACATAGTCCAAGTGCCCGCTAGGTAACCTACATAGTCCAAGTGCCCGTTAGTTAACCTAGATAGTCCAAGTGCCCACTAGGGGACGTACATAGTCCAAGTGCCCGCTAGGTAACCTTGATAGTCCAAGTGCGCGCTAGGGTATGTACATAGTCCGAGTGCTGGCTAGGAAACCTAGATAATCCAAGTGCCCGCTAGTTAACCTACATAGTCCAAGGGGCCGCAAGTTAACCTACATAGTCCAAGGTCCGCTATTTAACCTATATAGTCCAAGTGCCCGCTAGTTAACCTACATAGTACAAGGGCCCGCTACTTGACCTAGATAGTCCAAGTGCCCGCTAGTTAACCTAGAGAGTCCAAGTGCCCGCTAGTTAACCTAAGTAGTCCAAATGTCCGATAGGGATCCTACATAGTCCAAGTGCCCACTACGTAACCTACATATCCAAGTGCCCGTTCGTTAACCTAGATAGTCCAAGTGCCCACTAGGTAACCTAGACAGTCCAAGTGCCCGCTAGGTTACCAACATAGTACAAGTGCCCGTTCGTTAACCTAGATAGTCCAAGTGCCCGCTAGGTTACCTAGACAGTCCAAGTGCCCGCTAGTTAACCTCCATAGTCCAAGTGCCTGCTAGGTAAACTACATAGTCCAAGTGCCCACTAGGTAACCTAGACAGTCCAATTGCCCGCTAGTTAACCTAGACAGTCCAAGTACCCGATAGGGAACCTACATAGTCCAAGTGCTCGCTAGGGAACCTATATAGTCCAAGTGCTCGCTAGGCAACCTACATAGTCTAAGTGCCTGTTAGTTAACCTAGATAGTCAAAGTGCCTGCTAGGTAAACTAAATAGTCCAAGTGCCCGCAAGGGAACCCACATTGTCCAAGTGTCCGCTGGGTAACCTAGATAGTCCAATTGCCCGTTAGCTAACCTAGATAGTCGAAGTGTCCGCTAGTTAACCTACATAGTCCAAGTGTCCGTTCGTTAACCTAGATAGGCCAAGTGCCCTCTAGGTAACCTAGACAGTCCAAGTGACCGCTAGGTTACCTACATAGTCCAAGTGCACGTTCGTTAACCTAGATAGTCCAAGTGCCCGCTGGTAACCTACATAATCCAAGGGCCCGCTAGGTAATCTTGATAGTCCAAGTGCCTTCTAGTTAACCTACATAGTCCAAGTGCCCGCTAGGTAACCTACATAGTCCAAGTGCCCACTAGGTAACCTAAGTAATCCTAATGCCCGCTAGAAAAACTACATAGTCCAAGTGCCCGCTAGTTAACCTAGATAGTCCAAGTGCCCGCTAGTAAACCTAGGTAGTCCAAGGGTCCGCTAGTTAATCTAGATAGTCCAAGTGCCCGCTAGTTAACCTAGATAGTCCAAGTGCCCGCTAGTTAACCTAGATAGTCCAAGGGACCGCTAGTTAATCTAGATAGTCCAAGTGCCCGCTAGTTAACCTAGATAGTCCAAGTGCCCGCTAGTTAACCTAGATCGTCCAAGGGCCCTCTAGTTAACCTAGATAGTCCAAGTGCCCGCTAGGGGACGTACATAGTCCAAGTGCACTCTAGGTAACCTACATAGTCCAATGCCCGTTAGTTAACCTAGATAGTCCAAGTGCCCACTAGGGGACGTACATAGTCCAAGTGCCGCTAGGTAACCTTTATAGTCCAAGTGCGCGCTAGGGTATGTACATAGTCCGAGTGCTGGCTAGGAAACCTAGATAATCCAAGTGCCCACTAGTTAACCTACATAGTCCAAGGGCCCGCAAGTTAACTTACATAGTCCAAGGTCCGCTATTTAACCTATATAGTCCAAGTGCCCGCTAGTTAACCTACATAGTACAAAGGCCCGCTACTTGACCTAGATAGTCCAAGTGCCCGCTAGTTAACCTAGAGAGTCCAAGTGCCCGCTAGTTAACCTAAGTAGTCCAAATGTCCGATAGGGATCCTACATAGTCCAAGTGCCCGCTACGTAACCTACATATCCAAGTGCCCGTTCGTTAACCTAGATAGTCCAAGTGCCCGCTAGGTAACCTAGACAGTCCAAGTGCCCGCTAGGTTACCTACATAGTCCAAGTGCCCGTTCGTTAACCTAGATAGTCCAAGTGCCCGCTAGGTTACCTAGACAGTCCAAGTGCCCGCTAGTTAACCTCCATAGTCCACGTGCCTGCTAGGTAAACTACATAGTCCAAGTGCCCACTAGGTAACCTAGACAGTCCAATTGCCCGCTAGTTAACCTAGACAGTCCAAGTACCCGATAGGGAACCTACATAGTCCAAGTGCTCGCTAGGGAACCTATATAGTCCAAGTGCCCGGTAGGTAACCTAAATAGTCCAAGTGCCCCCTAGGGTATGTACATAGTTCAAGTGCCCGCTAGGTAACCTAGATTGTCCAAGTGTCCGCTAGTTACCCTACATAGTCCAAGTGCCCGCTAGGTAACCTAGATAGTCCAAGGTCCTGCTAGTTAACCTACATAGTCCAATGCCCGATAGGGAACCTACATAGTCCAAGTGCCCGCTGAGGAACCTACATAGTCCAAGTGCCCGATAGGGAACCTATATATTCCAAGTGCCAGTTAGGGAACCTACATACTCCACGTGCCCATAGGGAACCTATATAGTCCAAGTGCCCGCTAGGGAACCTACATAGTCCAAGTGCCCGTTAGTTAACCTAGATAGTCAAAGTGCCTGCTAGGTAACCTAAATAGTCCAAGTGCTCTCTAGGGAACCTACATAGTCCAAGTGCCCGTTAGTTAACCTAGATAGTCCAATTGCCCGTTAGCTAACCTAGATAGTCGAAGTGTCCGCTAGTTAACCTACATAGTCCAAGTGTCCGTTGGTTAACCTAGATAGTCCAAGTGCCCGCTAGGTAACCTAGAGTCCAAGTGCTCGCTAGTTAACCTACATAGTCCAAGTGCCCGCTAGGTAACCTATATAGTCCAAGTGCCCGCTAGGTAACCTACATAGTCCAAGGTCTCACTTGTTAACTTTGATAGTCCAAGTGCCTGCTTGTTAACCTAGATCTTCCAAGTGCCCGCGAGTTAACCTAGATTGTCCAAGTGCCTGCTACTTAACCTACATAGTCCAAGGGCCCACTGGTTAACCTAGATAATCCAAGTGTCCTCTAGTTAACCTACATAGTCCAAGTACCAGCTAGTTAACCTATATACAAAGTGCCCGCTACGTAACCTAGATAGTCCAAGGGCACGCTAGTTAACCTCCATAGTCCAAGTGCCTGCTAGGTAAACTACATAGTCCAAGTGCCCACAAGGTAACCTAGACAGTCCAATTGCCCGCTAGTTAACCTAGACAGTCCAAGTACCCGATAGGGAACCTACATAGTCCAAGTGCTCGCTAGAGAACCTATATAGTCCAAGTGCTCGCTCGGCAACCTACATAGTCCAAGTGCCTGTTAGTTGACCTAGATAGTCAAAGTGCCTGCTAGGTAACCTAAATAGTCCAAGTGCCCGCTAGGGAACCTACATAGTCCAAGTGTCCGCTAGGTAACCTAGATAGTCCAATTGCCCGTTAGCTAACCTAGATAGTCGAAGTGTCCGCTAGTTAACCTACATAGTCCAAGTGTCCGTTCGTTAACCTAGATAGGCCAAGTGCCCTCTAGGTAACCTAGACAGTCCAAGTGCCCGCTAGGTTACCTACATAGTCCAAGTGCACGTTCGTTAACCTAGATAGTCCAAGTGCCCGCTGGCAACCTACATAATCCAAGGGCCCGCTAGGTAATCTTGATAGTCCAAGTGCCTTCTAGTTAACCTACATAGTCCAAGTGCCCGCTAGGTAACCTAGACAGTCCAAGTGCCCGCTAGGTAACCTTGATAGTCCAAGTGCCTTCTAGTTAACCTACATAGTCCAAGTGCGCGCTAGGTAACATACATAGTCCAAGTGCCCACTATGTAACCTAAATAATCCAAATGCCCGCTAGTTAACCTAGATAGTCCAAGTGCCCGCTTGTTAACCTAGATAGTCCAAGTGCCCGCTAGTAAACCTAGATAGTCCAAGGGCCCGCTAGTTAATCTACATAGTCCAGTGCCCGCTAGTTAACCTAGATAGTCCAAGTGCCCGCTAGTTAACTTAGATAGTCCAAGGGCCCGCTAGTTAATCTAGATAGTCCAAGTGCCCACTAGTTAACCTAGATAGTCCAAGTGCCCGCTAGTTAACCTAGATCGTCCAAGTGCCCGCTGGTTAACCTAGATAATCAAAGTGCCCGATAGTTAACCTACATAGTCCAAGGGCCCAATAGTTAACCTAGATTGTCCTAGTGCCCGCTTGGGGAAATACATAGTCCAAGTGCCCCCTAGGGAATCTACATAGTCCAAGTGCTCGCTAAGCAACCTACATAGTCCAAGTGCCCGTTAGTTAACCTAGATAGTCAAAGTGCCTGCTAGGTAACCTAAATAGTCCAAGTGCCCGCTAGGGAACCTACATAGTCGAAGTGCCCACTAGGTAACCTAGATAGTCCAATTGCCCGTTAGCTAAGCTAGATAGTCGAAGTGTCCGCTAGTTAACCTACATAATCCAAATGCCCGCTAGTTAACCTAGATAGTCCAAGTGCCCGCTTGTTAACCTAGATAGTACAAGTGCCCGCTAGTAATCCTAGATAGTCCAAGGCCCGCTAGTTAACCTACATAGTCCAAGTGCCCGTTCGTTAACCTAGATAGGCCAAGTGCCCACTAGGTAACCTAGACAGTCCAAGTGCCCACTAGGTTACCTACATAGTCCAAGTGCACGTTCATTAACCTAGATAGTCCAAGTGCCCGCTGGTAATCTACATATTCCAAGGGCCCGCTAGGTAACCTTGATAGTCCAAGCGCCTTCTAGTTAACCTACATAGTCCAAGTGCCCGCTAGGTAACCTACATAGTCCAAGTGCCCGTTAGTTAACCTAGATAGTCCAAGTGCCCACTAGGGGACGTACATAGTCCAAGTGCCCGCTAGGTAACCTTGATAGTCCAAGTGCGCGCTAGGGTATGTACATAGTCCGAGTGCTGGCTAGGAAACCTAGATAATCCAAGTGCCCGCTAGTTAACCTACATAGTCCAAGGGGCCGCAAGTTAACCTACATAGTCCAAGGTCCGCTATTTAACCTATATAGTCCAAGTGCCCGCTAGTTAACCTACATAGTACAAGGGCCCGCTACTTGACCTAGATAGTCCAAGTGCCCGCTAGTTAACCTAGAGAGTCCAAGTGCCCGCTAGTTAACCTAAGTAGTCCAAATGTCCGATAGGGATCCTACATAGTCCAAGTGCCCACTACGTAACCTACATATCCAAGTGCCCGTTCGTTAACCTAGATAGTCCAAGTGCCCACTAGGTAACCTAGACAGTCCAAGTGCCCGCTAGGTTACCAACATAGTACAAGTGCCCGTTCGTTAACCTAGATAGTCCAAGTGCCCGCTAGGTTACCTAGACAGTCCAAGTGCCCGCTAGTTAACCTCCATAGTCCAAGTGCCTGCTAGGTAAACTACATAGTCCAAGTGCCCACTAGGTAACCTAGACAGTCCAATTGCCCGCTAGTTAACCTAGACAGTCCAAGTACCCGATAGGGAACCTACATAGTCCAAGTGCTCGCTAGGGAACCTATATAGTCCAAGTGCTCGCTAGGCAACCTACATAGTCTAAGTGCCTGTTAGTTAACCTAGATAGTCAAAGTGCCTGCTAGGTAAACTAAATAGTCCAAGTGCCCGCAAGGGAACCCACATTGTCCAAGTGTCCGCTGGGTAACCTAGATAGTCCAATTGCCCGTTAGCTAACCTAGATAGTCGAAGTGTCCGCTAGTTAACCTACATAGTCCAAGTGTCCGTTCGTTAACCTAGATAGGCCAAGTGCCCTCTAGGTAACCTAGACAGTCCAAGTGACCGCTAGGTTACCTACATAGTCCAAGTGCACGTTCGTTAACCTAGATAGTCCAAGTGCCCGCTGGTAACCTAAATAATCCAAGGGCCCGCTAGGTAATCTTGATAGTCCAAGTGCCTTCTAGTTAACCTACATAGTCCAAGTGCCCGCTAGGTAACCTACATAGTCCAAGTGCCCACTAGGTAACCTAAGTAATCCTAATGCCCGCTAGAAAAACTACATAGTCCAAGTGCCCGCTAGTTAACCTAGATAGTCCAAGTGCCCGCTAGTAAACCTAGGTAGTCCAAGGGTCCGCTAGTTAATCTAGATAGTCCAAGTGCCCGCTAGTTAACCTAGATAGTCCAAGTGCCCGCTAGTTAACCTAGATAGTCCAAGGGACGGCTAGTTAATCTAGATAGTCCAAGTGCCCGCTAGTTAACCTAGATAGTCCAAGTGCCCGCTAGTTAACCTAGATCGTCCAAGGGCCCTCTAGTTAACCTAGATAGTCCAAGTGCCCGCTAGGGGACGTACATAGTCCAAGTGCACTCTAGGTAACCTACATAGTCCAATGCCCGTTAGTTAACCTAGATAGTCCAAGTGCCCACTAGGGGACGTACATAGTCCAAGTGCCGCTAGGTAACCTTTATAGTCCAAGTGCGCGCTAGGGTATGTACATAGTCCGAGTGCTGGCTAGGAAACCTAGATAATCCAAGTGCCCACTAGTTAACCTACATAGTCCAAGGGCCCGCAAGTTAACTTACATAGTCCAAGGTCCGCTATTTAACCTATATAGTCCAAGTGCCCGCTAGTTAACCTACATAGTACAAAGGCCCGCTACTTGACCTAGATAGTCCAAGTGCCCGCTAGTTAACCTAGAGAGTCCAAGTGCCCGCTAGTTAACCTAAGTAGTCCAAATGTCCGATAGGGATCCTACATAGTCCAAGTGCCCGCTACGTAACCTACATATCCAAGTGCCCGTTCGTTAACCTAGATAGTCCAAGTGCCCGCTAGGTAACCTAGACAGTCCAAGTGCCCGCTAGGTTACCTACATAGTCCAAGTGCCCGTTCGTTAACCTAGATAGTCCAAGTGCCCGCTAGGTTACCTAGACAGTCCAAGTGCCCGCTAGTTAACCTCCATAGTCCACGTGCCTGCTAGGTAAACTACATAGTCCAAGTGCCCACTAGGTAACCTAGACAGTCCAATTGCCCGCTAGTTAACTTAGACAGTCCAAGTACCCGATAGGGAACCTACATAGTCCAAGTGCTCGCTAGGGAACCTATATAGTCCAAGTGCCCGGTAGGTAACCTAAATAGTCCAAGTGCCCCCTAGGGTATGTACATAGTTCAAGTGCCCGCTAGGTAACCTAGATTGTCCAAGTGTCCGCTAGTTACCCTACATAGTCCAAGTGCCCGCTAGGTAACCTAGATAGTCCAAGGTCCTGCTAGTTAACCTACATAGTCCAATGCCCGATAGGGAACCTACATAGTCCAAGTGCCCGCTGAGGAACCTACATAGTCCAAGTGCCCGATAGGGAACCTATATATTCCAAGTGCCAGTTAGGGAACCTACATACTCCACGTGCCCATAGGGAACCTATATAGTCCAAGTGCCCGCTAGGGAACCTACATAGTCCAAGTGCCCGTTAGTTAACCTAGATAGTCAAAGTGCCTGCTAGGTAACCTAAATAGTCCAAGTGCTCTCTAGGGAACCTACATAGTCCAAGTGCCCGTTAGTTAACCTAGATAGTCCAATTGCCCGTTAGCTAACCTAGATAGTCGAAGTGTCCGCTAGTTAACCTACATAGTCCAAGTGTCCGTTGGTTAACCTAGATAGTCCAAGTGCCCGCTAGGTAACCTAGAGTCCAAGTGCTCGCTAGTTAACCTACATAGTCCAAGTGCCCGCTAGGTAACCTATATAGTCCAAGTGCCCGCTAGGTAACCTACATAGTCCAAGGTCTCACTTGTTAACTTTGATAGTCCAAGTGCCTGCTTGTTAACCTAGATCTTCCAAGTGCCCGCGAGTTAACCTAGATTGTCCAAGTGCCTGCTACTTAACCTACATAGTCCAAGGGCCCACTGGTTAACCTAGATAATCCAAGTGTCCTCTAGTTAACCTACATAGTCCAAGTACCAGCTAGTTAACCTATATACAAAGTGCCCGCTACGTAACCTAGATAGTCCAAGGGCACGCTAGTTAACCCAAATAGTCCAAGTGCCCGCTAGGCAACCTAGATAGTCCAAGTGCCCACTAAGGAACCTACATAGTCCAAGTGCACGCTACTTAACCTAGACAGTCCCAGTGCCCGCTAGGGAACTTACATAGTCCAAGTTCCCGCTTGGTAACCTAAATAGTCCAAATGCCCGCTAGGGAAACTACATAGTCCAAGTGCCCACTAGTTAACCTAGATAGTCCAAGTGCCTGCTAGTAAACCTACATAATCCATGGGCCCGCTAGTTAACCTACATAGTGCAAGGGCCCGCTAGTTAACCTAGATCGTGCAAGTGTCCGCTAGTTAACCTACATAGTCCACGTGCCCGGTAGGTAACCTAGATAGTCCTAGTGCCCGTTAGTTAACCAAGATGGTCCAAGGGCCCACTAGGGGACGTACATAGTCCAAGTGCCCGCTAGTTAACCTACATAGTCCAAGGTCCGCTAGTTAACCTAGATAGTCCAAGTGCCCGCTACTTAACCTACATAGTACAAGGGCCCGCTAGTTGACCTTGATAGTCCAAGTTCCCGCTAGTTAACGTAGATAGTCAAGGTGCCCGCTAATTAACCTAAGTAGTACAAATGTCCGATAGGGATCCTACATAGTCCAAGTGCCCGCTACGTAACCTACATATCCAAGTGCCCGTTCGTTAACCTAGATCGTCAAAGTGCCCGCTAGGTAACCTAGACAGTCCAAGTGCCCGCTAGGTTACCTACATAGTCCAAGTGCCCGTTCGTTAACCTAGATAGTCCAAGTGCCCGTTAGTTAACCTAGATCGTCCAAGGGCCCTCTAGTTAACCTAGAGAGTCCATGTGCCCTCTAGGGGACGTACATAGTCCAAGTGCCCCCTAGGTAACCTAGATAGTCAAAGTGCCCCCTAGGGTATGTACATAGTTCAAGTGCCCGCTTGGTAACCTAGATTGTCCAAGTGTCCGCTAGTTACCCTACATAGTCCAATTGCCCGCTAGGTAACCTAGATAGTCCAAGGTCCTGCTAGTTAACCTACATAGTCCAATCCCCGATAGGGTACCTACGTAGTCCAAGTGCCCGCTGAGGAACCTACATAGTCCAAGTGCCCGATAGGGAACCTATATATTCCAAGTGCCAGTTAGGGAACCTACATACTCCACGTGCCCATAGGGAACCTATATAGACCAAGTGCCCGCTAGGGAACCTACATAGTCCAAGTGCCCGTTAGTTAACCTAGATAGTCAAAGTGCCTGCTAGGTAACCTGAATAGTCCAAGTGCTCTCTTGGGAACCTACATAGTCCAAGTGCCCGTTAGTTAACCTACATAGTCCAATTGCCCGTTAGCTAACCTAGATAGTCGAAGTGTCCGCTAGTTAACCTACATAGTCCAAGTGTCCGTTGGTTAACCTACATAGTCCAAGTGCCCGCTAGGTAACCTAGAGTCCAAGTGCTCGCTAGTTAACCTACATAGTCCAAGTGCCCGCTAGGTAACCTATATAGTCCAAGTGCCCGCTAGGTAACCTACATAGTCCAAGGTCTCACTTGTTAACTTTGATAGTCCAAGTGCCTGCTAGTTAACCTAGATCTTCCAAGTGCCCGCGAGTTAACCTAGATTGTCCAAGTGCCTGCTACTTAACCTACATAGTCCAAGGGCCCACTAGTTAACCTAGATAATCCAAGTGTCCTCTAGTTAACCTACATAGTCCAAGTACCAGCCAGTTACCCTATATACAAAGTGCCCGCTACGTAACCTAGATAGTCCAAGGGCACGCTAGTTAACCTACATAGTCCAAGTGCCCGCTAGGCAACCTAGATAGTCCAAGTGCCCACTAAGGAACCTACATAGTCCAAGTGCACGCTAGTTAACCTAGACAGTCCCAGTGCCCGCTAGGGAACTTATATATTCCAAGTTCCCGCTTGGTAACCTAAATAGTCCAAATGCCCGCTAGGGAAACTACATAGTACAAGTGCCCACTAGTTAACCTAGATAGTCCAAGTGCCTGCTAGTAAACCTACATAATCCATGGGCCCGCTAGTTAACCTACATAGTGCAAGAGCCCGCTAGTTAACCTAGATCGTGCAAGTGTCCGCTAGTTAACCTACATAGTCCAAGTGCCCGCTAGGTAACCTACATAGTCCAAGGTCCGCTAGTTAACCTAGATAGTCCAAGTGCCCGCTACTTAACCTACATAGTACAAGGGCCCGCTAGTTGACCTTGATAGTCCAAGTTCCCGCTAGTTAACGTAGATAGTCAAGGTGCCCGCTAATTAACCTAAGTAGTACAAATGTCCGATAGGGATCCTACATAGTCCAAGTGCCCGCTACGTAACCTACATATCCAAGTGCCCGTTCGTTAACCTAGATCGTCAAAGTGCCCGCTAGGTAACCTAGACAGTCCAAGTGCCCGCTAGGTTACCTACATAGTCCAAGTGCCCGTTCGTTAACCTAGATAGTCCAAGTGCCCGTTAGTTAACCTAGATCGTCCAAGGGCCCTCTAGTTAACCTAGAGAGTCCATGTGCCCTCTAGGGGACGTACATAGTCCAAGTGCCCCCTAGGTAACCTAGATAGTCAAAGTGCCCCCTAGGGTATGTACATAGTTCAAGTGCCCGCTTGGTAACCTAGATTGTCCAAGTGTCCGCTAGTTACCCTACATAGTCCAATTGCCCGCTAGGTAACCTAGATAGTCCAAGGTCCTGCTAGTTAACCTACATAGTCCAATCCCCGATAGGGTACCTACGTAGTCCAAGTGCCCGCTGAGGAACCTACATAGTCCAAGTGCCCGATAGGGAACCTATATATTCCAAGTGCCAGTTAGGGAACCTACATACTCCACGTGCCCATAGGGAACCTATATAGACCAAGTGCCCGCTAGGGAACCTACATAGTCCAAGTGCCCGTTAGTTAACCTAGATAGTCAAAGTGCCTGCTAGGTAACCTGAATAGTCCAAGTGCTCTCTTGGGAACCTACATAGTCCAAGTGCCCGTTAGTTAACCTACATAGTCCAATTGCCCGTTAGCTAACCTAGATAGTCGAAGTGTCCGCTAGTTAACCTACATAGTCCAAGTGTCCGTTGGTTAACCTACATAGTCCAAGTGCCCGCTAGGTAACCTAGAGTCCAAGTGCTCGCTAGTTAACCTACATAGTCCAAGTGCCCGCTAGGTAACCTATATAGTCCAAGTGCCCGCTAGGTAACCTACATAGTCCAAGGTCTCACTTGTTAACTTTGATAGTCCAAGTGCCTGCTAGTTAACCTAGATCTTCCAAGTGCCCGCGAGTTAACCTAGATTGTCCAAGTGCCTGCTACTTAACCTACATAGTCCAAGGGCCCACTAGTTAACCTAGATAATCCAAGTGTCCTCTAGTTAACCTACATAGTCCAAGTACCAGCCAGTTACCCTATATACAAAGTGCCCGCTACGTAACCTAGATAGTCCAAGGGCACGCTAGTTAACCTACATAGTCCAAGTGCCCGCTAGGCAACCTAGATAGTCCAAGTGCCCACTAAGGAACCTACATAGTCCAAGTGCACGCTAGTTAACCTAGACAGTCCCAGTGCCCGCTAGGGAACTTATATATTCCAAGTTCCCGCTTGGTAACCTAAATAGTCCAAATGCCCGCTAGGGAAACTACATAGTACAAGTGCCCACTAGTTAACCTAGATAGTCCAAGTGCCTGCTAGTAAACCTACATAATCCATGGGCCCGCTAGTTAACCTACATAGTGCAAGAGCCCGCTAGTTAACCTAGATCGTGCAAGTGTCCGCTAGTTAACCTACATAGTCCAAGTGCCCGCTAGGTAACCTATATAGTCCAAGTGCCCGCTAGGTAACCTACATAGTCCAAGGTCTCACTTGTTAACTTTGATAGTCCAAGTGCCTGCTAGTTAACCTAGATCTTCCAAGTGCCCGCGAGTTAACCTAGATTGTCCAAGTGCCTGCTACTTAACCTACATAGTCCAAGGGCCCACTAGTTAACCTAGATAATCCAAGTGTCCTCTAGTTAACCTACATAGTCCAAGTACCAGCCAGTTACCCTATATACAAAGTGTCCGCTACGTAACCTAGATAGTCCAAGTGCCTGCTAGTAAACCTACATAATCCATGGGCCCGCTAGTTAACCTACATAGTGCAAGGGCCCGCTAGTTAACCTAGATCGTGCAAGTGTCCGCTAGTTAACCTACATAGTCCACGTGCCCGGTAGGTAACCTAGATAGTCCTAGTGCCCGTTAGTTAACCTAGATAGTCCAAGGGACCACTAGGGGACGTACATAGTCCAAGTGCCCGCTAGTTAACCTACATAGTCCAAGGTCCGCTAGTTAACCTAGATAGTCCAAGTGCCCGCTAGTTAACCTACATAGTACAAGGGCCCGCTAGTTGACCTTGATAGTCCAAGTTCCCGCTAGTTAACCTAGATAGTCAAAGTGCCCGCTAATTAACCTAAGTAGTACAAATGTCCGATAGGGATCCTACATAGTCAAAGTGCCCGCTAGTTAACCTACATAGTCCAAGTCCCCGCTAGGTAACCTAGGCAGTCCAAGTGACCATTATGTTACCTACATAGTCCAAGTGCTCGTCCGTTAACCTACATAGTCCAAGTGCCCGCTAGGTAACTTAGATAGCCCAAGTACCCGCTAGGGAACGTACATAGTCCAAGTGCCTTCTAGGTAACCTAGATAGTCCAAGTGCCCGCTAGTTAACCTACATACTCCAAGTGCCTGCTAGGTAAACTACATAGTCCAAGTGCCCACTAGGTAACCTAGAGAGTCCAATTGCCCGCTAGTTAAGCTAGACAGTCCAAGTACCCGATAGGGAACCTACATAGTCCAAGTGCCCGCTGGGAACCTACATAGTCCAAGTGCTCGCTAGGCAACTTACATAGTCCAAGTGCCCGTTAGTTAACCTAGATAGTCAAAGTGCCTGCTAGGTAACCTAAATAGTCCAAGTGCCCGCTAGGGAACCTACATAGTCCAAGGGCCCGCTAGGTAACCTAGATAGTCCAATTGCCCGTTAGCTAACCTAGATAGTCGAAGTGTCCTCTAGTTAACCTACATAGTCCAAGTGCCCGTTCGTTAACCTAGATAGGCCAAGTGCCCGCTAGGTAACCTACACAGTCCAAGTGCCTGCTAGGTAACCTTGATAGTCCAAGTGGCTTCTAGTTAACCTACATAGTCCAAGTGCCCGCTAGGTAACATACATAGTCCAAGTGCCCACTATGTAACCTAAATAATCCAAATGCCCGCTAGTTAACCTAGATAATCCAAGTGCCCGCTTGTTAACCTAGATAGTCCAAGTGCCCGCTAGTAAACCTAGATAGTCTAAGGGCCCGCTAGTTAATCTACATAGTCCAGTGCCCGCTAGTTAACCTAGATAGTCCAAGTGCCCGCTAGGTAACCTAGACAGTCCAAGTGCCCGCTAGGTTACCTACATAGTCCAAGTGCCCGTTCGTTAACCTAGATAGTCCAAGTGCCCGCTAGGTTACCTAGACAGTCCAAGTGCCCGCTAGTTAACCTCCATAGTCCAAGTGCCTGCTAGGTAAACTACATAGTCCAAGTGCCCACTAGGTAACCTAGACAGTCCAATTGCCCGCTAGTTAACCTAGACAGTCCAAGTACCCGATAGGGAACCTACATAGTGCAAGTGCTCTCTAGACAACCTACATAGTCCAAGTGCCTGTTAGTTAACCTAGATAGTCAAAGTGCCTGTTAGGTAACCTAAATAGTCCAAGTGCCCGCTAGGGAACCTACATAGTCCAAGTGCCGCTAGGTAACCTAGATAGTCCAAGTGTCCGTTCGTTAACCTAGATAGTCCAAGTGCCCTCTAGGTAACCTAGACAGTCCAAGTGCCCGCTAGGTTACCTACATAGTCCAAGTGCACGTTCGTTAACCTAGATAGTCCAAGTGCCCGCTGGTAACCTACATAATCCAAGGGCCCGCTAGGTAATCTTAATAGTCCAAGTGCCTTCTAGTTAACCTACATAGTCCAAGTGCCCGCTAGGTAACCTACATAGTCCAAGTGCCCACTAGGTAACCTAAGTAATCCTAATGCCCACTAGGAAAACTACATAGTCCAAGTGCCCGCTAGTTAACCTAGATAGTCCAAGTGCCCGCTAGTAAACCTAGATAGTACAAGGGCCCGCTAGTTAATCTAGATAGTCCAAGTGCTCGCTAGTTAACCTAGATAGTCCAAGTGCCCGCTAGTTAACCTAGATAGTTCAAGGGACCGCTAGTTAATCTAGATAGTCCAAGTGCCTGCTAGTTACCCTAGATAGTCCAAGTGCCCGCTAGTTAGCCTAGATCGTCCAAGGGCCCTCTAGTTAACCTAGATAGTCCAAGTGCCCGCTAGGGGACGTACATAGTCCCAGTGCCCGCTAGGTAACCTAGATAGTCCAAGTGCCCGCTGAGGAACCTACATAGTCCAAGTGCCCGATAGGGAACCTATATATCCCAAGTGCCAGTTAGGGAACCTACATACTCCACGTGCCCATAGGGAACCTAAATAGTCCAAGTGCTCTCTAGGGAACCTACATAGTCCAAGTGCCCGTTAGTTAACCTAGATAGTCCAATTGCCCGTTAGCTAACCTAGATAGTCGAAGTGTCTGCTAGTTAACCTACATAGTCCAAGTGTCCGTTGGTTAACCTAGATAGTCCAAGTGCCCGCTAGGTAACCTAGAGTCCAAGTGCTCGCTAGTTAACCTACATAGTCCAAGTGCCCGCTAGGTAACCTTTATAGTCCAAGTGCCCGCTAGGTAACATACATAGTCCAAGGTCTCACTTGTTAACTTTGATAGTCCAAGTGCCTGCTAGTTAACCTAGATCTTCCAAGTGCCCGCGAGTTAACCTAGATTGTCCAAGTGCCTGCTACTTAACCTACATAGTCCAAGGGCCCACTGGTTAACCTAGATAATCCAAGTGTCCTCTAGTTAACATACGTAGTCCAAGTACCAGCTAGTTAACCTATATACAAAGTGCCCGCTACGTAACCTAGATAGTCCAAGGGCACGCTAGTTAACCTACATAGTCCAAGTGCCCGCTAGGCAACCTAGATAGTCCAAGTGCCCACTAAGGAACCTACATAGTCCAAGTGCACGCTAGTTAACCTAGACAGTCCCAGTGCCCGCTAGGGAACTTATATATTCCAAGTTCCCGCTTGGTAACCTAAATAGTCCAAATGCCCGCTAGGGAAACTACATAGTCCAAGTGCCCACTAGTTAACCTAGATAGTCCAAGTGCCTGCTAGTAAACCTACATAATCCATGGGCCCGCTAGTTAACCTACATAGTGCAAGGGCCCGCTAGTTAACCTAGATCGTGCAAGTGTCCGCTAGTTAACCTACATAGTCCACGTGCCCGGTAGGTAACCTAGATAGTCCTAGTGCCCGTTAGTTAACCTAGATGGTCCAAGGGCCCACTAGGGGACGTACATAGTCCAAGTGCCCGCTAGTTAACCTACATAGTCCAAGGTCCGCTAGTTAACCTAGATAGTCCAAGTGCCCGCTACTTAACCTACATAGTACAAGGGCCCGCTAGTTGACCTTGATAGTCCAAGTTCCCGCTAGTTAACGTAGATAGTCAAAGTGCCCGCTAATTAACCTAAGTAGTACAAATGTCCGATAGGGATCCTACATAGTCCAAGTGCCCGCTGAGGAACCTACATAGTCCAAGTGCCCGATAGGGTACCTATATATTCCAAGTGCCAGTTAGGGAACCTACATACTCCACGTGCCCATAGGGAACCTATATAGTCCAAGTGCCCGCTAGGGAACCTACATAGTCCAAGTGCCCGTTAGTTAACCTAGATAGTCAAAGTGCCTGCTAGGTAACCTAAATAGTCCAAGTGCTCTCTTGGGAACCTACATAGTCCAAGTGCCCGTTAGTTAACCTACATAGTCCAATTGCCCGTTAGCTAACCTAGATAGTCGAAGTGTCCGCTAGTTAACCTACATAGTCCAAGTGTCCGTTGGTTAACCTACATAGTCCAAGTGCACGCTAGGTAACCTAGAGTCCAAGTACTCACTAGTTAACCTACATAGTCCAAGTGCCCGCTAAGTAACCTATATAGTCCAAGTGCACGCTAGGTAACCTACATAGTCCAAGGTCTCACTTGTTAACTTTGATAGTCCAAATGCCTGCTAGTTAACCTAGATCTTCCAAGTGCCCGCGAGTTAACCTAGATTGTCCAAGTGCCTGCTACTTAACCTACATAGTCCAAGGGCCCACTAGTTAACCTAGATAATCCAAGTGTCCTCTAGTTAACCTACATAGCCCAAGTACCAGCTAGTTACCCTATATACAAAGTGCCCGCTACGTAACCTAGATAGTCCAAGGGCACGCTAGTTAACCTACATAGTCCAAGTGCCCGCTAGGCAACCTAGATAGTCCAAGTGCCCACTAAGGAACCTACATAGTCCAAGTGCACGCTAGTTAACCTAGACAGTCCCAGTGCCCGCTAGGGAACTTATATATTCCAAGTTCCCGCTTGGTAACCTAAATAGTCCAAATGCCCGCTAGGGAAACTACATAGTACAAGTGCCCACTAGTTAACCTAGATAGGCCAAGTGCCTGCTAGTAAACCTACATAATCCATGGGCCCGCTAGTTAACCTACATAGTGCAAGGGCCCGCTAGTTAACCTAGATCGTGCAAGTGTCCGCTAGGTAACCTACATAGTCCACGTGCCCGGTAGGTAACCTAGATAGTCCTAGTGCCCGTTAGTTAACCTAGATGGTCCAAGGGCCCACTAGGGGACGTACATAGTCCAAGTGCCCGCTAGTTAACCTACATAGTCCAAGGTCCGCTAGTTAACCTAGATAGTCCAAGTGCCCGCTACTTAACCTACATAGTACAAGGGCCCGCTAGTTGACCTTGATAGTCCAAGTTCCCGCTAGTTAACGTAGATAGTCAAAGTGCACGCTAATTAACCTAAGTAGTACAAATGTCCGATAGGGATCCTACATAGTCCAAGTGCCCGCTGAGGAACCTACATAGTCCAAGTGCCCGATAGGGTACCTATATATTCCAAGTGCCAGTTAGGGAACCTACATACTCCACGTGCCCATAGGGAAACTATATAGTCCAAGTGCCCGCTAGGGAACCTACATAGTCCAAGTGCCCGTTAGTTAACCTAGATAGTCAAAGTGCCTGCTAGGTAACCTAAATAGTCCAAGTGCTCTCTTGGGAACCTACATAGTCCAAGTGCCCGTTAGTTAACCTAGATAGTCCAATTGCCCGTTAGCTAACCTAGATAGTCGAAGTGTCCGCTAGTTAACCTACATAGTCCAAGTGTCCGTTGGTTAACCTACATAGTCCAAGTGCACGCTAGGTAACCTAGAGTCCAAGTGCTCACTAGTTAACCTACATAGTCCAAGTGCCCGCTAGGTAACCTATATAGTCCAAGTGCACGCTAGGTAACCTACATAGTCCAAGGTCTCACTTGTTAACTTTGATAGTCCAAGTGCCTGCTAGTTAACCTAGATCTTCCAAGTGCCCGCGAGTTAACCTAGATTGTCCAAGTGCCTGCTACTTAACCTACATAGTCCAAGGGCCCACTAGTTAACCTAGATAATCCAAGTGTCCTCTAGTTAACCTACATAGCCCAAGTACCAGCTAGTTACCCTATATACAAAGTGCCCGCTACGTAACCTAGATAGTCCAAGGGCACGCTAGTTAACCTACATAGTCCAAGTGCCCGCTAGGCAACCTAGATAGTCCAAGTGCCCACTAAGGAACCTACATAGTCCAAGTGCACGCTAGTTAACCTAGACAGTCCCAGTGCCCGCTAGGGAACTTATATATTCCAAGTTCCCGCTTGGTAACCTAAATAGTCCAAATGCCCGCTAGGGAAACTACATAGTACAAGTGCCCACTAGTTAACCTAGATAGTCCAAGTGCCTGCTAGTAAACCTACATAATCCATGGGCCCGCTAGTTAACCTACATAGTGCAAGGGCCCGCTAGTTAACCTAGATCGTGCAAGTGTCCGCTAGGTAACCTACATAGTCCACGTGCCCGGTAGGTAACCTAGATAGTCCTAGTGCCCGTTAGTTAACCTAGATGGTCCAAGGGCCCACTAGGGGACGTACATAGTCCAAGTGCCCGCTAGTTAACCTACATAGTCCAAGGTCCGCTAGTTAACCTAGATAGTCCAAGTGCCCGCTACTTAACCTACATAGTACAAGGGCCCGCTAGTTGACCTTGATAGTCCAAGTTCCCGCTAGTTAACGTAGATAGTCAAAGTGCCCGCTAATTAACCTAAGTAGTACAAATGTCCGATAGGGATCCTACATAGTCCAAGTGCCCGCTGAGGAACCTACATAGTCCAAGTGCCCGATAGGGTACCTATATATTCCAAGTGCCAGTTAGGGAACCTACATACTCCACGTGCCCATAGGGAAACTATATAGTCCAAGTGCCCGCTAGGGAACCTACATAGTCCAAGTGCCCGTTAGTTAACCTAGATAGTCAAAGTGCCTGCTAGGTAACCTAAATAGTCCAAGTGCTCTCTTGGGAACCTACATAGTCCAAGTGCCCGTTAGTTAACCTAGATAGTCCAATTGCCCGTTAGCTAACCTAGATAGTCGAAGTGTCCGCTAGTTAACCTACATAGTCCAAGTGTCCGTTGGTTAACCTACATAGTCCAAGTGCACGCTAGTTAACCTAGAGTCCAAGTGCTCACTAGTTAACCTACATAGTCCAAGTGCCCGCTAGGTAACCTATATAGTCCAAGTGCACGCTAGGTAACCTACATAGTCCAAGGTCTCACTTGTTAACTTTGATAGTCCAAGTGCCTGCTAGTTAACCTAGATCTTCCAAGTGCCCGCGAGTTAACCTAGATTGTCCAAGTGCCTGCTACTTAACCTACATAGTCCAAGGGCCCACTAGTTAACCTAGATAATCCAAGTGTCCTCTAGTTAACCTACATAGCCCAAGTACCAGCTAGTTACCCTATATACAAAGTGCCCGCTACGTAACCTAGATAGTCCAAGGGCACGCTAGTTAACCTACATAGTCCAAGTGCCCGCTAGGCAACCTAGATAGTCCAAGTGCCCACTAAGGAACCTACATAGTCCAAGTGCACGCTAGTTAACCTAGACAGTCCCAGTGCCCGCTAGGGAACTTATATATTCCAAGTTCCCGCTTGGTAACCTAAATAGTCCAAATGCCCGCTAGGGAAACTACATAGTACAAGTGCCCACTAGTTAACCTAGATAGTCCAAGTGCCTGCTAGTAAACCTACATAATCCATGGGCCCGCTAGTTAACCTACATAGTGCAAGGGCCCGCTAGTTAACCTAGATCGTGCAAGTGTCCGCTAGTTAACCTACATAGTCCACGTGCCCGGTAGGTAACCTAGATAGTCCTAGTGCCCATTAGTTAACCTAGATAGTCCAAGGGCCCACTAGGGAACGTACATAGTCCAAGTGCCCGCTAGTTAACCTACATAGTCCAAGGTCCGCTAGTTAACCTAGATAGTCCAAGTGCCCGCTAGTTAACCTACATAGTACAAGGGCCCGCTAGTTGACCTTGATAGTCCAAGTTCCCGCTAGTTAACGTAGATAGTCAAAGTGCCCGCTAATTAACCTAAGTAGTACAAATGTCCGATAGGGATCCTACATAGTCAAAGTGCCCGCTAGTTAACCTACATAGTCCAAGTCCCCGCTAGGTAACCTAGGCAGTCCAAGTGACCATTATGTTACCTACATAGTCCAAGTGCTCGTCCGTTAACCTACATAGTCCAAGTGCTGCCCGCTAGGTAACTTAGGTAGCCCAAGTACCAGCTAGGGAACGTACATAGTCCAAGTGCCTTCTAGGTAACCTAGATAGTCCAAGTGCCTGCTAGTTAACCTACATACTCCAAGTGCCTGCTAGGTAAACTACATAGTCCAAGTGCCCACTAGGTAACCTAGAGAGTCCAATTGCCCGCTAGTTAAGCTAGACAGTCCAAGTACCCGATAGGGAACCTACATAGTCCAAGTGCCCGCTGGGAACCTACGTAGTCCAAGTGCTCGCTAGGCAACCTACATAGTCCAAGTGCCCGTTAGTTAACCTAGATAGTCAAAGTGCCTGCTAGGTAACCTAAATAGTCCAAGTGCCCGCTAGGGAACCTACATAGTCCAAGGGCCCGCTAGGTAACCTAGATAGTCCAATTGCCCGTTAGCTAACCTAGATAGTCGAAGTGTCCGCTAGTTAACCTACATAGTCCAAGTGCCCGTTCGTTAACCTAGATAGGCCAAGTGCCCGCTAGGTAACCTACACAGTCCAAGTGCCTGCTAGGTAACCTTGATAGTCCAAGTGCCTTCTAGTTAACCTACATAGTCCAAGTGCCCGCTAGGTAACATACATAGTCCAAGTGCCCACTATGTAACCTACATAATCCAAATGCCCGCTAGTTAACCTAGATAATCCAAGTGCCCGCTTGTTAACCTAGATAGTCCAAGTGCCCGCTAGTAAACCTTGATAGTCTAAGGGCCCGCTAGTTAATCTACATAGTCCAGTGCCCGCTAGTTAACCTAGATAGTCCAAGTGCCCTCTAGGTAACCTAGACAGTCCAAGTGCCCGCTAGGTTACCTACATAGTCCAAGTGCCCGTTCGTTAACCTAGATAGTCCAAGTGCCCGCTAGGTTACCTAGACAGTCCAAGTGCCCGCTAGTTAACCTCCATAGTCCAAGTGCCTGCTAGGTAAACTACATAGTCCAAGTGCCCACTAGGTAACCTAGACAGTCCAATTGCCCGCTAGTTAACCTAGACAGTCCAAGTACCCGATAGGGAACCTACATAGTCCAAGTGCTCGCTAGGCAACCTACATAGTCCAAGTGCCTGTTAGTTAACCTAGATAGTCAAAGTGCCTGTTAGGTTACCTAAATAGTCCAAGTGCCCGCTAGGGAACCTACATAGTCCAAGTGCCGCTAGGTAACCTAGATAGTCCAAGTGTCCGTTCGTTAACCTAGATAGTCCAAGTGCCCTCTAGGTAACCTAGACAGTCCAACTGCCCGCTAGGTTACCTACATAGTCCAAGTGCACGTTCGTTAACCTAGATAGTCCAAGTGCCCGCTGGTAACCTACATAATCCAAGGGCCCGCTAGGTAATCTTAATAGTCCAAGTGCCTTCTAGTTAATCTACATAGTCCAAGTGCCCGCTAGGTAACCTACATAGTCCAAGTGCCCACTAGGTAACCTAAGTAATCCTAATGCCCGCTAGGAAAACTACATAGTCCAAGTGCCCGCTAGTTAACCTAGATAGTCCAAGTGCCCGCTAGTAAACCTAGATAGTACAAGGGCCCGCTAGTTAATCTAGATAGTCCAAGTGCTCGCTAGTTAACCTAGATAGTCCAAGTGCCCGCTAGTTAACCTAGATAGTTCAAGGGACCGCTAGTTAATCTAGATAGTCCAAGTGCCTGCAAGTTAACCTAGATAGTCCAAGTGCCCGCTAGTTAGCCTAGATCGTCCAAGGGCCCTCTAGTTAACCTAGATAGTCCAAGTGCCCGCTAGGGGACGTACATAGTCCCAGTGCCCGCTAGGTAACCTAGATAGTCCAAGTGCCCCCTAGGGTATGTACATAGTTCAAGTGCCCGCTAGGTAACCTAGATTGTCCAAGTGTCCTCTAGTTACCCTACATAGTCCAAGTGCCCGCTAGGTAACCTAGATAGTCCAAGGTCCTGCTAGTTAACCTACATAGTCCAATGCCCGATAGGGAACCTACATAGTCCAAGTGCCCGCTGAGGAACCTACATAGTCCAATTGCCCGATAGGGAACCTATATATTCCAAGTGCCAGTTAGGGAACCTACATACTCCACGTGCCCATAGGGAACCTATATAGTCCAAGTTCCCGCTAGGGAACCTACATAGTCCAAGTGCCCGTTAGTTAACCTAGATAGTCAAAGTGCCTGCTAGGTAACCTAAATAGTCCAAGTGCTCTCTAGGGAACCTACATAGTCCAAGTGCCCGTTAGTTAACCTAGATAGTCCAATTGCCCGTTAGCTAACCTAGATAGTCGAAGTGTCCGCTAGTTAACCTACATAGTCCAAGTGTCCGTTGGTTAACCTAGATAGTCCAAGTGCCCGCTAGGTAACCTACAGTACAAGTGCTCGCTAGTTAACCTACATAGTCCAAGTGCCCGCTAGGTAACCTATATAGTCCAAGTGCCCGCTAGGTAACATACATAGTCCATGGTCTCACTTGTTAACTTTGATAGTCCAAGTGCCTGCTAGTTAACCTAGATCTTCCAAGTGCCCGCGAGTTAACCTAGATTGTCCAAGTGCCTGCTACTTAACCTACATAGTCCAAGGGCCCACTGGTTAACCTAGATAATCCAAGTGTCCTCTAGTTAACCTACATAGTCCAAGTACCAGCTAGTTAACCTATATACAAAGTGCCCGCTACGTAACCTAGATAGTCCAAGGGCACGCTAGTTAACCTACATAGTCCAAGTGCCCGCTAGGCAACCTAGATAGTCCAAGTGCACACTAAGGAACCTACATAGTCCAAGTGCACGCTAGTTAACCTAGACAGTCCCAGTGCCCGCTAGGGAACTTACATAGTCCAAGTTCCCGCTTGGTAACCTAAATAGTCCAAATGCCCGCTAGGGAAACTACATAGTCCAAGTGCCCACTAGTTAACCTAGATAGTCCAAGTGCCTGCTAGTAAACCTACATAATCCATGGGCCCGCTAGTTAACCTACATAGTGCAAGGGCCCGCTAATTATCCTAGACCGTGCAAGTGTCCGCTAGTTAACCTACATTGTCCACGTGCCCGGTAGGTAACCTAGATAGTCCTAGTGCCCGTTAGTTAACCTAGATGGTCCAAGGGCCCACTAGGGGACGTACATAGTCCAAGTGCCCGCTAGTTAACCTACATAGTCCAAGGTCCGCTAGTTAACCTAGATAGTCCAAGTGCCCGCTGCTTAACCTACATAGTACAAGGGCCCGCTAGTTGACCTTGATAGTCCAAGTTCCCGCTAGTTAACGTAGATAGTCAAAGTGCCCGCTAATTAACATAAGTAGTACAAATGTCCGATAGGGATCCTACATAGTCCAAGTGCCCGCTACGTAACCTACATATCCAAGTGCCCGTTCGTTAACCTAGATAGTCAAAGTGCCCGCTAGGTAACCTAGACAGTCCAAGTGCCCGCTAGGTTACCTACATAGTCCAAGTGCCCGTTCGTTAACCTAGATAGTCCAAGTGCCTTCTAGGTAACCTAGATAGTCCAAGGGCCCTCTAGTTAACCTAGATAGTCCATGTGCCCTCTAGGGGACGTACATAGTCCAAGTGCCCGCTAGGTAACCTAGATAGTCCAAGTGCCCCCTAGGGTATGTACATAGTTCAAGTGCCCGCTAGGTAACCTAGATTGTCCAAGTGTCCGCTAGTTACCCTACATAGTCCAAGTGCCCGCTAGTTAACCTAGATAGTCCAAGGTCCTGCTAGTTAACCTACATAGTCCAATCCCCGATAGGGTACCTACATAGTCCAAGTGCCCGCTGAGGAACCTACATAGTCCAAGTGCCCGATAGGGAACATATATATTCCAAGTGCCAGTTAGGGAACCTACATACTCCACGTGCCCATAGGGAACCTATATAGTCCAAGTGCCCGCTAGGGAACCTACATAGTCCAAGTGCCCTTTAGTTAACCTAGATAGTCAAAGTGCCTGCTAGGTAACCTAAATAGTCCAAGTGCTCTCTAGGGAACCTACATAGTCCAAGTGCCCGTTAGTTAACCTAGATAGTCCAATTGCCCGTTAGCTAACCTAGATAGTCGAAGTGTCCGCTAGTTAACCTACATAGTCCAAGTGTCCGTTGGTTAACCTAGATAGTCCAAGTGCACGCTAGGTAAACTAGAGTCCAAGTGCTCGCTAGTTAACCTACATAGTCCAAGGTCTCACTTGTTAACTTTGATAGTCCAAGTGCCTGCTAGTTAACCTAGATCTTCCAAGTGCCCGCGAGTTAACCTAGATTGTCCAAGTGCCTGCTACTTAACCTACATAGTCCAAGGGCCCACTAGTTAACCTAGATAATCCAAGTGTCCTCTAGTTAACCTACTTAGCCCAAGTACCAGCTAGTTACCCTATATACAAAGTGCCCGCTACGTAACCTAGATAGTCCAAGGGCACGCTAGTTAACCTACATAGTCCAAGTGCCCGCTGAGGAACCTACATAGTCCAAGTGCCCGATAGGGAACCTATATATTCCAAGTGCCAGTTAGGGAACCTACATACTCCACGTACCCATAGGGAACCTATATAGTCCAAGTGCCCGCTAGGGAACCTACATAGTCCAAGTGCCCTCTTGGGAACCTACATAGTCCAAGTGCCCGCGAGTTAACCTAGATTGTCCAAGTGCCTGCTACTTAACCTACATAGTCCAAGGGCCCACTAGTTAACCTAGATAATCCAAGTGTCCTCTAGTTAACCTACATAGCCCAAGTACCAGCTAGTTACCCTATATACAAAGTGCCCGCTACGTAACCTAGATAGTCCAAGGGCACGCTAGTTAACCTACATAGTCCAAGTGCCCGCTAGGCAACCTAGATAGTCCAAGTGCCCACTAAGGAACCTACATAGTCCAAGTGCACGCTAGATAACCTAGACAGTCCCAGTGCCCTCTAGGGAACTTATATATTCCAAGTTCCCGCTTGGTAACCTAAATAGTCCAAATGCCCGCTAGGGAAACTACATAGTACAAGTGCCCACTAGTTAACCTAGATAGTCCAAGTGCCTGCTAGTAAACCTACATAATCCATGGGCCCGCTAGTTAACCTACATAGTGCAAGGGCCCGCTAGTTAACCTAGATCGTGCAAGTGTCCGCTAGTTAACCTACATAGTCCACGTGCCCGGTAGGTAACCTAGATAGTCCTAGTGCCCGTTAGTTAACCTAGATAGTCCAAGGGCCCACTAGGGGACGTACATAGTCCAAGTGCCCGCTAGTTAACCTACATAGTCCAAGGTCCGCTAGTTAACCAAGATAGTCCAAGTGCCCGCTAGTTAACCTACATAGTACAAGGGCCCGCTAGTTGACCTTGGTAGTCCAAGTTCCCGCTAGTTAACGTAGATAGTCAAAGTGCCCGCTAATTAACCTAAGTAGTACAAATGTCCGATAGGGATCCTACCTAGTCAAAGTGCCCGCTAGTTAACCTACATAGTCCAAGTCCCCGCTAGGTAACCTAGGCAGTCCAAGTGACCATTATGTTACCTACATAGTCCAAGTGCTCGTCCGTTAACCTACATAGTCCAAGTGCCCGCTAGGTAACTTAGGTAGCCCAAGTACCCGCTAGGGAACGTACATAGTCCAAGTGCCTTCTAGGTAACCTAGATAGTCCAAGTGCCCGCTAGTTAACCTACATACTCCAAGTGCCTGCTAGGTAAACTACATAGTCCAAGTGCCCACTAGGTAAGCTAGAGAGTCCAATTGCCCGCTAGTTAAGCTAGACAGTCCAAGTACCCGATAGGGAACCTACATAGTCCAAGTGCCCGCTGGGAACCTACATAGTCCAAGTGCTCGCTAGGCAACCTACATAGTCCAAGTGCCCGTTAGTTAACCTAGATAGTCAAAGTGCCTGCTAGGTAACCTAAATAGTCCAAATGCCCGCTAGGGAACCTACATAGTCCAAGGGCCCGCTAGGTAACCTAGATAGTCCAATTGCCCGTTAGCTAACCTAGATAGTCGAAGTGTCCGCTAGTTAACCTACATAGTCCAAGTGCCCGTTCGTTAACCTAGATAGGCCAAGTGCCCGCTAGGTAACCTACACAGTCCAAGTGCCTGCTAGGTAACCTTGATAGTCCAAGTGCCTTCTAGTTAACCTACATAGTCCAAGTGCCCGCTAGGTAACATACATAGTCCAAGTGCCCACTATGTAACGTAAATAATCCAAATGCCCGCTAGTTAACCTAGATAATCCAAGTGCCCGCTTGTTAACCTAGATAGTCCAAGTGCCCGCTAGTAAACCTAGATAGTCTAAGGGCCCGCTAGTTAATCTACATAGTCCAGTGCCCGCTAGTTAACCTAGATAGTCCAAGTGCCCGCTAGGTAACCTAGACAGTCCAAGTGCCCGCTAGGTTACCTACATAGTCCAAGTGCCCGTTCGTTAACCTAGATAGTCCAAGTGCCCGCTAGGTTACCTAGACAGTCCAAGTGCCGGCTAGTTAACCTCCATAGTCCAAGTGCCTGCTAGGTAAACTACATAGTCCAAGTGCCCACTAGGTAACCTAGACAGTCCAATTGCCCGCTAGTTAACCTAGACAGTCCAAGTACCCGATAGGGAACCTACATAGTCCAAGTGCTCGCTAGGCAACCTACATAGTCCAAGTGCCTGTTAGTTAACCTAGATAGTCAAAGTGCCTGTTAGGTAACCTAAATAGTCCAAGTGCCCGCTAGGGAACCTACATAGTCCAAGTGCCGCTAGGTAACCTAGATAGTCCAAGTGTCCGTTCGTTAACCTAGATAGTCCAAGTGCCCTCTAGGTAACCTAGACAGTCCAAGTGCCCGCTAGGTTACCTACATAGTCCAAGTGCACGTTCGTTAACCTAGATAGTCCAAGTGCCCACTGGTAACCTACATAATCCAAGGGCCCGCTAGGTAATCTTAATAGTCCAAGTGCCTTCTAGTTAACCTACATAGTCCAAGTGCCCGCAAGGTAACCTACATAGTCCAAGTGCCCACTAGGTAACCTAAGTAATCCTAATGCCCGCTAGGAAAACTACATAGTCCAAGTGCCCGCTAGTTAACCTAGATAGTCCAAGTGCCCGCTAGTAAACCTAGATAGTACAAGGGCCCGCTAGTTAATCTAGATAGTCCAAGTGCTCGCTAGTTAACCTAGATAGTCCAAGTGCCCGCTAGTTAACCTAGATAGTTCAAGGGACCGCTAGTTAATCTAGATAGTCCAAGTGCCTGCTAGTTAACCTAGATAGTCCAAGTGCCCGCTAGTTAGCCTAGATCGTCCAAGGGCCCTCTAGTTAACCTAGATAGTCCAAGTGCCCGCTAGGGGACGTACATAGTCCCAGTGCCCGCTAGGTAACCTAGATAGTCCAAGTGCCCCCTAGGGTATGTACATAGTTCAAGTGCCCGCTAGGTAACGTAGATTGTCCAAGTGTCCGCTAGTTACTCTACATAGTCCAAGTGCCCGCTAGGTAACCTAGATTGTCCAAGGTCCTGCTAGTTAACCTACATAGTCCAATGCCCGATAGGGAACCTACATAGTCCAAGTGCCCGCAGAGGGACCTACATAGTCCAAGTGCCCGATAGGGAACCTATATATTCCAAGTGCCAGTTAGGGAACCTACATACTCCACGTGCCCATAGGGAACCTATATAGTCCAAGTGCCCGCTAGGGAACCTACATTGTCCAAGTGCCCGTTAGTTAACCTAGATAGTCAAAGTGCCTGCTAGGTAACCTAAATAGTCCAAGTGCTCTCAAGGGAACCTACATAGTCCAAGTGCCCGTTAGTTAACCTAGATAGTCCAATTGCCCGTTAGCTAACCTAGATAGTCGAAGTGTCCGCTAGTTAACCTACATAGTCCAAGTGTCCGTTGGTTAACCTAGATAGTCCAAGTGCCCGCTAGGTAACCTAGAGTACAAGTGCTCGCTAGTTAACCTACATAGTCCAAGTGCCCGCTAGGTAACCTATATAGTCCAAGTGCCCGCTAGGTAACCTACATAGTCCAAGGTCTCACTTGTTAACTTTGATAGTCCAAGTGCCTGCTAGTTAACCTAGATCTTCCAAGTGCCCATGAGTTAACCTAGATTGTCCAAGTGCCTGCTACTTAACCTACATAGTCCAAGGGCCCACTGGTTAACCTAGATAATCCAAGTGTCCTCTAGTTAACCTACATAGTCCAAGTACCAGCTAGTTAACCTATATACAAAGTGCCCGCTACGTAACCTAGATAGTCCAAGGGCACGCTAGTTAACCTACATAGTCCAAGTGCCTGCTAGGCAACCTAGATAGTCCAAGTGCCCACTAAGGAACCTACATAGTCCAAGTGCACGCTAGTTAACCTAGACAGTCCCAGTGCCCGCTAGGGAACTTACATAGTCCAAGTTCCCGCTTGGTAACCTAAATAGTCCAAATGCCCGCTAGGGAAACTACATAGTCCAAGTGCCCACTAGTTAACCTAGATAGTCCAAGTGCCTGCTTGTAAACCTACATAATCCATGGGCCCGCTAGTTAACCTACATAGTGCAAGGGCCCGCTAATTAACCTAGATCGTGCAAGTGTCCGCTAGTTAACCCACATTGTCCACGTGCCCGGTAGGTAACCTAGATAGTCCTCGTGCCCGTTAGTTAACCTAGATGGTCCAAGGGCCCACTAGGGGACGTACATAGTCCAAGTGCCCGCTAGTTAACCTACATAGTCCAAGGTCCGCTAGTTAACCTAGATAGTCCAAGTGCCCGCTACTTAACCTACATAGTACAAGGGCCCGCTAGTTGACCTTGATAGTCCAAGTTCCCGCTAGTTAACGTAGATAGTCAAAGTGCCCGCTAATTAACCTAAGTAGTACAAATGTCCGATAGGGATCCTACATAGTCCAAGTGCCCGCTACGTAACCTACATATCCAAGTGCCCGTTCGTTAACCTAGATAGTCAAAGTGCCCGCTAGGTAACCTAGACAGTCCAAGTGCCCGCTAGGTTACCTACATAGTCCAAGTGCCCGTTCGTTAACCTAGATAGTCCAAGTGCCCGCTAGTTAACCTAGATCGTCCAAGGGCCCTCTAGTTAACCTAGATAGTCCATGTGCCCTCTAGGGGACGTACATAGTCCAAGTGCCCGCAAGGTAACCTAGATAGTCCAAGTGCCCCCTAGGGTATGTACATAGTTCAAGTGCCCGCTAGGTAACCTAGATTGTCCAAGTGTCCGCTAGTTACCCTACATAGTCCAAGTGCCCGCTAGGTAACCTAGATAGTCCAAGGTCCTGCTAGTTAACCTACATAGTCCAATCCCCGATAGGGAACCTACATAGTCCAAGTGCCCGCTGAGGAACCTACATAGTCCAAGTGCCCGATAGGGAACCTATATATTCCAAGTGCCAGTTAGGGAACCTACATACTCCACGTGCCCATAGGGAACCTATATAGTCCAAGTGCCCGCTAGGGAACCTACATAGTCCAAGTGCCCGTTAGTTAACCTAGATAGTCAAAGTGCCTGCTAGGTAACCTAAATAGTCCAAGTGCTCTCTAGGGAACCTACATAGTCCAAGTGCCCGTTAGTTAACCTAGATAGTCCAATTGCCCGTTAGCTAACCTAGATAGTCGAAGTGTCCGCTAGTTAACCTACATAGTCCAAGTGTCCGTTGGTTAACCTAGATAGTCCAAGTGCCCGCTAGGTAAACTAGAGTCCAAGTGCTCGCTAGTTAACCTACATAGTCCAAGGTCTCACTTGTTAACTTTGATAGTCCAAGTGCCTGCTAGTTAACCTAGATCTTCCAAGTGCCCGCGAGTTAACCTAGATTGTCCAAGTGCCTGCTACTTAACCTACATAGTCCAAGGGCCCACTAGTTAACCTAGATAATCCAAGTGTCCTCTAGTTAACCTACATAGTCCAAGTACCAGCTAGTTAACCTATATACAAAGTGCCCGCTACGTAACCTAGATAGTTCAAGGGCACGCTAGTTAACCTACATAGTCCAAGTGCCCGCTAGGCAACCTAGATAGTCCAAGTGCCCACTAAGGAACCTACATAGTCCAAGTGCACGCTAGTTAACCTAGACAGTCCCAGTGCCCGCTAGGGAACTTACATAGTCCAAGTTCCCGCTTGGTAACCTAAATAGTCCAAATGCCCGCTAGGGAAACTACATAGTCCAAGTGCCCACTAGTTAACCTAGATAGTCCAAGTGCCTGCTAGTAAACCTACATAATCCATGGGCCCGCTAGTTAACCTACATAGTGCAAGGGCCCGCTAATTAACCTAGATCGTGCAAGTGTCCGCTAGTTAACCTACATAGTCCACGTGCCCGGTAGGTAACCTAGATAGTCCTAGTGCCCGTTAGTTAACCTAGATGGTCCAAGGGCCCACTAGGGGACGTACATAGTCCAAGTGCCCGCTAGTTAACCTACATAGTCCAAGGTCCGCTAGTTAACCTAGATAGTCCAAGTGCCCGCTACTTAACCTACATAGTACAAGGGCCCGCTAGTTGACCTTGATAGTCCAAGTTCCCGCTAGTTAACGTAGATAGTCAAGGTGCCCGCTAATTAACCTAAGTAGTACAAATGTCCGATAGGGATCCTACATAGTCCAAGTGCCCGCTACGTAACCTACATATCCAAGTGCCCGTTCGTTAACCTAGATAGTCAAAGTGCCCGCTAGGTAACCTAGACAGTCCAAGTGCCCGCTAGGTTACCTACATAGTCCAAGTGCCCGTTCGTTAACCTAGATCGTCCAAGGGCCCTCTAGTTAACCTAGATAGTCCATGTGCCCTCTAGGGGACGTACATAGTCCAAGTGCCCGCTAGGTAACCTAGATAGTCCAAGTGCCCCCTAGGGTATGTACATAGTTCAAGTTCCCGCTAGGTAACCTTGATTGTCCAAGTGTCCGCTAGTTACCCTACATAGTCCAAGTGCCCGCTAGGTAACCTAGATAGTCCAAGGTCCTGCTAGTTAACCTACATAGTCCAATCCCCGATAGGGTACCTACATAGTCCAAGTGCCCGCTGAGGAACCTACATAGTCCAAGTGCCCGATAGGGAACCTATATATTCCAAGTGCCAGTTAGGGAACCTACATACTCCACGTGCCCAAAGGGAACCTATATAGTCCAAGTGCCCGCTAGGGAACCTACAAAGTCCAAGTGCCCGTTAGTTAACCTAGATAGTCAAAGTGCCTGCTAGGTAACCTAAATAGTCCAAGTGCTCTCTTGGTAACCTACATAGTCCAAGTGCCCGTTAGTTAACCTAGATAGTCCAATTGCCCGTTAGCTAACCTAGATAGTCGAAGTGTCCGCTAGTTAACCTACATAGTCCAAGTGTCCTTTGGTTAACCTAGATAGTCCAAGTGCACGCTAGGTAAACTAGAGTCCAAGTGCTCGCTAGTTAACCTACATAGTCCAAGTGCCCGCTAGGTAACCTATATAGTCCAAGTGCCCGCTAGGTAACCTACATAGTCCAAGGTCTCACTTGTTAACTTTGATAGTCCAAGTGCCTGCTAGTTAACCTAGATCTTCCAAGTGCCCGCGAGTTAACCTAGATTGTCCAAGTGCCTGCTACTTAACCTACATAGTCCAAGGGCCCACTAGTTAACCTAGATAATCCAAGTGTCCTCCAGTTAGCCTACATAGTCCAAGTACCAGCTAGTTAACCTATATACAAAGTGCCCGCTACATAACCTAGATAGTCCAAGGGCACGCTAGTTAACCTACATAGTCCAAGTGCCCGCTAGGCAACCTAGATAGTCCAAGTGCCCACTAAGGAACCTACATAGTCCAAGTGCACGCTAGTTAACCTAGACAGTCCCAGTGCCCGCTAGGGAACTTACATAGTCCAAGTTCCCGCTTGGTAACCTAAATAGTCCAAATGCCCGCTAGGGAAACTACATAGTCCAAGTGCCCACTAGTTAACCTAGATAGTCCAAGTGCCTGCTAGTAAACCTACATAATCCATGGGCCCGCTAGTTAACCTACATAGTGCAAGGGCCCGCTAGTTAACCTAGATCGTGCAAGTGTCCGCTAGTTAACCTACATAGTCCAAGTTCCCGCTTGGTAACCTAAATAGTCCAAATGCCCGCTAGGGAAACTACATAGTCCAAGTGCCCACTAGTTAACCTAGATAGTCCAAGTGCCTGCTTGTAAACCTACATAATCCATGGGCCCGCTAGTTAACCTACATAGTGCAAGGGCCCGCTAATTAACCTAGATCGTGCAAGTGTCCGCTAGTTAACCCACATTGTCCACGTGCCCGGTAGGTAACCTAGATAGTCCTCGTGCCCGTTAGTTAACCTAGATGGTCCAAGGGCCCACTAGGGGACGTACATAGTCCAAGTGCCCGCTAGTTAACCTACATAGTCCAAGGTCCGCTAGTTAACCTAGATAGTCCAAGTGCCCGCTACTTAACCTACATAGTACAAGGGCCCGCTAGTTGACCTTGATAGTCCAAGTTCCCGCTAGTTAACGTAGATAGTCAAAGTGCCCGCTAATTAACCTAAGTAGTACAAATGTCCGATAGGGATCCTACATAGTCCAAGTGCCCGCTACGTAACCTACATATCCAAGTGCCCGTTCGTTAACCTAGATAGTCAAAGTGCCCGCTAGGTAACCTAGACAGTCCAAGTGCCCGCTAGGTTACCTACATAGTCCAAGTGCCCGTTCGTTAACCTAGATCGTCCAAGGGCCCTCTAGTTAACCTAGATAGTCCATGTGCCCTCTAGGGGACGTACATAGTCCAAGTGCCCGCTAGGTAACCTAGATAGTCCAAGTGCCCCCTAGGGAACTTACATAGTCCAAGTTCCCGCTTGGTAACCTAAATAGTCCAAATGCCCGCTAGGGAAACTACATAGTCCAAGTGCCCACTAGTTAACCTAGATAGTCCAAGTGCCTGCTTGTAAACCTACATAATCCATGGGCCCGCTAGTTAACCTACATAGTGCAAGGGCCCGCTAATTAACCTAGATCGTGCAAGTGTCCGCTAGTTAACCCACATTGTCCACGTGCCCGGTAGGTAACCTAGATAGTCCTCGTGCCCGTTAGTTAACCTAGATGGTCCAAGGGCCCACTAGGGGACGTACATAGTCCAAGTGCCCGCTAGTTAACCTACATAGTCCAAGGTCCGCTAGTTAACCTAGATAGTCCAAGTGCCCGCTACTTAACCTACATAGTACAAGGGCCCGCTAGTTGACCTTGATAGTCCAAGTTCCCGCTAGTTAACGTAGATAGTCAAAGTGCCCGCTAATTAACCTAAGTAGTACAAATGTCCGATAGGGATCCTACATAGTCCAAGTGCCCGCTACGTAACCTACATATCCAAGTGCCCGTTCGTTAACCTAGATAGTCAAAGTGCCCGCTAGGTAACCTAGACAGTCCAAGTGCCCGCTAGGTTACCTACATAGTCCAAGTGCCCGTTCGTTAACCTAGATAGTCCAAGTGCCCGCTAGTTAACCTAGATCGTCCAAGGGCCCTCTAGTTAACCTAGATAGTCCATGTGCCCTCTAGGGGACGTACATAGTCCAAGTGCCCGCAAGGTAACCTAGATAGTCCAAGTGCCCCCTAGGGTATGTACATAGTTCAAGTGCCCGCTAGGTAACCTAGATTGTCCAAGTGTCCGCTAGTTACCCTACATAGTCCAAGTGCCCGCTAGGTAACCTAGATAGTCCAAGGTCCTGCTAGTTAACCTACATAGTCCAATCCCCGATAGGGAACCTACATAGTCCAAGTGCCCGCTGAGGAACCTACATAGTCCAAGTGCCCGATAGGGAACCTATATATTCCAAGTGCCAGTTAGGGAACCTACATACTCCACGTGCCCATAGGGAACCTATATAGTCCAAGTGCCCGCTAGGGAACCTACATAGTCCAAGTGCCCGTTAGTTAACCTAGATAGTCAAAGTGCCTGCTAGGTAACCTAAATAGTCCAAGTGCTCTCTAGGGAACCTACATAGTCCAAGTGCCCGTTAGTTAACCTAGATAGTCCAATTGCCCGTTAGCTAACCTAGATAGTCGAAGTGTCCGCTAGTTAACCTACATAGTCCAAGTGTCCGTTGGTTAACCTAGATAGTCCAAGTGCCCGCTAGGTAAACTAGAGTCCAAGTGCTCGCTAGTTAACCTACATAGTCCAAGGTCTCACTTGTTAACTTTGATAGTCCAAGTGCCTGCTAGTTAACCTAGATCTTCCAAGTGCCCGCGAGTTAACCTAGATTGTCCAAGTGCCTGCTACTTAACCTACATAGTCCAAGGGCCCACTAGTTAACCTAGATAATCCAAGTGTCCTCTAGTTAACCTACATAGTCCAAGTACCAGCTAGTTAACCTATATACAAAGTGCCCGCTACGTAACCTAGATAGTTCAAGGGCACGCTAGTTAACCTACATAGTCCAAGTGCCCGCTAGGCAACCTAGATAGTCCAAGTGCCCACTAAGGAACCTACATAGTCCAAGTGCACGCTAGTTAACCTAGACAGTCCCAGTGCCCGCTAGGGAACTTACATAGTCCAAGTTCCCGCTTGGTAACCTAAATAGTCCAAATGCCCGCTAGGGAAACTACATAGTCCAAGTGCCCACTAGTTAACCTAGATAGTCCAAGTGCCTGCTAGTAAACCTACATAATCCATGGGCCCGCTAGTTAACCTACATAGTGCAAGGGCCCGCTAGTTAACCTAGATCGTGCAAGTGTCCGCTAGTTAACCTACATAGTCCACGTGCCCGGTAGGTAACCTAGATAGTCCTAGTGCCCGTTAGTTAACCTAGATGGTCCAAGGGCCCACTAGGGGACGTACATAGTCCAAGTGCCCGCTAGTTAACCTACATAGTCCAAGGTCCGCTAGTTAACCTAGATAGTCCAAGTGCCCGCTACTTAACCTACATAGTACAAGGGCCCGCTAGTTGACCTTGATAGTCCAAGTTCCCGCTAGTTAACGTAGATAGTCAAGGTGCCCGCTAATTAACCTAAGTAGTACAAATGTCCGATAGGGATCCTACATAGTCCAAGTGCCCGCTACGTAACCTACATATCCAAGTGCCCGTTCGTTAACCTAGATAGTCAAAGTGCCCGCTAGGTAACCTAGACAGTCCAAGTGCCCGCTAGGTTACCTACATAGTCCAAGTGCCCGTTCGTTAACCTAGATAGTCCAAGTGCCCGCTAGTTAACCTAGATCGTCCAAGGGCCCTCTAGTTAACCTAGATAGTCCATGTGCCCTCTAGGGGACGTACATAGTCCAAGTGCCCGCTAGGTAACCTAGATAGTCCAAGTGCCCCCTAGGGTATGTACATAGTTCAAGTTCCCGCTAGGTAACCTTGATTGTCCAAGTGTCCGCTAGTTACCCTACATAGTCCAAGTGCCCGCTAGGTAACCTAGATAGTCCAAGGTCCTGCTAGTTAACCTACATAGTCCAATCCCCGATAGGGTACCTACATAGTCCAAGTGCCCGCTGAGGAACCTACATAGTCCAAGTGCCCGATAGGGAACCTATATATTCCAAGTGCCAGTTAGGGAACCTACATACTCCACGTGCCCAAAGGGAACCTATATAGTCCAAGTGCCCGCTAGGGAACCTACAAAGTCCAAGTGCCCGTTAGTTAACCTAGATAGTCAAAGTGCCTGCTAGGTAACCTAAATAGTCCAAGTGCTCTCTTGGTAACCTACATAGTCCAAGTGCCCGTTAGTTAACCTAGATAGTCCAATTGCCCGTTAGCTAACCTAGATAGTCGAAGTGTCCGCTAGTTAACCTACATAGTCCAAGTGTCCGTTGGTTAACCTAGATAGTCCAAGTGCACGCTAGGTAAACTAGAGTCCAAGTGCTCGCTAGTTAACCTACATAGTCCAAGTGCCCGCTAGGTAACCTATATAGTCCAAGTGCCCGCTAGGTAACCTACATAGTCCAAGGTCTCACTTGTTAACTTTGATAGTCCAAGTGCCTGCTAGTTAACCTAGATCTTCCAAGTGCCCGCGAGTTAACCTAGATTGTCCAAGTGCCTGCTACTTAACCTACATAGTCCAAGGGCCCACTAGTTAACCTAGATAATCCAAGTGTCCTCCAGTTAGCCTACATAGTCCAAGTACCAGCTAGTTAACCTATATACAAAGTGCCCGCTACATAACCTAGATAGTCCAAGGGCACGCTAGTTAACCTACATAGTCCAAGTGCCCGCTAGGCAACCTAGATAGTCCAAGTGCCCACTAAGGAACCTACATAGTCCAAGTGCACGCTAGTTAACCTAGACAGTCCCAGTGCCCGCTAGGGAACTTACATAGTCCAAGTTCCCGCTTGGTAACCTAAATAGTCCAAATGCCCGCTAGGGAAACTACATAGTCCAAGTGCCCACTAGTTAACCTAGATAGTCCAAGTGCCTGCTAGTAAACCTACATAATCCATGGGCCCGCTAGTTAACCTACATAGTGCAAGGGCCCGCTAGTTAACCTAGATCGTGCAAGTGTCCGCTAGTTAACCTACATAGTCCACGTGCCCGGTAGGTAACCTAGAGAGTCCTAGTGCCCGTTACTTAACCTAGATAGTCCAAGGGCCCACTAGGGGACGTACATAGTCCAAGTGCCCGCTAGTTAACCTACATAGTCCAAGGTCCGCTAGTTAACCTAGATAGTCCAAGTGCCCGCTACTTAACCTACATAGTACAAGGGCCCGCTAGTTGACCTTGATAGTCCAAGTTCCCGCTAGTTAACCTAGATAGTCAAAGTGCCCGCTAATTAACCTAAGTAGTACAAATGTCCGATAGGGATCCTACATAGTCAAAGTGCCCGCTAGTTAACCTACATAGTCCAAGTCCCCGCTAGGTAACCTAGGCAGTCCAAGTGACCATTATGTTACCTACATAGTCCAAGTGCTCGTCCGTTAACCTACATAGTCCAAGTGCCCGCTAGGTAACTTAGGTAGCCCAAGTACCCGCTAGGGAACGTACATAGTCCAAGTGCCTTCTAGGTAACCTAGATAGTCCAAGTGCCTGCTAGTTAACCTACATACTCCAAGTGCCTGCTAGGTAAACTACATAGTCCAAGTGCCCACTAGGTAACCTAGAGAGTCCAATTGCCCGCTAGTTAAGCTAGACAGTCCAAGTACCCGATAGGGAACCTACATAGTCCAAGTGCCCGCTGGGAACCTACATAGTCCAAGTGCTCACTAGGCAACCTACATAGTCCAAGTGCCCGTTAGTTAACCTAGATAGTCAAAGTGCCTGCTAGGTAACCTAAATAGTCCAAGTGCCCGCTAGGGAACCTACATAGTCCAAGGGCCCGCTAGGTAAACTAGATAGTCCAATTGCCCGTTAGCTAACCTAGATAGTCGAAATGTCCGCTAGTTAACCTACATAGTCCAAGTGCCCGTTCGTTAACCTAGATAGGCCAAGTGCCCGCTAGGTAACTTACACAGTCCAAGTGCCTGCTAGGTAACCTTGATAGTCCAAGTGCCTTCTAGTTAACCTACATAGTCCAAGTGCCGGCTAGGTAACATACATAGTCCAAGTGCCCACTATGTAACCTAAATAATTCAAATGCCCGCTAGTTAACCTAGATAATCCAAGTGCCCGCTTGTTAACCTAGATAGTCCAAGTGCCCGCTAGTAAACCTAGATAGTCTAAGGGCCCGCTAGTTAATCTACATAGTCCAGTGCCCGCTAGTTAACCTAGATAGTCCAAGTGCCCGCTAGTTAACCTAGATAGTCCAAGGGCCCGCTAGTTATTCTAGATAGTCCAAGTGCCCACTAGTTAACCTAGATAGTCCAAGTGCCCGCTAGTTAACCTAGATCGTCCAAGTGCCCGCTGGTTAACCTAGATAATCCAAGTGCCCGATAGTTAACCTACATAGTCCAAGGGCCCAATAGTTAACCTAGATAGTCCAAGTGCCCGCTAGGGGACATACATAGTCCAAGTGCCCCCTAGGGAATCTACATAGTACAAGTGCTCGCTAAGCAACCTACATAGTCCAAGTGCGAGTTAGTTAACCTAGATAGTCAAAGTGCCTGCTAGGTAACCTAAATAGTTAAAGTGCCCGCTAGGGAACCTACGTAGTCGAAGTGCCCACTAGGTAACCTAGATAGTCTAATTGCACGTTAGCTAACCTAGATTGTCGAAGTGTCCGCTAGTTAACCTACATAATCCAAATGCCCGCTAGTTAACCTAGATAGTCCAAGTGGCCGCTTGTTAACCTAGATAGTTCAAGTGCCCGCTAGTAAACCTAGATAGTCCAAGGGCCCGCTAGTTAACCTACATAGTCTAAGTGCCCGTTCGTTAACCTAGATAGGCCAAGTGCCCACTAGGTAACTTAGACAGGCCAAGTGCCCACTAGGTTACCTACATAGTCCAAGTGCACGTTGATTAACCTAGATAGTCCAAGTGCCCGCTGGTAATCTACATAGTCCAAGGGCCCGCTAGGTAACCTTGATAGTCCAAGCGCCTTCTAGTTAACCTACATAGTCCAAGTGCCCGTTAGGTAACCTACATAGTCCAAGTGCCCGTTAGTTAACCTAGATAGTCCAAGTGCCCACTAGGGGACGTACATAGTCCAAGTGCCCGCGAGGTAACCTTGGTAGTCCAAGTGCGCGCTAGGGTATGTACATAGTCTGAGTGCTGGCTAGGAAACCTAGATAATCCAAGTGCCCGCTAGTTAACCTACATAGTCCAAGGGCCCGCAAGTTAACCTACATAGTCCAAGGTCCGCTATTTAATCTAGATAGTCCAAGTGCCCGCTAGTTAACCTAGATAGTCCAAGTGCCCGCTAGTTAATCTAAGTAGTCCAAATGTCCGATAGGGATCCTACAAAGTCCAAGTGCCCGCTAGTTAATCTAAGTAGTCCGAATGTCCGATAGGGATCCTACATAGTCCAAGTGCCCGCTACGTAACCTACATATCCAAGTGCCCGTTCGTTAACCTAGATAGTCAAAGTGCCCGCTAGGTAACCTAGACAGTCCAAGTGCCCGCTAGGTTACCTACATAGTCCAAGTGCCCGTTCGTTAACCTAGATAGTCCAAGTGCCCGCTAGTTAACCTAGATCGTCCAAGGGCCCTCTAGTTAACCTAGATAGTCCAAGTGCCCGCTAGGGAACGTACATAGTCCAAGTGCCCGCTAGGTAACCTAGATAGTCCAAGTGCCCATTAGGGTATGTACATAGTTCAAGTGCCCGCTAGGTAACCTAGATTGTCCAAGTGTCCGCTAGTTACCCTACATAGTCCAAGTGCCCGCTTGGTAACCTAGATAGTCCAAAGTCCTGCTAGTTAACCTACATAGTCCAATGCCCGATAGGGAACCTACATAGTCCAAGTGCCCGCTGAGGAACCTACATAGTCCAAGTGCCCGATAGGGAACCTATATATTCCAAGTGCCAGTTAGGGAACCTACATACTCCACGTGCCCATAGGGAACCTATATAGTCCAAGTGCCCGCTGGGGAACCTACATAGTCAAAGTGCCCGTTAGTTAACCTAGATAGTCAAAGTGCCTGCTAGGTAACCTAAATATTCCAAGTGCTCTCTAGGGAACCTACATAGTCCAAGTGCCCGTTAGTTAACCTAGATAGTCCAATTGCCCGTTAGCTAACCTAGATAGTCGAAGTGTCCGCTAGTTAACCTACATAGTCCAAGTGTCCTTTGGTTAACCTAGATAGTCCAAGTGCCCGCTAGGTAACCTAGAGTCCAAGTGCTCACTAGTTAACCTACATAGTCCAAGTGCCCGCTAGGTAACCTATATAGTCCAAGTGCCCGCTAGGTAACCTACATAGTCCAAGGTCTCACTTGTTAACTTTGATAGTCCAAGTGCCTGCTAGTTAACCTAGATCTTCCAAGTGCCCGCGAGTTAACCTAGATTGTCCAAGTGCCTGCTACTTAACCTACATAGTCCAAGGGCCCACTAGTTAACCTAGATAATCCAAGTGTCCTCTAGTTAACCTACATAGTCCAAGTACCAGCAAGTTAACCTATATACAAAGTACCCGCTACGTAACCTAGATAGTCCAAGGGCACGCTAGTTAACCTACATAGTCCAAGTGCCCGCTAGGCAACCTAGATAGTCCAAGTGCCCACTAAGGAACCTACATAGTCCAAGAGCACGCTAGTTAACCTAGACAGTCCCAGTGCCCGCTAGGGAACTTACATAGTCCACGTTCCCGCTTGGTAACCTAAATTGTCCATATGCCCGCTAGGGAAACTACATAGTACAAGTGCCCACTAGTTAACCTAGATAGTCCAAGTGCCTGCTAGTAAACCTACATAATCCATGGGCCCGCTAGTTAACCTAGATCGTGCAAGTGTCCGCTAGTTAACCTACATAGTCCACGTGCCCGGTAGGTAACCTAGTTAGTCCTAGTGCCCGTTAGTTAACCTAGATGGTCCAAGGGCCCACTAGGGGACGTACATAGTCCAAGTGCCCGCTAGTTAACCTACATAGTCCAAGATCCGCTAGTTAACCTAGATAGTCCAAGTGCCCGCTAGTTAACCTACATAGTACAAGGGCCCGCTAGTTGACCTTGATAGTCCAAGTTCCCGCTAGTTAACCTAGATAGTCAAAGTGCCCGCTAATTAACCTAAGTAGTACAAATGTCCGATAGGGATCCTACATAGTCAAAGTGCCCGCTAGTTAACCTACATAGTCCAAGTCCCCGCTAGGTAACCTAGGCAGTCCAAGTGACCATTATGTTACCTACATAGTCCAAGTGCCCGTCCGTTAACCTACATAGTCCAAGTGCCCGCTAGGTAACTTAGATAGCCCAAGTACCCGCTAGGGAACGTACATAGTCTAATTGCCTTCTAGGTAACCTAGATAGTCCAAGTGCCTGCTAGTTAACCTACATACTCCAAGTGCCTGCTAGGTAAACTACATAGTCCAAGTGCCCATTAGGTAACCTAGACAGTCCAATTGCCCGCTAGTTAAGCTAGACAGTCCAAGTACCCGATAGGGAACCTACATAGTCCAAGTGCCCGCTGGGAACCTACATAGTCCAAGTGCTCGCTAGTCAACCTACATAGTCCAAGTGCCCGTTAGTTAACCTAGATAGTCAAAGTGCCTGCTAGGTAACCTAAATAGTCCAAGTGCCTGCTAGGGAACCTACATTGTCCAAGTGCCCGCTAGGTAACCTAGATAGTCAAAGTGCCTGCTAGGTAAAATAAATAGTCCAAGTGCCCGCTAGGGAACCTACATAGTCCAAGGGCCCACTAGGTAACCTAGATAGTCCAATTGACCGTTAGCTAACCTAGATAGTCGAAGTGTCCGCTAGTTAACCTACATAGTCCAAGTGCCCGTTCGTTAACCTAGATTGGCCAAGTGCCCGCTAGGTAACCTACACAGTCCAAGTGCCTGCTAGGTAACCTAGAAAGTCCAAGTGCCTTCTAGTTAACCTACATAGTCCATGTGCCGGCTAGGTAACATACATAGTCCAAGTGCCCACTATGTAACCTAAATAATCCAAATGCCCGCTAGTTAACCTAGATAATCCAAGTGCCCGCTTGTTAACCTAGATAGTCCAAGTGCCCGCTAGTAAACCTAGATAGTCTATAGGCCCGCTAGTTAATCTACATAGTCCAGTGCCCGCTAGTTAACCTAGATAGTCCAAGTGCCCGCTAGTTAACCTAGATAGTCCAAGGGCCCGCTAGTTAATCTAGATAGTCCAAGTGCCCACTAGTTAACCTAGATAGTCCAAGTGCCCGCTAGTTAACCTAGATAGTCCAATGGCCCGCTAGTTAATCTAGATAGTCCAAGTGCCCACTAGTTAACCTAGATATTCCAAGTACCCGCTAGTTAACCTAGATCGTCCAAGTGCCCGCTGGTTAACCTAGATAATCCAAGTGCCCGATAGTTAACCTACATAGTCCAAGGGCCCAATAGTTAACCTAGATAGTCCAAGTGCCCGCTAGGGGACATACATAGTCCAAGTGCCCCCTAGGGAATCTACATAGTCCAAGTGCTCGCTAAGCAACCTACATAGTCCAAGTGCCCGTTAGTTAACCTAGATAGTCAAAGTGCCTGCTAGGTAACCTAAATAGTCCAAGTGCCCGCTAGGGAACCTACGTAGTCGAAGTGCCCACTAGGTAACCTAGATAGTCCAATTGCACGTTAGCTAACCTAGATAGTCGAAGTGTCCGCTGGTTAACCTACATAATCCAAATGCCCGCTAGTTAACCTAGATAGTCCAAGTGGCCGCTTGTTAACCTAGATAGTTCAAGTGCCCGCTAATAAACCTAGATAGTCCAAGGGCCCGCTAGTTAACCTACATAGTCCAAGTGCCCGTTCGTTAACCTAGATAGGCCGAGTGCCCACTAGGTAACCTAGACAGTCCAAGTGCCCACTAGGTTACCTACATAGTCCAAGTGCACGTTCATTAACCTAGATAGTCCATGTGCCCGCTGGTAATCTACATAGTCCAAGGGCCCGCTAGGTAACCTTGATAGTCCAAGCGCCTTCTAGTTAACCTACATAGTCCAAGTGCCCGCTAGGTAACCTACATATTCCAAATGCCCGTTAGTTAACCTAGATAGTCCAAGTGCCCACTAGGGGACGTACATAGTCCAAGTGCCCGCGAGGTAACCTTGATAGTCCAAGTGCGCGCTAGGGTATGTACATAGTCGGAGTGCTGGCTAGGAAACCTAGATAATCCAAGTGCCCGCTAGTTAACCTACATAGTCCAAGGGCCCGCAAGTTAACCTACATAGTCCAAGGTCCGCAATTTAACCTAGATAGTCCAAGTGCCCGCTAGTTAACCTACGTAGTACAAGGGCCCGCTACTTGACCTAGATAGTCCAAGTGCCCGCTAGTTAACCTAGATAGTCCAAGTGCCCGCTAGTTAATCTAAGTAGTCCAAATGTCCGATAGGGATCCTACATAGTCCAAGTGCCCGCTACGTAACCTACATATCCAAGTGCCCGTTCGTTAACCTAGATAGTCAAACTGCCCGCTAGGTAACCTAGACAGTCCAAGTGCCCGCTAGGTTACCTACATAGTCCAAGTGCCCGTTCGTTAACCTAGATAGTCCAAGTGCCCGCTAGTTAACCTAGATCGTCCAAGGGCCCTCTAGTTAACCTAGATAGTCCAAGTGCCCGCTAGGGGACGTACATAGTCCAAGTGCCCGCTAGGTAACCTAGATAGTCCAAGTGCCCATTAGGTTATGTACATAGTTCAAGTGCCCGCTAGGTAACCTAGATTGTCCAAGTGTCCGCTAGTTACCCTACATAGTCCAAGTGCCCGCTAGGTAACCTAGATAGTCCAAGGTCCTGCTAGTTAACCTACATAGTCCAATGCCCGATAGGGAACCTACATAGTCCAAGTGCCCGCTGAGGAACCTACATAGTCCAAGTGCCCGATAGGGAACTTATATATGCCAAGTGCCAGTTAGGGACCTACATACTCCACGTGCCCATAGGGAACCTATATATTCCAAGTGCCCGCTGGGGAACCTACATAGTCCAAGTGCCCGTTAGTTAACCTAGATAGTCAAAGTGCCTGCTAGGTAACCTAAATATTCCAAGTGCTCTCTAGGGAACCTACATAGTCCAAGTGCCCGTTAGTTAACCTAGATAGTCCAATTGCCCGTTAGCTAACCTAGATAGTCGAAGTGTCCGCTAGTTAACCTACATAGTCCAGTGTCCGTTGGTTAACCTAGATAGTCCAAGTGCCCGCTAGGTAACCTAGAGTCCAAGTGCTCGCTAGTTAACCTACATAGTCCAAGTGCCCGCTAGGTAACCTATATAGTCCAAGTGCCCGCTAGGTAACCTACATAGTCCAAGGTCTCACTTGTTAACTTTGATAGTCCAAGTGCCTGCTAGTTAACCTAGATCTTCCAAGTGCCCGCGAGTTAACCTAGATTGTCCAAGTGCCTGCTACTTAACCTACATAGTCCAGGGCCCACTAGTTAACCTAGATAATCCAAGTGTCCTCTAGTTAACCTACATAGTCCAAGTACCAGCAAGTTAACCTATATACAAAGAACCCGCTACGTAACCTAGATAGTCCAAGTGCACGCTAGTTAACCTACATAGTCCAAGTGCCCGCTAGGCAACCTAGAGAGTCCAAGTGCCCACTAAGGAACCTACATAGTCCAAGTGCACGCTAGTTAACCTAGACAGTCCCAGTACCCGCTAGGGAACTTACATAGTCCAAGTTCCCGCTTGGTAACCTAAATTGTCCAAATGCCTGCTAGGGAAACTACATAGTCCAAGTGCCCGCTAGTTAACCTAGACAGTCCCAGTGCCCGCTAGGGAACTTACATAGTCCAAGTTCCCGCTTGGTAACCTAAATTGTCCAAATGCCCGCTAGGCAACCTAGATAGTCCAAGTGCCCACTAAGGAACCTACATAGCTCAAGTGCACGCTAGTTAACCTAGACATTCCCAGTGCCCGCTAGGGAACTTACATAGTCCAAGTTCCCGCTTGGTAACCTAAATTGTCCAAATGCCCGCTAGGGAAACTACATAGTCCAAGTGCCCACTAGTTAACCTAGATAGTCCAAGTGCCTGCTAGTAAACCTACATAATCCATGGGCCCGCTAGTTAACCTACATAGTGCAAGGGCCCGCTAGTTAACCTAGATCATGCAAGTGTCCGCTAGTTAACCTACATAGTCCACGTGCCCGGTGGGTAACCTAGATAGTCCTAGTGCCCGTTAGTTAACCTAGATGGTCCAAGGGCCCACTAGGGGACGTACATAGTCCAAGTGCCCGCTAGTTAACCTACATAGTCCAAGGTCCGCTAGTTAACCTAGATAGTCCAAGTGCCCGCTACTTAACCTACATAGTACAAGGGCCCGCTAGTTGACATTGATAGTCCAAGTTCCCGCTAGTTAACGTAGATAGTCAAAGTGCCCGCTAATTAACCTAAGTAGTACAAATGTCCGATAGGGATCCTACATAGTCAAAGTGCCCGCTAGTTAACCTACATAGTCCAAGTCCCCGCTAGGTAACCTAGGCAGTCCAAGTGACCATTATGTTACCTACATAGTCCAAGTGCCTTCTAGTTAACCTACATAGTCCAAGTGCCCTCTAGGTAACATACATAGTCCAAGTGCCCACTATGTAACCTAAATAATCCAAATGCCCGCTAGTTAACCTACATAGTCCAAGTGTCCGTTCGTTAACCTAGATAGGCCAAGTGCCGTCTAGGTAACCTAGACAGTCCAAGTGCCCGCTAGGTTACTTACATAGTCCAAGTGCACGTTCGTTAACCTAGATAGTCCAAGTGCCCGCTGGTAACCTACATAATCCAAGGGCCCGCTAGGTAATCTTGATAGTCCAAGTGCCTTCTAGTTAACCTACATAGTCCAAGTGCCCGCTAGGTAACCTACATAGTCCAAGTGCCCACTAGGTAACCTAAGTAATCCTAATGCCCGCTAGGAAAACTACATAGTCCAAGTGCCCGCTAGTTAACCTAGATAGTCCAAGTGCCCGCTAGTAAACCTAGATAGTTCAAGGGCCCGCTAGTTAATCTAGATAGTCCAAGTGCCCGCTAGTTAACCTAGATAGTCCAAGTGCCCGCTAGTTAACCTAGATAGTCCAAGTGCCCGCTAGTTAACCTAGATAGTCAAAGTGCCTGCTAGGTAAACTACATAGTCCAAGTGCCCGCTAGGGAACCCACATAGTCCAAGTGTCCGCTGGGTAACCTAGATAGTCCAATTGCCCGTTAGCTAACCTAGATAGTCGAAGTGTCCGCTAGTTAACCTACATAGTCCAAGTGTCCGTTCGTTAACCTAGATAGGCCAAGTGCCCTCTAGGTAACCTAGACAGTCCAAGTGCCCGCTAGGTTACCTACATAGTCCAAGTGCACGTTCGTTAACCTAGATAGTCCAAGTGCCCGCTGGTAACCTACATAATCCAAGGGCCCGCTAGGTAATCTTGATAGTCCAAGTGCCTTCTAGTTAACCTACATAGTCCAAGTGCCCGCTAGGTAACCTACATAGTCCAAGTGCCCACTAGGTAACCTAAGTAATCCTAATGCCCGCAAGGAAAACTACATAGTCCAAGTGCCCGCTAGTTAACCTAAATAGTCCAAGTGCCCGCTAGTAAACCTAGATAGTCCAAGGGCCTGCTAGTTAATCTAGATAGTCCAAGTGCCCGCTAGTTAACCCAGATAGTCCAAGTGCCCGCTAGTTAACCTAGATAGTCCAAGGGACCGCTAGTTAATCTAGATAGTCCAAGTGCCCTCTAGTTAACCTAGATAGTCCAAGTGCCCGCTAGTTAACCTAGATCGTCCAAGGGCCCTCTAGTTAACCTAGATAGTCCAAGTGCCCGCTAGGGGATGTGCATAGTCCAAGTGCCCTCTAGGTAACCTACATAGTCCAATGCCCGTTAGTTAACCTAGATAGTCCAAGTGCCCACTAGGGGACGTACATAGTCCAAGTGCCCGCTAGGTAACCTACATAGTCAAGTGCCCACTAGGTAACCTAAGTAATCCTAATGCCCGCTAGGAAAACTACATAGTCCAAGTGCCCGCTAGGTAACCTAGACAGTCCAAGTGCCCGCTAGGTAACCTTGATAGTCCAAGTGCCTTCTAGTTAACCTACATAGTCCAAGTGCCCGCTAGGTAACATACATAGTCCAAGTGCCCACTATGTAACCTAAATAATCCAAATGCCCGCTAGTTAACCTACATAGTCCAAGTGTCCGTTCGTTAACCTAGATAGGCCAAGTGCCCTCTAGGTAACCTAGACAGTCCAAGTGCCCGCTAGGTTACCTACATAGTCCAAGTGCCCGCTAGGTAACCTATATAGTCCAAGTGCCCGCTAGGTAACCTACATAGTCCAAGGTCTCACTTGTTAACTTTGATAGTCCAAGTGCCTGCTAGTTAACCTAGATCTTCCAAGTGCCCGCGAGTTAACCTAGATTGTCCAAGTGCCTGCTACTTAACCTACATAGTCCAGGGCCCACTAGTTAACCTAGATAATCCAAGTGTCCTCTAGTTAACCTACATAGTCCAAGTACCAGCAAGTTAACCTATATACAAAGAACCCGCTACGTAACCTAGATAGTCCAAGTGCACGCTAGTTAACCTACATAGTCCAAGTGCCCGCTAGGCAACCTAGAGAGTCCAAGTGCCCACTAAGGAACCTACATAGTCCAAGTGCACGCTAGTTAACCTAGACAGTCCCAGTACCCGCTAGGGAACTTACATAGTCCAAGTTCCCGCTTGGTAACCTAAATTGTCCAAATGCCTGCTAGGGAAACTACATAGTCCAAGTGCCCGCTAGTTAACCTAGACAGTCCCAGTGCCCGCTAGGGAACTTACATAGTCCAAGTTCCCGCTTGGTAACCTAAATTGTCCAAATGCCCGCTAGGCAACCTAGATAGTCCAAGTGCCCACTAAGGAACCTACATAGCTCAAGTGCACGCTAGTTAACCTAGACATTCCCAGTGCCCGCTAGGGAACTTACATAGTCCAAGTTCCCGCTTGGTAACCTAAATTGTCCAAATGCCCGCTAGGGAAACTACATAGTCCAAGTGCCCACTAGTTAACCTAGATAGTCCAAGTGCCTGCTAGTAAACCTACATAATCCATGGGCCCGCTAGTTAACCTACATAGTGCAAGGGCCCGCTAGTTAACCTAGATCATGCAAGTGTCCGCTAGTTAACCTACATAGTCCACGTGCCCGGTGGGTAACCTAGATAGTCCTAGTGCCCGTTAGTTAACCTAGATGGTCCAAGGGCCCACTAGGGGACGTACATAGTCCAAGTGCCCGCTAGTTAACCTACATAGTCCAAGGTCCGCTAGTTAACCTAGATAGTCCAAGTGCCCGCTACTTAACCTACATAGTACAAGGGCCCGCTAGTTGACATTGATAGTCCAAGTTCCCGCTAGTTAACGTAGATAGTCAAAGTGCCCGCTAATTAACCTAAGTAGTACAAATGTCCGATAGGGATCCTACATAGTCAAAGTGCCCGCTAGTTAACCTACATAGTCCAAGTCCCCGCTAGGTAACCTAGGCAGTCCAAGTGACCATTATGTTACCTACATAGTCCAAGTGCCTTCTAGTTAACCTACATAGTCCAAGTGCCCTCTAGGTAACATACATAGTCCAAGTGCCCACTATGTAACCTAAATAATCCAAATGCCCGCTAGTTAACCTACATAGTCCAAGTGTCCGTTCGTTAACCTAGATAGGCCAAGTGCCGTCTAGGTAACCTAGACAGTCCAAGTGCCCGCTAGGTTACTTACATAGTCCAAGTGCACGTTCGTTAACCTAGATAGTCCAAGTGCCCGCTGGTAACCTACATAATCCAAGGGCCCGCTAGGTAATCTTGATAGTCCAAGTGCCTTCTAGTTAACCTACATAGTCCAAGTGCCCGCTAGGTAACCTACATAGTCCAAGTGCCCACTAGGTAACCTAAGTAATCCTAATGCCCGCTAGGAAAACTACATAGTCCAAGTGCCCGCTAGTTAACCTAGATAGTCCAAGTGCCCGCTAGTAAACCTAGATAGTTCAAGGGCCCGCTAGTTAATCTAGATAGTCCAAGTGCCCGCTAGTTAACCTAGATAGTCCAAGTGCCCGCTAGTTAACCTAGATAGTCCAAGTGCCCGCTAGTTAACCTAGATAGTCAAAGTGCCTGCTAGGTAAACTACATAGTCCAAGTGCCCGCTAGGGAACCCACATAGTCCAAGTGTCCGCTGGGTAACCTAGATAGTCCAATTGCCCGTTAGCTAACCTAGATAGTCGAAGTGTCCGCTAGTTAACCTACATAGTCCAAGTGTCCGTTCGTTAACCTAGATAGGCCAAGTGCCCTCTAGGTAACCTAGACAGTCCAAGTGCCCGCTAGGTTACCTACATAGTCCAAGTGCACGTTCGTTAACCTAGATAGTCCAAGTGCCCGCTGGTAACCTACATAATCCAAGGGCCCGCTAGGTAATCTTGATAGTCCAAGTGCCTTCTAGTTAACCTACATAGTCCAAGTGCCCGCTAGGTAACCTACATAGTCCAAGTGCCCACTAGGTAACCTAAGTAATCCTAATGCCCGCAAGGAAAACTACATAGTCCAAGTGCCCGCTAGTTAACCTAAATAGTCCAAGTGCCCGCTAGTAAACCTAGATAGTCCAAGGGCCTGCTAGTTAATCTAGATAGTCCAAGTGCCCGCTAGTTAACCCAGATAGTCCAAGTGCCCGCTAGTTAACCTAGATAGTCCAAGGGACCGCTAGTTAATCTAGATAGTCCAAGTGCCCTCTAGTTAACCTAGATAGTCCAAGTGCCCGCTAGTTAACCTAGATCGTCCAAGGGCCCTCTAGTTAACCTAGATAGTCCAAGTGCCCGCTAGGGGATGTGCATAGTCCAAGTGCCCTCTAGGTAACCTACATAGTCCAATGCCCGTTAGTTAACCTAGATAGTCCAAGTGCCCACTAGGGGACGTACATAGTCCAAGTGCCCGCTAGGTAACCTACATAGTCAAGTGCCCACTAGGTAACCTAAGTAATCCTAATGCCCGCTAGGAAAACTACATAGTCCAAGTGCCCGCTAGGTAACCTAGACAGTCCAAGTGCCCGCTAGGTAACCTTGATAGTCCAAGTGCCTTCTAGTTAACCTACATAGTCCAAGTGCCCGCTAGGTAACATACATAGTCCAAGTGCCCACTATGTAACCTAAATAATCCAAATGCCCGCTAGTTAACCTACATAGTCCAAGTGTCCGTTCGTTAACCTAGATAGGCCAAGTGCCCTCTAGGTAACCTAGACAGTCCAAGTGCCCGCTAGGTTACCTACATAGTCCAAGTGCACGTTCGTTAACCTAGATAGTCCAAGTGCCCGCTGGTAACCTACATAATCCAAGGGCCCGCTAGGTAATCTTGATAGTCCAAGTGCCTTCTAGTTAACCTACATAGTCCAAGTGCCCGCTAGGTAACCTACATAGTCCAAGTGCCCACTAGGTAACCTAAGTAATCCTAATGCCCGCTAGGAACTCTACATAGTCCAAGTGCCCGCTAGTTAACCTAGATAGTCCAAGTGCCCACTAGTAAACCTAGATAGTCCAAGGGCCCGCTAGTTAATCTAGATAGTCCAAGTGCCCGCTAGTTAACCTAGATAGTCCAAGTGCCCGCTAGTTAACCTAGATAGTCCAAGGGACCGCTAGTTAACCTAGATAGTCAAAGTGCCTGCTAGGTAAACTACATAGTCCAAGTGCCCGCTAGGGAACCCACATAGTCCAAGTGTCCGCTGGGTAACCTAGATAGTACAATTGACCGTTAGCTAACCTAGATAGTCGAAGTGTCCGCTAGTTAACCTACATAGTCCAAGTGTCCGTTCGTTAACCTAGATAGGCCAAGTGCCCTCTAGGTAACCTAGACAGTCCAAGTGCCTGCTAGGTTACCTACATAGTCCAAGTGCACGGTCGTTAACCTAGATAGTCCAAGTGCCCGCTGGCAACCTATATAATCCAAGGGCCCACTAGGTAATCTTGATAGTCCAAGTGCCTTCTAGTTAACCTACATAGTCCAAGTGCCCGCTAGGTAACCTACATAGTCCAAGTGCCCACTAGGTAACCTAAGTAATCCTAATGCCCGCTAGGAAAACTACATAGTCCAAGTGCCCGCTAGTTAACCTAAATAGTCCAAGTGCCCGCTAGTAAACCTAGATAGTCCAAGGGCCCGCTAGTTAATCTAGATAGTCCAAGTGCCCGCTAGTTAACCCAGATAGTCCAAGTGCCCGCTAGATAACCTAGATAGTCCAGGGACCGCTAGTTAATCTAGATAGTCCAGGTGCCCGCTAGTTAACATAGATAGTCCAAGTGCCCGCTAGTTAACCTAGATCGTCCAAGGGCCCTCTAGTTAACCTAGATAGTCCATGTGCCCGCTAGGGGACGTACATAGTCCAAGTGCCCTCTAGGTAACCTACATAGTCCAATGCCCGTTAGTTAACCTAGATAGTCCAAGTGCCCACTAGGGGACGTACATAGTCCAAGTGCCCGCTAGGTAACCTACAAAGTCAAGTGCCCACTAGGTAACCTAAGTAATCCTAATGCCCGCTAGGAAAACTACATAGTCCAAGTGCCCGCTAGGTAACCTAGACAGTCCAAGTGCCCGCTAGGTAACCTTGATAGTCCAAGTGCCTTCTAGTTAACCTACATAGTCCAAGTGCCGGTAGGTAACATACATAGTCCAAGTGCCCACTATGTAACCGAAATAATCCAAATGCCCGCTAGTTAACCTACATAGTCCAAGTGTCCGTTCGTTAACCTAGATAGGCCATGTGCCCTCTAGGTAACCTAGACAGTCCAAGTGCCCGCTAGGTTACCTACATAGTCCAAGTGCACGTTCGTTAACCTAGATAGTCCAAGTGCCCGCTGGTAACCTACATAATCCAAGGGCCCGCTAGGTAATCTTGATAGTCCAAGTGCCTTCTAGTTAACCTACATAGTCCAAGTGCCCGCTAGGTAACCTACATAGTCCAAGTGCCCACTAGGTAACCTAAGTAATCCTAATGCCCGCTAGGAAAACTACATAGTCCAAGTGCCCGCTAGTTAACCTAGATAGTCCAAGTGCCCACTAGTAAACCTAGATAGTCCAAGGGCCCGCTAGTTAATCTAGATAGTCCAAGTGCCCGCTAGTTAACCCAGATAGTCCAAGTGCCCGCTAGTTAACCTAGATAGTCCAAGGGACCGCTAGTTAATCTAGATAGTCCAAGTGCCCGCTAGTTAACCTAGATAGTCCAAGTGCCCGCTAGTTAACCTAGATCGTCCAAGGGCCCTCTAGTTAACCTAGATAGTCCAAGTGCCCGCTAGGGGATGTACATAGTCCAAGTGCCCTCTAGGTAACCTGCATAGTCCAATGCCCGTTAGTTAACCTAGATAGTCCAAGTGCCCACTAGGGGACGTACATAGTCCAAGTGCCCGCTAGGTAACCTTGATAGTCCAAGTGCGCGCTAGGTTACCTACATAGTCCAAGTGCCCGTTCGTTAACCTAGATAGTCCAAGTGCCCGCTAGGTTACCTAGACAGTCCAAGTGCCCGCTAGTTAACCTCCATAGTCCAAGTGCCTGCTAGGTAAACTACATAGTCCAAGTGCCCACTAGGTAACCTAGACAGTCCAATTGCCCGCTAGTTAACCTAGACAGTCCAAGTACCCGATAGGGAACATACATAATCCAAGTGCTCGCTAGGGAACCTATATAGTCCAAGTGCTCGCTAGGCAAACTACATAGTCTAAGTGCCTGTTAGTTAACCTAGATAGTCAAAGTGCCTGCTAGGTAAACTACATAGTCCAAGTGCCCGCTAGGGAACCCACATAGTCCAAGTGTCCGCTGGGTAACCTAGATAGTCCAATTGCCCGTTAGCTAACCTAGATAGTCGAAGTGTCCGCTAGTTAACCTACATAGTCCAAGTGTCCGTTCGTTAACCTAGATAGGCCAAGTGCCCTCTAGGTAACCTAGACAGTCCAAGTGCCCGCTAGGTTACCTACATAGTCCAAGTGCACGTTCGTTAACCTAGATAGTCCAAGTGCCCGCTAGTAACCTACATAATCCAAGGGCCCGCTAGGTAATCTTGATAGTCCAAGTGCCTTCTAGTTAACCTACATAGTCCAAGTGCCCTCTAGGTAACCTACATAGTCCAAGTGCCCACTAGGTAACCTAAGTAATCCTAATGCCCGCTAGGAAAACTACATAGTCCAAGTGCCCGCTAGTTAATCTAAATAGTCCAAGTGCCCGCTCGTAAACCTAGATAGTCCAAGGGCCCGCTAGTTAATCTAGATAGTCCAAGTGCCCGCTAGTTAACCCAGATAGTCCAAGTGCCCGCTAGTTAACCTAGATAGTCCAAGGGACCGCTAGTTAATCTAGATAGTCCAAGTGCCCGCTAGTTAACCTAGATCGTCCAAGGGCCCTCTAGTTAACCTAGATAGTCCAAGTGCCCGCTAGGGGATGTACATAGTCCAAGTGCCCTCTAGGTAACCTGCATAGTCCAATGCCTGTTAGTTAACCTAGATAGTCCAAGTGCCCACTAGGGGACGTACATAGTCCAAGTGCCCGCTAGGTAACCTTGATAGTCCAAGTGCGCGCTAGGGTATGTACATAGTCCGAGTGCTGGCTAGGAAACCTAGATAATCCAAGTGCCCACTAGTTAACCTACATAGTCCAAGGGCCCGCAAGTTAACCTACATAGTCCAAGGTCCGCTATTTAACCTATATAGTCCAAGTGCCCGCTAGTTAACCTACATAGTACAAGGGCCCGCTACTTGACCTAGATAGTCCAAGTGCCCGCTAGTTAACCTAGATAGTCCAAGTGCCCGCTAGTTAACCTAAGTAGTCCAAATGTCCGATAGGGATCCTACATAGTCCAAGTGCCCGCTACGTAACCTACATATCCAAGTGCCCGTTCGTTAACCTAGATAGTCCAAGTGCCCGCTAGGTAACCTAGACAGTCCAAGTGCCCGCTAGGTTACCTACATAGTCCAAGTGCCCGTTCGTTAACCTAGATAGTCCAAGTGCCCGCTAGGTTACCTAGACAGTCCAAGTGCCCGCTAGTTAACCTCCATAGTCCAAGTGCCTGCTAGGTAAACTACATAGTCCAAGTGCCCACTAGGTAACCTAGACAGTCCAATTGCCCGCTAGTTAACCTAGACAGTCCAAGTACCCGATAGGGAACCTACATAATCCAAGTGCTCGCTAGGGAACCTATATAGTCCAAGTGCTCGCTAGGCAAACTACATAGTCTAAGTGCCTGTTAGTTAACCTAGATAGTCAAAGTGCCTGCTAGGTAAACTACATAGTCCAAGTGCCCGCTAGGGAACCCACATAGTCCAAGTGTCCGCTGGGTAACCTAGATAGTCCAATTGCCCGTTAGCTAACCTAGATAGTCGGAGTGTCCGCTAGTTAACCTACATAGTCCAAGTGTCCGTTCGTTAACCTAGATAGGCCAAGTGCCCTCTAGGTAACCTAGACAGTCCAAGTGCCCGCTAGGTTACCTACATAGTCCAAGTGCACGTTCGTTAACCTAGATAGTCCAAGTGCCCGCTGGTAACCTACATAATCCAAGGGCCCGCTAGGTAATCTTGATAGTCCAAGTGCCTTCTAGTTAACCTACATAGTCCAAGTGCCCGCTAGGTAACCTACATAGTCCAAGTGCCCACTAGGTAACCTAAGTAATCCTAATGCCCGCTAGGAAAACTACATAGTCCAAGTGCCCGCTAGTTAATCTAAATAGTCCAAGTGCCCGCTAGTAAACCTAGATAGTCCAAGGGCCCGCTAGTTAATCTAGATAGTCCAAGTGCCCGCTAGTTAACCCAGATAGTCCAAGTGCCCGCTAGTTAACCTAGATAGTCCAAGGGACCGCTAGTTAATCTAGATAGTCCAAGTGCCCGCTAGTTAACCTAGATAGTCCAAGTGCCCGCTAGTTAACCTAGATCGTCCAAGGGCCCTCTAGTTAACCTAGATAGTCCAAGTGCCCGCTAGGGGATGTACATAGTCCAAGTGCCCTCTAGGTAACCTGCATAGTCCAATGCCCGTTAGTTAACCTAGATAGTCCAAGTGCCCACTAGGGGACGTACATAGTCCAAGTGCCCGCTAGGTAACCTTGATAGTCCAAGTGCGCGCTAGGGTATGTACATAGTCCGAGTGCTGGCTAGGAAACCTAGATAATCCAAGTGCCCACTAGTTAACCTACATAGTCCAAGGGCCCGCAAGTTAACCTACATAGTCCAAGGTCCGCTATTTAACCTATATAGTCCAAGTGCCTGCTAGTTAACCTACATAGTACAAGGGCCCGCTACTTGACCTAGATAGTCCAAGTGCCCGCTAGTTAACCTAGATAGTCCAAGTGCCCGCTAGTTAACCTAAGTAGTCCAAATGTCCGATAGGGATCCTACATAGTCCAAGTGCCCGCTACGTAACCTACATATCCAAGTGCCCGTTCGTTAACCTAGATAGTCCAAGTGCCCGCTAGGTAACCTAGACAGTCCAAGTGCCCGCTAGGTTACCTACATAGTCCAAGTGCCCGTTCGTTAACCTAGATAGTCCAAGTGCCCGCTAGGTTACCTAGACAGTCCAAGTGCCCGCTAGTTAACCTCCATAGTCCAAGTGCCTGCTAGGTAAACTACATAGTCCAAGTGCCCACTAGGTAACCTAGACAGTCCAATTGCCCGCTAGTTAACCTAGACAGTCCAAGTACCCGATAGGGAACCTACATAATCCAAGTGCTCGCTAGGGAACCTATATAGTCCAAGTGCTCGCTAGGCAACCTACATAGTCTAAGTGCCTGTTAGTTAACCTAGATAGTCAAAGTGCCTGCTAGGTAAACTACATAGTCCAAGTGCCCGCTAGGGAACCCACATAGTCCAAGTGTCCGCTGGGTAACCTAGATAGTCCAATTGCCCGTTAGCTAACCTAGATAGTCGAAGTGTCCGCTAGTTAACCTACATAGTCCAAGTGTCCGTTCGTTAACCTAGATAGGCCAAGTGCCCTCTAGGTAACCTAGACAGTCCAAGTGCCCGCTAGGTTACCTACATAGTCCAAGTGCACGTTCGTTAACCTAGATAGTCCAAGTGCCCGCTGGTAACCTACATAATCCAAGGGCCCGCTAGGTAATCTTGATAGTCCAAGTGCCTTCTAGTTAACCTACATAGTCCAAGTGCCCGCTAGGTAACCTACATAGTCCAAGTGCCCACTAGGTAACCTAAGTAATCCTAATGCCCGCTAGGAAAACTACATAGTCCAAGTGCCCGCTAGTTAATCTAAATAGTCCAAGTGCCCGCTAGTAAACCTAGATAGTCCAAGGGCCCGCTAGTTAATCTAGATAGTCCAAGTGCCCGCTAGTTAACCCAGATAGTCCAAGTGCCCGCTAGTTAACCTAGATAGTCCAAGGGACCGCTAGTTAATCTAGATAGTCCAAGTGCCCGCTAGTTAACCTAGATAGTCCAAGTGCCCGCTAGTTAACCTAGATCGTCCAAGGGCCCTCTAGTTAACCTAGATAGTCCAAGTGCCCGCTAGGGGATGTACATAGTCCAAGTGCCCTCTAGGTAACCTGCATAGTCCAATGCCCGTTAGTTAACCTAGATAGTCCAAGTGCCCACTAGGGGACGTACATAGTCCAAGTGCCCGCTAGGTAACCTTGATAGTCCAAGTGCGCGCTAGGGTATGTACATAGTCCGAGTGCTGGCTAGGAAACCTAGATAATCCAAGTGCCCACTAGTTAACCTACATAGTCCAAGGGCCCGCAAGTTAACCTACATAGTCCAAGGTCCGCTATTTAACCTATATAGTCCAAGTGCCTGCTAGTTAACCTACATAGTACAAGGGCCCGCTACTTGACCTAGATAGTCCAAGTGCCCGCTAGTTAACCTAGATAGTCCAAGTGCCCGCTAGTTAACCTAAGTAGTCCAAATGTCCGATAGGGATCCTACATAGTCCAAGTGCCCGCTACGTAACCTACATATCCAAGTGCCCGTTCGTTAACCTAGATAGTCCAAGTGCCCGCTAGGTAACCTAGACAGTCCAAGTGCCCGCTAGGTTACCTACATAGTCCAAGTGCCCGTTCGTTAACCTAGATAGTCCAAGTGCCCGCTAGGTTACCTAGACAGTCCAAGTGCCCGCTAGTTAACCTCCATAGTCCAAGTGCCTGCTAGGTAAACTACATAGTCCAAGTGCCCACTAGGTAACCTAGACAGTCCAATTGCCCGCTAGTTAACCTAGACAGTCCAAGTACCCGATAGGGAACCTACATAATCCAAGTGCTCGCTAGGGAACCTATATAGTCCAAGTGCTCGCTAGGCAACCTACATAGTCTAAGTGCCTGTTAGTTAACCTAGATAGTCAAAGTGCCTGCTAGGTAAACTACATAGTCCAAGTGCCCGCTAGGGAACCCACATAGTCCAAGTGTCCGCTGGGTAACCTAGATAGTCCAATTGCCCGTTAGCTAACCTAGATAGTCGAAGTGTCCGCTAGTTAACCTACATAGTCCAAATGTCCGTTCGTTAACCTAGATAGGCCAAGTGCCCTCTAGGTAACCTAGACAGTCCAAGTGCCCGCTAGGTTACCTACATAGTCCAAGTGCACGTTCGTTAACCTAGATAGTCCAAGTGCCCGCTGGTAACCTACATAATCCAAGGGCCCGCTAGGTAATCTTGATAGTCCAAGTGCCTTCTAGTTAACCTACATAGTCCAAGTGCCCACTAGGTAACCTAAGTAATCCTAATGCCCGCTAGGAAAACTACATAGTCCAAGTGCCCGCTAGTTAATCTAAATAGTCCAAGTGCCCGCTAGTAAACCTAGATAGTCCAAGGGCCCGCTAGTTAATCTAGATAGTCCAAGTGCCCGCTAGTTAACCCAGATAGTCCAAGTGCCCGCTAGTTAACCTAGATAGTCCAAGGGACCGCTAGTTAATCTAGATAGTCCAAGTGCCCGCTAGTTAACCTAGATAGTCCAAGTGCCCGCTAGTTAACCTAGATCGTCCAAGGGCCCTCTAGTTAACCTAGATAGTCCAAGTGCCCGCTAGGGGACGTACATAGTCCAAGTGCCCTCTAGGTAACCTACATAGTCCAATGCCCGTTAGTTAACCTAGATAGTCCAAGTGCCCACTAGGGGACGTACATAGTCCAAGTGCCCGCTAGGTAACCTTGATAGTCCAAGTGCGCGCTAGGGTATGTACATAGTCCGAGTGCTGGCTAGGAAACCTAGATAATCCAAGTGCCCACTAGTTAACCTACATAGTCCAAGGGCCCGCAAGTTAACTTACATAGTCCAAGGTCCGCTATTTAACCTATATAGTCCAAGTGCCCGCTAGTTAACCTACATAGTACAAGGGCCCGCTACTTGACCTAGATAGTCCAAGTGCCCGCGAGTTAACCTAGATAGTCCAAGTGCCCGCTAGTTAACCTAAGTAGTCCAAATGTCCGATAGGGATCCTACATAGTCCAAGTGCCCGCTACGTAACCTACATATCCAAGTGCCCGTTCGTTAACCTAGATAGTCCAAGTGCCCGCTAGGTAACCTAGACAGTCCAAGTGCCCGCTAGGTTACCTACATAGTCCAAGTGCCCGTTCGTTAACCTAGATAGTCCAAGTGCCCGCTAGGTTACCTAGACAGTCCAAGTGCCCGCTAGTTAACCTCCATAGTCCAAGTGCTTGCTAGGTAAACTACATAGTCCAAGTGCTCACTAGGTAACCTAGACAGTCCAATTGCCCGCTAGTTAACCTAGACAGTCCAAGTACCCGATAGGGAACCTACATACTGCAAGTGCCCGCTAGGGAACCTATATAGTCCAAGTGCTCGCTAGGCAACCTACATAGTCCAAGTGCCTGTTAGTTAACCTAGATAGTCAAAGTGCCTGCTAGGTAACCTAAATAGTCCAAGTGCCCGCTAGGGAACCTACATAGTCCAAGTGTCCGCTGGGTAACCTAAATATTCCAATTGCCCGTTAGCTAACCTAGATAGTCGAAGTGTCCGCTAGTTAACCTACAGAGTCCAAGTGTCCGTTCGTTAACCTAGATAGTCCAAGTGCCCGCTAGGGAACCTACATAGTCCAAGTGTCCGCTGGGTAACCTAAATATTCCAATTGCCCGTTAGCTAACCTAGATAGTCGAAGTGTCCGCTAGTTAACCTACATAGTCCAAGTGCACGTTCGTTAACCTAGATAGTCCAAGTGCCCGCTGGCAACCTACATAATCCAAGGGCCTGCTAGGTAATCTTAATAGTCCAAGTGCCTTCTAGTTAACCTACATAGTCCAAGTGCCCGCTAGGTAACCTACATAGTCCAAGTGTCCACTAGGTAACCTAAGTAATCCTAATGCCCGCTAGGAAAACTACATAGTCCAAGTGCCCGCTAGTTAACCTAGATAGTCCAAGTGCCCGCTAGTTAACCTAGATAGTCCAAGTGCCCGCTAGTTAACCTAGATAGTCCAAGGGACCGCTAGTTAATCTAGATAGTCCAAGTGCCCGCTAGTTAACCTAGATAGTCCAAGTGCCCGCTAGTTAACCTAGATCGTCCAAGGGCCCTCTAGTTAACCTAGATAGTCCAAGTGCCCGCTAGGGGACGTACATAGTCCAAGTGCCCGCTAGGTAACCTAGATAGTCCAAGTGCCCCCTAGTGTATGTACATAGTTCAAGTGCCCGCTAGGTAACCTAGATTGTCCAAGTGTCCGCTAGTTACCCTACATAGTCCTAGTGCCCGCTAGGTAACCTAGATAGTCCAAGGTCCTGCTAGTTAACCTACATAATCCAATGCCCGATAGGGAACCTACATAGTCCAAGTGCCCGCTGAGGAACCTACATAGTCCAAGTGCCCGATAGGGAACCTATGTATTCCAAGTGCCAGTTAGGGAACCTACATACTCCACGTGCCCATAGGGAACCTATATAGTCCAAGTGCCCGCTAGGTAACCTACATAGTCCAAGTGCCCGTTAGTTAACCTAGATAGTCAAAGTGCCTGCTAGGTAACCTAAATAGTCCAAGTGCTCTCTAGGGAACCTACATAGTCCAAGTGCCCGTTAGTTAACCTAGATAGTCCAATTGCCCATTAGCTAACCTAGATAGTCGAAGTGTCCGCTAGTTAACCTACATAGTCCAAGTGTCCGTTGGTTAACCTAGATAGTCCAAGTGCCCACTAGGTAACCTAGAGGCCAAGTGCTCGCTAGTTAACCTACATAGTCCAAGTGCCCGCTAGGTAACCTATATAGTCCAAGTGCCCGCTAGGTAACCTACATAGTCCAAGGTCTCACTTGTTAACTTTGATAGTCCAAGTGCCTGCTAGTTAACCTAGATCTTCCAAGTGCCCGCGAGTTAACCTAGATTGTCCAAGTGCCTGCTATTTAACCTACATAGTCCAAGGGCCCACTAGTTAACCTAGATAATCCAAGTGTCCTCTAGTTAACCTACATAGTCCAAGTACCCGCTAGTTAACCTATATACAAAGTGCCTGCTACGTAACCTAGATAGTCCAAGGGCCCGCTAGTTAACCTACATAGTCCAAGTGCCCGCTAGGCAACCTAGATAGTCCAAGTGCCCACTAAGGAACCTACATAGTCCAAGTGCACGCTAGTTAACCTAGACAGTCCAAGTGCCCGCTAGGGAACTTACATAGTCCAAGTGCCCACTAGGTAACCTAGATAGTGCAAGTGTCCGCTAGTTAACCTAGATAGTTCAAATACCCGCTAAGTAACCTAGATCGTCCAAGGGCCCACTAGTTAGCCTACATAGTCCAAGTGCCCGCTAGGTAACCTAAATAGTCCAAGTTCCCGTTCGGTAACTAGATAGTCCAAGTGCCCTTTAGGGAACCTGGATAGTCCAAGGGCCCGCTAGTTGACTAACATAGTCCAAGTGCCAAATTGGTAACCTAGATAGTACAAGTGCCCGCTGGGTAACCTATATAGTTCAAGTGCCTGTTAGCTAACCTAGATAGTCCAAGAGCCCGCTAGGTAACCTAGACTGTCCAAGTGCCCGCTAGGTTACCTACATAGTCTAAGTGCCCGTTCGTTAACCTAGATAGTCCAAGTGCCCGATAGGAAACCTACATAGTCCAAGGGCCCGCTAGGTAACCTAGATAGTGCAAGTGCCCGCTAGGTAACCTAGAGTCCAATTGCTCGCTAGTTAACCTACATAGTCCAAGTGCCCGCTATGTAACCTAGATAGTCCAAGTGCCCGTCCGTTAACCTACATAGTCCAAGTTCCCGCTAGGTAACCTAGATAGTCCAAGTTCCCGTTACCTAACCTAGATAGTCCAAGTGCCCGCTAGGTAACCTAGACAGTACAAGTGCCCGCAAGGTTACCTGCATATTCAAAGTGCCCGTTCGTTAACCTAGAAGTCCAAGTGCCCGCTAGGTAACCTAGACAGTGCAAGTGCCCGCAAGTTTACCTGCATATTCCAAGTGCCCATTCGTTAACCTAGATAGTCCAAGTGTCCACTAGGTAACCTATATAGTCCAAGTGCCCGTTAGGTAACCTATATAGTCCAAGTGCCCGCTAGGTAACCTAGATAGTCCAAGGACCCGCTAGTTAAACTACATAGTCCAAGGGCTCACTTGTTAATTTTGATAATCCAGCTGCCCGCTAGTTAACCTAGATCGTCCAAGTGCCTGCTAGTTAATCTACATAGTCCAAGGGCCCACTAGTTGACCTACATAGTCCAAGTGCCCGCTAGGCAACCTAGATAATCCAAGTGCCCGCTAAGGAACCTACATAGTCCAAGTGCATGGTAGTTTACCTAGATATTCCAAATGCCCGCTAGTTAACCTAGATAGTCCAAGTGCCTGCTAGGTAACCTACATATTCCAAGTGCCCGCTAGTTAACATAGATACTCCAAGTGCCCGCTAGGGAACCTACATAGTCCAAGTGCCTGCTAGTTAACCTAGATAGTCCAAGTGCCCGCTAGTTAACCTAGATAGTCCAAGGGACCGCTAGTTAATCTAGATAGTCCAAGTGCCCGCTAGTTAACCTAGATAGTCCAAGTGCCTGCTAGGTAACCTAGATAGTACAAGTGTCCGCTAGTTAACCTACATATTCCAAGTGCCCACTAGTTAACATAGATAGTCCAAGTGCCCCTAGGGAACGTACATAGTCCAAGTGCCCGCTAGGTAACCTAGATAGTGCAAGTGTCCGCTAGTTAACCTAGATAGTTCAAGTACCCGCTAGGTAACCTAGATCGTCCAAGGGCCCCCTAGTTAGCCTACATAGTCCAAGTGCCCGCTAGGTAACCTAGATAGTCCAAGTGCCCTTTCGGTAACCTAGATAGTCCAAGTGCCCGCTATTAAACCTACATAGTCCATGCGCCCGCTAGTTAACCTACATAGTGCAAGTGTCCGCTAGTTAACCTACATATTCCATGTGCCCGCTAGTTAACCTACATAATCTAAGTGCCCGTTAGCTAACCTAGATAGTCCAAGGGACCGCTAGTTGACCTACATAGTCCAAGTGCCAGCTAGGTAACCTAGATAGTACAAGTGCCCGCAAGGGAACCTAGATAGTCCAAGTGCCTGTTAGCTAACCTAGATAGTCCAATTGGCGCCTAGGTAACCTACAGAGTCCAAGTGCCAGCTAGGTAACCTAGATAATCCAAGTGCCCGCTAGGTAACCTAGATAGTCCATGTGCCCACTAGTTAACCTACTTAGTCCAAGTGCCCGATAGGGAACCTACATAATCCAAGTACCCGCTAGGCAACTTACATAGTCCAAGTGCCCCTTAGTTAACCTAGATAGTCAAAGTGCCTGCTAGGTAACCTAGATAGTCCAAGTGCCCGCTAGGTAACCTACATAGTCCAAGTGCCCGTTAGGTAACCTAAATAGTCCAAATGCCCGCTAGGGAAACTACACAGTCCAAGTGCCCGCTAGTTAACCTAGATCGTCCAAATGCCTGCTAGTAAACCTACATAATCCATGGGACCGCTAGTTAACCTACATAGTGCAAGGGCCCGCTAGTTAACCTAGATCGTGCAAGTGTCCACTAGTTAACCTATATAGTCCAAGTGCCCGCTAGTTAACCTGTATACCAAGTGCCCGCTACGTAACCTAGAATGTCCAAGGGCACGCTAGTTAACCTACATAGTACAAGTGCACGCTAGGGAGCCTAGATAGTCCAAGTGCCCGCTCTGGAAACTACATAGTCCAAGTGCCTGCTAGGGAACCTACATAGTCCAAGTGCCCGCTCTGGAACATACATAGTCCAAGTGCCCGCTAGGGTATCTACATATTCCAAGGGCCCGCTAGTTAACCTACGTATTCCAAGTACACGCTAGTTAACGTAGATCTTCCAAGTGCCCGTTAGTTAACCTACATAGATCAAGGGCCCGCTAGTAAACCTACATAGTCCAAGGGCCCGCTAGTTAACCTACATCGTCCATGGGCCCGCTAGTTAACCTAGATAGTCCAAGTGCCCGCTAGTTAACCTACACAGTCCATTGCCCGCTAGGTAACCTAGACAGTTGAAGTGACCACTAGGTTACCTACATAGTCTAAGTGCCTGTTCATTAACCTCATAGTCCAAGTGCCCGCTAGGTAACCTATATAGTCCAAATGCCCGCTAGTGATCCTAATATTCCAAGTGCCCGCTAGTTAACATAGATAGTCCAAGTGCTCGCTAGGGAACGTACATAGTGCAAGTGCCCGCTAGGTAACCTAGATAGTGCAAGTGCCCGCTAGTTATCCTAGATAGTTCTAGTACCCGCTAGGTAACCTAGATCGTCCAAGGGCCCCCTAGTGAGCCTACATAGTCCAAGTGCCCGCTAGGTAACCTAGATAGTCCAAGTGACCGCTAGTTAACCTACATAGTCCAAGTGCTCACTAAGTAACCTAGATAGTCAAAGTGCCCCTTAGGTAACCTAGATAGTCCAAGTGCCCGTTACCTAACCTAGATAGTCCAAGTGCCCGTTAGGCAACATACACAGTCCAAGTGCCCGTTCGTTAACCTAGAAGTCCAAGTGCCCGCTATGTAACCTAGACAGTCCAAGTGCCCGCTAGGTTACCTGCATAGTCCAAGTGCCCGTTCGTTAACCTAGATAGTCCAAGTGCCCGCTAGAGAACCTATATAATCCAAGTGCTATCTAGGTAACCTAGATAGTCCAAGGGCCCGCTAGTTAACCTACATAATCCAAGGGCTCGCTTGTTAACTTTGATAGTCCAAGTGCCCGTTAACTAACCTAGATAGTCCAAGAGCCCGCTAGGTAACCTAGACTGTCCAAGTGCCCGCTAGGTTACCTACATAGTCTAAGTGCCCGTTCCTTAACCTAGATAGTCCAAGTGCCCGCTAGAAAACCTACATAGTCCAAGGGCCCACTAGTTAACCTAGATCGTCCATGTGTCCTCTAGTTAACCTACATAGTCCAAGTGCACGCTAGGTAACCTACATAGTGTAAGTGTCCGCCAGATAACCTACATAGTCCAAGTGCCAGTTAGGTAACCTAGATAGTCCAAGTGCCCGCTAGGTAACCTACATAGTGCAAGTGTCCGCTACTTAACCTACGTAGTCCAAGGGCCCGGTAGTTAACCTACATAGTCCAAGTGCCCGGTAGTTAACTTACATAGTTCAAGTGTCCGTAGGGAACATACATAGTCCATGTGCCCGCTAGGGAACATTCATAGTCCAAGTGCCCGCTAGGGAACCTACGTAGTCCAAGTGCCCGCTAGGGAATCTACATAGTCCAAGGGCCCGCTAGTTAACGTAGATAGTCCAAGTGCCGCTAGTTAATCTACATAGTCCAAGTGCTCGCTAAGGAACCTACATAGTCCAAGTGCCCGCTCTGGAACCTACAAAGTCCAAGTGCCTGCTAGGGAACCTACATAGTCCATGTGCCCGCTCTGGAACATACATAGTCCAAGTGCCCGCTACTGAATCTACATAGTCCAAGGGCCCGCTAGTTAACGTAGATAGTCCAAGTACCCGCTAGTTAACCTAGATAGACCAAGTACCCGCTAGGGAACGTACCTTGTCCAAGTGCCCGATAGGGAACCTACATAGTCCAAGTGCCCGCTAGTTAACATAGGTAGTCCAAGTACCCGCTAGGAAACGTACGTAGTCCAAGTGCCCGCTAGTTAACGTACATAGTCCAAGTGCCTGCTAGGTAACGTAGATAGTCCAAGTGCCCACTAGGGAACTTACATAGTCCAAGGGCCCGCTAGGGAACCTACATAGTCCAAGTGCCTGTTAGCTAACATAGATAGTCCCAGTGCCCGCTAGGTAACCTAGATAGTCCAACAGCCCGGTAGGTAACCTACATACTCCAAGTACCCGCTAGATAACGGAGATAGTTCAAGTGCCAGCTAGGTAACCTAGATAGTCCAAGTGCCCGCTAGATAACCTACAAAGTCTAATTGCCCGCTCAGTAATCTATATAGTCCAAATGCCCGCTGGGAGCCTACATAATCCCAATGCCCGCTACGTAACCTAGATAGTCCAAGGGCCTGCTAGGTAACCTACATAGTCCTAGTGCCCCTAGTTAACCTACATTCTCCAAGTGCCTGATAGGTAACCTACATAGTCCTAGTGCCCCTAGTTAACCTACATTCTCCAAGTGCCCGCTAGGTAACCTACATAGTCCAAATACCCTCTAGTTAACCTACATAGTTCAAGTGCCCGATAGGGAAACTACATAATCCAAGTGCCCGCTAGGGAACCTACATAGTCCACGTGCCAGTTAGGTAAACTAGATAGTCCAAATGCCCGCCAGGAAACCCACATAGTCCAAGTGCCCGCTAGGGAACTTACATAGTACAAGGGCCCGCTAGGGAACCTACATAGTCCAAGTGCCCGTTCGTTAACCTACATAGTCCAAGTGCCCACTAGGAAACCTACATAGTCCAAGTGCCCGTTCGTTAACCTAGATATTCCAAGTGCGCGCTAGGTAACCTAGATAGGCCAAGTGCCCGCTAGGTAACCTATATACTCCAAGTTCCCGCTATGTAACCTAGATAATCAAAGTGCCCGTAAGGTAACCTAGATAGTCCTAGTGCCCGCTAGGTAACTTACATTGTCCAAGTTCCCGCTAGGTAACCTATATAGTCCAAGTTCCCGTTACCTAACCTAGATAGTCCAAGTGCCCGCTAGGCAACCTACATAGTCCAAGAGCCCGTTCGTTAACCTAGAAGTCCAAGTGCCTGCTAGGTAACCTAGACAGTCCAACTGCCCTCTAGGTTACCTGCATATTCGAAGTGCCCGTTCGTTAACCTAGATAGTCCAAGTGCCCACTAGGTAACCTACATAGTCCAAGTGCCCGCTAAGTAACCTATATAGTCCAAGTGCCCGCTAGTTAACCTACATAGTCCAAGGGCTCACTTGTTAACATTGATAGTCCAGCTGCCCGCTACTTAACCTAGATCGTCCAAATGCCCGCTAGTTAACCTAGATTGTCCAAGTCCCTGCTAGTTAACCTACATAGCCAAGGGCCCACTATTTACGTAGGTAGTCCAAGTGTCCTCTAGTTAACCTATATACCAAGTGCCCGCTACGTAACCTAGATAGTCCAAGGGCACGCTAGTTAACCTACATAGTCCAAGTGCCCACTAGGCAACCTAGATAGTCCAAGTGCCCGCTAAGGAACCTACATAGTCCAAGTGCACGCTAGTTAACCTAGATAGTCCAAGTGCCCGCTAGTTAACCTACATATTCCAAGTGCCCGCTAGGTAAACTAGATAGTGCAAGTGCCCGCTAGTTAACCTAGATAGTTCTAGTACCCCCTAGGTAACCTAGATCGTCCAAGGGCCCCCTAGTTAGCCTACATAGTCCAAGTGCCCGCTAGGTAACCTAGATAGTCCAAGTGACCGCTAGTTAACCTACATAGTCCAAGTGCCCGCTAAGTAACCTAGATAGTCCAAGTGCCCGTTAGGTAAACTAGATAGTCCAAGTGCCCGCTAGGTAACCTACATTGTCCAAGTTCCCGCTAGGTAACCTAGATAGTCCAAGTGCCCGTTACCTAACCTAGATAGTCCAAGTGCCCGCTAGGCAACATACATAGTCCAAGTGCCCGTTAGTTAACCTAGATAGTCAAAGTGCCTGCTAGGTAACCTAGATAGTCCAAGTGCCCGCTAGGTAACCTACATAGTCCAAGTGCCCGCTAGGTAACCTAAATAGTCCAAATGCCCGCTAGGGAAACTACATAGTCCAAGGGCCCACTAGTTAACCTAGATCGTCCATGTGTCCTCTAGTTAACCTACATAGTCCAAGTGCACGCTAGGTAACCTACATAGTGTAAGTGTCCGCCAGATAACCTACATAGTCCAAGTGCCAGTTAGGTAACCTAGATAGTCCAAATGCCCGCTAGTTAACCTACATAGTGCAAGTGTCCGCTAGTTAACCTACGTAGTCCAAGGGCCCGGTAGTTAACCTACATAGTCCAAGTGCCCGGTAGTTAACTTACATAGTTCGAGTGTCTGTAGGGAACATACATAGTCCAAGTGCCCGCTAGGGAACATTCATAGTCCAAGTGCCCGCTAGGGAACCTACGTAGTCCAAGTGCCCGCTAGGGAATCTACATAGTCCAAGGGCCCGCTAGTTAACGTAGATAGTCCAAGTGCCTGCTAGGGAACCTACATAGTCCAAGGGCCCGCTAGTTAACGTAGATAGTCCAAGTACCCGCTAGTTAACCTAGATAGACCAAGTACCCGCTAGGGAACGTACCTTGTCCAAGTGCCTGCTAGGGAACCTACATAGTTCAAGTGCCCGCTAGTTAACATAGGTAGTCCAAGTACCCGCTAGGAAATGTACGTAGTCCAAGTGCCCGCTAGTTAACGTACATAGTCCAAGTGCCTGCTAGGTAACGTAGATAGTCCAAGTGCCCGCTAGGGAACTTACATAGTCCAACAGCCCGGTAGGTAACCTACATACTCCAAGTACCCGCTAGGTAACGTAGATAGTCCAAGTGCCCGCTAGATAACCTACAAAGTCTAATTGCCCGCTCAGTAATCTATATAGTCCAAATGCCCGCTGGGAGCCTACTTAATCCAAATGCCCGCTACGTAACCTAGATAGTCCAAGGGCCTGCTAGGTAACATACATAGTCCTAGTGCCCCTAGTTAACCTACATTCTCCAAGTGCCCGATAGGTAACCTACATAGTCCTAGTGCCCCTAGTTAACCTACATTCTCCAAGTGCCCGCTAGGTAACCTACATAGTCCAAATACCCTCTAGTTAACCTACATAGTTCAAGTGCCCGATAGGGAACCTACATAATCCAAGTGCCCGCTAGGGAACCTACACAGTCCAAGTGCCAGTTAGGTAAACTAGATAGTCCAAATGCCCGCCAGGAAACCCACATAGTCCAAGTGCCCGCTAGGGAACTTACATAGTACAAGGACCCGCTAGGGAACCTACATAGTCCAAGGGCCCGCTAGGTAACCTAGATAGTCCAAGTGCCCGCTAGGTAACCTAGATAGTCCAAGTGTCCGCTAGGTAACCTAGAGTCCAAGTGCTCGCTAGTTAACCTACATAGTCCAAGTGCCCGCTATGTAACCTAGATAGTCAAAGTGCCCGTTAGGTAACCTAGATAGTCCAAGTGCCCGCTAGGTAACTTACATTGACCAAGTTCCCGCTAGGTAACCTAGATAGTCCAAGTGCCCCTTACCTAACCTAGATAATCCAAGTGCCCCCTAGGCAACCTTCATAGTCCAAGAGCCCGTTCGTTAACCTAGAAGTCCAAGTGCCCGCTAGGTAACCTAGACAGTACAAGTGCCCGCTAGTTACCTGCATATTCCATGTGCTGAATATTGCATGGACTACCACGGGTGGGTGCTTGTCAGTATAACGGGCACACGCAGCAATTTCAATTGTCAAGACCCACCTGGCTTGATCAAGGTTCTTTATTCCAGTGAAAAAGATTTTTATCCAAATTCTAGAGGAGCACCAGTGTGCCTCTGGGAGCTACAGCTGGGCCTGCTGAACAGCGGCTCCAGAGTTTTCATTTTCTGACTAAAATTCAGCACGGAATTTCATGCATCTAAGGAAACCGTGAATTGTGGACGTACCAGATTCTCACATCTTCATTGTCTAATGGAAGCTGAAGTTTCCCAGTCTGATCCGGCTGCCACTTAATTTCTGGCAATGATCATTCAATTGTGGACGTTCAGCCTTCTTCGGAATTCTCTTATACCGGAATGTTCCCGCGCCACATAAAGACCACTTGGTGGAGGTTTATGTGACTCAGGACAACTCTTTATTTCAGGCGTCTAGAACAAAGGGAATTCACAGAGGTTGATGATCACTTATTAAAGTCCCGTTTCTCTATGATGCCACTGATGACACTTCTACATCTGAGGGCAAAGAGCTCGTGCAGCATGATATTCTCATTTCAGCCATGCCGCCTGCAGTTTCTTCCTTGCAGAAAAATCTTTCCCAGTGTACTTCTTTAAAATGCTGCAAAATAGTGGGACAGAAGATTTCGGTTTAGCGTTAACTTTAAACGGGCAGAGGTACAGGCATGTGGGCATGTTTAGAGACAGTGTTTCACTGATCTAGGGTAAAGGGTGAAGCGCCTAGGTTCCCGTGCTTCACTACTGTATGGCCTCAAGATGATGTGTAGGCACAGCGGCAAATCCATCGGTGGCAGTTCTCTCATTGTCATTGCGATGGGAAGATTCCTTATTCGCTAGGAACTGTTTTACCGTGGAAGACGGGTCACCACAGAGCTGTCTCTTTTGTGTTGAGACAAACTTTGCTGAATTTACCTGCCAGCAGTTGCGTGTCCTCCCTTTCTTTTAAGGTCGATGGAGACGCACGAGTGTAAGGAGAATGGTGAATGGTGGCCGTTCATAAGCCAGGATCATCAGAAACTGCAGAGTAAATTTTAGGAACGTAGACGTAGGACAGCGGAGAAAACTTCACTCAGGGACTTCAGTGAACTCTCCTTACAATGCTGAGGCCTGACACGCCTAGTGCCTGGGGGCAACCCGGCTCCTGCCCTAGGTAGTTTTGTTGAGCGTGCCTCCCTCAGGTGGTGCCTTTTCTCTCCCAGCAATATTGCTCCGTGAACTTCTGCCGATGATGAAAACTGTTTGCCATGGCTTTGTCCTTTCACCTCATTAGCCTCATCTTTGAAGTACAAATGCTTTTCTACAGGGGTGCTGCCTCCCTGAGCTTTCCTTTGTCTTGGCTCAATCGATGCAGATTCCTGTGCTGAATACGCCATGGACTAGCACAGGTTCGTTCTTGTCAGTATACCGGGCAAACGCAGCAATTTCGATGGTCAAGACCCACCTGGCTTGATCAAGGTTCTTTATTCCAGTGAAAACGATTTTTATCCAAATTCTAGAGGAGCACCAGTGTGCCTCTGGGAGCTACACCCGGGTCTGCTGAAGAGCGGCTCCGGAGTTTTCATTTTCTGACTAAAATTCAGCACGGAATTTCATGGATCTAAGGAAACCGTGAATTGTGGACGTACCAGATTCTCACATCTTCATTGTCTAATGGAAGCTGAAGTTTCCCAGTCTGATCCGGCTGCCACTTCATTTCTGGCAATGACCATTCAATTGTGGACGTTCAGCCTTCTTCGGAATTCTCTTATACCGGCATGTTCCCGCGCCACATAAAGACCACTCGGTGGAGGTTTATGTGACTCAGGACAACTCTTTATTTCAGGCGTCTAGAACAAAGGGAATTCACAGAGGTTGATGATCACTTATTAAAGTCCCGTTTCTCTATGATGCCCACTGATGACACTTCTACATCTGAAGGCAAAGAGCTCGTGCAGCATGATATTCTCATTTCAGCCATGCCGCCTGCAGTTTCTTCCTTGCAGAAAAATCTTTCCCAGTGTATTTCTTTAAAATGCTGCAAAATAGTGGGACAGAAGATTTCGGTTTAGCGTTAACTTTAAAAGGGCAGAGGTACAGGCATGTGGGCATGTTTAGAGACAGTGTTTCACTGATCTAAGGTAAAGGGTGAAGCGCCTGGGTTCCCGTGCTTCACTACTGTATGGCCTCAAGATGATGTGTAGGCACAGCGGCAAATCCATCGGTGGCAATTCTCTCATATTGTCATTGCGATGGGAAGATTCCTTATTCGCTAGGAACTGTTTTACCGTGGAAGACGGGTCACCACAGAGCTGTCTCTTTTGTGTTGAGACAAATTTTGCTGAATTTACCTGCCAGCAGTTGCGTGTCCTCCCTTTCTTTTAAGGTCGATGGAGACGCACGAGTGTAAGGAGAATGGTGAATGGTGGCCGTTCATCAGCCAGGATCATCAGAAACCGCAGAGTAAATTTTAGGAACGTAGACGTAGGACAGCGGAGAAAACTTCACTCAGGGACTTCTGTGAACTCTCCTTACAATGCTGAGGCCTGACACGCCTAGTGCCTGGGGGCAACCCGGCTCCTGCCCTAGGTAGTTTTGTTTAGCGTGCCTCCCTCAGGTGGTGCCTTTTCTCTCCCAGCAATATTGCTCCGTGAAATTCTGCCGATGATGAAAACTGTTTGCCATGGCTTTGTCCTTTCACCTCATTGGCCTCATCTTTGAAGTACAAATGCTTTTCTACAGGGGTGCTGCCTCCCTGAGCTTTCCTTTGTCTTGGCTCAATCGATGCAGATTCCTGTGCTGAATACGCCATGGACTAGCACAGGTGGGTTCTTGTCAGTATACCGGGCAAACGCTGCAATTTCGATGGTCAAGACCCACCTGGCTTGATCAAGGTTCTTTATTCCAGTGAAAACGATTTTTATCCAAATTCTAGAGGAGCACCTGTGTGCCTCTGGGAGCTACACCCGGGCCTGCTGAAGAGCGGCTCCGGAGTTTTCATTTTCTGACTAAAATTCAACACGGAATTTCATGGATCTAAGGAAACCGTGAATTGTGGACGTACCAGATTCTCACATCTTCATTGTCTAATGGAAGCTGAAGTTTCCCAGTCTGAACCGGCTGCCACTTCATTTCTGGCAATGACCATTCAATTGTGGACGTTCAGCCTTCTTCGGAATTCTCTTATACTGGCATGTTCCCGCGCCACATAAAGACGACTCGGTGGAGGTTTATGTGACTCAGGAAAACTCTTTATTTCAGGCGTCTAGAACAAAGGGAATTCACAGAGGTTGATGATCACTTATTAAGTCCCGTTTCTCTATGATGCCCACTGATGACACTTCTACATCTGAGGGCAAAAAGCTAGTGCAGCATGATATTCTCATTTCAGCCATGCCGCCTGCAGTTTCTTCCTTGCAGAAAAATCTTTCCCAGTGTACTTCTTTAAAATGCTGCAAAATAGTGGGACAGAAGATTTCGGTTTAGCGTTAACTTTAAACGGGCATAGGTACAGGCATGTGGGCATGTTTAGAGACAGTGTTTCACTGATCTAGGGTAAAGGGTGAAGCGCCTGGGTTCCCGTGCTTCACTACTGCATGGCCTCAAGATGATGTGTAGGCACAGCGGCAAATCCATCGGTGGCAATTCTCTCATATTGTCATTGCGATGGGAAGATTCCTTATTCGCTAGGAACTGTTTTACCGTGGAAGAGGGGTCACCACAGAGCTGTCTCTTTTGTGTTGACACAAACATTGCTGAATTTACCTGCCAGTAGTTGCGTGTCCTCCCTTTCTTTTAAGGTCGATGGAGACGCACGAGTGTAAGGAGAATGGTGAATGGTGGCCGTTCATAAGCCAGGATCATCAGAAACCGCAGAGTAAATTTTAGGAACGTAGACGTAGGACAGCGAAGAAAACTTCACTCAGGGACTTCAGTGAACTCTCCTTACAATGCTGAGGCCTGACACGCCTAGTGCCTGGGGGCAACCTGGCTCCTGCCCTAGGTAGTTTTGTTGAGCGTGCCTCCCTCAGGTGGTGCCTTTTCCCTCCCAGCAATATTGCTCCGTGAAATTCTGCCGATGATGAAAACTGTTTGCCATGGCTTTGTCCTTTCACCTCATTGGCCTCATCTTTGAAGTACAAATGCTTTTCTACATGGGTGCTGCCTCCCTGAGCTTTCCTTTGTCTTGGCTCAATCAATGCAGATTCCTGTGCTGAATACGCCATGGACTAGCACAGGTGGGTTCTTGTCAGTATACCGGGCAAACGCCGCAATTTCGATTGTCAATACCCACCTGGCTTGATCAAGGTTCTTTATTCCAGTGAAAACGATTTTTATCCAAATTCTAGAGGAGCACCAGTGTGCCTCTGGGAGCTACACCCGGGCCTGCTGAAGAGCGGCTCCGGAGTTTTCATTTTCTGACTAAAATTCAACACGGAATTTCATGGATCTAAGGAAACCGTGAATTGTGGACGTACCAGATTCTCACATCTTCATTGTCTAATGGAAGCTGAAGTTTCCCAGTCTGAACCGGCTGCCACTTCATTTCTGGCAATGACCATTCAATTGTGGACGTTCAGCCTTCTTCGGAATTCTCTTATACTGGCATGTTCCCGCGCCACATAAAGACGACTCGGTGGAGGTTTATGTGACTCAGGAAAACTCTTTATTTCAGGCGTCTAGAACAAAGGGAATTCACAGAGGTTGATGATCACTTATTAAGTCCCGTTTCTCTATGATGCCCACTGATGACACTTCTACATCTGAGGGCAAAAAGCTAGTGCAGCATGATATTCTCATTTCAGCCATGCCGCCTGCAGTTTCTTCCTTGCAGAAAAATCTTTCCCAGTGTACTTCTTTAAAATGCTGCAAAATAGTGGGACAGAAGATTTCGGTTTAGCGTTAACTTTAAACGGGCATAGGTACAGGCATGTGGGCATGTTTAGAGACAGTGTTTCACTGATCTAGGGTAAAGGGTGAAGCGCCTGGGTTCCCGTGCTTCACTACTGCATGGCCTCAAGATGATGTGTAGGCACAGCGGCAAATCCATCGGTGGCAATTCTCTCATATTGTCATTGCGATGGGAAGATTCCTTATTCGCTAGGAACTGTTTTACCGTGGAAGAGGGGTCACCACAGAGCTGTCTCTTTTGTGTTGACACAAACATTGCTGAATTTACCTGCCAGTAGTTGCGTGTCCTCCCTTTCTTTTAAGGTCGATGGAGACGCACGAGTGTAAGGAGAATGGTGAATGGTGGCCGTTCATAAGCCAGGATCATCAGAAACCGCAGAGTAAATTTTAGGAACGTAGACGTAGGACAGCGAAGAAAACTTCACTCAGGGACTTCAGTGAACTCTCCTTACAATGCTGAGGCCTGACACGCCTAGTGCCTGGGGGCAACCTGGCTCCTGCCCTAGGTAGTTTTGTTGAGCGTGCCTCCCTCAGGTGGTGCCTTTTCCCTCCCAGCAATATTGCTCCGTGAAATTCTGCCGATGATGAAAACTGTTTGCCATGGCTTTGTCCTTTCACCTCATTGGCCTCATCTTTGAAGTACAAATGCTTTTCTACATGGGTGCTGCCTCCCTGAGCTTTCCTTTGTCTTGGCTCAATCAATGCAGATTCCTGTGCTGAATACGCCATGGACTAGCACAGGTGGGTTCTTGTCAGTATACCGGGCAAACGCCGCAATTTCGATTGTCAATACCCACCTGGCTTGATCAAGGTTCTTTATTCCAGTGAAAACGATTTTTATCCAAATTCTAGAGGAGCACCAGTGTGCCTCTGGGAGCTACACCCGGGCCTGCTGAAGAGCGGCTCCGGAGTTTTCATTTTCTGACTAAAATTCAACACGGAATTTCATGGATCTAAGGAAACCGTGAATTGTGGACGTACCAGATTCTCACATCTTCATTGTCTAATGGAAGCTGAAGTTTCCCAGTCTGAACCGGCTGCCACTTCATTGCTGGCAATGACCATTCAATTGTGGACGTTCAGCCTTCTTCGGAATTCTCTTATACTGGCATGTTCCCGCGCCACATAAAGACCACTCGGTGGAGGTTTATGTGACTCAGGACAACTCTTTATTTCAGGCGTCTAGAACAAAGGGAATTCACAGAGGTTGATGATCACTTATTAAGTCCCGTTTCTCTATGATGCCCACTGATGACACTTCTACATCTGAGGGCAAAAAGCTAGTGCAGCATGATATTCTCATTTCAGCCATGCCGCCTGCAGTTTCTTCCTTGCAGAAAAATCTTTCCCAGTGTACTTCTTTAAAATGCTGCAAAATAGTGGGACAGAAGATTTCGGTTTAGCGTTAACTTTAAACGGGCATAGGTACAGGCATGTGGGCATGTTTAGAGACAGTGTTTCACTGATCTAGGGTAAAGGGTGAAGCGCCTGGGTTCCCGTGCTTCACTACTGTATGGCCTCAAGATGATGTGTAGGCACAGCGGCAAATCCATCGGTGGCAATTCTCTCATATTGTCATTGCGATGGGAAGATTCCTTATTCGCTAGGAACTGTTTTACCGTGGAAGACGGGTCACCACAGAGCTGTCTCTTTTGTGTTGAGACAAACTTTGCTGAATTTACCTGCCAGCAGTTGCGTGTCCTCCCTTTCTTTTAAGGTCGATGGAGACGCACGAGTGTAAGGAGAATGGTGAATGGTGGCCGTTCATAAGCCAGGATCATCAGAAACCGCAGAGTAAATTTTAGGAACGTAGACGTAGGACAGCGGAGAAAACTTCACTCAGGGACTTCAGGGAACTCTCCTTACAATGCTGAGGCCTGACACGCCTAGTGCCTGGGGGCAACCTGGCTCCTGCCCTAGGTAGTTTTGTTGAGCTTGCCTCCCTCAGGTGGTGCCTTTTCTCTCCCAGCAATATTGCTCCGTGAAATTCTGCCTATGATGAAAACTGTTTGCCATGGCTTTGTCCTTTCACCTCATTGGCCTAATCTTTGAAGTACAAATGCTTTTCGACACGGGTGCTGCCTCCCTGAGCTTTCCTTTGTCTTGGCTCAATCGATGCAGATTCCTGTGCTGAATACGCCATGGACTAGCACAGGTGGGTTCTTGTCAGTATACCGGGCAAACGCCGCAATTTCGATTGTCAAGACCCACCTGGTTTGATCAAGGTTCTTTATTCCAGTGAAAACGATTTTTATCCAAATTCTAGAGGAGCACCATTGTGCCTCTGGGAGCTACACCCGGGCCTGCTGAAGAGCGGCTCCGGAGTTTTCATTTTCTGACTAAAATTCAACACGGAATTTCATGGATCTAAGGAAACCGTGAATTGTGGACGTACCAGATTCTCACATCTTCATTGTCCAATGGAAGCTGAAGTTTCCCAGTCTGAACCGGCTGCCACTTCATTTCTGGCAATGACCATTCAATTGTGGACGTTCAGCCTTCTTCGGAATTCTCTTATACCGGCATGTTCCCGCGCCACATAGATACGACTCGGTGGAGGTTTATGTGACTCAGGCCAACTCTTTATTTCAGGCGTCTAGAACAAAGGGAATTCACAGAGGTTGATGATCACTTATTAAAGTACCGTTTCTCTATGATGCCCATTGATGACACTTCTACACCTGAGGTCAAAGAGCTCGTGCAGCATGATATTCTCATTTCAGCCATGCCGCCTGCAGTTTCTTCCTTGCAGAAAAATCTTTCCCAGTGTACTTCTTTAAAATGCTGCAAAATAGTGGGACAGAAGATTTCGGTTTAGCGTTAACTTTAAACGGGCAGAGGTACAGGCATGTGGGCATGTTTAGAGACAGTGTTTCACTGGTCTAGGGTAAAGGGTGAAGCGCCTGGGTTCCCGTGCTTCACTACTGTATGGCCTCAAGATGATGTGTAGGCACTGCGGCAAATCCATCGGTGGCAATTCTCTCATATTGTCATTGCGATGGGAAGATTCCTTATTCGCTAGGAATTGTTTTACCATGGAAGACGGGTCACCACAGAAGTGTCTCTTTTGTGTTGGGACAAACTTTGCTGAATTTACCTGCCAGCAGTTGCGTGTCCTCCCTTTCTTTTAAGGTCGATGGAGACGCACGAGTGTAAGGAGAACGGTGAATGGTGGCCGTTCATCAGCCAGGATCATCAGAAACCGCAGAGTAAATTTTAGGAACGTAGACGTAGGACAGCGGAGAAAACTTCACTCAGGGACTTCAGTGAACTCTCCTTACAATGCTGAGGCCTGACACGCCTAGTGCCTGGGGGCAACCCGGCTCCTGCCCTAGGTAGTTTTGTTTAGCGTGCCTCCCTCAGGTGGTGCCTTTTCTCTCCCAGCAATATTGCTCCGTGAAATTCTGCCGATGATGAAAACTGTTTGCCATGGCTTTGTCCTTTCACCTCATTAGCCTCATCTTTGAAGTACAAATGCTTTTCTACAGGGGTGCTGCCTCCCTGAGCTTTCCTTTGTCTTGGCTCAATCGATGCAGATTCCTGTGCTGAATACGCCATGGACTAGCACAGGTGGGTTCTTGTCAGTATACCGGGCAAACGCCGCAATTTCGATTGTCAAGACCCACCTGGTTTGATCAAGGTTCTTTATTCCAGTGAAAACGATTTTTATCCAAATTCTAGAGGAGCACCATTGTGCCTCTGGGAGCTACACCCGGGCCTGCTGAAGAGCGGCTCCGGAGTTTTCATTTTCTGACTAAAATTCAACACGGAATTTCATGGATCTAAGGAAACCGTGAATTGTGGACGTACCAGATTCTCACATCTTCATTGTCCAATGGAAGCTGAAGTTTCCCAGTCTGAACCGGCTGCCACTTCATTTCTGGCAATGACCATTCAATTGTGGACGTTCAGCCTTCTTCGGAATTCTCTTATACCGGCATGTTCCCGCGCCACATAGAAACGACTCGGTGGAGGTTTATGTGACTCAGGCCAACTCTTTATTTCAGGCGTCTAGAACAAAGGGAATTCACAGAGGTTGATGATCACTTATTAAAGTACCGTTTCTCTATGATGCCCATTGATGACACTTCTACACCTGAGGTCAAAGAGCTCGTGCAGCATGATATTCTCATTTCAGCCATGCCGCCTGCAGTTTCTTCCTTTTAGAAAAATCTTTCCCAGTGTACTTCTTTAAAATGCTGCAAAATAGTGGGACAGAAGATTTTGGTTTAGCGTTAACTTTAAACGGGCAGAGGTACAGGCATGTGGGCATGTTTAGAGACAGTGTTTCACTGGTCTAGGGTAAAGGGTGAAGCGCCTGGGTTCCCGTGCTTCACTACTGTATGGCCTCAAGATGATGTGTAGGCACAGCGGCAAATCCATCGGTGGCAATTCTCTCATATTGTCATTGCGATGGGAAGATTCCTTATTCGCTAGATATTGTTTTACCGTGGAAGACGGGTCACCACAGAGCTGTCTCTTTTGTGTTGGTACAAACTTTGCTGAATTTACCTGCCAGCAGTTGCGTGTCCTCCCTTTCTTTTAAGGTCGATGGAGACGCACGAGTGTAAGGAGAATGGTGAATGGTGGCCGTTCATAAGCCAGGATCAACAGAAACCGCAGAGTAAATTTTAGGAACGAAGACGTAGGATAGCGGAGAAAACCACTCAGGGACTTCAGGGAACTCTCCTTAAAATGCTGAGGCCTGACACGCCTAGTGCCTGGGGTCAACCCGGCTCCTGCCCTAGGTAGTTTTGTTGAGCTTGCCTCCCTCAGGTGGTGCCTTTTCTCTCCCAGCAATATTGCTCCGTGAAATTCTGCCTATGATGAAAACTGTTTGCCATGGCTTTGTCCTTTCACCTCATTGGCCTCATCTTTGAAGTACAAATGCTTTTCTACACGGGTGCTGCCTCCCTGAGCTTTCCTTTGTCTTGGCTCAATCGATGCAGATTCCTGTGCTGAATACGCCATGGACTAGCACAGGTGGGTTCTTGTCAGTATACCGGGCAAACGCAGCAATTTCGATTGTCAAGACCCACCTGGCTTGATCAAGGTTCTTTATTCCATTGAAAAAGATTTTTATCCAAATTCTAGAGGAGCACCAGTGTGCCTCTGGGAGCTACACCCGGGCCTGCTGAAGAGCGGCTCCGGAGTTTTCATTTTCTGACTAAAATTCAGCACGGAATTTCATGGATCTAAGGAAACCGTGAATTGTGGACGTACCAGATTCTCACATCTTCATTGTCTAATGGAAGCTGAAGTTTCCCAGTCTGATCCGGCTGCCACTTCATTTCTGGCAATGACCATTCAATTGTGGACGTTCAGCCTTCTTCGGAAATCTCTTATACCGGAATGTTCCCGCGCCACATAAAGACCACTCGGTGGAGGTTTATGTGACTCAGGACAACTCTTTATTTCAGGCGTCTAGAACAAAGGGAATTCACAGAGGTTGATGATCACTTATTAAAGTCCTGTTTCTCTATGATGCCCATTGATGACACTTCTACACCTGAGGTCAAAGAGCTCGTGCAGCATGATATTCTCATTTCAGCCACGCCGCCTGCAGTTTCTTCCTTGCGGAAAATTTTTCCCAGTGTACTTCTTTAAAATGCTGCAAAATAGTGGGACAGAAGATTTCGGTTTAGCGTTAACTTTAAACGGGCATAGGTACAGGCATGTGGGCATTTTTACAGACAGTGTTTCACTGGTCTAGGGTAAAGGGTGAAGCGCCTGGGTTCCCGTGCTTCACTACTGTATGGCCTCAAGATGATGTTTGTAGGCACAGCGGCAAAACCATCGGTGGCAATTCTCATATTGTCATAGCGATGGGAAGATTCCTTATTCGCTAGGAATTGTTTTACCGTGGAAGACGGGTCACCACAGAGCTGTCTCTTTTGTGTTGACACAAACTTTGCTGAATTTACCTGCCAGCAGTTGCGTGTCCTCCCTTTCTTTTAAGGTCGATGGAGACGCACGAGTGTAAGGAGAATGGTGAATGGTGGCCGTTCATAAGCCAGGATCATCAGAAACCGCAGAGTAAATTTTAGGAACGTAGACGTAGGACAGAGGAGAATACTTCACTCAGGGACTTCAGGGAACTCTCCTTACAATGCTGAGGCCTGACACGCCTAGTGCCTGGGGGCTACCCGGCTCCTGCCCTAGGTGGTTTTGTTGAGCTTGCCTCCCTCAGGTGGTGCCTTTTCTCTCCCAGCAATATTGCTCCGTGAAATTCTTCCGATGATGAAAACTGTTTGCCATGGCTTTGTCCTTTCACCTCATTGGTCTCATCTTTGAAGTAAAAATGCTTTTCTACACGGGTGCTGCCTCCCTGAGCTTTCCTTTGTCTTGGCTCAATCGATGCAGATTCCTGTGCTGAATACGCCATGGACTAGCACAGGTGGGTTCTTGTCAGTATACCGGGCAAACGCCGCAATTTCGATTGTCAAGACGCACCTGGCTTGATCAAGGTTCTTTATTCCAGTGAAAACGATTTTTATCCAAATTCTAGAGGAGCACCAGTGTGCCTCTGGGAGCTACACCCGGTCCTACTGAACAGCGGCTCAGGAGTTTTCATTTTCTGACTAAAATTCAGCACGGAATTTCATGGATCTAAGGAAACCGTGAATTGTGGACGTACCAGATTCTCACATCTTCATTGTCTAATGGAAGCTGAAGTTTCCCAGTCTGATCCGGCTGCCACTTCCTTTCTGGCAATGATCATTCAATTGTGGACGTTCAGCCTTCTTCGGAATTCTCTTATACCGGCATGTTCCCGCGCCACATAAAGACCACTCGGTGGAGGTTTATGTGACTCAGGAGAACTCTTTATTTCAGGCGTCTAGAACAAAGGGAATTCACAGAGGTTGATGATCACTTATTAAAGACCCGTTTCTCTATGATGCCCACTGATGACACTTCTACATCTGAGGGCAAAGAGGTCGTGCAGCATGATATTCTCATTTCAGCCACGCCGCCTGCAGTTCCTTCCTTGCAGAAAAATCTTTCCCAGTGTACTTCTTTAAAATGCTGCAAAATAGTGGGACAGATGATTTCGGTTTAGCGTTAACTTTAAACGGGCATAGGTACAGGCATGTGGGCATGTTTAGAGACAGTGTTTCACTGGTCTAGGGTAAAGGGTGAAGCGCCTGGGTTCCCGTGCTTCACTACTGTATGGCCTCAAGATGATGTGTAGGCACAGCGGCAAATCCATCCGTGGCAATTCTCTCATATTGTCATTGCGATGGGAAGATTCCTTTATCGCTAGGAACTGTTTTACCGTGGAAGACGGGTCACCACAGAGCTGTATCTTTTGTGTTGACACAAACATTGCTGAATTTACCTGCCAGTAGTTGCGTGTCCTCCCTTTCTTTTAAGGTCGATGGAGACGCACGAGTGTAAGGAGAATGGTGAATGGTGGCCATTCATAAGCCAGGATCATCAGAAACCGCAGAGTAAATTTTAGGAACGTAGACGTAGGACAGCGGAGAAAACTTCACTCAGGGACTTCAGTGAACTCTCCTTACAATGCTGAGGCCTGACACGCCTAGTGCCTGGGGGCAACCTGGCTCCTGCCCTAGGTAGTTTTGTTGAGCGTGCCTCCCTCAGGTGGTGCCTTTTCCCTCCCAGCAATATTGCTCCGTGAAATTCTGCCGATGATGAAAACTGTTTGCCATGGCTTTGTCCTTTCACCTCATTGGCCTCATCTTTGAAGTACAAATGCTTTTCTACACGGGTGCTGCCTCCCTGAGCTTTCCTTTGTCTTGGCTCAATCGATGCAGATTCCTGTGCTGAATACGCCATGGACTAGCACAGGTGGGTTCTTGTCAGTATACCGGGCAAACGCCGCAATTTCGATTGTCAAGACCCACCTGGTTTGATCAAGGTTCTTTATTCCAGTGAAAACGATTTTTATCCAAATTCTAGAGGAGCACCATTGTGCCTCTGGGAGCTACACCCGGGCCTGCTGAAGAGCGGCTCCGGAGTTTTCATTTTCTGACTAAAATTCAACACGGAATTTCATGGATCTAAGGAAACCGTGAATTGTGGACGTACCAGATTCTCACATCTTCATTGTCCAATGGAAGCTGAAGTTTCCCAGTCTGAACCGGCTGCCACTTCATTTCTGGCAATGACCATTCAATTGTGGACGTTCAGCCTTCTTCGGAATTCTCTTATACCGGCATGTTCCCGCGCCACATAGAAACGACTCGGTGGAGGTTTATGTGACTCAGGCCAACTCTTTATTTCAGGCGTCTAGAACAAAGGGAATTCACAGAGGTTGATGATCACTTATTAAAGTACCGTTTCTCTATGATGCCCATTGATGACACTTCTACACCTGAGGTCAAAGAGCTCGTGCAGCATGATATTCTCATTTCAGCCATGCCGCCTGCAGTTTCTTCCTTGCAGAAAAATCTTTCCCAGTGTACTTCTTTAAAATGCTGCAAAATAGTGGGACAGAAGATTTCGGTTTAGCGTTAACTTTAAACGGGCAGAGGTACAGGTATGTGGGCATGTTTAGAGACAGTGTTTCACTGGTCTAGGGTAAAGGGTGAAGCGCCTGGGTTCCCGTGCTTCACTACTGTATGGCCTCAAGATGATGTGTAGGCACTGCGGCAAATCCATCGGTGGCAATTCTCTCATATTGTCATTGCGATGGGAAGATTCCTTATTCGCTAGATATTGTTTTACCGTGGAAGACGGGTCACCACAGGGCTGTCTCTTTTGTGTTGGTACAAACTTTGCTGAATTTACCTGCCAGCAGTTGCGTGTCTTCCCTTTCTTTTAAGGTCGATGGAGACGCACGAGTGTAAGGAGAATGGTGAATGGTGGCCGTTCATAAGCCAGAATCATCAGAAACCGCAGAGTAAATTTTAGGAACGTAGACGTAGGACAGCGGAGAAAAATTCACTCAGGGACTTCAGGGAACTCTCCTTAAAATGCTGAGGCCTGACACGCCTAGTGCCTGGGGGCAACCCGGCTCCTGCCCTAGGTAGTTTTGTTGAGCTTGCCTCCCTCAGGTGGTGCCTTTTCTCTCCCAGCAATATTGCTCCGTGAAATTCTGCCGATGATGAAAACTGTTTGCCATGGCTTTGTCCTTTCACCTCATTGGCCTCATCTTTGAAGTACAAATGCTTTTCTACACGGGTGCTGCCTCCCTGAGCTTTCCTTTGTCTTGGCTCAATCGATGCAGATTCCTGTGCTGAATACGCCATGGACTAGCACAGGTGGGTTCTTGTCAGTATACCGGGCAAACGCAGCAATTTCGATTGTCAAGACCCACCTGGCTTGATCAAGGTTCTTTATTCCAGTGAAAACGATTTTTATCCAAATTCTAGAGGAGCACCAGTGTGCCTCTGGGAGCTACACCCGGGCCTGCTGAAGAGCGGCTCCGGAGTTTTCATTTTCTGACTAAAATTCAGCACGGAATTTCATGGATCTAAGGAAACCGTGAATTGTGGACGTACCAGATTCTCACATCTTCATTGTCTAATGGAAGCTGAAGTTTCCCAGTCTGATCCGGCTGCCACTTCATTTCTGGCAATGACCATTCAATTGTGGACGTTCAGCCTTCTTCGGAATTCTATTATACCGGCATGTTCCCGCGCCACATAAAGACCACTCGGTGGAGGTTTATGTGACTCAGGACAACTCTTTATTTCAGGCGTCTAGAACAAAGGGAATTCACAGAGGTTGATGATCACTTATTAAAGTCCCGTTTCTCTATGATACCCACTGATGACACTTCTACATCTGAGGGTAAAGAGCTCGTGCAGCATGATATTCTCATTTCAGCCATGCCGCCTGCAGTTTCTTCCTTGCAGAAAAATCTTTCCCAGTGTACTTCTTTAAAATGCTGCAAAATAGTGGGATAGAAGATTTCGGTTTAGCGTTAACTTTAAACGGGCAAAGGTACAGGCATGTGGGCATGTTTAGAGACAGTGTTTCACTGATCTAAGGTAAAGGGTGAAGCGCCTGGGTTCCCGTGCTTCACTACTGTATGGCCTCAAGATGATGTGTAGGCACAGCGGCAAATCCATCGGTGGCAATTCTCTCATATTGTCATTGCGATGGGAAGATTCCTTATTCGCTAGGAACTGTTTTACCGTGGAAGACGGGTCACCACAGAGCTGTCTCTTTTGTGTTGACACAAACTTTGCTGAATTTACCTGCCAGCAGTTGCGTGTCCTCCCTTTCTTTTAAGGTCGATGGAGACGCACGAGTGTAAGGAGAATGGTGAATGGTGGCCGTTCATAAGCCAGGATCATCAGAAACCGCAGAGTAAATTTTAGGAACGTAGACGTAGGACAGCGGAGAAAACTTCACTCAGGGACTTCAGTGAACTCTCCTTACAATGCTGAGGCCTGACACGCCTAGTGCCTGGGGGCAACCTGGCTCCTGCCCTAGGTAGTTTTGTTGAGCGTGCCTCCCTCAGGTGGTGCCTTTTCCCTCCCAGCAATATTGCTCCGTGATATTCTGCCGATGATGAAAACTGTTTGCCATGGCTTTGTCCTTTCACCTCATTGGCCTAATCTTTGAAGTACAAATGCTTTTCTACACGGGTGCTGCCTCCCTGAGCTTTCCTTTGTCTTGGCTCAATCGATGCAGATTCCTGTGCTGAATACGCCATGGACTAGCACAGGTGGGTTCTTGTCAGTATACCGGGCAAACGCCGCAATTTCGATTGTCAAGACCCACCTGGTTTGATCAAGGTTCTTTATTCCAGTGAAAACGATTTTTATCCAAATTCTAGAGGAGCACCAGTGTGCCTCTGGGAGCTACACCCGGGCCTGCTGAACAGCGCGCCTGAGTTTTCATTTTCTGACTAAAATTCAACACGGAATTTCATGGATCTAAGGAAACCGTGAATTGTGGACGTACCAGATTCTCACATCTTCATTGTCCAATGGAAGCTGAATTTTCGCAGTCTGAACCGGCTGCCACTTCATTTCTGGCAATGACCATTCAATTGTGGACGTTCAGCCTTCTTCGGAATTCTCTTATACCGGCATGTTCCCGCGCCACATAAAGACGACTCGGTGGAGGTTTATGTGACTCAGGACAACTCTTTATTTCAGGCGTCTAGAACAAAGGGAATTCACAGAGGTTGATGATCACTTATTAAAGTCCCGTTTCTCTATGATGCCCACTGATGACACTTCTACATCTGAGGGCAAAGAGCTCGTGCAGCATGATATTCTCATTTCAGCCATGCCGCCTGCAGTTTCTTCCTTGCAGAAAAATCTTTCCCAGTGTACTTCTTTAAAATGCTGCAAAATAGTGGGATAGAAGATTTCGGTTTAGCGTTAACTTTAAACGGGCAAAGGTACAGGCATGTGGGCATGTTTAGAGACAGTGTTTCACTGATCTAAGGTAAAGCGTGAAGCGCCTGGGTTCCCGTGCTTCACTACTGTATGGCCTCAAGATGATGTGTAGGCACAGCGGCAAATCCATCGGTGGCAATTCTCTCATATTGTCATTGCGATGGGAAGATTCCTTATTCGCTAGGAACTGTTTTACCGTGGAAGACGGGTCACCACAGAGCTGTCTCTTTTGTGTTGACACAAACTTTGCTGAATTTACCTGCCAGCAGTTGCGTGTCCTCCCTTTCTTTTAAGGTCGATGGAGACGCACGAGTGTAAGGAGAATGGTGAATGGTGGCCGTTCATAAGCCAGGATCATCAGAAACCGCAGAGTAAATTTTAGGAACGTAGACGTAGGACAGCGGAGAAAACTTCACTCAGGGACTTCAGTGAACTCTCCTTACAATGCTGAGGCCTGACACGCCTAGTGCCTGGGGGCAACCTGGCTCCTGCCCTAGGTAGTTTTGTTGAGCGTGCCTCCCTCAGGTGGTGCCTTTTCCCTCCCAGCAATATTGCTCCGTGATATTCTGCCGATGATGAAAACTGTTTGCCATGGCTTTGTCCTTTCACCTCATTGGCTTAATCTTTGAAGTACAAATGCTTTTCTACACGGGTGCTGCCTCCCTGAGCTTTCCTTTGTCTTGGCTCAATCGATGCAGATTCCTGTGCTGAACACGCCATGGACTAGCACAGGTGGGTTCTTGTCAGTATACCGGGCAAACGCCGCAATTTCGATTGTCAAGACCCACCTGGTTTGATCAAGGTTCTTTATTCCAGTGAAAACGATTTTTATCCAAATTCTAGAGGAGCACCAGTGTGCCTCTGGGAGCTACACCCGGGCCTGCTGAACAGCGCGCCGGAGTTTTCATTTTCTGACTAAAATTCAACACGGAATTTCATGGATCTAAGGAAACCGTGAATTGTGGACGTACCAGATTCTCACATCTTCATTGTCCAATGGAAGCTGAATTTTCCCAGTCTGAACCGGCTGCCACTTCATTTCTGGCAATGACCATTCAATTGTGGACGTTCAGCCTTCTTCGGAATTCTCTTATACCGGCATGTTCCCGCGCCACATAAAGACGACTCGGTGGAGGTTTATGTGACTCAGGACAACTCTTTATTTCAGGCGTCTAGAACAAAGGGAATTCACAGAGGTTGATGATCACTTATTAAAGTCCCGTTTCTCTATGATGCCCATTGATGACACTTCTACACCTGAGGTCAAAGAGCTCGTGCAGCATGATATTCTCATTTCAGCCATGCCGCCTGCAGTTTCTTCCTTGCAGAAAAATCTTTCCCAGTGTACTTCTTTAAAATGCTGCAAAATAGTGGGACAGAAGATTTCGGTTTAGCGTTAACTTTAAACGGGCAGAGGTACAGGCATGTGGGCATGTTTAGAGACAGTGTTTCACTGGTCTAGGGTAAAGGGTGAAGCGCCAGGGTTCCCGTGCTTCACTACTGTATGGCCTCAAGATGATGTGTAGGCACTGCGGCAAATCCATCGGTGGCAATTCTCTCATATTGTCATTGCGATGGGAAGATTCCTTATTCGCTAGATATTGTTTTACCGTGGAAGACGGGTCACCACAGAGCTGTCTCTTTTGTGTTGGTACAAACTTTGCTGAATTTACCTGCCAGCAGTTGCGTGTCTTCCCTTTCTTTTAAGGTCGATGGAGACGCACGAGTGTAAGGAGAATGGTGAATGGTGGCCGTTCATAAGCCAGAATCATCAGAAACCGCAGAGTAAATTTTAGGAACGTAGACGTAGGACAGCGGAGAAAAATTCACTCAGGGACTTCAGGGAACTCTCCTTACAATGCTGAGGCCTGACATGCCTAGTGACTGGGGGCAACCCGGCCCCTGCCCTAGGTAGTTTTAATGAGCTTGCCTCCCTCAGGTGGTGCCTTTTCTCTCCCAGCAATATTGCTCCGTGAAATTCTGCCGATGATGAAAACTGTTTGCCATGGCTTTGTCCTTTCACCTCATTGGCCTCATCTTTGAAGTACAAATGCTTTTCTACACGGGTGCTGCCTCCCTGAGCTTTCCTTTGTCTTGGCTCAATCGATGCAGATTCCTGTGCTGAATACGCCATGGACTAGCACAGGTGGGTTCTTGTCAGTATACCGGGCAAACGCAGCAATTTCGATTGTCAAGACCCACCTGGCTTGATCAAGGTTCTTTATTCCAGTGAAAACGATTTTTATCCAAATTCTAGAGGAGCACCAGTGTGCCTCTGGGAGCTACACCCGGGCCTGCTGAAGAGCGGCTCCGGAGTTTTCATTTTCTGACTAAAATTCAGCACGGAATTTCATGGATCTAAGGAAACCGTGAATTGTGGACGTACCAGATTCTCACATCTTCATTGTCTAATGGAAGCTGAAGTTTCCCAGTCTGATCCGGCTGCCACTTCATTTCTGGCAATGACCATTCAATTGTGGACGTTCAGCCTTCTTCGGAATTCTCTTATACCGTCATGTTCCCGCGCCACATAAAGACCACTCGGTGGAGGTTTATGTGACTCAGGACAACTCTTTATTTCAGGCGTCTAGAACAAAGGGAATTCACAGAGGTTGATGATCACTTATTAAAGTCCCGTTTCTCTATGATGCCCACTGATGACACTTCTACATCTGAGGGCAAAGAGCTCGTGCAGCATGATATTCTCATTTCAGCCATGCCGCCTGCAGTTTCTTCCTTGCAGAAAAATCTTTCCCAGTGTACTTCTTTAAAATGCTGCAAAATAGTGGGATAGAAGATTTCGGTTTAGCGTTAACTTTAAACGGGCAAAGGTACAGGCATGTGGGCATGTTTAGAGACAGTGTTTCACTGATCTAAGGTAAAGGGTGAAGCGCCTGGGTTCCCGTGCTTCACTACTGTATGGCCTCAAGATGATGTGTAGGCACAGCGGCAAATCCATCGGTGGCAATTCTCTCATATTGTCATTGCGATGGGAAGATTCCTTATTCGCTAGGAACTGTTTTACCGTGGAAGACGGGTCACCACAGAGCTGTCTCTTTTGTGTTGACACAAACTTTGCTGAATTTACCTGCCAGCAGTTGCGTGTCCTCCCTTTCTTTTAAGGTCGATGGAGACGCACGAGTGTAAGGAGAATGGTGAATGGTGGCCGTTCATAAGCCAGGATCATCAGAAACCGCAGAGTAAATTTTAGGAACGTAGACATAGGACAGCGGAGAAAAATTCACTCAGGGACTTCAGGGAACTCTCCTTACAATGCTGAGGCCTGACACGCCTAGTGCCTGGGGGCAACCTGGCTCCTGCCCTAGGTAGTTTTGTTGAGCGTGCCTCCCTCAGGTGGTGCCTTTTCCCTCCCAGCAATATTGCTCCGTGATATTCTGCCGATGATGAAAACTGTTTGCCATGGCTTTGTCCTTTCACCTCATTGGCCTAATCTTTGAAGTACAAATGCTTTTCTACACGGGTGCTGCCTCCCTGAGCTTTCCTTTGTCTTGGCTCAATCGATGCAGATTCCTGTGCTGAATACGCCATGGACTAGCACAGGTGGGTTCTTGTCAGTATACCGGGCAAACGCCGCAATTTCGATTGTCAAGACCCACCTGGTTTGATCAAGGTTCTTTATTCCAGTGAAAACGATTTTTATCCAAATTCTAGAGGAGCACCAGTGTGCCTCTGGGAGCTACACCCGGGCCTGCTGAACAGCGGCTCCGGAGTTTTCATTTTCTGACTAAAATTCAACACGGAATTTCATGGATCTAAGGAAACCGTGAATTGTGGACGTACCAGATTCTCACATCTTCATTGTCCAATGGAAGCTGAATTTTCCCAGTCTGAACCGGCTGCCACTTCATTTCTGGCAATGACCATTCAATTGTGGACGTTCAGCCTTCTTCGGAATTCTCTTATACCGGCATGTTCCCGCGCCACATAAAGACGACTCGGTGGAGGTTTATGTGACTCAGGACAACTCTTTATTTCAGGCGTCTAGAACAAAGGGAATTCACAGAGGTTGATGATCACTTATTAAAGTCCCGTTTCTCTATGATGCCCATTGATGACACTTCTACACCTGAGGTCAAAGAGCTCGTGCAGCATGATATTCTCATTTCAGCCATGCCGCCTGCGGTTTCTTCCTTGCAGAAAAATCTTTCCCAGTGTACTTCTTTAAAATGCTGCAAAATAGTGGGACAGAAGATTTCGGTTTAGCGTTAACTTTAAACGGGCAGAGGTACAGGCATGTGGGCATGTTTAGAGACAGTGTTTCACTGGTCTAGGGTAAAGGGTGAAGCGCCTGGGTTCCCGTGCTTCACTACTGTATGGCCTCAAGATGATGTGTAGGCACTGCGGCAAATCCATCGGTGGCAATTCTCTCATATTGTCATTGCGATGGGAAGATTCCTTATTCGCTAGATATTGTTTTACCGTGGAAGACGGGTCACCACAGGGCTGTCTCTTTTGTGTTGGTACAAACTTTGCTGAATTTACCTGCCAGCAGTTGCGTGTCTTCCCTTTCTTTTAAGGTCGATGGAGACGCACGAGTGTAAGGAGAATGGTGAATGGTGGCCGTTCATAAGCCAGAATCATCAGAAACCGCAGAGTAAATTTTAGGAACGTAGACGTAGGACAGCGGAGAAAAATTCACTCAGGGACTTCAGGGAACTCTCCTTAAAATGCTGAGGCCTGACACGCCTAGTGCCTGGGGGCAACCCGGCTCCTGCCCTAGGTAGTTTTGTTGAGCTTGCCTCCCTCAGGTGGTGCCTTTTCTCTCCCAGCAATATTGCTCCGTGAAATTCTGCCGATGATGAAAACTGTTTGCCATGGCTTTGTCCTTTCACCTCATTGGCCTCATCTTTGAAGTACAAATGCTTTTCTACACGGGTGCTGCCTCCCTGAGCTTTCCTTTGTCTTGGCTCAATCGATGCAGATTCCTGTGCTGAATACGCCATGGACTAGCACAGGTGGGTTCTTGTCAGTATACCGGGCAAACGCAGCAATTTCGATTGTCAAGACCCACCTGGCTTGATCAAGGTTCTTTATTCCAGTGAAAACGATTTTTATCCAAATTCTAGAGGAGCACCAGTGTGCCTCTGGGAGCTACACCCGGGCCTGCTGAAGAGCGGCTCCGGAGTTTTCATTTTCTGACTAAAATTCAGCACGGAATTTCATGGATCTAAGGAAACCGTGAATTGTGGACGTACCAGATTCTCACATCTTCATTGTCTAATGGAAGCTGAAGTTTCCCAGTCTGATCCGGCTGCCACTTCATTTCTGGCAATGACCATTCAATTGTGGACGTTCAGCCTTCTTCGGAATTCTCTTATACCGTCATGTTCCCCCGCCACATAAAGACCACTCGGTGGAGGTTTATGTGACTCAGGACAACTCTTTATTTCAGGCGTCTAGAACAAAGGGAATTCACAGAGGTTGATGATCACTTATTAAAGTCCCGTTTCTCTATGATACCCACTGATGACACTTCTACATCTGAGGGTAAAGAGCTCGTGCAGCATGATATTCTCATTTCAGCCATGCCGCCTGCAGTTTCTTCCTTGCAGAAAAATCTTTCCCAGTGTACTTCTTTAAAATGCTGCAAAATAGTGGGATAGAAGATTTCGGTTTAGCGTTAACTTTAAACGGGCAAAGGTACAGGCATGTGGGCATGTTTAGAGACAGTGTTTCACTGATCTAAGGTAAAGGGTGAAGCGCCTGGGTTCCCGTGCTTCACTACTGTATGGCCTCAAGATGATGTGTAGGCACAGCGGCAAATCCATCGGTGGCAATTCTCTCATATTGTCATTGCGATGGGAAGATTCCTTATTCGCTAGGAACTGTTTTACCGTGGAAGACGGGTCACCACAGAGCTGTCTCTTTTGTGTTGACACAAACTTTGCTGAATTTACCTGCCAGCAGTTGCGTGTCCTCCCTTTCTTTTAAGGTCGATGGAGACGCACGAGTGTAAGGAGAATGGTGAATGGTGGCCGTTCATAAGCCAGGATCATCAGAAACCGCAGAGTAAATTTTAGGAACGTAGACGTAGGACAGCGGAGAAAACTTCACTCAGGGACTTCAGTGAACTCTCCTTACAATGCTGAGGCCTGACACGCCTAGTGCCTGGGGGCAACCTGGCTCCTGCCCTAGGTAGTTTTGTTGAGCGTGCCTCCCTCAGGTGGTGCCTTTTCCCTCCCAGCAATATTGCTCCGTGATATTCTGCCGATGATGAAAACTGTTTGCCATGGCTTTGTCCTTTCACCTCATTGGCCTAATCTTTGAAGTACAAATGCTTTTCTACACGGGTGCTGCCTCCCTGAGCTTTCCTTTGTCTTGGCTCAATCGATGCAGATTCCTGTGCTGAATACGCCATGGACTAGCACAGGTGGGTTCTTGTCAGTATACCGGGCAAACGCCGCAATTTCGATTGTCAAGACCCACCTGGTTTGATCAAGGTTCTTTATTCCAGTGAAAACGATTTTTATCCAAATTCTAGAGGAGCACCAGTGTGCCTCTGGGAGCTACACCCGGGCCTGCTGAACAGCGCGCCGGAGTTTTCATTTTCTGACTAAAATTCAACACGGAATTTCATGGATCTAAGGAAACCGTGAATTGTGGACGTACCAGATTCTCACATCTTCATTGTCCAATGGAAGCTGAATTTTCGCAGTCTGAATCGGCTGCCACTTCATTTCTGGCAATGACCATTCAATTGTGGACGTTCAGCCTTCTTCGGAATTCTCTTATACCGGCATGTTCCCGCGCCACATAAAGACGACTCGGTGGAGGTTTATGTGACTCAGGACAACTCTTTATTTCAGGCGTCTAGAACAAAGGGAATTCACAGAGGTTGATGATCACTTATTAAAGTCCCGTTTCTCTATGATGCCCACTGATGACACTTCTACATCTGAGGGCAAAGAGCTCGTGCAGCATGATATTCTCATTTCAGCCATGCCGCCTGCAGTTTCTTCCTTGCAGAAAAATCTTTCCCAGTGTACTTCTTTAAAATGCTGCAAAATAGTGGGATAGAAGATTTCGGTTTAGCGTTAACTTTAAACGGGCAAAGGTACAGGCATGTGGGCATGTTTAGAGACAGTGTTTCACTGATCTAAGGTAAAGCGTGAAGCGCCTGGGTTCCCGTGCTTCACTACTGTATGGCCTCAAGATGATGTGTAGGCACAGCGGCAAATCCATCGGTGGCAATTCTCTCATATTGTCATTGCGATGGGAAGATTCCTTATTCGCTAGGAACTGTTTTACCGTGGAAGACGGGTCACCACAGAGCTGTCTCTTTTGTGTTGACACAAACTTTGCTGAATTTACCTGCCAGCAGTTGCGTGTCCTCCCTTTCTTTTAAGGTCGATGGAGACGCACGAGTGTAAGGAGAATGGTGAATGGTGGCCGTTCATAAGCCAGGATCATCAGAAACCGCAGAGTAAATTTTAGGAACGTAGACGTAGGACAGCGGAGAAAACTTCACTCAGGGACTTCAGTGAACTCTCCTTACAATGCTGAGGCCTGACACGCCTAGTGCCTGGGGGCAACCTGGCTCCTGCCCTAGGTAGTTTTGTTGAGCGTGCCTCCCTCAGGTGGTGCCTTTTCCCTCCCAGCAATATTGCTCCGTGATATTCTGCCGATGATGAAAACTGTTTGCCATGGCTTTGTCCTTTCACCTCATTGGCTTAATCTTTGAAGTACAAATGCTTTTCTACACGGGTGCTGCCTCCCTGAGCTTTCCTTTGTCTTGGCTCAATCGATGCAGATTCCTGTGCTGAACACGCCATGGACTAGCACAGGTGGGTTCTTGTCAGTATACCGGGCAAACGCCGCAATTTCGATTGTCAAGACCCACCTGGTTTGATCAAGGTTCTTTATTCCAGTGAAAACGATTTTTATCCAAATTCTAGAGGAGCACCAGTGTGCCTCTGGGAGCTACACCCGGGCCTGCTGAACAGCGCGCCGGAGTTTTCATTTTCTGACTAAAATTCAACACGGAATTTCATGGATCTAAGGAAACCGTGAATTGTGGACGTACCAGATTCTCACATCTTCATTGTCCAATGGAAGCTGAATTTTCCCAGTCTGAACCGGCTGCCACTTCATTTCTGGCAATGACCATTCAATTGTGGACGTTCAGCCTTCTTCGGAATTCTCTTATACCGGCATGTTCCCGCGCCACATAAAGACGACTCGGTGGAGGTTTATGTGACTCAGGACAACTCTTTATTTCAGGCGTCTAGAACAAAGGGAATTCACAGAGGTTGATGATCACTTATTAAAGTCCCGTTTCTCTATGATGCCCATTGATGACACTTCTACACCTGAGGTCAAAGAGCTCGTGCAGCATGATATTCTCATTTCAGCCATGCCGCCTGCAGTTTCTTCCTTGCAGAAAAATCTTTCCCAGTGTACTTCTTTAAAATGCTGCAAAATAGTGGGACAGAAGATTTCGGTTTAGCGTTAACTTTAAACGGGCAGAGGTACAGGCATGTGGGCATGTTTAGAGACAGTGTTTCACTGGTCTAGGGTAAAGGGTGAAGCGCCAGGGTTCCCGTGCTTCACTACTGTATGGCCTCAAGATGATGTGTAGGCACTGCGGCAAATCCATCGGTGGCAATTCTCTCATATTGTCATTGCGATGGGAAGATTCCTTATTCGCTAGATATTGTTTTACCGTGGAAGACGGGTCACCACAGAGCTGTCTCTTTTGTGTTGGTACAAACTTTGCTGAATTTACCTGCCAGCAGTTGCGTGTCTTCCCTTTCTTTTAAGGTCGATGGAGACGCACGAGTGTAAGGAGAATGGTGAATGGTGGCCGTTCATAAGCCAGAATCATCAGAAACCGCAGAGTAAATTTTAGGAACGTAGACGTAGGACAGCGGAGAAAAATTCACTCAGGGACTTCAGGGAACTCTCCTTACAATGCTGAGGCCTGACATGCCTAGTGACTGGGGGCAACCCGGCCCCTGCCCTAGGTAGTTTTAATGAGCTTGCCTCCCTCAGGTGGTGCCTTTTCTCTCCCAGCAATATTGCTCCGTGAAATTCTGCCGATGATGAAAACTGTTTGCCATGGCTTTGTCCTTTCACCTCATTGGCCTCATCTTTGAAGTACAAATGCTTTTCTACACGGGTGCTGCCTCCCTGAGCTTTCCTTTGTCTTGGCTCAATCGATGCAGATTCCTGTGCTGAATACGCCATGGACTAGCACAGGTGGGTTCTTGTCAGTATACCGGGCAAACGCAGCAATTTCGATTGTCAAGACCCACCTGGCTTGATCAAGGTTCTTTATTCCAGTGAAAACGATTTTTATCCAAATTCTAGAGGAGCACCAGTGTGCCTCTGGGAGCTACACCCGGGCCTGCTGAAGAGCGGCTCCGGAGTTTTCATTTTCTGACTAAAATTCAGCACGGAATTTCATGGATCTAAGGAAACCGTGAATTGTGGACGTACCAGATTCTCACATCTTCATTGTCTAATGGAAGCGGAAGTTTCCCAGTCTGATCCGGCTGCCACTTCATTTCTGGCAATGACCATTCAATTGTGGACGTTCAGCCTTCTTCGGAATTCTCTTATACCGTCATGTTCCCGCGCCACATAAAGACCACTCGGTGGAGGTTTATGTGACTCAGGACAACTCTTTATTTCAGGCGTCTAGAACAAAGGGAATTCACAGAGGTTGATGATCACTTATTAAAGTCCCGTTTCTCTATGATGCCCACTGATGACACTTCTACATCTGAGGGCAAAGAGCTCGTGCAGCATGATATTCTCATTTCAGCCATGCCGCCTGCAGTTTCTTCCTTGCAGAAAAATCTTTCCCAGTGTACTTCTTTAAAATGCTGCAAAATAGTGGGATAGAAGATTTCGGTTTAGCGTTAACTTTAAACGGGCAAAGGTACAGGCATGTGGGCATGTTTAGAGACAGTGTTTCACTGATCTAAGGTAAAGCGTGAAGCGCCTGGGTTCCCGTGCTTCACTACTGTATGGCCTCAAGATGATGTGTAGGCACAGCGGCAAATCCATCGGTGGCAATTCTCTCATATTGTCATTGCGATGGGAAGATTCCTTATTCGCTAGGAACTGTTTTACCGTGGAAGACGGGTCACCACAGAGCTGTCTCTTTTGTGTTGACACAAACTTTGCTGAATTTACCTGCCAGCAGTTGCGTGTCCTCCCTTTCTTTTAAGGTCGATGGAGACGCACGAGTGTAAGGAGAATGGTGAATGGTGGCCGTTCATAAGCCAGGATCATCAGAAACCGCAGAGTAAATTTTAGGAATGTAGACATAGGACAGCGGAGAAAAATTCACTCAGGGACTTCAGGGAACTCTCCTTACAATGCTGAGGCCTGACACGCCTAGTGCCTGGGGGCAACCTGGCTCCTGCCCTAGGTAGTTTTGTTGAGCGTGCCTCCCTCAGGTGGTGCCTTTTCCCTCCCAGCAATATTGCTCGTGATATTCTGCCGATGATGAAAACTGTTTGCCATGGCTTTGTCCTTTCACCTCATTGGCCTAATCTTTGAAGTACAAATGCTTTTCTACACGGGTGCTGCCTCCCTGAGCTTTCCTTTGTCTTGGCTCAATCGATGCAGATTCCTGTGCTGAATACGCCATGGACTAGCACAGGTGGGTTCTTGTCAGTATACCGGGCAAACGCCGCAATTTCGATTGTCAAGACCCACCTGGTTTGATCAAGGTTCTTTATTCCAGTGAAAACGATTTTTATCCAAATTCTAGAGGAGCACCAGTGTGCCTCTGGGAGCTACACCCGGGCCTGCTGAACAGCGGCTCCGGAGTTTTCATTTTCTGACTAAAATTCAACACGGAATTTCATGGATCTAAGGAAACCGTGAATTGTGGACGTACCAGATTCTCACATCTTCATTGTCCAATGGAAGCTGAATTTTCCCAGTCTGAACCGGCTGCCACTTCATTTCTGGCAATGACCATTCAATTGTGGACGTTCAGCCTTCTTCGGAATTCTCTTATACCGGCATGTTCCCGCGCCACATAAAGACGACTCGGTGGAGGTTTATGTGACTCAGGACAACTCTTTATTTCAGGCGTCTAGAACAAAGGGAATTCACAGAGGTTGATGATCACTTATTAAAGTCCCGTTTCTCTATGATGCCCATTGATGACACTTCTACACCTGAGGTCAAAGAGCTCGTGCAGCATGATATTCTCATTTCAGCCATGCCGCCTGCGGTTTCTTCCTTGCAGAAAAATCTTTCCCAGTGTACTTCTTTAAAATGCTGCAAAATAGTGGGACAGAAGATTTCGGTTTAGCGTTAACTTTAAACGGGCAGAGGTACAGGCATGTGGGCATGTTTAGAGACAGTGTTTCACTGGTCTAGGGTAAAGGGTGAAGCGCCTGGGTTCCCGTGCTTCACTACTGTATGGCCTCAAGATGATGTGTAGGCACTGCGGCAAATCCATCGGTGGCAATTCTCTCATATTGTCATTGCGATGGGAAGATTCCTTATTCGCTAGATATTGTTTTACCGTGGAAGACGGGTCACCACAGAGCTGTCTCTTTTGTGTTGGTACAAACGTTGCTGAATTTACCTGCCAGCAGTTGCGTGTCCTCCCTTTCTTTTAAGGTCGATGGAGACGCACGAGTGTAAGGAGAACGGTGAATGGTGGCCATTCATAAGCCAGGATCAACAGAAACCGCAGAGTAAATTTTAGGAACGTAGACGTAGGATAGCGGAGAATACTTCACTCAGGGACTTCAGGGAACTCTCCTTACAATGCTGAGGCCTGACACGCCTAGTGCCTGGGGGCAACCCGGCTCCTGCCCTAGGTAGTTTTGTTGAGCTTGCCTCCCTCAGGTGGTGCCTTTTCTCTCCCAGCAATATTGCTCCGTGAAATTCTGCCGATGATGAAAACTGTTTGCCATGGCTTTGTCCTTTCACCTCATTGGCCTCATCTTTGAAGTACAAATGCTTTTCTACACGGGTGCTGCCTCCCTGAGCTTTCCTTTGTCTTGGCTCAATCGATGCAGATTCCTGTGCTGAATACGCCATGGACTAGCACAGGTGGGTTCTTGTCAGTATACCGGGCAAACGCAGCAATTTCGATTGTCAAGACCCACCTGGCTTGATCAAGGTTCTTTATTCCATTGAAAACGATTTTTATCCAAATTCTAGAGGAGCTCCAGTGTGCCTCTGGGAGCTACACTCGGGCCTGCTGAACAGCGGCTCCGGAGTTTTCATTTTCTGACTAAAATTCAGCACGGAATTTCATGGATCTAAGGAAACCGTGAATTGTGGACGTACCAGATTCTCACATCTTCATTGTCTAATGGAAGCTGAAGTTTCCCAGTCTGATCCGGCTGCCACTTCATTTCTGGCAATGACCATTCAATTGTGGACGTTCAGCCTTCTTCGGAAATCTCTTATACCGGAATGTTCCCGCGCCACATAAAGACCACTCGGTGGAGGTTTATGTGACTCAGGACAACTCTTTATTTCAGGCGTCTAGAACAAAGGGAATTCACAGAGGTTGATGATCACTTATTAAAGTCCCGTTTCTCTATGATGCCCATTGATGACACTTCTACACCTGAGGTCAAAGAGCTCGTGCAGCATGATATTCTCATTTCAGCCACGCCGCCTGCAGTTTCTTCCTTGCGGAAAATTTTTCCCAGTGTACTTCTTTAAAATGCTGCAAAATAGTGGGACAGAAGATTTCGGTTTAGCGTTAACTTTAAACGGGCATAGGTACAGGCATGTGGGCATTTTTACAGACAGTGTTTCACTGGTCTAGGGTAAAGCGTGAAGCGCCTGGGTTCCCGTGCTTCACTACTGTATGGCCTCAAGATGATGTTTGTAGGCACAGCGGCAAAACCATCGGTGGCAATTCTCATATTGTCATTGCGATGGGAAGATTCCTTATTCGCTAGGAAATGTTTTACCATGGAAGACGGGTCACCACAGAAGTGTCTCTTTTGTGTTGGGACAAACTTTGCTGAATTTACCTGCCAGCAGTTGCGTGTCCTCCCTTTCTTTTAAGGTCGATGGAGACGCACGAGTGTAAGGAGAACGGTGAATGGTGGCCATTCATAAGCCAGGATCAACAGAAACCGCAGAGTAAATTTTAGGAACGTAGACGTAGGATAGCGGAGAATACTTCACTCAGGGACTTCAGGGAACTCTCCTTACAATGCTGAGGCCTGACACGCCTAGTGCCTGGGGGCAACCCGGCTCCTGCCCTAGGTAGTTTTGTTGAGCTTGCCTCCCTCAGGTGGTGCCTTTTCTCTCCCAGCAATATTGCTCCGTGAAATTCTGCCGATGATGAAAACTGTTTGCCATGGCTTTGTCCTTTCACCTCATTGGCCTCATCTTTGAAGTACAAATGCTTTTCTACACGGGTGCTGCCTCCCTGAGCTTTCCTTTGTCTTGGCTCAATCGATGCAGATTCCTGTGCTGAATACGCCATGGACTAGCACAGGTGGGTTCTTGTCAGTATACCGGGCAAACGCAGCAATTTCGATTGTCAAGACCCACCTGGCTTGATCAAGGTTCTTTATTCCATTGAAAACGATTTTTATCCAAATTCTAGAGGAGCTCCAGTGTGCCTCTGGGAGCTACACTCGGGCCTGCTGAACAGCGGCTCCGGAGTTTTCATTTTCTGACTAAAATTCAGCACGGAATTTCATGGATCTAAGGAAACCGTGAATTGTGGACGTACCAGATTCTCACATCTTCATTGTCTAATGGAAGCTGAAGTTTCCCAGTCTGATCCGGCTGCCACTTCATTTCTGGCAATGACCATTCAATTGTGGACGTTCAGCCTTCTTCGGAAATCTCTTATACCGGAATGTTCCCGCGCCACATAAAGACCACTCGGTGGAGGTTTATGTGACTCAGGACAACTCTTTATTTCAGGCGTCTAGAACAAAGGGAATTCACAGAGGTTGATGATCACTTATTAAAGTCCCGTTTCTCTATGATGCCCATTGATGACACTTCTACACCTGAGGTCAAAGAGCTCGTGCAGCATGATATTCTCATTTCAGCCACGCCGCCTGCAGTTTCTTCCTTGCGGAAAATTTTCCCAGTGTACTTCTTTAAAATGCTGCAAAATAGTGGGACAGAAGATTTCGGTTTAGCGTTAACTTTAAACGGGCATAGGTACAGGCATGTGGGCATTTTTACAGACAGTGTTTCACTGGTCTAGGGTAAAGCGTGAAGCGCCTGGGTTCCCGTGCTTCACTACTGTATGGCCTCAAGATGATGTTTGTAGGCACAGCGGCAAAACCATCGGTGGCAATTCTCATATTGTCATTGCGATGGGAAGATTCCTTATTCGCTAGGAAATGTTTTACCATGGAAGACGGGTCACCACAGAAGTGTCTCTTTTGTGTTGGGACAAACTTTGCTGAATTTACCTGCCAGCAGTTGCGTGTCCTCCCTTTCTTTTAAGGTCGATGGAAACGCACGAGTGTAAGGAGAACGGTGAATGGTGGCCGTTCATAAGCCAGGATCAACAGAAACCGCAGAGTTAATTTTAGGAACGTAGACGTAGGACAGCGGAGAAACCTTCACTCAGGGACTTCATGGAACTCTCCTTAAAATGCTGAGGCCTGACACGCCTAGTGCCTGGGGGCAACCCGGCTCCTGCCCTGGGTAGTTTTGTTGAGCTTGCCTCCCTCAGGTGGTGCCTTTTCTCTCCCAGCTATATTGCTCCGTGAAATTCTGCCGATGATGAAAACTGTTTGCCATGGCTTTGTCCTTTCACCTCATTGGCCTCATCTTTGAAGTAAAAATGCTTTTCTACACGGGTGCTGCCTCCCTGAGCTTTCCTTTGTCTTGGCTCAATCGATGCAGATTCCTGTGCTGAATACGCCATGGACTAGCACAGGTGGGTTCTTGTCAGTATACCGGGCAAACGCAGCAATTTCGATTGTCAAGACCCACCTGGCTTGATCAAGGTTCTTTATTCCAGTGAAAACGATTTTTATCCAAATTCTAGAGGAGCACCATTGTGCCTCTGGGAGCTACAACCTGGCCTGCTGAACAGCGGCTCCGGAGTTTTCATTTTCTGACTAAAATTCAACACGGAATTTCATGGATCCAAGGAAACCGTGAATTGTGGACGTACCAGATTCTCACATCTTCATTTTCTAATGGAAGCTGAAGTTTCCCAATCTGATCCGGCTGCCACTTCATTTCTGGCAATGACCATTCAATTGTGGACGTTCAGCCTTCTTCGGATTTCTCTTATACCGGCAAGTTCCCGCGCCACATAAAGACCACTCGGTGGAGGTTTATGTGACTCAGGACAACTCTTTATTTCAGGCGTCTAGAACAAAGGGAATTCACAGAGGTTGATGATCACTTATTAAAGTCTCGTTTCTCTATGATGCCCATTGATGACACTTCTACACCTGAGGTCAAAGAGCTCGTGCAGCATGATATTCTCATTTCAGCCATGCCGCCTGCAGTTTCTTCCTTGCAGAAAAATCTTTCCCAGTGTACTTCTTTAAAATGCTGCAAAATAGTGGGAAAGAAGATTTCGGTTTAGCGTTAACTTTAAACGGGCAAAGGTACAGGCCTGTGGGCATGTTTAGAGACAGTGTTTCACTGATCTAAGGTAAAGCGTGAAGCGCCTGGGTTCCCGTGCTTCACTACTGTATGGCCTCAAGATGATGTGTAGGCACAGCGGCAAATCCATCCGTGGCAATTCTCTCATATTGTCATTGCGATGGGAAGATTCCTTATTCGCTAGGAACTGTTTTACCGTGGAAGACGGGTCACCACAGAGCTGTCTCTTTTGTGTTGACACAAACTTTGCTGAATTTACCTGCCAGCAGTTGCGTGTCCTCCCTTTCTTTTAAGGTCGATGGAGACGCACGAGTGTAAGGAGAATGATGAATGGTGGCCGTTCATAAGCCAGGATCATCAGAAACCGCAGAGTAAATTTTAGGAACGTAGACGTAGGACAGCGGAGAAAACTTCACTCAGGGACTTCAGGGAACTCTCCTTACAATGCTGAGGCCTGACACGCCTAGTGCCTGGGGGCAACCTGGCTCCTGCCCTAGGTAGTTTTGTTGAGCGTGCCTCCCTCAGGTGGTGCCTTTTCCCTCCCAGCAATATTGCTCCGTGATATTCTGCCGATGATGAAAACTGTTTGCCATGGCTTTGTCCTTTCACCTCATTGGCCTAATCTTTGAAGTACAAATGCTTTTCTACACGGGTGCTGCCTCCCTGAGCTTTCCTTTGTCTTGGCTCAATCGATGCAGATTCCTGTGCTGAATACGCCATGGACTAGCACAGGTGGGTTCTTGTCAGTATACCGGGCAAACGCCGCAATTTCGATTGTCAAGACCCACCTGGTTTGATCAAGGTTCTTTATTCCAGTGAAAACGATTTTTATCCAAATTCTAGAGGAGCACCAGTGTGCCTCTGGGAGCTACACCCGGGCCTGCTGAACAGCGGCTCCGGAGTTTTCATTTTCTGACTAAAATTCAACACGGAATTTCATGGATCTAAGGAAACCGTGAATTGTGGACGTACCAGATTCTCACATCTTCATTGTCCAATGGAAGCTGAATTTTCCCAGTCTGAACCGGCTGCCACTTTATTTCTGGCAATGACCATTCAATTGTGGACGTTCAGCCTTCTTCGGAATTCTCTTATACCGGCATGTTCCCGCGCCACATAAAGACGACTCGGTGGAGGTTTATGTGACTCAGGACAACTCTTTATTTCAGGCGTCTAGAACAAAGGGAATTCACAGAGGTTGATGATCACTTATTAAAGTCCCGTTTCTCTATGATGCCCATTGATGACACTTCTACACCTGAGGTCAAAGAGCTCGTGCAGCATGATATTCTCATTTCAGCCATGCCGCCTGCAGTTTCTTCCTTGCAGAAAAATCTTTCCCAGTGTACTTCTTTAAAATGCTGCAAAATAGTGGGACAGAAGATTTCGGTTTAGCGTTAACTTTAAACGGGCAGAGGTACAGGCATGTGGGCATGTTTAGAGACAGTGTTTCACTGGTCTAGGGTAAAGGGTGAAGCGCCTGGGTTCCCGTGCTTCACTACTGTATGGCCTCAAGATGATGTGTAGGCACTGCGGCAAATCCATCGGTGGCAATTCTCTCATATTGTCATTGTGATGGGAAGATTCCTTATTCGCTAGATATTGTTTTACCGTGGAAGACGGGTCACCACAGAGCTGTCTCTTTTGTGTTGGTACAAACGTTGCTGAATTTACCTGCCAGCAGTTGCGTGTCCTCCCTTTCTTTTAAGGTCGATGGAGACGCACGAGTGTAAGGAGAACGGTGAATGGTGGCCGTTCATAAGCCAGGATCAACAGAAACCGCAGAGTAAATTTTAGGAACGTAGACGTAGGATAGCGGAGAAAACCACTCAGGGACTTCAGGGAACTCTCCTTAAAATGCTGAGGCCTGACACGCCTAGTGCCTGGGGGCTACCCGGCTCCTGCCCTAGGTGGTTTTGTTGAGCTTGCCTCCCTCAGGTGGTGCCTTTTCTCTCCCAGCAATATTGCTCCGTGAAATTCTTCCGATGATGAAAACTGTTTGCCATGGCTTTGTCCTTTCACCTCATTGGTCTCATCTTTGAAGTAAAAATGCTTTTCTACACGGGTGCTGCCTCCCTGAGCTTTCCTTTGTCTTGGCTCAATCGATGCAGATTCCTGTGCTGAATACGCCATGGACTAGCACAGGTGGGTTCTTGTCAGTATACCGGGCAAACGCCGCAATTTCGATTGTCAAGACCCACCTGGCTTGATCAAGGTTCTTTATTCCAGTGAAAACGATTTTTATCCAAATTCTAGAGGAGCACCAGTGTGCCTCTGGGAGCTACACCCGGTCCTACTGAACAGCGGCTCCGGAGTTTTCATTTTCTGACTAAAATTCAGCACGGAATTTCATGGATCTAAGGAAACCGTGAATTGTGGACGTACCAGATTCTCACATCTTCATTGTCTAATGGAAGCTGAAGTTTCCCAGTCTGATCCGGCTGCCACTTCCTTTCTGGCAATGATCATTCAATTGTGGACGTTCAGCCTTCTTCGGAATTCTCTTATACCGGCATGTTCCCGCGCCACATAAAGACCACTCGGTGGAGGTTTATGTGACTCAGGAGAACTCTTTATTTCAGGCGTCTAGAACAAAGGGAATTCACAGAGGTTGATGATCACTTATTAAAGACCCGTTTCTCTATGATGCCCACTGATGACACTTCTACATCTGAGGGCAAAGAGCTCGTGCAGCATGATATTCTCATTTCAGCCACGCCGCCTGCAGTTCCTTCCTTGCAGAAAAATCTTTCCCAGTGTACTTCTTTAAAATGCTGCAAAATAGTGGGACAGATGATTTCGGTTTAGCGTTAACTTTAAACGGGCATAGGTACAGGCATGTGGGCATGTTTAGAGACAGTGTTTCACTGGTCTAGGGTAAAGGGTGAAGCGCCTGGGTTCCCGTGCTTCACTACTGTATGGCCTCAAGATGATGTGTAGGCACAGCGGCAAATCCATCCGTGGCAATTCTCTCATATTGTCATTGCGATGGGAAGATTCCTTTATCGCTAGGAACTGTTTTACCGTGGAAGACGGGTCACCACAGAGCTGTATCTTTTGTGTTGACACAAACATTGCTGAATTTACCTGCCAGTAGTTGCGTGTCCTCCCTTTCTTTTAAGGTCGATGGAGACGCACGAGTGTAAGGAGAATGGTGAATGGTGGCCATTCATAAGCCAGGATCATCAGAAACCGCAGAGTAAATTTTAGGAACGTAGACGTAGGACAGCGGAGAAAACTTCACTCAGGGACTTCAGTGAACTCTCCTTACAATGCTGAGGCCTGACACGCCTAGTGCCTGGGGGCAACCTGGCTCCTGCCCTAGGTAGTTTTGTTGAGCGTGCCTCCCTCAGGTGGTGCCTTTTCCCTCCCAGCAATATTGCTCCGTGAAATTCTGCCGATGATGAAAACTGTTTGCCATGGCTTTGTCCTTTCACCTCATTGGCCTCATCTTTGAAGTACAAATGCTTTTCTACACGGGTGCTGCCTCCCTGAGCTTTCCTTTGTCTTGGCTCAATCGATGCAGATTCCTGTGCTGAACACGCCATGGACTAGCACAGGTGGGTTCTTGTCAGTATACCGGGCAAACGCCGCAATTTCGATTGTCAAGACCCACCTGGTTTGATCAAGGTTCTTTATTCCAGTGAAAACGATTTTTATCCAAATTCTAGAGGAGCACCATTGTGCCTCTGGGAGCTACACCCGGGCCTGCTGAAGAGCGGCTCCGGAGTTTTCATTTTCTGACTAAAATTCAACACGGAATTTCATGGATCTAAGGAAACCGTGAATTGTGGACGTACCAGATTCTCACATCTTCATTGTCCAATGGAAGCTGAAGTTTCCCAGTCTGAACCGGCTGCCACTTCATTTCTGGCAATGACCATTCAATTGTGGACGTTCAGCCTTCTTCGGAATTCTCTTATACCGGCATGTTCCCGCGCCACATAGAAACGACTCGGTGGAGGTTTATGTGACTCAGGCCAACTCTTTATTTCAGGCGTCTAGAACAAAGGGAATTCACAGAGGTTGATGATCACTTATTAAAGTACCGTTTCTCTATGATGCCCATTGATGACACTTCTACACCTGAGGTCAAAGAGCTCGTGCAGCATGATATTCTCATTTCAGCCATGCCGCCTGCAGTTTCTTCCTTGCAGAAAAATCTTTCCCAGTGTACTTCTTTAAAATGCTGCAAAATAGTGGGACAGAAGATTTCGGTTTAGCGTTAACTTTAAACGGGCAGAGGTACAGGTATGTGGGCATGTTTAGAGACAGTGTTTAACTGGTCTAGGGTAAAGGGTGAAGCGCCTGGGTTCCCGTGCTTCACTACTGTATGGCCTCAAGATGATGTGTAGGCACTGCGGCAAATCCATCGGTGGCAATTCTCTCATATTGTCATTGCGATGGGAAGATTCCTTATTCGCTAGATATTGTTTTACCGTGGAAGACGGGTCACCACAGGGCTGTCTCTTTTGTGTTGGTACAAACTTTGCTGAATTTACCTGCCAGCAGTTGCGTGTCTTCCCTTTCTTTTAAGGTCGATGGAGACGCACGAGTGTAAGGAGAATGGTGAATGGTGGCCGTTCATAAGCCAGAATCATCAGAAACCGCAGAGTAAATTTTAGGAACGTAGACGTAGGACAGCGGAGAAAAATTCACTCAGGGACTTCAGGGAACTCTCCTTAAAATGCTGAGGCCTGACACGCCTAGTGCCTGGGGGCAACCCGGCTCCTGCCCTAGGTAGTTTTGTTGAGCTTGCCTCCCTCAGGTGGTGCCTTTTCTCTCCCAGCAATATTGCTCCGTGAAATTCTGCCGATGATGAAAACTGTTTGCCATGGCTTTGTCCTTTCACCTCATTGGCCTCATCTTTGAAGTACAAATGCTTTTCTACACGGGTGCTGCCTCCCTGAGCTTTCCTTTGTCTTGGCTCAATCGATGCAGATTCCTGTGCTGAATACGCCATGGACTAGCACAGGTGGGTTCTTGTCAGTATACCGGGCAAACGCAGCAATTTCGATTGTCAAGACCCACCTGGCTTGATCAAGGTTCTTTATTCCAGTGAAAACGATTTTTATCCAAATTCTAGAGGAGCACCAGTGTGCCTCTGGGAGCTACACCCGGGCCTGCTGAAGAGCGGCTCCGGAGTTTTCATTTTCTGACTAAAATTCAGCACGGAATTTCATGGATCTAAGTAAACCGTGAATTGTGGACGTACCAGATTCTCACATCTTCATTGTCTAATGGAAGCTGAAGTTTCCCAGTCTGATCCGGCTGCCACTTCATTTCTGGCAATGACCATTCAATTGTGGACGTTCAGCCTTCTTCGGAATTCTATTATACCGGCATGTTCCCGCGCCACACAAAGACCACTCGGTGGAGGTTTATGTGACTCAGGACAACTCTTTATTTCAGGCGTCTAGAACAAAGGGAATTCACAGAGGTTGATGATCACTTATTAAAGTCCCGTTTCTCTATGATACCCACTGATGACACTTCTACATCTGAGGGTAAAGAGCTCGTGCAGCATGATATTCTCATTTCAGCCATGCCGCCTGCAGTTTCTTCCTTGCAGAAAAATCTTTCCCAGTGTACTTCTTTAAAATGCTGCAAAATAGTGGGATAGAAGATTTCGGTTTAGCGTTAACTTTAAACGGGCAAAGGTACAGGCATGTGGGCATGTTTAGAGACAGTGTTTCACTGATCTAAGGTAAAGGGTGAAGCGCCTGGGTTCCCGTGCTTCACTACTGTATGGCCTCAAGATGATGTGTAGGCACAGCGGCAAATCCATCGGTGGCAATTCTCTCATATTGTCATTGCGATGGGAAGATTCCTTATTCGCTAGGAACTGTTTTACCGTGGAAGACGGGTCACCACAGAGCTGTCTCTTTTGTGTTGACACAAACTTTGCTGAATTTACCTGCCAGCAGTTGCGTGTCCTCCCTTTCTTTTAAGGTCGATGGAGACGCACGAGTGTAAGGAGAATGGTGAATGGTGGCCGTTCATAAGCCAGGATCATCAGAAACCGCAGAGTAAATTTTAGGAACGTAGACGTAGGACAGCGGAGAAAACTTCACTCAGGGACTTCAGTGAACTCTCCTTACAATGCTGAGGCCTGACACGCCTAGTGCCTGGGGGCAACCTGGCTCCTGCCCTAGGTAGTTTTGTTGAGCGTGCCTCCCTCAGGTGGTGCCTTTTCCCTCCCAGCAATATTGCTCCGTGATATTCTGCCGATGATGAAAACTGTTTGCCATGGCTTTGTCCTTTCACCTCATTGGCCTAATCTTTGAAGTACAAATGCTTTTCTACACGGGTGCTGCCTCCCTGAGCTTTCCTTTGTCTTGGCTCAATCGATGCAGATTCCTGTGCTGAATACGCCATGGACTAGCACAGGTGGGTTCTTGTCAGTATACCGGGCAAACGCCGCAATTTCGATTGTCAAGACCCACCTGGTTTGATCAAGGTTCTTTATTCCAGTGAAAACGATTTTTATCCAAATTCTAGAGGAGCACCAGTGTGCCTCTGGGAGCTACACCCGGGCCTGCTGAACAGCGCGCCGGAGTTTTCATTTTCTGACTAAAATTCAACACGGAATTTCATGGATCTAAGGAAACCGTGAATTGTGGACGTACCAGATTCTCACATCTTCATTGTCCAATGGAAGCTGAATTTTCGCAGTCTGAACCGGCTGCCACTTCATTTCTGGCAATGACCATTCAATTGTGGACGTTCAGCCTTCTTCGGAATTCTATTATACCGGCATGTTCCCGCGCCACATAAAGACGACTCGGTGGAGGTTTATGTGACTCAGGACAACTCTTTATTTCAGGCGTCTAGAACAAAGGGAATTCACAGAGGTTGATGATCACTTATTAAAGTCCCGTTTCTCTATGATGCCCACTGATGACACTTCTACATCTGAGGGCAAAGAGCTCGTGCAGCATGATATTCTCATTTCAGCCATGCCGCCTGCAGTTTCTTCCTTGCAGAAAAATCTTTCCCAGTGTACTTCTTTAAAATGCTGCAAAATAGTGGGATAGAAGATTTCGGTTTAGCGTTAACTTTAAACGGGCAAAGGTACAGGCATGTGGGCATGTTTAGAGACAGTGTTTCACTGATCTAAGGTAAAGCGTGAAGCGCCTGGGTTCCCGTGCTTCACTACTGTATGGCCTCAAGATGATGTGTAGGCACAGCGGCAAATCCATCGGTGGCAATTCTCTCATATTGTCATTGCGATGGGAAGATTCCTTATTCGCTAGGAACTGTTTTACCGTGGAAGACGGGTCACCACAGAGCTGTCTCTTTTGTGTTGACACAAACTTTGCTGAATTTACCTGCCAGCAGTTGCGTGTCCTCCCTTTCTTTTAAGGTCGATGGAGACGCACGAGTGTAAGGAGAATGGTGAATGGTGGCCGTTCATAAGCCAGGATCATCAGAAACCGCAGAGTAAATTTTAGGAACGTAGACGTAGGACAGCGGAGAAAACTTCACTCAGGGACTTCAGTGAACTCTCCTTACAATGCTGAGGCCTGACACGCCTAGTGCCTGGGGGCAACCTGGCTCCTGCCCTAGGTAGTTTTGTTGAGCGTGCCTCCCTCAGGTGGTGCCTTTTCCCTCCCAGCAATATTGCTCCGTGATATTCTGCGGATGATGAAAACTGTTTGCCATGGCTTTGTCCTTTCACCTCATTGGCTTAATCTTTGAAGTACAAATGCTTTTCTACACGGGTGCTGCCTCCCTGAGCTTTCCTTTGTCTTGGCTCAATCGATGCAGATTCCTGTGCTGAATACGCCATGGACTAGCACAGGTGGGTTCTTGTCAGTATACCGGGCAAACGCCGCAATTTCGATTGTCAAGACCCACCTGGTTTGATCAAGGTTCTTTATTCCAGTGAAAACGATTTTTATCCAAATTCTAGAGGAGCACCAGTGTGCCTCTGGGAGCTACACCCGGGCCTGCTGAACAGCGCGCCGGAGTTTTCATTTTCTGACTAAAATTCAACACGGAATTTCATGGATCTAAGGAAACCGTGAATTGTGGACGTACCAGATTCTCACATCTTCATTGTCCAATGGAAGCTGAATTTTCCCAGTCTGAACCGGCTGCCACTTCATTTCTGGCAATGACCATTCAATTGTGGACGTTCAGCCTTCTTCGGAATTCTCTTATACCGGCATGTTCCCGCGCCACATAAAGACGACTCGGTGGAGGTTTATGTGACTCAGGACAACTCTTTATTTCAGGCGTCTAGAACAAAGGGAATTCACAGAGGTTGATGATCACTTATTAAAGTCCCGTTTCTCTATGATGCCCATTGATGACACTTCTACACCTGAGGTCAAAGAGCTCGTGCAGCATGATATTCTCATTTCAGCCATGCCGCCTGCAGTTTCTTCCTTGCAGAAAAATCTTTCCCAGTGTACTTCTTTAAAATGCTGCAAAATAGTGGGACAGAAGATTTCGGTTTAGCGTTAACTTTAAACGGGCAGAGGTACAGGCATGTGGGCATGTTTAGAGACAGTGTTTCACTGGTCTAGGGTAAAGGGTGAAGCGCCAGGGTTCCCGTGCTTCACTACTGTATGGCCTCAAGATGATGTGTAGGCACTGCGGCAAATCCATCGGTGGCAATTCTCTCATATTGTCATTGCGATGGGAAGATTCCTTATTCGCTAGATATTGTTTTACCGTGGAAGACGGGTCACCACAGAGCTGTCTCTTTTGTGTTGGTACAAACTTTGCTGAATTTACCTGCCAGCAGTTGCGTGTCTTCCCTTTCTTTTAAGGTCGATGGAGACGCACGAGTGTAAGGAGAATGGTGAATGGTGGCCGTTCATAAGCCAGAATCATCAGAAACCGCAGAGTAAATTTTAGGAACGTAGACGTAGGACAGCGGAGAAAAATTCACTCAGGGACTTCAGGGAACTCTCCTTACAATGCTGAGGCCTGACATGCCTAGTGACTGGGGGCAACCCGGCCCCTGCCCTAGGTAGTTTTAATGAGCTTGCCTCCCTCAGGTGGTGCCTTTTCTCTCCCAGCAATATTGCTCCGTGAAATTCTGCCGATGATGAAAACTGTTTGCCATGGCTTTGTCCTTTCACCTCATTGGCCTAATCTTTGAAGTACAAATGCTTTTCTACACGGGTGCTGCCTCCCTGAGCTTTCCTTTGTCTTGGCTCAATCGATGCAGATTCCTGTGCTGAATACGCCATGGACTAGCACAGGTGGGTTCTTGTCAGTATACCGGGCAAACGCAGCAATTTCGATTGTCAAGACCCACCTGGCTTGATCAAGGTTCTTTATTCCAGTGAAAACGATTTTTATCCAAATTCTAGAGGAGCACCATTGTGCCTCTGGGAGCTACACCCGGGCCTGCTGAAGAGCGGCTCCGGAGTTTTCATTTTCTGACTAAAATTCAGCACGGAATTTCATGGATCTAAGGAAACCGTGAATTGTGGACGTACCAGATTCTCACATCTTCATTGTCTAATGGAAGCTGAAGTTTCCCAGTCTGATCCGGCTGCCACTTCATTTCTGGCAATGACCATTCAATTGTGGACGTTCAGCCTTCTTCGGAATTCTCTTATACCGTCATGTTCCCGCGCCACATAAAGACCACTCGGTGGAGGTTTATGTGACTCAGGACAACTCTTTATTTCAGGCGTCTAGAACAAAGGGAATTCACAGAGGTTGATGATCACTTATTAAAGTCCCGTTTCTCTATGATGCCCACTGATGACACTTCTACATCTGAGGGCAAAGAGCTCGTGCAGCATGATATTCTCATTTCAGCCATGCCGCCTGCAGTTTCTTCCTTGCAGAAAAATCTTTCCCAGTGTACTTCTTTAAAATGCTGCAAAATAGTGGGATAGAAGATTTCGGTTTAGCGTTAACTTTAAACGGGCAAAGGTACAGGCATGTGGGCATGTTTAGAGACAGTGTTTCACTGATCTAAGGTAAAGCGTGAAGCGCCTGGGTTCCCGTGCTTCACTACTGTATGGCCTCAAGATGATGTGTAGGCACAGCGGCAAATCCATCGGTGGCAATTCTCTCATATTGTCATTGCGATGGGAAGATTCCTTATTCGCTAGGAACTGTTTTACCGTGGAAGACGGGTCACCACAGAGCTGTCTCTTTTGTGTTGACACAAACTTTGCTGAATTTACCTGCCAGCAGTTGCGTGTCCTCCCTTTCTTTTAAGGTCGATGGAGACGCACGAGTGTAAGGAGAATGGTGAATGGTGGCCGTTCATAAGCCAGGATCATCAGAAACCGCAGAGTAAATTTTAGGAATGTAGACATAGGACAGCGGAGAAAAATTCACTCAGGGACTTCAGGGAACTCTCCTTACAATGCTGAGGCCTGACACGCCTAGTGCCTGGGGGCAACCTGGCTCCTGCCCTAGGTAGTTTTGTTGAGCGTGCCTCCCTCAGGTGGTGCCTTTTCCCTCCCAGCAATATTGCTCGTGATATTCTGCCGATGATGAAAACTGTTTGCCATGGCTTTGTCCTTTCACCTCATTGGCCTAATCTTTGAAGTACAAATGCTTTTCTACACGGGTGCTGCCTCCCTGAGCTTTCCTTTGTCTTGGCTCAATCGATGCAGATTCCTGTGCTGAATACGCCATGGACTAGCACAGGTGGGTTCTTGTCAGTATACCGGGCAAACGCCGCAATTTCGATTGTCAAGACCCACCTGGTTTGATCAAGGTTCTTTATTCCAGTGAAAACGATTTTTATCCAAATTCTAGAGGAGCACCAGTGTGCCTCTGGGAGCTACACCCGGGCCTGCTGAACAGCGGCTCCGGAGTTTTCATTTTCTGACTAAAATTCAACACGGAATTTCATGGATCTAAGGAAACCGTGAATTGTGGACGTACCAGATTCTCACATCTTCATTGTCCAATGGAAGCTGAATTTTCCCAGTCTGAACCGGCTGCCACTTCATTTCTGGCAATGACCATTCAATTGTGGACGTTCAGCCTTCTTCGGAATTCTCTTATACCGGCATGTTCCCGCGCCACATAAAGACGACTCGGTGGAGGTTTATGTGACTCAGGACAACTCTTTATTTCAGGCGTCTAGAACAAAGGGAATTCACAGAGGTTGATGATCACTTATTAAAGTCCCGTTTCTCTATGATGCCCATTGATGACACTTCTACACCTGAGGTCAAAGAGCTCGTGCAGCATGATATTCTCATTTCAGCCATGCCGCCTGCGGTTTCTTCCTTGCAGAAAAATCTTTCCCAGTGTACTTCTTTAAAATGCTGCAAAATAGTGGGACAGAAGATTTCGGTTTAGCGTTAACTTTAAACGGGCAGAGGTACAGGCATGTGGGCATGTTTAGAGACAGTGTTTCACTGGTCTAGGGTAAAGGGTGAAGCGCCTGGGTTCCCGTGCTTCACTACTGTATGGCCTCAAGATGATGTGTAGGCACTGCGGCAAATCCATCGGTGGCAATTCTCTCATATTGTCATTGCGATGGGAAGATTCCTTATTCGCTAGATATTGTTTTACCGTGGAAGACGGGTCACCACAGAGCTGTCTCTTTTGTGTTGGTACAAACGTTGCTGAATTTACCTGCCAGCAGTTGCGTGTCCTCCCTTTCTTTTAAGGTCGATGGAGACGCACGAGTGTAAGGAGAACGGTGAATGGTGGCCATTCATAAGCCAGGATCAACAGAAACCGCAGAGTAAATTTTAGGAACGTAGACGTAGGATAGCGGAGAATACTTCACTCAGGGACTTCAGGGAACTCTCCTTACAATGCTGAGGCCTGACACGCCTAGTGCCTGGGGGCAACCCGGCTCCTGCCCTAGGTAGTTTTGTTGAGCTTGCCTCCCTCAGGTGGTGCCTTTTCTCTCCCAGCAATATTGCTCCGTGAAATTCTGCCGATGATGAAAACTGTTTGCCATGGCTTTGTCCTTTCACCTCATTGGCCTCATCTTTGAAGTACAAATGCTTTTCTACACGGGTGCTGCCTCCCTGAGCTTTCCTTTGTCTTGGCTCAATCGATGCAGATTCCTGTGCTGAATACGCCATGGACTAGCACAGGTGGGTTCTTGTCAGTATACCGGGCAAACGCAGCAATTTCGATTGTCAAGACCCACCTGGCTTGATCAAGGTTCTTTATTCCATTGAAAACGATTTTTATCCAAATTCTAGAGGAGCTCCAGTGTGCCTCTGGGAGCTACACTCGGGCCTGCTGAACAGCGGCTCCGGAGTTTTCATTTTCTGACTAAAATTCAGCACGGAATTTCATGGATCTAAGGAAACCGTGAATTGTGGACGTACCAGATTCTCACATCTTCATTGTCTAATGGAAGCTGAAGTTTCCCAGTCTGATCCGGCTGCCACTTCATTTCTGGCAATGACCATTCAATTGTGGACGTTCAGCCTTCTTCGGAAATCTCTTATACCGGAATGTTCCCGCGCCACATAAAGACCACTCGGTGGAGGTTTATGTGACTCAGGACAACTCTTTATTTCAGGCGTCTAGAACAAAGGGAATTCACAGAGGTTGATGATCACTTATTAAAGTCCCGTTTCTCTATGATGCCCATTGATGACACTTCTACACCTGAGGTCAAAGAGCTCGTGCAGCATGATATTCTCATTTCAGCCACGCCGCCTGCAGTTTCTTCCTTGCGGAAAATTTTTCCCAGTGTACTTCTTTAAAATGCTGCAAAATAGTGGGACAGAAGATTTCGGTTTAGCGTTAACTTTAAACGGGCATAGGTACAGGCATGTGGGCATTTTTACAGACAGTGTTTCACTGGTCTAGGGTAAAGCGTGAAGCGCCTGGGTTCCCGTGCTTCACTACTGTATGGCCTCAAGATGATGTTTGTAGGCACAGCGGCAAAACCATCGGTGGCAATTCTCATATTGTCATTGCGATGGGAAGATTCCTTATTCGCTAGGAAATGTTTTACCATGGAAGACGGGTCACCACAGAAGTGTCTCTTTTGTGTTGGGACAAACTTTGCTGAATTTACCTGCCAGCAGTTGCGTGTCCTCCCTTTCTTTTAAGGTCGATGGAGACGCACGAGTGTAAGGAGAACGGTGAATGGTGGCCATTCATAAGCCAGGATCAACAGAAACCGCAGAGTAAATTTTAGGAACGTAGACGTAGGATAGCGGAGAATACTTCACTCAGGGACTTCAGGGAACTCTCCTTACAATGCTGAGGCCTGACACGCCTAGTGCCTGGGGGCAACCCGGCTCCTGCCCTAGGTAGTTTTGTTGAGCTTGCCTCCCTCAGGTGGTGCCTTTTCTCTCCCAGCAATATTGCTCCGTGAAATTCTGCCGATGATGAAAACTGTTTGCCATGGCTTTGTCCTTTCACCTCATTGGCCTCATCTTTGAAGTACAAATGCTTTTCTACACGGGTGCTGCCTCCCTGAGCTTTCCTTTGTCTTGGCTCAATGGATGCAGATTCCTGTGCTGAATACGCCATGGACTAGCACAGGTGGGTTCTTGTCAGTATACCGGGCAAACGCAGCAATTTCGATTGTCAAGACCCACCTGGCTTGATCAAGGTTCTTTATTCCATTGAAAACGATTTTTATCCAAATTCTAGAGGAGCTCCAGTGTGCCTCTGGGAGCTACACTCGGGCCTGCTGAACAGCGGCTCCGGAGTTTTCATTTTCTGACTAAAATTCAGCACGGAATTTCATGGATCTAAGGAAACCGTGAATTGTGGACGTACCAGATTCTCACATCTTCATTGTCTAATGGAAGCTGAAGTTTCCCAGTCTGATCCGGCTGCCACTTCATTTCTGGCAATGACCATTCAATTGTGGACGTTCAGCCTTCTTCGGAAATCTCTTATACCGGAATGTTCCCGCGCCACATAAAGACCACTCGGTGGAGGTTTATGTGACTCAGGACAACTCTTTATTTCAGGCGTCTAGAACAAAGGGAATTCACAGAGGTTGATGATCACTTATTAAAGTCCCGTTTCTCTATGATGCCCATTGATGACACTTCTACACCTGAGGTCAAAGAGCTCGTGCAGCATGATATTCTCATTTCAGCCACGCCGCCTGCAGTTTCTTCCTTGCGGAAAATTTTTCCCAGTGTACTTCTTTAAAATGCTGCAAAATAGTGGGACAGAAGATTTCGATTTAGCGTTAACTTTAAACGGGCATAGGTACAGGCATGTGGGCATTTTTACAGACAGTGTTTCACTGGTCTAGGGTAAAGCGTGAAGCGCCTGGGTTCCCGTGCTTCACTACTGTATGGCCTCAAGATGATGTTTGTAGGCACAGCGGCAAAACCATCGGTGGCAATTCTCATATTGTCATTGCGATGGGAAGATTCCTTATTCGCTAGGAAATGTTTTACCATGGAAGACGGGTCACCACAGAAGTGTCTCTTTTGTGTTGGGACAAACTTTGCTGAATTTACCTGCCAGCAGTTGCGTGTCCTCCCTTTCTTTTAAGGTCGATGGAGACGCACGAGTGTAAGGAGAACGGTGAATGGTGGCCATTCATAAGCCAGGATCAACAGAAACCGCAGAGTAAATTTTAGGAACGTAGACGTAGGATAGCGGAGAATACTTCACTCAGGGACTTCAGGGAACTCTCCTTACAATGCTGAGGCCTGACACGCCTAGTGCCTGGGGGCAACCCGGCTCCTGCCCTAGGTAGTTTTGTTGAGCTTGCCTCCCTCAGGTGGTGCCTTTTCTCTCCCAGCAATATTGCTCCGTGAAATTCTGCCGATGATGAAAACTGTTTGCCATGGCTTTGTCCTTTCACCTCATTGGCCTCATCTTTGAAGTACAAATGCTTTTCTACACGGGTGCTGCCTCCCTGAGCTTTCCTTTGTCTTGGCTCAATCGATGCAGATTCCTGTGCTGAATACGCCATGGACTAGCACAGGTGGGTTCTTGTCAGTATACCGGGCAAACGCAGCAATTTCGATTGTCAAGACCCACCTGGCTTGATCAAGGTTCTTTATTCCATTGAAAACGATTTTTATCCAAATTCTAGAGGAGCTCCAGTGTGCCTCTGGGAGCTACACTCGGGCCTGCTGAACAGCGGCTCCGGAGTTTTCATTTTCTGACTAAAATTCAGCACGGAATTTCATGGATCTAAGGAAACCGTGAATTGTGGACGTACCAGATTCTCACATCTTCATTGTCTAATGGAAGCTGAAGTTTCCCAGTCTGATCCGGCTGCCACTTCATTTCTGGCAATGACCATTCAATTGTGGACGTTCAGCCTTCTTCGGAAATCTCTTATACCGGAATGTTCCCGCGCCACATAAAGACCACTCGGTGGAGGTTTATGTGACTCAGGACAACTCTTTATTTCAGGCGTCTAGAACAAAGGGAATTCACAGAGGTTGATGATCACTTATTAAAGTCCCGTTTCTCTATGATGCCCATTGATGACACTTCTACACCTGAGGTCAAAGAGCTCGTGCAGCATGATATTCTCATTTCAGCCACGCCGCCTGCAGTTTCTTCCTTGCGGAAAATTTTTCCCAGTGTACTTCTTTAAAATGCTGCAAAATAGTGGGACAGAAGATTTCGGTTTAGCGTTAACTTTAAACGGGCATAGGTATAGGCATGTGGGCATTTTTACAGACAGTGTTTCACTGGTCTAGGGTAAAGCGTGAAGCGCCTGGGTTCCCGTGCTTCACTACTGTATGGCCTCAAGATGATGTTTGTAGGCACAGCGGCAAAACCATCGGTGGCAATTCTCATATTGTCATTGCGATGGGAAGATTCCTTATTCGCTAGGAAATGTTTTACCATGGAAGACGGGTCACCACAGAAGTGTCTCTTTTGTGTTGGGACAAACTTTGCTGAATTTACCTGCCAGCAGTTGCGTGTCCTCCCTTTCTTTTAAGGTCGATGGAGACGCACGAGTGTAAGGAGAACGGTGAATGGTGGCCATTCATAAGCCAGGATCAACAGAAACCGCAGAGTAAATTTTAGGAACGTAGACGTAGGATAGCAGAGAATACTTCACTCAGGGACTTCAGGGAACTCTCCTTACAATGCTGAGGCCTGACACGCCTAGTGCCTGGGGGCAACCCGGCTCCTGCCCTAGGTAGTTTTGTTGAGCTTGCCTCCCTCAGGTGGTGCCTTTTCTCTCCCAGCAATATTGCTCCGTGAAATTCTGCCGATGATGAAAACTGTTTGCCATGGCTTTGTCCTTTCACCTCATTGGCCTCATCTTTGAAGTACAAATGCTTTTCTACACGGGTGCTGCCTCCCTGAGCTTTCCTTTGTCTTGGCTCAATCGATGCAGATTCCTGTGCTGAATACGCCATGGACTAGCACAGGTGGGTTCTTGTCAGTATACCGGGCAAACGCAGCAATTTCGATTGTCAAGACCCACCTGGCTTGATCAAGGTTCTTTATTCCATTGAAAACGATTTTTATCCAAATTCTAGAGGAGCTCCAGTGTGCCTCTGGGAGCTACACTCGGGCCTGCTGAACAGCGGCTCCGGAGTTTTCATTTTCTGACTAAAATTCAGCACGGAATTTCATGGATCTAAGGAAACCGTGAATTGTGGACGTACCAGATTCTCACATCTTCATTGTCTAATGGAAGCTGAAGTTTCCCAGTCTGATCCGGCTGCCACTTCATTTCTGGCAATGACCATTCAATTGTGGACGTTCAGCCTTCTTCGGAAATCTCTTATACCGGAATGTTCCCGCGCCACATAAAGACCACTCGGTGGAGGTTTATGTGACTCAGGACAACTCTTTATTTCAGGCGTCTAGAACAAAGGGAATTCACAGAGGTTGATGATCACTTATTAAAGTCCCGTTTCTCTATGATGCCCATTGATGACACTTCTACACCTGAGGTCAAAGAGCTCGTGCAGCAAGATATTCTCATTTCAGCCACGCCGCCTGCAGTTTCTTCCTTGCGGAAAATTTTTCCCAGTGTACTTCTTTAAAATGCTGCAAAATAGTGGGACAGAAGATTTCGGTTTAGCGTTAACTTTAAACGGGCATAGGTACAGGCATGTGGGCATTTTTACAGACAGTGTTTCACTGGTCTAGGGTAAAGCGTGAAGCGCCTGGGTTCCCGTGCTTCACTACTGTATGGCCTCAAGATGATGTTTGTAGGCACAGCGGCAAAACCATCGGTGGCAATTCTCATATTGTCATTGCGATGGGAAGATTCCTTATTCGCTAGGAAATGTTTTACCATGGAAGACGGGTCACCACAGAAGTGTCTCTTTTGTGTTGGGACAAACTTTGCTGAATTTACCTGCCAGCAGTTGCGTGTCCTCCCTTTCTTTTAAGGTCGATGGAGACGCACGAGTGTAAGGAGAACGGTGAATGGTGGCCGTTCATAAGCCAGGATCAACAGAAACCGCAGAGTTAATTTTAGGAACGTAGACGTAGGACAGCGGAGAAAACTTCACTCAGGGACTTCATGGAACTCTCCTTAAAATGCTGAGGCCTGACACGCCTAGTGCCTGGGGGCAACCCGGCTCCTGCCCTGGGTAGTTTTGTTGAGCTTGCCTCCCTCAGGTGGTGCCTTTTCTCTCCCAGCTATATTGCTCCGTGAAATTCTGCCGATGATGAAAACTGTTTGCCATGGCTTTGTCCTTTCACCTCATTGGCCTCATCTTTGAAGTACAAATGCTTTTCTACACGGGTGCTGCCTCCCTGAGCTTTCCTTTGTCTTGGCTCAATCGATGCAGATTCCTGTGCTGAATACGCCATGGACTAGCACAGGTGGGTTCTTGTCAGTATACCGGGCAAACGCAGCAATTTCGATTGTCAAGACCCACCTGGCTTGATCAAGGTTCTTTATTCCAGTGAAAACGATTTTTATCCAAATTCTAGAGGAGCACCATTGTGCCTCTGGGAGCTACACCCTGGCCTGCTGAACAGCGGCTCCGGAGTTTTCATTTTCTGACTAAAATTCAACACGGAATTTCATGGATCCAAGGAAACCGTGAATTGTGGACGTACCAGATTCTCACATCTTCATTTTCTAATGGAAGCTGAAGTTTCCCAATCTGATCCGGCTGCCACTTCATTTCTGGCAATGACCATTCAATTGTGGACGTTCAGCCTTCTTCGGATTTCTCTTATACCGGCAAGTTCCCGCGCCACATAAAGACCACTCGGTGGAGGTTTATGTGACTCAGGACAACTCTTTATTTCAGGCGTCTAGAACAAAGGGAATTCACAGAGGTTGATGATCACTTATTAAAGTCTCGTTTCTCTATGATGCCCATTGATGACACTTCTACACCTGAGGTCAAAGAGCTCGTGCAGCATGATATTCTCATTTCAGCCATGCCGCCTGTAGTTTCTTCCTTGCAGAAAAATCTTTCCTAGTGTACTTCTTTAAAATGCTGCAAAATAGTGGGAAAGAAGATTTCGGTTTAGCGTTAACTTTAAACGGGCAAAGGTACAGGCCTGTGGGCATGTTTAGAGACAGTGTTTCACTGATCTAAGGTAAAGCGTGAAGCGCCTGGGTTCCCGTGCTTCACTACTGTATGGCCTCAAGATGATGTGTAGGCACAGCGGCAAATCCATCCGTGGCAATTCTCTCATATTGTCATTGCGATGGGAAGATTCCTTATTCGCTAGGAACTGTTTTACCGTGGAAGACGGGTCACCACAGAGCTGTCTCTTTTGTGTTGACACAAACTTTGCTGAATTTACCTGCCAGCAGTTGCGTGTCCTCCCTTTCTTTTAAGGTCGATGGAGACGCACGAGTGTAAGGAGAATGATGAATGGTGGCCGTTCATAAGCCAGGATCATCAGAAACCGCAGAGTAAATTTTAGGAACGTAGACGTAGGACAGCGGAGAAAACTTCACTCAGGGACTTCAGGGAACTCTCCTTACAATGCTGAGGCCTGACACGCCTAGTGCCTGGGGGCAACCTGGCTCCTGCCCTAGGTAGTTTTGTTGAGCGTGCCTCCCTCAGGTGGTGCCTTTTCCCTCCCAGCAATATTGCTCCGTGATATTCTGCCGATGATGAAAACTGTTTGCCATGGCTTTGTCCTTTCACCTCATTGGCCTAATCTTTGAAGTACAAATGCTTTTCTACACGGGTGTTGCCTCCCTGAGCTTTCCTTTGTCTTGGCTCAATCGATGCAGATTCCTGTGCTGAATACGCCATGGACTAGCACAGGTGGGTTCTTGTCAGTATACCGGGCAAACGCCGCAATTTCGATTGTCAAGACCCACCTGGTTTGATCAAGGTTCTTTATTCCAGTGAAAACGATTTTTATCCAAATTCTAGAGGAGCACCAGTGTGCCTCTGGGAGCTACACCCGGGCCTGCTGAACAGCGGCTCCGGAGTTTTCATTTTCTGACTAAAATTCAACACGGAATTTCATGGATCTAAGGAAACCGTGAATTGTGGACGTACCAGATTCTCACATCTTCATTGTCCAATGGAAGCTGAATTTTCCCAGTCTGAACCGGCTGCCACTTTATTTCTGGCAATGACCATTCAATTGTGGACGTTCAGCCTTCTTCGGAATTCTCTTATACCGGCATGTTCCCGCGCCACATAAAGACGACTCGGTGGAGGTTTATGTGACTCAGGACAACTCTTTATTTCAGGCGTCTAGAACAAAGGGAATTCACAGAGGTTGATGATCACTTATTAAAGTCCCGTTTCTCTATGATGCCCATTGATGACACTTCTACACCTGAGGTCAAAGAGCTCGTGCAGCATGATATTCTCATTTCAGCCATGCCGCCTGCAGTTTCTTCCTTGCAGAAAAATCTTTCCCAGTGTACTTCTTTAAAATGCTGCAAAATAGTGGGACAGAAGATTTCGGTTTAGCGTTAACTTTAAACGGGCAGAGGTACAGGCATGTGGGCATGTTTAGAGACAGTGTTTCACTGGTCTAGGGTAAAGGGTGAAGCGCCTGGGTTCCCGTGCTTCACTACTGTATGGCCTCAAGATGATGTGTAGGCACTGCGGCAAATCCATCGGTGGCAATTCTCTCATATTGTCATTGTGATGGGAAGATTACTTATTCGCTAGATATTGTTTTACCGTGGAAGACGGGTCACCACAGAGCTGTCTCTTTTGTGTTGGTACAAACGTTGCTGAATTTACCTGCCAGCAGTTGCGTGTCCTCCCTTTCTTTTAAGGTCGATGGAGACGCACGAGTGTAAGGAGAACGGTGAATGGTGGCCGTTCATAAGCCAGGATCAACAGAAACCGCAGAGTAAATTTTAGGAACGTAGACGTAGGATAGCGGAGAAAACCACTCAGGGACTTCAGGGAACTCTCCTTAAAATGCTGAGGCCTGACACGCCTAGTGCCTGGGGGCAACCCGGCTCCTGCCCTAGGTAGTTTTGTTGAGCTTGCCTCCCTCAGGTGGTGCCTTTTCTCTCCCAGCAATATTGCTCCGTGAAATTCTGCCGATGATGAAAACTGTTTGCCATGGCTTTGTCCTTTCACCTCATTGGCCTCATCTTTGAAGTACAAATGCTTTTCTACACGGGTGCTGCCTCCCTGAGCTTTCCTTTGTCTTGGCTCAATCGATGCAGATTCCTGTGCTGAATACGCCATGGACTAGCACAGGTGGGTTCTTGTCAGTATACCGGGCAAACGCAGCAATTTCGATTGTCAAGACCCACCTGGCTTGATCAAGGTTCTTTATTCCATTGAAAACGATTTTTATCCAAATTCTAGAGGAGCTCCAGTGTGCCTCTGGGAGCTACACCCGGGCCTGCTGAACAGCGGCTCCGGAGTTTTCATTTTCTGACTAAAATTCAGCACGGAATTTCATGGATCTAAGGAAACCGTGAATTGTGGACGTACCAGATTCTCACATCTTCATTGTCTAATGGAAGCTGAAGTTTCCCAGTCTGATCCGGCTGCCACTTCATTTCTGGCAATGACCATTCAATTGTGGACGTTCAGCCTTCTTCGGAAATCTCTTATACCGGAATGTTCTCGCGCCACATAAAGACCACTCGGTGGAGGTTTATGTGACTCAGGACAACTCTTTATTTCAGGCGTCTAGAACAAAGGGAATTCACAGAGGTTGATGATCACTTATTAAAGTCCCGTTTCTCTATGATGCCCATTGATGACACTTCTACACCTGAGGTCAAAGAGCTCGTGCAGCATGATATTCTCATTTCAGCCACGCCGCCTGCAGTTTCTTCCTTGCGGAAAATTTTTCCCAGTGTACTTCTTTAAAATGCTGCAAAATAGTGGGACAGAAGATTTCGGTTTAGCGTTAACTTTAAACGGGCATAGGTACAGGCATGTGGGCATTTTTACAGACAGTGTTTCACTGGTCTAGGGTAAAGCGTGAAGCGCCTGGGTTCCCGTGCTTCACTACTGTATGGCCTCAAGATGATGTTTGTAGGCACAGCGGCAAAACCATCGGTGGCAATTCTCATATTGTCATTGCGATGGGAAGATTCCTTATTCGCTAGGAAATGTTTTACCATGGAATACGGGTCACCACAGAAGTGTCTCTTTTGTGTTGGGACAAACTTTGCTGAATTTACCTGCCAGCAGTTGCGTGTCCTCCCTTTCTTTTAAGGTCGATGGAGACGCACGAGTGTAAGGAGAACGGTGAATGGTGGCCGTTCATAAGCCAGGATCAACAGAAACCGCAGAGTTAATTTTAGGAACGTAGACGTAGGACAGCGGAGAAAACTTCACTCAGGGACTTCATGGAACTCTCCTTAAAATGCTGAGGCCTGACACGCCTAGTGCCTGGGGGCAACCCGGCTCCTGCCCTGGGTAGTTTTGTTGAGCTTGCCTCCCTCAGGTGGTGCCTTTTCTCTCCCAGCTATATTGCTCCGTGAAATTCTGCCGATGATGAAAACTGTTTGCCATGGCTTTGTCCTTTCACCTCATTGGCCTCATCTTTGAAGTAAAAATGCTTTTCTACACGGGTGCTGCCTCCCTGAGCTTTCCTTTGTCTTGGCTCAATCGATGCAGATTCCTGTGCTGAATACGCCATGGACTAGCACAGGTGGGTTCTTGTCAGTATACCGGGCAAACGCAGCAATTTCGATTGTCAAGACCCACCTGGCTTGATCAAGGTTCTTTATTCCAGTGAAAACGATTTTTATCCAAATTCTAGAGGAGCACCATTGTGCCTCTGGGAGCTACACCCTGGCCTGCTGAACAGCGGCTCCGGAGTTTTCATTTTCTGACTAAAATTCAACACGGAATTTCATGGATCCAAGGAAACCGTGAATTGTGGACGTACCAGATTCTCACATCTTCATTTTCTAATGGAAGCTGAAGTTTCCCAATCTGATCCGGCTGCCACTTCATTTCTGGCAATGACCATTCAATTGTGGACGTTCAGCCTTCTTCGGATTTCTCTTATACCGGCAAGTTCCCGCGCCACATAAAGATCACTCGGTGGAGGTTTATGTGACTCAGGACAACTCTTTATTTCAGGCGTCTAGAACAAAGGGAATTCACAGAGGTTGATGATCACTTATTAAAGTCTCGTTTCTCTATGATGCCCATTGATGACACTTCTACACCTGAGGTCAAAGAGCTCGTGCAGCATGATATTCTCATTTCAGCCATGCCGCCTGCAGTTTCTTCCTTGCAGAAAAATCTTTCCCAGTGTACTTCTTTAAAATGCTGCAAAATAGTGGGACAGAAGATTTCGGTTTAGCCTTAACTTTAAACGGGCATAGGTACAGGCATGTGGGCATGTTTAGAGACAGTGTTTCACTGGTCTAGGGTAAAGCGTGAAGCGCCTGGGTTCCCGTGCTTCACTACTGTATGGCCTCAAGATGATGTGTAGGCACAGCGGCAAATCCATCGGTGGCAATTCTCATATTGTCATTGCGATGGGAAGATTCCTTATTCGCTAAGAATTGTTTTACCGTGGAAGACGGGTCACCACAGAGCTGTCTCTTTTGTGTTGGGACAAACTTTGCTGAATTTACCTGCCAGCAGTTGCGTGTCCTCCCTTTCTTTTAAGGTCGATGGAGACGCACGAGTGTAAGGAGAACGGTGAATGGTGGCCGTTCGTAAGCCAGGATCATCAGAAACCGCAGAGTAAATTTTAGGAACGTAGACGTAGGACAGCGGAGAATACTTCACTCAGGGACTTCAGGGAACTCTCCTTACAATGCTGAGGCCTGACACGCCTAGTGCCTGGGGGCAACCCGGCTCCTGCCCTAGGTAGTTTTGTTGAGCTTGCCTCCCTCAGGTGGTGCCTTTTCTCTCCCAGCAATATTGCTCCGTGAAATTCTGCCGATGATGAAAACTGTTTGCCATGGCTTTGTCCTTTCACCTCATTGGCCTCATCTTTGAAGTACAAATGCTTTTCTACACGGGTGCTGCCTCCCTGAGCTTTCCTTTGTCTTGGCTCAATCGATGCAGATTCCTGTGCTGAATACGCCATGGACTAGCACAGGTGGGTTCTTGTCAGTATACCGGGCAAACGCCGCAATTTCGATTGTCAAGACCCACCTGGCTTGATCAAGGTTCTTTATTCCAGTGAAAACGATTTTTATCCAAATTCTAGAGGAGCACCAGTGTGCCTCTGGGAGCAACACCCGGTCCTGCTGAACAGCGGCTCCGGAGTTTTCATTTTCTGACTAAAATTCAGCACGGAATTTCATGGATCTAAGGAAACCGTGAATTGTGGACGTACCAGATTCTCACATCTTCATTGTCTAATGGAAGCTGAAGTTTCCCAGTCTGATCCGGCTGCCACTTCATTTCTGGCAATGATCATTCAATTGTGGACGTTCAGCCTTCTTCGGAATTCTCTTATACCGGCATGTTCCCGCGCCACATAAAGACCACTCGGTGGAGGTTTATGTGACTCAGGAGAACTCTTTATTTCAGGCGTCTAGAACAAAGGGAATTCACAGAGGTTGATGATCACTTATTAAAGACCCGTTTCTCTATGATGCCCACTGATGACACTTCTACATCTGAGGGCAAAGAGGTCGTGCAGCATGATATTCTCATTTCAGCCACGCCGCGTGCAGTTCCTTCCTTGCAGAAAAATCTTTCCCAGTGTACTTCTTTAAAATGCTGCAAAATAGTGGGACAGATGATTTCGGTTTAGCGTTAACTTTAAACGGGCATAGGTACAGGCATGTGGGCATGTTTAGAGACAGTGTTTCACTGGTCTAGGGTAAAGGGTGAAGCGCCTGGGTTCCCGTACTTCACTATTGTATGGCCTCAAGATGATGTGTAGGCACAGCGGCAAATCCATCGGTGGCAATTCTCTCATATTGTCATTGCGATGGGAAGATTCCTTATTCGCTAGGAAATGTTTTACCGTGGAAGACGGGTCACCACAGAGCTGTCTCTTTTGTGTTGGGACAAACTCTGCTGAATTTACCTGCCAGCAGTTGCGTGTCCTCCCTCTCTTTTAAGGCGGATGGAGACGCACGAGTGTAAGGAGAACGGGGAATGGTGGCCGTTCGTAATCCAGGATCAACAGAAACCGTAGAGTAAATTTTAGGAAAGTAGACGTAGGACAGCGGAGAAAACTTCACTTAGGGACTTCAGGGAACTCTCCTTAAAATGCTGAGGCCTGACACGCCTTGTGCCTGGGTGCAACCCGGCTCCTGCCCTAGGTAGTTTTGTTGAGCTTGCCTCCCTCAGGTGGTGCCTTGCAAGATATGACAAAATAATAATTAGTAAATAATGAAGGATTGATGAGGAGGGGTAGTGAGAATGGGGGCGGGGGGAATGGGGAGCTGAGGCCAGGGGCTTGAGTGTAGAGAAGATATTTTGTGAATAATGAGGGCAATGAATGTACAAATGTGCCTTATATCAGTGATGTTTGCACGTATTTTGGTTATTGTTGTATGAGCCCCTATAAAAGGAGAGAAAAAAAAGACCCTGGCAGAGGGTTGATGCTAGGATGATCTCAGGCTGGATTAGACCAGCAAAAGCAGGTGCTGCAGTCGCCTCACCCTGTGTCTATTCCTGTGTGGGGCATGAAGCTTAGGGTCCACAGCCCCAGCAGCTGGACAGTGAGAGAGGCGGGGCTCTGAGGTCATTCCACAGGGGGAATGGCCCTTCGGTTCCTGCAGGGCCCACCCTCTTGTGTAGTCCTGCTGTCTGGGGCACCTCTTTCACGGAGCCCACACCAGGGCAGCTTTTCAACTCATGGGGGATTGGCAGGAAGCCTCTGCTCATGCACACACACCACCACCTAGCTGGAGGACCTCGGTGAACAAACCTTGAGGCAGACAACAAGCCCACTAACTGATCCTGTGAGAGATATAATCAGGATCCAGAAACCGGCAACTGGGAGCAAGGGGCAGCATACCTGGGTCCCAGCCCCTCCCACTGCCCTCTGCAAGGAGTGACATTCCAAAGCACAGTGTTTTCCAAAGGCACTGTCAGGACTTTGGAATGGGCAGCTCATTTGTGGACATGGATACTATGTGATCCAGACATACTACCTCCTGTGATCCTGTCAGCCAAGACTAAACACCCTTCCAAGTAGAAAGCCATGCATCTGAACAGTATCCACCAGCCACTCACGTCCAATCCTGCTGCCTCCAAAGAGCTTCCCTGGGTTGGTCAGATCTCTCTGGGGACAGATATCCCTCGGTCCTTGGTTCTGCGTGAGAAAGAATTCATGCCAAAGCCTGGTTTGTGATCCAAGGGAGGTTTAGGAGCGTTAGGGAGGTGTGGTGGGCAACCCTGGTCGATCCTAGTGGCTGAATTGAATATACTTGGCCTAGGTGGGTCGATGCAGGTGCAGCGCCCACCCAGGTGGACCTGCCCTTCCTGGCCAGAAACCTGGACCTCTGAGCACGCACAGTGTGCCACTCCTTCCTGGGCCGCAAACTGGGCCATCTGAGCATGTGTAATGGACACCCCAGTCCCTATGCTAGCTACCTAACATTTCCATCCTGAAGAGATGTGGACCCAAATCTTTGGGGTACTGGGCGACGACATCTCTAGCTACTTCCTGCTGGCAAAAAGGGCGAAGTGGGGCTTTGGGTCCACACCCTTCCTGCTCTGCTGGGAGGGGTTGTCCATTCAGCCCTAGATTGGATAAGGTTGAAGTGGTCCAGGAGATGGTGGTCCTGGAGTTGGCACACTTGGAATAGGGGCTTTGGTAACTTGAGAACTTCTGGAAAAACCAACAAACGCACAAAAGGGTGAACAGTTTAACTGAGACAAGGCTAGGATTGTGAGGTGGGAGTCCCTTGAAAGTAGTTGAGTATCACAGGAAGTAAGTAAAAAGTCTTAGGATTATCAGGCGTGTGTGTTTGTTCATTCTAAGTACCGGCACAAGGGTAAAAGCATTCACAATTTCCCCTAGCGGGGTCCAGGTTTTGGGCACTACTGGGTGCAGTGGGATCACCGCTTCACTTATGATCCTAAGGCATTGGCCCCTCTGATAAGAACCATCCTTCTTTTTAACCCTATAACGCCTCACTTTTAAATTTTTGGGCAAAAAAAATTTCGTTTTGATTCATTACTTTCATAGTTATCAATATATATACATTTATATTCATTTGATTAAATGTTAGGGAAAGGTCATGCTCGGTGTTATAGGGTTAAATTGTAATATTGGGATGCTACAGGCGGATTCAGCAGGGATCAAAAGTTGAGTAACTGCCTGTGTCATTTTTAATTTTCTCGGGTTCCATTTGAGTAAAAGGCTTGTAAGTTACCCGGGGACCAAGTGCCCCTGGTGCCTCTACTAGGGGTAGAATGTTCAGGGAGGGTTCAGGGGTGGGACAATAGTGACCTGAAGTCCAGGATCCCTTAGGGCAGGAGTCCTCAAATTGTTTACACAGGGGGCCAGTTCATTGTCTCTCCGACCGTTGGAGGGCCAGACTATGGTTTTCAAAAAACCTATGGACAAATTCCTATGCACACTGCACGAGTCGGCTGCTAAGCAGGACAGGCAGTGGCAGCAAAAACACCCCGAGGGTGGGATAAATGGCATCGCGCCACATGTGCCCCATGGACCACAGTTTGAGGACGCCAGCCTTAGGGGTTCCTGGGTGCACTGGGGATGAAGGTCTCCTACTGCTCCTCGAGAGGAGAAATGCTCTAAGTTCTGGCATCTCCGCCCACTTTCCCGGCACTCTACCGAACTGTTCCCGGTGAATCACGGTTGGAAGGGAAAGCGTACCCTTCTCTGCCCACCATTCTCCTTTCTCAAAACGATACTGTGGCCAAATAGAGTTGCAAAGTGAATCTATCAGCTTTTGTTTGCCCAGCCTCTCTGTATCAACTCTATCCCAATTGGACACGATTCATGCAAGGGGGCAATTCCTGAGCATCAAGCTGCTAAGTCCCATCTAGAAAGCACAAAACAAGGAGGCGATTGACAGCTTGCTGCCTCCAGGTCAAGAACCCCCACTTGAGAGCACACCCCTGGGTTGCCCTGAATCTCATGCCTCAGCCCGAGGGAAGGGGTCAAGGACTAGTCGCCGAGGGCGACCTTTAGGTCCAACCATTTTTCTGGACAACAGGCTAGGAGGACCACTGCTTGGGATGGCCCCAAGGCCCTCCAAGACGCCTGCTGGCGGGGCTGATGCTCAAATCTCTCAAGGGAAGGGACACGTGGCAGCTCAGGGAACCTTAAGGGAAATTGGAATTTCTGGCTGGAACATCATGGCAGAGGAGCTGTGTATTAAGTAAGAGCTGTCCCCAAAAGTGCCTGAAGCAGCATCGCCGAAAGCCTAAATAACAGTGACTCCGCCTAGGCTTCCGAACGCCATTGGCCTAAGCCTGGGCCACGGAAAAGCAGCCTGTAAGAAGGAACAAACCAAATCTGGAAGAACACTAGCCCTATAACTCCTCAAGTTTTAAATTTTGGAAATATATTTTTTGGTTTTTATTATTTACTTTCATAGTTATCAATATATATGACATTCAAAATATATTTTAAAAGCATAAAATTTTCAGTGTTTTTGAAATGTGACCAAATTGTCACATTTATAATTTGGGTACCAGATACGTTTTCATTAAGAATTATGACAATTTTGTGCTTGGCGTTATAAAGCTAGAGCAGCTTGTTTGAAAAACCAGGAGAAAGGCAAAGGGAATGGAGGGGAAAAGGGAAACTTTGGGCTCCCGGAACCAACAGGGCTAACTCCCAGGCCTCTTCACCCAGCTCCCTAGGCAGCGCCCTTCCACATGTGGACTGGTGGGTGCCATCTTGGCCATGGTCACAGATCTTGTTACCTCTCGGCTACAATGGCGACTGTGTAGGATCTCTGGGAAAAGCTGAAACAGCTTTGACAAGAGTGAAGCCATTTGGGGCTGACAGAAGCCACCATGAAAAGAAAATAAAGTAGCTAGGAAGTGTAAATGAACTAGCTGATATTGGGGAGGTAGGCTGTGCAGACGTCGCCCAAGGGAATGTCATGAAGGAAATGGGTGCTCAGAAGGCTTGCGAGAACGACCAGAGCAGTTTTGGTTCAACTAAGAATGGCTAAACCTAATACCCCGCTTCTCACTCGCCCAGTCCTGAGGAAGTATCCATGTACCTACTATACAAAACAGTGACATTGGAAAAATCAGTGCCTTGAAAAGCCCAGGAGAGGCGGACGAGCCACCACTAGAGAGAACGGGCCTAGTCCTCGCCTAGAAAAATCGAAGCTACAGACAATAATGCTCGAAGCTGAATAAAGGTGTCCAGGCTCTGTTTCACTTGACCCCAAAGAGCCCATGCTCACTCTCCATGTAGGGAGCCAGCCAGTAAATTTCTAGGTGGACAAAGGGGTCACCTTCTTGGTTTCAGAAAAGACTACAGGTGCCTTGTCAAAAGGAAAGGCTTTCATTACAGGGGCCCCAGGGCAGACCCAAGCACACCCATGGACAACGGCCAGAATAACAGATTTAGCACAAGAGACAGTTACACGCTCACCCTTGTAATGCCTCAATGCCCCTTTCCCCTAATTGATCGTGACTTATTATGAAAAATGGCAGCCATAATTACTTTCTCATCTGCTACAACCACCTTAACCCTTGAACTTGAAAAGCCAAAAGTTTTGCTCACCACTCCAATGTCAGAGTGATATGTGTTTTATCAAGGAGCAGAAGAGACCTCCTCAAAGGAACTTCTTGATAAATCACTAAAAGATATTCCTTTTGTTTGGGCAGAGAACAACCTGCCAGACCTTTCTGAACTTCAGGTGCCTGGAGTCGTACAACTTCTGAGCTCAGCTACACTGGTGTGTCAAGCTAGCCCTACTCCCTGGATAGCAAAAGTGGGTATTTCTGTTCCCATTTGCAGACTAAAGAGGACAGGCATTTGGGTCCTCTGCAAGTCCACATGGAATGCTCCCTTGCTGCCAATGCAGAAGCCGGGAACTGAGGACTTCCAACCGGTGCAGGATCTCAGAGAGGCAAATGAGAGGATAGAAACTGGCCACCCCACGTGCCAAACCCCGAGACCCTCCTGAGTACTATCCCGTCAAACTGAATTTGTTATACTGTTTTGGACTTAAAGGATGCTTTGTTCTCCATACCCATGTCCCCTGCACATCAACCCAGTGAAGACTTACAGGGACACAAGGAGGAACACCCCCAAACCACCTTGCTCCAGTATGCAGATGACCTCCTCCTGGCCTCCGAAACCCTGGAGGAATGCCAACCGGCTACCAAGGACCTGATAACAGTCCTTGGCCCATTGGGGTACAGGGTATCTGCAAGAAAGGCTCAACTGTGTGTCCATAAAGCTGTATACCTAGGCTACCAACTGGAGGAGGGAAAACGGACCTTGTCCCCCAGCCGCACTGAGGCGATCCTCAAAATCCCAGTCCCTGAGACGAAGAAGAAGTTGCAAGAGTTTCTAGGAACTGTGGGGTACTGTCCATTGTGGAATTTGGGATTTGCAAAAACAACGAAACCCCTATATGCAAGTACTGGGGAAAGGAAAAAGAACTTAAATGGACTGAAGTAGAACAACAAGCGTTTGAATCCTTTTAAAAGTCGCTCATATGGGCAACCTCTCTTGCCCTACTAGACATAGTAAAGCCCTTCCAATTGTCTATGTGAGGCCAGAGGCACAGCTAAAGAAGTGCTAACTGAGAACTTGCGGCCATGGAAGAGACCTGTGGCCTATCTTTCAAAGAAACTGGACTCTGTAGCTGCAGGATGGCTGAGCTGCATGCGAGCTGAGGCTGCCACGGCCATCCTAGTCATAGAAGCTAGGAAGCTTACACTGGGACAGGATATTGCTGTGGTAGGGGGACCTATGGTTGAACCACTTCTAACCAGTCCCCCGGACCGGTGGATCTCGAATGCCAGGACTATACCACAAATCCCCAAGGTAGTGGCTGTGACCATGCCATCCCCAGTGTTACAGCCACAACCTACATACTCAGAAAATGATCTAAAGATAAGCCAAGAGCTGGCCTGCCAAAAAGACTGGGAGCATCCAGGGTGGCTGCTCCATCCTGATGGAAGAAGATTCATGCCAGAAGCTCTGGGAGAGATCTGATTCAAGGACTACATGAAGGTATGCATTTGGGATCCTCTCTAAACTGTCTCAGTTGCTTCTCAGGCACTTTTACATACCCAGGCTTGGACACTGGGTGGCAGATGTCATCCACCGTTGATTGCACTGTGCTCGGGTAAACAACCCCAGAAAGAAAAGGAGCAACCCCAACCACGAGCTCGAGGTAGTAGTCCAGGAGAATTCTGGGAGGTGGACTTTATGGATATCAAACTTAGAAAGTATGGCTACCGATATTTGCTGGTGTTCGTAGACACCTGTTCTGGATGGGTGGAAGCCTTCCCAACAAAGAAGGAAACTACTGCCACTGTGTGTAAATTATTAGTAACTAAAATTGTCCCTAGATTTGGCCTTCCCACCACCTTGGGGTCCAACAATGGCCCAACATTTATTGCTCAAATTACTAAAGTCTTAGAAATGCTTCTAAATATTAACTGGAAGCTCTTCAGGGCAAGTAGAAAAAATAAACAGAACCCTAAAGGAATTGTTCGTTAAGTTGCCTTTAGGACCTGGCGAGAACTGGGTTGATCCTTACTTTACCTTTTGCCCTACTTCAAGTCCGATGCGCTCCCTATGTGAATAGCATGACTCCATTTGAATTTATGTTTGGCAGACCTTCCCCAAATCCTCCCAAGATTGAAAGAAGTAGAAATAATGGAAGTCACTAATCGTTCCCTCATCGAGTGCCTGCAGGCTGTGCAACAGGTGAGAGACAAATCATCTGCTCTGACACCTTCATTTTGGGCCTAACCAAGGGAAAGGGAACAGGCAGCCAACAACGTGCAACCAGGAAACTGGACATGGGTAAAGAAGCACCAACCTGACACCTTAGAACCTAGGTGGACTGGCCCATACCAAGTGATACTTACAACACCAACTGCTGTTAAAATAGTGGGGAGGGGGCCGTGGATTCATCAGTCATAATTAAAAAAAAAAGCCCTCCGTGAGCATATCCTGAAAAGATGGACACCGAGAAAGACGGAAAATCCCTCAAAATTAAGGCTTTACAGAACTTAATTGTTTTTCTCCGAGTATTTCTGACAGCACCCACTGTTTCCCCCAAGCACAAACACATCTGTGAACTGCTATTCTAACCTCCAGCAGACTCAGGTTTACACAGGCACCTCAGGGCCCCTCATGGGGCACAGCCTACCTAGAAGTTGCTGGAGAGAAAGTCGCTCAGTGGGCTACGGGATCCTGCCTTTGGGATGATGTTCCCACTCAGAGAAGACAGTCCACACAGAAGACCACATGGCCAGCCCAAGATGAGACACGACGTCCCTCAAAGACCCATAGCCCTAGAAGGGACAACACTGGAGACACAGTGCGGGAACGGATCCCGCCACACCGAGGCATAGCACTAAGGGGGTGCAGCAGAAGAGTAAGGAGGTGGAGCAACAAGGTCCCCAGGGAATGCTAAAGGAGGACTTTGGGGGCAGGACTTGGTGCCCGCACAGACTGGACTGGAAAACACTGCTAAGGGCCAACAAACAGTCCGTGAACTAACTACGAGCTTTCCTTTCTTGAGGAGTTGTGTTTTCTTTGATGGTCATTGGATTTTGGCTATTTCCTTTCTTTTGGTGCTTGCTTTCGCTCTGTCTTGTGTTTGTGCATGTTATTACCTCTACTGTATGTCTAAAATGAGATGCAGGATGCACAATCTGCCGGAGAGAAAAAAGGGACCAACGCTTCGCGGGAGGGCCACGGGAAAGAGGGAGTTGGGGGGAAAGGGAGTGATGTCAAGAAACCCAGAGACAAGGGAACAACAAGTGGATGCAAATCCGTGGTGAGGGCGATGTAGGAATCCTGGTAGGGCGTGATCAAGGGTGAAGGAACCAAGAGGATTTACTGAAACCCAAATGAAGACTGAGCATGGCAGTGGGCACAAGAGGGAAATGAAAGGGAATAGCAGAGCGACCTAGGAAGCACGGGCCAGTTATAGAGGTCTAAAGAAAGACACGCACAGATGTAAATATATTTATCTGTGAGCATGGGGAAATACACCTATGTCCATATCTTTATAGGTGTCCTATTAAGGTAGCAGATGGCCTTTGGGCCTCCACTCAAGGACTCTCTCATTGCAAGAATACCTTGTTCTATTACATTGGCATTCTATGATGCTCACCTTCCCGACACGTTCCTTGAAGTCTAAGCGGTTGAATAAGCAAATGTGGTCAAGAAAGCTGATGGTGCCCTGCTATCAAAAGATATGGCGTCTGAGGTCTTAAAGGCCTGAAGGGTAAGCAAGCGGCCATGTAGCTCAGAAACAACAGAGCCCACATGGAATAAGCATACCAGCCTGTGCGATCACGAAGTATCAAAGGGATCAGGCATCATCAGCACAAAAAAATCTCATTGCGAATGAGCAGGGAATGCTGGGTAGAGAGCCAAAGCCCATTCGCAGTACACTGGACATTCCCTTAAGTAAAGTCTTGGGGAAGAGACAAGCCTACACAGGGTACTAGACAGCAACTGTGAAACACAACTTTCCTCTAGCTCCTCAATGCTTCCTCTCCCCTCACTATCAAGATCCCAATTATAACTTACAAATCTGACTAGACCAGAGAATGTACACTGGGACAGATAGGAACTAGAAACCCAGGGAATTCAAGGTGGATGAGCCCTTTAGGACCAGTGTTATGAATGGGGATGCTGGGAGGGTGGAGGGAGGGAGGCTGGCACCAGGGAACCGATGACAAGGATCTACATAAAACCTCAAAAGAAAAGGGGGTGAAGGGGGACATCAGACAGTGCAAGATATGACAAAATAATAATTAGTAAATAATGAAGGATTGATGAGGAGGGGTAGTGAGAATGGGGGCAGGGGGAATGGGGAGCTGAGGCCAGGGGCTTGGGTGTAGAGAAGATATTTTGAGAATAATGAGGGCAATGAATGTACAAATGTGCCTTATATCAGTGATGTTTGCACGTATTGTGGTTATTGTTGTATGAGCCCCTATAAAAGGAAAGAAAAAAAAGACCCTGGCAGAGGGTTGATGCTAGGATGATCTCAGGCTGGATTAGACCAGCAAAAGCAGGTGCTGCAGTCGCCTCACCCTGTGTCTATTCCTGTGTCGGGCATGAAGCTTAGGGTCCACAGCCCCGGCAGCTGGACAGTGAGAGAGGCAGGGCTCTGAGGTCATTCCACAGGGGGAATGGCCCTCCGGTTCCTGCAGGGCCCACCCTCTTGTGTAGTCCTGCTGTCTGGGGCACCTCTTTCACGGAGCCCACACCAGGGCAGCTCTTCAACTCATGGGGGATTGGCAGGAAGCCTCTGCTCATGCACACACACCACCACCTAGCTGGAGGACCTCGGTGAACAAACCTTGAGGCAGACAACAAGTCCACTAACTGATCCTGTGAGAGATATAATCAGGATCCAGAAACCGGCAACTGGGAGCAAGGGGCAGCATACCTGGGTCCCAGCCCCTCCCACTGCCCTCTGCAAGGAGTGACATTCCAAAGCACAGTGTTTTCCAAAGGCACTGTCAGGACTTTGGAATGGGCAGCTCATTTGTGGACATGGATACTATGTGATCCAGACATACTACCTCCTCTGATCCTGTCAGCCAAGACTAAAAACCCTTCCAAGCAGAAAGCCATGCATCTGAACAGTATCCACCAGCCACTCACGTCCACTCCTGCTGCCTCCAAAGAGCTTCCCTGGGTTGGTCAGATCTCTCTGGGGACAGATATCCCTCGGTCCTTGGTTCTGCGTGAGAAAGAATTCATGCCAAAGCCTGGTTTGTGATCCAAGGGAGGTTTAGGAGCGTTAGGGAGGTGTGGTGGGCAACCCTGGTCGATCCTAGTGGCTGAATTGAATATACTTGGCCTAGGTGGGTCGATGCAGGTGCAGCGCCCACCCAGGTGGACCTGCCCTTCCTGGCCGGAAACCTGGACCTCTGAGCATGCACAGTGTGCCACTCCTTCCTGGGCCGCTAGCTGGGCCATCTGAGCATGTGTAATGGACACCCCAGTCCCTATGCTAGCTACCTAATATTTCCATCCTGAAGAGATGTGGACCCAAATCTTTGGGGTACTGGGCGACGACATCTCTAGCTACTTCCTGCTGGCAAAAAGGGCGAAGTGGGGCTTTGGGTCCACACCCTTCCTGCTCTGCTGGGAGGGGTTGTCCATTCAGCGCTAGATTGGATAAGGTTGAAGTGGTCCAGGAGATGGTGGTCCTGGAGTTGGCACAATTGGATTAGGGGCTTTGGTAACTTGAGAACTTCTGGAAAAACCAACAAACGCACAAAAGGGTGAACAGTTTAACTGAGACAAGGCTAGGATTGTGAGGTGGGAGTCCCTTGAAAGTAGGTGAGTATCACAGGGAGTAAGTAAAAAGTCTTAGGATTATCAGGCGTGTGTGTTTGTTCATTCTAAGTACCGGCACAGGGGTAAAAGCATTCACAATTTCCCCTAGCGGGGTCCAGGTTTTGGGCACTACTGGGTGCAGTGGGATCACCGCTTCACTTATGATCCTAAGGCATTGGCCCCTCTGATAAGAACCATCCTTCTTTTTAACCCTATAACGCCTCACTTTTAAATTTTTGGGCAAAAAAAATTTCGTTTTGATTCATTACTTTCATAGTTATCAATATATATACATTTATATTCATTTGATTAAATGTTAGGGAAAGGTCATGCTCGGTGTTATAGGGTTAAATTGTAATATTGGGATGCTACAGGCGGATTCAGCAGGGATCAAAAGTTGAGTAACTGCCTGTGTCATTTTTAATTTTCTCGGGTTCCATTTGAGTAAAAGGCTTGTAAGTTACCCGGGGACCAAGTGCCCCTGGTGCCTCTACTAGGGGTAGAATGTTCAGGGAGGGTTCAGGGGTGGGACAATAGTGACCTGAAGTCCAGGATCCCTTAGGGCAGGAGTCCTCAAATTGTTTACACAGGGGGCCAGTTCATTGTCTCTCCGACCGTTGGAGGGCCAGACTATGGTTTTCAAAAAACCTATGGACAAATTCCTATGCACACTGCACGAGTCGGCTGCTAAGCAGGACAGGCAGTGGCAGCAAAAACACCCCGAGGGTGGGATAAATGGCATCGCGCCACATGTGCCCCATGGACCACAGTTTGAGGACGCCAGCCTTAGGGGTTCCTGGGTGCACTGGGGATGAAGGTCTCCTACTGCTCCTCGAGAGGAGAAATGCTCTAAGTTCTGGCATCTCCGCCCACTTTCCCGGCACTCTACCGAACTGTTCCCGGTGAATCACGGTTGGAAGGGAAAGCGTACCCTTCTCTGCCCACCATTCTCCTTTCTCAAAACGATACTGTGGCCAAATAGAGTTGCAAAGTGAATCTATCAGCTTTTGTTTGCCCAGCCTCTCTGTATCAACTCTATCCCAATTGGACACGATTCATGCAAGGGGGCAATTCCTGAGCATCAAGCTGCTAAGTCCCATCTAGAAAGCACAAAACAAGGAGGCGATTGACAGCTTGCTGCCTCCAGGTCAAGAACCCCCACTTGAGAGCACACCCCTGGGTTGCCCTGAATCTCATGCCTCAGCCCGAGGGAAGGGGTCAAGGACTAGTCGCCGAGGGCGACCTTTAGGTCCAACCATTTTTCTGGACAACAGGCTAGGAGGACCACTGCTTGGGATGGCCCCAAGGCCCTCCAAGACGCCTGCTGGCGGGGCTGATGCTCAAATCTCTCAAGGGAAGGGACACGTGGCAGCTCAGGGAACCTTAAGGGAAATTGGAATTTCTGGCTGGAACATCATGGCAGAGGAGCTGTGTATTAAGCAAGAGCTGTCCCCAAAAGTGCCTGAAGCAGCATCGCCGAAAGCCTAAATAACAGTGACTCCGCCTAGGCTCCCGAACGCCATTGGCCTAAGCCTGGGCCACGGAAAAGCAGCCTGTAAGAAGGAACAAACCAAATCTGGAAGAACACTAGCCCTATAACGCCTCAAGTTTTAAATTTTGGAAATATATTTTTTGGTTTTTATTATTTACTTACATAGTTATCAATATATATGACATTCAAAATATATTTTAAAAGCATAAAATTTTCAGTGTTTTTGAAATGTGACCAAATTGTCACATTTATAATTTGGGTACCAGATACGTTTTCATTTAGAATTATGACAATTTTGTGCTTGGCGTTATAAAGCTAGAGCAGCTTGTTTGAAAAACCAGGAGAAAGGCAAAGGGAATGGAGGGGAAAAGGGAAACTTTGGGCTCCCGGAACCAACAGGGCTAACTCCCAGGCCTCTTCACCCAGCTCCCTAGGCAGCGCCCTTCCACATGTGGACTGGTGGGTGCCATCTTGGCCATGGTCACAGATCTTGTTACCTCTCGGCTACAATGGCGACTGTGTAGGATCTCTGGGAAAAGCTGAAACAGCTTTGACAAGAGTGAAGCCATTTGGGGCTGACAGAAGCCACCATGAAAAGAAAATAAAGTAGCTAGGAAGTGTAAATGAACTAGCTGATATTGGGGAGGTAGGCTGTGCAGACGTCGCCCAAGGGAATGTCATGAAGGAAATGGGTGTTCAGAAGGCTTGCGAGAACGACCAGAGCAGTTTTGGTTCAACTAAGAATGGCTAAACCTAATACCCCGCTTCTCACTCGCCCAGTCCTGAGGAAGTATCCATGTACCTACTATACAAAACAGTGACATTGGAAAAATCAGTGCCTTGAAAAGCCCAGGAGAGGCGGACGAGCCACCACTAGAGAGAACGGGCCTAGTCCTCGCCTAGAAAAATCGAAGCTACAGACAATAATGCTCGAAGCTGAATAAAGGTGTCCAGGCTCTGTTTCACTTGACCCCAAAGAGCCCATGCTCACTCTCCATGTAGGGAGCCAGCCAGTAAATTTCTAGGTGGACAAAGGGGTCACCTTCTTGGTTTCAGAAAAGACTACAGGTGCATTGTCAAAAGGAAAGGCTTTCATTACAGGGGCCCCAGGGCAGACCCAAGCACACCCATGGACAACGGCCAGAATAACAGATTTAGCACAAGAGACAGTTACACGCTCACCCTTGTAATGCCTCAATGCCCCTTTCCCCTAATTGATCGTGACTTATTATGAAAAATGGCAGCCATAATTACTTTCTCATCTGCTACAACCACCTTAACCCTTGAACTTGAAAAGCCAAAAGTTTTGCTCACCACTCCAATGTCAGAGTGATATGTGTTTTATCAAGGAGCAGAAGAGACCTCCTCAAAGGAACTTCTTGATAAATCACTAAAAGATATTCCTTTTGTTTGGGCAGAGAACAACCTGCCAGACCTTTCTGAACTTCAGGTGCCTGGAGTCGTACAACTTCTGAGCTCAGCTACACTGGTGTGTCAAGCTAGCCCTACTCCCTGGATAGCAAAAGTGGGTATTTCTGTTCCCATTTGCAGACTAAAGAGGACAGGCATTTGGGTCCTCTGCAAGTCCACATGGAATGCTCCCTTGCTGCCAATGCAGAAGCCGGGAACTGAGGACTTCCAACCGGTGCAGGATCTCAGAGAGGCAAATGAGAGGATAGAAACTGGCCACCCCACTTGCCAAACCCCGAGATCCTCCTGAGTACTATCTCGTCAAACTGAATTTGTTATACTGTTTTGGACTTAAAGATGCTTTGTTCTCCATACCCATGTCCCCTGCACATCAACCCAGTGAAGACTTACAGGGACACAAGGAGGATCACCCCCAAACCACCTTGCTCCAGTATGCAGATGACCTCCTCCTGGCCTCCGAAACTCTGGAGGAATGCCAACGGGCTACCAAGGACCTGATAATAGTCCTTGGCCCATTGGGGTACAGGGTATCTGCAAGAAAGGCTCAACTGTGTGTCCATAAAGCTGTATACCTAGGCTACCAACTGGAGGAGGGAAAACGGACCTTGTCCCCCAGCCGCACTGAGGCGATCATCAAAATCCCAGTCCCTGAGACGAAGAAGCAGTTGCAAGAGTTTCTAGGAACTGTGGGGTACTGTCCATTGTGGAATTTGGGATTTGCAAAAACAACGAAACCCCTATATGCAAGTACTGGGGAAAGGAAAAAGAACTTAAATGGACTGAAGTAGAACAACAAGCGTTTGAATCCTTTAAAAAGTCGCTCATATGGGCAACCTCCCTTGCCCTACTAGACATAGTAAAGCCCTTCCAATTGTCTATGTGAGGCCAGAGGCACAGGAAAAGAAGTGCTAACTGAGAACTTGCGGCCATGGAAGAGACCTGTGGCCTATCTTTCAAAGAAACTGGACTCTGTAGCTGCAGGATGGCTGAGCTGCATGCGAGCTGAGGCTGCCACGGCCATCCTAGTCATAGAAGCTAGGAAGCTTACACTGGGACAGGATATTGCTGTGGTAGGGGGACCTATGGTTGAACCACTCCTAACCAGTCCCCCGGACCGGTGGATCTCGAATGCCAGGACTATACCACAAATCCCCAAGGTAGTGGCTGTGACCATGCCATCCCCAGTGTTACAGCCACAACCTACATACTCAGAAAATGATCTAAAGATAAGGCAAGAGCTGGCCTGCCAAAAAGACTGGGAGCATCCAGGGTGGCTGCTCCATCCTGATGGAAGAAGATTCATGCCAGAAGCTCTGGGAGAGATCTGATTCAAGGACTACATGAAGGTATGCATTTGGGATCCTCTCTAAACTGTCTCAGTTGTTCTCAGGCACTTTTACATACCCAGGCTTGGACACTGGGTGGCAGATGTCACCCACCGTTGATTGCACTGTGCTCGGGTAAACAACCCCAGAAAGAAAAGGAGCAACCCCAACCACGAGCTCGAGGTAGTAGTCCTGGAGAATTCTGGGAGGTGGACTTTATGGATATCAAATTTAGAAAGTATGACTACCGATATTTGCTGGTGTTCGTAGACACCTGTTCTGGATGGGTGGAAGCCTTCCCAACAAAGAAGGAAACTACTGCCACTGTGTGTAAATTATTAGTAACTAAAATTGTCCCTAGATTTGGCCTTCCCACCACCTTGGGGTCCAACAATGGCCCAACATTTATTGCTCAAATTACTAAAGTCTTAGCAATGCTTCTAAATATTAACTGGAAGCTCTTCAGGGCAAGTAGAAAAAAATAAACAGAACCCTAAAGGAATTGTTCGTTAAGTTGCATTTAGGACCTGGCGAGAACTGGGTTGATCCTTACTTTACCTTTTGCCCTACTTCAAGTCTGATGCACTCCCTATGTGAAAAGCATGTCCCCATTTGAATTTACTTTTGGCAGACCTTCCCCAAATCCTCCCAAGATTGAAAGAAGTAGAAATAATGGAAGTCACTAATCATTCCCTCATCGAGTGCCTGCAGGCTGTGCAACAGGTGAGAGACAAATCATCTGCTCTGACACCTTCATTTTGGGCCTAACCAAGGGAAAGGGAACAGGCAGCCAACAACGTGCAACCAGGAAACTGGACATGGGTAAAGAAGCACCAACCTGACACCTTAGAACCTAGGTGGACTGGCCCATACCAAGTGATACTTACAACACCAACTACAGTTAAAATAGTGGGGAGGGGGCCGTGGATTCCTCAGTCATAAGTAAAAAAAAAAGCCCTCCGTGAGCATATCCTGGAAAGATGGACACCCAGAAAGACGGAAAATCCCTCAAAATTAAGGCTTTACAGAACTTAATTGTTTTTCTCTGAGTATTGCTGACAACACCCAGTGTTTCCCCCAAGCACAAACACATCTGTGGACTGCTATTCTAACCTCCAGCAGTGAATATGTAACCTCTTATACTGGGTATGACCCCCTGTTTTCATTTTGATTTGTTTGATTTGCTAGGAAATAATTGGCATTCTGGATCCTTTAAAGGTAAAGGGCACAATGGGACCTATACTCGAATCCCGTCCTATTGATGCGGAATACCCGCTATAGAAAGAAGGCTCCAAACAAACCATGTCTATATATGCCCGGCTCATGGACTCCCTAACTGCCAAGGGGAGGGACATTACCATTGCGCAGCTTGGGGTTGTGAAACCATCATTTTCAGGGTGGAAACTTGTTAAAGATGACCCTATTATTTTTACAAGAATGAGACTCAAGTCGGAAGGGTTTGATCCCACTACGTGTATGGTTTCCAAATATAACCCAATAAGAATTGGATTCAAGCGTTATTGGGTTCACCGGGAAAACATGGGGAATTCAACATTATGTAAATGATAGAGATCCCGGGACAACCTTTTCTATCCAGCAAAGTAAAATATGGCAACCTGCCATCCGTACAAAGGCCCAAACCTCGGGATAAATCCTGAAGAGCCACAGCTGGTGTCATTAAGATTCCTTTGCCGCACCCTCCAGACTCTCCAGTAACTTTCCCGTTCACTGCCAGCCCAACTCACAGGGCCCTTCTCATTCAGGAGCCACCTCAAGGTTCTGTGTTTGATTCTCTGGATGCTGTATTCCAATTTATGAACTCAAATCCTCACCTCACAGCTGATTGTTGGCTTTGTCTGAACGCTGCTTCCCCTTACTATGTAGGCCCAGGTACAAATAGCACTATTGGTACAGAGTGTAATCCAATTAGAAATGTTAGTAAAAAGGATTACACGAAGCAGCAGTCTATAGGTGATGTTAGTATGGACTCAAGTCTAAGCTCACTTTAAAAGATTTGCAAGGGCAAGACTGTGTTTTTATTCATCTAAGTATCCCTTTAATATATCAAGATATCGAGATTTTTGCCTTCAAGCTGTTCCCATTGAACCAAATGTTGATCCTAATTTGTTATCTGCTCCAATGAGTACTTGCTTTACTTGTTCCACAGGATGAACACCCTGTCTCTTTTCCCCGGGTATTTGTGTGCTAGTGCATGTTACTCCTCAAGTGTACCTGTGTTCTGGTGAAGGAGGTCTAGGGATAACTTTGGAATTTCCGGATGAGTTCAAAGAGCCCCAGTATTGGTCCCACTGGTAACAGGGCTTGGGATTATGGGATTATCTGCAGTCGGGTCAGTTGCTTTAATACAAGGAAACTTAAACTATCAGACTCTTAGTCAGCAAATTGCTTTAGATCTACAGGGATTAAAAAAAACCTGTCTCCCATTTAGAAAGATCTCTAGACTCCCTTGTAGCAGGTGTGTTGTAAACCCGCCGAGGGCTTGACTTGCTCTTTTGGAAACAAGGAATGCTGTGCACAGCATTGGGAGAAACTAATTCTATGCAAAGCATTCGGGAATCAATAAAGATAGATGAGCCCTGGTTAGGAAAGGATTAGAACAAAGAGTCAAGAAAAGAAATGGAGGAACCAATTGGTTTGAAAAGCTACTTAATTGGTCAGCCTGGCTAACTACCCTATGAACGGCCCTAGCCGGCCCCTAATCCTCCTCCTGCTAAGCCTCACATTTGGCCCAGTAATAACCAATAAGCTAGTGGCATTCCATACACAGAAAGTACAAGCCACAAAACTCTTAGTGCTGAGCCCACCATACACTGGGCTGGCTACCGAAGATTCAATGATTTGAACTTGGCTAAGAACAGGAGAGTATATAGCAGCTCTGGGCAAAGCTTAAGTAGCCTTGACAAGAGAAGTCATTTTGAGCTTTCAGAAGCCATTATGAATGGTAAATAAACTAGCTATGAACTGCCAATGAACTAGCTGATACTGGGGAGTTAGGCTGTGCAGACATAGCCCAAGGGAACGTACAGAAGGAAATGGATGTTCAGAAGGCTTTCAAGAACGACCAGAGCAGTTTTGGTTCAACTAAGAATGGCTAACCACAATACCCCACTTCTGAGCTCTGCCTGCTTGCACACCTGCACATTGCAAAAGTATAAAAACCTTTGGAAAATTAGACTGGGGGGCCGCTCAGTCTCCCCTCAAGAGAGCTGATGGTCTGGTCCCTGAGCAGGAAATGAAACTTGTTCTGCTGAACTTTCCGGCAGTCTGGGCGGTTTGCTGTCTGGGAATGGAGTGTAGCTACAACAGACACAGGTGGTGCCATTCTGCCTGTGAGTGGAGTCACGTGGCTGGGAAAATGGAGGCCCCAGGTTGCGGCCTAGCCGAAAGCCAGCCTGGAGCCGGCCACCCAGCCAGAGTCCTGCCCAAACCAACAGGGTGGACGCAGGCGCCCCCAGGCCTGCTGTTTGCCGGAGCCGCGGCACAACACTGTTTCCCAGTCTTGGCACAACAGACACCATTTTGAGTCCTGCACCTCCATCTTAGCTCTCAAGGCTGACCCCTAACCGACCTCCCCTCCCCAGCTCAACCCCAAATTCCTGGAACCAGCTCGTCACAAAGCCAGAATGTTTTCTGAAGATATGGTCACTCTACGCGTCCCTGACATATAGGTAAGATTAACGACCTTCTCCCTTCTGAAGCACCTGTGTGCGCAGATCCTCCCCAGCTTTGATCCTCCCCAGCTGTGCCTGCCAGCAGTGGGCATAAAAACGCTGCCAGGATTTTTTCCCCCTGCGCGGCTTCAATAGCTCAATACCCTGAGTTGCTGAACCTGCCCGCAAGCTTCTCAATAAAGCCTGCTTCTAAAACTTCGTTAATTGCATCTTTGATTCTGTTTTCACGTCCAAATAAACCTTATACACTGAGCCTCGAGAAGGCTTTTGGAGTCAAAATCCTCCCAGCCTCCAGGCAGCAGCGTCCCAGCCCCCTCACAAATGCAGCCCGGGAAGGCAGGCGAGTTCCTGGGAAAGCAGGCACGTCAAGTCCCGCACACCAGCAAGAAACGGCGCAAAGACGGACACCAGCAAGAAACGGCGCAAAGACGGACACCAGCAAGAAACGGCGCAAAGACGAACACCGTGAATTCAACCCAACAATTCTCCCGAGGGTGGTGAGGTAAAAGGAGCCCAGAGGGGCCCCCAATCCGTGAGACCAACATGGGAGGGCCCACTCCTGGGGCCGGCTTACCTCATAGCTCCAAATCACACAGCACCGCTTCTTTTCGACCTCTCCGGGGACAGGTGTGCCTCGGTCCATGGCTCCACGCGAGAAACAGCTCACGGCGAGGCCTGGTTTGGGATCCCCGTGAGTTTTATGAGCGGTTAGGGAGGCGTGGTCGATGACGTGGGTCGACCCCATTGGCTGAATTGTTGAATTGAATTCACCTGGCCTAGGTGAGCCAATGCAGGTACAGCCCCACCCAGGCATAGCTCCCCCTCCTGGCTGGAAACCTGAACTGCTGAGCATGCAGTGAGCCACTGCTTCATGAGCCGGTAGCTCGGACCTCTGAGCATGTGTAATAGGCCTGCCAGTCCCTATGCTAGCTCCCTAACAGGTTTTCCAGCCAAAGGTCTGCCTTCTGGAGCTGTTCTACAGAAAGCACTTAGTTCCTGACCCTTATGCATTCGGGGTAATGGATGCCCTCGCTTCCGTGCTTGCTTCTATTTCATTCTGGAATGGTCCTTGTTTCACAGGTCGGCGAGGTCAGGAATTCTGGGCTGGTTGGCTACCAAGCACAAAATAAATAGCCAACAGATTGAAATCTCAACCCCTATATTGGTTTATTATCGACCACACAAACTTGTCTTCTGGAACTTCCCTCCTAAATTTCTGAACCCTTGAACTCCTTGACACATGTACTTGGAAAGCAAGGATTCCAAACTCTGATCACCATATCTGACTGCTCCCCCAGTCCCTCTGCACTGTCAACCAGCAAAGTCGGGCCTCTCCATTTCTCAGAAGCTGCAGATTGTTACGTGACATCACCCTGTGTTTAAATGTTAGTGATTATGCCATTTAAAAAACAAATGTGTGAGCCAACTGGGGGCAGACAAGACTCATTTCAAACACCAGCTCTGTCTCCTCTAAGGGCCCGTGTACAACTGCGACAACACAACAGTGGGTCCTGCTGGGTCTCCATTAGCATCTGGGAGGAAGGTTATTTATTACAGGGAATCCTACCTTTGTCCCTTGGTGTTAATGGCAGACTCACTGGGTGACGGATTGTGTCTGACACGCACCACGTTTGCCGCAGCAAACACCAACACTTTGTCAAACTCCGTTTGGTATTGCTCCATCCCTCCATTATTCTCCCTAATCACAAAAATAATTAACACATTCATATAAAAGCACAGGATGAGGATAGCTTTAATTTATGCATCTAGTTCAGGGTCATCCCTCTTATCAAGATATGACAATCTAATGAGGCTTAATTAAAAGTAGCAGTGAAGCAATTTAGGAAACTGAGGGATTGTCACGAGTCCTGGTTGTGACAGCATGTTCTGTGCACCATGGAAGATAACAGATTTGTCTTCTGTGGTATCTCATATCCATCATCCCCAAACTACCTGCTCTTAGGGGTAGAGAGAGCGAGCTTGTCTTTGAAAAACGTGCCTGGGTTTTGTAACTGCTCACAGGATGGCAGGTGTAATGTATTATGAGAACTTAACAAGGCTCTGAGAAGATGGCTATTGGAAGGTCTGGCTGGAGGGCAAGGTCATGGCCCTGAAGGATTCAGGATCCAGAAGTCAAGTCAGAACTGGATGCCAGAGACTTTCTCAATCCAGCCCTCTTTGCCCCTCCCCTAAGGCCAATACATTTCTAAGGGTTATGGATTCTACTTCAGAATCTTTCTCAAACCCAGGGCCCTCTTCACCATTGTTGTCTAGACCTGGTCACCTCTTGCCTTATAAATACAAATATGGGTTTATTGTAAGTCTGGGTCTGTTAGGTTTCTCGGGTGGGAAGTGTCTCGGTCCTTGGCTACACACTGGAAAGAAATTCACACCAAAGCCTGGGTGGTAATCCGAGTGGGTTTATAGACATGAGAGAAGAAGGTTCCGGCGTTACACTAAACTGAACACGGGCACCCTCATGACACTGCACACTCAGCCCTGCTGAGTGGAAGGCAGAGAAGCAGCTGAAGGGAAGGGGCGGTGGTCTCCAGATTCCAGCCTTGTAAGGGCTTTCAGCTGGGAGGCATCAATTAAGCTCTCCTGGCTTGGGCTTAGCCCGCATTGGCTTCCAACCTCCTGTAGGGGGCCCCCTAAGCATGGAGAGGAACAACCCCTTGTCTTGCTACCTAACCGGTCTACATTCCTGCATGGCTACATTGAGATGGAACTAGCCCCTTTAGACAGCCTGAGGGGTTCACCAGGAGACACGGGCCCCAGTGTTCCCTGTGACCACCTTAAACCTTAAACTACTGTTGGAGTTTATATTACCTGTGTGGGTCTGTGGGCATGGGACGTTTCCATGCCAGAGACCTGAAGTTACACAAATAGGCATCCAGAACAGAACTCATACAGGCTCTAATAAGATGCTCGGATGCTTCTCGCTAGGATGAGAATTTAACGAAGTGTGTGAGCAGTTCAGATCTTGTAAGGGAGAACAGGTCAGTAGGGTATCCAGAGAAGAGAGCAAAGGTCAGGGGAAAGGGAGGGGGCCCACAGACATCTGTGCTCTGTGTTTGGCCACAAGACAAGAAACCGGGTCTCCTTGCAAAAGAAAGCAGAACAGCATGTCCCTCAGAACTACGACATTTTTAAACATGACCTATACAACACTCGGCTCTGGGAGGCGCCTTGGAAAACCATAAAAGCCCTAAAAGAGGGGCAAGGAGGAAGCCCAAGTCTTTGATTTTCCCTGCTGTGCTTTCAGTGTTGAAATGTCTGTGCACGGAGCCTTTGAAATTTCAGAATCAGAGAGTGGATTCACAAGACAAGCTCCTGCTTTATTCTTCAATGCATTTTGGCCCAGCTTCTCCTTGGTGAGACATGTAACAGAAATTCTGGACTTAGGAGCCACTTGGTCCTTGGACACTAGGAGATTTCAGTGGAATCTGAAACAGGGCTCTAACCACCAGCTGGACTGGCCTAGGAAGCCCAAGTATTCATTCTCCCAAACACCAACCTCCCGTTGCTCTTCATCTGCCTGCACCTTGTTCAGCTTTAGTTGTCCGTGGAAGCGTTTGGCACCCATCTGATGCTTCGGAACCCAGAAAGGAGGAAAGGTAAAACTGGGATTCAAATGAAACAGACTTAAGCAGGACCATAGCCAAGATGTGCCCAGGGCTCCTCGCAGCATTTGTCACCTTCATTTCCCTCTTCGGACTCAGACGTGGCAAGGTTCAGAAACAAGCTTTACCAGAAAGAACAGCTGTGAACCCAGCCTGCTTCCAAGTGAGAAAAAGCCCTTTACACATGAGTTCCTGAGGTCAGCCCAGCCCTGTGCGTCCCCACCCCTCCCAGAGTCCCTGGCTCTCTGGCGAAGCATTAAAGCAAGTGGAAGCAGAGATTTGCTCAGAATAAAAAAATCGTTTTTCACAATAGCACGGCAAGTTCTGGATGGCAATCACGGCTGCACAAACCATATCCGTCCTCCAGCCATAATGTTGGCGCCTCAGTGACCATGCACATACATTGTGTGGCGAGACTCAGAGCCTGTTCCATTTGTGGTCAATTGTTTCCTCCCTCTCCATACTTTGCACTTAGGAGACATGCTCTCTGGAAGTGGTTGAGGCTTGTCTTGTCACCAATAATCATCTCCTACACCTTCCTTTACAGTCACTAATTTAATGTGTTCACTCAAAGAAATGCCAATAATATGAGGTTTCAGAGGAGAGCACCTAGAGCTCCCCCAGACAACAAGGAGGCCGAGTGTCACCGTCATTATCCTGAGCTGGGAGGGGGCACTAGTGTTCTGGAAGCTGGGGATCCGTCACTGCCTGCCCACCGCACAGACAGAGCAGGTGCTGGTTATAATTGCTTCTAGACGTCCTGCCATGCTGAGTTGAAAGTCAAACCCGTAAACGCTGCCTGACTACAATAACACTGGAGTACACAGACATTTCTGCATCATTGCTGGGTGAAAATATACTGAGTGGAGTTGGATGAGATGGCAGCAAGTGCCTAAGGAGGGGATGCTGTGGGAATACCAACAAGATGACTGTCAGTCGCCGTTTCCTCCTCTCGTCTGCTTTTTCCCCCCTTTCTTTCAGGCCCAAAAGACATGACAAATATGTAAGCAAACAAATTTGTTCATTTTTAGAGGAGTCTCCCACCCCACCCCACCCCCATCCAACTCTGGCCTCCTTTGAGCAAGCCAGTAGAACTTTTTTTTTTTTTTAAACCTGGCTTCTGCTATGGCAATTTCCGGAGTTGCTATGTGGCTGTGTTTAAAAGTCGCCTTTGGGATCCAGAGCACAATCCTTGTCACAAAGGCATTCTCCCAGTCCCAAATAGCAATGCGACCTCCTTTCAGAAGGTTGTTCTTGTTTCTGTAGACCCAGAAAGGAGTTCAAGCTGTTGATCTTGACCGTGGTTGTCGAGTCAGCCTCTCATGGACACCTCATGGGAAGCGGAGCAACCTATGCCAGTCTGTGCTATCACCAGGGCTGGGAAGGGAAGCCAACCGTGGAGGGCCATAGGTCGATGTGTGGATGGAGATAATCAGGTCTTTCGTCCTTATTCTATTTCAGTCTGGAAACATCCCTGAAGCCTGCTCAGTGTCATAGCAACACACAAACTTTCACTGACAGTCTGGGGCACATTGGCTGCAAATCGAACCCGGGTCTTCCCGGTGAAAGACGATGAGAGATCTACCACTGAAGCACCGTGGCCCTCACCTCAAACCAGGGCAGTCATTTCCCACAGATCTACCAGAGTTCAAACCAGACCACAATGCGTGATGACTAAGATTGCCACCAGAATCTGATACTGATGCAGAAAAAAACCTAACTACCATTTTATTGACTCCCACTCATACCGGCCCAATAGGACAAAGAACTGCCCCTTTGGGGTTTTGAGACTTTAAATCCTTACAGTAGCGGTTCTCAACCTGTGGGTCGCGACCCCTCTGGGGATCAAATAACCCTTTCACAGGGGTCAACCATTTCATAACAATAGCAAAATTACAGTTATGAAGTAGCAATGAAAATAATTTCATGGTTGCAGGTGACCACAACATGAACTGTATTAAAGGGTGGGGGCATTATGAAGGTTGAGAACCACTGCCTTACAGAAATAGACAACCTCATATTTCTCCCACGGACGGGCTAGTCAGTTCAAACCCCCGACCTTGCGATTAGCAGCTTAATGCACAGTCCACTACACCACCTGGGCTCCTAATGCTATAATAAGAGATACTATTGTTAGATCTCTCCTGGGAGAGATATACCTCAGGCCTTGGCTTTGCGCGAGAAAGAATTCAATTCGAAGCCTGGATTGTGATCCAAGTGGGTTTTTTGAGAGAAGAAGTTTCAGGTTTACACAGGCACCTCGGGGCCCCTCACGGGGCACAGCCTTCCTAGAAGCTGCTGGAGAGAAAGTCACTCAGTGGGCTCCGGGATCCTGCCTTTTTTTCTTTTTTTAAAAATCGTTTTATTAGGGGCTCATACAACTCTTATCACAATCCATATATACATCAATTGTGTAAAGCACATTTGTACATTCATTGCCCTCTTTATTCTCAAAACATTTGCTCTCCACTTAAGCCCCTGGCATCAAGTCCTCATTTCTCCCCTCCCTCCCCGCTCCCCCATCCCTCAAGAAACCTTGATAATTTGTGAGTGGTGATACTGAGAGGGTTGTGGGAGGGTGGATTGGAAAGAGGGAACTGATTACAAGTATCTACATGTGACCTCCTCTCTGGGGGACGGACAACAGAAAAGTGGGTGAAGGGAGACATCGGAGCGGTCAAGATCCTGCCTTTTCAATTCCTCCATAGGGAGGCATGGTTGACGGTCATGGTCAACCCCAATGGCTGGATTGAATTCACCTGGCCCAGATGGGCCAATCCAGGTGTAATGCCCACCTAGGTGTACCACCCCTTCCTGGCCGGAAGTTTGAACCTGAGCATATGTAATGGATGACCTAGTCCCTATGCTAAACCACCTAATAGTATTTGCAAGATGCCAAGCACCGTTCTAAGCTTTTTGTGTATAATAATTCAATTATTCCACTTAACAAGCCTATGTGTGGACTCTATTTGGCCTCCTTTTACAGATGAAAAATCAGTGGCACAGAATGATAAAGTCATGAGCCTAGGCCCACACAGTGAGGAAGTGGGAAGGAGAGATTTGGACCCAGGCTTCAGAGCCCATGCCTTGGGTGCCTACAGCTGCCATGTAGGACACAGAAAAGCATGGAGCAGACTCGGCGTAAGATATTAGGGAGTTGGGAGGACTGTAGCATGAATGTATGTGCTATGACTTCATGAGAGTAGCTGCTACTCAGATCCAGAAGAGAATACAAGCCTTTTGCAAAAATTATTTTTGCCAAGAGAGGGTGGAAAACTGCATCTTGTGCGAAATCCCCCCAACCTGCACATGTGCATAGCTATTTCAGAAGGTTCCAAACAATGTGTGCTGTGCGGCAAACCAAACTGAGCTCAGGGGGAGCTGGTCTGTGGGTTATGTTAGCCAGAAAGTAAGCAGTTTGAACTCACCAGCCACCACTCCAAGGGAGAAAGAGGAGGCTTTCTGCTCCCATGGACTTACAGCCTTTGAAGTGTCAGGGAGCATTTCCATGCGTCCTATGATTAGGATCTCAGAGGGTGAGGGTGGAGTTGGTTGAGACCTGTCTTCAGGGCATTTCCCAGAAGGGCTTCCTGCAGTGGCTCTGCCTTCAGGAATGTCTGATGACCTTGAGGGCAGCAAAGTCCTAAACACACTCAGGCAGTGGTTCTCAACCTTCCTAATACAGGTCCTCTTGTTGTGGTGATGCCCCCCTCCCCCAACCATTAAATGATTTTCTTGCTACTTCATCACTGTAATTTTGCTACAGTTATGAATTGGGTGAGCCCTGTGAAAGGGTCATATGACTCCCAAAGGGGTCGCAACCCACAGGTTGAGAACCACTGCACTAAGGGTTCCCCTTCCAGGCAGCCCTACCAGTGTCTGGTGTGCATAGTTCTGTGAGATGAGAGAAATGGACTTAGTGTCTGCTTATGGTGACAGTTGATGTGGGTGGGCTTTCTCCCTATGTCAAATCCCTCTCAAGCCATTTGTCACCACAACAGAGGGAGCCATGCACAAAAAAGCAAGAAGAGGATGCAGCACAGCAGGACAGCAAGCAGAACAAAGATTGAATAAGCACAATTCACTTCAATCATGAATCGGTTGCCCTTGAGATGTGAGGAAGACCCCAGTCTAGTGACATTAGATCAGGTTTAGGGATTGAGTGAAGCGACCCCTCTTGGCTCCCCTCAGCCCCTATTTTGCTTTCCCATTGATCCTGACCCTTGCATCGTGATTGGTCCTTATTCCAGCATGATGGTTGGTTTCATAACCACGGCATATGGGAATGTGTTAGTCGATAGGTTACACAGGCACAGCCTCTGGAATGGGTAAGTGAGGAGGCGATTTGGGCTCGCTCATGCAGACCTCTAGTTGTCCTTGACATGACTGGTAAAATGGATCATGTGAAGTGATTTGAGATCGGCGTTGAGATCTGATAGGTCATGCAGACTTCTAGCTGATCCTGGCAGTACCCTATTTTAAGGAAAGAGAATGTTTGGCGTTTAAGTCGTATTTGAGCTTAAATTTTGAGCAATAGGCTGTGGCTCACAGTGAGAGTCTATGTGGAGACCCTACATCCATTTTGAGGGGCCACAGATTCAGCCGCCATTGAGTTCTTTCCTACTCTGACTGGCAGTGGAAAGCTTGTCCCTCAGGCAGTGTGCTTGCGTCCACTCCCCGGGCCACACTCAACGATATACGGTAGTGTGCACATCCCAATGAAGGTCCCGCTCATGCTCTCACAGGCCCTCCTGAAACTCCAGGAATTGATCTGTCTTCAGTCACAATTTTGTGACAAAGTTGTTTGTTTTCTATGTCTTATTTAAGTTTTCAGGAGCCCAGGTGGTAATGCTGGATAGTGTTGGACTATTAAGAGCAAGGTCGCTGGTTCAAAGCCACTAGTCATTCCACAGGAGAAAGATGAGGTTATTGCTTCCTGTAAAGGTAGCAACTTCAGGATCCCTACACAGAGTCACTATGAGTCAGAGTCAGCAGGACAGAATGGGTGTCATTTTATTTAAGTCACTGTGGCGGTGGGTCCTTCCAACACCATTGTGGCCTCATGCGGATGCTCTCCTTCATCCAGAACAGCTGTTTGTGCCTTTTTCTTGTTACTTAGCAAAGGAGTTCCTAATAAAATATAGTTGGATTGGGAGTCTTTTTCCCCTAAAAACAAAGTAAATACAAAAATAGAAACGAGACTATGGTGCTAATAACCAGTTGGAGAGTTGAGAGAGCTGAACTCTCAATCCTGATAGAAAACCATTGTGACTGAGCACCTGCTCAAGGTCATCCACAGCCTATGAGGTTGAGCCTATGTGTTGGGGAGTAATTGTGTACATAAAGTTAACCATTTCTCTTTCTAAAGATTCTGTCTAAAGCTTACTTTAAATAATAAGTTTTCCCCTGGACTAGGTAAAGTTCAGCATTCATCATGTTAGGCCAGAGGAGGCAAATCACACCCACTACCCAGGGAGCACTGCTTCCAAAAGCACATTGCCTGTGCCGGGGAAGAGGGGAGGTACCCGGACCAGAAATGCTGACAGAGTGGAACCAGAGAGCTCAGCCCCCAGCTTCCCGAGGGAGCAGCTGTGATGGTTCACTTCTGGATGAATATGTTTAAGCAAAGGCCAAGGGCATGACTTGGTCAGCACGAAAAGCAGATGTGCAGAGGTTGTTCACTGCATTCCAGAAGTTCACACACTCTCCTGAGGCTCCTTGGCTCAATGGCAGGAAGTCATTGGTGGCTTCCACCTTCAATCCCAAAAGGTCACTGCCGTCCAGTGGATTCCAACCACAGTGACCCTATATGGAGTTTTCAAGACTGTAAATTTTCATGGGAGCCAGCAGTCTCATTGTCCCCCCTGGGACAGCGAGCTAGCAGCCCGTTTTGCAACCAGGGCTCCTTCCTCTCAAATTCTGGATCCAGTCCCTCTGAATATCCTGCCCTGCCCTTGTCTAGGCTTCTTAAATGCGTTCCACGCTGCTTATGTTAGTCTGGGTGCATTCGAGAAACAAATCCACAGAAACACGTATGTATAAGAGAGTTGTATATAAAGGGTGAGTGCACATCAAGAAAACATGCTCACATGTGCTTATGCACCCGCTTTGTCTTCAGCGATCATGTTGGTGTAGGCTGGTGTGCTTTTTCCATGTGGACTTTGTTGTTTCTTAGCTACATGGCCCCCTGTTTATCTTCCAGCCTTTAAGACCCCAGACGCTATATGCTTTGATAGCCGGGCACCATGGTGCTTAACTACTATAACACCAGGGTTCATTAGCATGTGACTTATCTCCTGTCATTCACACTAGATGCTCAAAATAGCAGGAGACCAGGTTTCTCCTTTGTGGCCACACCAGGTACTGACAGAACCAAGAACAGAGACACAGTTATATATCTTGACAATCATTTGCATATTATATGCCAGGAATCCCTAGGAAGTGTCTTGGAATTGTTCTACTCTGGTTCAAATTTCACACACCCTCCCAGTTTCCATACTGACTCTGCCAAACCCCTAGTAGCTGATTTGCACCTCCTATCAACTTGGAGAAAACACCCTAAGCCAGATATAGAAGTGGACATACTTGGTACCCAGAAAAACTGTTCAGTGTTTTGAGGGCGGCTCAGCAAACAAAATGGGCACAGTGATTAAGCATTCAGCTGCTAACACAACGCTCAACTCTGTAGTGGTTCTGCAAGAGAAGGATATGGTAGTTGACCCCCCAAAAGAGTTACAAACTTGGAAACCCTACGGGTATTTGTATAGGGTCGCTATGTGTTCCAATTGAGATGATTGTCATAGGTTGGGTTTGGTTCAACCCGTCTTACTGAGGAGACTCCTTCTTTACACGCGATCAGTTACTTTAGAGGAAAAAGGCATGCCTGTCCCAGAACAATCCAAGGACTGGTAAAGGCAACACCCACAAAGACACTCCCTCTGCCTGCCTAACTCTAAAATGCTTCCCATAAAACACTCTGCCTGGTAATATCTGGGCAGCACACTGGGGAGGTGCAGCAAATGTGTGTTGAATGTATGAGGCCATTTCATTGTTTGGTTGCACGATCAGGGTGTCTGTCATAAAGCCCATCTCTTTGACTCCACCTCTCAGCAGAGATGAACACAAGCTTCCCGTTTTTTTCTCGGCAATGTCCTTGTCAAATAAAAGTTCCTTGTAGATCAGTAACTTGCCACAGAGCAAAAGATATGGGAAGAGGCTCATCTTTCTCCTGGCTATGAAATAGAATGGCAAGCCCCTCCCTTCAACACACACACACACATGCACGCACACACACACACGCGTACACGCACACCCCTGCCTTACAACTACATTCGGTTGATTAGCAAACAAAGCTCTACAACCCAACTATGTGTTTTTCTTCTCCAGAGGAATGACAGACTTATATACCCTGCATTGTCTTTTTTTAATGGAATTGCCCCAGTTCTCCTCACCTTTCCTTAGATAGTGCAGTGAACTATTAGATGACTGCAGGTATTGAAAACTAGTATTGATTTCCGGTTTGTGTCACCTTTGGCTTTTAGCACCCTCCACTTCTCTAGTAAGCTTTCCATTGCTTTGGGGAAATTTTCTCTCTCTGAATTTATTATGTGAGGGTGGTAGTGTAATAATCAATGTGCCTATGGAGGACTATCCTTCATGACCTAAACTCATTAAGGGGCAGTGCCTGATGGAGCATCAGGTTGGAGGAAGGCCTATTAACAACCTGCATTATACAGATGACACAATTTTGCTGAAAATGAGAAGGACTTGATTCACTTGCTGATGAAGATGAAGGATTGATTAAAGCCTTCAGTTTGGATTATGACTCAATGTAAAGAAAGCCCAGACCCTCACAACTGGACCTATTGATAACATCATGATAAATGGAGGAAAGATCGAAATTGTCAAGGATTTTGTCTTGCTTGAATCCACAATCAATTCTCATGGAAGCAGCAGAGAAGAGAACAAATGACACATTTCACTAGTCAAATCTGCTACACGAGACCTCTTTAAAGTGTTGAAAAGCAAGAGATTACTTTGAGGACTGGGGCGGGTTGACCCAGGCCATGGTATTTTCAACTGTCTCATATTCATGTGAAAGTTGAACACTGAATAAGGAAGACCAAAGAAGAATAGATATATTTGATTAGTAGTGATGTAAAAGAGTAATGAATGTACCATGGACTGCCAAAAGAACAAACCCATCTAACTTGGATGAAGTACAGCCAGAATGTTCCTCAGGGCAAGGATAATGAGACTTCGCCTTAACATTGACATGTTGTCCGGAGAGATCAGTCCCTAGAGCCGGACATCGTGTTCTGGAAAGTAGAGGGGTAATGAAAAAGAGGAAAGCCCTCAACAAATGGGATTGACACAGTGGCTGCAACAATGGGCTCAAACTTAAGAACAACTGTGAGAATGGTACAGGACCGGACAGTGTATGATTATGTTGTATGTATGGTCACAATGAATCCAAACCCTCACTATGACACTGAACAACAACAACAACAACAACCTGACTGAATCCTCTAGGAGGACTCTTGAATGTGAGAAAAATGGAACGAAGCCAGAGGAAGGATTGGAGGATGTCTTAAGTTCCTGTCTTAATCTCCTTAACCAAAAATTATCCAACAAGTCAGTAGCCTTAAAATTTTCCCCCTGCTTTGGAGCTTACAGGTTCAAATTTGGGGTGCGACTCTAGGTCAGGGTCCTTCTTTGTGGATACCAGAAAGTTCCTTGGCATTCCTCGCTATCTTTCTCCCCGTACTGTGTGTTACTGGGTCTATCCTGGCCTTTAACTCAGAAGTGTTTAGGTTTAGGCTCAAGCCTATTCTCATATGGCCTCATTTTTTAAACATTTTATTAGGGACTCATACAACTCTTATCACAATCCATACATATACATATATCAATTGTATAAAGCACATCTGTACATTCTTTGGCTTAATCATTTTCTTTTTTTTTACATTTTATTAGGGGCTCATATAACTCTTATCACAATCCATACATATACATACATCAATTATATAAAGCACATCCGCACATTCCCTGCCCCAATCATTCTCAAAGCATTTGCTCTCCACTTATGCACTTTGCATCAGGTCCTCTTTTTTTTTTCCACTCCCTCCCCGCTCCCCCCTCCCTCATGTACCCTTGGTAATTTATACATTGTTATTTTGTCATATCTTGCTCTATCCCGAGTCTCCCTCCCCCCCCCCCTTCTCTGCTGTCCATCTCCCAGGGAGGAGGTCACATGTGGATCCTCGTAATCAGTTCCCCCTTTCCAACCCACTCACCCTCCACTCTCCCAGCATCGCCCCTCACACCTTTGGTCTTGAAGGTATCATCCACCCTGGATTCCCTGTGCCTCCAGCCCCCATATGCACCAGTGTACAACCTCTGCCCTATCCAGCCCTGCAAGGTAGAATTTGGATCATGGTAGTTGGGGGGAGGAAGCATACAGGATCTGGGGGAAAGCTGTATTCTTCATCGGTACTACCTCGCACCCTGACTGACCCATCTCCTCTTCTAAACCCCTCTATGAAGGGATCTCCAGTGGCCATACGGCCTCATTTATATTACAAAAGAACTCCCTTCTTTTCAAACAGGATCATGTCCACCAAGGTTCAAATTTCTCACATATTTTGAGGGGGCTACAGATCAATCCATAATGGTTCTTTTGGGTAGCTGTAACAACTGGCTACCAATCGAGTGACTTAAACAGCAGGCATTTGTTCTCTCACTTTTCTGAAGGACAAAGGGTTAAAATTAAGGTGTGGGCAAGATTCATTCCTTCTGAGAGCTCTGAAGGAGAATCAAAGTAGCCTCTCTCTGCTTCTGGTCACTGCTGCTAATCCTTGATATTTCTTGGCTTATAGATGCACTGATCCAATCTCTGCCAGTGTCTTCACACGGGGTCTCTGTGTGCCCACTCCCCTTCTTATAAGAACACACCAATCAGTGCATGTAGTATCCATCTGAAATCTAAACCCAGAAAGATGGAGCTCTTGAAATACTTATCTAAGCACATCTGCCAAGACCTCCTCTCCAAGTAAGGCCATAGCCTCAGGTCCCATGTGAACATGAATGGGTGTGTGTGAATGTGATTTAATGTACTACAGAGGGCACGCTTTGGCCTCAGGAGGAGTGTTTCGCCGTTACCTGCTTCACAGCCCTGAGATTGCCCAGGCATTTGCCACATTTTCTTGTCTTCCCAACATTTATCCACCATTAGGCCTTTTTCCCTAAGTTAGTCAAGCGTCAGTTTCTGTCAGTTGTGATCATGACCCTCCCTCCCGCCCAGGTCACAAATTTAAAGTGACACAGGCAGTTTCTTTAATGGGCACTATGTTATCCTGACTAGCAAGCATTGCTAAGGAGGGAGGATGAATCAGGGAGAACCCGCTTGCTTCATCTAGCTTCGGGGCAGTCCACAGAGGATTGATCCCTGAGCCACTAACGAATTTTGCAACTGTCACAGAACAATGCAAATAAGTAAGATCCACATCTGCTGAACACCATCATGAGGTCAAACTGTGTGTAAATAAATGCCTGTTTCAAAGAGTGAGTAAATCCTATGGTAAGGAGTGACAGGGCTTTGTTGTCATAAACCCAGCAAGGCATTATGGGTCGGATATTAATGAACTCATGCTCCTGGGCCTCACAGAGCCCCAGCTCAACTGCTTCAGCTTGTTGACAAACTGAACTCAGGGTACCCGGAGAGAGCACTACCATTTTGATGAACAAGGTTGGTTGGGGATGATGCTTCCTAACTTGCATTTTAATATAAATTTGATGATTCATCTGAGCAATGTGGAAAGAGCATTCAGATAAAAGAGAGGGACAAACATCAAGTGACCAGAGGATGAAACTTCTTTCTAATCTGTGCCCACTGGAATTGCTTCTTGGGAAGGTATTTTTGGGGGGTGTGGGGTTGTTCCCCTACCCTGCTCCAAGCCTTCCTCCTCATGCCCACCCCCACCCCAGCATACATCCTACTGGGAGAATGTCTCTGAATAATGAAGTTTTAATAAATGAAGCTTTAATGAGCCTGATAGTCTGCCTAAGACCCCTTCAAACTGTAGTCTTTCATTTGTATTCTTCCATCCTTTCTGAAGAAATGAACCTGATGGCAGGTAGTATGTTTCCTTTCCAGGATGAGCTGATAGAGCCTCTCGCTGCTGCAGTGGGAGGTGAAACATTAAAAGGCCCTCTGTGGCCATGAGGCATGCCCACTCTCCAAGAGACACTGGGCAGGTTTTCTGAAGCTCCTCAGAATTGACTAGTGGCCCTGGTCCACCCATCTCAACCAACCCAGTCTTCATTTGCACTGCATGCCCTCTCTGAGCTCTAACTGCATGCTTCATTTGAGGATGACAAAGCCTCTATTGTCTGAGAAGATGCGCAGACATATGAACTAATCAATGCTCCCCCTGTCCCCGGGGAGTGTGAAATTCTCCCATCATGCCCACCAGCTTCCCTGGAAATTCCTGTCTTAACTCAGGCACTTAATATCAATGGTGTCTCTGCTTCCTTTCTTCTTGCACACCCCCCAGGCATTAACTGTCATCCTTCCTCTCCCTAAAATATACTTTGAATCTATTCACTTCATGCCATTCCTACTGCCCCAAGGTGTGTCTTGCATTGACTATGAAACTAGATTCTGTATCCATTTTCCAGGGCTGTCAAAACAAAGCATCGTAAATCAGGTGGCTTTTAAGAACAGTCCACCACCTGTCTATCAGTTCGTGGTGCAGTGGTAGCTAGAGTGCTGCTGTGAAATTGGAAGCTGTGCCACCGATATGACAAACCCCAGAAGGGTCAGCAATGATGGGCAGGCTTCAGTGGAACCTCGAGCCCTGTGGTGCTCAACCTTCCTTTAATACAATTCCTCATGTTGTGGTGACCCCCAACCATAAAATCATTTTCCTTGCTACTTCATAACTGTAATGTTGCTACTGCCATGAATCGGGTGACTCGTGTTAAAAGGTCGCTGGACCCCAAAAGGGGTCACAACCCACAGATTGAGAACCACTGCTCTAGCCTAAGGCAGACTAGGAAGAAAGACCTGGTGATCTACTTCCAAATATTAACAAATGAAAGCCTATGGGTCACAAAAAAATATGGTCCTATAGAGTGCTGGAAGATGAGCCACTGACCTGCAAACAACAGCTACAAAAATAGACTCAAACACACCAACAAAGGCCTGCTGAACTCCAAAGCCCTAACAAACCCACTGCCCTCAAGTCCATGCCAACTCATAGCGGCCCTATAGGACAGGGGCGAATTGTGTATTAGTCTGGGTATGCTAGAGGAAAATCGAGGGAGACTCATGTGTATGAGAGAGAGTTGGTGGTTTTTAAAAATCATTTCCCTATTATTTAATCATTATATTAGGGATTTATACAACTCTTATCACAATCCATCCATCCATCCATTATAAAGCACATTTATACATTCATTGCCCTCATCATTGTCAAAACATTTGCTCTCCACATAAGCCCCTGGCACCTGCTCCTCATTTTTCTCCTCCCTCCCCACTCCCCCCTCCTTATGAACCCTTGATAATTTTATTGGGGGCTCATGCAACTCTTATCACAGTCATTCCATCCATCCATCCATCCATCAATCCATCCATCCATCCATCCATCCATCCATCCATCCATCCACCCATTGTGTGTCAAGTACATTTGTACATGTGTTGCCCTCATCCTTCTCAAAACATTTGCTTTCTACTTGAGCCCTTCGTATCAGCTCCTCATTTCCCCACTTCCATCCTCCTCCCCCTCCCTCATAAATCCTTGGTAATATATAAATTATTTTGTCATATCTTACACGTCAAACATCTCACTTCCCCCACTTTTCTGTTGTCCGTCCCCCAGGGCAGAGATTTTATGTAGATCCTTGTAATCGATTCACCCTTTCTACCCCACCTTCCCTCCACCCTCCTGGTATTGCCACTCTCACCACTGGTCCTGAAGGGATCATCTGTCATGGATTCCCTGTGTTTCCAGCTCCTGTCTGTACCAGAGTACATGTTCTGGTCTAATTCTACCTTATAAATCCAGAGAGAGAGTTTTATATCAAACAGTCATTGTACATTAAGCAAACGTCCCAGCCCAGTGCACATCAAATCCATAAATCTGGTATTAGCCCATATGTCTGATACCAATCTATAAATTCCTTTTCAGACCCATAAAACATGTGCAGTGATGCTGAATGCAGGATAATCACAGGCCAATGGGTGGAAAGTCTTGTGGATCCAGTGGCATTATAAGCATCTCAGTGCTGGCTGCGATCTCTCTGAGGCTTCTTTGGCTTCAGAGGTCTGGTCGCATCCATTTGGCTTGCCTTCTGCAATGTCTCCCAAGGAGTAGCAGAGAGAGAGAGAGAGAGAGAGAGAGAGAGAGAGAGAGAGAGAGAGAGAGAGAGAGAGAGAGAGAGAGGTGTCTTCCACCTCCAAGGAGGAAGTACCAGATTTCTCAGAGTTCTCAGAAGGAGGCTATGCCCACATAAAAATCTCACTGACTATCTCCAGATTGGCAACCTAAACTCCACGCCTACACTCCTAATCCTTAACTTGACACAAGATTAGGTGACTACCACAGGCTCCTAATCCATAACAAGCCCATTTATTTTTTCCCTGCATACCGACACCAATCCAATACCCAAAGCTTTACACAATGGGTGGAGATCTACTTCTAAAACATGAATATAGAAAAATCGCTTTTGCTTGAAGGCTCTCAAGGAAATGCTCACTGAAAACTCCATTCCTATTATCTCACCTCCCCCAAATTAGTCTTCTTCTGGGCTTTCAGTCACACCAAGATCTCTCCTGCCCCAAGGCCTTTACATGCACTGTCACCTCTTCCAAGCCCTGAAGTGCCAAGTTCAAAGTTCCAGTTAATATCCCTGATCCTGAATTTTAAGAACTGTGTGTGTGGGAGGGAAGGGGTTGGGCTGTTTGTTGAACTGCTGGGTTTTGGAGCCATTTGTCATGCAACCTCATTTTGTCAATGACTGGTTAATTAATGCAGCATTCATTTGCCCTTCTTCCACTCACAGCACATGGCTTGTATCTTTGGGATCACTCTTCCACCATGCTCCATCTCCATGCTTCTGCTGGCATTGACCCAATCTGCCAGCTCCAGGCCTGGCTAGTCAGGGCATGACTTTCCTCTGTCCAAAGGGACTGGGTCAGACTCAGTATGAGACTCATGCTAGGTTAATGATATCTAACCCTAAAAAATGCCCCAGAAACAATTTCCTCATTGCCAATGAGTCCATTTTGAATCATAGAAGGTCCCTGTGGGGTTTCTCAGACTGTAAATATTTATGTGAGCAGAAAGTTCCATCTTTTTCCCTATGAGGTAGCTGGTAGGGTAGCACTGCCAACCTTGCAGTTAGCAATCCAATGCTTACCTGATAGTACCACCAATGATTAGAAAGGAAAAGAGCCTCTCTCTAATAGAATTCCTGAGCTTGTAGATAAAACTACAGCTGTCATCAGGAAGCCTGCGTGAAACTCAAAAGGAAACAGCTCTGAAAGGAAAAGGTTCAAACTCTGATGGTATCAACTGAGTGCCAGAACCCAGCTATTCCTGATGCTCTGTCTCCAGACTTACAAATTCCATAAACCTACCCATTAATTCCTTCTCCTGCTCCTTCCCTTCTCACGCCCCAAGGTACTTTGACTTAGCTTTGAAGGCACTCACAACTTCACGGGTTCTGCCTTGCACAGGTGTCTGCTTGCTTCCAGTTCAGTCCTGACATTGTCCCTATCTTTAGCCATGTTAGGCTTGCGTCCTAGAGCTTTCCTTTGCTTGTCTCCCTATTGCTCTTGTCCTATGAAGTCTGTGGCTTTATCTTTAAGTCTAAGTCCTGCCCTTTCGCTTTCGTAGAAATCTGTATCTTGGCTCATGGCAGGTTGTGTCCTTCAAAGATGACTGTCCTAATGTTGCACATCGCACATTCTCTTGTTACAAGATGAGTTTGTGTTAATTTTTCCAGAAACAGGGCCTGCTTTCCCTCTTCCTTGCATCTTGGCAGGCCTTTGACTATGGCAGAAGTGTTGCTCTGTGACTTCCACCTGGTCGTATTGGGTTGTTCACCATTGGGACCCTGTCAGGATGTTGCAAGGAAGACCAAGCCAAATGAAAATGTCACATATAGGGTTCTTTTTGAGCTCCAACCAATAGAAGTATCAGTCGTGTGAGGGAGTGAGTCTTAAGAGAGCTGCAGCCTCTGTCCTTTGAGCTACCCCAGCTAATGCTTGATGAAGCCAAAACTAGTGTCCTCACTGAGCTCTGCCCAGATTGCAGATTTGTGAGCAAAATTGATATTATCATTACTTTAAGATGTTATTTGTGGGGATACTTTCTGTTAGCAGCAGATTATCAGAATACTGCCTAATCAGACTGCATTGCCAGTTTTACTCTCTCTCTCTCTCCATATATAGATATAGATATCCTCCACTCATCTGTCAGTTGGTTGTACTATAATGGTTTGTGTATTGTTATGGTGCTGGAAGTTCTGTTCCCAGAATTTCAAATACCAGCAGGATTGCCCATGGTGGACAGGTTTCAGTGAAGCTTCTAGACTAAGACAGACAAGGAAGAGGGGCCTGCTTGTCCACTTCCAAAAATTACTGAAAGAAAACCTTATGGATCACAAGAGAACACTGACTGACTAATGTGTTTTGGACACACTATCAGTGGACAATTGCTAGAGGAAGACATCATATTTGATGAAATAGAGGGACATGGAAGATCCTTATTGAGGCAGATTGACCTAATCGCTGCAACAATGGACTTCAACATTCAGGAATGTGTGACAATGGTGCAAGATCAGACAGCACTCCATTCCATTTCATATAAGGTCTCCATGGATCACAGTAGACTTGATGGCACTCTCTATATGTTTGTCTTCAGTGACTTCCCAGAGGGCTGCTCTGCCTGGCAGCCTCTATTCTTCATGCTTCCAAATGGGGAGCACAACAGGTCCATAGTCACTGATATTCCCCTCAATCCCCAGGTCAAGTAAGGAGGCATGAAACTAACTATGTTGTTCTCTTTGCCTTGTCTCTCTTCCTTTTCCCCTCCTCCAACAGGGCTAGAGGGGGTAAATACTTACCTTGCAGTCTAGAAGAGAATTTCTTCCACACCAAAATCTTCTCCTTCCTCAAAAGGCACATACATGCTTTTCGCCTTGTTTTGAATTAAAATGGCAGATGGGATAGTAGGAAAGAAAATGAACTAGTCTAACAGAATGGCCAAACAGATTTACCTTCCACATAAGAATGCAAATAACTCCTCAATCTTGTTATAGAGTCATGATATGATGAGCTCCATCAAAGCAGAGTAGAACACCACGGAGGTCAGACCAGAAAGACCATATTGAGTTGATTTTGTATGAGAGATTCTAGTTGCTAATTATACTTTTCATAACAGACAGATGGCAGGTATAGAAGCCCAGACTTAAAATGTCTTTATCTAATTGCCTGCCTAAATATATATTTGCAATATGTTCCTCAAAGGGAATACTTTCTTTACCTTAAATTCCATTTCTTTTTCCCCTTTTTTATGTAATTTTATTGAAGTATCATTGATGTACAATAAACCATAGTGTGTTTTGCTCTTTGAGGTTTTTTAAAAAGAATCATTTTATTGGGGGCTCCTACAACTCTTATCACAATCTATACATACATCCACTGCGTACATTTGTTGCCATCATCATTCTCAAAACATTTGCTTTCTACTTGAGCCCTTAGTAGTAGCTCCTCATTTCCCCTCCTTCCCCCTTCCCCTCCCTCATGGACCCTTGATAATTTATAAATTATTATTCTGTCCTATCTTACACTGTCCGACATCTACCTTCACCCACTTTTTTGTTGTCCCTCCCTCATGGAGGAGGTTATATGTAGATCCTTGTAATCAGATCCCTCTTTCTACCCCACCTTTCCTCCATCCTCCTGTTATTGCTACTCTCAGCACTGGTCCTGAAGGGGTCATCTGTCCTGGTTTCCCTGTGTTTCCAGTTCCTATATGGACCAGTGTATATTCTCTGGTCTAGCCAGGTTTGTAAGGTAGAATTGGGATCATGATAGTGGGCGCGGTAGCATTTAGGAATGAGAGGAAAGTTATATGTTTCATCGTTGCTACACTGCATCCTGACTGGCTCATCTCCTCCCAGCGACCCTTCTGTAAGGGGTTGTCCAGTTGCCTACAGATAGATCTTGGATCCCCTAACTGTACCCCCCCCTCATTCACAATGATATGATTTTTTTGTTCTTTGATGCCTGATACCTGATCCCTTCTACATCTTGTGATCACACAGGCTGGTGTGCTTCTTTCATGTGCGCTTTATTGCTTCTGAGTTAGATGGCCACTTGTGAACCTTCTAGTCTTTAAAACCCTAGACTCTTTATCTTTTGATAGCTAGGCTCCATAAGCTTTCTTCACCACATTTGTTTATACACCCACTTTTTGTCTTGAGTGATTGTGTCGGGAAGGTGACCATCATGGAATACCAGTTCCTTAAATTCCATATCTATAGGCTTAAGTCTTACCCACAGGAAACCTATTTTTATTTTATCCCTGGAACAAAATCTTGCAATAATTTTCTCTTTTTGGGCAAGTCCATCCTCAATCACTTATCCTTTAACATTTACAAGAATTTATCTGTAACCAACCCCATTTACATAGTCTCATTCATGCTATTTCCACAATAATTGCTAATAACCCTATTTTTTAGAATCGGCAGAAAGCATCAGCATCAATATCCCATTGCCACTGGGTTGATTTCAACTCAGTGGTACCCTATAGGACAGAATAGTATTGCCTCATAGGTTTCCAAGGCTGAAAAAAAATCTCTTTATTGTGTGTTGGGTGAAGGTTTACAGAATACATCTGTTTCCCATTTGACAGTTCACACATATTTTGCTTCATGATATTGACTGCAATCTGCTCAACGTAATATCACTTATCGCACTTCCTCCTTGTAATTCCTGTTTCCATTCCCCCTTCTTTCCTGACCCTTCTGAACTTTATCTTTGAATAAATTATATCCTTTTGATTCAAAGAGTTGATTAGTGTTACTTTTTACCTTATAGATCTACCTATTGTTTGGCTGAAGATTGAGCCAAGGGAGTGAGTTCAGTTCCAGATCTGAAGGTGCCTAAGGACAACAGTCTTGTGGGTTCCAAGAATCTCTCTCTGAGCAATACCACTGAACATTTAAAATAAATTTAAACTTTGTTGCACATATTTCTCCTATTCTATCCCAAAATTCCAAAGCAAACTCATTATCATTGTGTTGAAGCTGACTCATAGAGACCCTACAAGATAGAATAGAACTTCACCCTTTGATTTTCCAAGGCTTAAATCTTTACCAGAGCAGACAAACTCCTATTTCTCACATGGACCAACTGATAGGTTAGAACCACTTTCCTTGTGGTTAGGAGATCAATGAGGAGTCAACTCTGCCATTAGAGCTCGTTAAGAATGCGATCCAGCATCCCCTAATGCTATCCCTCTCAGATCAGTTGGTAGTGGTAATCAATGTAAATCTTAAGGGGGTCAGACTGCCACATCGTAACTCTTCCTTGGGGAAGATGGTGGGTTTGAACTGCTGATTGATTAGCCCTTAAGTGCTTAATTACTGCCTCACCAGGGTTCTCCTTAACATCAAAACAGTGGACACTTATTGGTTTATCTTACTGGTCTCTGTTCCCTAAAAATTGCACTTCATCCACAGGGTTTTCTTCGACAACACACAGCTGCTAGTGTTTTTGGTTTGTTTTTCCACATGACTTCACCTTCCTGGTCAAAGCTGATTTGTCCAGGGCTAAACACACAATGAAAACATAGCCATATTTGCACACTACAAAATTTGAAGTGAGACAGCAAGCTATTTGTTGAGTTTTTTGAATGACTGAAGTCTATAAGGAAGTGTTATGATACAGGAAACAGTGAGTTTTGATGTCCAGGATCTATGCTGGGGACCCAGTTGGCACTCCGAATGACTATTCAAAGTGATGGTATGAATTCTCCTCTTCCATGACCTACACATATAATAGCTATAACCACTAAGTCCATGATTTGACAAATGTCTTGTGTGATTGAGTTTGGGTTCCCCATAGGATTAGATCCTGAGACAAAGGTTTTAATTAAGCCATTTTCTGGGGAGATATCAATAAGGAAATGGGAAATAGAAAAGAGAAAGAAGGCAGCCAATGAAAAGTACATTATCAAACAATTTAAAATTGTGAGCAACTGGAGGTTAATCTTACTGGAGACACTGTAGAAAATCCACTAGTTATTCTGCCCAGAATGTGAGGGAGTGTAGCTATTTGTCCAACAACTCCTATCGGTCATTGGTTAAGGGTTACTCCAGGAAGCAAGAATTAACTCCACAACCTCCTAAGCCATGCATGCTCAGGTACAGTGGTCTACAGAAACTAGAGAAAGCAAGAAGAGAGATGTGCTGGCCATTCGGAATTAGGCTAGCATGCCAAGTTGTCAGACATGTCAGGTTCTTGAACTATCATAACTTGAAAGTCATCATGATCCTGTGAGATATACCACTGGTATTTCAAACACAAGCATAGTTACCCGTGGTGGAAAATTTTCAGAAAAGCTTACAAGCTAAATAGACTAGAAAGAATAACCTGCCAATCTACATCTGAAAAAAATAGTGGTGTTTGTGGAGCACATTGGTAGCAGTGGGATATTGTTTCATATAGTGCAGGATGATGAACCCCTCAAGTTGGAAGACACTCAAAATATAATTGGGGAAGAGCTGTCTCCTCAAAGTAGAGTTGACCTTAGTGATATAAAGTTTTCAGGACCTATATTTGTTGATGTGGCAATGACTCAAAATGAGAAGAAACAGCAGTACTGCAATAACCACTAACAAGAAGATGGGATGCATGAAATATGGATCTAGAAAAATTGGAAGCCATGAAAAAATGGAACACATAAAGATCAAACACTCTAGGTGTTATTGAACTGAAATAGACTGGTATTGGCCATTTTGAATGTCACAATAATATGGTTTACATACCAGAGTAACAAATTTGAAAGGAATGGATGACTTTCATGTTAAAAATGAGAATGTTTCAACATCGATTCCAATGTTCACCATTGTTAGGTGTAGGATATATTACACCTACAAGGATGAATAATTAATAAAGTTATTATTCAAATTTACACACCAACCACTAATGCTAACAATAAAGCCATTGAGGATTTTTACCAACCTTTTCAGTCTGAAATTGATGAAACATGCAATCAAGATTACTGATGACTTGAATGCAAAAATTGGAAACTAAGGAGGAGGATCACTAGTTAGAAAATATGGCCATGGGGATGGAAGCCACATGGGAGATCTCATGATAGAATTTTCCAATAAGGATGGCTTATTGATTGAAGATTTATTTTTCAGGGATATAAACAGTAACCATAGACATGGATCATGTATATTCGATAGAAATACACACGAATTAAATCAACTATATCTGTTGAAATAAACTACTATACATACTCGAGTATAACCCAAGGCAACAAATTTTACCCCCCAAAGCTGGGGTGCTTTTTCAGCATAAAAAATGTGCTGAAAAAACCTCGGCTTATACTCAAGTATTTACGGTATAAAGAAGTTCAATATCATCAGGCACGAGACTGGAGACGAACTGTGGAACAAACCATCAATGGCAAATTCAACTCGAATTCCAACAAAATTTAAACAAGTCCCCAAGAGTCAAAGTATGAATTTGAGTATATCTCATCTAAATTAGAGGATACTTCAAGAAGAAAGTTGACACATTGAACACAAATCACCTGAGATGATACGAGTTCTGCAATAATATCAAGAACATCATAAATAAAGAAATTCAAAGATAATTAAAAAGATAGAAACTAAAGAAAAGACAAAACGGATGTCACCTTGAATGTGGAGTAGCTGAAGCCAATGAAAGAAATGATGAAGTACGAAAAAGAGAGAGAGAAATATAGAAATAATTGATGAAGTAAAGACGCTGAATAAAGAAGCTGAACATAAAATTTCAAAGGGGAATTTAAAAAGATGGAATAAAGAATTATATGAAAAGGTGCAAAGACCTGGAATTAGGACAGCAAAAATGAAAAGCATGTGCATTTCACTAGCTGAAAAAATTGAAGAGAAATTCAAAATACAGAATTACACAGATAGCATCAAAAGAAGATGAAAGGGATTCACTGACCACATGAAGCCCAGGCTCCACAGCGCTGAGTCCAGAAGACCAAGATAGCATAGGGTTCTCACTGCAGATTGCTCTGAAAGTGCTCACAGTAGTAGGCCCTGGATCAACTGGGGAAAATGTAGAACTCAAAATAAGAAGGCTAACCTTAGGATATGATAGGCACTAGTGGAATTCCCATTTGACACCTGACCTCACCTCCATGGCTCAACTTTCAGCCCCCAAATAGGAGACCTACACTGTCAACGATGTACAATTCAGAGCCCAGCATTTGTCAGGGAGTTACTCAGAAGGCAGGAAGGCATGGGAACGAAAGACCAATGGAAACGGCAAACAAAGGGAGGGAATAGGAAAAGTAGTATTGCATTGTAGGTATTGCAATCAATATCATAAAACATTGCATGAATTGTAAAGAAAATCAATTTACTCTGTAGATTTTCCCTCACATCACAATCAAAACAGTGTAAAAAGAAAATAAGTCATATGACCGAGTACACTGGTAGATCTTGCTGAAGACCAATTTCCAGTGTTAAAAGATGTCACTTTGAGGAATAAGGCACAGCTGAGCCCTAGTGATATAGTGGTTACAAACATAATGCGTCAGAACCAACCAAGTTGGGTTGCTCAACACAAGATCAGCAGTTCTGCTCCCATACAAAGTTCCAGTATTGGAAACCCACAGGGATATCTCTCCCCTGTCCTATAGAGTTGCTAAGGGTTGGAATCAACTTGATGGCAGTGAACTGGATGTAAGCCAGGCTGACTAGAGACACAAATCAAGTGACACTCATATATGTGCAATAAATAGTTTTTAATCAAGAAGTCATTATAGTATTTCTATTTCAAGGAAATATCCCAGGCCAGTCCAACTCAAGTCCATAAGTCCAACACTAGCCCATAAGTTCCTTTCCAACTTACGCAGTTACATGCAATGATGCAGAATGCAGGGATGTCAAAGGCCAGTGATTGCAATGTCGTGTGGATCCAAGGTCGATGGAAGCATGGCAAGACTCTGGCAGCTCTCAACGTGGGCAGGAAGCAGTCAGGTGAATGCAAAAAGAAGGGGAGGTTCCCAGGGCCCTCCTTATGAGAAGGCCATGGTCACAAAGAGGCACCATCAGGCTATGGTGTGATTGACAGATTGGATACCAACCTTACACTTTTACATATCTTCAAACTGACATAAAATTATATAACTATCATACTATGGCATTTTCAATCACCTCATATGTACTTGAAAATGAACAATAATTATGAAAGGTAAAATAAAAGTTGATGTCTTTGAATTATGATGCTGGTGAAGAATATTGAATATTCCATGGACTTTCAGAAGAAGGAACAAATCTTTCTTGGCGGAAGTAGAGCCAGAATGCTTCCTAGACGTGAGAATGGCAAGACTTCATATCACATACTTTGGACATCTTAACAGCTGAGCATAGTCCCTAGAGAAGGATATCATACTTGGCAAAGTGGAGTGGTGAAAAAAAGAAGGTCCTCAATGGGATGAATTGGCATACTGGCTGCAAAAATGGTCTCCAACATTAACTGTGAGGAAACAGGCTGTGGGTGCTATGAGTTAGAGCCAAATTAACAGTGTCTAACAACGACAACTCCCCTCCCGCGCCCCATCTGTCAATTTGCTGCACTGTGGTAGCTTGTGCTTTGCTGTGATGCTGGGAGTTAGTCCACTAGTACTTCAAATACCAGGCAGGATCACCCACGGTGAACAGATTTCAACACAGCTTCCAGACTAAGAACTGACAGGACGACAAAACAATCAGTCCACTTCTGAGGGATTCACCATTGAAAACTTTATGCATAGCAGTAAAATATTGTCTGATATAATGCCAGAAAATGAGTCCCTCAGATTGCAAAACAATCAAAATATCACCGAGAAAGAGAGCTTCCTCAAAGTAGAGTCCACCTTAATGATAACTCAAAACCTCACAACAGGAGCTGTAGATAACATCATAATAAATGGAGAAAATATTGAAGTTATCAAGGATTTCGTCTTGCTTAGATTCACAGCTAATGCTCATGGAAACAACAATCAAAAAACCAAATAACATATTGCATTAGGCAAATCTACTGCACATAACCACTTTAAAGTACTGAAGATCAAGAATTTCACTTAGGATTAAGTTGCGCCTGGCCCAAGGCATGGCATTTTCCGCCACACCTTATACATGTGAAATTTGAACATTGAATGAGAACGACTAAAGGAGAACTGGTGCATTTGAATTAAGGTACTGACAAAAAAATACTGAAAGTACCATGGGTGGAGAGAAGAACAAACAAATCTGTCTGAGAAGAAGTGCAGCTAAATGTTCCTTGGCAGATAGGATGGCGAGACTTCATCTCATGTACTTTGCAGATGTTATCAGGACAGACCAGTCCCTGGAGGACATCATACACATTACAGTGGAGGGGTTGAAAAAAGAGGAAGACACCCGATCAAATGGATCGAGACAATTTCTACAACAATGGACTCAAACATAACAAAATTTTTGAGTATGGGGCAGGACCAGGCAATGTTTCATTCTGTTGTGTAGGCATTATTATGAGAAAGAACTGACTTGAAGGCATCTAGCAACAAAGTGTACTAAAGCTTCTTCTGGCACCTTCATTTGCTAATGGATTATAATTCAAAATGAGAAAAATCATTGCAACCATTCATTAATAATCAGAACATGAAACGTGCAAAATAAGAATCTAGGAAAATTGGAAATCATAAAAAAAACGGAATCTGACCTATAAAGATCAATATCCTAGGCATTGGTGAGTTGAAATAGTCCCTTTGAATCTTAAAATGATAAGAATGACTATGCTGACAATGACAAATTCAAAAGAATGTCTCTTTCATCCTCAAAAAGAGCATTTTTAGATCTATCTTGAAGTGCAATGCTGCCTGTGACAGAATAATATTTATCTTCATACACAAGGAAGGCCGGTTAATAGAACCATTATTCAAATTTTCTCACAAACCACTAAAGCCAATGAACAATTGTACCAACTTCTTTAGTCTGAAATTGACCACACATGTACTGAAAATGCATTAATAATTGCTAACAATTGGAATGCACACATGGAAACAAAAAGGAAGGAAGAGTAATTAGAAACTATGGCTTTGGGGATCGAAAAGAAGCTGAAGACTGCATGAAAGAATTCTGCAAGAGCAATAACTTCCTCATTGCAAACACCTTTATTCAACAACAGGAGCGGCATATATACATGTGGAAAACACAGGAATGGAATTGATTAAATCTGTGGGAAGACATGATAGAGAAGCTCAATATCATTGAGACAAAACAAGACCGGGGGCCAACTATGTAAAAGACTATCAATTACTAATATGCAAGTTCAAATCAAACCTGAAGAAAATTAAAATAAGAACGCAAAAGAGCCCAAATACAGTCTATATTATATTTGTGGTCGGCTGGGGTTTCTAGAGAAACAAACCAGTGATACTGATACATGTAGAAGAAGGAAATTTATATCAATAAAGAATTTTACATTAAGAAGTCCACACAACAAGAAACCCCAGTCCAACTCCAGCCCATAAATCAGATGCAAACTAGAGGCCCTTCCAGACTCCTGAAGCTGTTGGAGGAATAGCCCAAGAAACAGGAAAACCACAGGTTGGTGGAAGCAGAGTTGGGAGAATCCAATGTCAACAGGCAGTTGGCAGGCCACAGACAGCTCTTAGGGTCAGCAGGTCTCATGGTGATTGCCATCCCAAGAAGCCAGACGTAGGGTCCAGGGTCATTTCATCAGGAAGAAAAAGAGTGAGCCCATTCTCCACAGTCTACTTATAGCTATGAAATAGGTCATACCCCCAAGGAGAGTGTGAGCTGCACCTTCTGAAGATCCTGGTCAAGCTAAATTGACACGAAACCTTACTATCACAATATCTCACCTGAATTTAGAGCCTATCTCAAGAATGGTTCGGACATATTGAACATTAATGATCAGCTACCAGAAGACTTGTGAAATAGCATAAAGGTCATCAATCTTTTTTTTTTTGTCATGTCACCTGTGGCTATTTATTTATTTATCATAAATCATTTTATTGGGGGCTCCTCAAAAAGATCATTAATAATCCAGGAAAGAAAGAAAATACTACAGTGGATATCAGAGGAGACTGGGAAACTTGCTCTTGAACCTAAAGCAGTTAAAGCAAATGGAAGAAATGATGAAATAAAAGAGTTGGAACAGAAAAATTTGAAAGGACAGCTTGAGAAGATAAAGTAAAGAATTATATTGTAACGTGTAAAGACCTGGAATTAGGAAAGCAAAAGGAATGAGTACAGTCAGCATATCATAAATTGAAAGAACAGAAGAAAAAATCCAAGCCTCGGATTACAATGTTCAAGGATTATTTATCAAACTATTGAATGATGTAGGGAGAATCCAAAGAATATGGACGGAGTGTACAGAGTCTCTGTTCCCAAGAATTAGTTGAGGTTCTACTAGTTCAAAAGGCCAAGAGGAAGTTGAAGCTGCAATGTAAGCATTAGTGAAAAGCAAGGAAGGGATAGGAATGGAAATATTTCAACACGCTCATGCAGTGATAGTCCATGTCAAGAAATTTGGAAGATAGCTATCTGGCCAACCAACTGGAAGTGATTAATATTTGTGTCCATTCTAAAGAAATATGACGCAACAAAATCTGCAAATTAATTTTAAATAACATTAATATGACATGCAAGTACAATTTTATTGACGATACCTTTAAAAGTAGTTATAGCAATATGTCAACAGGAAGCTGCCAGAAATCCAGGCTGTATTAAAAGAGGGCATGGGGTAAGGTATATCAATGCTCGTTTCAGATGGACCTTGGCTGAAAACAGAGGATACAAGGAAAATGCTTACTTATGTACTATTGACTATGCAGAGGATTTTACTGTGTATCATAACAAACTTTGGGTAGCATATGAATACATATGAGAACAATGGGAATTCCCGTACATTTAATTGTGCTCCTGTGGTACCTGTACACAAACCAACAGGAAGTGGTTCGAATAGAACAAGTGGATAGTGCGTGGTTTAAAATCAGGAGAGTGTGTGTTGTGGTTATATCCTTTCACCATATGTGTTAGACAGGGTTCTCTAGAGAAACAAAACCAGGACATTTATGATTTGATAGATAGATAGAACACGAAGGAATATAACAGCTAATTAGTCCACATAGCAGTACAAAGGACTCAGTTTAACTCACTTCCATGCAACAGTAAATATGGCAGTACAGCCAGGCAGCAAACTGCAGAACTAGGTAAGGCAGCCACACACTGGTCTGATCACCAGAGAGCAACTGAGAGATAGGTGTGGCTTGCTGAGCCATTTATCTCTTTGCCCACGAATCAAACTGCTAACTTATTAATCCCACATGTTCTTATTGGCCAGGTTGGCACTATAAACCTACCTATCTATCACACTATACTTATTCAAATAATCTGAGAAGCTGCTCTGTATGAAGAAGTTGAGGCATCTGGTTTGGAGGAAGAATCATTAACAACCTGTATTATGCAGATGACCCAATCTTGCTGGCTGAAAGTCAATAGGCCTTGAAGTACTTACTGATAAAGCTCATATAGTACACCTTCAATATGAATTAGTCTTCAACACTAAGAATACAAATGTCTTCTCAACTTGACAAATATAAACACACAACATCATTACAAATAGAGAAATGTAGCTAAACTCTATTTTACTTGGACCCACAATCAATACTCACAGAAGCAGCAGTCAATAAATCAACGTATTTCATTGGAAAAATCTGTTGTAAAAGACCTCTTTAAAATGTGAAAGAGCAAATGTTTTACTCTGGGGATTAGCAAATTATGCCTGCTTTTAGCCTTGATATTTTTAATCACCTTAGATGCATGTGAAAGGAGTCTTAATTTCAGTGTCTGGTATGGGTTGAATGACTAACAGCAAGGTTGGTGGTTCAACCCACTTGCTGCTCCACAGAAGAAAGAGGAAGCTATTTGACCCTGTAAAGATTTACAGCCTTGGAAACCCTATACGGTCACTATGAATAAGAATAGACTTGATGGTAATGTTTGACATATGCATGTGAAAGATGGACCATAAATAAGGAAGACTGATGAAAATATGATGTTGCAAATAATATTGAATATACCATGAATGCCCAGCAGAACAAAGAGGTCTATCCCGGAAGAAGTACAGCCAGAATGTATTTTAGAAGTGAGGATGGTAAAACTCCATTTCATATACTTTGAACATGGTATCAGGAGAAATTAGTCCCTAGAAAAGGACAAAATACTTGGTAGAGCATCGTCAAAAAACAGGTAAGCCCTGAATGAGATGGATCAACCCAGTGGCTGTAACAATAGGCTAAAATATGACCATTGTGAGGATGTCACAGGACTAGAAAGGCTTTTATTCTATTGTGCATAGGGTCACTATAAGTGACAGTGCGTGAGTTTTTGTTGATTAACAACACTGGGATATGAGCAATGTGCCCATGGCATATGCTAAACTGTCACCATGCTGGACACAGTTGATCTTTGTGGCTTTAGAGTGTAATTATTTAGAGGGTTATGATTCCACTGAATTTTTTTCTGTGTATTCAAACTATTCCATCCTAAGATTCCACATATCTATCCAAACCAAGCTCACTGCCATTGAATCAATGCTAACTCATATCGACCCTACAGGACATGGGTAAAATTGTACCTGTGAGGTTCTGAGACTGTACCTCTTTACAGAGTAGAGTCCCATCTTTCTCCCGAAGAGCAGCCGGTGATTTCAAAATACCGACCGTGCAATTAGCAGCCCAATGTGTAACCAAGAACTATTCAGGGAAGCTAGAGGGAGAGCATGAAAAGAAATGAGTAGTTGAGGTGGTTGGATGCGCATCCATCCCTTTGTTCTACTCTCTATGACTTTTTCTGAGTTCATTCAAAATGTAAATTAAGACACAAAATAGAATTCTACCCAACCCTGCTATATGCCTAAACAGTATCCATTTTTCTCATTCTTACTACTAATAGAAGCTCAATTTTGTTTAGGGTGATAATGTACCTACTTAAATCGCTCCCTCCTAGGCTCCCTTGCAGCTATGCATAAGCATTTGACCCAGTTTGGGCCAAATATGTGTAGGTGAAAGATACTGAGTAGGACTCCCAAGAAAGTTTTTGTTGTTGTTTAAGGCAAAACACTTGTCTGGCATAACCCATTTCATTTTTGTCCTTGGCTCTTCTGCTGTCATGCTCCCTAGTCAGAATATTGAAAGATGAGAGAGTCACATAGGTTACATGAGTTTCGCAGACCAAAAAGCATGCATTCTCCTATATCCAAGATGAGTCCCTGAGCAAATACGCCAGACCTAGGCTACCTACTTCAAGACTTACTATTGTATAAGACAAACCCCTGTGTGGTGCAAAGGGTTAACACAATTCACTGCTAAGACAAAGATGCCTTGGAAGAAAAACCTGGCAATCTACATTTAAAAATTCAGCCCTTGAAAACCTCATGGGGCACAGTTCTACCCTGAATCATATGGGGTAACTGTAAATCAGAATCAATTCAGTGGCAACTGGTTTGGTATTTTTGGTGTTAATATAAGAAAAATGAAGCTTTTGTGATTAGACCACTAGTGTCGGTTTGTTTTTTCCCATGTAGCCAGATGCAATTTGGACTGATAGAGAAATAATTAAAAGAATGTAGTTAAGTAAGCGTAATGATTATGGAACTAATCATTTAGCAATGGGCTGCTAACCACAAGGTCAGTAGTTCAAAAGCACCAGTCACTCAGGGGGAGAAAAGTGAAGCTCTCTGCTTCTGTAAAGATTTACAGTCTTGGAAGCCCTATATGGGGTTGCTATAAGTTGTAATCAACTTGATAGCATTGTATTTGTTTGAGTTTGGTGACTAGTATGTAAGCTTTGAGGGGGTAGTAATAGATACTTTGAATTCTATTCTTAGCACTATAGGTATTATGTCTTTTGCAACTGGATAAACGAACAAAAGCGATATTCATTTTGTGTTTTCTGTAGTTTGCCTTATTCTTCCAAGAAGATTGCTCAAGTGTTAAGACCCAGTCTTCTCTGGCATACTTGAATAAAAGAATAACTGATAGACACAGACTTGAACCCTGGCCTGTGTGATCTTGGGTGTGTCACTGTTTTTCAATCCATTTCTCATCTGTGAACTGGGGATTACACACGTAGCCCACAGGGTTGTTTTGGAGATTCAGAGTAATGTGTGTGTCTTGGATTGAGTGCCCTTGCATACCGAGCTTATTCCTCAGGCCTGGGTGCAGGGAGTCTATTTGAGATCTAATGGCAGGGAGTGGGAATAGGAAAGCAGAAGCAAGACTGAGTTAGGGGGAGAAGCAATCACAATGGGAACAGGGTGTTGAGGCTTTTAATTTAGGATACAGGGGCTTGATTCCCCCAGGACTTCTGAGCAACATGGGTTCTGTCCTAGAATTGTCTACCAGAAACAGGAGGCTGGGCTCTTCTTCGCCTGTAGTGGTGTTGAGCATTCCTCCTAGTAAGGTGACCTCTCCTACCTTCCTGGGTTTGGCTTTCCATGCCTTTGAAAAGGCTTCGAGGCAGAAGGACATGGAGAGCTGCGTGCTGCACAGTTGTGATAAGACACCATTTCAGCAGGAGCCTGCACTTACATAGAGCCGTTCGTCACTGCTATGATGGATATCAGGAGGAGCCCTGGAAGTGCAGTGGTTACAAGTTGGTTTGCTAACTTCAAGGTCAGCAGTTCAAAACTACTAGCTCCAAGGAAGAAAGATGGGGTTTTCTACTCCAATAAAGAGTTGTAGTGTTTGAAACTCGCAGGGGGCAATTGTACACTGCCCCACAGGATCGCTATGAGTCGGTATTGACTGGAAGGCAGTGAGATGGTGTCAGAGATGGGTCAAAGGAATGTGGCATGGCAACCCTAAGAATCTGCTACAGAACCATAAAGTGCCTGGGATAGATGAGTTTATTGTGCTTGACCTTTTAAAACCATCAAACGGGCAACAGTTAGAAAGACAAACATACCAAGTGTCATTGGAGATCCGGGGAAAGCAGAGAAACACTGCTAATGATGCAGGTTTGCTGCACAGCAATCTGGCAGAGCTTAGTGAAAGCCCATTGAATGGACCCTAGGACCTAGTGAGCCCCTCCTGGGCGTACAACCAAAGAAGCACAATCACTGAGTTGACTTTCATTCCTCATGACCCTATCAAACAAAGCTGAATGATCCCATGATGTTTTCAAGGCTTCTATTGGGAAGTAGACAGCCATGCCTTTATCCCACAGTGTGTGGAAGACGGCTTCAAACTACTGACCTTTGGGTTAGCAGCCAAGCACTTAATATCTCCCCCATCAAAGCTCTCTCCTGGATGGATAAAAACAAACAAAACCCCAGTTGATTCTTCCTCATTAGCAACCCTACAAGGCACAGTAGAATTGCTGCTATAGGTTTACAAAACTAAATTCTTACGACAGCAGACAGCCTCTCTTTGCTCCATGGAATAGCTGGTGGGTTGGAACTGCTCACCTTGGGGTTAGCAGCCCAACGCATAATTCCTGGGTATATAGGCCAAGCTATTTATCCAATTCACAGGGCCCTTGGGGCATTTTTAAAAGAATGGTCACCACGCTGATACCTGCAGTAGAGAAGAGTTGGAGCCGAATTGGATGCCAATCAACAGACAACTGAAGAAGGAAAAAAAAGAAAGATGATGATTGCTCATGACCAAGTGGCACGCAGCAGCACATGCAATTGATATGCAGCATGGCAATAACTCTTAATGACATTGCAAGGAGTTGAAAAGGTCAGAAACTGAATGAGATTTATATTGCAGTACCATTCATGGAAGCTGAAAGCCCATTCACCAAGCAGCATGGTCTAGTGCACATGGCAGCATGGTCTAGTGCACATGGCTGTATGCCTATAAGGACACACACACACACCAAGCACCCAGCAGGGGGTACTTGTCTGAAGAGGGGAATGGGAGTGATGTGAATGTGGAAAAGGAGGGACAAAACACAAGCAGGGCCTGACATTGATCAGGGTTCACTGTGTGCTATAAAGTAGGCATGATTAATCACTTCCCTGTACCAGAAGGCTGAGCTAGATTTTTAAAGCAAATCGAGTGCCTGGAACACAATGGTTGTTAGCTGCTGTTGAGTCAGCCTCCAGTCCAACTCACTGTGACAACCAGCTCCCAGTGACTCCATGGGCAATATTCTCCCTGGTCCTGCACCATCTCTTTGGTTGTGCATCAGATTGTGATTCACAGGGGTTTTCGTTAATTGGTTTTCAGAAGTAGAATACCAGGCTCTTCTTCATCGCTCATCTTAGTCTGGACACATCACAGAAACAGGTTCAGTCTCATAGCCGCACCCAACCAAGCTTCCCCATTTCAGTATCATAGCAACACAGAAATCAGTTCAGTACCACAGCAATAACCAAGCATCCCCCTGACAAATGAGTGTTGGATGCACATGAGTTGCATTGTCTTGGACTCAAACCCAGATCTCCCACATGGAAAAGGAGAATTCTACAACTGAACCACAATTTACCCTCAGAATATAATAAGTATCCAGTAAATGGTTATTAAGAATGTGGCTGCCAGGAAAATCCACCAATTTCCTGCCAAGGCTTAACACTAATATCTTCCCCCACACACTAGAAGGCTGCAGAGGAATGACTTTCTCCATGCCAGCCCTGGTATCTAGACAAGGGACCCTAACACTGAACCACTGAGCCCCAGCAGGCTGGGGAGCAATGTCAAATTGGATGAGGGACAATCCTGGTTGAGTTACTTCCCCTAAGCTCGTAGGGCAGTTTAGCATGTCCACAGCTGTGTTCAGAATAGCCATGCGATTACCACAGAGAGAAATTCTACATGCTTTCACACCCCATGCTAGTCGTTGCAGCCATCGTTGAGTACAGTTCATGCTCATCACTATCTAGAACTCACGGTGACGCTGTGGGTGAGCCATTGGGCAGGTAACCTCAAGGTTGGCAGTTCAAAGGCACCAGTTGTTCTCTGAGAGGAAGGTGAGATGATCTGCTCCTGTCAAGATTTAGCCTGAGGAATTTTATATAGGGTCACAGTGAGTCAGGATCAACTCAATGGTGTGGGTTTGGTTTATTAGACCCACCATCAGATCATATTTAATGTATTTATTAACATGTATATTTGCCACAAATCCAATGTCTTATTTTTATCACTGCATTTCAATACAATTTGTGCCTTTGTGATTCTGTATTTCATTGGAGGTATTTGGAAATATTATTCTGGGGAGTGGGCAGGTGTTCCATAGCCTTTCCTAAATGCCAAAAGGATCCATGGGGTTGCAATGGTTAAGACCCTCTGATAGAGTTTATCAAAGAGCCCTGGAGGCACAATGGTTAAGTGCTCAGCTGCTATCCAAAAGGTTGAAGGTTTGAACCCACCAGTGGCTCTGTTCTTGGAAGAAAAACCAGGCAACTCATTCTTGTAAAGATTACAGCATAGAAAAGCCTAGAGCAGTGGTTCTCAAACTTCCTAATGCCACAACCCTTTCATACAGTTCCTCATGTTGTGGTGACCTCCACAACCATAAAAATATTCTCATTGCTGCTTCATAACTGTAATTTTGTTACAGTCACCCTGTGCAAGGGTCCCACAGGTTGAGAACCATTGGTCTAGAGAGCTCGGCACTGATGCATTGAGTCACTATGAGTTGGACTGGACTAGAAGGTTCCTAACAAAAACACCAACAATCATTTTTTACCATGACCTTGTTAACTCAAAAAGATTAATTAGCAAATTCACAAATGAGGACATCCAGTTGCCCCTCCAAACTGGAGAAGCATGAGTTAAATGGTGACCCTGACCCCACGGTGTCCTCCAGCTGGTGCCATGCTGCCTTTATTCCTTCTGCCTCTCAGTTCTGTGGAGAAGAAGGGGAAAGGGAGGGAAAGAAAAAGAAAGAAATGAAAAGATAATTTTCCCAGCTTCTTCACATCACTGAATTGAACTTTACTTTTAATAAAAGTATTATGAAATGGAAATGGTGCTTTCACTATTTTGCTTTCAGGTGATATTCAGAGACATGGTGCTGGTAATTATTTGAGCCGGGGAGGTTAGTGTGCAGATTTTCTGAATATGGTTGAGCCACATGCCCCCTTCCAGGCCTAGCATTTCCCTGGGCTATGAGAAGTTATAGACAGTCTACCCTCTTCTTCCTCTGACTTCGCTGCAAACCATGGACACACTGGTTCTGACTTGACCTGGCTCCAGTACAGAAAAAAAATCCTCCTTGCATAATTGTAGTGCTTGAATTGGAAGGCACCCAGATACAAATCTCTCTTCTGGTGGCATAATGGGTTATGTGTTGGGCTATTAACTGCAAGGTCAGCAGTTGGAATTCACCAGTCGCTCCTTTGGAGAAAGATGAGGCTTTCTTCTCCCATAAAGAGTTATAACCTTAGATGAGTATAAAAACTCAAAATGCATTGGCAGAGATTCCACAGAGAATAAGCCTCCATTAAATCCCCTGGGACCATTCACCAGGGATGGGATTAAACCCTGCTCAACATCAGTACATCAGAAAGTGTATTGTTGCAGATATGATTAGGTTAAAAATTAACATCTTATCATTTGTCTTTACTCTTAACACGTTTTTCATTTGTTCTTTTTTTAATTTTCTGCTTTCCTTTTTATTGAAAAATTAACTAATGTCACTAAACAAGTAGAGAATTTGTTAAAAGAAAATCTAATCGGTTATGTAAATTTTCACTGAAAACATAACACAATTTTATTTTTACAAAGAGTTATAGCCTTGGAAACCCAGGAGGCCGCAGTATTTTCTCTCGATAGGATTGTTATGCACCCAATGGCAATGAGTGTTGTTGGATTTTGTTTCTTTATTGTTTTCTGTAGCTATGGTGGGGTATAGGGGTTATGTGTTGGGCTGCTAAACGCAATGTCTGAAATGGCAAATTTGAAATCCCAAGCCACTCCAAGGGAGAAAGATGAGGCTTTCTACTCCCCTAAAGAGTTCCAGTCTCAGAGCAGCCAGTCCACATGGCTGGCCCCACTATGAGACAAGATGCCCCTCAGTTACCAAGGGTGATACAGGGGACAGCACTGGAGACACAGTGTGCGAATTGCACCTAACCTGATTCCACCACACCGAGGCAAAGTGTGGTGGAGTGCAGTGGAACAGCAAGGGAATGGAGTGGCAAGGTCCCCAGGGAATGCTGAAAGTGGACTTTGGGGCCAGGTTGTGGTGCCTCAACAGACTGGATTGGAAAACACTCCTAAGGTCCAACAAATAATCCTTGAACTAACTACAAGCTCTTCTTTCTTGATGTGTTTTGTTTTGTTCTTTGTCAGTGGTTAGTTTTTGTTGTTTTGTTGTCTGGTTGTATACTGTTGCTTTGTTTTCCTCTGTCTTGTTTTCGTGCATGTTAGTGTCTCCACAGGTCTGTCTAAATAAGAGAGGCTGGATGAACTATCTGGAGGAAAAACAACAGGACCGACAGTTCCGGGGGCACTTGGGATAGGGGGAGGTGCGGGAGGTAAGGAAGTGGTGTTAACAAACACAGGGACAAGGGAACAACATGGGACTCGAAATGGTAGTGAGGGGGAAGTGGCAGGCCTGGTAGGGAATGATCAAGGGTAAGGTTACGTAAAGAAGAGGTATAGCTGTAACCCAGGTGGGGACGGAGCATGGTAGTGGGACAGGAGGAAAGTCAAGGGAGATGGAGGAAAGAGCTAGGAGTCAAAGTGCATTTATAGAGGTCTAGACAAAGACATGTGCATGCAAATATATATATGGATGGGGAAATAGATCTATGTGTCTATATTTATAGGTTTAGTATTAAGGTGGCGGCAGGACCTTGGGCCTTAACTCAAGCACTCCCTCAATGCATGAATACTTTCTTTTATTAAATTGGCACTCTACAATGCTCATCCTCCAGACACAACTGCTGAAGCCAAAGCTGGTGAACAAGTAAATGTGGTGAAGAAAGCTGATGGTGCCCGACTATCAAAAGAGATAGTGTATGGGATCTTAAAGACTTGAAGATAAACAAGAGGCCATCTAGCTCAGAAGCAACAAAGCCCACATGGAAGAGCACACCAGCCTGTGTGATCACGAGGTCCCGAAGGGATCAGTTATCAGGCATCAAAAAACAAAAAAATCACATCAATGACTGCACACCTCCATGATACGATTGCCAAAGACAAACTTGTGCATAAGCAAATGTGGCGAAGAATGCTGATGGTGCCCGGCTATCAAAAGAGATAGTGTCTCGGGTCTTAAAGGCTTGAAGGTGAACAAGCGGCCATCTAGCTCAGAAGCAAAAAAGCCCACATGGAAGAAGCACACCAGCCTGTGCGATCACAAGGTGCCAAAGGGACCAGGTATAAGGCATTATGAAAAATATATGGTATATGATATATATATATATATATATATATATATATATATATATATATATATATATATATACACATAATAGTGAATGAAGGGGGAAGTGCAGAGTGGAGACCCAAAGCCCATTTGCTGGCCACTGGAGATCCCCTCACAGAGGGGTTTAGGAGAGGAGATGGGTCAGTCAGTGTGCGATGTAGTACCGATGAAAAACACAGCTTTCCCCCAGATCCTGGATGCTTCCTCCCCCCAACTACCATGCTCCGTATTCTACCTTGCAGGACTGGATAGGGTAGAGGTTGTACACTGGTGCATATAGGAGCTGGAGGCACAGGGAATCCAGGGTGGATGATACCTTCAGGACCAGGAGTGTGAGGGGCGATACTGGGAGAGTAGAGGGTGAGTGGGTTGGAAACGGGGAACAGATTACAAGGATCCACATGTAACCTCCTCCCTGGGAGACAGAGGGCATGGAAGGCGGGGGAGGCAGACTCCGGATAGGGCAAGATATGACAAATAACAATCTGTGGATTATCAAGGGCTCATGAGGGAGTGGGGAGCGGGAGGGAGGGTAAAAAAAAGAGGACCAGATGCAAAGGGCTTAAGTGGAGAGCAAATGTTTGAGAGTGATTAGGGCAAAGAATGTACGGATATGCTTTATACAATTGATGTATGTATATGTATGGATTGTAATAAGAGTTGTATGAGCCCCTAATAAAATGTTAAAAAAAAAAGAGTTCCAGTCAGAGAAACTCTCAGGTGCAGTTCTACCCTATCCTATAGATTCGCCATGAGTCGGCATCAACTGGATGGCAGGAAGGACACATAACGATTCAGACCTGGGCTTAGTTTGGGTTCTCACTGAAGCAGACCCTGGCTAAAGACTTAAAGGCAATGAGCTTATTTAGGAAACTCTGAGCATGCAGGTAATGATGTGGCATTGTGAGCCAGTGGAGGGAAGGCCACCGATAACAAATAGATTGTGAATCCAATTACAAACCTGGGAACCTGCTGCTTAATCACTTAGGAAGTCTCCAGGGGTAGGTGTAGCACACGCCTCTCAGAGTTTTGCCATCCAAGGAGTGAGGGGCCTGGTCAGGGCTGTTCCCAGGGGCATATGTTCCTCAGCACATTCAGCCAGCACCAGCAAAGGGACCTTCAGAGCTGGCCCTTGGTGACTGAGGTGAGTACACGGAATCAGGAATTTGGGAATGAAGAGAAGGAGCACCGGGAATGTCTGCTACAGATTGGAGACTGGAAAGTCAACTCGGTGCTCCTCAAGGGGACAGGCGCTCCCCTCTCTGGATCTCACTTTTAACATCGATACACAAAGGTCGATTCTGTGAGGGTCACAGACTGGGGACTCCCATGGCCAAATGAGGACCTGTGTGGACTCTGGTTGGCCTGCTTATTCACTGCCATCTAGAAGATTCCAACTCACAGTGACCCTGTAAGACCGAGCGGAACTGCCCCTGTGGGTTTCTGAGGCTGAAATTCTATATGGACTAGAAGGTCTCATCTCTGCACAGCCCCCCACCCTATCCCCCACCCCCCGCTCCCCCAGTGTGACTGGTGGTTTCAAACTACTGACCTTCTAGTTAGCTGCCCAACACATAACCCACTGTGCCATCAGGGCTCTTTGGCCTACTTGGCTTCTATCCAATGTTATTGAATCGCCTTTGAAAAAATCAGGAGGTTTTTAAGAAAACAGGAATTTTGACTTTCTCTAGAAAAATCGATCTGGCATCACTGGAACCTAAACTAGAGGATCCACAATTCCACGTGGCTCTGGGAATCTTAACATTTCTTCCTCCTGCTCAAAGTAAAATGGTTTAAGGGGACCTTTCACAGCTGGTGGGCTGGTCTCCTTTCTAGAAAGTTGCCTCTGTAAAGAAAATGCATCTTTCTTCCCTTTTACCTAGTTGGGGGTGGTGAGGGTAGCAGGAGCCATTGGGTTAAGAAAAACAGTCCAGGTAGCTTCAGTCTGCCCTGCCAGGGCTTTAGAGTCCAAGCCTTTTTTGCTCCAGCTGACTGGCCTGCTGTTTCCAGGGCAGCCCCACCATCTGTTCCCAGATACAGGGAGGGAGCCGACTTTCCTTCATCACACCTGCCCCAAACTCAGGCCCAGAACTACTGTCTAAACACAGAAAAACTTTTGTCTGTGGCCAAATGTGGGACCCCAAATTTCTTCCCTCTTTCCCGATACTCCTTCAGTGACTTGATGACCTGGGCCAGGCTGAGATGAATTAGCTTGCTCCTCACAGCTGGCTGCTGGGTTCCAGTCAACTCCCAGAGGCCACTGGCTGTGCCCATCAGTAGAAGTGGGAGTTGAGAACCCTCAGCTCTTGGCTGAGCAGCTCTGTCAGTCTGTAGCTGTTGACTGTAGCTGCTTCTGACAGCCAGTCTAGCTGGTGCTTTAAGTCATTTCAGTCGCTCCACTTCAGCTGTGATTAGTCTAGTCTCTGTAGCCTCAGAGGGAGGGAAAAACAAAACACCTCAATGACTTTGAATCAGAGTGGGTTATCCTCTTTTAAAAGGCAGAAAGTCTGAATTGGAGGATATTTTGGAGGGGGGGTCTCTTTTATGCATTTCACATTTATGAAATAAGAACTAACAGTATTTGTTCCAGTAAGTGGATCAGAACCACCTAAGGGCCCACTCCTCCCACCAGGCCACGCCTCACTAAAAATAGAGGTCCATCACTTGTCTGGCATTTTGTGGTACTGTGGTGACTTTTGTTTTGTGAGATACTGGGAGCTATGTGATTGGCATTTCATATACCAGCAGGGTCACCCAAAGAGCTTCCAGACAAAGAACAGACAATGAAGAAGGAATTGGCTACCTGCATGGGAAGAATGAGCCATTGAAAACCCTATGGATAGCAGCAATACTGTCAGTTACTAGACCCCCCATGAACAACAGAAGAACATTGTCAGAACTGTCAGAACGTGTGCCAGAAGATGAGCTCTTCAACTTGGAAAGTACTCAAAATACTGGCTGAGGAAGAGGAAGAGCTGACTTTTCATAGGCAAGTCGACCATAATGATGCAAATCGAGGATAGCCATCAGGACCTTCATTTGCTGATGGGCCACAACTCAAAATGAGGAGAAACAGTTCAAATCGTCATTAATAATTGAAACTTGGGATGTATGAAATATGAATCTAGGGACATTGGAAGTCATTAAAAATGAATGAAATGGAATACATAAAGATTGATATTGTAAGCATTAGTTAGCTGAAATGGACTGATATTGACCATTTTGAAACAGAAAATCTTATGGTTTACTCTGCTGGAAATGACACAATCAAGAGAAACAACATTGCATTCATCATCAAAAGGACATTTTAAGATCTATTTTAATGTACAATGTTATCTTTGATAGGATGCTATCTAGCCCCCTTCAAGGAGAACCAATCAATACAACTATTGTTCAAATTTATGCACCAACCACCCAAAGCCGGTGATGCAGAAATTGAATAATTCTACCACCATATTCAGTCCCAAATTTGTCAGACTTGCTATCAAAATGCTATTGGAATGCAAAAGTTGAAAACAAAGAGGAAGGATCAGTAGTTGAAAAATATGGTCTTGGTGATAGAAACCAAGCTGGAGATCGCATGACAGAGTTTGCAAGACCAATAAATTGCTGATAGCATATACTATATTTTCCAACTTCTGTTCTTTCCTCTTTGGTTCCAACATTTGCACTCCAATCACCAATAATTACCAATTTATCTTGATTGTATGTTAGAATTTTGCATGATTAATGATTTCTTCAAACATTTGATCAACAACAAAAAAGGTGACCATAAATGTGGACTTCTCCAGATGGAATACACGGAAATCAAATTGACTACACCTGTGGGAAGAGACAATAAAAGAAGCTCAATATCAGCAACTGAAACCAGTCCAGGGACTGATTGTGGAACAGATCAGCAATTGTTCATATGTGAGCTCAAGTTGAAGTTCAAGAAAATGCAAACAAGTACACGAGAGTCAATATACAACCTTGATAATAACCCACCAAATTTTGAGAACATCTCTGAACAAAGCACAGTGTCATTTAAAAAAATGGAAATAAAGAAAAGATACAAGTGCATGTCAGAAGAGACTCTGAAACTTACTCTTAATCAGAGAGTAGCTAAGGCAAATGGAAGAAATGATGAAGTAAAGAGCTAAATAGAAAATTTCAAAGGACAACTCGAGAATACAAAGTAAAATATTATCACAAAATGTGCAAAGGCCTAGAGTTAGAAAACCAAAGCAGATCATATTCAGCATATCTTAAACTGAAAGAACTGAAGAAAAATGTCAAGTCTCGAGGTGCAATATTAAAAAATTCTATGGGCAAAATATTGAATGATGAAGGAAACATCTGAGGAAGATGGAAACAATATGGAGTCACTGTATCAAAAAGAATAGACCAACATTCAACCATTTCAGGAGGTAACATATGAGCAAGAACCAATGGTCAGGAAAGAAGAAATTCAAGATGCATGGAAAGCACTAGCCCAAAACAAGATGCCAGGAATTGCTGGAATATCTATTGAAATGTTTCCACAAGCTGATAAAGCACTGGCAGCACTCACACATCTATGTCAGGAAATTTGGAATACAGCTACTTGGCTAACAGACTGGAAGAGATCCATATGTGTATACATACCAAAGAAGGGAGACCAACCGAATGGTCAAATTATGTAACACTATCATTGGCATCACATGTGAGTCAAATTGTACTGAAGCTAATACAACAACAGTTGCATTAATTCATTGACAGAAAGTTACCATAATCACCATTCAAGAGCCATCGTGGCACAGTGGTTACAGGTTGGATTGCAAACCCCAAGGTCAGAAGTTCAAAACCACCAGTCACTCCGTGGGAGAAAGGCAAGGTTTTCTACTCCCATAATGAGTTACAGTCTCAGAAACTCACAGGGGCAGTTAGTTCTACCCTATACTATAGGGTCAGGATGAGTTGTCATCAACTACAAGGCAGTGAGTTTGGTTTCCCAGAGATTTAAGCCAGATTCAGAAGAGGATGTGGAACAAAGGATATCAGATATCAGATGGATCTTGCCTGAAAGCAGTGAATACCCAAAAGATGTTTACTTATGTTTTATTAACACCCAAGCTATCTGACTGTGTGGATCATAACAAAACATGGATAGTTTTGAGAAGGGAATTCCAGAACACTTTGTCTTGCTCATGTGAAACTTGTACATGGATTAAGAAGCAGTAGCACAAATAGAACAAGGGTAGATTGCATGGTTTAAGAATCAAGAAAGGTGTGCATCCAGGTTGCACCCACTTATTATACTTTTTCAATCTGTATGGTGAGCAAATAATCAGAGAAGCCAAATTATATGAAGAAGAACACAGAATCAGATTTGGAGGAAATATTATTAACAACTTGCTATATGCAGACGACACAGTTTGGCTTGGTGACAAGGATGGGGGACTTGAAGCACTTGCTGGTGAAGATCAAGGATTGCAGCCTTCAATGTGGGATACAACTCAACACAAAGAAAACCAAAATACTCACAACTGAACCAATAGGTAACATGATGATAAATCGAGAAAAACTTGAAGTTGTCAAGGATTTTGTCTTGTCTGGATCCACAAGCAATGCTCCTGGAAGCAGCAGTCAAGAGATGAAAAGATACATTGCACTGGGTAGATCTGCTGCATAAGAGCTCTTTAGAATGTTGAAAAGTTAGGATGTTACTTTAAGCAGGAAGTGCACCTGATCCAAACCATGGTATTTTCATTGGCCTCATCTGCATGTGAAAAGCTTGCCATTGAGTGAAGAAGACCCAGGTAAACTGTATGAATTTGAACCATGGTACTGGCAAAGAATATTGACAGTACCATGGACTGCCAAAAGAACAAACAAAATCTGTCTTGGAAGTACGGCCAGAATTCTCATTAGAAGTAAGGATGGTGAAACTTTGGACATGTTGTCAGTGGAGACCAGTCCCTGGAGAGGTATCATGCTTAGAAAAATGGAAGGGCTGTGAAAAAAGGTTGAAGGCCCTTGAAGAGCTGGATTGACACAGTGACTACAACAAGAGGACTGAGCATAGGAACACTTGGGTGGATGGAGGAGGAGCTGTTATTGTTACATTCTGCTGTGAATAGGTTTGCCATGGACCAGAACCAACTGGATGGCAAACTAACAACAACAACAGCAACAACTGGGAGAGACATTAAAAAGCCAAACTCACTGCCATTGAGTTGACCTTGATTCAGAGCAACCCGTGAGTTTCCCGAGAGTGTAACTTTTCACAGGAGGGGAAAGCCTGTTTAACCTACTACTTAGCAGCCCAGCCCATCACCAGGGCTCCACAAGGATAGAGAGAAGCACTGTTAGGGCTGGATAGGGCAGAGGCTGTACACTGGTATATATGAGGGCTGGAGGTACAGGGAATCCAGGGTGGACGATACCTTCAGGACCAAGGGTGTGAGGGGCGATGCAGGGAGAGTGGAGGGTGAGTGGGCTGGAAAGGGGGAACTGATTACAAGGATCCACATGTGACCTCTTCCCTGGGAGAGGGACAGCAGAGAACCGGGGAAGGGAGACTCTGGATAGGGCAAGATATGACAAAATAACGATGTATAAATTACCAAGGGCACATGAGGGAGGGGGGAAAGGGGAGGGAGGGGGAAAAAAGAGGACCTGATGCAAAGGGCTTAAGTGGAGAGCAAATGCTTTGAGAATGATTGGGGTAGGGAATGTATGGATGTGCTTTATACAATTGATGTATGAATATGTATGGATTGTGATAAGAGTTGTATGAGTCCCTAATAAAATGTAAAAAAAGAAAAGAGGAGAAAAAAATGATTAGGGCAAAGACTGTACAGATGTGCTTTATACAATTGATGTATGTATATGTATGAACTGTGATAAGAGTTGTATAAGCCCCTAATAAATTGTTTTAAAAAGTGATCCTCAATTCTATCTGAATCCTTGCCAGAGCTGCAAGTTGCCTTAATAAACACGAGCAAAAAAGTACCTCTGGCAGCAGACCGCTCAGGTTCAAATCCAGGCTCTCTAACTTATTGACTATGTGACCTTGGGCAAACCTGGACCTCTCTGTGCTTCCAAAGACTCACTTTCCAGAAGGGAAGTCATAAGCCAACTTTTCTTATTCCTCACTGGGTTGCTTTGAAGATGAAATGAGACATCTGTCTAAAAATGCTTCTGACCATCCCTTGGTTCTCAGAGCTCCACAAATGCTATGGATTATTGTTATTAGATTATGAATGATTTTTTCCCAAGGGTAGTGCAAAGATTAACATCAGTGCTACTTCTCTCTGACAAAATATAAATCCAAATTTCTAAATAGCAGGGTCTGAATGGATGCGCTGTTAACAGCATCTTGCTTTTCTCCCATCACTTGTCACAGTAAATCTGATAAGAAATGCTGGGCTAGGGCCTGCAGCCAAGCCCCTCACTGGCAGCGTGCAGGACCTCAGGTTGTTGGCAGGCCAAGGGGCATCACAATGGCAAGAGGAGACTCCACAAAGGGCCCCTGCTTCCTCCACCACGCCCCCCTTCCCCACATTCAGGGTGAAATGTCAAAATACAATTTTTTGTCACCTGGAGAAATAATGAGCCCCCTTTCCCGTTGCCTTGGCATCATCAGAGCGCAACAGCCACGTGGGGTAATCACTGTCTCAGTGTTAATGCTGCTCAGTTCAAACATTTACACAGGCCCTGGCGAAATGAAACCCGTGCATTCTACCTAGGTGGAGTTTGAGGCGATACAGCCCATTTGCTTCTGCTGAAGAGGCTACCTCAGAAAAACAGGAAATAAAAACATAGAGGGTGCCATTGACATTATGTTTCTCGTTTTCTTCCTTTCTTCCCTACCTTCCTTTCTTCTTCTTGCCCTTCTCTTTCTCTTTTCTTCCTTCCCTCCCTTTGCTCACGTCTTCCTGCCTGCCTTCACCTTCCATCTTCCCTCCCGCACTCCTCCATTTCTTCATCGCTCCTCTCTCCCCACCGCCACCTTTCTCCTTTACTTCCCTGCATTTTCCCTTCAGCCTCCCAGTCTCCCTCCTTCACTCTCTCCCTTTCCTCCTTCCTTTCCCCACCTTGTTTTGATCCAGTGATTTGTACTCCTTTCTTCCTCTCATCCCACCCCTCCCCATTGCTGGAGAAACATCAGTTCCTTGTGGCGCTGGTTTCTTGGCGCCAGACCCTGTTCTTTGGGTGTTCACAAGTCTGCATCCTGTGTGCAAACATAAGACAGACATATGATCAGGGTTGGACAGAAGATGGGATTTGACAGGTGTTCTGCATCCCAAATGTTCAGGAGGCAAAGGTAAAGTCAGGCTCCTGCCTTTAAGGTTATCTCTCCCATTGTAACTGCATCCCACAAAGGCTCCTGCCTCCTGGCCACATGAGGCCTGCTGCCTGCCTTCCTCTAACTCCTGGGGAATTGGGGCAGCAGTGGCAAGAACAACAAAAATCCCCAGGAGTTGACAAGAAGGGAGTCTGCCTTGCTCGAAAGACGGCCCCCTCAACCACCTGCATGTTGTTGAGATGCATGTTCTCATCCCTGTGGCTGGGCAAGAAACGCCTCCTCTCCAAACGCAGTGGCTTCAAACAAGGACCATCATCGTGTGGTTGCTGGGAGGCCACTGGGTCGTGCTTGGAGTCTCCCATGAGTTGGCAGTCACATGGGAGCTGGGGCAGGGGCCTCTGGTGACTCCAGTGTCTACACGTGCACTCAGAGGGCTGGCAGCTGAAGCTGGCCGTTAGCTGGGTGCTTAGCTAGGTTGTTGGTTGGAGTGTCTCCACGTGGTCTTTCCAGGTGGCTCAGGCTTCTTTCAGCATAGTGTTCGGGTGCTGAGAAGTGTCCTGAGAGGTAGCACGTGGAGGCTAGACATTCTAAGGGTGAGCACTCAAGAAGAAGTCTTTGAAGGGATTTTTCAGAAGCCGTGAAGCACTTTGGGGGAGGAAAGGGGGTTGCCCAAACTAGATGTCACAGTGTCATCTTCCCCATAATCTATTGGTCACAGAGGTCATGAAACATCCCAATTTAAGGGGAAAGGACATAGACTCTACCTTCCTATAGGTAGCCTGTCAAGGAATTTGGGGGTCACATACGAAGACTGGGAGACCCTGGGTGGCACAAATGGTTAAGGACTCAACGTATCAAGAGGTGGGCAGTTGCACCCCTCAGAACAAATAACTAATGGCCTGCTTCTAGAAGCCCACAGGCTTGAGAATCCTGTGATTTGTAGTTTCTCCCTGGCACCCAGGGGGTCCTCGGGAGCCAGAACCAACATAACAGCAACGGGTTGGGTTTTTGTTGGTTTTGTTTGGGCTAATATTAAAATGACTAGTATGAAATGATATATGTATTGTGTTTAACTCTCAGGACTCTGATTATGCTGAAGTTGAACAAAACCGTCTGCCTCTTCTATGAACGCCAGCCGATGGAGGCAAAGGGTGAGGGTCTAGAGGAAGAATAAATGTCAAATTCCCGTCCTCATGTTTCAGCTGTCCTTAAAGGGCACAGGGGATAAACCAGATGTCTTTGATATGATTTTAGCCTAATGACGTGCTAGTATGATGATGAGCAGCCTGAAAAGTGGTTTTAACTAATGTGATCCAATATTTGAAAAGTTGACGATTTCACATCGAATTTTATATTCTCAGCATCTCAGTTACAAACAGAAAATCAGGCCTTAAAATCCTTGCATTTCCCCAAGGCAACAACAGTCTGGAGCTAGAATTTGAATGTCCCCTGTGGATGAGCTGACACGTGCCTGTTAACCACAGTCCCCATCCATCCCTATTGCCCCCAACACAGAGGTTGGCTACAAGTATCCTTTATCTATATGGCTAAAAAGGTTAGTTGGTTTCGATTGGGTTGCTAGTTTTTCCTGTTTTGTTTTTGCTTACTTTTGATTTTTGGGGGGCTAGGAAATGGTGTGTATTTTGGTACCATGTCTTCCAAAGCGAGAAAATAAAACCCAGTAAGCCAAGAAGGTCAAACAGTCTAGATTAATGATGAAAGGAGGAGCCCTGTTGGTGAAGTAGATTATGAGTTGGACTTCTAACGGCAAGATCAGAAGTTCGAAACTCCCCCCACCCCCACTCCACAAGAGAAAGATGAGATTTTCTACTCCTATAAGGATTTACAGCCTTGGAAACCCACAGGGGCAGTTCTATACTCTGTCCAAAGGGTTGCTATATGTCAGAATTGATTCCAGGGTAGTGAGGTTTTCTTGATTGACATAAATAATTTTTGGTGAGTATTGAAAAAACCAGTCAATATTATTTTTAATACACATCAAAGAAGGTCCACATTAATTTTTCACACAACCCTGCCACCTTCTTTCTTTATTCCCTTGCCTCCCACTCTCCTTTCTTCCTCCCTATGGTCTTTTATCTCATTCTTTTTCTTTCAAGGGTTAGCCTAGGAGTGGGAAAGTCTGACTAATTCTTAACCAAAAGACTAAATTGGTTTTATTGTTGGTGTTATTACTTGGGTTAATTTTTTTCTTTTCTCTTCTTCTATTGGTTTGTGTCATGTAACCCAGAAAATGGGAAACATTTGGAACATCAAAACACTATCCTTTCTCAGTAGACTACAAGCATTAAAGGCAACAGAGATAAATACTCCAATAATAACAATAACATACAAGGATAGCTAAAGAGATAAATAGATAGATAGAAAAACCACAAAATCTTAGCAGTTGTGGGAAGGAGAATGGGACTAGCCCCATGAATAAATATAGGTTTGCCAGAGAATAGTTCTATATACATATTAGCATATACTACAAATATGCCCATGAATATAATAGTGCATCCAGGAGGCATAGTTATGAAAATGTCTTAGCTATAACAAAACCCCTTGAGGGAGCGTGTCCTAAATATGGGGGATCAGGAACATAGCTCTGAGAGACCTCAAGATCAATTGGTACAAACTAGCTCACAAAGACAATGTTCTGTATCCATCAGGGAAGTGACTGGGGTCTTCAAAAGCTAGTGAGTAGCAAACTAAAAGTCAGTTCTTGGTCTCACCCTATGTGTTGGACAGGGTTCTCTAGAGAGACAAAACCATGTTGCTAGTAATTATATATAAATATATCTATAAAGCCAGATATACAATACAAGAAATGAACCACTAAATTATATACAGATAGATAACACAAGAAACTAACAGTTAAATTATAAAACAGTGAGACACTAGCAGTCCTTTAAGGCTTGAGAGCCGCCAGTTGCCAGTCCCTTTCTGTAGAGAGAGCTGGGCTATATATACCCAGGCAGCAAACAGCAAGGCAAGTCACCAACTGTCACCAACTGTCGGTCCCCAGCTCCAGAGACGAACATTCCAATCCTGTGGGATTAAATGGACCTCAACTTACAGCGACACAGTCCACAAACTAGGCATCCCACAGGCAGTGTACCCCTTTAAATTGAGGCACAGAACAAGCAAGGCGAGGCTCACGAAGCCATTTATCCCTCTGCCCTTCGATTAATCCTACTTGTGTTTATCGGCCAGGCTGGCACAATAAACTATTGCACCCTGTCTGGAGCAAATAACAGTGAAGAAAATCAAGATGCCTGGCAACAATTAGTCCAAATCAGTAATGGACTATGCGTACCTCAGCCTCTATGATGCTAAGGTCAGAAGAACTAAATGGTGCCTGCCTATCACAAACAGCTGCTCTGAAAGGGATCATGGTACATGATGCTAGATAGAGTGGGGAGTAATGTGTAAGAAAACTGAAAGTCATACTACTACTACCAAAAGTAATAATAATAATGATAAAAGATGAGGTTTATTGGTTAGATAGACTAGTGAGATCCCCACTACTATGGTCCTTCATCACCCTTCAGGTCTGGAACTGAATTCAACCCCCTGAAAAATAAACAGGTTTATAAAGTGAACCTTATGAGAATCAAAGATTGCAGCCCTCAGTATGGATTACAACTCAATGTCAAGAAGACACACATGCTCACAACTTGATCAATAGGTACCATGATAAATAGAGAAGTTTGTTGTTGTTGTTTTATTTGTTGTTATTTGTTGAAGTTGTCACGGATTTTTGTCTTGATGAGGTCTATAATCAATGCTCTTGGAAGCTGCAATCATGAGATCAAATGTCGCATTGCATATGGATACATTTGGTGCACAATACGTCTGTAGAGTGCTAAAAAGCAAGGATGTTACTTTGAGGACTAAGGTGCACCTTACCCAAGCCATAGTAATTTAAATTGCCTCATAAGTATGTGAAAGTCAGACATTGAATAAGGAAGGCTGAAGAAGAATTGATATGTCTGAATTGTGGTGCTGGTGAAGAATATTGAAAGTAACATGGACTGCCAAGGGAACAAACAGATCTGTCTTAGAAGAAGTATGGTCAGAGGGCTCCTTAAAGGCAAGGATGGTGAGACTTCCTCTCACATACTTTGGTCATGTTATTAAGAGAGACTCGTCCCTAGAGAAGGACATCATGCCAGGTGAAGTAGAGGGACAGTGAAAGAGAGGAAGCCCCTTAAGGAGATGGATTGACAGTGACTGAAACAAGGGGCTCAAGCTTGGGAACAATTAGGAGAATTATTCAGGGCTAGGTAGTGTTTCTGAATGTTTGGCATAGGGTCAATGTGGGTTGCAACTGGCTCAATGGCACCTGATAAGAACAACTACACCAAAATGAATCATAGCACTGAGGAGCACACATTCCTCAGAACCATCAACCATTCAAAAGCAAATAGGCAGTATTTGCCCAAGGCCAAATTCAAAAGGCAGGCAAGGTTAGGGGAGAAGGGTGAAGGAAAACAGGAAGCAGAGTTTCAATGGCATGAGTGATATTACATTGCAGGAGATTGTCATCAATGTCACATAACAAAACGTGTATAAATTGTTACATGCAAAGCTGATTTTCTCTGTAAATCTTAACCCACCTTACAATAAAAAGTTTCTTTTTTTTTTTAAAAAAAAAGACACCATCGTTCATATAATAGACACAGCCAAAGATCTCCTGGACAATCCTAAAATGATCTCCCAAATGATTTGGGTAGTTAGCCCTCCCCATGGAGTTCTACCCATTGAACCGCTGGGCTGTTATGTCTGCAATTATATTTCAGGCCAGAAGAGGCAGCAGAGGCCTGGTTGTTCAAATGCTGCAAAACTACCAGACAATGGGCAGTTTCTTTCCACGGACGACTAGCGGCTCTGTCATATCCATGTCTGGTGTTCAACACTTGGCGACAGAATCCAGCCCGCTGGGTTTGGGTGGGGTCTGTTTCTCACCCATGCTTGGCTTGGGATTGTTCTATTGCATCCACAAAGTGGAGTCCTCTCCTTTCTGATGTCCCGAGAAAGCTGTTTTCTCCTTTTTCTCTCTCTGTCCCTCTTCCCAAGAACCCTGGGGTTCACTCTGCTTTCCTCTGGTTGATGTTTCTCAGGCAGTTACTTGACCTTGGTTCATCTACTGCAGGTGACCATTTGCAAGGAACTGTACCGTCCTTGGATGGTATTGTTCATGAGCTAGGCTGCGAACTACGGGTTAAAGGTTTGAGTTCACCCAGAGGTGCCTTCCAAGAAGGGCCTGGTGATATGCCTCTGGAAAAAAAAACCACCCCAGCCATGGAAAATTCTAGGGACTGGACTTCTCTAACACAGTTGGGCTCTCCATGAGTCCGAGTTGACTCAATGGCAATTGGTTGCTGGTATTCCTGTAAGTACAAGACAACAATCTTTAAGCAGTCCCTCTTGGATTCATGGGAGGAGGATGGCTTCCTCTGAGAGAACTTCTCAGGGCTCCAAGGGCTCAATGATCTTACAAAAAATGAGAGAAATGATGAGCCTGATGACAGATGATATTGCTATGCAGGCCCCGTTTCAGGATGCTCAAGTTTCCAGGTCTTTCCCTGACTCACAGTGGAGCCCTGTGAGGTTCCAGATAGAAGGGCACCCTTGATCCCAGGACCTGGAGCCTTGTAGCTGAGCAGAGCAGTCATGATGAGAAAGAGGACCCAAGGGGGAAGTCAGGGGCTGCTTCACTTGTCTCGTTGTCAAGCAAACAAATGTTTTGGCAGGAAATTTATCTTCAAGAGTGTTCTGATTTCTTGAAGGAAATATTTTTCTGAACCATTTCCTCAGGGGAAAACCACTCAACTACCTCGGGAAGGAAGATTTTTCTCCTTCCAAGCTTACCAGGCTGTGCTAACTCACAGAGGAGGTGTGACTAGCAGGCAATGAAACTGATTTCCAGAGTCCTATGAAAATCAGCAAGTGCTCAGCTGCTAAGTGAAAGTTCGGCAGTTGGAAAACCCCAGCTGCTCTGCAGGAGAAAGTGGTGGCTGACTGTGTCTGAAAAGATGACAGCTTTGGAAACCCAATGAGGCAGTTCTCCTCTGTGCTCTACAGTTGCTTTGAGTTGGAGTGGACTTGACAGTGATAGATCTGATCTTTTTCCCCATGAAAATCAGTTTGCACGAATACATGTGCATTCATGGATGTCTGTGTCTGCTTTGGCATGCATGTGCACATATGTGCCTATTTGCACGTGGATGGATACGTCTGTGAATGTGGGCGTCTCTATTTACTTTGCCATGTGTGTGCACATGTCTGCCTTTGTCAGTATGCATGCGGGCTCAGGCAGCATAAAGAGATCGCAGAGAAACTCAGAGAGAAAGAGAAAAGTAACCTATTTTCTCATGGGTCTCCCATACCTGACGGTCTACTGGCATCCACCACCACGAAGACCAGAGGTCACTTCATGCCATGTGTCCAGCTGCCCATTGCTGGTTGAGGTCAGTCACCAGGGAGGCAAGTCAGACTGGCCTCGCCAACCTACCACCCATCTGCAGGAGTGATTCCCACCATCTGTCCCGGAGCCCCTCCCACCTTACTCAGCCTCCCTAGACCTTGAGTGAAAGGCGTTTCCAACGTTTTTACATAAAGATTTCTGAGATTGACTGAAGAAATGATTTCATTTGACAAAACATGAAGCTTTGAATTTAAAGATTTGAGGCAAGTGCCCTCCAGAGAGGAGGACACAGGACGGGGCCATGCTCCCTTCCGGTATGCACAGGGGTTGCTATGAGTTGGAACCAACTTGATGAGCACCTGCCAGCAACAACAACAACCAGAAGTTGTCCAAACTTCTGTGGCCTCAACTCGGAAATGAGAATATTAATATTGCCTCCTAGAAAGAACTCAAGGTATGTACAATTGGTTCATAGGCATTTGGAAAGTGAGTACATTAAGTGGACTGATGACATTGATAAGGCAATAAGAAACTGAGAAGGCTTCACTAACAGATGCTTTCAAATCTGTAACCAGTAGATTCCTTCCTTCTTCACCTCTCGCCATCTTCATCAGCTCCCACACTTTCCAGGCAGCTTGAGGGATTAAATGTTCAGTCTGATCCTATTATAAGCCTCAGAATCAGAGGCTTTACCTGAGGTTTGAGGAGCTATACTGGGAATGAGGGAGAGTAACTTGTCTTTTCTATTGCTCTCCTATCGCTCCCTCTTCCCTAGCCCTTCCCTGTCTCTGGGCCTGCCTTTCCTCCCTAGAGCAGTGGCTTCCGGGAGAAGGGGATGGAAACAATGAGCACATTCCTGACCAGGCCTCTTACCATGCTATGTTCCAAGCCTCTCTTGGAAGGGCCTCCACGAAGTCCTCTTATGTCATCTCACAATAACTTGTTAGATACCATTGAGTGAGCTCCTGACTCATAGCAAAAGTACACACAAGAGATTGAAGCACCACCTGGTCCTGCACCGTCCTCACAATGGTCCTTGTGTGTGAGCCCATGGTTGCAGCAGTGTTGAGGAAATCCTGTCCAAGAAGGCTGCCAGTGGGTGGGAGGGGCTGCAGCTTTCAGAGACTTTGGAGGATGCCAAGGTGGATAGTTCACGGTGTATCATATGAGGTCAGCCAGCGGGCCTTGGGGGCCCTTCCCATTATCCATAGATATTTGAAATAAATGGAGGCCCTCAGCAAGATGGGCTGCAGACACCTCCAGGACTCACTTGATCCTTGGGAAGCTCCCTTAGCCTTAGGACACCACCTGCTGGAACTGTGGCTTTGCTGCCTCTCCTGGCTCTCAACTTCCCTCCTAGAGGACTCCAGCCACCCTTCTCCTTCCATATCCTTCCAGCAGGAGGCAGATATTGGTCTCTATGCTTTTGCATGTGGCCAGTTTTCTAGGGACAGATCAGCCTCTCCCAAGAATTTGGGTTGACCAGAGTGAGCGTGCCCACAAGTCTGCAGAGCGTACAGCCAGGCCTCTGAAGAGAGAACTGCTGGAAGATTTGCCCCTTTTCAAAAGCGCTAATTCCATAGTTGAGAGCTCGTCTCCTGGGGACTCAGCTTGAGTCTCAAGGAGCACATCCCCTTTGACACTGCTGGCAACTCGAGGTGCTGTGGGTCATTTTCTTGCCTTTGAGGAGTGCAAGGGAAATGCTACAATCTGTCCCTTCACATGAACCACCAATCCTTATCTGGAGAACTCTCCGAGATGACAGGGATGGGAGGGAGATGTTTCTGGGGCACGCTTTCACCTGCACATCTCTCAGGTGAGTCAAACATTTGACCCCCCAAAAGTTGAGTGTGATGGTGAGAGTTCAGGCTGGGAGATAGAGTGTCTGGGTTCAAATCAAGAGACTGCACATCTCAGCTCCCATGGTTCTCCTTCATAAAACCCAAGCCAAGCAGTTTATCACTTCCCTGCTGAGCATCCTACTGAGGCCAGCTAAACTCATTCTTTGCTGATGACAACGTTGCTTGTACCAAATGGCTTTGTCATGTAGCCCTTAGCAATGGCCAGAAGGGCTGCTCATCAAACCGCAGAGCAGGGCTTCTGGCGCACATGTTAAGAAGGGGGCTATTCACAACAAAGTCGGTAGTTCAGAACCCACTAGCTGTTTCTCTGGAGAAAAACTGTGGCTGTGTGCTTCCATAAAGATGCCCAGCCATGGAACCCCCCTGGAGAGGGCCATGATGAGCTGGAGTGAGCTCTACAGGAGTGGGATTTTTTACTGTGGATGTAATCCCACCTGGGCAGAGATTTTCTTTGTGACATTAAAGAGGCTGTACCTTACACCAATCACTTGGCTGATACAAAAGGATTCAATTCAACACTGAAGCAAACCAACTCCAAGGGAAGAAGGCAGAGAGCTCCAAGGACCACCAACCATGGAGGTTTTTGAAGTCAAAACAAGAATACCGCCCACAAGCCCTCAGCCCCCAGGGATGGACAAAGAGAGCCTGCCCATCAAGCTGGTGCACTGGCATGATGCTGTCAGCCTCCGGTGCTGTGGGAACATTGACTTTGGTGTGTTAAAGGCACCCACTTGCGGTATGTTTGTGATGTCAGCGTGTGGAAACTATGGCAAGCCCCCCTCCCTGCCTCACAGCAGCAAAGCCTTGGCATTAAAACCCCGTGCCTTCTGGGGCGCTTGTCAGCTGTAAGAGGGCAGTAAATGCCGTTGGCTTTTCTGCTCCTTGTTGCGACCTCCCGCTGAGGCAGGGAGCAGAGGATGTGAGGTTGGAATCTGTTTTGTTTCATCACTACCCTTTGTCATCTCTCTGAACACTGTCATGTGCTCCTCACCAGTGCTTCGCCCTCTCTATCACCAAGCCATGTGCTCTTTAAAACATGCACACACACACACACACACACACACACACACACACACACACCTGATGTTCACATTTTGAGGCACATTTGTCTTTAATTCACTAATAATAACAATAATTATTCAAAGCCACTTTACCATCTGAAAAGAAATCTCTATGCATACACTTAGATCATGGATGCCAACTGCCTTCTTAAGAACATTTCCCAATGAAATATTCAGCAGCGATTATATTAAGCCTGAAGCTGTTCATCCAGTTTGTGTTAATCAAAACAAAAACAAGAGACGAAGGGATCCAAAAGGACATGTAAGATCATAGACTGAAAGTAGCCCCCTCGAGCACCAAAGGCTTGTCCAGAAGGGCAGAGCCACAGGTAAAAGCTATGTCTCTCTGGAGTTGCTGGCATTTAACTAGATGCAAAATGTCAGCGCAGGAAATTGCTTGCCCAATGCAAATACTAACAAGGGAGGCATGTGTTCCTGTGTAAATGGAGCTTCTGCCAATCCGGGCCTTCAGGATCCAGCTCCCATCACAGCATCCACGGGAAGCACCAGGGGAATGTTCCGTTTGCTTATTTTCCCTCTCTTTGCTAAGAAGAAAAAGAGCCTTTGTGGCCTAGTGGCTACAGGTTGGGCTGCTAATTGCTATATCAGCAGTTTGAAACTACCAGCTGCTTTGTGGGAGAAAGATAAGGCATTCTGCTCCCATAAAGAGTTCGAGTTTAAGACACTCACAGGGGCAAACTTACAGGGGCAGTTCTACTCTGCCCTATAAGTTGGCTGTGAGTCAGCATGGATTCGATGGCAGTGAGTTTTCTAAGAGTAAGGAGTATCTAGGGGTGTAAACAGTTAATGAGCTCTGCTATTAAGGGAAAAGTTGTCATTCCCAACCCACTTAGAGGAGCTGTGAAAGAGAAGCCTGGCAATCTTCTTCAGAATCCTCGGCCATTGAAAAGTTTATAGAATGTATTGGCCTTGGTTGTTAAATAGATCCAGGTATATGGTGGAGCATACAGGGACCAATGTCATAAAACTGGGTGGGGGTGGAATAAATCTCTGAGACAGATGCAAAAACTGTGAGGGAATGAGTTGTTGAGCCTGGGGGATCAGGACCATCGTCTCTGGGATTTTCAAAGTTCCTGAGCAATCAGGAAAGGGGCAACCGTTGGTCTCTCCCCATCCAGAGGACAGCAGAAGAGGAGAACTGATTGAGCACAATGAATTAATGACTAGTGACTCAAGCAACGATCACCCTCCACCACTGGAGACCAGAAGAACTAGATGGTGCCTAGCTCCCACTATCGACTGCTATGAAAGAGATCACATTAGAAGGGCTTGATTAGCCTAGAAGGGAAATGTGGGGCAAATCTCAAAATCATGATAAAACACCAAGCTTACTGTTTGGATAAAGGCTGGTGAAATTGCAAGACTATGGTGCTTAGTTACCATGCAGGTCTGGAACTGAACTCATCATGGCTCGATGTTCAACCAAACAATAGACAGGCCTATAATGGGAACAATGACATTAGAGACATACAAATACCGTAGAATAATAGATTACATGAGATCAAAAGACAGCATTCCCCCAAGAACGAAGTTCAAAAAAGTTGAGAATGAAGGCAGCTTGGAGACAAGAAACAAGAAGATGTGGGGGAAGTGATGGTACATTGTGGGAATTGCTGTCAATGACATGAAACAAAATGTGTATGCATTGCTCAATGGACAGCTGAGCTGCTCTTTAACCTTCACCCAAATCACAATAAAAATGTTTTTAATCAAAGAAAACTTCATGGTTCACTTCTACTCTGACACACACAGGGTGATGAGGAAAGAGTGTCAACCGGGTTTGCTGTGGTCCAACCACCAGACATGTGCTTATGGGAGAAAGAGCATGATGACGCTGGCAATACCGAGCAGGACCAAGATGGTTTTATTTGCCTGCATCATGAAGATGGTAGCCTGGTGGTGAGATGATTCAGAGCTCAAGTGCTAACCAAGTAGCCACCCAGTTTAAACTCACCCAGCCCTACTGAAGGAGATTTCCCTCCTCAAAGGTGTTGTTGGTTGTTATGTGCCATTGAGGCGATTCTGACTCCCTGTGACGGGAAGGAAAGGCACACTGTGCTATAGTGTTAGGGTTTTCAGCGGCTACTTCCTCTGAAGTGGGCAGTGGGACCCTTCTTTGTATTCTGTTCTTAGCCTGGAAGTGTCCCTGACACCTCTTCACTTCGGGTAACCCTGCTGGCATTTGAAATACCAGTCACGTGGCTTCCAGCATCACAGTAACACACAACTCACCACAGCACCACAAATGGACAGACAACAACAGGATAGGAGTCTTCATGGGAGCAGGCAGTCACGTCTTCACTCTCTCGATGGGGATCAGCGAGTTCAAACTGCCAGTCTCTCTGTTACAGCCGCACATGCAACCACTGTGCTGCTAGGTACATTTCCTTAAAATTCTGCCTAGAAAAATCTGTGGAACAGTTCTTCTCTGTCACAGAGGGTCACTGTGATCCAGGATGGGCTCTGAGACACACAAATGCAACACCATGAAGCCACCTTACTCTGTCCTGCTCTTATTTAACTCTATTCTTTTCTGAGCTATCTTTTCCGTATATTCAGAAGAGACTGACACTGAGCAGTGTTAATTCCACCAAGGCCAGGAAGGAGGTCAAAGAGTCACAAAGGACTATCTCTTTGCTCTCATTCCACTGCACTAAGGAGGCTTGGGTGGCAGCTGGAAGCTGCACATTTCACTTCCTGTCCCTACACTCCTGGCTGAGTCTCCTCAGAGTGAGACTGCCCCTTTACCCAGATCACTGCATTGGCTGTCTTGCTCTGAAAAGAGAATTCGCACATGTGAGTCTGACTGGGTGGCAGATGGGAATCTTAATGCTGCTCTTTGGAATATGAAAGGTCTTGGATCAGCGTGCTGCAGGGGAGTGATGTCTGCAGAAGACCTGCTGGTCTCCCAGTTAGAAAGAAGCCTTCCCCTTTGCCTCAGAGGTGCGTTCACTGTGGGTGGCAAGTCAGATCCTTGGGCTGGCACTCTCAGTAAACAGATCATATGGGCACCTTGAGAAGCGCTTGCTCACTGACCCAGCTCCCCAAGGATGTAAATATACCAACCAGGATGACTAAGGACACCAGTGCCAAGAATGATCACATTCTTTGCATGTGTACAAATGAGGTGGGCAGCCACCTTCGCTGATGGTGCCTGCACAGTGTCTGGAATCACACCTGGCTAGGTGGACCATTGAAAGAGTTGGTGACATGATAATAGAGAGTACACCCCGTTGCCAGTAAAGCTGAGGAAATGGCATTTGAGGAAGCAGGGGCAGCCGGGTTGCCAGCATGAAGTCAACGAGAACCTTGCTTGTGCCTCCTTTGTTCACTGGTGGCTGCTGGCATCTGGGTAGTGAGGACACCATGGCTACTGCCAGAATTCTCCACGGTCCCTGGTTCCACTCTCAAGTCGCTGGCTTCATCACTACCACTGCCATCGAGTCGATTCTGACTCACAGCAACCCGAAAGGACAGAGTAGAACTGCGGCTGGTGGGTATGGGGGGGGCTGTGGATCATTATGAGAGCATTTCTATCTCGCAGTAGCTAAAGGGTCCAAAATGCTGACCTTACGGTTAGCAGCCCAACATAACCCACTTGGTCATGAACCCTTGCCAGCTGATCCAGGGAGTCCATTCCCAAGTGCATATCTAAAAGAATGAAAGACGAGTACCCAGATGGATGCTGCACTAATCACTATGGGCAAAAGGTAAACAATAAGCCAACAATACCCATCAGTAGAAGAATAGAGAAAATATGATCTACACAGAGTGGGGTATACATATAGTCTGCCACAAGAAAACTAAGGCCTTTGATTCGGACAGACTCTGTAACACAGGTGAACGCAAGACATGAAGTGAAAGATGCCAAACACCAAATGCCATGTATTGTGAGTCCATTTAGAGGAAAAATGCTGGACAGGTAAATCCCGTAGAGCCATAGAGTAGATTGGTGGTCTCCCAGGGTGGGGTGGGAGGGGCAATGGGGAATGACTGCTTAATGGCTGCAGGGTCGATGAAAATGTTCTGGAACTGGATGGTGGGAAGCTTTCACAGTGTCCTTAAAACTACTCTTAAAAAGGGGAGAGAAAGAATCTGCAGAAAGCACAGTTCTGATTGACTCACATGAATGCGGTCACCAAGAATTGGAATCCACTAGAAATGGAATGGCAGCTAGACTATTGTTTCCTTGGGAGGTGCCTCCAGGAAGGACCAGTAGAGAAGGGTAATACTGATAGAGCAAAGGAGGGGGCCGATAAAGAAATGTCATTGAGTAGGTTCCCAGAGACAGTATAAATCCTCTTGTAGTTGTCCCACCCAACGGCTGAGGGAACTGGAGTGTGGCTCCACCTATCCTCATGTGTCATTGGTTAAAGTGGCATTAGGTCCTGGAGGATGTCAACTTCCTTGTCTGCTCAATGACTGTTCCCTGTGTGGGGAGTTACATGTGCTTCCTGTGAGACCATTGGCATTTATGGGAGTGGTGGGTGCCAAGTGCTAATACATGGGCACATTAGCAGCTGCTACAGCAAGTGCTGTACATTTTTAGCTGCTTGAGTGACAGGTGGGCCCTACCTCCTGCCTATATTCAGTGGTAGGGTGTTCAGATGGGGGGCATCCGAAAAATAACAAGGCCCTATTCTTTGCAAATAGACATTATTATTATTTTAATCTATCCCAACCCCCTCTCTTATCTGTCCCTGTGAACTACCTCACTGGCTGAAATATCAGTTCCCTGGGGAAGACACCACATTTCAATACGGTCACAAGGCTGTTTTCATTGGCCCAGTGGAGACACTGACATAAGATGGGTCAACTAGATGCTTTTTCTGGAGCATTTCCAAACAAAAAACGAAAAAGAAAGTCCCGCTTTTGCAAGTGGCCTGGCATCTAAGAAGCATAATTCAGAAGCACATGTCCCGCCACGTGGAGGAGGCGGTCTATGTTGCGAGATTACAGCATGTGCCCTGAGAGACAGACACAAAGAACACAGGAACATGCCAGTGGTGGTCAGGAACGGTCGACAGAGCCAGCTGTCCTCTTGTTCTCCCCACCTTTCCATTTTCCTAGGATTCTCTCTTCCAAGTATTGGTCTCTTTGCCTGTTTACAACCAAATGAGCCCCAAATAAGATCCAGATCATAGAAATAGAAGGAGGAAGTTGGATGGAGACTGCAGTTCATACTCCCCGGAAGCCATTCAGACTCCCTGCAAGAAGGAGACACTGTGATGGAATTAGCTCTGGATTCCTGACATTTATTGAGGAATGCGCAGGGAATAAGCACCTGTGGGGGGAATCCAGGAAGGGTACAAGAGGGAAATCTCAACAGAGGTCTCAGCCCTGCCTATGGAGAGTGTCATAGTCAGTGTTCCCTAGAGAAACCAAACCAGTTATATAGCTGTAACTGGAGATATCGATATATCCACCAGGGCTCCTATGGTTAACCACTGCACCAGCCACTCATTGCCATCAAGGTGGACTCAAAGTGACTGTGTAAAACAGTATAGAACTGACCTTTTGGGCGTTGGAGACTGTAACTCTTCAGGAGATTATGAAGCTTCATCTTTCCCTCAAGGAGCCCTTGGTGTTTTCAAACTGATGTCCTGGCTGTTGGATGCCCAATGGGCCACCCACTACGACACCAGTGCCCCAGAGAGTGAGGCTTATTTCTAGGAATTGGCTCACATAGGGGAATGGCAAGTTCCAAATTCAGAGGTCAGGCAACAGCCTAAAGAGCTCTGTAGATGTTCATCCTAAAATCGATAGGTTAGGTGATGGGAAAAGACAAGAATAAGAATGGTCAGAACACACCCTAGGGAAACTCCCTTTCTGCGCTGAAGGCCTTTGGCTGATAGGTTTACCCCTTCCCACATTATGGAAGGTATTCTATTTTGCTTGAGACCAACTCCTTCATAAGAGCAAATAGATGAGGTGAACAAGCGGCCATCTAGCTCAGAAGCAATAAAGCCCACCTGGAAGAAGCACACCAGCTGGTGCGATCACGAGGTGCCAAAGGGACCATGTATAAGGCATCATGCAAAAATAAAAGAATATATATATATATATCTGTGTGTATATGGGTATATATATATACCATAGAGAATGAAGGGGGAAGTGCAGAGTGGAGACCAGAGGCCCAAATGTCGACCACTGGAGATCCCCTCATAGAGGGCTTTAGGAGAGGAGATGGGTCAGTCAGGGTGCGATGTAGTACCGATGAAGAACACAGCTTTCCCCCAGATCCTGGATGCTTCCTCCCCCCAACTACCAGGATCCAAATTCTACCTTGCAGGACTGGATAGGGCAGAGGCTGTACACTGGTGCATATGGGAGCTGGAGGCACAAGGAATCCAGGGTGGACGATACCTTCAGGACAAGGGGTGTGAGGGGTGATACTGGGAGAGTGGAGGGTGAGTGGGTTGGAATGGGGGAACTGATTACAAGGATCCATATGTGACCTCCTCCCTGGGAGATGGACGGCAGAGAAGGGGGGAAGAGAGACTCCGGAAAGGGCAAGACATGACAAAATAACAATCTGTGGATTATCAAGGGCTCATGAGGGAGGGGGGAGTGGAAAGGGAGGGGACAAAAAAGAGGACCTGATGCAGAGGGCTTAAGTGAAGAGCAAATGCTTTGAGAGTGATTAGGGCAAAGAATGTACAGATGTGCTTTATACAATTGATGTATGTATATGTACGGATTGTGATAAGAGTTGTATGAGCCCCTAATAAAATGTTTAAAAAACAAGAGCAAATAGATGAATGCTTGTTTGACCAAAAAACTGGGCACCATAGCCTCGCCACATTGATATGCAAAAGGAGCCATCACTGGGAGCTCTGTAACTGGGACCTGGCCAAGTGGTGACCAGTAGCCTGGGACTTTGTAGCCTAATACGTTGCAGTGAATTGCTTACTAGTTCTCCTCTAGCTATAGTCTTCGTAACTCCTACCAATGACAGGGTGGAACTATGCCACAGAGGGAAGTAGATAGCATGCTAATAATATCAGTAAGGTGCATGGCATCCTCGAAGAGGTGAGACCATTCAAATAAGACCTGTAGACCCCTAATGTGGGGATTGGTCGGTTTGGTCATCCTGGGTGAGTCAACTCAGAAACAGAAAGTGGAGGTTCTAGAGCACCGAGAAAGACGAGCCAGCAGTGGAGTGTGCTCTTTGGACCCAGGATTATTACTCTGAGCACCACCTCTGTCCAGGAGACAGAGATCCCTGACACTGGATGCATCAGGAGACAATGAAAAACAGTGGCAGATAAATAGCTCATGGAAGCACAGGCAGCAGCACCAAGACCCCAGAACAGGGAGCTCGCCAGCACACAGAATGAGAAAGCTGAGTGTTTTGGGTCAAGGCTTCCAGACAAAGCGGGCTGCCTCAACGCACCTATCAGCAGAGCTGAAAGAACTTTGCACACGGTCCCAAGCAGAGCAGAGGTCAAGGAGCTGCAGGGCAGAGGCCAAGGACCAGAAAAAGTTCTGCCTCTGGGCACCACTGGGAAGAGACTGTCCTGACTGAAGAACTATATCCCCAGTCATTTCTGATCCTGAATTGTCACCTGCTAGGTCCCCAATTAACCCCAGAAACATAAGTATTGTTTGCGAGTTCTGTGTGGCCATTGCCACTTAAGGATTATCAAACCCAGCAGAGAATAAGAGAGTGTCATGGTAGGGATGGTTGGTGTCAGAAACTGTGAAAAGAAAGGAGGGTGGCGGCATTTTGATCTCTGTCTCATAGGAATCAGCCTTGGGCTGTTTATCTCGATTTTCCTCCATTGCCTTTTGTGAAGTTACAGGGGGGTCAAATGCCTCCACTATGCCATTTATACCCCTACATTGACAAGTCGTTGGATGAAGGTTAGTTTGGGGAAGGAGCAGACCTTGGATGAGCTCTCATCAGCTGAGGCAATCCTGATAGGGGCCAGACAGCTGGGACCTTTTCTATCAGTGGCTCTCTCCGCAGCTGGGGAAATCAGTCACTTGGCCCTGAGAGGAATCTGGGTGACACACTCATCTATGACAATACAATGAAGAACAAGCTCCCACAAAAACCTGGCTGAGAACTCTCACCTAGAAAACAGGAGTGCATGCCAAGCTAATAATAGCCATTTACTGAAGGCCCTATGATTGGAACTGTGCCTCATTTACAGACGGAAAACTAGAGGAAGGGATTTAAGGTGGCTAAGTTAATAAGTGACAGAGACAAGATTCAAACACAAGTTTGAAGCTGGTACTGTTAGCCTTTTATCCAGGGCTGGGTTTTAGATGAGGCAAATGAGACACTTGTCAGGCACACAAGGTAAAGAGGCCTTCCCTCTCCAGTGTGACTTTCCCCATAAGTCTGAATCATGGGCCTGGTATGTCTTATTTGCCTTCCCTGAGTCTCAGAACCTGGTCTAGTCTGATTTGCTATTTGGAGGAATAAGCCAGAATGCTCAAGTACTCTGAGTCAAGACCCAATCTCCCCTGGAATTGTTCAGTGGGACTTACCAGCCTCTTCCTTCGTGTTTCACTTTTCTAGAAACCTCCATGGAGGACTAGCTCTCATGAAGAGAGCTTCAAAAAGCTCATGGCAAAATTCCATTATTTTTTCGTATCATTTTTCCACACGCTTTTGGAAGCTCCCTCCTCATCCCTTTCCACAGTCTTTCTCAAGGAAAGAGACTGTTGCTGGTTGATGTCAGATGCCCCTGAGTCTGTTTTCTACTCAGAAAGCTCTGCACAAACTCTATCAAAAAATGACGTAGAGTCAAACGAGCTGTGTGTCTTTAAGTTGATGTCAGCTCATAGTGACCCTACAGGACAGAGTAGAACTGCCCCCAAAGGTGTCCTAGGCTGAGATCATTATGGGACCAGCTCGTCAGGTCTTTTCCCCTTTAGAGCCCATGGGTAGGTTCAACCTACCAGTCTTTTGTTTAGCCACCCAGTCCTTAGCCATTGTACCACCAGGGCTCTTTAAAACAGGGATTAGGTTGATTAATTTTATAATCTCCAGCCACATTTGAAAGCTGCTTCCCAGAACACCCTTGCCCAGATTGTTGATTAAGACGGGCATTTGGGGACTCATTTCTTTCTCATTTGTGTAAGTGCACTCTATGAGAGGGGTTTCCCTTCATAGATAGGTGATCACATACTATTTTTCCAAATTGAACCACTCTTGGTGGTATATTGGGTTAAGAGTGGGGCTGCTGCTAATGGCAAAGTTAATGGTTCAAACCCACCAGCTACTCCTTGGGAGAAAGATGAGGGTTTTCTGCTCCAGTAAAGATGTGCAGTTCTGAAAATCCGCAGAGCCAGTCTATTGTGCCATATAAGAGGTCAACCCCATGGCAGTGGATTTGGTTTTGGTTTTGGTCTGTGGGGGAAGTCCTTAAGTCATTCTTTAGCCACATGGAGGAGTCCCTGGGTGGTGCAGTTGGTTAACATACTGGGCTACTAACTCATAGGTTGGAGCTTCAAGCCCAGCCAGAAGTGTCTCTGAAGAAAGGCCTGGTGCTGCATTTCAAACAACAACAACAAAATCACTTATAGAAAAAAACAACAGAATGTCGTTCTACTCTGGCCCAAAGGAGTCCCTATGAATCAGAGTTAACTTCATGGCAACTGGCATGGGTTTGGTCCATGGGAAAAAAGAACCCTTCATAATTGCCTCCATGCCCAATAGTTCCTTTCCGGTATCCCTAGACCACCCCAGCACCCTCAGCATCTTGCCTAATAATTGCCATGGGTCCATCTCTCCTCCCAATGGGCCAGGCCGTGATGCAGCCGCTGCCGACACAGAGGGATTGTGCAGTCCCTGCATGATCCACAGTCCTCATGACATATATCTTGAATGAAGATTAAGTGATCCTCATTAGAGCTTAGCTCAGGTGAATCCATTACCTCAGCTGGAACCGAAGTGGTGCCAGACCAATATCTGTTTTTAAAAGATAGAAGGGCATTCCTAATCTTTGTGGAGAAACAGAGAGGATTTAGTGAAATGTTTCTGCAGTTGAGGCTACAGATGATCTGTTGACATGGTCTAAAAGGTTGTAGGTGGTTTAATGTCTCTTGGTAGCATCAATTTTGCATTTTGTCCTGACTTAGCAAATTGGTTGGGATTTCGGCTTACTGACACGGACCTTCAGAAAGAATGTGGTTGCAGGAGCAAGTTTAAGAAAGGAAGGAGCTTTGAAGTAGCCCTCACTGAGTGCCAATCCAAAACTCTGTTACCCAGCACCTCAGAGAGCTTGACCTGGGATGGACTATGGCAGCAGCACCATGAGCCACTTCCTCCAGTGGCCCTGACTGAAGGCTCAGAACCTGCCTCTGATTGGCAGCTGAGAGATACTAGGACCGTCACCTGCCACATCGCCTGTATTTCTCCTGGCAGTAAGAAATCCCCTAAGTACACTATGTTTGGGCAATCTTTCCAGCCTACAAGCAGTTGTTGCTTATCTCTGTTAGCTTTGTGCAGGGGAACAATCAGGCTTTGAAATTGAAAGACTTGCATGTGACTCATGAGGTTAAGAGCCCAACACATAACCACTATATTACCAGGGTTCCTTCCTCTTGAAGGATAGGTAAGCAACAAAAGGACCATTTCTCTTAAAACCTCTGATCGAGAGTGGCACACAACTCCTTCCACTTTTATTCTATTGGCCAAGCCCTTTGCTGGCAGGGCAGGGAAGTTTACTCTTTCCTTGGATGACTAGGAAGTGAGTGAAATTTTGTCATCTCATACAAAGGGAAAAGGGAAACATGCTCTATGATCAAATAAGTTAAAAAAAAGTCAAAATATTCATAGAATCTGCCCAGTGTGGCAAAAGCATGAGCACTCCCATTGTAGAAGAAACACTGCTCTCGGGAACCACACTGTGCCTGGCAAGGGAGGCTGGGAGGATTTATGCTTGCTCACTTTGGCCAAGTCATTAAGCAAGGCTGATCAGTAGAAAAGGAAATCAGGTTTTGTGCGGGGATGTGTCATTGGATATGCAGGCGATTCTCCTTGAGATGTATTGGCCCACAACTTTGGACTCACATACAGCAGTGACCATGAAGATGGCATCAGACCTGGCGACACTTCATTTTCGTATATAGAAAGTTGACACAAGCATCTCCTGGTGGTGTAGTGGGTTACACATTGTGTCCCTAACCTTAAACTCAGCAGTTCGAAAACAGCAGCAATCAGTGAGGGAAAGATGAGGCTTTCTACTCCTGTCAAGAGTTACAGGCTCAGAAACTCATGGGGGCAATTCTCCCCTGTCCTACAAGGTCGCTATGCATCAGCAGTGACTCGATGGCAGGGAGATTAAGTTGATATTACCTATTTTAGAAAACGGTTCTGGTTATTCAATTAATTAAGGCAGGTGCAGCCCTGTCACACAGGGTTTGTTTAGATAGCACAGTAGTGTCCACTCACTCATTAGCTCAGTGTTTCTGGAACCCCAATGTGTATTTCCACATGGGACAATTCAGGTTGAAGACACTGGGGATTCGTTCTTTGTTGAACAAGCCCTGGAATTGCAAGAGTTCTAAAAAGGGGTCAAAGTTCCTATTTTTATAACTCTCTCTCTCACACACACACACACACACACACGGAGAAAGTGGTGAACTTCACAGAACGTAGTGGGGACTTCACAGAAAGGGGGGTTGATAGCAGTGAACAGGGTTGGGATGGGTCTTGTTCTATCCATTTGAAAGTCTCTAGGCTAAACAGAAATGTCCTGGTGGTATAGTAGGTTCGGTGTTGGCCTGCTAACCACCAGGTCAGCAGTTCTGAATCCACCAGTTCCTCCATGGAAAAAAGATGAGGCTTTCTATTTGAGTAAAGAATTATAGTCTCAGAGACTCATTGGGGCATGTTTATTCTTCCCTATAGGGGCGCTGCGAGTCAGAATGAACTCAGTACAGTATGCAAATAACAAGCTGTGCTAATACCATTCCAGAGAGACAGTGGTGTTCCAGGGACATTGGTTTCCCCTGACCCTGACCCTGAGGAAACATGAGGTCTTCAGGTCCTCTCCTGCTGCTCTTCTTTACCATCCTCCCATATCCTCCTCTGCACTCCCACACCTCATGCACTGACTCAATGCTTGCTTGCAGGGGTTGCATTTCGTTAGAGCCCAACAACTTCCGAACATTGGCACATTCCCTCAACCAAAGGTGGGCAGCGGCCTCAAAATGTCACCAGTCATTAACCACCAGCAGGGTTGCGTTATGCTCGTCAGTGCCATCATGTGCAAGCGGAAAGACAATTCCCACAGGCTGCCAGCTCTGTTTGGGGAGGGAATGCCAAGTGGGGAAGCTGGGGGTCCTCACCCCAGCAGCCACAGTTCCTGGCTCCAGGCCCTGCCCCAGGCTGTGCCAGGACGAAGAGCCTGGACTCTCAGAGACTCCGTAGCTCAATTTCCACTCAGGCTGTGTTGTGTTGTGTTGATCATTCCTTCCCTAGGCTGCCACCCATCTGTCAGTTTGTCATCATGTTGTCATTTGTCTATAGCTGTGATTGCTGTAAGCAGTGTCACCAGCTAAGATTATAACCAGAGCAAGCCACTCTGGACACGCTTCACCAGAGCATCCAAGCTAGGACACACTGGGAAGAAAGACCTGATGATGTACTACTGAAAATGAGTCCATGGAACCCTATGGATCAAAAGAGAATACCGTCCAAACAAGTACTGGAAGAGGAGCACCCTAGGTGGGAATACACTCACACTATTCAGTGGGAGGTCTCCCTGGGTAGTGTTTGACTAGCACCCAGGAAGTCGGCAGTTAAATCCCACCCAGAATCCAAGAGGTGCCTAAGGAAGGTAGGCCTGAAAATCTGCTTCCAAAAGGTCACAGCCTTAAAAACCCTATGGAACAGTTCTACTCTGAAATGCATGGGGGTCGCTATGAGTCAAAATGGACCGAAAAGCAGCTAATAACAACAACACTGTATAAAGAACAACACTGCAAGTCCTTAGGACAAAATACACAGCAGGCACAATAGCCTCGACCCCACAGGATAGGGCAACTTATTTTCCTTTGTACCAGAGACCGGAACTGTACAACGGAATGAAACCCTGCCTGCTCTTGTGTCATCACCACAGTCGTTGGTCCATGTTGAGCCCATTGCTGTAGCCACTGTGGACATCCATCTTATCAAGTGTCTTCTTCCCTCTTGCTGCCCCTGTACTTTAACAAGCATTATGTCCTTTCTTAAGAACCAGTCTCTCCTGATAGCATGTCCAATGGATGTGAGATGAAGACTTGCCATCCTCACTTCTAAGGGGCATTCTGGCCGTGCTTCCTCCAAGAGGGATTTGCTTGTTCTTCTGACAGCCCAGACAACTTTCGGTATTGTTTGCACATCATTCACATGCATTGATTCTTCTTCAGTTTTCCTTACTCACTGTCCAGCTCTCACATGCATATTGACCATTGAAACTACTTACCTTGAATTCAGAGCTTAGGGTACACTACTCAAAGCCACATAGCTTGTGAGTGGCTGAAACATGTCTGCTGCCAGGATCTGTCCAATTTATTTTATTGAAACATCATACTCAAAAGGTGCTTTAGGCAAACATATTTTGTCTTTTGACTACATGTCCCAATAATATAACCAGACTCAGACCCTCACATTGTAATGATTCAGGAATATGTCTGAGAGGTAAAAAGACCGCCAACCATATAACTGATGGGAGAATAGGTACTGACTGTCACCTGCAATGCCATTCCTTCAACAAATATTTATTGAGTGTTATTCAAATGACAACTTTTTGCAAAGCTTTAAGAAGACCCAGATGTAGAGAACACAGTCCCTGCTCACAGGAGACTCACAGATACTGCATCAGGGCATTCAGATCAGGGACACCACAGATGGATGCAGAAAGAAAAATCATTAAAAAAAATAGCAACACGCACAGAATCCAGGACAGATAAAATCCTCAGGAAAAGTAATGGGAGTAGCGATACTGTGGTAGCTTTTTAATCTCCCATCATTTTGCATAGGGGTGGAGTCCAGACTGTCACTCAGGCCATAGCCAGTGAGGTCTCAATGTGGGCATGGCCTTCTCTTGAGGATTCTGGCAACTCCTGTATTCTTTCCTGGGGGTGAGAGACACCCATAACTTGATATTCCTGCTGACAAGATACATGGATCTACATTGACGGCAGCCAGAGCCTTGAACGGCGAGGAGTCATGTGGAGACCCATGCCACTTTCCACCTCCACTGGGTCCATAAGACATTCCACCGACTGCCCTGTGATCTTCCAGCACTTGGTGTCATTGCATGTGTTGCATAAGTCTGAAAAAATTTACACACTATTATCGGATATATGGGTTAATTTCGTACTTATGGACGTGGTCTGGACTGGGCTGGGATGTTTTCTTAATATACAATTATTCTTCTATATAAAGCTTTTTGAAGACACATGAGTGTTTATGAATGTGCTTCTCTAGTCAACTCGAACTGACTCAGATACCATGAGGGCACAGGGTGGCTGTGTAGGGAAGGGGAGGGAAAGGGAACTGATAACAATGATGGATTTAGAACACACACACACAGCCTAGGGGCCGAATAACAGAAATATGGGTAGAGGGACACAGAAGACGGTGTGTATAAAGATATTAATTTATATATAATTTAGTAAGGGTGTGAGGGTTGAGGAAAGAGGGAAAAAACAAGAGCTGATATCAAAGGGGTCGAATAGAATGATAGTGTTTAGAAAATGATGGTGGCAGCATATGTACAAACTCGCTTGATCTAATTGATTTATGGATTGTTATATTATCTGTCAGAGCCCCCATTAAAATGTGTTCTTTTTTCGATAACAATATAAACTCACTGTCATGGAGTCAATTTTGACTCAGTATAGAACACCCCCTGTGGTTTCCTCGCTTGCTATTCTTTAAGGAAACAGAAAGCCTTTGCTTTCCCCTGCAGAGTGGCTTGTGGTTTCAATTACTGACTTTGAGGTTAGCAGGCACCATAGCACCATGATTCCTAAGGATGCTGATAGATAGGGAGAACCTTGTGGAATGTAATTTAAAATTCTTTAATTATCTAGACTTACTTAACTGGAAGAGTCCCAGAGACTATGACCCTGAGTTACTCTTCAAACCTTGAATTGAAACTGTCCCCTGAAGTCATCTTTAAACTAAATAACAATTTAGCTCTTAAAGGATTGCATCCTTGAGTATTGCAGTCTTTAAAAAATCAGCACAAAACTAAATGGGTTACAGATAATTCAAAATATATGTGAGAGGGTTGTGGCAGAGAGATTAAGTAAAAAGAAAGGAAACACCTAGAATAGAAAGAACAAGAATGTTAATTCAATATGAAGAGTGTGACCAATGTCACTGAACATTGTGTCCAGAAAGGGTTGAAATGGAACAGATTTTGCTTTGTATGTTTTCACATATCAAAATTAAATATTAGTAGAAAAAGAGAGAGACTCGCATCTGTTTGAGGCAGACTACCAAATACTGGGTTATATATAATGCTAAGTATTGAATATTATCCCATTTTCATATGGCAAGTATGGAAAGCCAAGGATGGAGTGAGGCATTCACAGGGGAGATGGCATTTGAATGATCCGGGAATATGGCTAAGAAGATGCTCATTCCCGAGTGTTTCCACTGGGTTCGCAAACACATCAGCAAATGAATGTCAAATAACCCGTCTCACCGTCTAACTCAGAGCTGTGCAACCAAACTCTCTTCTATGATGAAAATGTTCCAGAGCAGTGATCCTCAACCTGTGGGTCGCGACCCCCATGGGGGGGGAGGGGTCGAACAATGCTTTCACAGGGGTCATCCGATTCATCACAGTAGCCATATTATAGTTATGAAGTAGCAACAAAAATAATTTTATAGTTGGGGGTAGCACCACACATGAGGAACTATATGAAAGTGTCACAACATTAGGAAGGTTGAGAACCACTGTTCTAAAGGCATGACATCCAATCTGGTAGCTACTACATTTTATCAGGAAAGACCAGTCCATGGAAAGGGACATCATGCTCGGTAAAACTGAAGGTCCACAAGAAAAGAGACTGACCATCAAGGAGATGGGCTGACACCATGGCTGCAACAATGGACTCCAACCTAACAACCATGGCAAGATTTGGCACAAGATCAGGCAGTGTCCTCAAAGTAACATCCTTGATCTTCAGTCTTTTTAAAAGATCTGTTGTAGCACATTTAGCCAATGCAGCGTGTCATTTGATGTCTTGACTAATGCTTCCTTGAGCATTGATCTGGCTTAGGGTTTAAAAATTCCCCTTGGCTTCTCAATCATACAGGAGGCCCACACAGTGATCATCTTTCCTCACTACAGAGTGTCATGCCCCACTCACATTGGTCTCCTTGCTGTTCCAGGAAGAAGCTTGGAGAACCCAATCACAAGGCCTTTTGCACTGACTGTCTCCTACCTGGAACACTTTCCCCACCGCCAGATGGCCACTCCTGTGTCTTCCTGCCTTATTCAAGTTCTGCACTGTCAATGAGATCTTCCTTGGCTGCGATGCACTACTTGCCCCAAGTTTCCCATCCAGCGCAGTTTAGTGAGAAAAATCTCACTGCTACCTGCAGGGGTGGGAGCCTCGGCACTGGCATCTCAGAGAATGGAGCATAATCAGAACAGAAATGAGACCCTACCTCTCATGCTAAAAGGCTGTTAACTGCAAGGTCTAAACCACCACACAACCAGCCACTTCTCAGGAGAAAGGCTGAAAGTTAGTCTCAGAAACCTACAGGGGAAGTTCTACCCTGTCTTATAGGGTCATTATGAATCAGTATCAACTCTATGGCAGTAAATTTGCATTTGGGGGGGTGCGTTCTAAGGAGCTCTGGGTCACATACCCTGATCAATCCAACTGGCAGCTGCATCAGCTGGCTAAGGCTTCAAAAGACTGAGTACGTAACCCAGGGCTCAGTGCTGTTGGCAGAAACTTGTGGGGGGTCAGAAGGACTTGAGGTGATGGTGTCCTTCTCAGTGGCCTCAGATAATCTTCTCCCCGGTCTGGGCATCAGCATCTTCTATGCAAAATGGGATGATTGCATTAGAGAACCACTAAACTCCTACATACCTGAGCAACCAGGAAGCAATTGTGAATCCTGGAGAGGAGCAAAGACTATGCTGGTGGCTCTGCAAATCTTGGGAAGCCTGGATCCGATGCGGCTGGAACTGTCCACTGCGAGGCACCAAGAATCCCGAGAGCTGTAGTTCAGGTCTCCCCCTTGCCTGTGTACCATGGAAGATTTAATAAATGTTCTCCTCATGCTACCATTAGGATCCTTGGTGGCAAAGTGGCAAAATCCCTTCACATTGGCCTGTTAACTGCAGGGTTGGCAGTTCAAACGCACCAGCTGCATTCCTGTAGAAAGGGCAGCTTTCAACTCCCACAAAGAATTGTTGTTTCAGAAATCCACAAGGACAGTTGTATCCTGTAACTATGAGTCAGAACTGGCACAATAGCAGTGCGTGAGTGAGCTTTAAACTACATTTGAGACTGGGGTCTATTTTGAATTCCCCTACCTGTCCATTGGGTGTCATGGGAAGAAAGTAGATAGGAGAAAAAAGGGTAGGAGGCAGTGAGGGAGGAGGGTAGAATGTACTGGAGTAACACATTGGCAGAAAATTGTGTGTATGTGTGTGTGTGCGTGTTCTATTGTAATTCACACAGAGTATGGGTGGGGGAGGGAACTGAAAAAGTAATTATCCATGAAAAAGAAAATTTTTTTTCTTTGGTGATTTTCCTTTTGTTGAGCTAAGGGATGGAGAATGTACTGCATAGGCGTGACCAGCCACTAGACCGGTGTGCTGTTATCACACCCTCCTGCCTTTGCATGCTGGGGGCCTCTCTGTAAACAGAAGTGACTTGTGACTTCTGATTTCCTGGGGCTCTAAAGAGAACCCGAGAATAGACGTTCTAAATCGTGAACAAAGGGGAGACAAAGGGTTAATGAGAGGACAGAAGTTTGAAGTTTCATTGGATGAACACAGCGCCAGCATCCAACAAGCATGCCAAAGGCTGAACTCTGCCCGGAAGTAATGAATGAGCACTGCCTTTAGCCCGTGTCCTCACTCTCCCCGTCTCCTGCACTCCAAGCCAGCCTCACTAAGAGTAGTCAAAGGTGACATGATGGTCCTTTCATCTCTCTCTGACCCCTCACACTGCCTTCACCTCTATCCAAGTTGCTTCATCCTTCCCCCTTCTCCCTGATCTTCCTCTTTGAAAGATCTAATTCACACTAACTGGTAAAAGTCAGTTAGCACACAAGAGAGGAGACATCTCCTTCCTCAGCCTATACTGCAGAAAAGGAAACTCAGGCTTGTGCTCATTTGCCCAAATGGCAAAGGTCCCATCAGGGGCAGGGCCATGATGTGAAAATTCAAGCAAGCAGCCCCAGAGCCAGAGCTCCCAACCCTCATCCACTGCAGTTCAAGTTCATGGGGTGAAGTGGTGAAACGCTAACCAGAAACTGAGAGTCAATGTAGATACGCAAGGCATTCTTGCCAGGGCACTCACTCACTGCCATTGAGTCAATGCTGACTCATAACAACCCTATAGGACAGGGTAGAATTCCCCTGTGAGTTACTGAGGATGTATCTCTTTATAGGAATAGAAAGCCCCATCTTTCCCTTGTGGCGTGGCACATTATTAGATAGAAAGACTTAAAAGATTGGTCCAGGGCCTTCAAACTGAGGCAATCAAGGCCAGACTCATAACAATGGCCCCTGTGCTGTCCTCGCTTAGGTGAGCTCCATCAAGGATACATCTAGGCAGGCCCTTGGAGGGGGATGGATGGAGAGGAGTGCAGGCAATCTATTTTGTAAGGCATTTTCCGCAAGGGTAAGATGATCTACATTCTTGGCTAATTATCAAAAGGAATTCAATGGAGGCTTAATCAAACTGGGGAGGCAGCAAATGGACAGAGTTGTCACTGTCATCAGCAATGCAAACCTTAAACCCAACTCAGTGCCACAGAGTGGATTCTGGTTACAGTGACCCTTTAAAGGGAGGTGGAATGGCCCCTTGTGGATTTCGGTGACTATAACTCTTACCAAGATTGGAAACCTTGTTTTTCTCCTCAGGGGTGACTTGTAATTCTGAACTGCTGACCTTGCAGTTAGCAGTCCAATCTGTAACCACTATGCCACCCGCCTTTTGCAAACTGGAGTGCTCACAATTTAAGTTCTAATACAATTATACATGGTTACATTATCAGCAAATTCTATCATTCCGGGAGATGCGCAAATTGCTCGGAGCCCGACCAATGGGGCAGCCTGGGTTCTTGTACACTGGTGTTTCCTGGGTTCAGACCCCAGAAAGCTCAGATCCCTCCTGCTTCCCCTCAAACTCCTCTGCCCAGTGCTGACCCCAGGAACCCCAGGGATGCTCACCCTGCTTGGAGTCAGGTGAATGGATTTGGTTCACGACCCAGTCAGAAGTTGAAGTCCTTCCTTGTCATGCTTCAATGTGCAAGACACTAGTACCAGATTTCTAGCTCCCTAGACTGGACTGTATTTCTCTGTGGCAAATCTTTGTTCTGAAACAGAAGAGGAGGCAATGTTGAAAAAGGCATATCACTTTCGTGGCCTGTACTTCTTGCACTAAATAGTGACCACCCCCACCACCTGGGATCAAAATCCTGCTCAAAGCTGAGGGTTTGCATTAAACAAGGGTCCACTCTATCTTTGCAGAGCAATTTTACTAATTTCCCAAATATCATGATCAACTTTGGATCCACAAAGTGGAAGTACTTAAGGCCTCAAATTTCTCAAGCTCCATTGAAGGTAAATATCTTCTTTTCACCAGCAATCTAACTGAAGAACGGAATATTTTATGAAGAATGTTCTTTAAAAGCCCATAACAGAACCTCAGACCAAAACCCTTGACATATCTGGTGAAAGTGATCAAGCTGAATCACGCTCATATCTGCCACTCCAACTCAGGCTGAGCTTCTCATTAAGTAAAACCTACTCCAATCCCCTTGCATCCTGGGTATTCTTTACAATATCTATTGTGTGAAGAAATCCCTATGGTTGGGTGGCCATTTATGCACAATAGTGTAGTAACTAGAGAAAGTTTTTGTACAGGTGGACAACAAGAGACAGAGCGACACCAATAGCACATCCTAGAGGTACCTTGGCCAAGATAGAGATATTCTAAACAAGAAAACAAGCCAGGGGAATCCTTATTTGCTACTCTCTTAAGCTCTTGTGTTTACAGATGTCCGATTTTAAAGCCTTTGGGAAAGACTGCAGCTTACAGTCATGGAATGGCAAGGGGTCGTGGTAAGAGCCAAGGTGAGGGAAGATGCTTAAAAATGCAAGATGTATCCAGAAAAGAGATGACTGATCAAACCATTTTGTCATCTTGACCTAAATTCTGGATTCCAAGCTTTCTAGGTAATGCTGACTGATGGCAAACAACACACACTGTAGTAGTGGGCTTATTGGCTTGGGTTCAAGGATGTCCCATCCATAGTCTCAGGTGTGAGTGACGATTTGTCCCGTCAAGAGGGGTGTAAATCATTTATCACTCTAGAGGATCCAGCCAGAGCAAGTGATCTATGAGAGTTGAGTGGGTTTCAGGATGTTCAGAAAGTTTACAATCAACTGAATCACAATTCAATTCCATGAGAAACTTCAAGGCTAACTGTAAGACAGATTAAAGATGAAGATTCTGGCAGCTAGACAGGAGAGTATTCACGCAATATGAATAGACGCTTTATTCTTTTTGTCTAAGTTCACGTTATTGGGTGAAACATAACAATGATTGTCAGAGTAACCTTACTAATATTTTCTATGAGACCAGTAATAACCTGTAAACAAGGTCAGATAATGATACTTCAAGAAAACTGTAGAGCAATATTGATAATGGATCTACATGAAAAAGTTCTTGAAAACATTGGGAATAGAGTCAGAAAACACATGAAAATAATTACACATGATAATTAAGTAGAATCTATCCTAGAGTTGATTTAATATAAGAGAATGAGCACTGTAATATATACCAATTAATGTAAAAAAGAATTAATAATCTAAATAGACACAAAACTTACTAAACAAAGTCAAAGACTTTTCATGCTAAGGAAAAATAACTCTACAAATCTAACATAAAACAAATATAGTTCAAAATGTTAATATGCTAATATACATTCCTAAAAAGAAAAAGTCATACGTGAAAAAACATCACTCCACGTCAGAAAAAGGACAACCATAAATGTCCACTTTTACCAGTGATATTAAAAATTGACTGTATGTTCTAACTAGAGCTACCAGGTTCACTTTTTTTTAAGGAAGAGGCTTCCAAAAAGACATAAAAATTCCTTTAATCATAATTTAATTATCACATCCATAAATATTCACGATATGCCATGAATAGCTAATAAATGCTAAAACATTGTAGGCTACATTTAAACACGCTGAAATAACTCTTGGTACTTAACTCCCTAACTATTAATTGTTAATCAGAAGTGGAAGGGGAAGGTGGGGGGAGAAAGAGGGAACCTATCACAATGATCTACGTATAACTCCCTCCCCAGGGGGATAGACAACAGAAAAGTGGGTGAAGGAAGACATAGGGCAGTATAAGAGATGAACAAATAATACTTTACAAATTATCAAGGGTTCATGAGGAGGGGGGAATAAAAATGAGAAGCTGACAGCAAGGGCTCAAGTAGAAAGAAAATGCTTTGAGAATGAGTATGCCAACAAATGTACTAATGTGCTTGACACAATGGAAGGAGGTGTGGATTATGATAAGAGTTCTACAAGACCCAATAAAGTGATTTAATAAAAAAAGAAATACAGCATGATCAAAATTATAGCATTTATCTTACAGAAAAGGAAGTACAAATGTATTCAGATTAAAACCCTGAAACAGGGAATTTGTTTCCACCCATTCTGTGATGAAAGCATGAATTTAGAGTCCTGTAGTTTTCTGTAGTGTTGAAGGTCCTCATATACTGATGAATTAATAAACTAAACCAAGGCATTCGTGTGCACATATAATATTAGAGTGACTATATAGACACACATATATGTATGTGATACACACACATATATGTATGTGATACACACACATATATCAAGCTGGACAACAGATAGGATTGATGCTCACCCAAAAACTGAAGTTTGGGGACTTGAACACACTGAGCCATGGATGCTCTAGGTAGCATTGGACCCATGGGCTTCAGTTGGACTGGGCTGGGATGTTCTCTTGATGAAAAGCTCTCTCTTATGCATATGTCAGTGTCTATAGTATTATTTTTCTAGAGAACCCAGCCTAAGGCAGATCCCCATCACATTAGTGTCATATGAGGGCGAAAAGGTGTACCTGACATGCTGCTCTTGGAGAAAAACACATCACAAGGAAAGTGTGAAAAGATAATCAACAATTCCCTGACACTGAGCCAGTCCTATGCTCCTCTAGGTCTGTGGAATTTTGGTGGATGAAAATCTATTTATAACAAAAATATCAGAGGGGCCAGCCCCAATCCCAACTAAGAGGACAGCTGCCCCTTCCCCCAGAAGAATTTACTTCAGAGGACAACACTGAAGCTACAGCTCAGGGAAAGGGACATGTCTGATCAGAGCACACGGGAGAAAATGAAGGGGGAGGAAGAGAGAGTGGAGCACACATCCTGGCCCACCAAGCTTTGAGGACAATATGCCTGCTCTGAGCAGCCCATGCAAAAAGAAGCACTATGGCTGCCCCGACTATGAGTCATGACATCCCTCACTGACCTATAGCCCTATAGGGGACAACACTGGAGACAGTTTGGGAATTGCATCCGATCTGACCCCACCACACCCAGGCAAAACACTAAGGGTGTTGTGCAACAGAACAGCAAGGGAAGTAGAGCAAGGAAGTCCCAAGAGTACCAAAATTAGACTCGGGGGCCAGGGCGTGGCACCCCATCAGACTCCACAGAAAAGCACTCCTAAAGGTCAACATACAGACCTCTAACTTTTTACAGGCTTTTCTCTTTTTTCCCTTTTTTTCTTGTTGCTGTTGTTTTGTTTTCTTTTGTCATTTTGTTTTGCTCTTTTGTGTGTATGTGTGCTTGTGTGTGTGTGTGTGTGTGTGTGTGCATATTATATCTGCACTTCTAACTAGATAATATAGGCCAGATAAACAATCTGGAGGAGAAAGCAACAGGACCCATGGTTGGGGCGGGGAGCATGACATGGGAGAAGGGGAGGTGGGGGAAAGAAAGTGGTGTTAACCAACCCAGGGAAAAGGGAACAATCAATAAGTGATCCAAAATAGTGGGAAACAGAAAGATTTCTCCAAGTCATCTCCCCCAAATATATGTTAGACTTAGGACACTGCTCACAATTAATGGTGAATAATTGTCAAGTTACCTCCCTGAAGGCAATCAGCTGTCAGAGGACTGTCTAGTCCCACCACATATAGGGCCCATCCCTGCTGTTAAGGACAATGGGATACTTCCCCCTAAAGGCTTCAATTTAGACCCTGCAAGGTGGGTTTACAGTACACCTTACTGATAATGATTTCTACAGTGAACCAGAGAACAGGTCAAACCTGCTCAGTGACATCCAAAGTTAGGCTGCCATGCTGAATCTCGGGTCCGCCCATCTTGTCACATGCACACCCTTACTCCCTCCTCTTCCAACAGCATATGAACCCCTACAGCAGCCCACTCCCATTACTATATTACCTATAGCACAACACTTTCCTGTGATGGATTTCTTCACCTGTAATTAGGGGGCCTGCACATCCCCAGATGATATAAAAGCCTTGGTTAGCAATAAATATTTCTCTCCCCATGTGGACCACCAAGTGAGGCTGAGGTGAACATGCAACTATGAAATGTGTCTGACTCCATTATTTCAATCTCTCTTCTATCTCTCATGCTCCCTGTGACTTTACTATAATCTTTATTTATTATCACTGTACAATTGCACCAACCGACCCGCTGTGATGTGTTAGGGTCTGGCCTTTCCCCTGACACAAAATAAGTGGCAAGGAGGGTGTAAGATGCCTGGTAGGGATTGATCAAGGCAATGTAACTGAGAAGAATTACTGAAACCCTGAAATTACTGAACTACAGACAGAGCATGATAGTGGGACAAGAGGAAAGTAAAAGGAAATAGAGGAAAGAACTAGGAGACAAAGAGCATTTACAGAAGTCTAAATACAAGCATGTGCATATGTAAATATATTTATATTAGGGTGGGGAAATAGATCTAGGTGCATATATTAATAGGTTTAGTATTACGGTATCAGATGGACATTGGACCTCCATGCAAGTGCTCCCTCAATGCAAGAACACTTTGTTCTATTACCTGGCATTCCACGATGCTCACCTTCCTAAGATGATAGCTGAAGACAACTGTGTGCAAAGAAAATGTGAAGAAAACTGATGGATCCCAGCTACCAAAAGATATAGCATATGGGATCTTAAAGGGTTGAAGGTAAACAAGTGGCCATCTAGCTTAGAAGCAAGAAAGCCCACATGGAAAAAGCACACAACCTATGGATTGATTACAAGGTGTCGATGGGATCAGTATCGGGCATATTGTGAATGAAGGGGAGTGAAGATTGGGGATCCAAAGCCCGTCTGTCAGCAACTGGACAGCCCCTTACAGAAGGATCATAGGGAAGAGACGAGCCAGTCAGGGTACAGTGTAGAAACAATGAAAATACAACTTTCCTCTACTTCCTAAATGCTCCTCCTCCCCTCCACTATCATGAACCTAATTCTCTTACAAATCCAGCTAGACCAGAGGATGCACACTGGTACAGATAGGAACCTGAAACATAGGGAATCTGGGACAGAAGATGCCTTCAGGACCAGTGGTGAGAGTGGTGCTATCATGAGGGTGAAAGGAAGGTGGGGCAGAAAGGGGGGACCCATTACAAGGATCTACATAAAACCCCCTCCCTGGGGGATGGACAACAGAAAAGTGGGTGAAGGGAGACATCGGACAGTGTAAGGATGAAAAAATAATAATTTATAAATTATCAAGGGTTCATGATGGAGAGGCAGTGAGCAGGGAGGGGGGAAATTGAGGAGCTGATACCAAGGGCTCAAGTAGAAAGCAAATGTTTTGAGGATGATGAGGTAACACATGTACAACTGTGCTTGACACACAATGGATAAATAGATAATAAATAGATAAAGCTATCATGTTAACCTTGAAAAAACACAGAGCTCTTACAAGGCACAATGCACACATAGCCTCTCTGCACCAAAGGTCAACACTCACATTTATAACACGTAAGGAAACTTAGTAGACTCATAGTCACACTTGCTATAAGAAATCAGTATAACACTAAGAGCCTTATATTCATGGGGAAACATGACATCATGCTCCTGAGAGGAAAGTACTACACTTGTTTATATAACAAAGTATTCCCATTACTCAGCTCACATACTGCAATAGCATCACTGAGTATGAAACATACACAAATATACATATACACACGCACGCACACATCTTTCTGTTTTTAATGAAAATATTCATACCTACTGAGGCCAGGTTTCTAAAAGTTTCCATCATCCCGTGTCTCTATAGTTTCCTCTCAGAAAGGTCCAGCAATGCCCATTCTTCCTCGGAGAAATTCAGAGCCACCTCCTCAACAGCCACAGTGTCCTAAAACATCCCGTATATTCTGGCTTGGCAAGGTACCATGCATTCCACTATGTGAAAGGATGAAGAAGACAGTCCTGGGGAAACAGAGACTTCACATGGGCATTAGACACAGGGGTCTTGCTCTAAGGATTTCCATCAGGGTTTAGCTAACCCACTTCACCCACTAGATCAGCTGTTCTGAACCTGTGGGTTGCAACTCCTTTGGGGGTTGAACAACCCTCTCAAAGGGTTCTCCCGTTCATAACAGTAGCAAAATTACAGTAATGAAAATAATTTTTTGGTTGGGGGGTGAGCACACATGAGGAACTGTATTAAAGGGTTGCAGCATTAGGAAGGTTGAGAAACACTGCACTAGACACACTCCCTCACTAATTACATGTTATCCCAAGGACTGCATGCTTCTAGCATAATGAGTTTATCTCTGTACAGTTTGTCTGTGACCAACTGCAGCCTTATTTCTATCTAGCTGTTTCAGAATAGAGAACAGTCAGAACACATAAATCAGATGAATGATCAAAAATAAAAGCCTCGATTCCAAATTCATATCCTCTCTTCCATTGGAGGGAGGATTGAAATTAAAATATTTATCAGAACAGGAAGCACAGGGTGAAAGGAAGATGACAACTAGGAAACACTGCAGAATTTGTGCTTCTCCCTGTCGCCCCTCCTTAGCCATTGGAGAGCTGCTGGTATGAACTAACAAAGTAGGGACCCAAAGCCCTGGAGTCATGGTATCTTCTTGGAGAATTCTACGTGATCAAGAGCTGACGTATTACCTGGTGATAGAGATGATTATTTGGGGAATTATGAAATTTTCTATAGAGTGTCTATGTTACTCGCCTACTTTCCAGTCACTCTGCAGTTGCACGCTTGTGTATTTTGTATTTTCAATGAGATAGGACAAGCTATTGAAAAGGGAAACCGGGCAAGAGTGAAAGGTAACAATAGAATATAGATACCCTCTGTACACTGGTACAGATAGGAACATGGAAACAAGGAATCCAAGGTGGATGATCCATTCAGGTCCAGTGGTGAGAGTGGCGATACCAGGAGGATGGAGGGAGGGTGGGGTGGAAAGAGCGAACTGATTACAAGGATCTACATATAACCTCCTCCCTGGGGGATTGACAACAGAAAAGTGGGTGAAGGGACATTTTGGACAGTATAAGATATGACAAAATAATAATTTATAAGTTATCAAGGGTTCATAAGGGAGGGGGTAGTGGGGAGGGAGGGGCAAAAATGAGGAGCTGATGCCAGGGGCTTAAGTGAAGTGCAAATGCTTTGAGATTGATAATGGAAATGAATGTGCAAATGTGCTTTACACAATTGATGTATGGATTGTGATGAGTTGTAATATAATGATTAAAAAAAAGAATATATGCAGATATCTTGAAAATTTTCCCACTGAGACAAAGCTACTGTCATGTAATTATTATGGACTGCTCCCCTCAAAAAATACTGGATACGCACATCAATACACACTAAGCTCATAGGATATACTGACAAAAGAGCACAATATATTCAGTATCATAATAGCATGTCCTTTTTGCTGATTGGGAAAATGTACTTAGGTTCCAATTTTCTTATAAGTTGACTGAACTTCAGTGCATTTCAATGTTAAACTGTTAGGATACTAGGACTTACATACCAGGCTTTGAGATGTTTTTCACATTTTAGATTTTTAAAGATTTTTTTCACATTTGCAGATCATGGAAGGCCGACTAGCTGAACATGATGACCACTAGCATTCTCTCAGCTGTGGGACTGGCCTCCATGACTTGTCATACTTTTGTTCCCGCATCTTTTCAGGAGGGACCAGTCCCTGGAGAAGGACATGGTGCTTGGTGAGGGAGAGAGAGGCAAAGAAGAGAAAGGCCTTCGCCAACATGGATCGACACAGGGGCTGTCGCAATGGCTCCAACGTGGGAACATGTGAGGATGGTGCAGGACAGGGCAGTGTGTCGCGCTGTTACATAGAGGGCTTTAGGGGCTGGAATGGACACGAAGCCACCTAACAACAACATAGAAAAGGTTGCACTTTATGCTAAGATTTCACAGCATGGCCAACTAGCTATGGCATAAAGTCGCATGAGCTGTCACGGTCACTCCACAATTCTGCTACAACAGTGTAACCTAGTGTCGATCCAATAAGCCTTTCAAAATCTCATCCACAGCAGTGCATCGGGTGCCGGGTTTTAAAGCCTTCCCATTCCTTCATGATGAACCAAAACCAAATGGACTGCGGTCAAGTACATTTTAACTCATTTTGACCATAAAACAGGGAGTGGAACTGCTCGCTAGTGTTTCCAAGTCTGTAAATCTTCACGGGCCCACGCAGCCTCCTTGGCCTCCCTTGATGGGCCTGGAATGCTGGAGCCACAGAGGGTCTGGCCAGCGGCATCGATTAAACCAGTGAACCACTAGGGCCTCTTTCACACAACATGTTCATGATAAAACACTGCATTTATTCAGCAACCACGATTCTGAGGCAATTTCCAAAAAGATTTGGCCACATTGGCTCATTTAGTCCTCTTGTCACTCACTTTTAAGCAGATGTTGCTCCCAATGGGATAGAGCTGAAGTCACCAACATTACTCACAATTTCAGTATTGCTCAAATGAAAACTTGTTGAACCAGGTCAGCATGCAGGTCCATGTGTGTACAACTAAATGCCTGGCAATTACATTTCTGTTCATATGCCCAGAGCTTTTTATTCTGTCAGTCATCAGTTACAGAGATGATCTGGATCTTCTGTGTAGTACAAAGAGGAGACAAAGAAAACAATCTATTCAATTCAGATAACTGGAACGCATTGTCCTGGAAAAGCCAGGACCCTCAGACAATACTGCTTACCTCAGGGCCGTACAACTGGCTCTTGCATATAAGAAATTATTAGATTGATTGAGCAAATAAAAAACCATTGAGCAAATCAGAACAAAACCAGACCAATGTGTTCTGAGAGGGCACACCATTCCAAAACCAACAGTTCAACCCTGGACACATGAGGTGGCTATGAGTTGAAAACACTCCACAGTAAATAACAAGAACAAAAGCACAAGGCCAAATGATAATAACTCGTATGAGAAATGCAACAGAGGTGGAGCCTAAGCATTAACACATACATATTTACATTTCGTGAGCTAGTGTAGGGAGAAATAAAATGATCACTTTAGGAAACACTAGCCAGAGAACCCTGGCATGATAAGGAAATTCTAACAACATGGGAAGGTTCTGTGATGAATTTGCAAATGCTCAGTTCGATTTCCGTTTCTCAAACATACAGGCTAAGGAGTCAAAGAGCACCTAGGTCTTCAGGGGCCGGAGAGGGAAGCTCCATGGTCAGCCACTAAATGAAAAGCTCGTTAGCAATAAGCATTCATGGAACTTCCCACACTGGAAAATAAGTGGAGCATGAAGAAGCACCAGCAAGAAAGTAAAACAAAAGAGGCAATAGTTAAAAGAAATGCAAATGAGGACGTTCAGGTTTATGACCAATATGTGAAGAGCTCTAAGTCACCATTCCAGTCTCAGAGATAAAAGCTGACCATGTTGAAGTCAGAGTACGGAGGTCACAGGGCATGTTTTTCTTTCTGGTGCACATTTTTTAAAAAAATTACTGTCATTGAGTCAATTCTGACTCAAAGCAACCCCACAGAGCAGAGTAGAACAGGGTCTGTGCGTTTCTGAAACTGCAACTCTTTAAGGGAGTAGAAAGCCTCATCTTCTACTGTGGACCAGTGAGCGGTTTTGAATGGCTGAACATGTGGGTACCAACCCAACACATAGCACACTACATCACCATGGGTGCACAGTGTTGTAATAAATTGGAGAAAACTAGATGGTAACTAACAACAAGAAAAGCATCCTTTTAAATGCCTCTAATTAATTACTCTAGTTAGGACCCAGAGCAAACATCTGTCCTCAATACAGAGGGGCGGTGAAAACAGGTACTCTCTCAGCTGATTTCATTGTGAAATCATTCTGTGTACCTGCCTATGGGGCCCTTTTGTTTACAAGTGGTTTTCCTTATCTGCCCTTAGTAGTCTAATCAATTGCATTCATTGAAAACAGTGATTTGAAGGATGTGATGGGATTAACTAATGGGTAGTCCAAAAGAGTTTGTTCCTAGAGGAGAAAATACCAGACCACAGGGTATTAGGAAGAAATGTACTTGCTATGTTTTAAGGATAGTCAAAGCCCAGGTTGAACAAATACATTTTTATAAGGATAAAGGAAGTCAGAAAGGTGTGTCGTTGGGATTTCAATGAAGAAATGCAAAAAGATTGAAATCAATAAAAAAGTAGCATGTTCCAAAATTTCATACCATTGTGTGCTCACTTTCCCTATAAGATCACTAAAGACAAATGGGGGATGAACAACAGAAAAGTGGGTGAAGGGAGACATCGGACACAGTGGATGGATGTATGGATAGTGATAAGAGTTGTCTGAGCCCAACGTAAATGATTAAAAAAAATAGCATGTTCCAAAAAACTCTCCTCCACTAATATATCAGTTCCCAAAACTGTCAACAAAAAATATTTTATTTTTTGCACTTCACAAGAGTCCACAAAAAATGTGAATCAAATTGCATTTAGCCTCAAATAGCTAATAAGGGGTCAAGAACAAGGGTTGGCATTGTCCGCACATAACTCCCTGCCACCACATCTGGTCCAACTCACAGCAGAGCTATCACAGAGCAGAACTCCCTGTAGGACTCCCACGCCTGCACATCTTTAGTGGAGCAGGCAGACTCATCTTCTCTGCACATTTCTGGTGAGTGTGCACAGCTGCCCTTGCAGTCAGCAGCCCAATATTTAACCCACTGGACAAAAGGACTCCTTTGTTCACGTGTCCCACATACAATAAAGTATCATTACAGGAACTCATGAAAGACCTACAGAAAAAGAAAAGCAGCTCCAGAAAGGCCCACCAATTTGTAAGGGAAGCTAATTCCTGACACATCAGGCTACACAGGGCTCTGCCTGTAAGCACTCACACTTCAAGATGCAGGTCCCTAAATGGAGTCCCTGAGTAGTGTGAGCAACAGAGTGCTCAGCTACCAAACAAATGATTAGAGACTGAAGGCAACCTTAGAAGAAATCAACAACTTCTGAAGTTAGCCAATGAAAATCTTACGGAGCATAGTTTTACTCTGAAACCACATACGGTCACCATATGGAACCCAATGGTAGGCAAAATGATTGATATTTAACAAGTATTACTTAATTGAGATACAAGGAGCTCATTGGTAGCCAATCCTTCATGCCATGAATGCACAAGGGGTTTTTGAAAAAGGCCATGGGAAAATGGAATAAAAATAATGGAATTTTTCCAATTGGAAGCTACTGCATATCTTTTCCTAATAGATTATGCTAAACAGTGCAAAATTATGCTAAATAGAATAATGTCATAAATCTTTTTTAATTCCTCAAATATTGTACATCTTAAAAGTATTTAGGATCCCTGTTCATCTTCCATGATAATTCAGAAAGAATACTAAGCTATTTACATATAGCATCTCTCTTAAAGATCTATTAAAGCTGATATTAATTTTATTCTCTATCTATGGTAAATAGACCAGTTAGGTTACCGTATATATGTACGATACACATAAAAACTTGAGAGCTGAAAATTTACAGAATGACTTTATTTTTCTGGGTCCTGCAAATTTTACAAATTCAACTGTGTGGTTTTTCATGTTATAGTTAGAAACTCAATCTCCTTGTAGTTTTGAATTTTCCTTCTTTGATAGCTTGCCAGGTTTCATAGGTTCTGGCATGTGTGTACATACACACATGTGTGTCTTGCTTAGTTTTTTATGTCCCTGAGCATGATAATGGTTACCATGGATAGGTGTTCATGGAAAGGCTGGAAGTTTGTGTCTACTCAGTCTCCAGGGAAGAAAGCCTGGGTGATGCACTTGAGAAACCAGTCACTGAAACCCCTCGGCAACATCCCTGCACTCTGACTCACATGGAGTCTCCAGGAGTTGGTGTGGGTTTGATGGCAGATGCTTGATTTGGTTCATTCCTTTGGGGGAAAAATGAATTCTGGTATCATTTGCTACTCTGCAGGCTGGCAGTTCAACCTCACCAGCACATCTGCAAAAGGAAAATGAGGCTGGTTGCTTCTGTATAGATTTTGTTATCAGATACCTATGGAGGAACACTATGAGTCAGAATTGACTGTGTGGCAGTGAGTTTGTTTTGGGGGGTGGGACAAAGTTTCTAGGTGGCACAAACAGCTTGCACTAGACTGTTCCCCTGAGACTTGATGGGGGTAAACAGCCCGCATTACTGTGGAAGAACAGGAGATCTGCTTCCACAAACATGATGCTCTAGAAAAACTATGGAACAGTTCTGCTCTATAACACATGACATAGCCATGAGATGGAACTAACTCCATGACACCTAACCAAAGGGGAAATTGAACATGATCACATAGTCTTGTCTATGTATACACATGGATATTACATTGAAATTATGACTAAATCAAAAACAAATATAATTCCCATTAAGAATCACCATGTCTGCAATGAATAACATGTCAGTGTGGCCCATCTAAATTAGTACGTGAAGAAGCCCCACTGCTCCAGTGGTTAAAGGACTGGCAGCTCCATGAAGTGGCCATCTGGTAACGCACGATTATAGCCTAGAAACCCCAAGGAGGAGTGGAAGGTGCTGTGACATCACTCACAGAATCCACTGTAGCGCAGTGGACAAAACAAGCCTCTTATCAAGAACGCGTGGATAAAAGGCTAGAACATTCAAGCATTACCATGCAGTGGGGCACAGAGAAAATGGTACCTTATTTTAAATAACATGCTATCTTACTATATATAACAGTTATATATCTGGAGGTTGCCTTCTATTAGAAATAATCATGACACAAATTTTAAAAGGAGGAGCTATTAGTAGGACTCAGTTCTTGAACAGCAAATGCAAACAAATTGAAGAGCTAACATATGAAAAAAAAGTAAATCAAAAGATTAATCAGGGCCACAGGGAAAAGGATCAAATGCAAAGCTTCCCTGGAGCTGGCCGCCAGGAAACAGCTGGCGCTCAATCCATCGGGCCCCAAGCGCACTACTTGAACTCTGGTTTATACAGCAAGAAACCACGAACGGGCGGGAATACTTTTCTCCTCCGATCACAACTGTACACGCTGACTAAGGGGGGTGGAGCAGCTAGGGAACTTCCTGCTGATATCCAACATGGGCATGGGCAGCAGCCCACTAACATTTTGAATCTGGTGGGTCCGGGGACCAATGCAGAAATAGCAAGCTTAAGCAATGGAAATATAGAGGCGAGTGTCAGCAGGTTAGCAAATGAGACTTAGGGTCGTTCAGTCACAGTATGCAGCCATTAGGATGTGGATGTATGTCCACTATTAATGATTTCAAAATAAATCATGTGGGGAGAGGGGGTTGGGGAGGATGGGGACCAACTCAAGCATAAGCTGGAAAATATAGAAGCTAAATTCATCTGGTTAATTAATAAACATCAGGATATTTCAAACGCTTTCTGTATCCAGTAGGATAAATGATGGATTTCAATCTATGTCACTGTGAAAATAAAATAACTGAAATTACCAAAAAGTGCTGACCTTGACCACATGTGCCACTAACTTACATCAATTTTGACTCACAGTGACCCCCGAGAACAGAGTAGAACTGCCCTGTGGATTTTCAAAACTGAAACACTACAGGGGAAGACCTATTATTTCTCCACATTAATACATAAAATGACTTGAAAATAAGTAAGTAAAATAATTGCTGGGTCCTGCAAATCAAAAGGATGTAAAAGGAAACCAAAACTCCCTATTAAAAATATGAGTGGATATTAAATCTGGGCCAGCAAGCTCTAAGAGCCAAGAAGGATCATAAGAGGGTGGCGGCAGGGGGGAAAGTGGCAGTTTAAAGAGAGATGAGCCATCAATGCAACCAATCTCTGAGATGAGGCTTATAGGGGAAACATCCCCCCCCTGGGGCTCTTCACACTCCAAGTGGAAACGTCCAGCATCCGCAGACACAAATCTAAGGAGCTGTATTAGAGATTAAAGTCTTAGCACTCCAGTGAGTAAAGCGCTATAGGATAGATGGCTGTAGATTAAGCCTCCATTGAATTCTTTCTGATCATCAAGCAAGGAAATAGATTAAATTGGCCCAGGGACAGAGGAACTGGGAAGGTGAATACCATTCACTGATCTCCAGGTAATGCAGAGGGTCCTATAGTCAGGAGCCATGCCTTAGCAGTTGAGCCCTGACTGCCTGGGTCAGAAGGACTTGGAACAATCTTGTAAAATGCTCTATCTGGCAATGAAGGTGGCTCAGTTACAGTCCTGTCCCTGCTTCTGTAGTCCCATTTATAACATGCTGTACTGATGCTCCACCAATCAGAAACGTGTGACCGTTTCCTCTGTTGCAATCTTATTTCATTCGATTCCCGACTTGACTGTTTCCCTGAACTGCACTATGATCTCCATCTGGTGATGGGTCCGCGTCTTTGTATTCTCTTTGTCTCTTTTAATAATTAATAAATGTTCTCCGTAAATTATATTTGAGATTGGAGTTCCTTTTGTAGTCCAAATCAGAGCACAAGCTAGTTTTTGATGGGCAGAAATGGTTAAGAACATGCAGTAGAGTAAAAAGGAGACCGCGTTTTAAATATAGTTTAAAGAGAACATCTATTAAATCTTATGAGACAAAGACAGCACAAGGGCACAAACACATCATCTGAATGAAGGAAGCCACCAACAGGAGGTGGAAATGGCTTCCAAGGTTCACAACTGAGATGTGAGCCAAAGAGGGTGTGGGGGAGGGGCGGGGCAAAGGAAACTCACAAAAGCATGCATCTCAATGGCAGACATTCCATCCTTAGATAGCAGGCTTACAAAATGGGTCCAGGGCCTCCTGACCAATGCAGTCAGGGAAAGGCTAAAAGCAAGTGGCCCCTGACTAGGAGTCCCCTGGACTGTCTCCAGTTTGGTGACCTCCATCAAGGACACACACTCAGGCAAACCTCCAAGAGAAACTGCTTCTCCATGGGCTGCCTGCAGAGGTGAAGCAAAGCCACCCTGCAAAGCCTGAGGGCCAGATTACCTACTACCTTGGTTCCTGGGCAGAAACCACTCAATAGAGGCTCACTCCATGTGGGGCTCTGCAATCTATGCAAGGACCAGATCTGTGCGGGGATTTGGGGCTGTCACTGCTCTGGTACCCCTTTGCAAAGCAGGGTGCTGAGAAGTTAAGCTCTAATACAGACCTCGGTCATCAGTGGGGTGGCCTGATAACTGAAAGGCTGCCTCTCCTTTCAGTAAAGGCCACTCTGGGGTCCCCATGCTCTCATGCCCGTGACCTGACACGAAGGGACAGGCCCCAGGCAAACCCCCCCCCCAAAAAAAAAAAAACAAACACGCAATCGCGCCTTTCTGGACGGAGGAGCTCTGATCAGGAAAAGCGGCCAGAGTATTCCCGCGCCCGAAGGCAAAGGCCTGCAACCAATTCAATAAGGATTTAACTGGAAATGTCCCAGGGGGTCGCGGCGACCTGGAACACTGTTGTATGGGGTGCGGGAAGTGTAACGTCCACGTGAACCCGGACACAGCTGGGACTCCAGGCCTGCAGGGGATTCCGCGCCAGGGATCAGCACAGAAACACAGAAACTCACCCACAGAAGCTCTTGGGCCGCACTCTTGGATCCTTCTCACTCAGAGGAAATGGGTTCAGCAGGAAACTATCACCTGGGGAGGGGGTGGGGTGGTCTCTGTGGGAAGGGGCGGGGCCTGGAGGTAATGAGGGTGTCGTGGAGGGAGGTTCCTGGAGGTGAGGCTCAGGGCCTGGCAAGGCAAAGGATTCATTCTTAGTAGTTTCTTCTTAGTCTGGAAGCCCTGCTGAAATCTGAGCACTTTGGGTGGCCCAGCTTGCATTTGAAAAGCGTTTGCATTTGAATCCCAACACCACACAAGTCCAGGCACAAAGACAAACTGAAAGAAAAGTGATGGGTGGAAGGCATGCTTCCCAAGTGGGAATTTCCCCAAGAGACACTCCAGCAGCTAGGGCCACAGAGACACACACTTGAGAGCATCTGCTGCCATCTGCTCCACCTGACCACATCTCTCCTGCTTTTCACCTGGACGCCTCTGAAACTCAGACACTGATTTCAGGCTCTGCTCCCTGTGCTTCAGGCTCTGCTCCCTGTGTATGATCAGGTGAGCATCAAGATGGGGAATCCCTGAAAATGCCAGTTATCCTGTTGTCTTCTTCTCCTCCCTTGCTCTCTCTCTCTCCCCGCACTGCTAAAGATTTATTTCCCCCCAATCTGTGGGTTCTTATGTTCACATAGGTTTTTATGAAACCTTTCTATGTGAATAAGTGTCTATTTCGACCAAGTTACAGTCAACTAATTGTCCTACACAGAATGTTTCCTTTAATATATTTCATGTGTTGAGGTCTCTCCTTTCTATTTCTATGTTATTGAGGGTTTTTATCAGGAATAGGTAGTAGATATTGTCAAATGCCTTTTACGCATCTATTAATATGATATGGTTCTTATTATTTGTCCTATTTATGTGGTTGGTTACATTAATTTTTTCTAATATTGAAACATTCTTGTATCCCTGGTAATAATCCCACTTAATCAAGTTGAAATATGAACTCAAAGTCAGGGATAGGCGCTCTCTAACTCAATCCATCCCATTTCCACAAATGTAAAGATAAACTGGTCTGATGTATGATCTACTCACTCACCTAAACCAATATTATGTAATCATCAAATATGTTCCTTTATTGTTAAAATATTAGTATAATATATTCTGTTGTAGAGTGTATTTTATAAATAATTTTACCCCATATTCTCTGTAGTCATAAAATTTTCTTTTAAAGTTTCTCATGCATTAATAAAAAGGTTTCTTGTACAAATCTATATTTATTCAATTTTGTCCTTTACTATTGATTCATATTGCAGGTATACATATTAAAACCATGATTATATTTTTTTCAACAAGATTCTGGAATGATTATTACTTTACTGCTTATTTTAAAAAGAAACACTCTAACATTTCAGTACTTATTGTACATACAGTCCCTGTACAAGAGAGGTTGTTGTTAGGTGTCACTAAGTTAGTTCCAAATCATAGTGACCATATCACCACAGGGAGAAACACTGGCTTGCCCTAAACCATCCTCATAATTGTTCTTATATTTGAGCCCATTGTCTCAGCCTCTTTCAATCTAAAAAGTTTTCCTCTTGTTTACCAAGCTCCATGGTTGAAGTGATATATCTCTTGTTTTTGCCTCCGGTTTGCAAATACACAAAACTCTAAAGGTTTTACATATATAGAATAAGAAAATACATTTAAAAGAAGAACAATAAAGTCAGAGCTGTTGTGTGAATTCTGACTCATAGAACCACAGAGAGCAGAGAAACAGCTCCTTAGGCTTTTGTGTTTTACATTTTATAGAACATGTTTCATCTTTACCACAGCAAGTAGTGTCCTTATAGACAATAGTCCAAAACTAGACAGGTGATGCAGTGGTTGATTTTCTCAGTCTCAGACATGTATAATCACCACCTGGAAGTTAAAATGTACTCGACTATCCAAGAGCTGAAGAACATATTCAGTTTATTTTGTATACAACTGTGTCGATATGGTAGAAGTGTATTGTTAATTGTTTTATGAGGCCCTGAGCACAGCTGTGAGATTCTGGTTGTAAGAGAATGACATCCTGACCCACTATCACAGTGACTCAGGCGTCACCTTTTCTGATGTGGATACTGAATGTCACAGGTTGGTGCTTTTAGCTCAGTGCTGTATGGGATATGTGACTTTGATCATACATGTAATACTAATCTAACCGTTTTTCAGGATAAGAATCTGGTGGTGGGGGGGTTTTCCCCACTAAGACCTACACATTGCATTATTTCCAACTCATCTGAATTATTTCCTGTATGGTCAGTGTTATGAAGAACAAACTTTCAGATATGTTGGTGGGAATTTAAGCACCAGGAACTACTGTTTTTGATGTCTCTGCCACATCCATATTAACCTCTACCACATCCATATTTTCCTGAATATCTGTGCTTAATGAAGTCTGTCCTGACTGAATTTTCACTTATGTGTTTCCCAATCACACCCATGACTATGCTTCTCCTATTCCGGGTCACGCTGAGACAGGACAAAAGTGGCAGTGTCCTAGCCGGAAGTGAGGGTCATAGCTAGGTTCCTACTTGCTGTGCACGGTGTGGAGCCAGAGAAGTGTTGCAGCCTGAGCTCTGTGTAGTCGGTGCGCCCACGTTGGGGTCGTGTTGGTGACCAGTTGGGGTGACCTTGCCGCACACAGCAGCCTGGCTCGGGTGCAAGCACCCTTCTCCCCTCACCTCCTCTTATCCAGTACCTCTCCCCTTGTACGGTGAGATGTGGGAGGGTGTCCCAGAGACTGGTCCCATCCCCCTGTTTGGGGATTGGTTGGAATTCCTTGCGAGAAACCTGTTGGAGAAAGGGGGATCCCAGACTGGCTTTGGGCATCTGTGTTCCCGATTAGTCGCTTTGCAGGTCTCTCCTAAGCCCCCTGCATTGTCTCCATACAGTGTGCCACCTCCCCGAGACTCCTGGAACATCTTCAGCTCAAAGATGAGCCCCGGGTCCCTTTCTTCTCTCGCTATGAAGAAGTGAACGCTATTCAGGAAGCGAGTGGTTGCAGCTGGTGCACAGAACGTTAGGGCTTCCTCCTGAGGTTTGCCCAATGTTGTGACCTGTGCAGTAACTTTCCCCGGGGAGCGGGGCGCGGGGAGAACCCAGGTCTGGAAATGCCCTGGCTCCTTGCCAGCCAGTAGGGTGTCTGCGGGGAGTACACCCACCCTTGAGGTTGTTGAAGTGATATTCCAGCGCACGCACCGCGCACTGAGACATGATTGGCATTCCCAGGTAGCTGTGCTAAGTCCTTCCAGGACTGGAGGCCTCAAGCGAGGTGACCCAGGTTGGTGGCTATCAGTCAACAGTCTGGCAGGTGGCAAGTAAAAGGAGAAAGAGACAGGCCCAGCTGTACAAAGATGGGGTTCAGTGAGCAGGAACTCAGCCAAAGTGAAGGCCAGTCTTTCTTTGGGAAAGCGTATTGGTCTCGATAGAAGGGCAAGAGCCAAGTACGGAAGATCTCCCTTCCCACATACACTCTTCAAGAATTTTGCGTTGTTTCTTTAATTTTTACAAAGCCGGGGGAGTGTGGGAGCTGCTCCTGCTTATTTATTGCCCAAAGGTAAATTTCTGTTTCCTCTGAAGAAGTTTCTAGTAGCTTGTCCTATGTTTAGACTTATGCCGACTCCATTTTAACTGTGTATTCCCACCTGGAGTCATTTTATCTCTATTTTAATTCCCTGAGTGTGTTGCTTTGTTTGGGGACATTTTTTTAAAATTTGTTTTTATCTTGCACACTCATACAAGGTTGTGTCCTCAATTTCAATCCATTCATTTGCATAGGGAAAGTATTTTGAAATCATTTCTTGAGGTAGTTCATCTGCCTGGATTTGTGAAACATATTCTGCTGTGTGACCCTTGGCTTTATATCTGGATCAATCTGTTCTAGTATATTCTCTAGAAACTAGCTAATTCACATCCAGAATACCTGAGACACAAGTGAGTGATTTTTTTTCCAGGTGGACATTTCCAGAGAAGACTGTCTTAGGGACTCAGAGACAAGTCTAGCGATGATCCACTTAAACTGTGATTGTCCTTTTTCCCATAGGTCAATCTCAGGTGCAGTTATAGGGATTGTCCCCCCACCCCCAAACACCCAACTTAACTGCTGTTGAATCAATTAAGATTCATAGAAACTGTACAGGATAAACCATCCATCATTGCCCCTTTGGATTTCTGAGACTGTAAAACCTTCCATGATCAGAAAGCTTTGTCTTTCTCCTGAGGATTAGATGATGGTCTTGAACTGCAGAACTTGCAAATAGTAGTCTATTTTGTAATCTACAACACCACTGGATCTCCTAGGTATGGAGTGTCTGTGTAGTTTTGGCCTTTTTATGATGGATTTGTTTCATTTTTTTAAGTTGAAGAGTAATTTTTAATAAATCATTTTATTGGGGCTCATACAACTCTTATCACAATCCATACATACATCAATTGAGTAAAGCATCCTTATACATTCATTGCCCTCATCATTCTCAAAATTCGCCTTCCACTTGGGTTCCTGGAATCATCTCATTTTCCTTTTTCCCCTACCCCTCCCTCTTTTCTCCCCCCTCCCCCATGAACCCTTAATAGTTTATAAATTATTATTTTATCTTATCTTACACTGTCCGGTCTCTCCCCTCACCTTCCTTCCCGTTTCCCATCACCCAGAGAGGAGGTTACATGTAGATCCCCTAGATCGGTTCTCCCTTTCTATACCCCCTTCCCTCCAGGTGTCGCCACTCTCACCGCTGGTCCTAAGGGGTTCATCCGTCCTAGATTCCCTGTTTCCAGATCCTTACTGCACCGCTGTGCATCCTCTGGTCTAACCAGGTCCCCAAGGCAGAATTGGGATCATGAGAATTGAGGGGAGGAAGCGTTCAAGCACTAGAGGAAGGTTTTGATTTTCATTGTTGCTACACTGAACCCTGAGTGACTCATCTCCTCCCATTTCTTTTAAAATATGGTCAGTAATTTCCATGTCCTTGAAGATAGACACTGGGATCTTGGTCAGAAGTTAATTATAATGGTAATTGCATTATAATTATAGATTGCTTAGAGTGTGTTATTTTCACAAAGCTGAGCCTTCTGCTTCATGAACATGGTCCATTAGTCTCATTATTTGCATTTCTTTTGGTAACTTGGAGTAGTGTTTTTCTTATAGATTTCTTTCTACAAGACTTTGGTTCTCTTAGGTTTATTCCATTTATTTTATCTTTTAGGTAGCTATTGTAAATGATATTATTTTCTGATTTCCTTTTCAGAGCTTTCAACAATTTTCTTCTAGGGCTTTTGGATTTTCTATGTTTAGAAAATCATCAGCAATTACAGAGAGTTGTCATCAGCAATTATAGAGAGTTTTACCTCTTTGTTGCCATTTAGGATGCATTTGGTTTTCATTTGTTGACTGATAGCTATTGTTCAAAGTTTGTGTTAGTCAGGGTGGACTAGAGAAACAAACTCATAGACACTCAAATCTGTTTAAGAAAGACCTTTATATAAAAGAGCAATTGTATATTGAGAAAACATCCTATCCAAGTCCATACGTTCTATATTAACCCATATGTCCAATACCAATCTAAAAATATCGCTTCAGACTCATGCAACACATGCAATGACCCTGGATACAGGAAGATCGCAGGCCAGTAGGTGGAAAGACTTGTGAATCCAGAGGCAATGGAAACTCTCAATGCTGGCAGGGGTCTCTACAGGATCCTCCAGCTGCAGGAATCTAGTGTAGCTCCATGTGTCTTATCAGCAGGAACGTGTCACAGGGAGTGTGAGGTAAAGGTCAGCCTCCCACAACTAATTGCAGGTTTGATAGGCACAATAGTACAGTTGAGATATATAAAGATTATAATAAAGTCCTAGAGAATACGGAGAGATTAGAAGAGAGATTGAAATAATGGAGTCAGACACATTTCCTGGTAGCATGCTCACCTCAGCCCCACTTGGTGGTCCACGAGGAGATGGGAGACAGGAGGGCAGGAGAGAGGAGGAGAGGAAGGAGGACAATGGGAAAGGGAACAGGGGAGCAAGGATGGAGGGAGATGAAGGGAGAGCTGAGAGCCAGGGAGAGTGAGGGGAGAGGGCTTTATATTGTTAACCCAGGCTTATATATCTTCTTTTGGGTGGGGCATGTAAGCCCCCGAATTACAGGTAAAGACATACATCAGAGAAAAGGGTTGTGGTATAGGTAATACAGTAGTGGTAGGGGGGGTGATATAGGGGTACATACACTATAGGAAGAGGAGGGATTAAGGGTTTACATGTGATAAGATGGGTGGATCCTAGATTCAGGATGGCAGCCTAACTTTGTATGTCACCAAGCAGGTTTGACCTGTTTCCTGGCTCTCCATGGAAACCATTAACAGTTGGGTGGGTACCCCACCTAGAGTGGAACAGATGCCTGCAGGAGGAATATGTCTAAGCATCTGACCTCCCACCATGAGCTTTCAAATAACCTCTGTTTGTCAGAAATTTGTGTGAGACAAAGCTGGGGGGCATTTTGTATCCCACAACTAGAGTGAGTGTGTATCCCTCCTCCAGCAAGCTATTTATTTCCATAGCATTACCAAATGAGGTCATCAATCTGTGACCCGATTGACAGGCTAAATTCCACCCCTTCACTTTCAATATTCTCAAGCTGACACCAGATTATTTAACTACCACAGTTTCAGCACAATACGAATTAAGATTGGTATTTAATGATAGCCTTATCTGATTCCAATTTGAAAGGTGAATGCCTTCACTTACTCTGCATTGAGTTCAATGTTTGTCATTGACCTTGCATTTTGCTGTTTTAAGTCCTATCAAATAAATTTGGACCCACAGCAACACTAGAGAAAACAGAATGAAGCGTAGGTCTTGCTTCATTCTCACAGTTGTGATGTATGAGGTCTTTTTTGCAGTTACTGTGCCAATCTAGCTTGTTAAAGGTTACCTTTTTTAATAACCTTATGTTTCATAAAGCATTAGGTCCTTATCCAAGTTCTGATTTTCCTAACAAATGTCCGAAGTACTTGAGATGAAGTAATCACCTCCTCCCTTCTTTCTATTAAGCATTGCACATCATTCAATATACAATTGTTTGTTCTTCTGTTGGTCCATCCTACCATCAAATTATTCTCCAGTACCATAATTCAGGTACATCGTTTGATCTTTCATCCTTTTCATTCATTGTCCGACTTTGACATGCACATGAGACAATTGGAAACCTCATAATTTGGGCCAGGTACATCTGAGTCTTCAAAGAGACTTCCTTGCTCTTCACCTTTGACGAGGTCTGTGCAGCAGGTTTCCTCAACTAAATGCAGCAGTTGATTGAGTCAAGCTTCCATGAATATTGATTGCAGATCCAAGAGAGATGAACTTCTTCCAAATTTCAATATTATCCCCATTTATCCTGATACTTTCCATTGGTCCCATATTAGGGAGTTTAATTTTCTTTACATTGAATTTTAATCTAAAGTGAAGGCAGTAATCCCTGCTCTTTATCAGTAAGTTCTACAAGTCATATTGTCTTACAACATGTAGTTTTATGTCATTTGCATGTGCCGGATTATGAACCTGGCTTCCTTCAATCTTGATGTCATAGTTTTCAGTTAGTACAGCTTCTCAGGTTATTTGCTCAGAGCAGCGTGTTGCACAGAGAAACTACTACAGCTTTCAATGATTCTGTATTACTGTGATGCACAATGAAAATTCATGGAAAAAACAAACAAACCACACTACAGGTTGTATTAAACATATATGTTATAGAAAAAATATTCCGTGAAAGTGCTTAAAATGTTTTCCAGAAAATATGGCCAGGTATTCTGTAACCATTCCAAGAAAAGATCTCAAAAACAAAGTCAAGCAAATAAACAATAACACCACCAATGAGTAATGGGAATTAACATATTTGTATGTGTATCTTTGCAAATTGAATGTCCCCTTTAGTCAAGTATCTATTCATGTCCTTTGCCCATTTGCATCTCAAAACTCTGTACATGTCCACCATCTCAACTCGTGCTAATTTACATGTTAGGCTAAAGAAAGAGGACTGAATTTTCAAGAGACTATTCAGAGAAATGAGAGAACACAGTAGAAGTAATATCCACTGTCAGCTGGGGGTTAATGAAATCAGAATTTCTTAACACTCTCTAAGCTTTCTGTGTCCAGACATTTTCTCCACTCTTTGGTGTAAGGAACTTGAGTTCTCAATAAATGGAAGCCAATTCCAGAGAAGATGAAGACATTAGACTCTCTTTTCGGTTTTTTGAGAAAAGATTGAAAGTATCTCTACTTTGTTCTCCTTGGGCTCTAACATGCAGATCACTCCTTCAATTTCCAGGTTAAAGTTCAAAACATGGTGAAAGGCACCACACTGGTCACAATTCTCCAGAAACTGTATAACTTGTCCGCAAGTTTTTATTTTCTTTCATATATTCTTTGGCCTGGAAGTTATGTCTCTCGTAATAGCAAGAGACTCCAAAAATGGGTTAACATAAAAGAGACTTACATTAGTTGTCAGCATGGATTTTTTTCCTCCCTGTCCTGGGTGCCCTGTGACAGGTACAGCATCAGGATTTGAGCCCAGGAGTGATGAATCCCTCACAAATCCTCTCCCTAAGATTTGCTGTCTCTTGTGGCTCCATATTTCTGGACCTGAATCTACCACAACCAGCAGAAAAGTTTGCAGCACTTGTTATCAATATGTTTGAGCATCAGGAAACAATTACCTGCCTTAATGCAGCTGACTCTCAAGCGCCAAAAGCATATCCACCAAGCAGTTCTCCCCGCAGCTGAGCGCAATGACCACTGAGGGCACAGCTGTCCATTACTGTGTGAGAGGAACAGTGAGAGGACTCAGTGCCATCCAGGCACAACCTTCCCTGTAATAATGACCTTAGTCTATAGGGATCACATGAGCTGCACAGAGCACAGGAGCCAGACTTCTGGGCAAGGGCAATGGGGGAGGCATGGGAGCAAGGAGCTTCCTCTTAGTATCTAGGGTTTCCTTTCCCTCCAAAACATTTTCTCTGAGAATCTTGTCTTCCTAAATATTACAAAACACCACATCAATTTCAATATTCATTCATTTATATGTTGTATGCATAAACACATTTAAATATATGTATGCATAAATGAATCCTGGTGGTGTGTTGGTTACTCATTAAGCTGCGACCTGAAATTTCAGGAGTTCTTAAGTACTAGCTGTTCCACAGTAGAAAAACAGGGCTTTCTTCTCCCTAAAGAGTTACAGTTTCAGAAGTGCTCAAGGACAATTCTACGCTGTCTATAGGGTCATGATGAGTCTGCACTGGCTCATGGCAGTGAGTGTGAGTGATGAATATATGGATATATACTATATTATTTGTGTCATGAACATGTGTTTAATGATTTTCACATCCTGGATGGCTGTACTGGATTAAATGAAATCACAAGACAACAAACCGTGGGGTTCATCTGAAGAGAACTTAATGAGGAATTCATAGCAACACACAGTTGTATAGTGTAGAAGTAAAACTCTGAGATTGATTACTTCAGTTTCCAACTAATGGAACTAGAAAAAGGTGAGTATGCATAGGTAATATCCATGGCATAGGTAGCACGGGCCTGGGAGAGACAATAAAAAAGTAACCAAGATAAATGAAATAACAGGAACACAACCAGTAAGCTGATTATATGAAAACTGACTCTTTTAGAAGATGAAGAAAAGTGATAAATAGCCAGGTTTCCTGATTATCACAAAAGCAGGAGGACTGGAATCTCTCAGATCAGAAACCGGAGAGGAGACACCATTCTGCATGTTTTGTGGACATGCTTTATGAAGAACTTCCTGTCCACACTGTACAAATATCACTGAAATATGGAAATGCTTAGAAGGAAAGAAAATCAGTAAGGTTCCCACACAAGAAACAGGTAATAGAATGGTCCACTATCATCATGTGAATCCACACCATAAGGGGAATCAGAGAGGATGCATTGTGAATGCTCATACCACTCAATTAGAAAGTTTGTTATGTATGTAATATAAAGTTTACAAATTGAAAACTATTTTTTAAAAAGATTGATAATTGATAACAATTAAAGCAATGCTTGATAAACAACCTGCTTAAGAGCTCTTTTCTGTTGGGAGTGCTCGTTCAGTCTGAGGGAGAACTCTTGTCCATATTCTCTACTCATCTGCTTCTAAATATCAGGGGACATGCAAATGCAGCTCTCTGCCTGCTGATAAAACAACCACAGGCCCTGATGTGGGACTTCTCAGAGGACAGTACCCGTTTCTGGGGTCTCTGCTGTTAATATTTTGAAAGCAAGAGCTAGTCCAGAGGACACATAATGAATTTGGTACCAAACGTGGCTTTCATTTTGGCCATTTTACATGGTAATCATTGTAGAGCTTGCTGTGTGTGTGTATAATTGTGAGTCCATGTGTTTGTATGTAAGTCATCTAATCAGAGTGTCTGTTTGCAGGTGTTCAGTGTGAGGTGCACCTGGTGTAGTCTGTGGGCGATCTGAGAAAGCCTGGAGAGTCTTTGAGACTCTCTTGTGCAGCTTCTGGATTCACCTTCAGTGACCATGGATGAGCTGGGCCCGCCAGTATCCAGGGAAGGGCCTGCAGTGGGTCGCAGGCATTAGTACTGGTGTTAGTACATACTATACAGATTCAGTAAAGGGCCAATTAACCATCTCCAGAGACAACGCCAAGAACACGCTGTATCTGCCGATGAACAGCCTGAAAGCCGAAGACACAGCCATGTATTACTGTGCAAGAGACACAGTGAGGGGAAGTCAGTGAGAGCCCGGACACAAACTTCCCCTGGTGGGAGGATATTGGTCTCCAGGGGGTGCGCAGGACCCACAAAGCACAGGACTCAGACCCAGGAGCAGCTGGAGCTCAAGGCTGGTTTCCTGTGGTTATATGTGGATTCTCAGAAATCTCAGTTCCTTGTGGGAAATCTCTAATTTAAAAAATAATACTTCTGTGCCTACTCCTGGCATCTGTGAATTCAAAGTTATATTGTAACCAAAACTATATTCTGTCCCACAGCAACAATCCGCTTCTTAACCTTTAAGGACAGGAAATGACTTTGCCAGCGGTCCCTGCATCAGAGTTCTCAAGACGCTCAGATAAAATATTTTCCAATCAGACTTCAGGAAAATGGTGCCTGGGTAAAGGTATCTATTAAGTGTTTGAGTATTGGCTGAAAGTCTAACAGTATGTTCTTTCAGCACACTCTGAGGAATTCTGGCAATCATCTAGCTAATAATTTAATAAAAGATAGGCAGTCTGCCTATTTTATATTGAATTGTTTCTTCAAATGACACAATTTTTGTTGTTGCTGATTTTTGCTTTTTTTGTTTTCCTTTTTTTTACCCCAGGGTAGAGTGCGAACGCAGGGCTCTACTACCACAAATTATTCAGTCAAGTTTCCAACATTTGGGGAAATCTCAGGGGTCAGGACAGCTTTGGTTGTTTTTCCTAACCTTTGTGGCTGTGTGTGTGTGTGTGTGTGTGTGTATCTTTTCTGGAATCCCATCTGAAAATACATAAATTCGCCAACTGCATTTTATTATCTGGGTGTTAATATCCTATATCAGTCTATCCTTCAGAACCTGCAGCCCATGATAGTCCAGGAAACACACTACCTTTTTGTGAAAATTCAGGATTCAGGGAGAGCTTAGGGCCAAACGGGATCATTCAGTTCTTCATGCTGGATGTTGTATCTTCACCTTCACAGCCCCAAAGAATGTCGGCCACTCCTTCTGGTTTCACCCAGAGGGTCCACATTTGTCCTATTAATGAGCTCATCCTCCTCCTAGTAGCTTTGCTAGTATTTTGTTGTTTGATACCGGTAACATTCCCAGTATCCATTGACACACAACCTTAAGTGAAGAATTTCAGCTATTTTGGTATAAGATCCTGTATGAAATGTAAGATTAGGTGTGAATAACTTTATTAATGATGACTTTGTGGATACTACATGTCTTCCTGTGTCAAAGGTAATTTTTTTAGTGTTGCATGTACTCTTTCCACACTAGAATAACTCTTGAGTAGATGTAGGAGTGTAGTTGTCAAAGAAAAGTTCTTCCTTCTTAGTGACTTACAAAAGCCACTCCTATTTACAGCACACATTGAATGGGAGCTATTTTTGGCTGAATTCAATGAGATTTCTAGATTTAGCTGACCTTCAAATATTTGAATATCTAATTTTACATAATCTATTGCAGAGAGAAAATGAGTATCTGACAATTTAAATGCTCTTGGTTTTGTTCTGAGTATCTTAGAAAGATATAAGTCCCTGAGAGGAGAGGACTACTGCCTTTATTCCCAAAGCTGTTCTCAAACTTAATTTGTGTCTCCCTCCTCAACCATCTTCTTCATCACTTTCTGTGGCCTGAAAGAATAGGCCTTGTTCTAGAAGAATGGAGAAGTCACGGAAGGGAATGTGTTCTATGAAGAAGCAGCCAACATTCTCATCTCAGATTGACCCCTTTTAAACTTTATTACAAAGTTACCACTCACATGCAAATCTGCACATAGTCCATTGGATATAGTCTCATGATGTATTTACTCAAATTTAGCTCTTATTCTGATTTAATACACCTGGGAAAATAGGCCTCATTGCCAATATGTCAGTTTCTTCCTCTTCTTGGGGAAACTCTCAGAGGTGAAACGCTCAGGGATTGAAGCATGGGGTTTTGTGACTGCTTTATCTGTGAATCAGGCTCATTCTCTCCAGGAGAAGCATATGCAAATAAAGGCCCTCCTTATGCTGATAAAAAAAAACACCCCAATCCCAACAAAACAGTTCTTGGAGAAGATCCTCAGTACCATAATCTACAAGAGTCGCTGTTCTGAAATTTGTATGAACACAGAATCATCATGGAGTCTGTACTAAGCTGGGTTTTTCAGGCAGCTATTTTAATAAGTAATGCTATTGAGAGCAAGTGTGTGTGAGTGGGTATGAGTTGCACATAGTTGACATGTGTGATCGTTTTCATGACCGGCATATATTTTGTTTGAAAATGGCAATTGCAATGTGCAACTGGTTGAGTCTGAAGGAAACTTGAGGGAGCATAAGACATTTTTGAGATTCTAATGTGCAAACTCTGGATTTACATTTAGTAACTTTTCCATGACCTGTATGAGCCAAGTTCCAGGCCTGCAGGGTGTCTTATTAGTACTGTTGATATCACATATTGTACAGATTCCATGAAAGCTGGTTTACCATCTCCAGAGACATTGCCAAGAACACACCTTATCAGCGAAAGGACAGTCTAAAAGTCAATCACACGTCCATGTATAATGGTGGGGAAGAAACACAGAGAGAAGTCAAAGTGAGTACAGACACAAACCTCCTATGCAGGGAGGGAGCTGTGTTGCAGGGCTCTGTAAAGGCATGAACAGAAGGAATGATTCTGGATCATGTGCATTTGGAGAGGGAGTTTCTAGTCTGGATCTCTATTGTGATCCAGGGTTCTTCATCTCACTATTTCACACGGGAATTTATGTTTTGTTTTCTTTTTATGATTCAGTTCCTACCCTTAATATCTGTGAATTCAAAGTTGTATTGTAAGAAAATAAAACATTCTCATAGAGAGAAAAACAACCAACCCAAATGAGCTTGTCCCATAGGGAGTAGAAATTTTCCAGGGGTGATCAGCGTGTATTTTGAGAAGGTCAGTGTTTTAGTCCTGGTGGACTGGAGAAAGAAATTCATAGACACTCCTATGTGTATAGGAAAAAGCTTTATATAAAGAGCAACGGTATATTGAGAAAACACACCAGTCCAGTGCAGATTAAACCCATAAGGCCAATATTAGCCCATATGTCTGATACCATTCTGTAAATTCCTCTTCAGACTCATGCAATACATGATACAATGCCAGGTGCAAGAAAATCACGGGTTAGTGGGTGGAAAGTCTTGTGGATCCAGTGGCATTAGAAGCATCTTACTGCTGGTGTGGGCCTCCACGTGACTCCTCCAGCTCCAAGGTTCTGGCTGCCATTAGCATAGCTCCATGTGGCTTGTCAACAACAATGCCTCACAGGGAGAGAGTGTATCTAGCCTTCAGTGAGCTATTCATCTCCTTTGCACCTCCAAATGAGGTCATTAAGGCGTGACCTGATTGACAGGCTAGACTGCACCCCTTCGCAGGTTCACAGGAGATCATGTAACTGCCACAGTCTGAATATCTTTCAGGAAGACTCAGTGGAGTGCTAACCGTTAAGGCCTCAATTAATGGCTGTAAAGTTGGTGGTTTGAAACGTGGTGTCATTTATTCAAGTACAATATATTGTAAAAAGTTGCTTTCACCCAAACTAAAATTCTGTTGACATTGATCAGTTCCAAGTCATAGTAATTCTAGAGGACAGACTAGAACTGCTCCTACAAGATTTCCAAGCCTGTATTTCCTTATGAGATTATTCCACCACAAATTCTCCCACACAGCAGTTCGTGGGTCTGAATGACTAAATTTTCATTTAACAGCTAGGCAAGTCATGACTGTCCCATTAGGATTGGTAGTTCTTACTTATCTATCAGTTATTTTTAAAAAATATTATATCCTGTCAAACAATTTTCATAGTTTAGAATTATGTTTTTCATCAAGCCTTGCTGTTTTTCATCCAGATTCTTCCCCTAGATCAGGGGTCAGTAAATTTCTTTTTTCAAAAAGACCTCTGAAAACTATAATTGATTATTCCATTGGTCATATAGACTTGGAGACAATTATTCAACCTTACTGATTGTGAAAACAACAGCAGGAAAGAGAAAAGGGCATAGCTGTGTGCTAATAGAATGTTATTCACAAAGACAGGCACTGGGCCATGAGCCTGTTAACCAAAGCCCTTCAATGAGGGTCTGTGTAAATAACAGATGATCTTCTGTTTCTTTTCTAAAACAGTTTTATTGGAATTTCATGCACATGATATAATTCAATCATATCAAGAAGAGGCATATACCTGTCTTGATTTTCTCTGCAGTAGGAGCAGCTTGCCTGCCACTACCCCTCATCCCCTAAAATTTTTTGCCAGTGCCAAATTCTTCTCCACTCATCCCTTGGTCAGGAATGCCTCCCAGCTGATGAGGTGTCCCATCTGTGGCGCAGAAACATCCTAGACACTGACAGAAGAGCGCTTCAGCAGCTTGGCATCCCTACATTCCCTGACTTGATTGATCCCTAGTCACAGCTTCCAAACCAGCATATCTCAAAGGACATTGACACAGCAGCCAAGCTCATTGGGGCTGCCACAGTTGGAGTGGCATCTCTGGAGCCTGCATTGGGACTGGGTTTGGGAGCCTCATCCTTGCTTATGCCAGGAACCCTTCTCTGAAGCAGCCGCTCTTCTCCTATGCCATCCTGGGCTTTGCCTTCTCGAAGGCCCTCGGGCTTTTCTGCCTGATGGTGGCCTTCCTCATCCTTTTACCATGTGAAGGAACCATATCTACCCCCCACATTTCTCTGTCCCAAGTCTCTCTGCCCAAAATTTCCCTTCCCTGCACCTCCCCGGACAGCCTGGGGAAAATAATTGGCTCAATGTTTGACAGAGACAAATAAATACTGTATTAATAAAGATGCTTCTTTTTTAAAAAAAGTGGGGGGCATACAATCATCATCACTATCGATTAAATTTTTTCTTCCTTTTGTTCATATCATTACATTTTTGGCAAAATGTACACAGGAAAACATTCTCCAATTCAACCACTGTTATATGTACAATTGAGTATCTTTGATGATACTTTTCATGTTTACAACCATTATTGATATCCTTTTCAAAATTATCCCATCACCAATAATATAAACTGAATTCCCCCTAAGCAACAACCATTTCACCTTCACCCATGGTAACCATTGGTCAAGCTTTGTTTGTTTTTATATAGTTTTAAAAATAGATGTATATAATATTCACATATCAGGCTTCAAAGAACAAAAAAATCATATAATTGGGTGCATACCTCCATGATACAATCACCGAGGACAAACAGGTGCATATGCAAATGTGGTGAACAAAGCTGATGGTGCCGGCTATCAAAAGAGATAGTGTCTGGGGTCTTAAAGGCTTGAAGGTAAACAAACGGCTATCTAACTCAGAAGCAACAAAGCCCACATGGAAGAAGCACACCAGCCTGTGTCATCAAGAGGTGTGCAAGGGATCAGGTATAGGCATCATAAGAAAAAAAAAATCTTACCAGAGTGAATGAAGGGGAAAGTGCAGAGTGGTGACCCTAAGCCCATTTGTTGGCCACTGTAGATCCCCTTGCAGAGCGGTCTAGGGGAGGACTTGAGTCAGTCAGGGTGTGATATAGCACTGATGAAGAATACAGCTTTCCTCCAGTTCATAAATGCTTCCACCCCTCCCTCCACCCCACCCCACCCCACTACCATGATCCAAATTCTACCTTGCAAGTCTGGATAGAGCAGAGGATGTACACTGGTGCAGATAGGAGCTGGAGGCACAGGGAATCCAGGGAGGATGATACCTTCAGGACCAGGGTGTGAGGGGTGATACTGGCAGGGTAGAGGGTGAGTAGGTTGGAAAGAGGGAACCGATTACAAGGCTCTACATGTGACCTCCTCCCTGGGGGACAGACAAAAGAAAAGGGGGTGAAGGGAGACTCTGAACTGGGCAAGATATGACAAAATAATAATTTATAAATTGTCAAGGGAACATGAGGGAGGAGGGAGCTTTGAAAATGATGAGGGCAAAGAATGTACAGATGTGCTTTATACAATTAATGTAAGTATGGATTGTCATAAGAGTTGTCTGAGTCCCTAATAAAATGTTTTTTAAAAATAGTATTAATTTACATAGATGTTTAAAATGTTGTACTATATGTATATATGCAAATATATAATAATGAATTCTTTGGTTCTCTCCCCATCCCACATTCATTGTTTGCTCCCGAAAGTTCCTCACCCTTCCTACTCCTCTACTCCCCTAGGGCCCTATAGACCATTGCATCAGTTATTGTCTCTAGGGATCCACGCCTTCTGTGCTTTACAAACTTTGAAACCCAATAGAAACAACAAAAAACAAAACCAAAATAAAACAGCAAGAAGAAAATAATAATAATATAAAGATAAAAATGAAAATGAAGAACAAAGAAGGAAAGACTACCATCAATATTTTAAAGTTCAGCAAAAAAAAAATCCTGTCATGGAACAAGTGAGAAATGCTTTACCTTAGAGCAAGTACAGGTTGGATCGAGAGGTAGGTCAACTGACCAATTGTCATATTATGATGCCATGGTCTGATCCACCGTGATCAAGTTCGCAGTTCTCTGTCTGAGAGTAAAGCTTTTCAAGGGGATCTGCCAGAGGTTTAATCTGACTAAATATTCTTCAGATGGATTTTTTTGAGTTCTCACTGTTCACCTACCCTTCGACAAATGGGATGTTCATAATTTGAGCTCTGAAGGTTTTTCCTTCATCACATTTGAATTGTCACTATCTTTGGGTCACACATGCTGGTGTGCTTCTTCATTGTGGACTTCCTTGACACCTGACTTAGATGGCTGCTTGAAGACAAGCCATTTAGATCCCAGATAATTGATACCCTGGTACCATCGCTTTCTTCACCCCACTTTGCTGTAATGCCCTTATCTTCATTGATTTTTCAATGAAGGTAAGTATTGAGCAGAGCCATGTTAAGATCCTGTACCCAGAATATGATCACCTAGAGGATGGATCTAGCTAAATCCTGTCATATACCATGGGCACCTCTACCTAGTGCGTGGAAAGTGAACATGTGAAACTCCACAACTATGTTAGTCTGGGTGGACTAGGGAAAAAAATTCACAGACATTCATATGTGTACAAGAGAGAACTTTATATCAAAGAGAAATTGTACATTAAGAAGGCATAACCGCCCAGTCCAGTTCAAGTCCATAAGTCTGATATTAGCCCAGATATCTGACACCAGACTATAAATTCTTCAGACTCATGCAACACATGCAATGATGCCGAATGCATGAAGAGCACATGCCAGTGGGTGCAAAGTCTTGTGGATCCAGTGGAGATGGGTGGAAACATCTCAAAGCTGTTAAGAGTCTCCACGTGGCTCCTTCAGCTCCAGGGCTCTAGCGTAGCTCCTTGTGCATTGTTGACAGGAATGTCTCACAGGGCATGAGACTGTGTCCTGCCTCCAGCGAGCTATTTTTCTCCTCAGTGCCTCCAAATGATGTCATCAAACTGCAACCAGATTGACAGACTAAACTCCATCCCTTCATCTTAAGTCTCAAATTGACAGCAGATTATACAACTACCACAGCAACCATGGAGGCAGATAAAGAGCAGGACAGGAAAAGCGAAGTAGGTACCTTCTCTATTTGTTTTGTACTCTACTCTTATTTGTATCTTTATGTCATTATAATTTTTCTTTATGTTTAATTATATCTTTGCTTTTAATTGTTTTTGTTATTATCTCCAAGTTTGGAAGTAAAGGAGTGGATGAATAGAGACCATAACTGAGGCAATGGTTTATATGGAAGGGGGAGGAGTAATCAGTGGATCTGTGAAGCAGGAGGGAGCATTAAGCTTATTTTGAAAATGGGCATACAACTTTTTTTTAGAAGTGTTTTAAGTATGGAAATGTGAATGTTATATCAGGAAAAGAAAGAAAGAAAGAAAGAAAGAAAGAAATAAAGAAAGAAAGAAAGAAAGAAAGAAAGAAAGAAAGAAAGAAAGAAAGAAAACGATCTATGGTTACCATGTGTGAAGTGGGAAGAGATTTGGCTTAGGGGGGCATTAAATTAAGTTTAACTGCAGTGAAACAATATGCAGGGGGATAAAAATAATGGTTGTACAACCTGAAAAGAATACTCAATGGCACTGAATTACACATGTAGAAGGCGTTGAATCGGTGAAAGTTTTGTTGCATACAGTTTTGCAAGTATGTGAAATATATTACATGAATAATGATTACAGAGGGGGAGAAATTGTTCTATAATTGACTGTGGTAAAGATTATACAACTCTTCTTGATATGGTTGAAGTATTGAATTATATAAGGGGGAAAGTTCTAATAAAAGTGTTTTGTTTTGAAGTGGATGCTCAGAAATGTTCATCATTTTACCTTCCACTTTAACTCAACAGCCTGCACATCTCATGGGCTACCCTTGTCCTAAGGGTAGAACTGGGCTGCCCAGAGAGAAAGTGGAACATTCCTAGGAAAATAGTATCCCCAGGAATTCCCTTCATTATGGCTCACACCTCAGGCCAACTGTCTGCATTTCTACAAATCTACCCATGGTTTTCAGGAAGAAATTGTTTGTCCACAGTCAGTGCAAATGATGAAGGGTAGAGATTGACCTCACAGAACACAGGTCAGGAAAATCCCCTCTAGAGGCCATTACTGCTCCTACTCAGAGCCATCCTCTTTCTGCTTCCACAAGCACAGCACACGTGGATCGCCTACAGTAAAATAAGGTAACAGAGCTCCAAGTCACACATGAAAGTCAGGTATCTTAGGCCTTCATCCTTACCATGTTAATCAGAGATGCCTGTGGAGGTGACACCCTTCTGGATTCTTCTTGGTGACATGAATGTCCTACCCTGTAAGCACCTTCATGTCAAAAGCAGTTCTTTTCATCTTAGAATGGTTTTAAATTATATTTCCCCCCGTATTCCTAGGTGTGATCGTGCAGGTAGAGCTGCTACAGACCAGTCATGAGTTGGGAAAGCTATGTGCTATGTCTCAAAGTGCTATGTCTAGCTTCCAGGTCTGAAAATATCAATGTTTCTAGATCTAAAAGGCTCTGGGAAACACGACCTGTGTTAGGTGGCACAGAAGCCTTGTGATGAGTCTTAGCAACAACTCAGTTTTCACATATTGATGCATTGCAACCACTATAGCTCAACCAGCTGCATGTGTTTTAACAATCTGAAACCTGAGGACACTGACATGTAAAATGTAGGAAACGTACTAGGAGACACAATGAAGGCTTAATGGTCAAACATCTCAAGCATCACAACCCTAATTGGGCAGCAGAGGGAGCTCAGGGTACATGGGACACAATCTTTGCCACAGGAGCAGGTGCAGGGGGTGCCAAGTGTTTCTTTGCTCTTGTGTCTGGAGTTTTCCAATTCACCCATGTGGAAGAGCACTTCAAGGAACCTTCAGCAACTAGGTTCGCATGCCTCTTATTTTCCTGGAGGGCAGATCCTAAAAATTAAAAGCCCATATTCTTCCTCAGAAGACAGGGGAGAAAGAAATCACACTTGGGACAAGTTGAAATCAATCCCAGAAGAACTGGTAGTCTCTCTATGCCGTTAAATTCTGACCTCCATGTGCTTCACTCAACACAATCAGTTTCTCTCCATCCTAATTATTTTTTCCAAATTACTTTAGGTTGAAATTGTATGTGTGTGAATCCCAGCCCAAGTATCTCCTGTGAAGAGAAAACCAAACCAAACCTGATTTTACCATTTCTGAAATAATTGACAGTTGTATATTATTTTTGTCAATATTTATTATTTTAATAGGTAATTATTCTCTTGAGAAAAACATATCCTTTAACCAGGATTTGTCAAATTATTTTTTTACATTTTATTAGGGGCTCAAAAAACTCTTATCACAATCCATAAATATACATACATCAATTGTATAAAGCACGTCTGTACATTCTTTGCACACCAGCCTGTATGATCATGAGGTGTACACGTGATCATGTATCAGACATCAATGACCCAGAACAAAATAATATCTTTGTGAATGAAGAAGAGTGTGCAGTGGAGACCCAAAGCCCATCTATAGACAATTGGACATCCCCTTACAGAAATGTCACAAGAAAGAGAAGAGCCAGTCAGGGTGCACTACAGCACCGATGAAACAAACAACTTTCCTCTAGTTCTTTAATGCTTCTCCCCCCACTATCATGGCCTCAATCCTACCTTATAAATCTTAGTAGACCAGAATATTTACACTGCTACAGATAAGATCTCGCAACACAGGGAATCCAGGACAGATAAACCGCTCAGAACCAACAATGAGAATAGAGATATCAAGAGAGTAATGGGAAGGTGGGAGTAGAAAGAGGAAATCAATCACAAGGATTGACATAGAACTCCCTCCCAGTGGGACAAACAGCAGAAAAGTAGGTGAAGTGAGACAGCAGACAATGCAAAATATGAAAATCATAATTTATAATTTATCAAGGTTCATGAAAGAGGGAGAGTGGGAGAGGGAGGGGAAAATTAGGAACTGATATCAAGGGCTCCAGTACAAAGCAAACGCTTTGAAAATGATGATGGCAGCATATGTACAAATGTGCTTGACAATGGATGAATGCATGAATTGTGATAAGAGCCCTAAGAGCCCCCAATAAAAGTATTTAATAAAAAAGAAAGCATTAGTATTGTAAAGCATAATACCTAGATTTGGAGAGCACAATCAACTCCTCAAGCATGGGAGACTTCCTCTAGTTTTTGGAAGATGCCCTGGAAACGACCCGATGTGTTATGCAAATTCACAGACAGCATTGGCTTCTCTGGGTATGTAGAGACCTTCAGCATCTACAGAACTTCTAAGTTTAACTCAGTACCTTAAAATTCTTGGTGTGCAAAAGATTTGTGAAGGGAAGGCAAGCTTGATTCAAGGCAAGACAAACCTGCAGGGAAGGAGCGAGACTCAGGAGCCGCTGTCATATTCAGCTCAAGGGGACAATTAAGGGAAGGTCTAGAAGGGGCTGGGGAGGGTTTTACTTTTAGCATATGAATTTTCTTTTCCAAAAGATAATTTAAAAGAGAATTAGACAAGGGAAGCTTGTGTCAGATTAAATATATATTTCTAGGGGAATATTTATTTAACTGCATCAAGAAATGAATAAGCACCACACTTAAGGGGTGGAGAGGAGGAGGGCACATTTCAAGGCACTGTCTCTAACTGTAGGTTGACATTTCCATTAAGTCAATTCTTTCTCATAACAACCCTATAGAATAGGGCTGCCCTTGTAGGCTTCTGAGTCTATAAATCTTCATGGGTGTGTAGAGAATTCTTCCCCCTGCAGAGCCATTGGAGATTTAGAATGACTGACCTTGCATTTAGCAGCACACTGCATAATGAACCCCACACGCAGGGCTTTCCAAGATATCTAGAACATTCTTATCTACTCTTGGAGTGACTCTCTTAGAAGTCATTCAACATTACTTATGACTATATAGGCAGAAGGTATGCAAATAGACCCCTCCCCTGCTGAGGAAAACCATCCAAGTCCCAACTCTGAAGCTCTTGGACAGTTGCTCCACCTCTGGAATTCCAAGGTACCCCCATTCAAGACTGAACAAATCAAGTCACAGTGGAATCTCTATTGAGCTCAATTTTCCTTTTTGGAATTTCAAAAGATGCTTTGATGCAGAGAAAGTGTGCATGAGGGGGCATGAGTGAGAGGCAGTAAATATGATTTTCAGGATCAGGATGTCTGTGTGTTTGCAGGTGTCCAGTGTGAGGTGGAGCTATGGCATCTGAGGGAGACTTGAGGCAGTCGGAGGCTTCTCTGATATTCTCCCGTACAGTCTCTGCATTCATTGCCTGTATTTATAATATACACTGGATCTGCCTAGCCCCAGAGAAGGGGCGGCAGTGGGTTTCATACATGAATAGTGTTGGTAGGACTCTCCGAAGGGCCAATTCACCATCTCCAAAGACAATGGTAAGGACATACTATAACTTCAAATGGACAACCTGAACTTCAAGGACACAGTTTTGTATTTCTGTGCAAAAGATGCACAGTATGGTAGTTACATAATCTGGTGTGAATTTGGGACTTCAGAGGATAAAGAGGGAAGGGTTGGAGTCTGTCAATTGGATCATAGCCAATGAAGCCTCTGCGTGGGCATGGCCTTCTGAGAATTCTGGGAAATCCCGTATTCCATCTTGGAGGTGGAAGAGAGACTCTCTAATCCCTGGGAGACACCCTACTGACAAGGGTGACTCTCTGTGAGACATCCCTGAATAGAAGCCACATGGACCTACCCCATGCAGCCCTGGGTTCTGGAGAAGCCATGTAGAGACCCGTCTCCGCTGAAAAGCTTACAATGCCACTGGATCCAAAGACTTTCTGCCCACTGGCCTGTGATCATCTTGCATTCTGGATCATTGCATGTATTTCATAAGTATGAAGAGGAATTTATACATTGGTATCCGACACATGGGCTAATAATGGACTTATGGGCTTGGACCTAACTGGGGTTAAGATGCTTTCTAAATGTACAATTGCCCTTTATATTAAATCTCTTATACACAGTGTACGTGTGTCTATGGATTGGTTTCTCTAGTCTACCCAGACCAACGCACACAGTGAGGAGAAGTCAGAGTTAACCCAGACATGAATGTACCCTAGTGGAAGAGGTTAGGCTGCAGGAATCCCTCAGGATCTGCAGAGCACAGGACTCAGACCCAGGAGCAGGTCCAAATGGAGCTTCACTACTGGCTTCCTGTTGTGTCTGGGGATTCTTCTCCTTCTCAGCATCCCTCAGGGAATCAGTGCATCTCCTCCCGTCTTTCTGAAACACTCACCCAATCTCCCTCTGATGATAGGATGATTTCAAACTTAGCTTGTTTCGTTTTTCCCTTGAATTGTCTCAAATTTCCCATGTAATTGGTAATTCGTGCATCTAGGACAAATTCTGTTCAAATCATTGGCTTCATCAAAAACTTTATCCCTTGCTTTCAATAACCCTCCTGTATTCCCTCCTTCCTCGGGATAACAGTCCCTGCTGTGCAAAGGATCTCACTTTATTATCTTTGTGTGTGTGTGTGTGTGTGTATATATATATATATATATATATATATATATATATATATATATATATATATATATATATATATATATATATATATATATATATATATATATATATATATATATATATATATATATATATATTTCCAGAAAACATACTACATGAACTTACCACCAGTAGCCCAATCCTAGATCAAGTCACCTCTCTCCATTCATCCAAATGGAGACTTTCTTCTCTGAGTTCATTCATTTTATTCATTCACAGCTCCTGTCTGTCCTTGTCCACCACAGGCTAATTTGAGAGTCAGTTTTTTTCTCCAAAGGCTGTTTAATTTAGCAGTTGTGCATATTGATACAAGAGTAGGAAAAGGGAGATAAGACACATTTTATGCTTAGTCTCAACATGCCTCCCCAGACCTCACCTCCCTTCCTGCCCTATGGCCCCTTGTGCATGGGCTATAAGCATCCTATTCTGTACAGGGCACCCACAGGTTCCCTTCAAGTTCTGTCAGAATATCCTTCTCTAGAGACATGCCCAGGGACTGATTTTCTGTCAATCAGTACTGTGACTGCTGTAGTTATGATCACATATTTCTGAGTCAGGCACACACAGAGGGAAAGGCTATGGGAACCCAGACACATACACCCATACAGGGAGAGGGCGGGGCTCAGGGGTCACTCAAGCCCACAGATAACAGGGACCCTCAGGGGAGAAATGTAGAGGAGTCTAAGAAGGATTAGTTAAATTAGGTACCTATTTCCTCTACCTGCAGAGAAAATGTCTCTGCCACACACCTCCACATTCTTGTAGCTCAGTGTATATATTCTTGTATGCACTTTGTCTGTTTTTTTGTATGTGCTAGTACACATGAACTACTCTGTGCCTTAATATGTTATACTATGTGACAGAACTTGTAGTCTGTTCTGCATTGATTCTATTATTATAATTCTAGTATATTTTAGTGTGTCTTTGTGGGTTTTTTCTTAAGTAAATGCATGTATATTTATTAATCTGAGGGTATTGTATGAAGATTTGTTAGTTCTAGTATATGTGCTGATTTGTTCATAGTAGGCATGTGTATGTTAATATGACTGTTAAAACACAAATGTCATTATGTGAGTTTCCTGCTTGCGTGTGTTCAGTCCAACCCATGTGAGCTCTTCAAACTTTATGAGCTCACATCTCCTTGAATAAAATACTTTATTGAGTGTTAAGAAATTACTAAGCTTGGGGGAATCCATTAGAGGCCCATAGTAATATGCACAGCAGAGTACGCTAATCAGTGAAACTTCTTTTTAAAGTGGACAATAAGAAACAGAAGGACATGAACAGCAAATCCTAGAGGTGAACTAGTCAATGCAGAGACATCCTTAACTAGGAAACAGGCCCAGAGGGATGTTTATTTTCTCCTCTCTGAAGCTCTTGTGTTTATGGATGGCAATGATAAAGCCTTTGTAAAAGAATGCACGCTACACTCAAAGGATGTCTAGTTGTAGGTACATGGGTGATGCCAAGAGCCAACGTGAATGCAGAAGTTTAAAGGTAAATGAGATGGATCAAGGAAAAGGATGACTTATCTTCCATCATCTTTGCCCAGAGAATGGGGTTCAAGCTCTCTAAATAAGGTTAACTGATGAAAAACAACACAAACTATTGGAGAGGGCTTACTCCTATTCCTTTCAAACAGCTAAAAGAACTCAAGGTTGCTTGTGCCCAATATGGCCCAACTGCCTCTTTTACTCAATCTTTATTAGATACACTTTCCTTCGAGGTGCTTCCCGCCGCAGAATGGAAACAATTGGCTTTTGAAAATGCAAATACTGCCTGCCAGGCAGCGCTGAGACCTTTTGGAAAAAAGGGCAACCTGTCCGATTATATCAGACTATGCTCAGACATTGACCCTTTCTTTACTCAGGGGCTTGCGATAGCAGCTGCTTTGTAAGGAAAAACAGTAAAGGAGGGTTAATGATACTATGGAACTTATGGGAGCCCTGCAGGCTGGGCTCCCTTCCCCCTCTGCTATTCCAGCCAATACATATAAGATCATTTTAGATTTAAAAGATTGTTTTTATACCACACCCTTGGATCCAAAATATTGTAAAAGATTTGCCTTTAGTGTCCCTTCCACCAACTTCAAAGAGCCTATGAAGAGATATCATTGGCTTGTTTTGCCTGGAGGAATGGCCCCAACCCGCTATTAATATGGGGAGGAGGGCATGTTTGGGTTTTTACACAGGATGCTGATGGAGCATGGGGGCTGCCTGAATGGTTGGTGCAGCTTGCAAACCATGCAGATGGTAATTTGCCTCAGAGTGCTTCTGGGGACATGGCTCAGTGAGAAGTACTAGGCTTAAGTTTCTGATCCACCACTCTTACTTCCTGCTGTCTGGGAAGGTCTGGAAATCAAGATGTGGGTTAATGACTCACGCCCTCCCTGTACAAAGTGAAGGAAATGTTATTCCACCCACTCCACAGTCTTTTTCCTCATGTAGATTAGAGATTCAAAAGAATAATAAAACCATATTGTGGAGATCATGTCTCACAGACAAGCCCATCAGCTATAACGTCACAAAAGAGAGATATATCATCGATTGGTCTGTCAACCAGGACAATACTCAAAAAAAAAAAAAAAAAACACTGCCAAATGGGAAAAGGGGCTGTCTGCAGGACTTTGGTGGTCAGACTTGGGTTTTCCACAAACTCAGTGGTGGAAAATAGGGGCTGCTTAGGGGGACATGAAGCTTATGGGCCCTACCTCCAGACCACAGGGAAATGTTACTGCCTGCGTACCATCGCCTTATGTACTTTTGGCAGGGAATATTACTATAGATCATGATGATTCTAAGTTTGACAGGTCTTGTAATAACTGAAATTGGTCTAATTGTATTACCTGGTCCCCTGAAGGTATTGTCATCGCCATTTTATATCAACCTTCTTTTGTTATGCTGCCAGTGAATATTACTGGGCCTTGGTATTCAGAAAGAGGGTTACAGGTATTAGAAGAGACTGAAAAAGCATCAACCAGATTTAAGTGTTTTGTAGGTTTGCTTATAGCAAGTATTTTAGCTATATTAAGTTTAGTTGCTACTGCTACTACTGCAGCAATTGTACTTTCACAAATCTTACAAACTGCCCACTGTGGAAATGAATTATCCAAAGATGTGACTAATGTTTTGGGTACTCAAGAAGATATAGACAGGAAGTTAGAACAAAAAGTAAATGCTCTTTATGACATGGTCATGTATTTAGGAGACGAGGTGCAGGGGCTTAAGGCCAGGTCTAGTCTACAGTGCCATGCTGTACATACATGGATCTGTGTTACACCTAAATTGTACACTAACAGTCAGTATAGCTGGATTAAAGTGTAGAATCATCTTCAAGGTACTTGGCACAATGCTAATGAGTCTTTAGATTGATTACAACTCCATCAAGAAATATTAGCCATAAAAGATGCTAAGTCTCTTTATTTTGATGTCGACAAGGTTGCTGAGGATTGGCTCCAGCATTTTCAAGATTCTTTCCTTTCGTTAGGAAATCTCAGAGGCCTACCTCATATGCTTTTTCTCTAGTCACAGCGGGAGTGTGTGTATTGTTTATCTTATGCATACTCCCTATGATACTGCACAAGGTTATGGTTGAATTATTGGCTTTAGGAACAAAATTACAGGAAGTACACCTGCATACTTCACTCCCTCCCCAAACAGGAGTATAAGGCAGAGGCTGGTTAGTCAGACGGGTAAAATCGAGTCTGAGTATTCCAACCTAAGACAGGTCATAGTCTCCTGCAGACAGTGACTGATGACGGGTAAGGGCGATTTCAGGACTTCACAACCTAAGACAGACACAGTGATCTGCTGACGTTTTGAGTAAAGACGTCTTCAGTAAATAAAAAAGCGGGGGCTGTTGAAGGCCATTAAGACTCAGCTTTGAAACAGCTGATAAGTCTCATGAACTATGTATCAGTGTTTGCTGATTTCTTCTGTGACTTTACGTTTTGAACATACTGTTAAGAACAAGAACAACAACAACAAAAAAAGAACAAGAAAGTATGCAAAGTCTGGGAAGATAGGTTGTTTAATTTTCTCAGGGATGTCTGCCTTGGCAGAAGACAAAATTGCTATGTGTAGCAAATGTGCTTGCTTAACAATGAGATAATAAACCCCGGGTTGTTTCTGCATGGATAAAAGGAGTATGTAAAACAAACCCGAAGCTTCAGTATTCACTGTTGCCCTCCCAATACTTTTAATCTCTTCTTTTTACCCTAATAATCATGCCCCCTCTTTCAGGACGGTTTGACTCCTGAGCTGGCTCCGACAGCCCCTCCTTGTTCAAAATTCTTAATCTAAAGCTTGAGTAAATTTTAACTCCTTCCAGAAAAAAATTGGTTGGTGTATAGAAAAAAGACCAAACAAACAAATATCCTGAATACTGAAAGTATAACAGTCAAGAGATCAATCATTGCATTAGATAAATCTGCTGAACAATGCCTCTTTAGAGTATTGAAAGGAAAAGATATTACCTGGAGGACTGGTTTCACCTGACCAAAGCAGGCTATTGTCAATTGACTCTTGTGCATTTGAAAGATGAACAAAGGAAGGCTGAAGAAGAATGAATATATTAGAATTGTAGTTCTGGACAAGAATGTCCCACATACCATGGACATGCAAAGGACAAACAAGTCTGTTTTGGAAGATGTAATGTCAGAGTGCTACTTAGAGGCAAGGATGGTGAGAGTTCATATTATATACTTTGGACATATATCAGAAAAGATCATTCCTCGAAAAGGATATTTTGTTTGGTAAAGATGACGGGCAGTGAAAAACATGAATCCCACTACCAAATGGATTAACAAAGTGACTGCGACAAATGGTTCACCAAACCCGAAGAATGATATTCCTGCTCAAATTGCCTAATGCACAGAGAGGACCATAGGGCCATCCCAATCACAAGACACGGCATCCCTTAATGACCCACAGCGCTATGAGGGACAACACTGTGGCACACTGTGGGAAATGAGCTCGATCTGACTTCACCACACTGGGGCAAAACTCTAAGGGCATGCAACAGAGCAGCAAGAGGAGCAAAGCAATGAAGTGCCCGGGAAATACAAAACAACAGACTGAGTGGCCAAGGCATGGTACCACATCAGACTCAACCAACAGTAAAATACTCCTAATGATCAACGAACAAACCTGGAATGATTCTTAAGTCTTTTCTCTTTTTTCCCGGTGGTTGCTTCCTTTTTTGTTGTTGTTGTTATTTTGCTCTGTCTTGTTTCTGTGCTTATTATTGTCTCCGCATGTCTATCTAGATAAGATTGGCAGGATAAACACACCAGAGGAGACAACAATGGGGCTGATGGTTCTGGGGGGGGGGGATAAAGGAAACAGGGAAGTGGGGGAAAGGAAGAGGCTGTAAGCCTGGGGTCAAGGGCACAAGTGATCTAAAATCGACGTTGAGGAGAGTGTAGGATGCCTGGTAGGGCGTGATCAAGGGCAATATAATGAGAGGAATTACTGAAAACTGATGAAGGCCAAACATGATAGTGGGACAAGAGGAAAGTAAAAGGAAATAGAGGAAAGAAGTAGGAGACAAAGGGCATTTATAGAGTTCTAAATACAGTCATTTACATATGTACACATATATATGACAAAAGGGTAACATATCTATGTAAATATATTTAAATTTTAAGTATAAAAGTAGCAGATAGACACTGGACCTCTACCCCATTACTCTCTCAATGAAAGAAGACTTTGTTCTAATAACCTGGCATTCCATGATGCTCAGCTTCCTGACACAATCGATTAAGACAAACTGGTGCAGAAGCAAATATGGTGAAGAAAGTTGATGCTGCCTGGCTATCAAAAGATATAGCTTCTGGGGTCCTAAAGGCCATCAAACTGAGAAGCTACAAAGTCCACATGGAAGAAGCACACAAGCCTGTGTGATCATGAGGTGTCAATAGGATCAGGTATCTGGCATCAGAGACACAGAACAAAAAATCCTATCAATTTGAAAGAGGGGTAGTGTGGAGTGAGACCCAAAGTCCATCTGTAGGCAATTGGACACCCCCTTACAGAAGGGTGTGTTACACAGAAACAAAACCAGGACACTTGTGAATATATATAGATATGTGCATACATACATCTATTACATATACAATATATAATCATTATATATAAAACCATTATATATAATCATTATATATTATTATATATTCTATATAATGGATAGACATATAAAGCACAAAAGAATATAGCAGCTAATTTGTTCACACAGCTGTCCAGAGTGCTCAGTTCAACTCACTTCCGTGAAACATTTAATATACTGGAAGTCCTTCAACTCATGAGGGCCACTGGGTCCAAGGTCAAGCAAGCAGACAGGTGAGTCTTATGTACGGCAATGCAGGCAGTCTGGACACAGGCAGCAAACAAAGGGCAGATCATCAACAAAGAGCAAGAAGATAGGATCCAACAGTCCCAACCTCAAGTGATGCATACATCAGCAACATGATGAAGCACTTCTCAAAGGAACCTCAAGCTCTAGCGACATGATCCACAGGTTGTTAGGCCAACACTTAGTGTAGCTCACAAGTTGTGGCAGAGAACTAGCAGGCGCACCCTGATCTGATGAGAAGAGTGCAAGAGAGAGAGAGGCACGGTTTGCCTAGCCCTTTATCTCTTTGCCCTCCAATCAAACTGCAACATTATTTATACCATGTTCCTATGAGCCAGGTTGGCACAATAAACTAACCTATCAGAATGGGTCACAAGGATGAGCCAGTTAGGGTTCAGTATAACACCTATGAAACATACAACTTTTCTCTAGTTGTTTACTGCTCCCCCACCCCACAATCATGACCCCAAATCTACTGTACGAAACTGGCTAGACCAGAGAATGCACATGGGTACCGAAAAGAGCTAGAAACACAGGGAATCAAGGGCAGATAAACCCATCAGGACCAATAATCAGAGTGGCAATACCAGGAGAGTAAGGGGTAGGTGAGGGGTGAAAGGGGAAATGAACACAATGATCTACATATAACCCCTTCTCAGGGGGATGGACAACAGAAAAGTGGGTGAAGGGAGACATCAGACAGTATAAGACACGAAAAAGCAATAAAAAATTATAATTTATCAGGGCTTCATGAGGGAAGAATAAAATGAGCTGATACAGCGCTCAAGTAGAAAGAAAATGTTTTGAAAATGATGATAGCAACATGTACAAATGTGTGTAACACAATTGATATATGCATGGATTGTAATACAAGCTGTACAAGCCCCTGATAAAATGAGTTAAAATAAATAATTTTTTTAAAAACATGCGTTCATCCTCAATTATGAGGATGGCACAGGAGAGTGCAATGTTTTGTTCTGTTGTGCAATGGGTCCCAGTGAGATGGCACTGACTCAATGACAGCTGATATGACAACAGTCTCAGAAACCACAAATATACACCCAGCGCAAACACAAAGACATTAGTGTGTTATGTTTACAAAAGATATTATTTCTCTCATGAAAAAAAGGGAAGAGGTTTCTTCAGTTAAAAAAAGTTGGAACAAACAAGGTGACAACAAAATCACTGAGGCATTTCCACCCCTCATTAGTCCATTCTTTTGGTGAGCTGAAGGCAGTTCTCTAAGGGCCTCACAGCATGCCAGGTGGCAGAGTACTTTCAGGAACATGGGCTCTAGTCTAAAACAACACACTCACTAAGTGGTGAGCAGCTATTTGTCTGTCTAGGAAACTGTAAATCATGCAGTCCTGTACACTGAGGGTTCAGCTGGAAGTTCAGAGGATCCAGCAGAGCAAGAGACTGACAATAATTACTCACTGGATTGCAGGATGCTTAGAAGGTCTATAATCAATTGAATCAAAATAAAATTTCTTGAGAAACTTCCAGCCTAACTGTAAGATAGATGAAAACTAAAAATTCTGGCAGCTAGAGTATTCACATAAGATTAATAAGCACTTTTTTACTGTTTTGTTGCTTAAGTTCAACTTATTGGGTTCCAACATAACAATAGTTTTTAGAGAGCACTTAGTAACATTTTCTATGAGACAAGAAATAACCTGATACCCATGTCAGATGACGATATTTTAAGAAAACTATAGAAGAGTGTTGATAATGGATCTGAATGAAAAAATTATTTTTAAAATAGGAAACTGAGTCAGACAATATATTAAAATAAGCATGCATCAAGATTAATTCTAATTCATCCCAGAATTGATTTAACACAAGAAAATGAACACTCAAATATGCCTAGTGATGGGGGAAAAGTCAATTATCTAAATTGACACAGAATGAATAATAAACAAAGTAAAAAGCTTTTCATGTTAAAAAAACAACTACAAATCTAACATGAAATAGGTAAAACTCAATATGCTAATATACATTCTTGTAAAAAAAACTTTGAAAATGTCACATGTAAGAGAAAGAGAAAAAAGTTCACCCCACCACAGAATCAGGATAAACATACATATCCATTTTCACCACTCATATTAAAAATGATACTAGCTAGATTGATCAGAAAAAAGGAATTAATAAAAAGAAGAAAATGACTTCCAAAAAGAAGAAAAGAAAATTCCTTATTCATCATAAATTGAAGATGTCATGTAAAAAAGTTGCCAATTGAAGGCAAACAAGCGGCCATCTAGCTCGGAAACAACAAAGCCCACAGAGAAGTGCGCAACCTAAGCGAATACAAGGTGTTGAACGGACCAGGTGGCAGACACCTAGAACAAAAACCATCATTGTGTGATCACCTTCCTCTAATCTCTGGGGGATGGGCAATGGGAAGGTGGGTGAGGGGAGAGGCCTGGAAGTATAAGATAACATAATAATTTATAAACTATTAAGGGTTCATGGGGGAGGGGAGAGCGGGGAGGGAAGGGAAGGGATAAAAAGGAAAACGAGCTGATTCCAGGAACCCAAGTGGAAGGAGAATTTTGAGAATAACGAGGGCAACGAATATTTATGCATTGTGATGAGGGTTGTATGAGCCCCAATAAAAAGATTTATTAAATTTTTTAAAAGTTGCCAAATAGGTCATAAATACTATATATAGGTAGTAAATGTTAAAATATTCTAGGCAACATTTCAACACACAAAAATACTTGGTACTTAAATCCCTAATGATAAACTGCTAATCTCCAACTCCCAAACCATTAACCCTTACATATTAAGATGCTGACCATCTTTCAAACACACCTATACCCTTCTAAAACACAAGAGGAGGAGGAGGTGATGCTGTTTGCCAGAGAGCAGGGAGAGCCGGCCAGCCTGCCTGCAGGGCTAAAATGGGCAAAAGCAGTACTAGGAGATTTATATATGCAGTTAGCAGGTAGCACACATTTTGCCCTAACAAAACTACTGGTAAACATCCTTAGTCGTTATCAAAAAGGATACTACAAAAACATGTGTATGGTACACACACATGCACTTATGTACACACCAAAATCACATAAATAATGAAATTCAAAATAGATTTTTGTGTGTGTGAAATATTTTGAAACAATGATAAGATCTACAAAAATAAAATGGGATCCAACTCAACTATTCAAGTTTGTGAGACAGGTGGGAAAGCCTGGGGACCCCAGGGTGGGAGAGTGCCGACAGCGGGCCAGGGATCCAAACGGCATGCTGACACACAAGTGCACAATGTGAGCATCTCCAACCCATTTTCCTAACAGGACCTCCTCATTGACCACCTAGGTAGTGTCGAGAAAAACAAGTCCCCACTCAGTGGCTGGCCTACACACCTTTTCCAGCAGGTGGCTGCCCGGGGTTCAAGGCTAGGGGCGATCAGGGAATGTGGAGGCAGCTCCAATCATTCCCTCTCACCTCCTTCCTCTCTCCTGTCCTCCCTCCTCTCCTCTACTCCTGCCCCTCACCCCTCCACCCCCATCTTACAAGGAAGATTAGATCAAATCATCCGACATTGAAGGATTAAAAAGTGACATCACTATGAACACTTGGCCACCACAAGCCAGTTATCCCTGTGGTAACTTTTCCAACACTTCCTGCTGAAAACCCAACAGGTCAGAGGGATCTAGAGGTCCTTCTTTCATGGTCTAAATTCCTACTAAAAATCAAGATCCAGTGAGCTTCAACAATTTCTGCTCCAGGGGAGGTTTCTGTCCTCCCTCAGCTCGCCTTAGGACACCTACATTACCTTTACCAGGTGTACCGTCCCAGTCAAACAACCCACCTGACCCTGCTAAGTCCCTGCCTGCTCCAGGGAGGAGTCCCAAGGAGGCTGCAGCTAAGGCTCAAAGGGAGCACAGCAAGAAATGCCAATGCAGCGGCAAGGAGACCTACTGTGTGTTATGTGCACAAGATGCTCCAGTAGGTCCACTCAGACTCCAGTATCTCATTCAGGGCCATGAGCGTTGTGCACTCGTTGATCAAAGACACCTTTGGGCACATCGCCGACCAGGCATCTCAACTGGCACATTCCAAACTACTCCACCATCACAGCCTGCGACATCCTGGTGACCATGAGCCTGCTGCTGCCTGGACAGCTGGCAGAGGCGCCTTGGCCAAGGGCCCCAGGGTCAACGCCCAGTACACCAGCCCCAAATAAATTGTCCTTCAGCCTCACAACGTTCAAACGCCAAGGGCCCATTTCAGGGTCACTTCCAGTTTCATCCCCCAAATAGAGGTTAAACACCTTAGCATTACCTTGTTTTTTGGTTCCTTTGTTTCAGTTTGGTTTTTGATTCTTCTGTGCATAGTTTAGTTAGATTACTTTTGTGATGGAGAGCATCTTTCTTTCTTTTTAACACGTTTTGGGGCACTTAATCCACATATCCCACATAATCCCACAATTCAGCCTACTTAAGCATTCCACAATCACTACCACAATCGATTTCACATCGTCTATTTTCCCACTATGATTAAATCGCCTTTAAGCAGACTTATTAGTCACCTTCAGTTGTAGTGTTCAGTCCCCTCAATCCTTCATTCTTACTCCCCAAGTCCCCTCACCCTCCCCAACTCCGCCAGCGACCCACCCCGACCCCACCCAGACATCCTTACAGACACTCGCATGTTATTTCATCTCTAGGCATCCACTCCTTTTGTGCTTCACAAACTGAACCCAACAGAAACAATAAAGAATAGAAAGGAAATGAAATGGGAATGATTTTAAAAACCTTAGTAATATATAGATAGAAATAAAAACAAAGAGTAAGAAGAAAGGGCGGCCACCAATATTTTAAAGCCAGGGAAGACGTTTCTGTCACGGACCAGCAAGAGATCTTGCGCCTAGAACAGACTCTGGTCGGGTCCAGAGAGAGGTCAGCAGAACAAGATCCCGGGCTCACCTTTGAGCTGAGGAGGCGCAAGGAGTCTCGGGAGGAGGCATCGCTGTGCGGAAGGAAACAAGGGAGGGGGGTTAGGAGACCCGCAAAGAGAGAATCAGGGAACCCCGAAGCCCCAAACCCCAGCCGGGATCCCCTTTCTCCAACAGGGACTCCCACCATGAACCACAACCAATCTGAAAGCAGGGAAATAGGACCGGCCTTGGGGACACCCGCCCACCTCTCACCAAGAGAAGCGCTGGCAGGGTTCCTGGGGGAGAGAAAGGGCGCTTGCAACCTAGTCAGCTGGACTAAAACAGCCTCGCCCACACACATGTCCCGGAGCCCAGGGCCTCCCACCTGGGAGCGCCGGCAACAGGGTGCTCAGGCTGTGGGCGCTTCTCTGGCACCGCAAGCAGAGCACCAGACAGAGGCATCCTCGCTGTGAGCGGCAGTTCAGTATAAGACACCGCCACTTCCGGCCCTTTCTGGGCGTGACCCGGAGGGGGAGGAGCTAGCGGGGTCAGGGAGGAGTAGGGTCTCTGCCTTCAGTCCTCTCATGGCAGCTCTTGCCCCGCCCATTTCTGCTGAGGCACCAACACAGGTGCCTGGCAAGGGTGGGCGGGGCATGGCGGGCCTGGGACGGGGCTCGGGGAGGAGCCAGGGAGAGGCGGTCCGCGCCAAAGGGCCCACAGCAGTGGCTGAGACTCAGATAACAATGGCCGAGGCTCCAGTACTTTCCCCCATAGCAGAGAGCGTGTATGGGTGACATGGGTGAAATACAACAATGTACGTTGGGTGCGTAAGCCTGTGATCAGATTCCCCGGATGTGCATCCTCCTAACTAACTCCAAACACCCAACCATCCAATCCTGCCAAGGTGTTAATGGGTCTGAAGCAAGAACTTAGGGTCCTTGCTTAACCTTTACAGTGATGGTCCATTCTTTGACCTAAAGCACTATCGTGTATGACTGGTTTTGGGGAAAAGAGAAGTACCTAATGGCATGCACGTCTAGGTAAGTTATATGTCATTTTAACAAAATTTAAAAATAAACCTTCAGCAGGAGCAGTGAAAAGGGAATGGAGGAACGTAGATGGGAGAATGGTTGTTAAACGTAATGTCCATAGAGCTGGAATTTATACTATCTTCTTGTTTGATTTCACCGGGAAGCTTTGGGGATAGTTAAACATGAGAGTTATGTTCTTCTATGATGCTTATCATGATTCGTGCACTCTGCTAATTTAATGTATCACTCATTCAAGTTTCTATCAGTCCAAGAGGTCGTTATGGACAGTGGGGAAGACTTTTCCAAGTTGAGTGATCTGAAATTTAAATTTCCTACCTGCAGGTAACTCTTGGCTGCTGAGACTCTCAGAATAAGTGTTTTTGGGAAAGATCAAAGTGAACTATTTCCCGATTAACTTGCATCCAGAAACATTGTGCTTCTTTCATGCCTGTTATACTTGGGAATTCCTTTATGAAAGTTCAAGTCAGATTCCAAAGTTCCTGGCTGAAAATAGAGAAAGTTGATTTGTAACACTCGGTTATGTTTCCCAATATGGTCAGATAGTTCCCCAGGCTGTACAGAAAACTGTTACCTGACTTTATCAGGAATCCACAACATCACTTATCAGGCAATATTTTCTGAATTAAACTGGTTTATGTTCCAAGTTCTGCTGGAGCCACCTTATCCTTAGATCTGGGAAAACTTAGCCTAGGTTTTGCAACTAAAGGGTGACTTCTCTGGAAATACTTGCTGTGTTATACTGGGTAGACTAGAGAAACAAATTCACGGTCATTCAAATATGTGCAAGAAAGAGATTTACATCAATGACTAATAGATAACAAGAAAACATTTTATCCCAATCCAGATCAGCTCTAAACATCCGATATTAGCCCATATATCTGATAGTAGTCCAAAATTTCCCCTTCAGACTCACACAGCACATGGAATGATGACGAATGCAGGAAGACCGCAGGCCAGTGGGTGAAAAGTTTTGTGTATCCAATGGTGGTAGAAGCATTTAGTGCTGACATGGGTCTCGTGTGGCTGTTCTAGCTCTCCAAGTTACTCAAGAGCAGGAAGGTGAAGCAGAAAGAGAGGGTAGCCCAGCTCCAGGGAAAAAGAGTAGAAATTCCCAGAATCTACATGAGAAGGTCATGCCCACCAGGAGGCATCATCAAGCTGTGATCTGATTGACAGGCTACCCTCTACCCCTAGACTTATTTCCCAAGTTGAAATGAAACTATGTAGCTACTACACCTGTTTTCATGTGAGGTTTCCTGTTTCTGTGGATAAATCATTAACTTCCCTTTCCCCAACCTCCACCATAAAAACCTCATTGTCATCGAGTCAATGCAGACTCACATAGATACTATAGGACAAGGGGGAACTTCCCTGGTGAGTTTCCAAGAATGAAAACGTTTGCTGGAGTAGAACGCTCATTCTTTCTCCTGTGGTGTTATAGGTGGTTCCAAACTGCTAGTCTTAAAGTTAGCAGCCCAACTTCTACCCTCTTCACAAACAGGGGTTTGTTCATTCATTGTAGAGCCACCCACAATAGCATGCAACTAGAGTCCAAACGGTTTCTTAGTTATACAAGCCACATTCCAGTGGGTTGCTCACCAAAAATTAGTGATTGATCAGCAGAACGGGATGTGCATAGCCACTGCTACCAAGTGCTCCAAAAGTAATCCCTTTAGAAAATCCTGGAGAGAGTGGGAGAAAAATGGGGACCCAAACTCAGACTCACAAAAAAGACCCTCAAGGAATTGCTTTTGGTCACTTTCATGTCCAGAACTGAACTCACCCCCTGCTAGGCTAACCAGTCATGTAAGTAAGATCAAGGACAGGATTTAGCTCAGGGGGAAGAATGGAAACAGGAGAGTCTTGGACAAAGAGGACAGTGTGTTGTTGTTGTTAGTTGCCCTCAAGTAGGTTCCAGCTCACAGAGAACCTAGGTACAATCGGATGAAACACTCCCAAGTCCTGCTCCATCTCACGGTGGATTTTATGTTTGAGCCCATTGCTGCAGCCAATGATCCACACAAGGCTCTTCCTCTTTTCATTTGCCTTTTACTTTACCAGGCATGATATCATTTTCCCAAGATGGATCTCTCCTGATAACATATTCAAAGTACATGAGACAACATGTCACCATCCTGATTTCTGAGGATCATTAGCATGTGTGGTCAATGCTATTGTTAGTCTTGTTAATTCCTGTACAAATCTGCTTGAAACAATGGATGACTACATGAATTGTGATAAGAGGTGTAAGGGCCCCCAATAAAATATTTAATAAAATAAATAAAATTCCATGAGACACTTCTAGCCTAATTGTAAGATTTTTAAAGGTGCAGATTCTGGCAGTTATGAATAAATACCATTTTATTGTATTGTTATTTAAGTTCAAGTTATTTGGGAACTGAGTCAGACAACATATTAAATGTTGTCTGCCTCAGTTCTTAATATTAAAAAAAATTTTCTTGTAGCTCCATTATCAATATTGGTCTACATTTTCTTGAAGTATCATTATCTGACCCTGGTATCAGAATATTACTGGACTCATAGAATGTGTTATTAATTGTTGTCTCTCAACCATTGTTATGTTTGTACCCAATTAACTTGAACTTAAATAACAATACAGTAAAATGCCATGTTGTTAGAACAAAGTGATCTGGTGTTGAGGGCGGGCTGGAGCAGAAGCCCATAGTCCATCCACTTCCTCAATGTATGGCCATACAATTATATGTACATAAGTCAATATCTCTATTTTATGAATTAATATATTTATATATGTACACCCTTATGTTTATACCTCTATCCATAGTTTTGCTTCCTAGATCTTTTCTGTATTTTGTTTTACATTCCCCCTGTTCTACCATCACACTCACGCCTTTTCTGCCTCTTAGTAATGCCTCTTAGCTAAATTGCTATTGCTCCAACACCCCCAGAATCTCTAAGTCCTCCTCATTATTGATTTAATTTCCTAATTGTTCCTCTACCTATGGAATTGTTTGATAAGCACTCCCTTCCCCCACACTCCAAAACCAAGGCCCTCCAAAACCATTGCCTATATGGGTAGGCAAAACAACAAAAGCCGAAACAAAACAGAAAGAATAGATTGAATTATAAAGGGTGGAAAAACTAGCAAAAAACAAACAAACCCAACCCTAAAAACATACATAATCCCAGATCTGTCTGCTGACCTTTATGACTCTCTCCCCGCCGATCCTGGGGAGTTTAGGGAACTTCTCCTCCTAGCCTGAAGTCTACTTTTGTGGCTCCTCAGGGGCTTTATGGCTTGGCTTGGTTCCCATTGCTGACCTGTTCTCTTCCCTTATTGGTCCACCCCACTGTGGAGGGAGGTGGGGGTCAGACCAGGTTCACTCCACACCATGTATCCCCAGTATGGTCCTCTGACGATGTACTCTCCAGCCAGTGGACATCATTTCTCAAGCTGATGTTCGTCTTACTGTCTTGTCTGTGTGCCCAGGCAGATTTTTGCAAATAATGGTGATAAAAAAATTACCATTCATTGTTAATCCCATTCATTCTATTTATCTCCAAATAAGACACACATAATTAAGGAGACATAATTAAGCTAAACAATCTTTATAATTAATTAATTTGCTTTCATTGGTAATTATGCCCTGGGGTGATGCTGTAGTGCCCTCTTAGTATTCAAAAATTACAAACATGAAAAAATTTAACCAGTCTACACTGAAAGGAGGAAGAGAGAGAGAGAGGTGAGAGAGATCATTTATAATATTTAAGGGTGGTTATGGTTGAACAATGAACAATGAAGTTCGACAAGAGTTTATTTACTGTTGAAAAAACCTTGTTTGATAAATGAGATTAACTGGAAAAAAAGTGTCACCAAGTATTACATTTTATAAATGCAATGAACACGCAGATCACGATGCTAAGCTCTGGGTTTTTGGGTGAGCTCTTATTGTAAGTTAAATATTGTACATGGTCTCTTACTTCACTTGGCTTTTGAATTCTCTCTGCGTACATTTTAGGTTCTTGTTTGCTAATATTTTCATGTGTTCACCTGTGTGCATGTGTGTCTGTGTGTGCAAGGCGTTCCCAGAGGTGCCAAGTGTTTCCTAAGAACACCTCCCACAGCAACTTCACCCAATCCAACCCGGGTTTATTCTGCCTTCATCTGGAACAGTAGTTCTCAACCTGTGGGTCGCGACCCCTTTAGGGGTGGAACGACCATTTCACATGTTTCTCCTGATGCATAACAGTAGCAAAATGATAGTTATGAAGTAGCAATGAAAATAATTTTATGAGGGATCAGTTTTCAGGCATCAAAGGACAAAAAATCATATCATTGGCTTCACACCTCCATGACACCATCGCCGAAGACAAACAGGTGCATAAGCAAATGTGGTGAAGAAAGCTGATGGTGCCCGCTATCAAAAGAGATAGTGTCTGGGGTCTTAAAGGCTTGAAGGTGAACAAGCGGCCATCTGGCTCAGAAGCAACAAAGCCCACGTGGAAGAAGCACACCAACCTGTGTGATCACGAGATGCCAAAGGGACCAGGTATAAGGCAGGCATCATCCAATATATCATAGTGAATGAAGGGGGAAGTGCAGAGTGGAGACCCAAAGCCCATTTGTTGGCCACTGGAGATCCCCTCACAGAGGGGTTTAGGGGAGGAGATGAGTCAGTCAGGGTGTGATATGGTACCGATGAAGAATACAGCTTTCCCCCAGTTCCTGGATGCTTCCTCCCCCAAACTACCATGATCCGAATTCTACCTTGCAAGACTGGATAGAGCAGAGGTTGTACACTGGTGCATATAGGAGTTGGAGGCACAGGGAATCCAGGGTGGATGATACCTTCAGGACCGGGGTGTGAGGGGCAATACTGGGAGAGTAGAGGGTGAGTGGGTTGGAAAGGGGGAACCGATTATAAGGATCTACATGTGACCTCCTCCCTGGGAGACGGACAGCAGAGAAAGGGGGGAAGGGAGAAATAGGACAGGGCAAGATATGACAAAATAATAATCTATAAATTATCAAGGGCTCATGAGGGAGGGGAGTGGGGAGGGAGGGGGAAAAAAAGGACCTGATACAAAGGGCTTAAGTGGAGAGCAAATGCTTTGAAAATGATTAGGGCAAAGATTGTAACGATGTGCTTTATACAATTGATGTATGTGTATGTATGGATTGTGATAAGAGTTGTATGGGCCCCTAATAAAATGTTAAAAAGAACAGAATTTTATGTTTGGGCATCACCACAATATGAGACACTGTATTAAAGAGTCGTGGCCTTAGGAAGGTTGAGAACCCCTGATTTTCTGGACTCACCAAAGGCTGGAGATTCCAATAAGGAAGGCTCCTGGAGTATAAATTACATCGATTTATTAATGATGCTGAAGTATTACAGGTGATTACCGTTTAATCCGTCCCTCGCCTTCCCTCCTTTATTTCCAGCTCCTGCTCAGGATCAAGACTAGTGCCTGGATGGACCTTATTTTAATTCAGGGTGCTTGTTGGGTCTCAAGTGGGTGTCTTTTTGTTCAAAACCTGAAATATCATTATTCTTATTCTGTACCTCTGGTGACTTAAATTTTCACTCACTTCTCTGTTATGTATTTATCCTTGAACTCCTGGCTAGTTTTGCCCTAATGTTGCATGTGCTCTGGCAAACCAAGGGACTGTCATCTCAGTCTTGCATCAGTTAGAAGTTACAAAGTTGAAACTATTCTTTTCTGGGGCCCACATTCCCCAGTTGGAAACCTCCTCCCTGAGGCCCTATGCCACTTGGATCTCTTTATTTACACTGAGATTGGCCCTAGTTATCAAAACCTGAGATGTGTTGTTTGTAGGAGTGCTGGTGTTGGTGATGGCAGTGGCCCAAAGAAAACCCCTGAAGACTTTGAGGAGGTTGATATGGAAGTGTTGAAGTGGAAAGAAAAGATGTTTGGAGACTGTGGGTGATGACGATACCCTGGTGTCCACCTGATGTTTCAACAAATGATAGTCTGTCCACTCTCTAGGGCACAGGACATACAGGAGCCCAAGGCAGGGCAGAGACGTTGAGGGGCTGGAGGGAGAAAACACTGAGCTCAGAAATACTTGGTTTTCCTTTGATCTTTAATACACACCACTTAGGTCAAGTGCTCTCTCTCTGTAGACTAACATGCATATGAGTTCAAACAAAGAGCTACCCTAGCATGGGCTCAGGAGGAAAAAGGTTGTCTGGTCTCTATTACTATCTGTTTATAAGGACAGGGCTCCCTCACATGCAATCATTCTTCAGGCACTAGGGTAAATTTCACCCTTGGGCGGGAAAGCTATCAGTTCTCTACAGACAGGGCTCTAGGTCTCTTGGGAAAGCAGAGCTGTGGTCTAAAGATGCTATTTCTGTGTGTTCTCCTGTGCCTGGTAACAGTTCCCAAAGTGGAGATTCAGATATCTGCCCTGGGTCTTTGGGAATTGTTGTGAATTCACGTGACTGACGTGGACCATCTGTTTTTTCTGCAGGCGTCTTGTCCCAGGTGAAGCTTCAGGAGTCGAGTCCAGTACTGGTGAAGCCCTCCCAGAAGCTGTCACTCACCTGCACTGTCTTTGGTTTCTCCATCACAAGCAGTGGTTACTGCTGGCACTGGATCCGCCGGCCCTCAGTGAAGGGTCTGCAGTGGATGGGACTCATATGCTATAATGGCGGTACAAATTATGACCCATCCCTCCAAAGCCGGCTCTCCATCACTAGAGACACATCTAAGAATCAGTTCTCCCTGCAGCTGAGCTCGGTGACTGCTGAGGACACAGCTGTGTATTACTTTAAGTGCAAGGGAAACACAGTGAGGGGAAGTCAGTGTGAGCCCAGACACAAACTTCCCTGCAAGGAAGACACTGGGCAGCAGGGGGCACACAGGACTCACTGAGCACACATCCCCAACACTAGACAGGCAGAGATGGATGACAAGGAGGACTCAGGGTTCCTTCCCTCTTTCATCTCTCAGCATGTCCACGGACAGTTTTTGTTTTTCTTTTTAAATCATTTTCCTGGGGCTCGTACAATTCTTATCATAATCCACACATACATCCATTGTGTCAAGAACATATGTACATGTGTTGCCATCATCATTCTCACATTTGCCTTCGACTTGAGCCCTTAGTATCTGCTGTTCATTTTCCCCTCCCTCCCCACTCTCCCTACCTCATTAACCCTTCATCATTCATAAATTATTGTTATTATTTTGTCATACATTACACTGTCTGACATCTCTCCCCACCATTTTCTCTGCTGTCAATCCCCCAGGGAGGAGGCTATACCTAGATTCTTGTAATCAGTTCCCCCTTTCTACCCCACATTCTCTCCACCCTTCAGGAATCACCACTCTCACCACTGGTCCAGAAGGTGTCATCTGTCCTGAATTCCCTGTGTTTCCAGTTGCTATCTGTGCCTATGCACATCCTCTCATCTAGTCAGATTTGTAATGTAGAATTTATTACTCTCTAAATTTTCTCCTCACTGCCAACTTGAAAGGAGGAACTAGCATTGTCTGTTCACAGTACAAATATTAAAGTTACTCTAATATTTCATTGCCTTCCTTTAGAAACCAGTTTCCTTCTTGAAAAACAGGTTATCATGGTAATTCTCACCCTATCCATGACTCAAAACCTTTGACAATAAAATACAGGCATGCCAGATTCATGCATGCAATGCATGATTTCAAATGTACTCAGTGACCTACTATCGCCCAGGGTCAGGTCTGTGAAGGTTTCCTTCTGTTTTGCTCCCTGTGCACTGTTGTCTGTGAATCGTGCAGTGAATGACTAATGATCTCTATATCTGAGAAAACAATTGTGGTGACTTCTGGGGCTAAATTTGTGACATGTCCTTCGTGATGCTTGCTACCCATTGTCTCCCTGTATGCAGAAACAAGGGTTCCAAACAGAGAGACTCCTGACACTGGGAACAGGTGAACTGGAATGACCTGTCCGGTGGGCGGAGTCATTAGTAAGATCACTCATTGGAGTCACAATAAAGGGAGCACTCATTGGAAGGACAGCTTTGATTCCAAAGGATAGTAAATATGTCACAAGGGGAGGAAATTGCAAACTAATTTCTCAAAATGTTCTTTAGGCCATTTTCAGCAGATGCCAGGCAATGAAGTCGTGATGATTTCCTCTCAGAAGCTGTGGTTTCCCCACATTGTCAGCACCTTTCTAGGGATACCATGCACAGTGACTCTTGGGAAACTTCCTGCATTGGCACTTGCCTTCTCTTCATTGGAATGGGCTTTGTCTGTCTGTCACCAGAGATCCAAAGGCAGACTTCAGAATAATAAGTATAGATGAGATCTCAGTTTACACTCCAGGAAACTAACTAGGGCCATTTGTTGTCAAAGTTAGAAATAGTTAATGCAAAAAAAATATTCTCATGCTGAGTGGAAATTTTCTTCACACCCTCTGATGTATCTTGAATCTTTTCATCCTAATAAATACTCAAAAATGCATATTTATTCAATAAATTTCCCTTAGAATGATCTAGAAAATATTTTCTATGCCAATATTATTGTCTGGAATCATATAATTATTAACAAAATTCTCAAGTAATATGGAAAGGATGAAGAAGAAGAAAAGATAAAGCTAATCCATAAGAAAAACAAGAACAAAGCATGTAGTCTTACAAAATAATAATGAAAAAAATTAACAGAAACTTAAAAAAATGAACTCAGGGCACAAAATTTGAGGGGGAAAACTCAATAACTCCACAAAGGGGGAAAAAAACCCCAGAAATGCAATGCATTATGACAGCAATAAATGCATACACATCAATAATGACATGGAATGTAAAAGGACTCAATGCACCTCTCAAGAGGCAGTGAAAAGCATAAATCTGCTTGATCCATAAATCTGCTGCACCGCGACGGCTTCATCTCCGATTGTGTCCCCGCCGACCGCACTGCCATCTGCATCTCGTGTTCTCCCCGCAGCCCGGATACATAGTATGACCAATAGGTGTTCCATATCTCAGCTATTTTCTATGGAAAACCAAAGAGATCAGATCCTGATCGCCACTGTTGGCTTTGAAGAATGGGACGTCTTTAGAGAAGCTTGATCTTCGGAGGTCTCATCTTGAGACCTTACAAGTCCGGATTCCGGCAGAGTTCCTCTATCTCATCTTGTTGCTGATTGAAGGTGCCCTCCCCTTCTCCACCCGTCTTCATTACTGGGAGGTAGCAGGAAGTCAGCATCATGGTTGGGTCCAAGGCTACCGATGTGCCCCCGACCGCCACGGTGAAGTTCCTGGGGGCTGGCACAGCCGCCTGCATCGCGGATCTCATCACCTTCCCCCTGGATACCGCTAAAGTCCGGCTGCAGATCCAAGGAGAAAGCCAAGGGCCATTGCGGGCCATAGCCAGCGCTCAGTACCGCGGCGTGCTGGGCACCACCCTGACCATGGTGCGCACAGAGGGCCCCCGCAACCTCTACAACGGGCTGGTCGCCGGCCTCCAGCGCCAGATGAGCTTCGCCTCTGTTCGCATCGGCCTTTATGACTCCGTCAAGCAGTTCTACACCAAGGGCTCTGAGCATGCCGGCATCGGTAGCCGCCTCCTGGCAGGCAGCACCACTGGTGCCCTGGCTGTGGTGGTGGCCCAGCCCACAGATGTGGTGAAGGTCTGGTTCCAAGGTCAGGCCCCGGCTGGAGGTAGCCCAAGATACCAGAGCACTGTGGATGCCTACAAGATCATTGCTCGGGAGGAAGGGTTTCAGGGACTCTGGAAAGGGACCTCACCCAATATGGCTCAGAATGCCATTGTCAACTGTGCTGAACTGGTGACCTATGACCTCATCAAAGATTCCCTCCTGAAGGCCAACCTCATGACGGATGACCTCCCTTGCCATTTCATTTCCGCCTTCGGGGCCGGCTTCTGCACCACCGTTATCGCCTCCCCGTCAACGTGGTCAAGACAAGATATATGAACTCTGCCCTGGGCCAGTACAGCAGCGCTGGCAACTGCGCCCTTACCATGCTCCAGAAGGAGGGGCCCCGGGCCTTCTACAAAGGGGTCATGCCCTCCTTTCTCCGCCTGGGTTCCTGGAACGTGGTGATGTTCGTCACCTACGAGCAGCTGAAGCGGGCCCTCATGGCTGCCTACACTTCCCAGGAGGCTCCCCTTTGAGCCTCTCCTGCTGCTGACTGGACGGAGCACCTCTGGTTTGTACATCAGCCCCAGCCAGGCCCTGCTTTTTGTCTCCTCCTTGCCTTACCTTTGTCTCTCTTCCTACCCCATCCCCTTGTCACCCCTCCCTCCTTCCCCACCTCTCCTCGCTCTCTCTGCCGCCTCTTCTCATAGCCCCTCCGTCCTGAAGGAGTTGATCCCATCCTGGCACCAGCTAGGACGCCATGCCCCAGTCCCTTGATAAGCTCAGTCTGAGTCTTTGCCCTGCCCCCACAACCCAGCCAGCATGCCACCCATAAAGCAAGCTCAACTGTGAAAAAAAAAGAAACACAATTAAGACATAAAGACAAATATAATCTAAAAATCAAAGGTAGAAGAAAATATATCAAGAAAATGGAAATTAAAAAAGCAAGGGTAGCAATATTAATCAATTACAATTTTAAAATGTGTTACTGGCTATACAAATTAATAATAAAATAGGACCAAATCTTTAATGAGAGACAAATAAGGGCATTATATGATAAAAGGAACAAAAGAGCAAGATGAAAAATAGTAATAAGTATATATTAATTTAGTGGCAGACCCTCAAAATATATTAATCAAGCTCTTATAGACTTAAAGATAGAACTACATAATTTTACAGTAATAGAGTTAAATACATCCACACTGGGTTTGACAGAACAACACTAAATATCAACTGGATAATAAATCAATACAGTAACAGAAGAACTAAATACCACAATTACTGACCTCTTAGACATGTAGGAAACATACTATCTGGGAAAACGTCAATGTACCTTCTTCTCATGTTCATATGTACCATTCTTCAGAATAAACCATACGTTAGGCTACAATGCTAGCTTTAATACATTTTTTAAAATTGTGATATTACAAATAAATTTTACTTCACCGCATTATTAAATTATATATGAACAATAGGAAGATAAAAGAATAAAATCTAACATGGAAAATGAGCAATTGTGTGCATTAAATTACTTGGAAATGGTAGGGATTAAGATTTTAAATTCCTTACAAAAACAAAAATAAGCATACCAAAAGCTTTAGTATACTTCAGAAGCAATACTAAGAACACACGTTATGAACAATATATGAAGATATCAAAAAATAAAGCAAAAGTCAGCATGGTAACACAAACCTTCAACAATTAGAACAAAAAAGAGCTAAGTAAAACATCAGTCACCAGAAGACAATAAATATTAAAGAATAGAGCAGAAATAAATGAAAAGGTGAAGATAAACAAGCGGCCATCTAGCTCAGAAGCAACAAAGTCCACATGGAAGAACACACCAGCCTGTGTGATCAAGTGGTCCCAAAGGGATCAGTTACCAGGCATCAAAGAACAAAAAATCATATCATTGACTGCACACCTCCATGATAGGATCGCTGAAGACAAATGGGTGCATAAGCAAATGTGGTGAAGAAAGCTGATGGTGCCCGGCTATCAAAAGAGATAGTGTCTGGGGTCTTAAAGGCTTGAAGGTGAACAAGCGGCCATCTAGCTCAGAAGCAAAAAAGCCCACATGGAAGAAGCACAACGGCCAGTGCGATCACGAGGTGCCAAAGGGACCAGGTATAAGGCATCATGCAAAAAAAAAGATGTAAGTGTGTGTATGTATGTGTATATCTGTGTATATGTATATATGTATATGTATATATGTATATATATACCATATTAAATGAAAGGGGAAGTGCAGAGTGGAGACCCAAGGCCCAATTGTCGGCCAATGGAGATCCCCTCATAGAGGGGTTTAGGAGAGGAGATGGGTTAATTAGGGTGCGAGGTAGTACCGATGAAGAGCACAGCTTTCCCCCATATCCTGGATGCTTCCTCCCCCCAACTACCATGATCCGAATTCTACCTTGCAGGGCTGGATAGGACAGAGGCTGTACACTGGTACATATGAGGGCTGGAGGTACAGGGAATCCAGGGTGGATGATACCTTCAGGACCAAGGGTGTGAGGGATGATGCTGGGAGAGTGGAGGGTGAGTGGGTTGGAAAGGGGGAACTGATTACAAGGATCCACATGTGACCTCTTCCCTGGGAGAGGGACAGCAGAGAAGGGGGGAAGGGAGACTCTGGATAGGACAAGGTATGACAAAATAACGATGTATAAATTACCAAGGGCACATGAGGGAGGGGGGAAAGGGGAGGGAGGGGAAAAAAAAGAGGACCTGATGCAAGGGGCTTAAGTGGAGAGCAAATGCCTTGAGAATGATTGGGGCAGGGAATGTATGGATGTGCTTTATACAATTGATGTATGTATATGTATGGATGGTGATAAGAGTTGTATGAGTCCCTAATTAAATGTAAAAAAAGAAAAGAGGAGAAAAAAATGATTAAGGCAAAGACTGTACAGATGTGCTTTATACAATTGATGTATGTATATCTATGAACTGTGACAAGAATTGTATGAGCCCCAATAAATTGTTAAAAAAAAACAATAAAGAGATCTTTTGCAGCAAAAAAAAGAAGAAATAAATGAAAAGGAAACAGGGAAATAATCAATAAGACAAGTTAATTCTTTAAAAATATTAACAAAGTTTGACAAACTACTGGTAAATTTATTAAACTAAAAGGAATAAGAAAAGCAAATATAAAGAATAAGAAATGAAAAGGCCAATATCACAACAGAACCAAAACTATGAAGATCACAACAGTGAATTTGAAAATTTAGAATAAGTGGACATATTTCTAGAAAAACACTACCTATCTTTATTTTTAAAAAATCATTTGCGGGGGTGGGGTGGGGCTCGTACAACTCTTGTCACAAACCATACATCCATCCATCCATTGTGTCAAGCACATTTGTACATTTGTTGCCATCAGCATTCTCAAAACATTTGCTTTCTACTTGAGCCCTTAGTATCACCTTCTCATTTTCCCCTCCCTCCCACTTCTGCCTCACTCATGAACCCTTGATAATTTATAAATTATTATTATTTTGTCATATCTCACACTGTCTGATGTTGCCCTTCACCCACTTTTCTCTTGTTCATCCCCTAGGGAGGAGGTTATATATAGATCCTTGAAATCGGTTCCCCCTTTACATCCCCAAATTCCCTCAACCCTCCCAGTATCGCCACTCACTCCACTGTTCCTGAAGGGATCTTCTGAACTGGATTCCATGCGTTTCCAGTTCCTGTCTGTACCAGTGTACATTATCTGGTCGGGATGGATTTGTAAGGTAGAATTGGGATCATGATAGTGGTGGGGGGAGGAAGCATTTAAGAACTAGAGGAAAGTTTTGTGTTCCATATTTGCTACACTGCACCCTGCACTCTTTTTCTCCCCAAGACCCTTCTGTAGGGGCATGTCCAGTTGCCTAGAGATGGGCTTTGGCTCCCAAATCTGTACTTCCCCTCATTCACAGTGATATGAATTTTTGTTCTTTGATGCCTGGTCCCTGATCCTTTGACACCTCGTGATCACACAGTCTAGTGGGCTTCTTCCATGTGGGCTTTGTTGCTTCTGAGCTAGATGACTGCTTGTTTACTTTCAAGCCTTTAAGAAACCAGACGCTATATCTTTTGATAGCTGGGCGCCATCAGCTTTCTTCACCACATTTGATTATGCACCCATATGCCTTCAGTGATTGTATTAGGAAGGTGAGCATTATGGAATGCTAGTTTAATAGAACAAAGTGTTCTTGCACTGAGGGAGTACTTGAGTGGAGGTTCAATGTCAATTGGCTACCTTAATATAAACTTATAAATATATGGACATAGATTTATTCCCCCATCATCATATATAAATATATTTACATATGTACATGCCTGCATTGTGACCTCTATAAAAGTCCTTTGCCTCCTAGTTCTTTCCATTATTTCCTTTTACTTTCCTCTTGTCCCACTATCATGCTCAGCCTCCATTTTGAATTCAGTAATCCTACTCAGTTACATTGTCCTTGATCAATCCCTATCAGGCGTCTCACATGCTTCTTGCCACTGATTTTGGATCCCTTCTTGTACCCTTGTCCCCAGGTTTATTAACACCATTTCCTTTCCCCAACCTCCCCCTCTCCTTTGACCCCCCCTCCCCCAGGACCATCGGTCACGTTGTTTTCTCCTCCAGATTGTTTATCTAGCCTATCTTACCTAGATAGACCTGCAGAGATAATAATACGCACACAAAATAAGACAGAGCAAGACAAAGTGACAAAAGAAAACAAAACAGCAGCAAAAACAAAACAAAGACATAATAGTTCAAGGTCTGTTTGATGACGTTTAGGAGTGTTTTCCAGTGGAGTTTGATGGGGTGCCACGGCCTGGCCCCAAAGTCTATTTTTGGTACTCCTTTGGGACTTCCTTGCTCTATACTCTTGCTGTTCTATTGCCCGGCCTTAGTGTTTTGCCTTGTTGTGGTGGGGTCAGATCGGGTGCCACTCCCACACTGTATCTCCAGTGCTGTCCCCTGTAGGGCTTTGGGTTCATGAGGGTTTTCATGTCTCCTAGTGGGGCCGGCCATATGGTTCTCTCTGTGCATTGACTACTCTGAGCAAGGATATCAGTCCTCAAGGCTTGGTGGGTCAGGATGTGCTCCACTCCCTCTTCCTCACCCTTCATTGCTCCCATGTGCTTTGATCAGACATATCCCTCTCTCTGACCTGTAGCTTCTGTGCAATCTTCTGAAGTAAATTCTTCTGGGGGGAGCAGTGCCTTTCCATGTAGTTGGGATTGGGCCTGGGCCCTGAACACTATCTATCTAAGTTTAAAAAGTCTGATGTCCAAGATGTCAACTGAAAATTAAAAAAGAAGAAATAGATCATATGCTATAAAAAATGTTCAAACTGTAAAAATGGTAGACCTCTATGACTGCACTGGAAAACAGTAATCATTGGTTGCTAGATTAATTTGACTCAAACATGCCCTAAATATGAATACACATATACATGTGAATATGTATGGAAGTACAAATATTAATATCAATACAAATAAGAACATGAATATTAGTGTAAATATAATTGAAAATATAAACATGAATAACAATTTGAGTGTGAATATGAATATGCATGTCAATGTAAATATGAATCTAAATCTAAATACACATATGAATCTAAACATATATGTGAACATAAATATGAATATAAATATGAAAATTACTGTGAATATCAATATAAGTGAATATATGTTAAAGTGAATAAATAAATACAAATATCATTATATAAAATAAAAATATTTCATGATATGATCGCTGAGGACAAATGGGTGCATAAGCAAATGTGGTGAAGAAAGCTGATGGTGCCCAGCTATCAAAAGAGATAGTGTCTGGGGTCTTAAAAGCTTGAAGGTAAACACGTGGCCATCTAGCTCACAAGCAACAAAGCCAACATGGAAGAAGCACACCAGCCTGTGCGATCACGAGGTGTCGAAGGGATCAGGTATAAGGCATCATCAGGGGAAAAAAATCATACCATAGTGAATGAAGGGGGAAGTGCAGAGTGGAGACCCAAAGCCCATTTGTCGGACACTGGAGATCCCCTTGCAGAGGGGTCTAGGGGAGGAGATGAGTCCATCAGGGTGGGATGTAGCACCGATGAAGAATACAGCTTTCCTCCAGTTCCTAAATGCTTCCTCCCCCCCAACTATTATGATCTGAATTCTACCTTGCAAGTCTGGATAGAGCAGAGTATGAACACTGGTGCAGATAGGAGCTGGCGGCACAGGGAATCAAGGGCAGTTGAAACCTTCAGGACCAGGGATGTGAGGGGCGATACTGGGAGGATTGAGGGTGAGTGGGTTGGAAAGAGGGAACCGATTACAAAGATCTACATGTGACCTCCTCCCTGGGGGATGAAAACAGAAAACGAGGTGAAGGGAGACATAGGACAGGGCAAGATATGACAAAATAATAATTTATAAATTATCAATGGCTCACGAAGGAGGGGAGAGGGGGAAGCGGGGAGGAAGGGGGAAAAAAGGACCTGATGCAAAGGGCTTAAGTGGAGAGCAAATGCATTGAAAATGATGAGGGCAACGATTGTACAGATGTGCTTTACACAATTGATGTGTGTATGGATTTTGATAAGAGTTGTATGAGTCCCTAATAAAATGTTTTTAAAATATTTCAATATATTTGTAATATATTATTTGAATATATGCTCAATATATTCAAAATATGAGTATATATGTAAAATGAAATATAAGTATATCTGCCACTTTGAGGGTCCCTTGTACATGTACACCAGATTTATTACTGATAAAAAACAGAAATCTTAAAAAAAAAAAGCTATTTCCTGACAGTGTATTTTAATGTAATTTAATGTTCAAGTCAGTGTTTTCCTTTTCGAACATTTTTTGAGAACTCCAATCACGTTCTTTTAAATACCCTTTGCATTTGGGGAACAAAAATAAGACTGAAGGAGAATATCAGGGATGCCGAGTCGATAAAGTAAGGTTTCCTTACTTGCAGTCACTGATACTTTCAATATCTTCCCCCAAACCATAATTTTGGTCATCGACTTTTCAGCAGTCGTCCCTACCCATTGTACAGATATCACAGGCATTTGAGGCAATTGATCCTCAAAGTGACATCACACTACCCTGTAATACAGGTTCCCTGAAGCAGATGTTTATATAAAGGCTGCATGGTGCAGTGGACTAAGTATTAAGTTACTAACCACAGGTTATGGGTTCAAACCCAGCATCCACTCCTTGAGTCAAAGATTAAATTATGTGTGTCATAATATTGAGAGCCCTGGAAACCTTCTTGGTCTTTCACTTGCCTGCATCCCACTTGCTTCAGGAACCAGCTCTTGGGGAAACCTTCCTGTGGAGTTGTGATCCATGAGTTTAGCAAGCTGTTCCCTGTTCCCATATTGTATACCATTCACAGTGACACTCATATACAAATACCTGGCATCTTTAAATGCAGCTTCTCCACCAGGGGACTCCAGAACCTTCTTAGCCAGGGTGAGCTTTCAGAGGCAGCTTTATCAAAATTATTGGAAATAAACTTCCATGGGACTTTTGGTAGTTTTTTTTAAAAATGTTAACATTCCCAGTGGTAAAGACTCTAAATGTCTATAATAAAGGTCTTTAGGCTAAAATACATGAGAGTTCACCTTTACAGTGAACTTTGAAACAAATGGCAGAACGCTGTTCAAGGATACAGAACAAAGGGCAAAAGACAGGTAGCTGTTTCCCACACTGCTTCAAGAGGAACCATCTGAGCAAAAACCAGGATCACTCAAGAAAAAGGTAAAGGTGCACTAAGAGCATCAGTGAAAAAGTAGGTCCAGGGAGCAGTGGAATGCCTACTGAAATGCTTCAACAAGCAGATGAGGCACTGGAAGCACTCACTCACCTTTGCCATGTAATATTTAACACAGCTGTGTGGCCAACTGACTAGAAGTGATTACACACACACACACACACACACACAATGTCATGTCAAATTGAAGATATAGAAATGAAGAGGTGGATTTTGGAAGCCTGATGATAGCTCCTAGTGGGTGTGGCCTTATCACAAGGATCATCCTGGGAACTTCCTCTCTCTGTTTTCACCTTCTTGTTGAGGGGCCACTGGGAGACCTGCCAAAGCCCTGGAGATGCGTCCACCACAGAACTCTTCACCCACAAGGCTGTGCTTCCTGCACTCTGCATCGTTGCTTGTGGCTGTGTGAGTTTGACGAGGGATTCCTGGACTAGTACTGGACTAATGGACTTGATCTGGACTGGGATGTTTGTTTGATATACAATCACTCCTTGATATAAAGCTCTTTCTTATACCTATAGGAGTGTCATTACATTTTTTTTCTAGTCACCCTGGCCTAACACATATACACACATGTACACAGACTGAGTGAAACAATTTTTCACACAGACACAAATCTTGGAATGACAGCTACAAACGGTGAAAACAATTTGCTTTAACTAAGATCTTTTTTTCAGGGCTTTCAGTGCTAGGGCCCTAAATATCGATGAGACCGGCCATGTATACACGTGCCAGATCTTAACAAGTAGGGACAGAAATGACACTAAGGAAAAAATTAGGCCTTTGACTTAGCTAGCACCCATGACAACTCATGCCTACACACAGTCACAGGAGAATCAGTGAGACAAGATAGAGGGGGTTAACCTGGGTCAGGGCTATGGAGAAGTTCTTGCAAAGTTACAGCTAAACAAAGTATAAAATTCCCCTAACTAGTTTATATTTCTACCATAAAATAATAGCAGTTTGACACTTTAAGTTCAGACTCAGCTAAACTCAGTTTCTATCTCCACATAGTCAGCCTCTACTGAGTTATTTCTGGTCCTTGACTTGCAATGTAAAGCAATGTAAGGAGTGTCAGACAGAGCGAGGTTGCTGAGAGCACCCTGGCCAGTGCAGGGAGACACAGTTAAGAACACACTCCCTGGTTATGTCCTAGATGGATATTGGGGAGCTAGAGTCCTATGCTCTTAAGTCATACTTGGACATCAGAGATTTCTGCCCCAATTTTGTAAGCTATTCAGTTTGGCAGTAGTGTACCTCTCCCAGTCAGGGTCCTTTCCCTGCTCCTGTAGTCCCACATGTGATTGTGTTTAATTGATCTGCCACTAATTGTTTGTGAGTTTCTTTTGAATTCTGCGAAGGAGCTCAAAAGAACTATGTGGTCAGCATAAGGAGATGCTTTCTGCCAAAGATATAGGTCAGACCTCATTTTTGTTGTTGATGATGTGTAGTGTTTTTGTAATTACTTTCCAAAGTTGTCATACTTCAAGAAGCCTATGAGCACACCTATTTATATATAATATATATACACACTTATATATATATATATATATAATTGTGAAATTACTCAAACTTTATAAATTGCCAAGCAATCAGAATTTTCTTGTAACTTCCCGGATCCCTCTGTATGTATACTCTCTGAAAATTTCCTTTCACATCAGTACTTTGGATCCTTAGAGATACTACTGCCACTCCCTGGATTGTTTTGTTACTCAAATAAACTCTTTAATTTTTAACAGAAACCCCAGTTTTCTCTTTGACAGGAATGATGGAAGAGGAAATGGTATGCACATTCTTTCTCAAGGCTGTCTATCAATCACTGCTACATCCTGAAAGGAAGGAAGGAAAGAAGGATGAGAGGGAGGGAAGGAGGGAGGGAAGGAGGGAGGGAAGGAGGGAGAGAGGAAGGGAGGAAAGGAAAATAAGCAACAATATATGACAATAGATTTACCATCTTAAGGAAATTTTATTTTTATTAATGTTGTAAATAATCTTTGGTGAAATTTTACCAATATTTATCACCAATAATTATTACCAATAATTTATTACCAATAAAGGAACCAAGAAGAATCAGATTCCAGAATAAGAACAATGAAGTCATTGGACATTCTGTGTGAGACCACTGCCCAAACTCCTTGGCCCTGTGTAACACTGCAAATTTCACACTTCCCCAAGGAATCTCCCCTGGGAGATGACATATTGACACAAGATTATGAAATATACATACCTTATGTATTGCCGATACTTATTCTGCATTTTACTTCCTGATACCCTCTCTTTGTTGACCCATTTCCTCTGAGAATGGGTCCTACTATCATTTAGGACTAAACCTGCTGGGCACACATGCAGAGGAAAGACATTCCCAACCTCCAGGTCACCATGAAACAGGACTTTGGCCAAGGATCCAAAATGTGCTTGAAAGACATCAGATGAAATGGAAAGACATTTAGAAGCAAGAAGTACAAAAAGCCATGTCTTTTCAATAATCACAACCCCACCCTGTGCATATCCATGATTGTTCCTGTGAAACTGGTACATATCCATTAATCCCTAAATTTACTTACTGATCCTTATGCCTAAAAGTATAAATTAAAAAAATTCTCCTTCTCTTTTTATATTCCTTTTTTTTCAGGATCTTATCTTGAGAATTCTCCTTTTGGATCATTCCTTCCACTTTCCAAGTAAAGCTTCCCCATTTCATTGTCATCCAGCCCCTGCCTTTGTTTCTCAGCAGTAATTGGGTTGGAAACTTGGAACACATTTCCTTTTGATGAGTACATTTCTTTTTAAAAAATTTTTTATTAGTTGGTTCTTCTTTTTTAAAAAATATCATTTTATTTTGAGCTCTTACAGCTCTTATCACAATCCATACATCCATCTATTATGTCAAGCACATTTGTATATATGTTGCTGTCATTATTTTCAAAATATTTTCTTTCTACTTGAGCCCTTGGTGCAGTGTGTTTTTCAACATGACATTACATATTCATTTCCAACCCCCTTCCCCAAACTATCATTCTAACAGGGCCTGTGTAGAATACTGTTGTGTGTTTTGACACATTTTTGCTTATTTCAGGTACCCTTGAATCTGTTCCAACTGATACCAACCTTCTGCAGAACAGAGCACGGTCTGATGCTGCGCCATCATCACACTGGTTATGCTTGGTCTCATGGCTACATCTGTTGCATCAATCCATGTCATTAGGGAGGTCCCCGTTTTTCACTGACCCTCGACTTTACTGAGCATGTAGTCTTTTTATCCAGGTACTGCCCTCTCCTCATAGCATGACCAACGTGTGTGAGGTGAAGTGCTACCATCCGTATCCTTACTTCTAGGAAATTCCGTGCCTGTACTCCCTCTAAGATCAATTTATTTTTATAGTACCCCATGGTATTTTCAAAATTCTTCTCCAAAACCACCATCATTCAAAGTCCATCAAAGTATTCTCCAGCTTTCTTTACCCATCGCCCAGCTTCACTTGTATGTAATGTGAGCGAAAACTCTGACCCATGGCTGTTTTCATGGGCTCCTTCATCCTGAATGTGACATCATAATGCCCTGTAATATATTAGACACCTTAGGGAGGAGATATGAAGAGGCAAGTGACAGTTTGAGGTTATGTATCTGGTTATTAAATGAAAGCTCGATGATTTAAAATCACTAGTTAGTCCTTGCAGAAATAGGAGGTTATCAGACCCAGGGTACATTTATGAACTGTCAAACTGTACCAAGAATCCCACAGAGAAGTTCTGTTCAACCATACAGGGTCTCTATGAGGCAGAAAAGACTCAAGGAGAGAGGGTTAGGTTTTTGAGGCAAATATTTCTTTGCTTGCTTGTTGACTTGCTTGCTTGATTCAATGATTTTTTTTCCTCAGTGGAGAAAAGTTCCTGGTGTGTGAATAGCTCTCAGAGCTCACAATGAACAACAGAAAGAATAAGTGAATGAAAATGTGAAGTGTTCATATCAAAGAACACAGATACACCAGGACTCTGATTAATTTCAGCGAGCACACACTTCGATCTGGCAAGATGTGAAACTGAGCCTCTGCTTAGGCATCTGATAACCTCCATGTCTGCAAGCTGCCTTGGTCCAGCATGCGGCAGGAGCCAGTCTTGGAGAAAACTCCTTTTGGAGCAGCAGGACCTATGTGCCCGTGGACTGTTCACAGTCTCCAGACCTTATCCAGCCAATGGTGTTCATAGGCAAATCACTAATGTGATTTCCTGTTTAAATGCTGTCTCCCCACCAGGGACTCAAGTGACAGCTGAATAAGGGTGACCTTGCTCCAAAATGTCTGCTTCCTTCCTCCTTCTCCTCATAGTGCTGTGTCTCCCATCAGGTCAGTGTTGGGGGAAGATGGAATCCTACAAGGCATATTCACAGAGGTAGGGTGTTTTATGTTTATTTCCTATGTCTCCAGGTGGCCTGGCGCAGGTGCAGCTTCAGGAGTCTGGTCCTCAGATGGTTAGACCTTCACAGACCATCACTCTCACCTGCACCATCACGGGGGACTCTGTTTCCAGTACCAGTGCTACTTGGGATTGGATCAGGCAGCACTCTGGAAGCGGCCTTGAATGGATGGGAAGGACTTACTACTACAGCTCAAAATGGTACAGAGAATATGCGCCATCTCTAAAAGATCGTCTAGTCATCAACCCAGACACATCCAAGAACCAGTTCTCCCTGCAGCTGAGCTCCGTGACTGCTGAGGACACGGCCATGTATTACTGTGCAAGGAGCACAGTGAGGGGAAGTCAGTGTGAGCCCAGCCATAAGCCTCCCCTGCAGGGAAAACACTGGGCAGCAGGGGGCGCACAGGACCCACTGAGCACAGACACCCAGCCCTAGACAGACACAGATGAAGGATAGGGAGGATTTCCTGTTGGAATCAGGTCTCCATGGAGAGTTTTTCTTTTCCTTAACCTAAATTTTCTCCTCACTGCCCACTTGAAAGGAGGAACTAGTATTCTCTGTTTGCAGAACAAATATTAAAGTGACTCTAATATTTCATTGTCATCCTATAGAACCCACTTTCCTTCTTGAAATACAGGTTATCATGGTAATTCTAATCCTACAGGCATAGCCAGATTCATGCGTGCAGTGCATGATTTCAAATATACTGAGCTCAGTGACATACTACAGTCCAGAGTCAGGTCTGTGAGGTTTCCTTCTGCATTGCTCCCTGTGCTCTGTTGGCACCAAATGACTAGTGATCTCTTTGTCTGAGAAAATAACTGTGGTGATATCTGGGACTAAATATATGCCATGTCCTTAGTGATGTTTGCTACCCATTGTCTCCCTTTATGAGGAAACAAGTGTTCCAGGCACAGAACGGCTCCAAAGAAGGATGAACGTCCACAATTGAATGGTCATGGCCAGAAATGAAGTGGCAGCCGGATCAGACTGGGAAACTTAAGCTTCCATTAGACAATGAAGATGTGAGAATCTGGTACGTCCACAATTCACGGTTTCCTTAGATCCATGAAATTCCTTGTTGAATTTCAGTCAGAAAATGAAAACTCCGGAGCCTCTGTTCAGCAGGCCCGGGTGTAGCTCCCAGAGGCACACTGGTGCTCCTCTAGAATTTGGATAAAAATCGTTTTCACGGGAATAAGGAACCTAGATCCAGCCAGGTGGGTCTTGACAAACGAAATTACTGCTTGTGCTGGCTATACTGACATGCACCCAGCTGTGCTAGTCCATGGCTTATTCAGCACAGGAATCTGCATCAATTGAGCCAAGACAAAGGAAAGCTCAGGGAGGCAGCACCCGTTTAGAAAAGCATCTGTACTTTGAAGAGGAGGCCAATGATGTGAAAAGACATAACCATGGCAAATAGTTTTCATCATGGGCAGAATTTCACGGAGCAATATTGCTGGGAGAGAAAAGGCACCACCTGAGTGAGCCATGCTCAACAAAACTACCTAGGGCAGGAGCCCGGTTGCCCCCAGGCACTAGGCGTGTCAGGCCTCAGCATTGTAAGGAGAGTTCACTGAAGTCCCTGAGTGAAGTTTTCTCCGCTGTCCTACGTCTACGTTCCTAAAATTTACTCTGTGGTTTCTGATGATCCTGGGTTATGAACGGCCACCATTCACCGTTCTCCTTACACTCGTGCGTCTCCATCGACCTTAAAAGAAAGGGAGGACACACAACTGCTGGCTGGTAAATTCAGCAAAGTTTGTCTCAACACAAGAGACAGCTCTGTGGTGACCCGTCTTCCATGGTAAAACATTTCCTAGCGAATAAGGTATCTTCCCATCGCAATGACAATATGAGAGAATTGCCACCGATGGATTTGCCGCTGTGCCTACAAACATCATCTTGAGGCCATACAGTAGTGAAGCACGGGAACCCAGGCGCTTCACCCTTTACCCTAGACCAGTGAAACTCAGAGAAGCACTATAGACCTGTGAGACATGACGTTGCTGGAAGCATCAGTGTACAGAGGCATGGGAACCTCGAAGGAGCTTCTTCCGTGTGAATAAAACGCAGGCTGAACTTCATAGCAGGTTCCAGATTCTCAGGAATTCCACGGGCTGTATTGCTCAGAGCTAGAACCCACTGCTTGGGGCACACTTGAACTGAAAAATCTTGCTGGACTCACGGCTTTCCCAAAGACCCAAGATTCTCAAAGAGCGAGCGTAAGGTTGACGGGAAAAAAACTGCCGGTGGCGCCTTTTTGCCTTGAAACCGGCAAGAAGCAAGATTTTCCTTAAACCATGAATCTCAGAAACATTGTGATCGTGAAGGAAAACCAGGGAGAGCAGATGTACTTCCAATAATCCAACACTTAAATGAAACCTCAAACCTAAATCCTATCCTAAAACCAACCCTAATCCTAACCCTAACCTAGGTCAAAACCTAGCCCTAGGTCTAAACCTAAAAAGAGGTGTAACCCTAAGCCTAGGTCTAATTCTGTATACTCCTAAACTTAAACTGAACCCTAACCTAAGGCTCACCCTAAACCAAGCCCTAACCCTAACCATATGTCTACCCTAAGGCTAAGCCTAATCCTAACCCCAAATCTGATGTGAACATGCAGCTCCCCCTACAACTAACCTTACTCCTAACCGTCACCCTTCGCCTGAACCTAACTTAACTCTATCCATCACCTTCAATCCAAGCCTCCATATCACCGTTAATGTAATCCAATCCCTTAAACTAGACAGAGAGCTAAACTTATCCACAACCAAAACGGATGTAACACACAAGCCGCAAGCCTGACCCCAACTCTTAACCTCGCACACTTTCTAACCCTCACACAAATATTAACCCTAACCCATACCTAAACAGTCAAGTTTACCATAAGCCTAAATGAGACAATAGGTTCTTTCATCCTTAAGCACTCTTACCTAAAACCTCACACTCACCCTACATTTCATCCACAACCTTACCATAACCCGAATCCTCACGCAGCCGTAACTCGAACCTGAACTCGAACACTGTCTCTAAACATGCCCACATGCCTGTACCTATGCCCGTTTAAAGTTAACCCTAAACCAAAATCTTCGGTCCCACTATTTTGCAGCATTTTAAAGAAGTACACTGGGAAAGCTTTTTCTGCAAGGAAGAAACTGCAGGCGGCGTGGCTGAAATGAGAATATCATGCTGCACGAGCTCTTTGCCCTCAGATGTAGAAGTGTCATCATTGGGCTTTATAGAGAAACGGGACTTTAATAAGTGATCATCAACCTCTGTGAATTCCCTTTGTTCTAGACGCCTGAAATAAAGAGTTGTCCTGAGTCACATAAACCTCCACCGAGTGGTCTTAATGTGGCGCGGGAACATGCCGATATAAGAGAATTCCGAAGAAGGCTGAACGTCCACAATTGAATGGTCATTGCCAGAAATGAAGTGGCAGCCGGATCAGACTGGGAAACTTAAGCTTCCATTAGACAATGAAGATGTGAGAATCTGGTACGTCCACAATTCACGGTTTCCTTAGATCCATGAAATTCCTTGTTGAATTTCAGTCAGAAAATGAAAACTCCGGAGCCTCTGTTCAGCAGGCCCGGGTTTAGCTCCCAGAGGCACACTGGTGCTCCTCTAGAATTTGGATAAAAATCGTTTTCACGGGAATAAGGAATCTTGATCAAGCCAGGTGGGTCTTGACAAACGAAATTGCTGCTTGTGCTGGCTATACTGACAAGCACCCACCTGTGCTAGTCCATGGCTTATTCAGCACAGGAATCTGCATCAATTGAGCCAAGACAAAGGAAAGCTCAGGGAGGCAGCACCCGTTTAGAAAAGCATTTGTACTTCGAAGAGTCGGCCAATGATGTGAAAAGACATACCCATGGCAAATAGTTTTCATCATGGGCAGAATTTCACGGAGCAATATTGCTGGGAGAGAAAAGGCACCACCTGAGTGAGCCATGCTCAACAAAACTACCTAGGGCAGGAGCCCGGTTGCCCCCAGGTACTAGGCGTGTCAGGCCTCAGCATTGTAAGGAGAGTTCACTGAAGTCCCTGAGTGAAGTTTTCTCCGCTGTCCTACGTCTACGTTCCTAAAATTTACTCTGTGGTTTCTGATGATCCTGGGTTATGAACGGCCACCATTCACCGTTCTCCTTACACTCGTGCGTCTCCATCGACCTTAAAAGAAAGGGAGGACACGCAACTGCTGGCTGGTAAATTCAGCAAAGTTTGTCTCAACACAAGAGACAGCTCTGTGGTGACCCGTCTTCCATGGTAAAACATTTCCTAGCGAATAAGGTATCTTCCCATCGCAATGACAATATGAGAGAATTGCCACCGATGGATTTGCCGCTGTGCCTACAAACATCATCTTGAGGCCATACAGTAGTGAAGCACGGGAACCCAGGCGCTTCACCCTTTACCCTAGACCAGTGAAACTCAGAGAAGCACTATAGACCTGTGAGACATGACGTTGCTGGAAGCATCAGTGTACAGAGGCATGGGAACCTCGAAGGAGCTTCTTCCGTGTGAATAAAACGCAGGCTGAACTTCATAGCAGGTTCCAGATTCTCAGGAATTCCACGGGCTGTATTGCTCAGAGCTAGAACCCACTGCTTGGGGCACACTTGAACTGAAAAATCTTGCTGGACTCACGGCTTTCCCAAAGACCCAAGATTCTCAAAGAGCGAGCGTAAGGTTGACGGGAAAAAAACTGCCGGTGGCGCCTTTTTGCCTTGAAACCGGCAAGAAGCAAGATTTTCCTTAAACCATGAATCTCAGAAACATTGTGATCGTGAAGGAAAACCAGGGAGAGCAGATGTACTTCCAATAATCCAACACTTAAATGAAACCTCAAACCTAAATCCTATCCTAAAACCAACCCTAATCCTAACCCTAACCTAGGTCAAAACCTAGCCCTAGGTCTAAACCTAAAAAGAGGTGTAACCCTAAGCCTAGGTCTAATTCTGTATACTCCTAAACTTAAACTGAACCCTAACCTAAGGCTCACCCTAAACCAAGCCCTAACCCTAACCATATGTCTACCCTAAGGCTAAGCCTAATCCTAACCCCAAATCTGATGTGAACATGCAGCTCCCCCTACAACTAACCTTACTCCTAACCGTCACCCTTCGCCTGAACCTAACTTAACTCTATCCATCACCTTCAATCCAAGCCTCCATATCACCGTTAATGTAATCCAATCCCTTAAACTAGACAGAGAGCTAAACTTATCCACAACCAAAACGGATGTAACACACAAGCCGCAAGCCTGACCCCAACTCTTAACCTCGCACACTTTCTAACCCTCACACAAATATTAACCCTAACCCATACCTAAACAGTCAAGTTTACCATAAGCCTAAATGAGACAATAGGTTCTTTCATCCTTAAGCACTCTTACCTAAAACCTCACACTCACCCTACATTTCATCCACAACCTTACCATAACCCGAATCCTCACGCAGCCGTAACTCGAACCTGAACTCGAACACTGTCTCTAAACATGCCCACATGCCTGTACCTATGCCCGTTTAAAGTTAACCCTAAACCAAAATCTTCGGTCCCACTATTTTGCAGCATTTTAAAGAAGTACACTGGGAAAGCTTTTTCTGCAAGGAAGAAACTGCAGGCGGCGTGGCTGAAATGAGAATATCATGCTGCACGAGCTCTTTGCCCTCAGATGTAGAAGTGTCATCATTGGGCTTTATAGAGAAACGGGACTTTAATAAGTGATCATCAACCTCTGTGAATTCCCTTTGTTCTAGACGCCTGAAATAAAGAGTTGTCCTGAGTCACATAAACCTCCACCGAGTGGTCTTAATGTGGCGCGGGAACATGCCGATATAAGAGAATTCCGAAGAAGGCTGAACGTCCACAATTGAATGGTCATTGCCAGAAATGAAGTGGCAGCCGGATCAGACTGGGAAACTTAAGCTTCCATTAGACAATGAAGATGTGAGAATCTGGTACGTCCACAATTCACGGTTTCCTTAGATCCATGAAATTCCTTGTTGAATTTCAGTCAGAAAATGAAAACTCCGGAGCCTCTGTTCAGCAGGCCCGGGTTTAGCTCCCAGAGGCACACTGGTGCTCCTCTAGAATTTGGATAAAAATCGTTTTCACGGGAATAAGGAATCTTGATCAAGCCAGGTGGGTCTTGACAAACGAAATTGCTGCTTGTGCTGGCTATACTGACAAGCACCCACCTGTGCTAGTCCATGGCTTATTCAGCACAGGAATCTGCATCAATTGAGCCAAGACAAAGGAAAGCTCAGGGAGGCAGCACCCGTTTAGAAAAGCATTTGTACTTCGAAGAGTCGGCCAATGATGTGAAAAGACATACCCATGGCAAATAGTTTTCATCATGGGCAGAATTTCACGGAGCAATATTGCTGGGAGAGAAAAGGCACCACCTGAGTGAGCCATGCTCAACAAAACTACCTAGGGCAGGAGCCCGGTTGCCCCCAGGTACTAGGCGTGTCAGGCCTCAGCATTGTAAGGAGAGTTCACTGAAGTCCCTGAGTGAAGTTTTCTCCGCTGTCCTACGTCTACGTTCCTAAAATTTACTCTGTGGTTTCTGATGATCCTGGGTTATGAACGGCCACCATTCACCGTTCTCCTTACACTCGTGCGTCTCCATCGACCTTAAAAGAAAGGGAGGACACGCAACTGCTGGCTGGTAAATTCAGCAAAGTTTGTCTCAACACAAGAGACAGCTCTGTGGTGACCCGTCTTCCATGGTAAAACATTTCCTAGCGAATAAGGTATCTTCCCATCGCAATGACAATATGAGAGAATTGCCACCGATGGATTTGCCGCTGTGCCTACAAACATCATCTTGAGGCCATACAGTAGTGAAGCACGGGAACCCAGGCGCTTCACCCTTTACCCTAGACCAGTGAAACTCAGAGAAGCACTATAGACCTGTGAGACATGACGTTGCTGGAAGCATCAGTGTACAGAGGCATGGGAACCTCGAAGGAGCTTCTTCCGTGTGAATAAAACGCAGGCTGAACTTCATAGCAGGTTCCAGATTCTCAGGAATTCCACGGGCTGTATTGCTCAGAGCTAGAACCCACTGCTTGGGGCACACTTGAACTGAAAAATCTTGCTGGACTCACGGCTTTCCCAAAGACCCAAGATTCTCAAAGAGCGAGCGTAAGGTTGACGGAAAAAAAACTGCCGGTGGCGCCTTTTTGCCTTGAAACCGGCAAGAAGCAAGATTTTCCTTAAACCATGAATCTCAGAAACATTGTGATCGTGAAGGAAAACCAGGGAGAGCAGATGTACTTCCAATAATCCAACACTTAAATGAAACCTCAAACCTAAATCCTATCCTAAAACCAACCCTAATCCTAACCCTAACCTAGGTCAAAACCTAGCCCTAGGTCTAAACCTAAAAAGAGGTGTAACCCTAAGCCTAGGTCTAATTCTGTATACTCCTAAACTTAAACTGAACCCTAACCTAAGGCTCACCCTAAACCAAGCCCTAACCCTAACCATATGTCTACCCTAAGGCTAAGCCTAATCCTAACCCCAAATCTGATGTGAACATGCAGCTCCCCCTACAACTAACCTTACTCCTAACCGTCACCCTTCGCCTGAACCTAACTTAACTCTATCCATCACCTTCAATCCAAGCCTCCATATCACCGTTAATGTAATCCAATCCCTTAAACTAGACAGAGAGGTAAACTTATCCACAATCAAAACGGATGTAACACACAAGCCGCAAGCCTGACCCCAACTCTTAACCTCGCACACTTTCTAACCCTCACACAAATATTAACCCTAACCCATACCTAAACAGTCAAGTTTACCATAAGCCTAAATGAGACAATAGGTTCTTTCATCCTTAAGCACTCTTACCTAAAACCTCACACTCACCCTACATTTCATCCACAACCTTACCATAACCCGAATCCTCACGCAGCCGTAACTCGAACCTGAACTCGAACACTGTCTCTAAACATGCCCACATGCCTGTACCTATGCCCGTTTAAAGTTAACCCTAAACCAAAATCTTCGGTCCCACTATTTTGCAGCATTTTAAAGAAGTACACTGGGAAAGCTTTTTCTGCAAGGAAGAAACTGCAGGCGGCGTGGCTGAAATGAGAATATCATGCTGCACGAGCTCTTTGCCCTCAGATGTAGAAGTGTCATCATTGGGCTTTATAGAGAAACGGGACTTTAATAAGTGATCATCAACCTCTGTGAATTCCCTTTGTTCTAGACGCCTGAAATAAAGAGTTGTCCTGAGTCACATAAACCTCCACCGAGTGGTCTTAATGTGGCGCGGGAACATGCCGATATAAGAGAATTCCGAAGAAGGCTGAACGTCCACAATTGAATGGTCATTGCCAGAAATGAAGTGGCAGCCGGATCAGACTGGGAAACTTAAGCTTCCATTAGACAATGAAGATGTGAGAATCTGGTACGTCCACAATTCACGGTTTCCTTAGATCCATGAAATTCCTTGTTGAATTTCAGTCAGAAAATGAAAACTCCGGAGCCTCTGTTCAGCAGGCCCGGGTTTAGCTCCCAGAGGCACACTGGTGCTCCTCTAGAATTTGGATAAAAATCGTTTTCACGGGAATAAGGAATCTTGATCAAGCCAGGTGGGTCTTGACAAACGAAATTGCTGCTTGTGCTGGCTATACTGACAAGCACCCACCTGTGCTAGTCCATGGCTTATTCAGCACAGGAATCTGCATCAATTGAGCCAAGACAAAGGAAAGCTCAGGGAGGCAGCACCCGTTTAGAAAAGCATTTGTACTTCGAAGAGTCGGCCAATGATGTGAAAAGACATACCCATGGCAAATAGTTTTCATCATGGGCAGAATTTCACGGAGCAATATTGCTGGGAGAGAAAAGGCACCATCTGAGTGAGCCATGCTCAACAAAACTACCTAGGGCAGGAGCCCGGTTGCCCCCAGGCACTAGGCGTGTCAGGCCTCAGCATTGTAAGGAGAGTTCACTGAAGTCCCTGAGTGAAGTTTTCTCCGCTGTCCTACGTCTACGTTCCTAAAATTTACTCTGTGGTTTCTGATGATCCTGGGTTATGAACGGCCACCATTCACCGTTCTCCTTACACTCGTGCGTCTCCATCGACCTTAAAAGAAAGGGAGGACACGCAACTGCTGGCTGGTAAATTCAGCAAAGTTTGTCTCAACACAAGAGACAGCTCTGTGGTGACCCGTCTTCCATGGTAAAACATTTCCTAGCGAATAAGTTATCTTCCCATCGCAATGACAATATGAGAGAATTGCCACCGATGGATTTGCCGCTGTGCCTACAAACATCATCTTGAGGCCATACAGTAGTGAAGCACGGGAACCCAGGCGCTTCACCCTTTACCCTAGACCAGTGAAACTCAGAGAAGCACTATAGACCTGTGAGACATGACGTTGCTGGAAGCATCAGTGTACAGAGGCATGGGAACCTCGAAGGAGCTTCTTCCGTGTGAATAAAACGCAGGCTGAACTTCATAGCAGGTTCCAGATTCTCAGGAATTCCACGGGCTGTATTGCTCAGAGCTAGAACCCACTGCTTGGGGCACACTTGAACTGAAAAATCTTGCTGGACTCACGGCTTTCCCAAAGACCCAAGATTCTCAAAGAGCGAGCGTAAGGTTGACGGAAAAAAAACTGCCGGTGGCGCCTTTTTGCCTTGAAACCGGCAAGAAGCAAGATTTTCCTTAAACCATGAATCTCAGAAACATTGTGATCGTGAAGGAAAACCAGGGAGAGCAGATGTACTTCCAATAATCCAACACTTAAATGAAACCTCAAACCTAAATCCTATCCTAAAACCAACCCTAATCCTAACCCTAACCTAGGTCAAAACCTAGCCCTAGGTCTAAACCTAAAAAGAGGTGTAACCCTAAGCCTAGGTCTAATTCTGTATACTCCTAAACTTAAACTGAACCCTAACCTAAGGCTCACCCTAAACCAAGCCCTAACCCTAACCATATGTCTACCCTAAGGCTAAGCCTAATCCTAACCCCAAATCTGATGTGAACATGCAGCTCCCCCTACAACTAACCTTACTCCTAACCGTCACCCTTCGCCTGAACCTAACTTAACTCTATCCATCACCTTCAATCCAAGCCTCCATATCACCGTTAATGTAATCCAATCCCTTAAACTAGACAGAGAGCTAAACTTATCCACAACCAAAACGGATGTAACACACAAGCCGCAAGCCTGACCCCAACTCTTAACCTCGCACACTTTCTAACCCTCACACAAATATTAACCCTAACCCATACCTAAACAGTCAAGTTTACCATAAGCCTAAATGAGACAATAGGTTCTTTCATCCTTAAGCACTCTTACCTAAAACCTCACACTCACCCTACATTTTATCCACAACCTTACCATAACCCGAATCCTCACGCAGCCGTAACTCGAACCTGAACTCGAACACTGTCTCTAAACATGCCCACATGCCTGTACCTATGCCCGTTTAAAGTTAACCCTAAACCAAAATCTTCGGTCCCACTATTTTGCAGCATTTTAAAGAAGTACACTGGGAAAGCTTTTTCTGCAAGGAAGAAACTGCAGGCGGCGTGGCTGAAATGAGAATATCATGCTGCACGAGCTCTTTGCCCTCAGATGTAGAAGTGTCATCATTGGGCTTTATAGAGAAACGGGACTTTAATAAGTGATCATCAACCTCTGTGAATTCCCTTTGTTCTAGACGCCTGAAATAAAGAGTTGTCCTGAGTCACATAAACCTCCACCGAGTGGTCTTAATGTGGCGCGGGAACATGCCGATATAAGAGAATTCCGAAGAAGGCTGAACGTCCACAATTGAATGGTCATTGCCAGAAATGAAGTGGCAGCCGGATCAGACTGGGAAACTTAAGCTTCCATTAGACAATGAAGATGTGAGAATCTGGTACGTCCACAATTCACGGTTTCCTTAGATCCATGAAATTCCTTGTTGAATTTCAGTCAGAAAATGAAAACTCCGGAGCCTCTGTTCAGCAGGCCCGGGTTTAGCTCCCAGAGGCACACTGGTGCTCCTCTAGAATTTGGATAAAAATCGTTTTCACGGGAATAAGGAATCTTGATCAAGCCAGGTGGGTCTTGACAAACGAAATTGCTGCTTGTGCTGGCTATACTGACAAGCACCCACCTGTGCTAGTCCATGGCTTATTCAGCACAGGAATCTGCATCAATTGAGCCAAGACAAAGGAAAGCTCAGGGAGGCAGCACCCGTTTAGAAAAGCATTTGTACTTCGAAGAGTCGGCCAATGATGTGAAAAGACATACCCATGGCAAATAGTTTTCATCATGGGCAGAATTTCACGGAGCAATATTGCTGGGAGAGAAAAGGCACCATCTGAGTGAGCCATGCTCAACAAAACTACCTAGGGCAGGAGCCCGGTTGCCCCCAGGCACTAGGCGTGTCAGGCCTCAGCATTGTAAGGAGAGTTCACTGAAGTCCCTGAGTGAAGTTTTCTCCGCTGTCCTACGTCTACGTTCCTAAAATTTACTCTGTGGTTTCTGATGATCCTGGGTTATGAACGGCCACCATTCACCGTTCTCCTTACACTCGTGCGTCTCCATCGACCTTAAAAGAAAGGGAGGACACGCAACTGCTGGCTGGTAAATTCAGCAAAGTTTGTCTCAACACAAGAGACAGCTCTGTGGTGACCCGTCTTCCATGGTAAAACATTTCCTAGCGAATAAGTTATCTTCCCATCGCAATGACAATATGAGAGAATTGCCACCGATGGATTTGCCGCTGTGCCTACAAACATCATCTTGAGGCCATACAGTAGTGAAGCACGGGAACCCAGGCGCTTCACCCTTTACCCTAGACCAGTGAAACTCAGAGAAGCACTATAGACCTGTGAGACATGACGTTGCTGGAAGCATCAGTGTACAGAGGCATGGGAACCTCGAAGGAGCTTCTTCCGTGTGAATAAAACGCAGGCTGAACTTCATAGCAGGTTCCAGATTCTCAGGAATTCCACGGGCTGTATTGCTCAGAGCTAGAACCCACTGCTTGGGGCACACTTGAACTGAAAAATCTTGCTGGACTCACGGCTTTCCCAAAGACCCAAGATTCTCAAAGAGCGAGCGTAAGGTTGACGGAAAAAAAACTGCCGGTGGCGCCTTTTTGCCTTGAAACCGGCAAGAAGCAAGATTTTCCTTAAACCATGAATCTCAGAAACATTGTGATCGTGAAGGAAAACCAGGGAGAGCAGATGTACTTCCAATAATCCAACACTTAAATGAAACCTCAAACCTAAATCCTATCCTAAAACCAACCCTAATCCTAACCCTAACCTAGGTCAAAACCTAGCCCTAGGTCTAAACCTAAAAAGAGGTGTAACCCTAAGCCTAGGTCTAATTCTGTATACTCCTAAACTTAAACTGAACCCTAACCTAAGGCTCACCCTAAACCAAGCCCTAACCCTAACCATATGTCTACCCTAAGGCTAAGCCTAATCCTAACCCCAAATCTGATGTGAACATGCAGCTCCCCCTACAACTAACCTTACTCCTAACCGTCACCCTTCGCCTGAACCTAACTTAACTCTATCCATCACCTTCAATCCAAGCCTCCATATCACCGTTAATGTAATCCAATCCCTTAAACTAGACAGAGAGCTAAACTTATCCACAACCAAAACGGATGTAACACACAAGCCGCAAGCCTGACCCCAACTCTTAACCTCGCACACTTTCTAACCCTCACACAAATATTAACCCTAACCCATACCTAAACAGTCAAGTTTACCATAAGCCTAAATGAGACAATAGGTTCTTTCATCCTTAAGCACTCTTACCTAAAACCTCACACTCACCCTACATTTTATCCACAACCTTACCATAACCCGAATCCTCACGCAGCCGTAACTCGAACCTGAACTCGAACACTGTCTCTAAACATGCCCACATGCCTGTACCTATGCCCGTTTAAAGTTAACCCTAAACCAAAATCTTCGGTCCCACTATTTTGCAGCATTTTAAAGAAGTACACTGGGAAAGCTTTTTCTGCAAGGAAGAAACTGCAGGCGGCGTGGCTGAAATGAGAATATCATGCTGCACGAGCTCTTTGCCCTCAGATGTAGAAGTGTCATCATTGGGCTTTATAGAGAAACGGGACTTTAATAAGTGATCATCAACCTCTGTGAATTCCCTTTGTTCTAGACGCCTGAAATAAAGAGTTGTCCTGAGTCACATAAACCTCCACCGAGTGGTCTTAATGTGGCGCGGGAACATGCCGATATAAGAGAATTCCGAAGAAGGCTGAACGTCCACAATTGAATGGTCATTGCCAGAAATGAAGTGGCAGCCGGATCAGACTGGGAAACTTAAGCTTCCATTAGACAATGAAGATGTGAGAATCTGGTACGTCCACAATTCACGGTTTCCTTAGATCCATGAAATTCCTTGTTGAATTTCAGTCAGAAAATGAAAACTCCGGAGCCTCTGTTCAGCAGGCCCGGGTTTAGCTCCCAGAGGCACACTGGTGCTCCTCTAGAATTTGGATAAAAATCGTTTTCACGGGAATAAGGAATCTTGATCAAGCCAGGTGGGTCTTGACAAACGAAATTGCTGCTTGTGCTGGCTATACTGACAAGCACCCACCTGTGCTAGTCCATGGCTTATTCAGCACAGGAATCTGCATCAATTGAGCCAAGACAAAGGAAAGCTCAGGGAGGCAGCACCCGTTTAGAAAAGCATTTGTACTTCGAAGAGTCGGCCAATGATGTGAAAAGACATACCCATGGCAAATAGTTTTCATCATGGGCAGAATTTCACGGAGCAATATTGCTGGGAGAGAAAAGGCACCATCTGAGTGAGCCATGCTCAACAAAACTACCTAGGGCAGGAGCCCGGTTGCCCCCAGGCACTAGACGTGTCAGGCCTCAGCATTGTAAGGAGAGTTCACTGAAGTCCCTGAGTGAAGTTTTCTCCGCTGTCCTACGTCTACGTTCCTAAAATTTACTCTGTGGTTTCTGATGATCCTGGGTTATGAACGGCCACCATTCACCGTTCTCCTTACACTCATGCGTCTCCATCGACCTTAAAAGAAAGGGAGGACACGCAACTGCTGGCTGGTAAATTCAGCAAAGTTTGTCTCAACACAAGAGACAGCTCTGTGGTGACCCGTCTTCCATGGTAAAACATTTCCTAGCGAATAAGTTATCTTCCCATCGCAATGACAATATGAGAGAATTGCCACCGATGGATTTGCCGCTGTGCCTACAAACATCATCTTGAGGCCATACAGTAGTGAAGCACGGGAACCCAGGCGCTTCACCCTTTACCCTAGACCAGTGAAACTCAGAGAAGCACTATAGACCTGTGAGACATGACGTTGCTGGAAGCATCAGTGTACAGAGGCATGGGAACCTCGAAGGAGCTTCTTCCGTGTGAATAAAACGCAGGCTGAACTTCATAGCAGGTTCCAGATTCTCAGGAATTCCACGGGCTGTATTGCTCAGAGCTAGAACCCACTGCTTGGGGTACACTTGAACTGAAAAATCTTGCTGGACTCACGGCTTTCCCAAAGACCCAAGATTCTCAAAGAGCGAGCGTAAGGTTGACGGAAAAAAAACTGCCGGTGGCGCCTTTTTGCCTTGAAACTGGCAAGAAGCAAGATTTTCCTTAAACCATGAATCTCAGAAACATTGTGATCGTGAAGGAAAACCAGGGAGAGCAGATGTACTTCCAATAATCCAACACTTAAATGAAACCTCAAACCTAAATCCTATCCTAAAACCAACCCTAATCCTAACCCTAACCTAGGTCAAAACCTAGCCCTAGGTCTAAACCTAAAAAGAGGTGTAACCCTAAGCCTAGGTCTAATTCTGTATACTCCTAAACTTAAACTGAACCCTAACCTAAGGCTCACCCTAAACCAAGCCCTAACCCTAACCATATGTCTACCCTAAGGCTAAGCCTAATCCTAACCCCAAATCTGATGTGAATATGCAGCTCCCCCTACAACTAACCTTACTCCTAACCGTCACCCTTCGCCTGAACCTAACTTAACTCTATCCATCACCTTCAATCCAAGCCTCCATATCACCGTTAATGTAATCCAATCCCTTAAACTAGACAGAGAGCTAAACTTATCCACAACCAAAACGGATGTAACACACAAGCCGCAAGCCTGACCCCAACTCTTAACCTCGCACACTTTCTAACCCTCACACAAATATTAACCCTAACCCATACCTAAACAGTCAAGTTTACCATAAGCCTAAATGAGACAATAGGTTCTTTCATCCTTAAGCACTCTTACCTAAAACCTCACACTCACCCTACATTTCATCCACAACCTTACCATAACCCGAATCCTCACGCAGCCGTAACTCGAACCTGAACTCGAACACTGTCTCTAAACATGCCCACATGCCTGTACCTATGCCCGTTTAAAGTTAACCCTAAACCAAAATCTTCGGTCCCACTATTTTGCAGCATTTTAAAGAGGTACACTGGGAAAGCTTTTTCTGCAAGGAAGAAACTGCAGGCGGCGTGGCTGAAATGAGAATATCATGCTGCACGAGCTCTTTGCCCTCAGATGTAGAAGTGTCATCATTGGGCTTTATAGAGAAACGGGACTTTAATAAGTGATCATCAACCTCTGTGAATTCCCTTTGTTCTAGACGCCTGAAATAAAGAGTTGTCCTGAGTCACATAAACCTCCACCGAGTGGTCTTAATGTGGCGCGGGAACATGCCAATATAAGAGAATTCCGAAGAAGGCTGAACGTCCACAATTGAATGGTCATTGCCAGAAATGAAGTGGCAGCCGGATCAGACTGGGAAACTTAAGCTTCCATTAGACAATGAAGATGTGAGAATCTGGTACGTCCACAATTCACGGTTTCCTTAGATCCATGAAATTCCTTGTTGAATTTCAGTCAGAAAATGAAAACTCCGGAGCCTCTGTTCAGCAGGCCCGGGTTTAGCTCCCAGAGGCACACTGGTGCTCCTCTAGAATTTGGATAAAAATCGTTTTCACGGGAATAAGGAATCTTGATCAAGCCAGGTGGGTCTTGACAAACGAAATTGCTGCTTGTGCTGGCTATACTGACAAGCACCCACCTGTGCTAGTCCATGGCTTATTCAGCACAGGAATCTGCATCAATTGAGCCAAGACAAAGGAAAGCTCAGGGAGGCAGCACCCATTTAGAAAAGCATTTGTACTTCGAAGAGTCGGCCAATGATGTGAAAAGACATACCCATGGCAAATAGTTTTCATCATGGGCAGAATTTCACGGAGCAATATTGCTGGGAGAGAAAAGGCACCACCTGAGTGAGCCATGCTCAACAAAACTACCTAGGGCAGGAGCCCGGTTGCCCCAGGTACTAGGCGTGTCAGGCCTCAGCATTGTAAGGAGAGTTCACTGAAGTCCCTGAGTGAAGTTTTCTCCGCTGTCCTACGTCTACGTTCCTAAAATTTACTCTGTGGTTTCTGATGATCCTGGGTTATGAACGGCCACCATTCACCGTTCTCCTTACACTCATGCGTCTCCATCGACCTTAAAAGAAAGGGAGGACATGCAACTGCTGGCTGGTAAATTCAGCAAAGTTTGTCTCAACACAAGAGACAGCTCTGTGGTGACCCGTCTTCCATGGTAAAACATTTCCTAGCGAATAAGTTATCTTCCCATCGCAATGACAATATGAGAGAATTGCCACCGATGGATTTGCCGCTGTGCCTACAAACATCATCTTGAGGCCATACAGTAGTGAAGCACGGGAACCCAGGCGCTTCACCCTTTACCCTAGACCAGTGAAACTCAGAGAAGCACTATAGACCTGTGAGACATGACGTTGCTGGAAGCATCAGTGTACAGAGGCATGGGAACCTCGAAGGAGCTTCTTCCGTGTGAATAAAACGCAGGCTGAACTTCATAGCAGGTTCCAGATTCTCAGGAATTCCACGGGCTGTATTGCTCAGAGCTAGAACCCACTGCTTGGGGCACACTTGAACTGAAAAATCTTGCTGGACTCACGGCTTTCCCAAAGACCCAAGATTCTCAAAGAGCGAGCGTAAGGTTGACGGAATAAAAACTGCCGGTGGCGCCTTTTTGCCTTGAAACCGGCAAGAAGCAAGATTTTCCTTAAACCATGAATCTCAGAAACATTTTGATCGTGAAGGAAAACCAGGGAGAGCAGATGTACTTCCAATAATCCAACACTTAAATGAAACCTCAAACCTAAATCCTATCCTAAAACCAACCCTAATCCTAACCCTAACCTAGGTCAAAACCTAGCCCTAGGTCTAAACCTAAAAAGAGGTGTAACCCTAAGCCTAGGTCTAATTCTGTATACTCCTAAACTTAAACTGAACCCTAACCTAAGGCTCACCCTAAACCAAGCCCTAACCCTAACCATATGTCTACCCTAAGGCTAAGCCTAATCCTAACCCCAAATCTGATGTGAACATGCAGCTCCCCCTACAACTAACCTTACTCCTAACCGTCACCCTTCGCCTGAACCTAACTTAACTCTATCCATCACCTTCAATCCAAGCCTCCATATCACCGTTAATGTAATCCAATCCCTTAAACTAGACAGAGAGCTAAACTTATCCACAACCAAAACGGATGTAACACACAAGACGCAAGCCTGACCCCAACTCTTAACCTCGCACACTTTCTAACCCTCACACAAATATTAACCCTAACCCATACGTAAACAGTCAAGTTTACCATAAGCCTAAATGAGACAATAGGTTCTTTCATCCTTAAGCACTCTTACCTAAAACCTCACACTCACCCTACATTTCATCCACAACCTTACCATAACCCGAATCCTCACGCAGCCGTAACTCGAACCTGAACTCGAACACTGTCTCTAAACATGCCCACATGCCTGTACCTATGCCCGTTTAAAGTTAACCCTAAACCAAAATCTTTGGTCCCACTATTTTGCAGCATTTTAAAGAGGTACACTGGGAAAGCTTTTTCTGCAAGGAAGAAACTGCAGGCGGCGTGGCTGAAATGAGAATATCATGCTGCACGAGCTCTTTGCCCTCAGATGTAGAAGTGTCATCATTGGGCTTTATAGAGAAACGGGACTTTAATAAGTGATCATCAACCTCTGTGAATTCCCTTTGTTCTAGACGCCTGAAATAAAGAGTTGTCCTGAGTCACATAAACCTCCACCGAGTGGTCTTAATGTGGCGCGGGAACATGCCAATATAAGAGAATTCCGAAGAAGGCTGAACGTCCACAATTGAATGGTCATTGCCAGAAATGAAGTGGCAGCCGGATCAGACTGGGAAACTTAAGCTTCCATTAGACAATGAAGATGTGAGAATCTGGTACGTCCACAATTCACGGTTTCCTTAGATCCATGAAATTCCTTGTTGAATTTCAGTCAGAAAATGAAAACTCCGGAGCCTCTGTTCAGCAGGCCCGGGTTTAGCTCCCAGAGGCACACTGGTGCTCCTCTAGAATTTGGATAAAAATCGTTTTCACGGGAATAAGGAATCTTGATCAAGCCAGGTGGGTCTTGACAAACGAAATTGCTGCTTGTGCTGGCTATACTGACAAGCACCCACCTGTGCTAGTCCATGGCTTATTCAGCACAGGAATCTGCATCAATTGAGCCAAGACAAAGGAAAGCTCAGGGAGGCAGCACCCATTTAGAAAAGCATTTGTACTTCGAAGAGTCGGCCAATGATGTGAAAAGACATACCCATGGCAAATAGTTTTCATCATGGGCAGAATTTCACGGAGCAATATTGCTGGGAGAGAAAAGGCACCACCTGAGTGAGCCATGCTCAACAAAACTACCTAGGGCAGGAGCCCGGTTGCCCCAGGTACTAGGCGTGTCAGGCCTCAGCATTGTAAGGAGAGTTCACTGAAGTCCCTGAGTGAAGTTTTCTCCGCTGTCCTACGTCTACGTTCCTAAAATTTACTCTGTGGTTTCTGATGATCCTGGGTTATGAACGGCCACCATTCACCGTTCTCCTTACACTCATGCGTCTCCATCGACCTTAAAAGAAAGGGAGGACATGCAACTGCTGGCTGGTAAATTCAGCAAAGTTTGTCTCAACACAAGAGACAGCTCTGTGGTGACCCGTCTTCCATGGTAAAACATTTCCTAGCGAATAAGTTATCTTCCCATCGCAATGACAATATGAGAGAATTGCCACCGATGGATTTGCCGCTGTGCCTACAAACATCATCTTGAGGCCATACAGTAGTGAAGCACGGGAACCCAGGCGCTTCACCCTTTACCCTAGACCAGTGAAACTCAGAGAAGCACTATAGACCTGTGAGACATGACGTTGCTGGAAGCATCAGTGTACAGAGGCATGGGAACCTCGAAGGAGCTTCTTCCGTGTGAATAAAACGCAGGCTGAACTTCATAGCAGGTTCCAGATTCTCAGGAATTCCACGGGCTGTATTGCTCAGAGCTAGAACCCACTGCTTGGGGCACACTTGAACTGAAAAATCTTGCTGGACTCACGGCTTTCCCAAAGACCCAAGATTCTCAAAGAGCGAGCGTAAGGTTGACGGAATAAAAACTGCCGGTGGCGCCTTTTTGCCTTGAAACCGGCAAGAAGCAAGATTTTCCTTAAACCATGAATCTCAGAAACATTTTGATCGTGAAGGAAAACCAGGGAGAGCAGATGTACTTCCAATAATCCAACACTTAAATGAAACTTCAAACCTAAATCCTATCCTAAAACCAACCCTAATCCTAACCCTAACCTAGGTCAAAACCTAGCCCTAGGTCTAAACCTAAAAAGAGGTGTAACCCTAAGCCTAGGTCTAATTCTGTATACTCCTAAACTTAAACTGAACCCTAACCTAAGGCTCACCCTAAACCAAGCCCTAACAATAACCATATGTCTACCCTAAGGCTAAGCCTAATCCTAACCCCAAATCTGATGTGAACATGCAGCTCCCCCTACAACTAACCTTACTCCTAACCGTCACCCTTCGCCTGAACCTAACTTAACTCTATCCATCACCTTCAATCCAAGCCTCCATATCACCGTTAATGTAATCCAATCCCTTAAACTAGACAGAGAGCTAAACTTATCCACAACCAAAACGGATGTAACACACAAGCCGCAAGCCTGACCCCAACTCTTAACCTCGCACACTTTCTAACCCTCACACAAATATTAACCCTAACCCATACGTAAACAGTCAAGTTTACCATAAGCCTAAATGAGACAATAGGTTCTTTCATCCTTAAGCACTCTTACCTAAAACCTCACACTCACCCTACATTTCATCCACAACCTTACCATAACCCGAATCCTCACGCAGCCGTAACTCGAACCTGAACTCGAACACTGTCTCTAAACATGCCCACATGTCTGTACCTATGCCCGTTTAAAGTTAACCCTAAACCAAAATCTTCGGTCCCACTATTTTGCAGCATTTTAAAGAAGTACACTGGGAAAGCTTTTTCTGCAAGGAAGAAACTGCAGGCGGCGTGGCTGAAATGAGAATATCATGCTGCACGAGCTCTTTGCCCTCAGATGTAGAAGTGTCATCATTGGGCTTTATAGAGAAACGGGACTTTAATAAGTGATCATCAACCTCTGTGAATTCCCTTTGTTCTAGACGCCTGAAATAAAGAGTTGTCCTGAGTCACATAAACCTCCACCGAGTGGTCTTAATGTGGCGCGGGAACATGCCAATATAAGAGAATTCCGAAGAAGGCTGAACGTCCACAATTGAATGGTCATTGCCAGAAATGAAGTGGCAGCCGGATCAGACTGGGAAACTTAAGCTTCCATTAGACAATGAAGATGTGAGAATCTGGTACGTCCACAATTCACGGTTTCCTTAGATCCATGAAATTCCTTGTTGAATTTCAGTCAGAAAATGAAAACTCCGGAGCCTCTGTTCAGCAGGCCCGGGTTTAGCTCCCAGAGGCACACTGGTGCTCCTCTAGAATTTGGATAAAAATCGTTTTCACGGGAATAAGGAATCTTGATCAAGCCAGGTGGGTCTTGACAAACAAAATTGCTGCTTGTGCTGGCTATACTGACAAGCACCCACCTGTGCTCGTCCATGGCTTATTCAGCACAGGAATCTGCATCAATTGAGCCAAGACAAAGGAAAGCTCAGGGAGGCAGCACCCGTTTAGAAAAGCATTTGTACATCGAAGAGTCGGCCAATGATGTGAAAAGACATACCCATGGCAAATAGTTTTCATCATGGGCAGAATTTCACGGAGCAATATTGCTGGGAGAGAAAAGGCACCACCTGAGTGAGCCATGCTCAACAAAACTACCTAGGGCAGGAGCCCGGTTGCCCCCAGGCACTAGACGTGTCAGGCCTCAGCATTGTAAGGAGAGTTCACTGAAGTCCCTGAGTGAAGTTTTCTCCGCTGTCCTACGTCTACGTTCCTAAAATTTACTCTGTGGTTTCTGATGATCCTGGGTTATGAACGGCCACCATTCACCGTTCTCCTTACACTCATGCGTCTCCATCGACCTTAAAAGAAAGGGAGGACACGCAACTGCTGGCTGGTAAATTCAGCAAAGTTTGTCTCAACACAAGAGACAGCTCTGTGGTGACCCGTCTTCCATGGTAAAACATTTCCTAGCGAATAAGTTATCTTCCCATCGCAATGACAATATGAGAGAATTGCCACCGATGGATTTGCCGCTGTGCCTACAAACATCATCTTGAGGCCATACAGTAGTGAAGCACGGGAACCCAGGCGCTTCACCCTTTACCCTAGACCAGTGAAACTCAGAGAAGCACTATAGACCTGTGAGACATGACGTTGCTGGAAGCATCAGTGTACAGAGGCATGGGAACCTCGAAGGAGCTTCTTCCGTGTGAATAAAACGCAGGCTGAACTTCATAGCAGGTTCCAGATTCTCAGGAATTCCACGGGCTGTATTGCTCAGAGCTAGAACCCACTGCTTGGGGCACACTTGAACTGAAAAATCTTGCTGGACTCACGGCTTTCCCAAAGACCCAAGATTCTCAAAGAGCGAGCGTAAGGTTGACGGGAAAAAAACT